>NC_051850.1:111137981-112387981 GCF_905115235.1 Hermetia illucens | reverse complement strand
CACAGCGGTCGGTATGCAGACGGGAGCTTCGCGTCTCCTTTATCCTTACTGATCAACGCGAGTCTGGCCACTTTCCAACGACAAGGAAAAATGCCCTCCCTCAAGCACGCGTTGAACACTTCAAGCAGTAACTCTGGCCGTTGGCGGAACACCAGTTTGTAAACCTCCGCCGGGATGCCATCAGGACCTGGCGCCTTCCTGTTTTTCATAGTGAGAACAGCTTCTTCGAGCTCTCTCATTGTGAAAAGGGGGCAGTCCACAACGCTTTCCGCGCTATTTACATCAACCCGTACAGGGTGTCTGGGAATCAATGCCCGCACAATGCGGTTCATCTGGTCGGTGCTCAGTATGCAGGGCTTCCGCAGAGCCCCGATTTTTCGGGTGACAAGCTTATAGTCAAGTCCCCACGGGTTCTCATTCACCTCATTAACAAGATTCTGCCAGTCGCGAGCTTTGCTTTTATTTATAGCGCTGCGGAGTCTCCTTTTTGCTGATCTATATTGTGCCTTTATGGCACATGCCTCCTCGTTGGCGTGCAAACGTTGTGCTAAACGGCGGAGCTTATGACACTCCTTCCGTAGGTCGGCAATTTCTGCCATCCACCAGTACATTGAAGGCTTGTCGTGCCTGGGGCCTCTCCGGGGCATGGAAGCCTCACACGCCGTCGTTATCAGATTCATCACTGAATTTATGACGGTGTCAGCTGCGACACTACCACCCCCCGAAGTGCCCCCCAGCGCGGCCCTACCTGCTCCAAGAGCTTCGACGAACTTTCCGATGTTCACCCTCGCGACGTTGCACACGCCGTGTTGGTGCTCGCCGGCAAGTAGCGTCAAAGACTCCGAACGCAATGTACTGATGATCACTTACCGAGAAGTCTTCTAGGACTCGCCACCCGTCCACCGATGATGCCAGAGATTCCGACGCAAAAGTGATGTCAGGAATGCTTCCTTCACAACCTGGGCGCCGAAACGTTGGCGTGGATCCGGTGTTTAAAACTACAAGCCCGGTTCTCGCCGCCATTTCCAGAATCCGTTTCCCTCTGGAGTCTGATTGAGGCATGCACCATTCAAGAGCCCTGGCACTAAAGTCACCACCAACCAGGATGCGATTTCGACCTTTAAAGCAGATATAAGGGTTCAGAAATGGACGTAGCTTCCATCATTGTGGCGCCCAATCTGTCAGTTTTCTTGTTACCAACTATGTTCGAGTGCATCGGGACCCATTAGAAACATCAAGATTATTCAAACGAGTTTGGGTGACAAGAACTTCCTGCTGCCAATAGAATGGCACCCTTCTGAGCAGTATCCAGAGCTGTCTTTTTGTTACCAAAAGTACTAAATTTAATATCTTCATCAGTACCTCGGCACTTTTCAGTTAAATAGGTACTTTTCAGTTAGTTAAATAGGTACTTTTTCAGCATAAGTCGAACCGAAGTTAATGTTTGGCAATATCACGTTTTGCTGAATGACAAAATTAGCGAAAATTTGAACAGCTAACATTACACACACACACACACATTTGGGTTTAATAGAAAGGAGTTCGTCTATAGGTAAGTCAATACATGCAACCGTCAAGCATAGTGGCATGAATCATATAACTTGGGCCTTCAAAGATACCAAAGTGAGTAAATTGGTATTTAATCACTAGAACATGAAAAGGAAGTGTCTTTTAATGTGTGGTGGTTTTATTAGTGACCAAATGCACCCTAGACCAGTTGTTTGTCTTCCAGCAGGACAGCAAGCACATAATGTCCCACGCCGACTCTACATGGTGTCCAATCGGTATACCTCAACTTGGTAGAACATCTCTAGCATTTTCTCGAACTCCAGGTCCGCAAACAGCACATCTTTTCAAAAAAATTATTTTCGAAGGTATTCTAGCATACCGGGAACGAAATTTTCTCCCATTCGATGAATCGTTGCCTTACAGCTGTTATTGCATACATAACATTAAAATTAAAATGAAAATTCGAATTTCCTTTTATTTTTATTGGGATCCATTCATTCATGTAACTGGTTGGGTTCATTTTCTTTGTTTTCCGTGTGTGCTCTGTTTTAACCCTCTAATTGTATCGTTCCATACGAGTTTAGATATGCGTCTTCCAACCTCCTCTCTCCGAAAGCAATTTTTCGTAGTATACGAACAATATTGGTAGTCACAATACATGATATACGGGTGTATGGGACAAAATACGAGTACAACAACAGCAGAAGTAAAAATCTTTTCTCTTTTTTTTAACCTAAGTATGCTCTTATAAAGTGCCATTTAGCACTTTTTTGTTACACTTTTCGATACCACAATATTTTTGCTTCCAACAAAAACAATATATTGTAAACGGTTGAAAGATAATAACTAAGTACCAACGTTTCTATTACATCTCATCTGATACACCCGGATTCTCTATTTCTTTAAAAGCATGATTGACTTCGGCTAGATAGCTAGAATATTACTTGAGATTCTCGGCAAACCAACTTGTGTTAATTAGTCGTCATAAGTTTCGATTTGATTGGTTATTGTATCTCAGAAGTTTTTATCTCTGTATATTTTCTAAATGCTCTAAAATAACTAATGTCCTTCGAATTTTTAAATTCTTTGTTTTTCTTTTCCAGGGCTATTTTTGTCCATGGCTTCGCGGTCGATGAAAAAGGACACAAAATGTCAAAGTCGTTAGGCAATGTAATACTTCCTAGCGAAATAATCAACAAATATGGAAGTGATGTGTTAAGGTATTTCCTCGCTTCCTGAACTCTACTCATGTTGAGCTCATACACTAATATGTTTCAGATGGTGGGTCGCTTCACATGGCACGCAACATTCATCAATAATAGTAAGTGAGACTCTACTGCAATCGTGCGCAGAAACACTAAATAAAGTTCGAGCAACTTTAAAATACCTCAATGGTTCTATTGGTGAGAAAAGCGACGATGTTAGCGATTTGCCTTGCACCAGTTATTTAGATAAGTACATGAGAAACGAACTTTACAAGTTCGATAAGGAGGTATGCAATTATCATTTTATTGCAATTAAGCGAATATGATTAATTTATGTTCCATTATGGTTAAAGGTTCAAAGTTTCTACAATTGCTATGAATACAATCGCGTAACGATTCTTGTACAAAACTTTATCGCCAATCAAATATCTTCTATATATTTGAATTCGATAAAAGATCGTCTATATTGTGGGACCGCCAAGGAAATAGCCGCCACTCGAAATATATTGAAAGATTGCTATCATGTCTTAAGTAAAGCATTGTGGCCAATTGTACCCTTTATCATCGAGGAAAGCTGGAGTTATTATGGTAAGTGCTAATTTAATACTACAAAATTTAAAAAAAAAATATAGGATGAATAAGTTTATAATACAATGGCGAGCATAGAAATATCAACAGCTAGCCTAACTGCATAACGTTTTTTTAAGCATAAATTGAAGTCTTATAATTCGAATTAAATCACGTTCATCCTAAGTTGTGCAACTAATTTGACGGTGCCACGCTGTAGTAAAGATGACTGAAAGTGACAAGATGAAAATTCGTATACTAGGCCTACAAGAAGCAGATTTTTAAATACATGTCGGGCTACTGGATTTTTTGGGAGCAAGTAAGCCCAGAATAGTCTGATAAACCGCCGCTAGTGAAGATCATTTGGTAAAGAGAATGTGTTTACGGGATCGGCTCCAAACTGAGGAGTACATTAGAAGAGTTTTTTTGAAAGAAAATGAAGGAGAATGACGGTTCCACGAAGACTGTAGGAGGGTAGCTTATGGGCTCCAAGGCCTACCAAAAGGCTGGAAAAATGCGGAACGGAATTTGGAACGGGCGGAAAAGTATGCAGATTGAATGCCACCCGAGTACAGAAGGATAATATATTACAATGAAGTCGAATTCAATTATTTTGAATTCAATGAAAAGGCGGGCTTGAGGTGTAGGTCGGGCGACTGGTTTTCGAATTACGTTAGAAGAGCCTTTAAGCTGGATGTCAGCTGAATGATTTGAGAATGTTTTTAGAAAAAGAGAAAGGCCTATAGACAACATTTGGCTCTAAAGATGACCTATTAAAATTTAAAAAAAAAACAAGTCGGGAAAGAACGTTATCATTGATACGACCCCAAACATACTTGGCCCCAGCCGCAAGAAAAGTCGAAACGGCTAGTTCGAAGATGAACATAAGCTAGCAACCGAACGGAAGAATACTGCATACCGGGCAATGCTGCATTGTCAAAGAACGCAAGCACGGGCAGAGGCCTATCACGAACTCCGTGGAGTGGAGAAACGGCTTCACAAACAGAAAAAGGAAGCCCGGGAGAACCAACAAGTCTGTGAACTCGAGAAATACAGGGACCACACCAGGCGGGGAAGTTGTTGGTAAAAGTCAGCAGGATCGGCTTAAAAACCATAAGTCGTCAGGATCATTCCATGGGACAGCCGAATTGGTTAAATATGAAGGCGACCAACTACACCAAGCGTTGGTTTTTGGTGCTGACGTTGCCACCATATATTTTGTCTTACCTTCGTTGGTGTGCGACCCAAGATCTCGCGCCGCCTGCTCGATCTGGAAGTCAGTTTTTACGTCTCGGATCGTTCCTCCCATGACGCCGATATCGTCAGCATAGACCAGTAGTTGGGGAGGATCGTGCCTCTCGCACTTATCTCGACAATCGCGGATCACCTTTTCCAGGGCTAGGTTAAAGAGGACTCATGATAGGGCATCCCCTTATCTTAAAGCGTTGTTGCTGTCGAATGGCCTCGAGAGTGATCATACTGCTTTTATCTGGCCTCGCACATTGGTCAGAGGTATGGGGCTATCCGACCTAGCAAGATAGCGAAGAATGTCTTATAGATGGTATTCAACAACGTGATACCTCTATAATTGCTGCACTATGTGATATTTCCCTTTTTAAGGTTTTTTGTAGACACAAAACCTTACTAAAATCGGTTTACTGTCTGTCTGTCCGTCACACGCATTTTTCTCGGAGACGGTTGTGGTGATTGACATCAAATTTGGTAGAAAGGTGGGAACTGCATATAGTCAGTTACATTCTTTTACGTCGAATTTAGGTGGGGAGGAGGTCCCATGTTTGGGAGCCCCCGTGCATGCAAAAGGAGGGTGTATATTTTTTTCATCAAATATAGTCATGTGGGATGTCAAATTAAAGGTCTCGGTTAGTATTTTTCGAAGCAGGTCTTAGTTTTGACATTTGTTGGAAAGGTGGGGAGTGCGGGGGTCGAAAGTGATCATTTTTTTAACGAATCCATTCTCAGAATCTACCCAAACGAAAAAATGTGAAAAAACTCCGCTTAAATCGCTTCAAATCACGAATGCGTCAATGTAGGGTACAGCGTAGAGCATGATCCTGCCAAATTTGGTGAAAATCGCACTATTAATAACAAAGTTATACTAGGCCAAAGCTGTCGGTTCTCTGCAAATTCAAGACTATGAATGTCAACTAGATATTTTCACATAATTTATGCATATATTACGTGCTACATACTAATGGGACAAATGCACACTCAAATCTCTTTATAAAAGAAATACACAAAACCTTTCATACCTGAAGCGTCTAGCTTCCGGTTTCCCGACTTGTTATGTATGTGATAGTAACGCCTCTTTGCCATTGATTCACTACCCCACCCCTTGGGCATAAGTTGATGAACCGCTTAGTGTAATTGGTCGCCTCCATATTTAACCACTTCGGCTGTAATTCTATCGGCTCCTGGCAACTTATGATTTTTAAGCCGATAAATTGCACGGACTGTTTCTTCCATGCTTGATGGTGGCAGCATTTATCCGTCGTCTTCAGTTGGCGCGACCTCCAATTCGCCGATGTTCTGGTTGTTGAGCAGTTCATCAAAATATTCAACCCATCGCTTCAAGATGTTCATTTTGTCGGAAATCAGATTTCCCTTTTTGTCTCGGCAGGATGAGTATCGAGGTGTATAAGGCTCCTGCTGACTTGTTAGTAAAACTTCTGCACCTGGTGCGGTTGCTCCCTTTACTTTTCGAGTTTACAGACCTGTTGGTTCTCCCAGGTTTCCTTTTTCCGGCTATGAAGTCGCTTCGCGCCAAGTATGCTTGTGGCCGTATTTATGATAACGTTCTTCAGATGATTATGAAGATCATTTGTTAATGCTTCCTCCCTTGAATCTCTGTAGACTGCGGTTATTGCGGCTACGGTTACGGAGAACTTGGTTGTGGATGGCTTCAGTGTTAACTCCAAACTGATTATCAGAACGTATTCTAGGTGGTGTTGTTATTCGAGCCCAGAGCACCATGTCAACGAGATAGTGATCCGAGTTTATATTGACCCTCTATATGTTCTAACATTCATCAAGGCTGAGAGGTGGCGGCGTTCAATCAACACGTGGTCAATTTGGTTGAAAGTGGTCCCACCTGGAGAGGCCCTTGAATGTTTGTGGACCGCTTTCCGCGCAAACCAGGTACTTCCAACAATCATTTCGTGTAATACTGCTAACTGAATAATCCGCAGTCCGTTATCATTGGTATTCTTATGTAAGCTATGGGAACTGGTGTATCGCCTGAATACGGGCGCCGTTCTTACTTGGCTGTTAAAATCCCCAAGTTTGATTTTGATATCATGCCTGGAACAGGCTTCGAGGGTTCGTTCTACTGCCTCGTAGAAGGTATGCTTCTCCGACTATGCAATCTCCTCCGTAGGGGAGTGAACGTTAATGAGCCTTATATTTCTACAATTGCCTTGCAAGCGCAGAGTTCGTAGTCTTTCACTTACGTTTTCAAAGGCGACAACAGCAAGTTTAATTTTTTTGCTAACTAAGAAATCTACTCCCACCACACGAATTACTGAATGGCCACTATAACATATGGTCCAGTGGCTCTCTCCCAGGAAACCTGTCCCTGCCCAACGCATCTTCTGCAACGCTATTACTTCAGCCCTAAATTGGGACAGGATATCGGCTAGCTGCTTGGCAGCTTCTCTGTACAAGGAGCGCACGTTCTATGAGAAAATGTGCAAATCGTTATTCCGTTTTCGTTGCCGGATTCGTCGTTGTCAGTCCAGTTCGAGACTCCTTTTGTGGCTTCGTAACAAGTTGCTTTCCGTGTAGGGTTGTCAATTCCATTCAACCCCCAACCTGAAGGACCAGTTGGTAGAAGTTGTCCCATTTTTAGGCGCGGGAGACTCGCCTTCATTCTTCTCCGTCTGCAGCTTTTCGTTAAAAAAGAGGTCCCAGCGATCACCACGTGCAGGTGGAGATAGGGTTTGATAGTAGACCTGTTGGTGTTGGTTCAGCAGGCGTTTCCCAGGTTTTATGCTCCATCATGAGTGCCAATCCAGGTTTTGCCCTGGCACCTGTACTACCCTCAGACCACCATACATTATCTGTCACATAGATTAAAAGGGGGATATCACGCAATGCAGCAATTATAGAGATATCGCGTTGCTGAGTACCATCTGTAAGATATTCTTCGCTCGAAACATCTCATCATAGGATCAAAACTGTTACTGTACGAAACAATGATCTTGCCAGTCCTTATGTATTCCTCGGAGACCTGGGCTCTTAGCAAGAAAAATTACGAACCCTCTCGCGTTCGAGAGAAGAATCCTCATACATGAGGATGGACGATACCGCAGCCTCTGTAACGATGAAATCTATAAGCGGTTGGTAGACAAAATACAATACTTACCAGCGGTAGAATTTGCAGGTAGATATGCATAAAAAATTGCAAACCATATCACAATCATATACTTGTATGTACATCATTGATCAGTGATGTTCCATAACATGAAAATGAAAGCACATAGTAACATAGTTGGGGTAAAATATCAATTCTTGTATTATTGATTGCTACGATTCCGCTTACACACCATTATATTTTTGTATATATGCATATATTTAATTCACAACACTCAATTATATAACCGCTGAAAAGTAGCTATATTTTCTCTTTTAAGATAAACATCCGTTCTATAAATCCAAAATCCGAACAACTGGCATCTGGCAAGATCCGTTCGCCGAAAAAGTCATAAATGCAGCCTTAGAATTAAAGCAACTTTTTAATCAAAAGGTAAAGGACGTGAACACGTGGACATTAGACGTTAAAGTTAAATGTGATATGAACAAATTAAACTTATTAAAGGTAAGATATTTTATGTAATTGGGGATGTTACCATTGTTATATATTATCATTTAGCATTTGCACCCAATTTTGGAAGAAAAATCAAATTCGACAGAATTATGTGAATTGCTCCAGGTATCCAGTTTAACGCTAGTACCTGCTGACGTCGAGAGCTATGATTTGACCTGTGATACTATCAAATATAGCATTTGTCCACGCTGTAGGCGCTACCCAATTCAAGAAGAACAAAGTGTTTGCACGAGATGTGATACAGTTTTGCGCGAGAATGGATTCAATTAATTTGAATATTGTTTTTTCAAAGTTTATTACTGTTAGAATTGTTTTAATGAATCTTATTTATAAAACACTCTTCCGTATTTAATTGAATTTAAAGTAAGATTTGTATTTAAATTACAATAAAAACACAACGAGGATAATAATTACGAGAATTGATATATATCATAAATTATGTTTTCATCAAAACAATCGAAGATGTGCTCGTAGAGAACGACAGTCAGTAAGTGAGATCAAAACATCTCCTTGAAGATATCTTGTAGCGATGCTACATCGTCGTAGTTGTAATTGGTTGTGATTTTCGAACCTAGATAGGAGAAATTATCAAGGGTCTCAAAGTTGTAGTGTCTTATCTTTGTTGTATTCATTTGACCAGTGCTATTTGATGCTGCTGGTTCTTTGTTTTTTTTTTTGGGCTGATATTGTCACCATGTTATATGGTCGTTTTCCCCACGATGTCAACATCTTCAATATATGCCAGTAGTTGAGTGAACTTAAAAAGAATGGTACCTCTCGCATTACCATCACTTTTCCCAGGGGCAAGTTAAAAAGGATCCACAATATAGTATCTCCTTGCCTTAGACCGTTGTTGATGTCGAATAGTCTCGACTGATCCTGATGCTTTTATCTGGCCTTGCACATTGGTCAGGGCCAGCTCAATCAGTCTTATCAATTTGGTCGGAATACCGAATTCTCTCAGTTACAGTTTTGACCCTGGCTATGCTATCATAGGCGGCTTTGAAGTCGACGCCATATATCAATAGTTTTTTCATCGTTTCCCGCACAGAGATATCTAATCTGTTGCTGATTCGCCTGGAATGAAGCATCTCTTGTATATGCTGATGATGTTCAGAACGGATGGGGCTATCCCGCTTAGCAAGATAGTAAAGAATATATTATAGATGGTACTTAGGAACGTAATACCTTTATAATTGCTACACTGCGTAATATCCCCGTTTTATGTATGGGATAGATAATGATTTTGAATTTATGCACCTGGTGCGGTTGCCCCTGTAATTTTCAAGTTCACAGACTTTTTGGTTCGCCTATGCTTACTTTTTCTGTTTGTGATGTCGCTTCTCCACTCGACAAAATTCGTGGTAGGTCGCTGCACGCGTAGTGGAAAACATAACGTCATCATTACTTCAACGGATTTCTAATGACTCATGAGATTGCGACGTAAACAAAGACCATATGAATTGACCAAAGTCAACTAAAAGAGCAAAGTTATCCCAAAAAATAACGAAATTGGAAGAAAGGTCCGCCCGCAAAGAATGCATGCAGAATGAAGTGTTGCGTCGACAACCAGTTGCACGTCTCTGAGCTAGTTTAGTTCGGGAATGTGTGGGATTCCGTAGTCTACATAACGACGAAATTTATGACCAATATCACGACCGTTTGGTTATATATGGAGCTGATAATTTAGGAAAACCTGGACGGGTAATTTCGCCATTTCTTATTATTTTAGGGATAGTTCTACCCTTTCAGTTTACCGTGATCAACACGAATGGTATTTTGTCCATTATATTCCACTAATATATACGATGTAACGGACATCATCCGTTTTTTAGCCTCTAACCCGGTTCATCTGGATCGTGTTTGTCACTACTATCAAAGGTATATGCGTATTATTATCTTGAAATGTTTGTTCCTTTTTTCAAGATAATATATAAAAATGATGACGTTGATTCCGCGCAGATAGGATGTTATTGGGTATCAAATAGGTCTTCGTTAAAACTTTTTGAAGTGGGTCTCAATGTTGCTGTTGATTGTGAACCTTCTTCTCCATCTATATCTATGTTCAATACCATATCATGAATAGCTCTGTCGCGTTTCGCAATTATAAAAACTTATAAAAATTAAAACATTCGAAACATTTCATTGCCATTATTGAGGTGGCTTTTAATGAGATTGTGAGTATATAGCATTTTATTTAGCGTGGTGCATTTGTGCACACAGATAAATCCCAAAAACGAAATACAAGTATGCACTATTTAAACGACCCTTACTTCGCTCAGGCAACATTCCTTAGAAGCATGAAGTATGATCCACTAGTTTTTGCAATCTAGAAAAAGTTAAATACGATTAAATTATCAAATACTATTCGGCTTATATTTACCCCCAAAAAAGTAGGCCGTGACATAGTCGTGAAACCTAAAGCGGAAATATGGTAAGGCTTCCTAGTCCTCATCATCATCATGTAAATGATTGATTTAAACTCTCTCGATTCGTCATACCAATTACTAGAATACCATGCATCGCATATATTTTCGGTCTAGATCAAAGGAATAGAACAAATTATTCATAATCACGTTTCATTAGTAAGGTTCTACATATTAAAACATATAGCGTGTTACTTATTTAATATCATGTCACAATTAGGTCACATTATTCACTGCAAAATTCATTATCTTATTTACTATTTTCTATTCTCTAAATACATCTAACTAAATCAATTTTCCCACTCTGTCCTCATTACTAAGATATTGATGCCTTTTATGACCTTGGGCGAACATAAGAGCTCGGCTTCGTTGAGCTTGAGATACTTTAGATGCTTTGCAGTCCTAGTCGAGGCGAGGTGTCGATCTGAAGAACCAAACAGTACCAACCAATTCCGGACTGCCAAATCTCTTGCACTAGAATTTTCGCTGTAATCTATCAAATAGCCTTTCATACCTAAGCATTTATCCTTTCATACTTGAGCATCCAGCCTCCAGTTTTATCGACTTGTTGGCCTGAAAATTTATTTTTCTCTGTCGCTGTCGGCCTCTATGACTAAAAACTCAATTGTGTACTAGACAAAATGAAACAATTTTTCATGGCGATCTCAATTTCGAGGCTATTGTATGAAGAATTGTCCATCTATTTTTTTTCATTCTTCCTCAAAAGATCTGTTTTACAATTAACTATAAATGCTACGGAATAGAAAATGAAACATTCTCACTTTCATCAACGCTTAACAGAAAAAGATGGAAAGACACTCGAAAAGACAATTTTGACCCACTGGATTTATCCGATCTCTTGCTAGTTTTTTTAGTCTAGGATGTGCTTGTTCATTTCCCCCTCGAAGCAGACTAAGGTACTGTTTAATGAGTGGTAGATCATCAGTCTCGAAAAGGCGTCAAAGGGAAGCTCAATCTGTGGTAATTCAGGTTTTCAGGAGTCTCTAATACCACACAAATCAACTCTGTTATTTGATTCACCCCTTCCTGGCATTAAAGGCGGGAGCTCGATGCGTCCACCCCAAATAACATTACTTTGGTTTAAAATCTCAGAGATTCCTATTTGTTGGCAAAAGTTAACTCTGGATGGTACTTCGACCTTTCCAATCATCTTAATAGCCTTTACCTGTGGCGAATTCGATTATTTCCTTCATCTCTGTCTAAACTTCTCTTGCAGCCAGCAAGTTTGTACACTACATTATTAACGAAATTAGACTGAAAGTAGTTCCTCCTTCAAAAATATTACAGTCTATTCAATCAAAAATGTGATCATTAAAAGTGCTTACTCCTTTTTTTACTAGAGGCTACGAAACGCTACAAAATCATTGAGATGTTCATGTATGTTGGTTAGGATTTATATATGAACGTGACACACTTAACATAGTATGGATTAACTACTCTGTTTATTGAAAATTTTGCATCAGTCCTACCTCTGATGTAATATTTTGTCCATCGAAGCAATAAATCACTAGCTCATAGCCTGCAGCTGATATATATAGAACCATATTGACAAACATTTTTGGGTCGTTTTCCTATGAAAAAAAAACATTATACATTATAATTAAAATATAGTAGGAAAATAACTTTATAACAGTATATCACCAACATATGACCTCAGTCGAATAGGGTGCAACTAGTAAGAGTCCTTGCGTTCATACATAGGCTTATAATTTCAACTTTTCTACCAAATTTCGTCTCAATCTCACATATACCCTGAAATTCTGCGTAAGCTAAACAGACAATTCGTTAACAGGGCTTGGCGAAAGTAACAGACCAGTAGCTTCCTCCAAACTACAATTTCTGTTTTTCAATGTAGATATATATTACGGGAGCAACTTACCCCCTTCATCAGTACAAAGCATAGGGGTAAGTTGAAAAATTAGAAATTGTAGTTTGGAGGAAGCTACTGGTCGAGTTTATGAAATTATGTCCTGGTTGAATGATTTTCACAGAACTTAAGCTAGACGTAGCACTTACCACCAAGTAGAGAAAGTATACACCTATAGAAATTGAAGTTGGAATCCAAACCATATATTCCGAGTCTGCACTCGCAAATTCAGACGTTAGGTACGTAAGCAAGGCATATAACACTAGAGCACTGAACGTGAAAGCGTTAATAAATATAGGTAGTGTAAGCCCGAATCGTCGCCCCATCAAGGGGGCTTAACGCGACCCTACTACATGCAGCCCTATTATCATAGAGTATGCACTAAATGCACTAAAAAAGAGAGTAAATAGAAAAAAAATGGAAAGTGCATGTCACCTGATTACATTCCGAACATGTTGGGTTTACCGAAAAGTATCCAGCAAAGCGGCCTGCGTAACAGCATTGATATTCTGACAAAAAAAGACACTGCCTTTAAGATCGGGTGTATACCGTCGGAGAATCTGCTGCCCGCGGGTGTTAGTTCATACGGAGTGAAATTATTGCTGAGTTGCAACAGAGATGGGACGACTCGGAAAAATGTCGCCGAACACATAGTACTGAATGGGATATTCCAAGATGTTTCGGTCTCGATCTAATGCTGCTTTTCAATTCAGCATATTGTCCAGAATCCCCGAACACTATTGAAGGTGGGAGGACAGAGCATGTATTATTTCAATGGCTGAAGTTCACATTAGACTGCTATCGGCAAAACGCAATCCATAAGAATTTTAGAAGAAGGAGAGTGTAACAAGAAGGTCCTGGTTGGTGATAATGCCACATAACCATCCGACAGGAGCCAACGGCAGTTTTAAAGCTTCCCATATCCATTAAAAAACAAGTCGGGAAATCGGAAGCTGGCGCTTCAGGTATGGAAGGTTTTGTTTGCTTCTTCTGTGAGTATATTTGAGTATGGAACTATTACATTTGTACGTAGCCCGTTATGTATATGCATTTAGCATGTCTGACTACCCACTTTAGTGTGATATTGATATTGAGTTGCAATAAATTTATAGGGTAAAGTCAACTTTGAGCTACTGTAACTTTGTTACTAATAGTGTGATTTTTATCAAACTTGGGGATAATATGGTTCATATTATATTTTATACTACTACTGGTATAAATTTAAGGAGGTTTTACTCAATTTCCCCAAAAATATGGTAATAAGCTATTATTAACTTAATTTGAACAGATATCGATATGAAGAGTATTAGTAGCTTCATGATTTTTTTCAGATTTTTCGGTTGGGTAGTTTCTGAGAATGCTTCCGTTAAAGAGATCAACAATTTCCACCCCTTCCACTCCCTGCCTTTTTAAAAAATCTCAAAACTAACCCCAACTTCGAAAGGTACTAATCGAGACCTTTCATTTGATACCCCACATGACTAAATTCGGTGAAAAAAAAATTTACACCCCCTTTTACATGTATGGGGACTCCCCCTCCCCCTAAATCTCAACGTAGATGGATATCACTCACTGCATGTCTGGGCGTTCACAGTTGCCACCGTCTCATCAAATTTCGTGTCAATCGGTAGGGCCGTTTCTGAGAAAAGTGCAAGTGGCAGACAGACAGACAGACATTGAACCGATTTTAATAAGGTTTTGTTTTGCAAACATAACCTTTAAAAGACAGATGAACATTCAGACAATAAATACGAACAACACAATATGTTAAGTGTATTAGAACCCTTCATTGTTTTTTACACAAAACCGCCAAAGTTGATAGAAAAATTATTTTTCAAGTGTATTATATTCGTTTTTGATTTTTTTTTGTTCATATACCCCTCACGTACGAATACTTCGAGTCTGATTCACACATTGGTTGACTTTTATTGCGCTACTCACAACACTTTACAATAATAAACTTCCTTTGAAAGCAGTTCTGATTCAAAATCGAATTCTGCAAATAAAACAGTTTAGTTAGATGACTACTCACCAATCCAATACTTGCTTGAAATAGAACAACACCAAGAACAACGAGGCTTATCAATAGCTGGGAAAGGTTGACGATTGCGTACATATCATTTATTTCATCACAAAATCTGAGGACCACAAATGCAACTTTTATTCGTTCCCCAAAAACAGATCAACCTTACTCTATACATACCTTATGCACCTGTTGTAATGGTAAACGCATTCTCGTATGTATAACATCTTTTCACCTTTTGGGACTCTATTTGTGCTTGAAAATATAATCATTTCTTTCAATGTTTTGAACAATGCGACCGCATGGAACGTGAGAAAAACATAGTACCCATCAAAAGTGGCTGCAACTATAAAACAAATTAAAAACTCCATGAAGAAACTTGAAGTTACCAACGCTTACCCATTCCTGCAGCGAAATCTGCATATCCGTCCAGTATTGTAAAGAAGGGATAAAGCGGAAAATGTTGTCTTGCCTCCTCCCATCCAGGGTAATAAGTTGAAAATGCTTAAAATGAGGAAATAAAAAAAAATGATTTCCCTAAATTCCATTGGTTAGCCAGAAATAATTCACTAAAGTAGTACTCATAGAAAAAGATATTTTGATTTAAATCCTCAGCAATTAAAGGGTTCGACATAAATCAAATTTACCAAACAATTTAGTGTGGTTAGTATTGCCTTTGATGCTGTGATAGGTGTTAATAGCAAGAGCGTTCAAAAAATAGAAACTGATTATAGCGATGCAAGAAACCACGTAATATCGTATTTGAAATTGTGCCCTCTTCCAACAGTCTTCAATTATTTTTTTAGTTTTCTCTCTCAGAGTCTTCGTTATCGTAACGTCTAAAACAAAACCGTGGTTGAAAGTCAGTTAAGTGTTTAAATGAAAAAAAAATAATAAAATGCTTACTTATATCGAGCATTTTCACTTCATTAAAAAGTTCGCAATCGACTGTCGCCTTGACCAATTTGTAAAAACGTCTCTCCATAAACACCCACAGAAACAATTTTATTATTGAAATTAGCGTTTGCAAACATGTGCACAAGCTCTAAAAAGTAAAAATTTCTTATTGAATACGATTTGCAACATAACTGAGCGATTTACCTGACTTATCATGAAAACGCTTGTAAAATGTTCAGAAATATAAGCGATGTGGCCATAAATAGAAAGTAAGGACATGAATATCACAACGAATGCATGTCTAGCAGAAATAACAATAGGTTAATATCCTTTAAATATTCGCATATATAAACTTTAAAATAAATAAACACCGAATTAACCAAAAGCTGGAACATAAAATTTGTTTCGAAGTTGTATATGTGAGAAGCACATCTATTCAGGAGCGGATAATATCACACAAGTAATCCAATGAGAGTCTGAATCTTAAATTTCTTTACATCTACTTCCTATACATTTGATCTTAACAATTCTTGCCTAAACTAAACTTCACTTTGGCTTTTCATTTCTGTTTCTTGATTCACCTCCTACTCTGTCCTCAACTTCACCTTCTACCTTTTGTTTGTAAAGTACGCAGCAGTTTGAGAACGACAATCCGCATGGTCTATGGTATAGCCTACACTACCTTAAATCTTGATGATTCTAGAATAAACTTAAGGGTGGTTTCTAGTCAATTTCAAAAAATATACTAATAAGAAACAAGGTAATATCTTATTATTAACTTTATTTAAATAGGTATCGATACGAAGAGTATTTTGAGGCCTAGATAGATTTTTTTCAGATATTCAGCTTGAGAACGGATCCTCAAAGCAGTTAGTTTTTTCGAACCCACGACTCCTTCGCTTTTGCATCAAAGATTTTTCATTTGATTATATTCGGTGAGAAAAAATTTCACTTTCAACTCCTAGCAATCACATTTCATGCATCATTCTTGACTTCTGCAAGGCCGGTGTTTACTCAATTGAAATACTTCATTCAATCAAGAACTGGAATACTGAAAAACTCGAATTAACGATATTCCAGGTAAAATGAATGATTTCCCAAATTAATATAATAATATTTTTCCAGATCAAATTAACATTTCACCAAATCAAATTAACATTTGTCTAAATCTAATTAACATTTTCCAAATCAAATTAATAATTTTCCGAGTCACATCGATATTTTTTCAAATCAAATTGTCGGACAGATCTCTTGACAATACCTTCCCAATCAAATTCATCATAGGGGAATGTGGAGGTAAAAACGTAAAATTTAGTTCAATATCCCCTTGGCTTCGTCGCCTTTGTGAATTTTGCGTTGTCCACTATGATGAATGATGGCGAATCCAATTTCGACACCAAATCCCGTGAAAATATGCAAAATTTCACTTAATTACAGGTTGATTGCGTCAAAATATTCTATGGACAACTTTGTCGTTCGTCATGACTGCAACCAGAGTTACATTTCTCCCTTGAACGATTGGAATTGTAATCACTACATTCATCTATATAAACTATTTTTGGTGGTGTTTCTTGACATCTTGCCGACATATCGGTAGCTTATTTCTATCTTGATTGAATATTTCGCTATTCGTCAATTTGATCGGCTTCGAACGAACCTAACTATAGCGTTATGCTTAGTTTCCGTTCCATTGTCAATTGTTGATTTGCCAATGGTTACTCCATTTATACCATTTTTCCCTCTAATGGCATTTCAGATGAAATCGACAAATTTACAAATCAATTTAACGGCTTTCTAAACCAGATTTAAAATAAAATTAATATTTTTCCAAATTAAATTTACACAGTCAAATTATTGCCTAATCTGAAAAACTATATATGAAAGGGGACTATATTCCAACTTTTCACACATAGTTTTTCTTTTAGATAACTTAATAACTTAAATTTTGATTTTATTAAAATCGGTAGAACCAATCTTGGGATTAACTGTCTGCAGTTTAGAAAAATGCTACTCTTCAACTTGCAGCTCTCCTTTTTTCGGACAAACGGGCTTCCTTCAATGCAGCCGTTATAACTGACTAGTAAAATATGCACACTCAATTTGACAACTTCACAAACGTTTGTTTGGGAATGACCATTGTTATTTTCAATATGTTTTCTCAAGCAAGGTTTGGATAAATCGTTATCGGTTAATACTTCAAAAACAGTACGAAGTGGAGCCGGCTTATTTGCACTGACTGTTTTTTTTAGAAAAACCAAAATTATTCATTTTAAGTTCGTGAGTGATTTATTGTCCCAAATGTATATTTCAATAGCAACATGCTACCTTCATCAGTGGGTTATGAAAGAAAACGCCAATACGTTGTTTTCTCAAGATCTTCTCAAGATAGGGTCTCCTTCTCAGAACCTATCCAACCGAGAAATCTGAAAAAGTCACAATGATACATCTATATAAGTCTAGGCCTCAAAATACACCCCGTTTCGATATCTGCTCAAATGAAGTTAATAGTAGTACATATTCATCCTAGAAGTGCAAAATTTAGCATCAGAATAGATGATAATATTAATAAGACAAAATTCTAAACGCAAAATTGTGCATTTCAGGTAAATTTATTGCAGCTTACTGGTTGTAACCAATATGATAGACATTTGCGTACGGTGGTACCAGCGGCTTTTAATATACGTACACATATATATGCTTTTGGCTGCGGGGTAAAGTGGAAATGATCCGTACATATATGTATATGTATTCATCGGCATGTGGGAATAGGTAATGTTCGTTTATTTAGAATGAACACAATATTTATGTTTTTGATATGTATGTACATATATGTGTCTTGGAGTTTGGCAAAATACGAAGAAATATTGTGCTTTCTTAGCTGTGAACGAATAGAAGACGAACACAAGAGCTTTATACTTGAAACACCCAGCTTCCGGTAACTCGACTTGCTTATACCTCCGTTACTATTTTCCGTCTACACGACCTGGTTACATTTCATTCTATCAATTATCGCACCAAATCGCCTCCTTGATCGCATTAAACGATTTTCGCTAATAGTAGTCACTTTTTCAAGCCTGGAACAGCTCACCACCCCCGCGAACACAGTTATTTCAGGAAATCTGTCAACCTTCAACGCAATCGATATAAAGACTCTTCGACTA
Organism: Hermetia illucens; assembly: GCF_905115235.1. Taxonomy (NCBI): domain Eukaryota; kingdom Metazoa; phylum Arthropoda; class Insecta; order Diptera; family Stratiomyidae; genus Hermetia; species Hermetia illucens. Next base: position 112,369,462 of record NC_051850.1, on the reverse strand, counting down.
CACGAATGATACCCAGGAAACATTTTGCACCAACCCAATGCTAAAAAGACTTCCTGAGGTTGCACGATTTTCATCTTTTATCAAATTAATGCCTACACAATCTAACACAATCCGTGTCATCTTCCGAAGCTGCCTTTTATTATCCGCCAAATAAACGACCGATCGCCAGAATAGCAGCTGTTCTTAAACGGTCACTTCAAAAAATTCACAGATCCCTTATGTTAAGAGGCACAACTAGTGTAAAAAATTTCAGAAAATTGAATTTTTTTCTTTTACATTTTTTGCTAGTTTATTCCCTTAAAAATAACATAAAATTTCAAGATTTTTTCTCAGATAGTGTTTACGTTATAACTTATTGCTCGGGCTATACGGGCTTTGTAAATAATCATAAGAGTATTAGGAACCACATTTACAGATATGTATGGGAAGTTAATAATGCGAGCAATTTTTCATACATTGTTTATTATGTTTATCGATTTACAACAATGTACAATGTACAATCAGTACTTTTATTTTTAATCGTATTTTTTTTCAAAACTACATTTTTCAAATTTACTGCAATTCTAAATCGATAACTTACAATCGACTTGTTTTTTTTTAGCATCTTTGGTATATCTCTGTCCATACAAAAGCCCTGCAATTTTTTGATTAGATGAAAATTTAATTTTGCCATGACAAAAACTACCGAAATTTTGGGCAAAATTAAATTAAAAAAAAAAGAACTCCGCCGTTTTGTAAAATTTTATTTTTTCTTTCATAATTGTGGGTCATTGTATGGACAATACCTTCTAAATTAATGAATTTATCTATTTTTATTTTATTTCACGGACTATGAAAATCACAATCACTGCTGCAGTGGAGGAATTTTTTTTGGAGGCTCTGGAGATCGCACGTTATTTATCTAGAATATACCTTCAAAATTTCAAAATATTTCATCCATTCCTTTGCTTAAATCCCACAAACTACCTTTTAAAAAAAACAACCTAGGTGAGCCGTTTAAAATGCAATCGCAATTCGCGGCACCGGTTAGATTGTCCGTTGGCCTGAGCTAGTATAATTTAGGCATAATGCACCTAATTTTGCACAAGGTGGAAAACACACGCATTTTAGCAGAAAAGTATCAAAAAGGTCAACCACTTTTCTGTTAACTGTAACCATTGGTTAATTAGTATATCATATTTATCGTTGAGATAGGTTTTAGGATGAAACGAGTTTCCATAAAAATTTTAACAAGACAATTCAAACTAAATAATTAGAGGACGTCTAAGAATAGATTTTCCCTCAGTTTTTCGGGTGTATCCTTGACAAAACATTTTATGTTTACGATCAAGTTTGAAGTACTTTCCTTTCAGTCAGTACGCATCACCCATCTTGTTGATTTTAATTCTCAATCTTTAGTTCTCTAGGAGCAGCCCATGGTCTAATATGCAAGCTTAAAATGGCGAAAATGGACACCAATATCACTACCAAAGGTTTAAACGAAGCCAAAATTTACATATTTAAGCTAATAATTACATTTAATATCGAACAGCTTCAGGACACGTTGCTTGCAAGGCATAGTTGAGGCAGCACCCTACGCGCTGCTTCTATCCTAGACAGGGACAGTCGCGTATTAAGCGAAAATTTGAAGCATTGGATGGACATATTAAGAAGATATATTAAACAGTGTTTAAAAAGAATTTTTAATCCTGCAAACGCTTTTTCGAACGAGCAAGCTCCAACAGACAGAAAGGGAAGAATAAGTTCATCCACTACTTTCATAAGCACTGCCCACATTTGGAGCAATTCCACCTGTCAGCCCCAACGATGTCGACGAAGAAATTAAACGAATGATCCCATATCATGCAGAGTTTTGACTTCCTTCAAATTATCGTGAACTAAGTCGGGTTTCTCAGGAACTGTGAAACTACAGGCGTAATTATGCTGCACATTTACTCATATAGGAACACCATGACAAGCATTGCCTTTTCTACAATGCATCCCGGGATTTACAGAAGACGTTTGACAACTTCCCAAGAGAACTCGTGCGCTGACTTAAATTACTTTACCGCAATCCCAAGAATAAAGTTTGATGTGTGGCAAATATATCAAAACCGATCGGGGTCTCTATCCAAGTTCATCAGACAAACGATTGAGAGTATCAAGCAAGAATAACCCTTTAATTCACTATCAAGACATTTTTTACAAAAATGGAGCATGACTACGAACCGAGGCAACAAAGTAGTTTAATTTAGTTTGTTTTTTAAACCTTAGAGGCATAATCCATGCATCCGCGTCGTATACACTTTAAACAAATGTCGACCTCTTCCTAATGCTGTGAGTTAGCTAAATATACGAAAATATGCGAACTATCGTCAGCAAAATATAGTATCATGAGGGACTACAAAAGAGACGAATTATAAACGATCAAATTTAAATCAGATGACCACATCTGCATGGAAAACTTTAAAAAATGTATTTGAGAACTTATAAGGAAATCGTAAAGCTAAATACGTTGTACAATTTGAAAAGAAAAATCAGATTCCACAAGGACGTTTCTTCAATGAGAAAACGATTCCAGCGAAAATGGAACCCGCATGTGCCTTCCGACTATTATTGAACTTTACCTAGAGAATATATTGGAAAAATATACAAAGGGAAACAAGATAAACAATCATTCCAGGACAAATTTATATCAAAGCGTTTTGGTCACTTACAGTAAAAATACCTCCAAAATCCAAGTGCATTATCGTTAATCTTGAAGTTTATTTATGATGAAACAAAAAGTTAAAATTTGTTAACTAATATTACTCGCTGCAACCAAATTTGTTTGTATAGTTGCGATATAGTTTCTCTTAACCAGTCAAAAGTTCGTTTGACAACACTGCCCAGTACCTATCAAGTTCTCAAGGCAATTACTATGAATTGCCTAGTAAAACTACCCAGTGATTGGGTTAAAGCTGAGCACGACTGTTAGTCGAGAAAATATATTCTTAAACTTATACTGGGACTATGAAGAATAGGTAACAAAATCTACTCAGTAAGTCGTCGTCCTGTTTCTTAACTGAAAAGTGTGATACTTCCTCCGATCCCAAACATCAACTGACGACTGACACACTGAACAAAAATATATGTATTATTGTATATTCTATTTACTTTACTGAATTATAAAAAATAGTACATACAACATGTTCGTTAACTACGCCGCTAACTTATATGCTTACATGACTATAAATTTCTTAAAGAAACTCGGCTCCGAAATATTTATTCCACACGTGTAAGTTATTCTACGAACAATTTTCATTCGATCTAAATTTTTCTTTCGAATTTTTTCCAAATCTTCATATAGCATTTTTCAAAAAGTATTTTCTTTTTCACTTATTCCACAACTCACTTAAATAGTTTAGATGTGAACTAAAAATTTCTCTAGATAACACTGACGAAGCCGAAATGGCCAGCTTGCTTTATATGAAGAAAAGTTTTATCTCATGTCATCAACTATGCAGAAACTACCTCCTGGAATAAACGTTTTGGATGCCCTATAGCAGCCCAAAATTTAAAAATTCCTGATATTACCTCCCAGGTGACAAGTAATAATTAGCCGATAAGTGATTCTACCTAATAATTACAGCCTATGTGTGAAAGATATAAGGTGATACGCTATTGATTCTGGGGGAACCATTTTTTTATACGAAGTATGGGACTTATTGCGTGAAAATGATCATCATAAATATCCACTTGCAGGATTCGTACAAAATCAATTAAAGTGGTTCAAAAAAGAGGATTTTTACTCAGAATACACAAATATGCACATAACGAGCAGATATTATAGCCAACATAATGATAAACGTATTCATAAATGAAGCACACTTTGAGATATTAATTTAGCAAATATGCATTATCCTTCGAAGTATTTGTTCTTTATATACATTTTTTCCCTAAATAAACTGAAAATGCTCAAACATTTCGATCTTACTCCAACAGATTTTATTCGAGAAATGAATTTATTTTCCCTCCCTAAGAGAGGAAACTACAATGAAATCTTTTCTGTTAAAATTTTGTGCAAAACAAAACCTTATTAAAATCGATTACTGTTTGTCTGGCACTCGCTTTTTTCTCGGAGATGATTATAGAGATTTGCACAAAATCATTTTAGGTCGAATTTAAGCCGGGGTACATGCAAACGGAGGGTGTACATTTTTTTTCACCAAATATAGTCATGTGGGGTATCAAATGAAAGGTCTCGGTTTGTACTTTTCTCAGCCGATCTTAGTTTTGACAGTTATCGAAAATTATCATTTCTTTAACCGACCCATTTTCAAAAACTACTCAACCGAAAACCCTGCAAAAAATCAAGAAGCTGCCACTGTATGGTGCCTAGGCTCCGAAATACCGACGTCAAGTCACGATACAAATGCCACTGTCACCGGTGAGATTTGAACCGCGACCTTCCGTATGACAGCCTTATGCTCTAACCACTCAATATCCAGACACACTAACACTAAGTTTATCACAAATGGCAGTTTCAACTGTAGAATCCAACTCCTGATAAAAATGCAGGCAAAATAGTGAGGAAAAGCGAATATCATCTTACATCTTACCTACTTTTAAACACTATTATTGTCGATTCTTTGAAAATACGTCTCAAATTAACATTCCTCTGCAATTGCTTTGCAGGGAGTGTGAATCACTTGTCAACTTTACTGGGAAAGGAGGTTCCATTTACGGTACAGCCGACTATTGAATCATCTCCCTTTGCGGGTTTCCTCCAAAATTATGAGTAGAAGAATTTGCAAGTGACCCAAGATGCTTGTGTCCTGCTTAATCGATATCCTATAGAAAAACCACAATTGAAACCAAAACAAAAAAGATACCAGAGATATTGTGGGAAGTGTTTGTCTTCGGTAACGTTCTGCAAAGGTTAGGTACTTTAGCGGGGTGAGCCGCAGCACTCAGGTTTCCAGAGGAGGAAAGTGCGGGGATACTTTCCAGTACCTTCATTTAAATAATAGAAAAAAAAAACAAATTTTATTTTTTAAATGACCAATAATGTGTTTTTATTTCTCATAAACCTCATATAGGGCAGCTAGTCCTCGAAATGCCAGTATATGAGGAATAAAAATTTAAAAAATATTATTTGTCCTTTTCTTTCATTATAAAATATGCCGGAAAAACGACATACATAACTGAAAAAAATTTCATTTAAATTTCGAGGAGACAGACAGTTGCATAAGAAATAAAGGGGCGCCTCCTCCAACAAATCATTTTTTATATGGTAATTTAAGGGACAGTGTTCCGTTAAAAGCCTTACTAGAGTCTTTATGTTACACTTTTAATGAACAATAAAAATACAGCTCTGCCTTCTTTCATAAAAGTTTTCGGTTCGGTACAAATTTAAATTTCTACATTTGGCTGCATGAATTATTGCAGTTTCACCCTAAACAGTAGACTTAACAATGAATGGCTTAACGTTAAATGTGGGCTCTTATTCTACCATTCTGAAGCCTGGCTTTTTGGAAGTCAGCCTATTAGCCTCCTCATTATCAGCGAATGCTTTGCTGTGTCGAGCAAGTTTCAGCAATAATTACTGGCAGCTTCACACCAACCGGATTGATATGGTAACGTTCTTCTGTATCAATAAAACTGTTTACGGGTTTGAGATCCCACCATTTTTGTCATAGCTAGTCCTCTGCTGCTAAAAAAATTACATACATATATCTCCGCCTGGAAGATGATCACCATTTTCCCGAAAGATCGAGCCAGTTTCATAATTAGCTTTTCTGAAAACACCTCTCAACTCGACTCGTCTTCCATGCTTGACCACCGATGAAGATTTTCAAGTCTACTCTTCTCTTCTACGATTACCGCAGAGTATGTGCTCCTAATGACCGTTTTGAAAACCATATGCTAAGCAGAATTTCAGATGGACACAAAACCGGTCGCCTTTCCACGCATCAATGGGATCAAGCCTATAACTATCGTTGGGTGTTTTCTATTTCACTTCTAAGTAAATGTAGGTAAATTTAGGATAGTTTCGAGTGCCATGATCAACGTAGATAACACCACTCTAGTAATACTTAGGCGACCGATTTTTTATGCCTTCGCTAGAAGCTTCCTTTTGTTAACAAAGTTTAAGCTAGCTAGCTTTATTATGATTTTGTACGTACATAGTCACTGTACCATGGAAAAATCCCCCATATCTTACCTATCGCAGTCTTCTTGGATATTTTGATTCCACATTAGCTTGGAATCTTTACTATTTGCACTAACTTAATTAGCCATTCCTACGTAGGGCATTCTAGATAAATTCCCTATTCATGCTGTCGAAACCTTTCTTGAAATCTATAAAGAACAGATGAAGCAGAGATCCAAAATCCGAACACTGCCCTAAACGCCTGCCCTAAACGATTGATGTTGTCAATGTGACTGGAAGAAACAACACTACAGAGACAGTTGGATCTGCGGTGAACAGTTCTGCATGGGGAGCGCCACTCCTAGCGATTTTGCTCCACTTGAGCGCATTAATAACCGTAGTGATGTCACTTTTGTTTGAAGGAGCATTCCGTATTCGTATGCTAAGATGAGTAGCCATGTAATCATCCATAATAGGTGCAACTTCACCAGATATTATACGCTTAAGAATAGAGATGAAATGTTCGCCCACAAATTTTTGTCATTTTTATAATAATAATAATCATTGGCGCAACAATCCAATTGGATCAGGGCCTTCAAGTGTGTTAGAACACTTCATTTAAGACCGTAACGGTACACTACAGTACACTGTAGAAGGCAATGTGGTCAGCAGTGTGCTCGCCCGAGATTATTACGTCTGTCTTTTTTTTTGAAGAGTTGGAAATCTTCAAAAGACACTGGCCTGGACACGCCACCGTGTGGGATTCTTATCCACTAAAACCACCCCCGACTACCCCCCGCCAAACCCCGTGGAACCACCGTACGGTATTACATCACGGGGCGGAGTCAGCTCATTTTAGCTTCGTCCCCTTTCGTCTCTACGCGGCGTACGTAACCGCGCTTTTCTATTCTCCTCTGCCTCTCTCAGTTTGCGCTGGATGGATACGACCATGGAGTTGACCGCATCCTGGCCTGCTAACATTCTTCGCACCAGATTCTCTGGTACGAGCGTCTCTCCTAGAGTCTCCTCTAGGTTCTTCCTTTCCTCCACAAACCTTGGACAGTGGAAGAAGACATGCTCTGGGTGCTCTGTGACTCCATCACAGTTTGGACAATCGGGTGAGGCATCTAGTTGAAACCTGAAGAGGTACTGGCGATACCCTCCATGCCCCGTGAGAAACTGAGCAGAATTATAATTAATCTCACCGTGCAGTCTCTCCAACCCTTTCCCGAGCATTCCCAACGCTCTTGCCATCTATTTAGAGATCTCTCCTTTTCGACGTTCTTCGTCTGCGATCAAGGAGAGATAGACTTCGCATTATATATATTCGTCATCTCATCTGTCAAGATGTCAATGGGCATCATTCCAGAGATGACGAATGCTGCATCAGCTATAAGCAACCTGAAAGCATTCCGTGACTCCCCCACGTACGGCATCATCCTTGCCAGGGCCATACTTGCAATGCATGCTTTGCCATAAACATACTGCACGTGTTGCTTATAGCTAAGCTTGCCGTCCATCATCACTCCCAAGTATTTGATGGCAGGCTTAGAAGTGATGATATGATTCCCAATTTGAATACGGACGAAATTTCTTTTACGGCGCTTGGTGATGAGGACCGCTTCCGTTTTTTCCTCCGCAAGTGTCAGACCAGAACTCTCTAGCCAATCCTTAACAGCACTGATCGCTTCGCATGAGTATAACTCAGCATCTTCGAGGTGCTTTGCGACCACAACCAACGCTTTATCGCGCCGTAGCCCACCACCGTGGCTTCCTCCAGAAGGGGGAGATTAAGTACATCGTTGTACATGATTTTCCACAGCAGTGGGACCAGTACGGAGCCCTGTGAGACACCCTCGGAGACAACGTACTCCTGAAGTCCGGCATCGGCGTCATACCAAGGCCTCCGTTCTTGTAAATAGCTGTTCACAATAGCTGCAAGATAAGCGGGAGTATCAATCTTCTCCAGAGATTCCCTTATTAGATTCCAATTGGCCGAATTGAATGCATTTCTCACATCCAAGGTCATTACTAGGCAATATTTACTAGTACTTTCCTTCCCGTGGATTTCATTTTCGGTCAAGCCAGTAACCATTTTGATGGCATCAATGGTTGATCTGGCTTTATGGAACCCATAATAATAATTTTTACCAAGAGTGAAGAGCACGTGATCTGCGGAGATGATCGGCCTCTGAATCGCCCCATCACGATTCTATGGGCGCTCCTCCACGGGTTTACGTCCGCTTCCGAACAGAGCTCCTTAAGGCTTACCCTCTTGCTCTGTTGGATGGCGAGCTTGAGGGTTTTGCGGGCTTCCTTATAGGTGCGCTCTTTTTGCCCTTCGTCGATTCTGCCTACCGCTCTTTGAGCCGCTCATCTGACTTGATGACAGGCTGATGGAAGGCTGGCCAGTTAAGTATTCCACCAGTAGTTTGGTCTTCCACTGGGGAATGAGCACCTCCTAGGCATGGACGCATCACACACTTTGGCGATGCATTGGGCCACATCGGCAGCTCTTTCCGTAGAGGCGCCTGGTTTATTAGGTTGGTTTAACCCCACCTCTATAGAGGTCTACTTATCCAGAGTTTTAGCGGACCAGCCTGACATCTTTCTCGGTTTCGGGCATAATGGTCTTATGCCCGGTGACTCTTCCCATAGCCCAAAGAAGATTGCCTGGTGATCGCTGTGGGTGTAGTCCTTGCTGACGTATCAGGACATACCACGTCTGTCTGTCTGTCTGTCCGTGTGTCTGCCTGTCACACCCGATTTATTCGAAAATAAAGTTAATAATAACATATTTCCAAGTTTACCCGGCAGCCCCCCTTATGTTCATCCCAGAAGTACGGCACGGGTCTAAGGGATAATATAGTGCACAATTTGGTCAAGCTTGAAGAAAATCCAAGTATTATTAACAAAATATATAGGAAGTGAAACTTTGCGTTTTTTTGAGAATTTCGTACACTCTACAACCGGCATGACGTCATCATCACATGTCAATTCCTCAATAGCACAACGAAAAAAGAACACGATTATTGTGTTATAATGGGATTTTCCCCAAACGTGAAGTTTTCCCGCGGTCTGGAAAAAAAATTACAATAGAAGTGATAATGGTGGTCCGCATTACTTTCACCTCAAACCCGGTCTTCATCCCGGGCATCGCTTTTCTGCATAATTTTCACCTAGGACTGGATTTCCTCTCTACGACCCCAACCATACATATACACACATTATGAATCTCCGTGCATTTCTAAGATCTCTTAAAATCGATTCTAGTTACCCTACATGCTACCATGATCAAGAATTCACGGAATTTATGCCGAATTTTCAAAAAACAAGATTATTCATCTAAGTCAATATTGTTCTTTTCAAAGTAATTTTCATCGACTGTAACGCCCATATGCCAGCACAGATCCATATGCCAGCCAGATCAGAATCAGCCTCCACACATTTGAATAAAAGAAATGCGGTGAATTTGGTGCTTGTTGAATAGTATTAATTGTGTCTTTTGTTGGAAATTAGCGGATAATGATGGCATTGTGCAACAGTTCATTATTGGAATGCAAAATTTATGAGTTTTTTGCAAACAAATCCCCTTGTTTTTGACGTATTTCCTCACGTAATCATCTGGCCTTCTGATAAAAATTCACGATGCATAGCACCGTTGTAATCGACGAAGACCGTGGGCAGCAACTTCTCTTTTTTGCTGAAAACTACATCATTGTTTCAACCTCGACACACTCGTTGACAGTAATGTTAGGTCGAATTCAATCATGGAAATCACGTCCTTTGCGACATCAAGGGACTACCCCTTTTGCATGAAATTCAGATCTTTCAGCGGCAATTTTGTTGCGGCACGGCGAACATATAAATCAATTACCAGAATCTAAAACTCGAACCCATTTTCAAAACCCCAAAAAATCAAAAACACCCATATGTATTCAGCACGCCTTCACTCAACTGCCGAGTTATGATGCTGAAACTTAAGAAATAAAATGTCAATGCCAAGAATCTTCAGAAGCAGTAAGAGCTATTGCTTAATATTGTTAGCCAATCGGGGATACTAGCCCTTTCTCCATTTGAAAAAGAGAAAGAAGTGATGTAAGTAAGATTTTCTTCAAGGGCCTTCTCTAAAGTCTTCGAGTTTCTGCGAAAAAAATCACAGTCTGAGCCAACTAGTTACAAGTATGACTCTATTCCTAGTATTTCTGACATCGAGTAAGTTACCTGGATTTTTAATCACAATTTTGTCATCTATGGTGTCAAATATGAAAGACCGCTATAATGGGACGAAAAAAAGTGTTATGAATAGGTGTTTGACAGAGGTTTGCTCGATCGACAAGGATTTATTTGAAAATGAAAAAATAGTACTTTAAGCCATCTCGCTTATCTAATAAAGACTCAAAAAACTTATTAAGTATAGAAAAAATTACGGGAGTTGGACGCCTAAGTTTCGTCTGCAAACTTCTCTCGAGCCGGCACTAGATACTCTTTCCTTGGTGGACTCAATTTCCATACATATTTTTGGATGAAAACTTAAGAAAACTCAATCATACGTTTTTTGCTCCTGATTTATTAGCATATTGGAATTATTCCGAAATATTCCTAATGAGATAGTGCACCTGTGCAATAAACAAACTGAGTAGCCACTAATTGGCTGGCCACACCATGTGGAGTGTGATCTTGAGTGTCCATTTCTATACTTATGCAACATTCCTTAGAAGCATAAAGTACGAACCACTAGTTTTTGCAATCTAAAGTAAAACGAGCATTACCTCCTTAATCTCGCACACATTTTTTCATACTAACCCCCAGAAAAGTCGGCAGAGACATTGTGGTGAAACCTAAAGCTGAGATATAATAGGGTTTCCTGGTCCTCATTAACATCATGTAAATTATTGTTTTGAATTCTCTCGATTCATCATACCAATTACTAGAGTAAAACGTGTCTGATATAGTTTCAGTCTGAAATGAAGTATAATAGAGTGAATTTCAACTGTTATATATAGGATTCTAAACATTGATAGTTCTGCAGTAATTAGAGGTTTACCTCTTATCAAAAACATCAGTTCATTTACCTCTGTTGTAAGTTTCTGTCCATCGAAGCAATAAATGACTAGCTCATAACCCGCAGCTGATATGTATAATACCATCCTGATGAAAGTTTTTGAGTCATTTTCCTACAGAATAAACACAAATTTGTTTTTATTAAAGATTTGATTAGCTTGGATGTGGCAATCACCCTGCTAGAATATTCAGATAATTTTATTGTACAGAAAAGAGAAACACATAGATAAAGAAAATAAGAATAAGATAAAAAAAATTGCTTCTATATGACGGTGGGTTTATTACGTCCTGAGTCGGTTGAACAGAAAATTGAATCTGTGGTTAATCGCAACTTTGTGAAATCTGCTAAATATAGAGCTTTAATCTTTCAGATGAACTGCATAAATACACTAATCCGGGAAATACATGGTTGCTAAATTTTATAATCAAGAATTTATCCGCAACGCGCAACCGCTAATTATGGGGACAACGCATAAAAGGTAGGTACATAAGGAACTTTTCGAGCCTCAACTCAACACTCTTTCACCCCAAAGCAACCCGACTATCACCTCAATTGTTGATTTATTTATTTATTATCTACAAAAAGCCTTTGTCTCTGAATACACAATTAAATTGACAAACCTCTTCACTTTGAACTCATCCAAGAAAACGAATGACAGGACATGACGCATACCAGAAACCTTAACATTAAAAAATCAAACCAAACCACAAGAGGAACTTCGTCATTAAAATCTATCCAGGAACTCAGTGAAGTTTGTGATTTCATCATTAATTCCTTACCCCAATGATTAAACTTGTAATAAGTTTCTTCAAAAATAGGTTCCCCTATCATAACTGGCCTGCCAGAGCCTAGCTCCTCACCGCTTTCAGGGAAATCAGAGAAAAATGAAACTTGCGTAGAGGACACAGTTGGCTTGGTATCGGAGTCTGAAAACAGATCAATGTGGACTAGATACAATGAAGAGAGAAAGCCTCTTAGCTGCCAATAGAGGAAGGCAATGCGAAAGAGGCAAAATTTCTTCGCAATGAATATTTGGGGGAGGAATAATTTACCACTCTTCGGCAGTATCTTTGGTTTAATAATCAATGTCTTCACGATGGGTTCCTCTATTGGGGACGCCCTGGTAAGACTACCTAAGTTTACCATCGTGACAAATCTTTATATCTATATACGGGCTAGTTACAACATTTATAACTCAAGAATGAATATTCCGATTTTATGTTCTTTGATTTGTTGGATTTGCCATCACCCGAAAAAACAGAATAGACCTTAAACATTGAAAAAATTCACGCAAAAAATTTATGAAAACAATTCATTTTTCCATACTGTTTGTATGGAAGCTTTTTTGATGATATCTCGAGTACGACGATTTTGGTCCGCGTGTTTGATTTTCCAGGGGAATTTGCTCGAAATTCAATTTGAATTCGTTGCTCATTTCAATCCAGTTAGCCATTCTATGTGGAATTTTATTTCAGATCATGAACTTATAATATTTGTGATTGATGGCGCATCGATTATTGCCTCATTATGCGATTTTAAATGTGTTATTTACACCGCTGCTAGCCAGAAGATCGATTTTTTATACCAAAGCTGTAGTGAAATCAGATGCTGGACCTCATTTTAACAAACGAAAGAACAAAGAGAACCACTAATATTCTGAGTTTGCCTTCGAATTTACAGATCCATGGCCAAAAACCACCATTGAATTGTATCAGTCCAACAGGTTGAAGACGCGCTACATTAATTTATCCAAGTTTATTTCATGAGCAATATGGAGGAGTAAGTTGATGAACGTCAAACGATCAGTGTGGCACTAAAAAGAGCAATTTTCCAAGATCTGATGCATGCATGAACATCATTCATTGGTCCGGTTATTCACAATTACGTTGGATTGCTTGCCTTGTAATAGCTAAAAAACTGAATTCAACTCAGCAAATAAGTTAACATTTAGCTTATATAATAAAAGTAAAATTCATCTTCTGTTGATAATGAATAAAATAATAAAATATTTCGTTATGCTGGCTGGGGTCCAAATATTAGAATGATGTGAAGAAATATACAACACACATTGACAATATTGGTGTCTTACGTATGGACTTTCGGTAAATTCAAATAAAATTACAACAGTATTATTTATAAAAAGCAGGACACTGAAAACTGAACTGTCAAAAATTTGGGAGGATATTCCTCCAACTTTCCGAAGATGTGAATATGAATAAAGATATAGAGACAAAGATGAAGCGAGCTCTTAGAGTGTATGTGCTATACAGGCGGAATTTTGCCTCGACATGGAAACTCAGGCCAGATATACGCTGCTGCCATTAAGTCAATGTTTACCTGAATTTTACAGTGTAGTGGATCAAGGCGAAATACAAGTGTTCTAACTGTAAGCTATTTTCACTGCAAACAACTGTATCTTTGGATAATACCAGTGCTATGAGTACAACCTTCAAAGCAGCTCTAGATGCACTATTCGACTGCAACCTTTCAATATACATATATATTCAGAGCACTGCAATGTAAATAGCGCGAAAATTGAACCAACAATTCCAGTGTCAGTAACATCAAAAAATGCTACAATTAATAACTCAGAATATACTTCCATAATAATAAACGGTAGAAACTAAATGCCGCAAGACATTTTTTTCCGTCCATAAACAGGAGGATATACAGTAGTATCGAGGTATAACTTATCAACTGGACACATTTACCGAACAGGAATACTACTTAATCATGTAATAAGGAAGAAGAATCCACTGAACCTTTGTTAGGTGATGCCTCGCCCATCCAACACCAGATTCAGTCGCGGCGAGTAACATCACATCTGCTAACAGAAACACTGCAACACTGGGAAATTCTGTGAGAGATGACCATCGTGTTCGTTAGACCACAACAGTCTAAGGGCGCATAGGATGAGTGTTTCCTCATGCCATATAGCTGTGGGAAAAATGTGAGCCATCCAAATGTTCTTCACTAGGTTACAATACCGCCTTGTCGTACAGTTAGAGAACGAAAAAGTTGTACTCGTATGTACTGGGGAGCAAAGATGAAACTTCTTTAAGAATTCTCCTTCAACCTGATGTAGAGCTTCCTCGAAAGAATGGAGAATCATCCTAACCCTGTAAAGTATCTGCACCAGCAGGATAGGCCGCTTCACTCCTCAAATATTTGTTTGAAGCTAGATTAAACGGTTACTTACCAAACCAACACTTGCTTGAAATAATACAACCCCAAGTACAACGAGGCTTATCATTAATTGGGAGAGATTTACAATTGCATACATATCATTCAATTCATCACAGAACCTGAAAATACAATTCCCGTTAGATCCCTAGAAGTAAGTCAATCTTTTTTTACGAATACCTTATACACCTATTGTAGTGATATACACATTCTCGGATATATGGAATCTTGTCTTCTGTTGAAACTTTATTCGAACTTGAAAATGTAATCATCTCTTTCAAGGTCTTAAACAATGCAACCGCATGAAGAGTTAAGTAAACGTAGTAACCGTCGAAAGTGGCTGCAACTTAATAGACGATTAAAAACTGAATCATAGATGTTAAAATTGCTTACCCATTCCTGCAGCGAAATCGGCGTATCCTTCTACTATTGTAAAGAAAGCATAGAAGGGGAGGTGCTGTCTTGCTTGCTCCCAGCCAGGATAATAAGTTGCAAATGCTTGAAATAGAGGAGTCACCCATTTTATCTGGAAATTCAGTTAAATCTTGTGATCCTAAACATTCCAGAAACACCAACTTCTTCTATGAGGAACATGCAATAGAATCAATCCATTTATTTGGAGAGAAATTCATGAAAGCTTCTGATTTTTCTGGAATTTATTGTCAATATCTTATTAAATATTTACCAAACAATTTTGTATGATTAGTGTGACCCTTTATGGTATGATATGTGTTAACAGTAAGGGCATTTATAAAATAGAAACTGATAACAGCCGTACAAGCGATCACATAATATCGCACTTGAAACTGAGCACTCTTCCAGCACTCTTCAATTATTTCCTTAGTTTTATCTCTCAGATTTTTTGTTAATTTCACATCTGAAACAAATCATTAGTAGCAATTTTCCAAGCTGTTAGATGAATAAACATGAAATCACTTTTATCGAGCATTTTAACTTCATTGAAAAGTTCACAATCAACTGCCGCCTTCACCAGCTTGTAAAAACGCTTCTCCATGAATACCCACAGAAACAGTTTTATTACTGAAATGAGTGTTTGTAAACATGTACACAAACTCTGCAAATATAGCAATTTATTAGCTTATGGAATTTCCAAAATTCTTATTTGACTTTACCTGGCTTATCATGAAAACACTAGAAAAGTGTTTCACAATGTATCCAATGCTACCATACATGGATAGTATGGAGAAAATTATGACCGCATACGCCTGTCTATAAAATAAAAGGAGAAGTTGATCTTCGAATATTGAAGCAAAATAAGCATCTTCTACAAAACCGTGAAATAGTGACGAACCAGAGCGGTCTTTGAGATCGGAATGGAATTTTGCTTTGTTTCAACCAAATACTACTTTCCCATTAAAAAGTGGGAGTGCCGATGGATGACTGCCATTTCACTTTTGGCCTTTTCATTGACGTTGGAATTGCATCCAAAAAAGAATCCTTAGTTCTTGTAATCATTTCTGGTATCTGAGTTACTTTGTTTGCCTCATGCCTCCATACTACTTTCTCTTCAGAAATATTAATCAAAAATTGTAATATGCCGACAAACATAGATCTGAACTTATATTGGGCCGAGAAATCGACTCATATATGTGACAGTCCAATATAGTCTAGCAGCTATCACAGTCATGATTAAAAAAGTAACAATCATCAACGGCGCAACAACCGGTATGCTTTCTAGGCCTGCCTTAATAAGGAATTCCAGACATCCCGGTTTTTCGCGGTTTGCGTTTTGGCCATTGCTCCATCTAAGGCAGGGTCTGCCTCAGTTTCTTTTTCTACCATAAATACTGCCCTTATAGTCTTCCCGAGCTGGATTATCCTCATCCATACGGATTAAGTGCTCCGCCCATCGCAATCTATTGAGCCGGATTTTATCCACAACCTCGATAATCCCAGACTCCCAACAATGAGCAGCAATCCATCACATTCTCGACATACATCTTTTACGGAACTCAATATTGGAGATCTTTAAATCGATAATATTACAGTAACTCTTTAATAAATCCCTCTGCGCTTTTATTGATGATCGAGGGAATGGCACACTTCGTTTAAACACCTCATTTAAAAGTCATTTCTAGCACTAAATGCCACTACATCGGTTCTCAACGGATATGGATGGCCGGGAGCCCGCCTTCCCCCACAAATGGCTTTTGGGTCCGTTTGTACCGGGGTTTTGAATCCCTACACCATAACCTTTCGCCTCTCCACACCAATTTAGGTTCACACAATACAATTTTGCTACACCTACCCATGCGCAGCCTGAGAAAAGAGACATGAACACATTTTCACCCCAAAGGCAAAGCCTTTCAGATGCAGGTGTGGTGCGAGTTTAAACAGGGAGAGGGGGACTCCACGTTTATGCGAAAGAATAGATTCCAAGTGTGATCACCGTAAACTTGTGGCGCGGCAGGATTCGCAGCATTCGAAATTTATTTCGAATGTTGCGAGTGCGAGCGAATAGATGGTGCGGATCTATCCACTTTGCGTAGCACGCCAATGGAGTGGAAGATCTCAGAAAAGTGTGCGATGAGTAATTTTGTTTTTTGAGACCTGTCACTAAAATTTAATTATTGAGTTGGACTTGAAAAAAGATTAGAAAAGTTTTAAATCATCAAGTTGGGAATTGAGCAGAAAAGTCTTTTTGAGTTCGTTGAATTAAAAAGAATGTTAAGTGTACATTAATCAAAACAACATATGAATTGTTAATTTAAAAATATCTTAAATATTTATAAGGATTGTTGAAATGAGAAGTGGTGTTAATTACTTAACGGATTATTTAAATAAAAAAGTAATTGGATTACTTAATTCTTGGGCATGCTGAACTTCTACCGTCGTTTCCTGCCCAAGGCCGCCCATCTCCAGTCCATTTTGAACGCGTACTTGTCTGGCCCCAAAACTAAGGACACACGAGAGATCGTGTGGTCTGAAGAGGCTATCTGCGCGTTTGACAAATCTCGTCAACAACTGGCTGACGCTACGCTCTTGGCATTCCCTCTGCAAGATGCACCCCTAGCCGTTTTTGTTGATGCCTCTGACAACGCAGTAGGTGCTGCCCTTCACCAAAAGGTGGACCAAGTTTGGCAGCCGTTGAGCTTCTTCTCGAAGCAGTTGAATCCCGCTCAACGGAACTACAGCACCTACGATCGCGAACTGCTCGCCGCATACCTGTCCATCAAATACTTCCGTTTCTCCCTAGAAGGCAGGCCGTTCACAGTGTTCACGGACCATAAGCCTCTCACGTTCGCTTTGAAACAGAAGCCCGACAAAGCGTCCCCTCGTCAGCTTCGACACCTGAGCTTCATAAGCCAGTTTACGTCGGACATCCAGCACGTGTCCGGGAAGGACAACATTGTTGCTGACGCTTTGTCTCGTGTCTCCGAAGTTAACATCCCCGCCTCACTCGATTTCTCGGCTATTGCCAAGGCGCAAGTGGATGACGCAGCACTTCAGAGCCTCAAGTCCAACCCCAAATACAAATTTCGGGAGTTGCCCATCTTCGGCTCAAGCCTCTCGCTCTGCTGCGAAGACTCGGAAAAGGGACCTCGGCCATACATTCCGGCCACATTTCGCAAGGAAGTGTTCCACGCAGTTCACGACTTGGCGCACCCCGGCATCAGGACAACAAACCGGTTAGTCACCGGAAAATACTTCTGGCCCTCCATGAACAAGGATATTAATTCCTGGGCCAGAGAGTGCATCGCATGCCAAAAATGTAAGGTCTCCAGGCATGTTAGGAAAGAAGTGGGCTCATTCCCCCGCACTACCAAGCGTTTCCACACTATACACCTCGACATAATAGGGCCTTTGCGAGACTCGCACAGTTATAAGTATTGCCTCACAATCATCGACAGGTTCACGCGGTGGCCTGAGGCAATACCTCTGAAAGACATTACGGCGCAATCATGTGCTGAAGCCCTCTGTCGAGAGTGGATACCTCGCTTTGGCGTCCCTGCAGTGGTTATCACTGACCAGGGAATGCAATTTGAGTCCACCCTTTTCTCCGAGTTAGGCAAACTCCTTGGTTTTAAACGCCAGCGGACTACGGCATACCACCCACAATCCAATGGGATGTTGGAACGTTGGCACCGGACGCTGAAAGCCGCCATTATGGCACGCGACGACCCGTCCTGGACGCAAGTCTTGCCTCTCGTCCTACTCGGCCTTCGAACAACTCGCCGAGAGGAGTTTGCTGCCAGCCCCGCGGAGCTGGTTTACGGGGAGAACCCGAGACTCCCAAGCGATCCGGTCTTCGACAAGAGATCGGGTCTCACGGAGTCGGGGTTGGTGCGTCTGCTGAGAGACAATCTCCGACGCATCAAAGCGCCACCACCCACTCGACACTCGTCCATACCTGCCTGTTCGCCCAAGGAGCTGGACACTTGCACGCACGTGCTGATCAGGACGGATGCCGTCCGGAAGCCGCTGCAGCCTCCATATGAGGGCCCGTACCGCGTTCTCGAGCGGGGAGAACATTTCTTCCAGCTCGAGATCGGTGGTCACAAGAAGGCGGTCTCTTTGTCCAGGCTGAAACCCGCGTGCGCCCCGAAGCAACGTCGTGTCCGCTTTGTGGATTAACGGCGAACGAAGTTCGGGGATCAGTCGCTGAAACCCCTAGGTTTCATCTGGGGGCGGAGTGATGTGGCGCGGCAGGATTCGCAGCATTCGAAATTTATTTCGAATGTTGCGAGTGCGAGCGAATAGATGGTGCGGATCTATCCACTTTGCGTAGCACGCCAATGGAGTGGAAGATCTCAGAAAAGTGTGCGATGAGTAATTTTGTTTTTTGAGACCTGTCACTAAAATTTAATTATTGAGTTGGACTTGAAAAAAGATTAGAAAAGTTTTAAATCATCAAGTTGGGAATTGAGCAGAAAAGTCTTTTTGAGTTCGTTGAATTAAAAAGAATGTTAAGTGTACATTAATCAAAACAACATATGAATTGTTAATTTAAAAATATCTTAAATATTTATAAGGATTGTTGAAATGAGAAGTGGTGTTAATTACTTAACGGATTATTTAAATAAAAAAGTAATTGGATTACTTAAAACTATTCTTCTTACAAAATGTTTAAAAGAAAATTGTGGAAAAATATCACAATGATAATTTATATGAAATCTAGGCCTCAAAATACTGAAAACTGAATTATGCTACTAGTTTAGGTCCCATTACCACCACCGAAATCATTTGGAGACAATGTGGTCAGCATTGCACTCGCCCATGATTATTAACCTTATTTGACTCAGGCATTCATTCACAGCTGAGCCGGCTGATATCTGACATCCAATCATAATACAAATCTCTCTGTCACCAGTAAGATTTGATCCGCAACCTTCCATTACGACAGCCTAGCGCTCTCACCACTAAGTCGTCCAGATACATTCAGTTATTAAGCTCTGTCAAAATGCCCACTGACATAATATTATATTACATTACATAACATACATAAATATTACATTAAACATTACTGAAAAAACTTTAATTAGCTGAATTCGAAAAGTGATTCATCTTCATCCGCCGAACTTAAGCTCAGTTGAGAGGAGAAGACTTGGAAACAAAAAAAATATGTTTAGCTTGGTTTTACTACTATTACTACTATAATCTGAAGCAGCATTTTCATAAAATTGCCATCAAAAATTAATGTGGATTAATAGAAAGTGTGTCCGGATAGTTAAGTCGTTAGAGCACAAGGCTGTCGTATGGAAGGTCGTGGGTGGGATTTGTATCGTGATTTGACGTCGGATACCAGTCAACTCAGTTGTGAATGACTACCTGAGTCAACTCAGGGTAATAATCTCGGGCGAGCGCAATGCTGACCACATTGCCTCCTATAGAGTACTGTAATCCTCTAGTATATCGTTACGGTCTTGAATTAAGTGCTCTAACACACTTCAAGACCCTGATCCAATATGGCTTGGTGCGCCAACGATTATTATAAATAGACAGACACAGGACAGGTATTGTATCTTAATTTCAATGACCGAGATTTTCGTTATTCCTTACAGTGACATAGTACCAGCGATCTTTTTCACATCTACATTAAACTACACATGATTTTTATGCAATTCGATTACGCACATAATCAATAATTGCTTCTTTACCTAGTTATAAAGGTTAAACCAATTTGCATACCCAAATAAGGTTGTTTCCTTCCTAGCTGGCCACCACTAACCCAATTTTTCAATAAAGCTAAGGAGCGGGTTATCCCACAGGAACATTCCAAAATAGCTTTGACGCTAAGCCATCTAAGGGCTACAATAACTAAGTACGATTATGGGAAGCATTCCCGAATTTGACAATATAAAATAAATTAAGACAAACTGTCTATATACAAACATACATAGGTAGGTATAAAAAGCAGAAATACATGATTTCAAGTTCTCAACACTTTAACGTAAATAATATATTTTAAACTAAACCCTTCATCTCTGTTAGTAAATGAACGACTCACATAACTAAAAAACGTTTTCCAAAACTTGGTTCCGAAATATTTATTCCACACGTAAAAGTTATCCTGCGAACTATTTTCATCCGCTCTAAATTTTTCTTCCGAACATCCTCGAAATCTTCATACAACATTTTTTGGAAAGGATACTTCACTACCTTCACGATTGACTTCAATCAAATTGTTTGGGAATTACTCGCAGTAAAACTCCCGGAGTATAAATGGTTGATGATTCATATATAAAAAAGTTTCCTTCATTTGTTATGCCTAAATTACTGGCTACAATTGAAGTTTAGAATGTCATACAACACCCTGAAATTAAAATCTATTCATGTTCACAATCCTCAAGCAGGTGAAAACTAAAAAACTAAGGTGTATAATTACAGCTTAAGTAAGTGTGAACAAGGTTAGGTGATGTGGTTATAGATTTTGAGAAGTCCGGCCTTATCATTAGTTGAATTTTTAATTGAAAGTACATATTTATAAGAATTGGGCGTTTTCCGTTCACTCTATATGGGGAAAAGATACTTTCCCTTTCTGTATAAAATTTGAATCATTTCAACATACCACGCTACCGAACTAAAAACAATAAAAGAATTAACAAACTTGTACAAAGGCAAGGCAGTTCGTTGAAAAACATCATTTGACGCGGTAGGCAAGGATTTAAGCTTCATATTCTGCGGCAGTACCAGCCATAAATCTCTCCAAGCTTAACAACTTTGAGCAAACATTTCACCACTTAGATTCAAAAGTAGAAGGAAATCCAGTAAAATTAAAAAGGAGTTATTTCAAACTCCCGTTTCTCCTTTTTCGAAATAATACCATTGCGGCTTGATAAGTATATCAGGTTAACGGCGTGCTGTATATTTCAACACACTGCTACATATCCTGGTTATCCTTATTCAAGCTGTGTGTTTTGGAAAATTTTGCAGTTCACGTAGCATTGAGTCAATCAACATATTTCAGCAGAGAGTACCAGTTGTGTAGATATGAAACCGCAACCTTTTGTGTGAAAATGAAGTTTTTGAAAAAAAATCGGACATGCCTTAACATGCGAAGGAATTACTTTTCCTTGCCTTCTCATACTAAACTTTTTCGTACAACTCACTTAGTTGCATCACTAAAGCAGAATTTCTGATGTGTGCTGATCTCCATTTGTCTCTCAGTTATTTAATGGGGTACCAACTACCCCGGTTAATGAATTTTTCCCATCTGTTGTAAACATCGCAAAATAGTTGACCGATTGACCTACACTACATCTGCCATTGCTGAATCAGTCTTATCTTTGCCTAAAATGGTTCCCAGTTCTGAGTTTGCAAACTGCGGTAATGACAGTAATACGTAATGAAAGCAAATAGCTTCTCTCGTTTGAGATTGCATTTGCTATTTTCCCAGCAAATATGTTGAATGGTAACATCACAGCTTATTAAGAGTTCAAAACCACTTCGCCACCAGATCGCTTAGTTCTTGCGGAGATGAAGGAAGAAGAGAATCGCAGGATGAGTACATAGGAACAACTATGACGTTTTTTCCATTGCCATTAACCTGGTATTGCAAGATGACCACAACTAGCTTCTGGGTCCAGATTTGCCTCAACATGGCCACTTCTAACAATTTTGACATCAGGGCACAAGGTTTCAGTCTTGTTCATCTTTCACTGTATATGACCCTAGTCTCCTTTACTGACCCAGTACTACGGGTTTTGTTAGGCCAAAAACATGGCCCTAGCACCAGAAAGATACAAGAGCATTCCTGAAACTTTGTCGGCCTTTCTGGCAGTGGAAAGGAGAAGACTTTAGAGGGCTGCAAATTAATTTTACTTGCCTTTATATTTTTTGACATGAGTGTAGTCTTACGTATGCTAGAAAACAGAAGCGAATGCCGTGATTCGTTTGGATTCCACTAATGTCACCAGATTTCCCTCACAGGTTGCCCTTAAGCTTCTGAGTAACAGTCGCGGTCAATTTTCATGTAGTACTCCCATATAGCAGGACGAAGGGAAGGACCATTGGTACTGAACAATTGCAACTCGATATTCGTGTTGCATTTCCAGATTTTGCACAAAACAGCGAGAGAGTGTAATTGCTCATGAAAGCATTCTTCCCCACTATATCGGAAATCTCCGTTGACGCTTAGCAATATATTATTAACAAGCTCCTTAGCCCGGGCTGGAATCTGGCATTGAAGATCCCATCAGAAGCTGGTCCCCAGATCATTAGAATGTATCTTGCGGATTCGCGTCTACTACCACTAGGTTTTTCTAGTTATATAGTAATATAGCTTCAAAATTTGCCTTTTATGATAAGCAGAGAATAATTTGAGTGAATTCTTAACCACTAGCTCAGCAAATCAGCTCGTCCAACGAACGAAAATTTCAATTTGCTTCCAATAGATTACCACAGGAACCAAGAAATAAGGTGACTTCTTTGCCACTATCTCAAGGCGGATCCACATGTTCACCAAACCTTAACAAACAGTCGCAAGCGTGTAGATAGACTATTTGGCTTGTTTCGGGTAGGTTTGCTAGCGCTTGGAGGCGATCTGGCACGTCTACCGACTTGCCGCTGATCCGATCGAGTGTCAGGTTTTTAGCACAAAGCAAAGCGAATATGCCACCAGCGCTTGCGATGCGTCTACATGGGCACGTGGGTGCTTTAGTGAAATGTGGTACTGGGCTAGTGAGGATGTACTAAACTTCCTGGAGTGTGTGTGCGTATGTGTGGCAGATGTAGGAGCGTTTTTTGGCCAAGTCAGGATGTGGAATATTCTAAAGACATCAGCAGTAACCGTTGACGTGCGCGATTCGTGGACGTAAGTCCGCGCCTACGTAGTAAACCACACCCGTGCTTTCTTCAACCACTCACCCCGCGGAACTGTCGTTCGGTATCATTTCACGGGGCCGGCTAGCAATTATGCTGTCATTCCTGTATAGCTGTTCGCTCGATTTTACCTTCCCGCTGTACGGAGCTCTTTTTGCATCTTAGTTACAAAAGACATTAATTCTTGTAATTTGTCTTCCGACTGAGGCATGCGCTCCACCAGAAGATGCACGCTCCGAATTTTGGTCCCCTACGCTGCGAAGAAATGCAATAGAGTATTGCATGCTCTGCGTCTTCTCCCCCGCCTGGGCAGGTTGGACATGCTAGCGAGTCGCCATGCCCAAACCTGTGTAGATATTTGCAGTACCCACCGTGGCCAGATAGAAACTGCGTTAACTGGTAATTAGCGGTGTGAAATTAAATTTGTGAAAGTATACCGCAAACGTTGGTAGTCTGGAGCAAGTCTGCTGAGGTACTGCGCGTTGTAGCTTCTTTTTCTTCTGTTTCAGCCTTTGTACCCTGTAAAAGCGACATCGGTTCGTCTTAGTTGGTTGCCGCATTTTACTCGCTCATAGGCCTATTCTGGATGGGGTCGTGACGCTCTCAAATCACCATGTAGCGCATCAAGTCACAACTGTTTTTCAGATATCAATTCGTCAATACCACAACGAAGTGAGTTTATATAAATGGGGTTACAAAGAATTATTTTATTTTAGTTTTTAAGGTTTTGTGTGAAACAAAACCTTATTAGAATCGAGTCGATGTCTGTCTGTCCGTCTGTCTGTCACAGCCAATTTATTCGGAAACGACTGGACCGATTGTCACGAAAATTGGCAAGAGTATGTGTTCCCTTTACATGCCGCAAGTGGCGCCATTTTGTATTAAATTTAAGGGGGCCTGTGGGGTATCAAATTAAAGGGCTTAATTAGTACTTTTAGAAGCTTCCATATTTCCATATTTGATATTGGGAGAAACATAGGGGAATGAGGGCTCAAAATATGAACCACTAAAAATGTAACAGGTCTCGTTCTCAGAACCTATCCAACCGAAAAATCTGAAAAAAATCACAGTCGTGCATCTCTATGAAATCTAGGCCTCAAAATGCATCCGGTTCCGATATCTGCAGAAATAAAGTTAATAATAGTATATTTCCACATTTTAGAAATTTACCCGGCAACCCCCCTTACGTTCATCCCAGAAGTGGCATGGATGTAAAGAAGAACATAATGCACAAGTTGGTCAAGTTTGAAGAAAATCAAGCCATTATTAACCAAGTTATAGGGAGTGAAACTTGCCATTTTTTGTGAATTTCGTGCATTCTACAACCTGTATGACGTCATCATCACATTTCAATTCATCAATACCAGAACGAAATGAGTTCTTATGAATAGGGTCGTAAAGAATTATTTTGTTTTAGTTTTTTAGTCATTTATATATGAATATCAATGACTCCAGACAGGCATGTGTGAATGTAGGTATATAGTATATGCGTGATAAAAAGTTTACGGGCAGTGCTTAATTCAGATAGATATATTTGTACATTAAACCAGCCGTATTTAATATACGTGCTATATATGTACATATGTATGTTTTGTGCACGAAATAGATCGGAAATATGGGTACGATCAATTTATATCAATCAATTTATATACGTGCATATGTATGTACAAAATTCGGTAATAGGCAGTTTGTTTGTTTAGGGTGAGGATAATATCTATGGCTGTAATATGTACGTACGTCTAGTAGTTTGGAAAAATATGAAGAAATATGTTTGATTTGTAACTATATATGGATAGAAAAATGTGCGTAAAAGTTTCTCACATAAGATGAACACAAAACCTTTATACCCGAAGCGCGAGCTCCCGGTATTCCGACTTGTTTATAGTAGCATTTGACACTCCAATCGTCGATTCCGGACTCGACGTAGCAAAAATTAAGCTCTCTTGTACTAAGGCGTCTGAGATTCCATTTCCTTTTATGCAATAATGAATAGGTCCCAAAAAAGTTCCACCTTATTGAGTCTAAATAAAAAGTTGCAGTTTGCCCTAAAGAAAAAGCCTGCATCTAATTTTTATACGAATCATAGACCTCTGCTCGAAAACCTTAGTCTGGTTTTGAGCCATCGGTGTCGAAAACTTCAGTATATTCCTGACACCAATTCTTGTGATTCGCCAAACTTTTCTCTGTGCTTCAGCGTAACCTAATACCTTCTACAAAAAAGTTCTTTCGTGATCAGAGAATCAAAAGACATTACAAGAACTGGATTCTGTTCCCCCAATATATCTTCCAATGCTCTTTATTCTAGTGTCCGCTGTTTCCCCATAGACCTGAACGAATTAGTCAGCTGTGCTCGTAGCAGTGCTTTGAATTATGTATATTCCAGGGTTGAAAATTGAGTAATGCGTGGATGCCGTGTTCATGTAACAGTGAAAATTGAAAACTTTAACCAATCACATTACAAATGCATGAGAGAATACGATAATTTTTCTGACTCTACCGGACTAAGGTTTACTGAAGCAGATCACAATTGAACCTCGAAATATCGATATAATTTTAGGGCATTATCGGAAAAATTTTCCTTTTACTTCTTGTTATACCCTAGCCAGATAAAACGGCATACTCAACAGTACCATTTTGGTTTTATTGGGATTTACGGAGACTCTGCTTGAGGCACCTGCCTTTAAAATCATATTTCTAATTCTCCACTCCGTTTCGAGATTACAACAGCTAGTACAACCAGGCCCAGCATATACTTAAGTGAGATGGTTTGCTTTCAAAATTAACTACGATATAGAGTATATACTTGTAAGCCCCGCTCGGACACCACGTTCCCGTGGTGGGGGAGCTTGCAGTAATTTACTACTAAACTAAGTGTGTCCTACACATGAAGCTAAAAGCAGCGGATTGTAATTCTCCGAGTGATAATAATGAGTCACAAAGTTCGAATCCACCCGCGATCATGTTACGGCCGAGGCACGGATTTGGCAGACCTTAACACATTCATCTTTTCCCACGAAGAAATGTGTGTAGGACATTCTCTCCGCTTGAGCGCGCCTAGTGTCTACGGTGCGGTCAGCCAGAAACACCGGTATGCGGAAGCAGATCCATGCAGCTTGGACAGTGTGAACCTAGGAAGGCTCCCAACCGACGGCACGGTACTGCGCAAGAAGGCAAAGCTTGTTGGAAATGAGGACATTAACGTTGCTACGCCACCAAGGAACAATATACGGAGGAACCTGATGAAAAAAACGAAACTTTCGGTGGAAGGTGAAGTAAGATCCACACTGGACGTAGCAGATTCAAAAGCTAGCGTCGGTTTTCACACTAGACTACACTTATGTCTACAAGCATTAAGATTAGCCAAATTAATCTGCAGCATCCTAAAGCCTCCTCCTACATACTGGCTTGAGTGTCCGGATATCTGAGCGGTTAGAGCACAAGGCTATCGTACGGAAGGTCGCGCTTCAAATCTCACTGGTGGCAGTGGAATTTGTATCGTGATTTGACTTCGGATACCAGCCGACTCAACTATGAATGAGTACCTGAGTCAAATCGGGGTAATAATCTCGGGCGAGCGCAATGCTGACGACATTACCTCCTATAGAATTCCGTAATCCTGTAGTGTGCCGTTACGGTCTTCAATGAAGTGCTCTAATACACTTCAAGCCCCTGATCCAATTTAATTGTTGCGCCAACGATTATTATTATTATCTACTGACAGCAAGACTGGCGAAGTTGCCGGACTGTCTTTATATGTTTCTGGCACAACCACACAACCATGGGTTTGTTTTAATAAAATCGGTGGTATTGGGTCAGTAAAGGGGGCTAGAATCTTTTTCCATGAAAGATCCTCGAGACCGAGACCCTCCATTCTGGTATCAAAATTGTTAGAGGCAACCATGCTGAAATAATTATATTTCCACAGCCCAATTACGGGCAACTTACAACACTAGGTCAATGACAAGAAAAGAAATATCATAGATGCAGCCGCTTACTTACCTTATGATTCTTCGTGACCTCCGCCGAAGCAAGAACTAAGGGGTCTGGTAGTGCATGCAGAATCAAGTGGTCTCTTCATCGGTTGCGATTCGAAATCTCAACATATTTGTTGGGGTAGTAGCAAATGCAATCCTAGAGAAGATTGATTGATTGATTGATTTTATCACATCACCTGGTCT
This sequence comes from Hermetia illucens, assembly GCF_905115235.1. Taxonomy (NCBI): domain Eukaryota; kingdom Metazoa; phylum Arthropoda; class Insecta; order Diptera; family Stratiomyidae; genus Hermetia; species Hermetia illucens. Next base: position 112,341,642 of record NC_051850.1, on the reverse strand, counting down.
TGTGACCGCGAACGTAGGGCGCCCCCCTACGTTCGCCAAGAAAAAGGGAAGTAATTGTGCAGTTAAAAGTTATTAGAGTTGATTAGAGACTGGCGGGTGCTAGATGAAGTCTCACTGTCTAATCACCGTTACTTAGAATTTAGTCTATTGCAGGCGAACAGAATGTAATACAAAGACGGAATCCTAGGGAAATAGATTGGACAAAGTTCAATAAACCTTTTGGCAATAAAGTGCAGCTCTCTGGGCGACTAAGGACTTCTTTGGCGATGGAAGACCGTTTAGAAACTCTTACTCGGACACTTTTAGAGTGCTTTGAAAACGATTGTCCCATTACTCGAGGCCAACGCGGTAAAATGATTTCCTGATTGAACCGAGAACTGCAAAGACTCAGCCAGACGATTTCTGAATCGTGCTTGTAAGTGCAATAAGAGTGAAGAGTGAAGGTTAAACTTCCGGAACTCACAGCGTGAATTAAGAAGCCCGTAAAACGTACGAAGGGAGGATCCTTCAGAGCATAATGCTAGTGCCTCAAGCACGAACTTTCAATAAATCCAAATAAAACTCCAATGATATTATTTGCAAGGAGAAAACTGAATTGTCTTTGCTTTCCAGAGATGAGGGGTACAACCCTACAACTCTTCGAAGAAGTCAAATATCTGGCAGTTATTCTAGACAAGAAGTTTCCTTGGAACAAACATGTAATGGTGAAGATGAAACGAGCTCTCACTGCTTGTGAGCTGTGTGCGTGTGCTATCATTAGGCCGATGTTCGCTTCTATATCCACAGTGTGGTAGGTTAAGATATATCATTTATATTAGGAATTGCTAAACAGCAAACTGTTTGTGAATATCTTACATTAAATTATTTAAATGAGTCAACAATCTCATCATTGCCAAAAAACGAAACTCGTCGAAATTATACTCGCAGAAAAACAGTTCAAATTATTTATTAAAAATAGACTGTCGAGGTAACTTAAAGTACGATCCACTGAACAACTGAAAACCATATAATTTGCTGCTAATCGTATTAATATGTACAAAGCAAAGAAGAGAAAACCCAAACTATGTAACTTGGAGTAAGTAACTACCTGGATTCATATCCACAAAAACTGACACCTTAAATAATGAAGTGTTACATTAAATCTTAAGAAGCAAAAGGAATGAACCATAAAAAAGATGTTGAAAGAGCACATATTCCTCCGCGTTTTCTCTAAATAAAGTTAAAGCCAACAACCTAGAAATTTTTCACAGCATTCCCTACTGCAACGTTTCTAAAGTAAAGGAAATAGTAGTAGTAATTAGCAAAGAATAACGAAAAAAAAATCTTTATTCAATAAAACAAAAAACATTATCCAAATTTATGCTTAAAATCAGTCCAATTAGTTCAATACTAAACAATCATCATCGGATATTGGGCTATCACTTTGTTCATCGCTTAGGCTCAAGTGCATGTCAAGTGAACGTTCAAACTCATCAACTCCACCTACACTTTTTTCGAAGAAGTAACTCACGTTTTTACTTTCTGTACTTCGTCTATTGACAGAAACACCCTCTCTAATTAGAAATCGGTCAATCAAGTTCTCCACACCATCACTCTTGCGACTGCTAATATTCAGATCGTCCCGGCTAACACTTAATTTCAAAGGTGAATCATGCGTGTCAGCAAGCATCAACCGTTTAGGATTCCGGAATGGAGATTCTGTCGGGAAATTCCGCTTCTTCTTCGACAACAAATCCAAGTCATCTTTGCTTTGATTTAAATAATTTACGTTATCGTATTTCAGCCGTTTGCCGTCGTATTTCCTGAGATCGGATGGTTTTGATATTATATTTTTGATGATGTCAGAATAATTGAAATCATCAGTATCATCTTCTAAGTCTAACAAGCTTAATGGGCCGCTTCTTTTCGGTGTGGATGAATTTGGTCCAAAGTCTGAGCACAATATCATAGATTTGACCGGGGTCGATTTGTGTACAAGAAATCGATCTATTTTCGGCAAATCGTGTTTTTTCTTCTTTTTAGATTTCTTCAAATCTCTTTCAATTTCTTCAGTAGCTTTCAAGAAATCACTCATATTATTTAAAGAGTCATTCCCTGGTGCTGGTGCTACAGTTTTCTTTGTTCTAGGTTTAGAATCAGCTTTCTTTTTAGATGCCTTTGGCTTCTTCTGTTTAGACAAAAAATCTTGCACAATTGTTGGATAAGCCCTTTCAGTCGCATCCACAGGCTCAATAGTACTAAAAAGTGATTCAATTCCTTTTGGATTTTCATTTAAATAGGATTTAAGCTGATCATCCGGTATCAATCCATGGAAATGTCTATCGTCATCCTTCCATACTATTTCATAACTTTGTATACCTGAAAGCATGAACATAAGATATCATCGTGATCGACAATCCAGTACAAAACGTAACATTTTTAGTACCTACTAACCTTTGGGGGCTCGTTTCTTTTTTATGAAATTCGGATAGATGGTGCCTCTCACCAACTCCGCTTGAAAATTCTCTCCATGATTGAATACTAACCACCGAGTCAATAATGGTAAAAACTTTTGGAAACAATAAATTTCCGTCCACTGTAATGAGGTTCCAATCACCTTCACAAATCGTACTAAATTCGGTTGCCGCCAACGCAAGTCCAGCTTTGGAAGCGTTTCAGGATGAGTTAGGAACTCATTTATAATTTCTTCGGAGGGGAAATTGTCATGCAGTAATGCCTTCTTTCGCATGTTTAGCTCTGATTTAATAGCTAAGCGTTCTTCTCTGAAATAACAATTCATAAAAAAATGCTTTAAATATGATTTACATCTGTTACTACTTCCATTCAGATGAGTTACAGCTTTTCGATGTTCGACATAAACTGCACCCATTCCGGGCATGTGATAAAGCTTTTCCATGATGGCCACAATTCGCACAAATATTCTTGTCATCTACCTTCATTTCAAGTTCCGTATATTTGTGATCATTCACGCGCCAGGATTTTATTCTGTGTATGTTTAATTGAAAATTGACACATAACTTGCTAATTGTTTATGTATTACCTTTCAAGTATCTCACAATTCTTATATTTAGCAAATAACTTTACAACAGCATCTCTGCCAATGCCCTCCACACCTGGTGAATAGTCACAACCACAAAGCAATGCCATTGCTACAATTTTATTCTGTCCGAAATCTGCAAGAGAAAACCTTTACTTCACCCTAATTAACCAAATCTATCAGAAAACTTCTATCATTTAATTTTTTTATAATATATTATCCTGAAGGACGTCACCGATAACGAGAAGACGTTGCCTTCAGATTCCTCCGAGATTTTATGTACATGCTCCCGAAAACGTTTTTGAAGTCGATGACAAGCAGGTGGAGCAGTGATCTCCATCGCGCACATTGCTCTACAATAATACACTGGGTGGTGATGTGACACAGGAGAATCCACAGCGGAAGCTAACTTTTTTTAAGATCAAAGCAGCCGAAATTATTTAAATAAATAAACTTAAAATGGGGACACTGATAGGTCTAATAACTGATCTACAACGGAAGGGAAAAGCAGCTTCCTACATAATATTATTTGTTATGGCCCCATGGTCACGTGGTAAAAATATATCCTCGTGAATAATATACTCCGAAAAGGGTACACCAAATGCATTTATCTTTTACGGCTAATTAATGCAATAAACAATCCTTCATAAAGAAACATCTCCCATCCATTCATCCGTGCAATAATTGTAGTTATTCTTCTGGGCTACTTGTAAAAAATAAATAATGCTAAAATAAACCTCCAACGCAGGAAATATGACAGATTGAACGGATCCTACTGTAGAAAGCACGCAATTGCAATATAAAGAATACCAACGGATAATGAAACTTTCAATCAAGCACCATGATTTCCATATGTAAATGACATCCACTATCTAATCCAGCCCATTCATGTCTCCAACGTGATGCAGTGTCTTCTCGGTTCGTATTTTCCTTGTGAAACTGTTTCATTTTGGTTGCATTTTTTCTTTCGAGAATTGTCTCCATTTCGGAAAGTTTTCAGTAAACTTCTCTCTTGTTTATGTAGATAACTAACATAACGGGAAAGTGAGGTGTCAGCCCCCACATTGAGGAGGGCGACAATTTGCTGGCTGGCCATACAATGGAGATGGGGGAGAGATCGGCTGCCCCAGCATCAATTGGTGCAGAACAGTAGAGGAAGAGCGTAGGATTATGTCGGGAAATCCTGGCAGGAGCTGAAGCGCATTTCAACGGACCCTATAGACATAGAGTTGGCTTATTTAAGTCTACCCTGCTCATATCATATTTGCGCTGACCAACGAACTTTAAATATACCTCAGGAAACAATTGATTCAAACGGAATCATTTCTCATCTACATCAGAAATCTCACCGAATATGTTCAAATCTTATGACGCATTGGCCTAAAAGCTCTTTAATAAAGTCCTTCAATTAGACGGTAATTTGAAAACCTCGCGACTTCATCCAGACCAGGAGTTTTGCGAGCCAAATGGCGCAACGGATCAAAACCTGCCGACTCCGCTCCTGAACGAGACAAAGACTGAAGAAGGAAAAGAATCCACGCTATTTTTGGACATTTTTTGAGCTTCTCTTTGGCTGATCAGGATAGTCAGTACAGAAGACTCAATGAATTATCCCTAACAATGAATTACAAAGCAATCCAATGTTAAGTTGCGGCCACAATGCCGAATTTAGTGCTGTTGATGCGTCAAGGGACATCAAGTTCTGTACCACTGTCGGCGGAAACAACACTACTTAGGTGTATAAATTGATGCCTCGTCTTTTAATGCCCTGTGAATTGGGATTTAAGTATACAGTAAAAGTATTCCCTGCTTGCCGTAAAAAGCGACCAAAAGGCATATAAATTTCTGTGCTAACAATCTGCAAATTTCGAAACTACCTGACTACTGAAACGTCACAACACACCGAGTAGAGACTGACCTAGTTATGGGGTCCTTTGGCTATGTCAACATAGAATTAAGTACCATAGAATTAAATGTCATAAAGTTCAATAAAATATGAAAAATTATATTATTTATAATTGTTCAAACGTTATGACTCAGTGTAATCTAGATGAAATGGGTCAGACAGTCATAAGGGTTTGCACGGTTTTCTAGTATTAATTTCATTTCATTACGTTGCATTTTACTTCTTTGCAAATTGTCACTCATATCGTTAAATAAATTAGGTCAATTAATTACATTTTACTTTTTTGCAATTTACTCTCGCAAAAAATAATTCACACGATTTAGAGCTACCTAAATCAAGTTTGTATATAAACCAATATTGTTTAGGTTAAGATTCAGTGTAGAATAAACGGTTTAAAAAATAACAAGTTAGTTTACCCTTTCTACGCTCATACAGGATTCTATTTTCTACCACAATTGAAGATAGTATTCTCATTATTAAACGAATCTCTTTGACTGGAGCGGTTAAACAGACAAGTTTATTTTACAAAATATTTTATGATTAGTTTCTGGAATGCGCGGACACTACTTTACTCAAGTATTTCATTGAAAACACGATACAGGTGCGGGTAATGACAGCGTTAAGAGTTTTTGGGATTTCTTCAAGGTTCATGAGACCATGATTGACTCTGTCATGACTAAATTTATTGAACGCCCTGTCTGTACATATGAATTTTTTCACCAAATATGCCATTTGGGATATCAAATGAAAGGGCTCGATTAGTACTTTTCGAAAATGATCTTGTTTCTGATAGTGAGTGAAACATAGAGGTGTGAGAGCTGAAAATGTGTGCCCCAAAAAGAGAAGATCTCGTTCTCAACCTATCCAACCAAAAAAACTGAAAAATATCGCAGTGGTGCACCTCTACGAAATCTAATCTAATCTAGGCCTTAAAATACATCCGGTTCCGATATCTGCACAAATAAAGTTAATAATTGTATATTTCTATATTTTAGAAATTTACCCGGTAACCCCCCTTAAGTTCATCATAGTAGTACAAAATGGCTTTGATGCGAGGGATAACATAAGGCAATATTTGGTCAAGTTTGAAGAAAATCCAACTATTATTAACAAAGTTATAGGGTTAAACTTTGCATTTTTTGTGAATTACATGCATTCTACGTGTATGACGTTATCACCGTATATCAATTCGTCAATACCACAACAAAGTGAACTTACACGAATGGCGGTCGCAAAGAAATATTTTGAGTTTTTTAGTCATTTGTATATCAATATCAATCACTCCAAGCAGACATATATGTGTATGTAGGTATATATCCGTGCTAATGAACTTTGCGGGTAATGGCCAATTCAAATAAATATATTTGTACACGGAGTAAATCGGAAATATAGGCATATGAATATGTACAGTATTCGGTGAAGGTAATTTCTCTAAAATGAATATGTTGGATTTGTTGCGATATACGGATAGAAAAATGTAGAAGTTTCTCTCATAAGATGAACATAAAACCGGTATTCCGGCTTGTTTCTACTAATTTAATACTCTTTCCAAGCAAGACCAATGCTTTCTCAAGTAATTTAATACCATTCTTCCTCTTTTTATGATCCTAGAAATACATTTGTTTAATGAAGCAAATTGTAGTCAACAAAGGAAACCCCTTCTTTTTATTTTTACGGAAAAGACTGACTACCGAATCCATTCCAAAAAAAATTACTAATTTGAGGATAGATTGGTAATGTTTGCAAGCCGGTAGCCATGGAGAAAACACAAATACAAAACAAAAAAAATTGGTAAAAACTTTGTGGGATTTATATGAAGAATTATAAAAAGTGAAAACCATTCTGAGCAAGTCGCTCCTCTATTTGCATCTTCTGGTAAAGTAAAATTTCGGTGTCGATCGGTCCTTCGAAAACTTTGATTCCTCACGAATCCTAAAAATTAACAAACAGCGGATTCGCGTGCACCTATCGAAATATTTTGACCCGAGCTAGCTAAACCTGAAATTCAATGATATAAAAACAAGTCGAAAAACCGGAAGCTGGACGCTTCAGGTCTGGCATTTTTGTGCATTTTTTTATAAAAATATTTTTCCCATTAGTACCTAGTACGTAATGTATATGCATATCTTATGTCAGAATATCCACTTTTAGAATTACCACTGACCTATTATAACTTTGTTAGTAGTAGTACGATTTCCTCGACATCATAGCCTATATTACTGCATAATAATAAATAATAAATATTATAAATAATAAAAAAAATAGACTTTTCATTTCATACCCCACATGACAATATTTGGTAAAAAAATATACACCCCCCCCCCCCTCTCTCTTGCATGCATGAGGATCTTAAATTCCACGTAACAGACAGACAGACGGACAGACAGATAGGCAGATAAACAGACAGTAAACCGATTCTAATGAGGTTTTGTTTTGCACTACTTTTTCTCCAGCTTTTGTTTCGTTCACAAGCAGGGTCAGTTCGTCGTGATCGGTTTCGCCATTTTGTTTTATCAAAAGCCTGACCTGGATGCAATCGCGAGGCTTTCAAATCCCCATCTAGCCTGTCAAGCCACCGTTATTTCGTTCAGATTATTATTATCTTCAGATCAATCTTGGTGAATTCTTGTTAGCACGAATTACGTGACTATACCATTGAAAAGATTTTACCTGCCTCAGATGAATGATCGAGGTTCCTTTCCTGCCTTCGCATCCTCAAGCCATAATGGTTTGGAGGATGCCCCCTTTAAACACGAGTTTTGCGGAACTAGAGCGGAGGAGGTGAAAAGGAAGTCTTCAAATTAAGAAGATTTATTAAAAATCCATGGTAATATATTATACTAAAACTTCATGCAGTCCATCCCGTCAATTTAAAGGAATAATAAAATAAAAAAATTAAATCACATACATAATAAAACATAATCTAAAAAGATAAGATAAGAAACAAAAAGCATAAAAATGCAAAAAAACTGAATGAAAATAAAATGTAAATACTTAAATAAAAGGTATGGCAAACGAAAAGCGATGATAAAAGTAAGAATATATAAAGTTAAAACCTTCAAAATACGCATTCAAAAATAAAGCAGTAATATAATGTGCATGCAAAATTAAAAGGCCCTCCCCGTCTAGAGCTCTAAGGGTCAGATTTACAGGAACAATTTATATAAGACGTTAGTGCACAAGATTTGAAACAATTTAGACTTGTTCCCGGAAACGCTTTGGTAGATCTGGTGAAATTCCTTTTAGTATTGGAACTGGAGTGTACGTCACCGGAATTTTTAAAGTAAGCCATCTGAAATTAAAACGTAAATCTTCTTCCTTCGCGAAATTATTAACTTAACGCAAGCAATTCTCAGGTGGTGGTGCAGTATGTAATCTGTGGATTCACTTGTGCAATATTCTTTCAGAACTTCAATGACACAAAAAGCAGAATCTCTGATAACATTAAGAGACGTGCGGTATATAAATTTTCACAATTTCATATCTCAAACCGAGAGTAAATGTGGGCACGGTACTTGAATATTTGGTATTCAAAAAATGTACAAATTACACCAATATAAATGTAATTATATCATTGGTTCTAAATTGAAAAGGCGTAATATTCGAATTCATAAACGTGGAGAAACGGTATACTATTCGGTCCGGCTACACGGTCACGGAAAAATCAAGTCGTATGCAGTGTTTTAATGAAGAAAAACCATCACTTCATAAGAGTTGCAGCGACATTTGCCTCGTGAACAATGTTGCGACACACTTCCGTCGATACATTCATGTAATTGGGATTATCGGGAAACCATGGACAACAGCTTTATGAACAAATGACTCGCCTTAACGTTGCCTTTAATTTCTCCTTTCGGCCTAAAATCGTCGAATCATTTGCTGGCTTTGAAAAAACTTAATTAAAACTTGACATCGCGATTTCGCGGTTTTCTTAACCCAATCTCTATAAAACTACACTCTGCAACAGCTAACGATGAATTCCTCTTTCTAAGTTACCAAACGAATTTCCTCAAAATCTACCTTCGTCTTTACTCTCCTAGAGCCAAAAAACGACTCCCCGTCCAGCTCATAAACTGTCCCTCACAGTCACTGACCCCGACCATGAACTTCAATTTCAAAATGTTTTCATGGCAAAATACATTTACAGTCGCCTCATCCAGAAGCAAAACAATAATATGTGACCTGGGCAAGTTTATGTACAAGGTCAATGTTCCTTTTTGTCCGATCATGCAACATTAGAGAATTATCATTATGTACAAATTGAAAATTTTTAAAATATGAATGAGTTTTAGGAAAAGGTACCAGGCGATAAGTTTTGGCAAATAAAATGAAATTATTAATTTTAAAATATTAAATGATTGATGTAAATGAATGTCGGGGTGGGAATAAAGAAATTGGCAGGAGTATGTTGGGAAAGCTAAGGAGTGTTAAAATGGAAGAAAATGAGAAAATATTTTTATTATTAAATGCTTTTGTCTTCTAGGATTGTCTCTGGAAAAGACGAAGTACTGTCGCAAAGCTGCGGACACTACAAGTTCCTGCATGTTTATACTATGTGCTCACCGCGAAACTTCCACGATCTAATAGGGTCAAGAACGCAGTTGTTGGTTTTGAGCCCGTCATCGCTCCAGTTATTGCCTTATAGAATCTGAACCTGCATCTAAAATATGAATGATTTCTATATGTTCGGATGTTTTTTTTCATATTTAATTACTCCAATAATAAATCTAATATTAACTCAAATAAGCCCAAAAACAGTGTACATGCACAAATGGATCAAAATGTCAGAAATTGCGAACGTTACTCTCATAAGCATGAATTCCCTGAACAGAGTGAGTTGAACACTGATGGAGTCCAGAAGAAAGTGGATTCGAAATGCTTGCAGACATTTGTGAATGAGATCAAGAATGTAAAATATATATTAAACTTTTCGAATTAGAAACTATTTAGTTTCCTTGTAATGTATTTCGAAAATCAAGGGGTTAGGTTCATAGTGCTGAAGCACGAATAACGACCTCTTTCTTTAACCTGTTATAAAAAAAAAAAAAGTTATCGACAAGAAGACTAACATATAATACACAGGAGATGAAACTTCCTAGGCAAGTCTTAAATTTCTATAGGACAAAAAAAGATAGCGTCCGTTAGGCAGGACTTTTCAGTCAAGTTCACAGTTGCGTTATGCGCATCTTCTTTGGGATTAGTTCTCACTCGTATGATGGTGTTAGCGCCTGTGGCTGCATTTTATTATAGAGAGTTCCCAGTTTAGTGCTAAAATCAATCGCAGAAAGCAGCGATCCAAGTAATATTGCAATGTCACTTTATCAATTTCCTATTGGTACAAAAGTATGTGCCTGGTTGCTTGGTTACGTGGATTCACAAACACAAAAGTACTATAGAAACACGACACACAATACATTAACATATGTGCAGGACGCACTGCGTTCTTGACTCGGTTTCGAACCGGATGATTCATTTTTTGTCTTGCTTGAGACGAAATTATGAGTTATAAAATCTTGCCCGAACTATCCGTCCGTAAGTATATTATTAGAAAAAATATGTTAGTTCAGATTATAAAAATTTCCTGGAATTTGGAATACGTCTGAACATAGGAGTGCCTATTTTAGTCCTTTTTAAATTGAAGTAGGTCGAAATACAGGAAACTCGTTACTTCAGGCGTAAAGGTTTTTTGTTCATCTTGTGTGAGCAGCTCTCTATGCATGTTTCTCCATTCGTACATAGTTAAGACTGTAAAATATTTCCATCATAGATTACCAAACAAAACAAGCATATATACATACATATTAAAGACATGAATATTGTGCTCAAAATGGATGTAATGCATTCTCACGCATTTGCACTTTACTCTCTGTACGAAAGTATACATACATACGTCCATCTTACTGAACACTACCCGCAAATTTCATTAGAATATACATATACACGTACACATGCCTGCCTCCAGAAATTGATAGTGATATTCAAATGACTGAAAAAATCTAAACAAGAACCGGGAAAGTGTCTCCATGGACCCACCGTTCGTATTTCACTTTATACGTGTGATGATGACGTCATGCACGTCCTGGAATGAAATAAATTTACGTCAAAGATAATACTTTCACTTTCAATAACTTCCCAGAATTATGTCCTATATTATCACCTATGCTGGTCCCAATTTCTATACTTATAGGATGGGTAGGTAGGTAGGTAGGTATCAGTGGCCGCTCCGAGGAGCCCAATTAGCGCTTTGGTGCGCCGTTTTGATGCCACAAACTCCTAAGACCGTGACTGTTGTTATAGGAACAGGGAAGCGGAGTCCAGCTGGCTCGGATCTTCAGAGCCAGCCCGTAGCATTCACGAAGGAAAGCAGCTCTCCGACCCTGTAACTAGAAATCTCACTGAGGTCCCCAAAGAATGGTTTACCCAGTGTCCGCAGCCTGACTCGAGCCAGAGCCGGGCAATCGCAGAGAAAGTGCATGAGGGTTTCCCTTCCTTCTCCGCAGCTTCGGCAATGCGAGTTGTAGGGTAAGCCGAGCCTAGCGGCATGGTCCGCTATGGCCCAGTGCCCCGTGCAGACCGCCGTAATCTTGAATGCATTTGGACGCGTCTGGCACAGGAGCTCTCGTGATCGGGCTATGTTATAAGCGGGCCAAATTCTCCTTGATTTGGCACAGCTTGTAAGCCTTCGCCATCTCAGGCCCGCGGCTGCTAGGTAGTGCGAGTAGACTCGGCCCCCGACAGCCGCCAGCAGAACACCGACTGTGTTCCCCGAGGGACTGCCAAGAGCAGAGCCTTGCCTGGCCAATCCGTCAGCCCGCTCATTCCCTTCTATGTTCCTATGCCCGGGAACCCAGAGGAGAGTGATCTTGAGCGTGCCGCCCAGGTGGTTGAGCGTGTCTCTGCACTGCCCCACCAACCGGGAAGATGTCGTCGTTGAGTACAAGGCCTTGATGGCCGCTTGGCTGTCGGTCAGAATGGCTATGTTACGCTTGGTGCTCGAATCACGCTTCAGCCATCGACAGACTTCCAATATCGCCAGTACTTCCGCCTAGAATACACTGGTGAAACCTGGGAGACCATACGACTTGGATACACCGTGTGTATTCGAGAAAACCCCCGCGCCGACTCCATAGGCCATCTTTGATCCGTCCGTAAAGAATACCGTGTCGTAGTCTTGCAACACGCCGCCGGTCTTCCATTTTGCCCTGGTTGGAAGGTCCACAGCAAAGTTTCTCGTGAAGTTCAGCTTGCGTGTGACATAGTCCGTGGGGGATGCCCAGATTTCTCGAGGTATTTCATCTAGAATGTTGCTGTGGCCGTAGGACTTCGCTGCCCAGCATCCGGACTCACGTAGTCTGACGGCACTGCACGCTGCAACATATTTGATGTGGTCAAGGGGGAGGAGATGCAGGAGTACATTGAAAGCATCTGCCGGGCAAGACTGCAGAGCCCCCGTAGCACCTGCACACGCGGTTCTTTGAATCCTATTAAGCTTCGTTCTATTGTATTTCTTCTTCAAAGCCCGCCACCATACAATAGATCCGTACGTCAGGATCGGACGCACTACAGCGGTGTACATCCAGAGAACCATCCTCGGCCGGAGACCCCATTTCTTGGCAAAGGTTCTCTTACAGGCATAGAAGGCTATACAGGCCTTCTTAACCCTCAGTTCTATGTTCAACCTCCAATTTAGCTTAGGATCCAGGATTACACAATCCAATACCGGTCAAGGCTTCCTTGATGGCGTTGGTACTGACGTTGTTGAAGGCTCCTTCTATATCCAAGAAGGCAGCAAGGGTGTACTGCTTGTACTGCAGCGACCGCTCAACCGTGCCAATTACCTCGTGGAGGGCGGTTTCTGTGGATTTTCCTTTGAGGTAGGCATGCTGGGACTTAGAGAAAGGCGTTCTCTCCATAATCGTCCTTAAGTGAATGTCCAGGACGCGTTCTAGAGTCTTCAGCACGAAAGAGGTCAGACTGATTGGCCGAAAGTCCTTCGCGGACTCATGACCGCGCCTGCCCGCTTTCGGTATGAAAACCACCCGTGCGCGCCTCCAGGACTGCGGTACGTATCCTAAAGTGGTGCAACTCCGGTAAATCTCAACAAGCCACGGCACAACCCTTTCCTGCTGCTTCAGTAGCATGACTGGCATTATGCCATCTGGGCCTGGAAATTTGTATGCGGAGAAGCTGTTTATAGCCCAGCCGATCCTATCCCCGGTAATTACCGATTTGATAGTCTCGCACAGCTGGGGTTGCCGCAAACCCTCCAAGCAAGGTTCTGACTCACAGTCCTCCTCGCTGGAGGGAAAGTGCGTTTGCACCAGCAGCTCCAAGGTTTCACTTCCGACTTTTTAAGGAAGGATGGACTCTTATGTTCCTTGGACAGAATCTTATTGAGCCTCGCAGATTCACTAGTGCTTTCAATGTTCTGACAATAGTCTAGCCAAGACCGCCTCTTGGCGGTCCTGATGGCCGACTTGTACTTCTTTAGGCAGTCCTTGTATGGCTGCCAGTATTTTTGCCTGTAGCAGATGTTGAAGATTTCTCTGGTCAACTTCCTGAGACTAGAGAGATCTTCGTTCCACCATGGTGGCAGGGTCTTTTTGCTGTACTTAGCAGGGCACGAGACTTTGAAGGCGGTATCAAAAGCCTTCTCCAGAGCCCCGACCTTTGACTCCAGTTCGTCTGTCGTGCCAATCCTACCAATTTGCGCACCGGAGAGTTTGTTCTTAATTACCTGACCAAACTTTCTCCAGTCGATCCTCCTGGGGTCTCTAAAGGGCTTGGAGACCTCTGCGGCGAGATCTAGACTGAAGACTTATAGGATGAACTTTAGAAGGGTTTTTCGGTAAATTTCCAAAATATGGTAATGCACTATTATTAACTTTATTTGTGAACATATCGAAACAGGGTGTATTTTGAGGCCTATATTTTGATTGGATGCATCACTATGATTTTTTTCCGATTTTTTGGTTGGATACGACACTTGCTTCATTTTTTGGGGCACACATTTTTAGATCAGTTTCGGAAAGTAGTAATCGGTTCATTGTAATTTATTTAATACTCCACATGGCAATATTCTGTGAAAAAAGTACACCCCCTTTCGCATGTATGGGGAGCCTCCTTTTAAACTCAACACAAATTGGCGCCACTTGCTGCGTGTAAAGGAGTGTACAGACTGCATGTTCTCAGAAAATTTCGTGGCAAACCTTAACAAATCGGGAAACCGGAAGCTGCACACTTCAGGTATAAAAGGTTTTGTGTATTTCTTTCATAAAGACATTTGAGTGTGAATTTGTCCCATTAGTATGTAACACGTAATATATGCATATATTATGTGAGAATATACACTTTCGGGTGATATTGACATTTAAAATCTTGAATTTCGATAGAAATGACAACTTTGACCTATTATAACTTTGTTATTAATAGTGCGATTTCCAGGATAGGATCATCCACCAGTAGGATCAAACTCTATATTATAGCCTATATTACTGCAAAATTTCGTGTTGCTAGGATGAATTTAAGGGGGGTTTTGCGGCCAATTAATGAAAATTAAAGTAATATACTATTGTTAACTTTATTTGAAGGAATATCGGTATGGAAGGTATTTGGGAGCCTAGCCACCATTTAGTGGCAGCCTCTTGATTTTGTTCAGATTTTTCGGTTTAGCAGTTTCTGAGCCCCTCGAACTTCCCGCCTTTCCAACAAATGTCAAAACTAAGCTTTGGAAAGAACTAACCGATATCTTTCATTTGATACCCCACATGACTATATTTGGTGAAAAAGAAATTAAACCCTCCTTTTACATGTATGGGGACCTCCCCTTAAATTCAACGTAAAAGAATGTATGCGTGAGGGTTTCAACCTTTCCACCAAATTTGGTGTCAATCTCTGCTACTGTGTCCGAGAAAAATGCGTGTGACGGACAGACAGAAGGACAAACAGGCAGACAGACAGACATTAAACCGATTTTAATAAGGTTTTGTTTTACACAAAACCTTAAAAAGGATTGAAGAATTGGCCAAAATTAATTATTTGCTTTAAAATGTGGTCAGTGCAATAGCGAAATAGTTAATATGTGTGTCAAGTTTGAGGAAAATCGATCTAATATTTTTTAAAATTTTTACATGGTGTTTAAAAAATTCGTTTAAAGTTTACGAGCACTAGTCACAACTTTACAAGAGGTGAATATTTCGGATACTTTTTGCAATGTTCATGCTGAATTCTATATATGTACATTCTTTAGCACATATTCTTCTTTTTCTTCAGCCGTTTTCCCGTTCACAAGCGGGGTCGAATCGTCATGATGGGTTTCGCCATTTGACTATATCGAATGCCTGATCTGGGTGCAATATTGAGGCTTTTAAATCCCCATCCAGCGTATCAAGCCACCGTTGTTTTGGCCTGCCTTTTGGTCGTTTGCCATCTACTTCGATGTTCAAACCAATCTTGGCAAGTGAATTCTCGTTAGCACGAATAACATGACCATACCATCGAAGACGCCTCTGTCGCAACTGCTCCACGATCGGTGCAACCCCATAACAATACCCTCATTTCGGATGTGATCAAAACGTGTCACGCCACTAGTCAAACGTAACATATTCGTCTCCATTACCGCAAGACGTCGTTCATTGTCTTTTATAGTTGGCCAACACTCAGAACCATAGAAAGCGACAGGACGGACGACATTGCGGTAAATTTTAGATTTAAGATGTCCGCTGATACGTCGATCACAAAGAACACCAGTTGTGGAACGCCACTTCATCCAGGTTACGTTAATGCGTGAAGCAATTTCATAACGCAGTTCTCTGTTGGCTAATAGCGTTGACCCCAGGTATTTAAATCGCTCAGTTCTGCGGCTGACAGTGATTGTGCCTGTTTCATGGGGATCGGTCGTCAAAAATACAGTTTTACTCAAATTCAATCTGAGACCGTGTTGCATGAAGCGATCATTCCATTTTTGGACAAGTTGCTCGAGATCATTTTTGCTATCAGATGCTAGGAAAACATCATCTGCATAAAGCAGTGTGTAGGGCGCAGGACGTTGGATATCCCGTGTGACGGTGTCCATAACAAGAACAAAGAGGAGTGGTGAGAGGGCGCTTCCTTGATGAACACCAACAGAGACACGAAGCAGTTTTGATACACCCGCCATACTTCGAACTTTACTTCTCCGATCGTGGTAGAACAATTGAAACCAGCGCACGAGTTCTTCTGGTACTAAGTGTTGTCGTAAAGCATACCAGATGAGTTCGTGTGGCACACGGTCAAACTCTTTCTCTAGATCCAGAAATGCAATATAAAGAGGGCAATGCTTCTCACGGTGTTTCTCTATGTATTGCATCAGTAGTTCCGCAGTATTTGACAAATCCGGCTTGATTTACGGTTATTTCAATAATTTTGCGAATATGGTTGCCAAGAATACGTTCAAAAATATTCATGGTATGGAAAAGTAATCGGATCGGACGGTAATTTGAACATTCTGCTGGACTACCTTTCTTTTTCCATATTAAACAGTGGTACTTTCTTGCCAGTCAGATGGTGTTCTTCCTTCCTAAATAACCCGATTAAAGAATTCACTGAGCCACAGTGTTGGGTCCCAGCTCTTCGCTTTCCAGAGCTCAGATGCAATGTAGTCAGGTCCTGTGGCTTTTCCCGATTTCATTCGTTTTATTGCTTCCTCGACTTCAGTTGCACTAACAGGTGAAACTGCTCCAAATGTCGGCAAAGATTGTGGAAGTGGAGAATGAGCAAATTCGAAATATACTCGCCATCTATCCGTTGCGGCTCGACGGATGTCAAGCAAAGTACCGTTCTTGTCATTCACCCAACAGAGGTGTTCTATATCCTGTGTACGTTCATTACGGCTTTTAGCAAGTCGGTACAGATCTGTCTCGCCATCCCGAGTGTTAAATTTATCGTAAAGATTTTTGTAATAGTTCGCTCGGGTGACAGTGACCACTTTCTTTGCTTCCCGGTTGGCATTCTTATAAATTTGCCAATTAGCCGGCGTTTTATCGTCGAGAAATTTGTGGTGGAGGCGTTTCTTTTCACGGACCTTCATTTCAATATCATCATCCCAAAGCCAAGTATCCCGTTTCATGTACCACTTACCCGGCTTGGTGACCCCGACGGTTACAGAGGCCGCTTTGTGGATCGTATCTTTCATTTGGTTCCATGATTCTTCCACATTTGTAATAGTCGGCAGTCGTATGAGTGAGATCGTTTCTTCTTTCTTCCCACCAAATCGCCACCATTTAATGCGCCGCTGGCCAGTGCGTTCTTCACGCTGTTTTATCGGTGGCTTAATTCGTAGGACAGCAATCAACAGCCGATGTTGAGGTGCGATGGTCTCATAGGGAACGACTTTGCAATCAGTGACAGTGGTAAAGTGTTGGCGTCTTATGAGAATATAGTCGATTTGCGTCCCACTATAAAATGTAGGAAAATGAGACAATCATTTGATGAACCATGTATTCATAAATACAGGTCATGGGTGTCCGCAAAATCCCCACCCTCATTGCGCGCTCCGAACCCCTTCCCCCATGTCACCTGTTACCGTCTGTCTTTTCACCCACATGACCATTAAGACCGCCGGTATATTATTCGCATACATACCAACACAAGATGCTTATACAAAGTATATAATACGTAAAACAGATGTTTGCGTGCCTCAAAGCCCCTTACACTCCAAAAGGTATAATAGAATTGAAGCGGCTTGAATGCTGTGGACTCAGGACGAATTTACATATACACTGAGTTATTACTCTATCGAAATATGTAAAAAGTAAAAAATCGAGAAATCGAAAAAAATATTCTACAACAGTAGGCTAACCCCTTAAATCATAATCATTCATTACTCACCCATAGCTTTTTGAATTTTTTTCATATCATAAATATCTACTGCACCTCCTGCCGCAGCCGAATTTCCTTGCGTAGAGACAGAAAAGTTACGGAAGACCCTAATAGCGCCATAAGCGAAGCAATCGGAATCCTGGCTTATAATTCCGTAAACTAACTGAAAATAACCCAGTGAACATTTTTTTATTGCACATTAAGGCTACTCGTTACCCCATTCATATTAAGATGTGCACAGTAAGCCTCTGCTTCACCTGGTGCCTGAACGCACTGCAGCCCCATAGTTTGTAGTAGACTTTCACATTCTTTCAGAACGCTATTGAACCGCGACCGACCTTTTTTACTCTTAGCACCTGGGTTGGGAGGCTGCGAACTACAAGTTACCAATGAGACAAAAGGTAAATAAATTAAAACACTTTCCATACTTTTGGCTGGATTCATCACGAGGTTTGTTTCCTCGAAATTGAATTGCATTCCGCTTGGTGATAGTGTCCTGCTTCAGATCTGGAGCTCTTCCTTCCAAGACAAAGACTGGAGTGACCCCGGCAAGTAGGAGATAGCAAGTACGAAAAAACAGATTCCTAGATACACGCGATGATTATATAAATGAATTATAAGAGTGTACAGTATGTCTTACTTCAAATATTGTTTTGGATGGACGAAGTAGTCAACTACGTTCAAACTCTCGCACACCCAGCCGGCGAGATCGATAGCCACTACCTTTCCCTCCAATTCATACAGAGGTTTTCTTTCACAATAGGGCGTGATGATTGTCCACAAATCCTTTATTCCCATTACTGTTCCTCACTTTTATAGCGACCTTTACCCATTTGATGGTGAATTATTTTGTACGAACTGAACGTCAACATTTCAAGTATTTGGCGGTTAACTAACTCCTCTTAACATATATTCCGCCATCTGTTGTGGCGACTTAGTGAATATTGACACCAATACTGCGCGAATGACAACTCGGCCGAAGGCGTCCGAATTGCGGTTTGAAGTTTCACTAGCTTTGCTTTTTCGCGGACTGCATCGTACCGCTTCAGGAAACGAAATGGCTCGTCAGTATAGCAAAAGAGAATGGATAATGCACCATTTCTACCAGGAGCAGGACAAAGAACTGTTTCAGCGTATTTGATGCTGTCTCTGACAAAAGTTGTAAATATTACAGTTCATAAAGTAAGTAATTTGGGTCAGGAATAATAAATAAGTACAGGGAGCAACCGCACCAGTCGCGGAAGCAGGATGAAGCCTTACACACATCGATGCTCATCCTGCCGAGACAAAGAGGGAAATCTGATTTCCGACAGAATGGGCATATTAGAACGATGGGTTGAGTACTTTGATGAGTTACTGAACAACCAGAACATCGGCGAGGTGGATTTCCTGCCAACTGAAGACGACGGACAAATACTGCCACCACCAGGTTTAGGACAAACAGTCCGTGCAATTCATCGGCTAAAAAATCATAAGTCGCCAGGAGCCAATGGAATTACAGCCGAATTGGTTAAATATGGAGGCGACCAGTTACACCAAGTGGTTCATCAACTTGTGCTCAAGGTATGGGACAGCGAATCAATGCCTGACGATTGGCAACGAGGCATTATCTGTCTCATACATAAAAAGGGAGATATCACACAGTGCAGCAATTATAGAGGTATCACGTTGCTGAGGACCATCTATCAGATATTCTCCAATATCTTGCTAGGCCGGATAGCCCCATACGCCCAGAACATCATTGGCCCATACCAAAGAGGCTTCACTCCAGGCAAATCAGCAACAATTCAGATTTTCTATCTGCGGCAAGCGATGGAAAAACTGTTGGAATATGTAGAACAGCTGCACCATCTATTCATCGACTTTAAAGCCGCCTATAATCGCATAGCCAGGGCAAAACTGTACAAGGCCATGAGAGAATTCGGTATCCGGACGAAACTAATAAGACTGACTAGGCTGACCCTGACCAATGTGCGAGGCCAGATAAAAGCAGCAGGATCACGCTCAAGACCATTCAACATCAACAACGGTCTACGACAGGGGGATGCCCTATCATGCGTCCTCTTTATCCTGGCCCTCGAGAAAGTGAACCGTGATGCTGATGTAAATGCAAGATATACGATCCTCTTTAAATCCACCGAACTACTGGCCTATGCTGACGATATCGACATCATGGGAAGAACCACACGAGACGTACAAACTGCCTTCATCCAGATCGAGCAGGCGGCGCGAGATCTTGGGATGCACATCAATGAAGGCAAGACAAAATATATGGTGGCAACGTCAGCACCGAAGACGAATCAACCAACAACATCAAACCGCACTGGTCAAAAACGAAGAAGAATAAGGATAGGAGAATACAACTTTGAGACCGTTGATAATTTCTCCTATCTAGGATCGAAAATCACAACCGATAACAGCTACGATGATGAAATTTGCGCACGGTTGTTGGCACCCAATAGAGCCTATTTCAGCTTACAAAAACTGTTCCGCTCGAAACGTCTCACCTTAGGGTCAAAGCTCTCACTGTACAAGACTATGATCTTGCCAATCCTCATGTATTCCTAGGAAACTTGGGTTCTTAGCAAGGAAAATTGCGAACTCTTAGCCACGTTCGAGAGAAGAATCCTCCGAAGAATTTTCGGCCCCCTACATGAGGATGGACGATTCCGTAGCCTACACAATGACGAAATATATGAGCGATACCATGACCGTCCGGTTGTAGATAAAATCCGACTCAATAGGTTACGGTGGGCGGTCACTTAATCCGTATGAATGAGGATGATCCAGCCCGGAAAGTCTATAAGGGCAATATCTAGAAGAAGAAAAAGAAGACGAGGCAGACCCTGCCTAAGATAAAGCGATGGCGTAGGTCAGGACGCCAGACAGCTTTTAGGGATATCGAATTAGTAGACCTCGGCGCAAAACCGGGATGTCTGGAGTTCCTTATTAAGGCAGGCCTAGACCGGATACCGGTTGTTGCGCCGTTGATGATGATGATGAATAATACATTCCATACCGCTCCAAATACCAAACCGACTCCCTACGGTCACGTTCGTGCCCCAAAGAAAACAAAAATGTTTCAGAGAGCAATTCTCTATAACAAGTACGCATTTTAAATGCTGCCAACGGCATCGGTAAGTTGAGCCTGGGCTTTTGACAAAGCTTCACCATCACTGGCTTGTATTATAATAGGCAGTTGAGTAAAGCGGGAAACACAATTAAGATGGGTGCATAGTGCGCACGAGACAAGCTCTAATCCGCAAGCAGTTTCAATGTGCAATAAAGATTTCAGGTCGGCAAAGTTCGTTCTGATGACAGATTGCGCCATTTGCAATTTGGCGGCACTTTTCCTATTCGGCTGTTATTTTTAAATGTAATTACAGTGCAACTCGCTTTTAATGGACTTCAAGGGACCGACAAATTAAGTTCATTACAGCCGAGTGTCCATTATATGAAGTTCTATTTCTTAGTTGAACAAAGTATATGTAACTTTAGATCCAAAAAGAAGAAAACGTACAAACATGACACTACTAGACTAACCCAAGGCGGAGATTTTGAAGAAAATTATATTCGTGTTGCCAAGAACACTTTTAACACAATTTTCAGCACAGAAGTTCCAAACATTCTACTCTAATACTTGGAACAGGCCAACCGTCAATGTGAAGACCTCACTCACTAGATGTGAGCCACAGTCCAAACTCCGGCACCAAAAGGCAAAAAAAAACATCAAATTATTATTACATTTATTAGGAATAATCACATTACCTACATAATTGTTAGGAAAATAAAGTTTTAAAGTTTTCGAAAAGTATCTTGAATAGATTTGAAAAAAATGTTATTTTCGGTCGAACTGAATGCTTATTTAAAATTTGAATTTCCAGATCGTTTTCAATTTCATTTATCTCCGATAAAATATGTTCACTATTTTGGGTATGCTACAAAAAAATTCATTAATTTTTCCAAACAACCACTTCTTCAAGGGTTCGAGGTTTATCTGGTTCGGTTTGCAACATTTGTTCTTGATTTCCTTCTTACAAAACAAATTCTGAGATTTTCTGATCAGCAAATTCTTCTGTAGTAAGAACATTGTTGTCAACGACGATATACTCGAAGAATTCTGCACACATGGCGAAATCGTCTGAATTATCAGAATTCCTTGAATCCGATGGACTAATTGTTATTAAACTGGCGTGACCGAAACAATTTCGAAAATTAGTAGTTGAAACGATATGCCATGCTAAGCTTAAAACATTTACCGCATTTAATGAAGTAATGGTGACTTTTTTGGTGCTATCTTGCATATCTAATATTCTAAGTAATAATGTTTTTCTATAATGGACTTTGAAGCTATGAATGACTCCCTGATCGATGGGTCGCAATACAGATGTTGTATTTCGAGGAAAAAAGGCCAACTTTATGTTAGAAAGCGTAATATCGGTATGCGGTGGGCAATTATCGATCAGTAATAACATTTTGCGCTTTTGTTTGAGTAGCTCTAGATTCCATCCCTTCAGATACTTTTCAAACATAGAAGTTTATTAAATCGTAATCGTAATCGTTAAAAATATTTTCTGGATTGTAATCTTTCTATAGATTTCGCCAAATCGTCTCCTTTCAATTTTGTACGACATTATTGTCAACCGATGCGCTTTTGTCCACAAATTCGACCACGTACGATATTGTGTCCTCGTTTAAATCTACCCAGCCACTACTGCAAGTAAATTCATCACCTATAGCCTTCCGTATTCATCTGCTTTTAACATAAGCATAGCACTACTAACAGTTGTTGTATTGGCTCTCTTTTGTTGAAACTACATTAAAAGCAAGCTATTCATTTGGTTAGAGCACAAGGCTATCGTACGGAAAATCGCTGTTCGAATTTCACTGGTAGCAGTGAGATTTGTATTGTAATTTTACGTCGGACTCAACTGCGCATGAGTACCTGAGTCAAATCAGGGTAATAATCTCGGGCGAGCGCAATGTTGACCACATTCTCTCCTATACCCCATTATAACCTTGTAGTGTACCGTTTCGGTCTTGAATGAAGTCCGCTAACACACTTCATGGCCATTATAATCCACTTGCAAATGTAAGGATGTCCTCAATATTTTCTTGTCAATTCATGAATTTAACTCACTTTCGATTTTTTTCGCGACTGTTGATTTTGGTAAATTTTTCTCTCTACAAATGTTCGCCTGATTTTGCCTATTTTCTATAGCCGAAATTATTTTCAGTTTCTCTTCGATTGTTAAAGTCTTCTTTCTTATCATTTTTCACTTTTCACAAAACAGTCTGGTTCACACTTGAAAGTTAACGTAAAAACCGAACGTTCAAAATACCAGGCAAGAAATAAGATTATGGAGACGTCATTTCAAATAAAAGAAATTTCAGATGCGCTTAAAAATATGTTTGAAACTAATTCATTATAACAGAGTTCATCTTAAGTGGAGATTTTTGGACAATTTCAAAGAGATTTTTTCGGGACCAAAGAAAAGTGCCAATTAAATCCGGAAATCCATCTTAAGCGAGTTCATTACAAGCAAGTTGCAGTGTAATTTGAATAAATTCGTTTGAGAACTGCCGAAGGCACTACTTGCGCTAACTGTTAATGACACTTGCATTAGTCCCGCCACTTCGATTTATAAAAATTGAATTTAAGCCGGAGGTATATGCACCCTTAGTAGCATTTAATTGTTTGAATTTCATAACAAAACACAAACTCACTGCTGGGACGAAGGAGGACACGCGACCGGTGACCAGAAGGGACATCTTTATGGCCGTCATTTTATCTACCGAGCACTGTTTAACACAAGCGATCTGCAAACCTCCATCAAAGTCCATTGCACTGACTGCAGGAAAGTCCTCCCAGTCACCACCCAGTCTCCTGGAAGGAGTCTAAAGCAGACATCGAGGACCGAGATGATGGATTCCTTCCAATATATTCTTGGTCCAACAGAATACACCAGCCAGAGCCAGATAAGTTTTATGTTTCGAATAATAAATACTGTTTCCATTCGTAAATAAAAAAGACAAAACAATAATAAAAATATTAGTTTTAATTAACTAGCGCGTACTATCTGAAGTATATTGGTCAAAATCAGCTACAGGGCAACGATTAAACTTGAACTAGTTCATCAGAAAAATGAAACTGCACAAAGCCAATACCCTTAAATGTATGCACAAGTCATCACGTGATGAGAAGATGGTCACAAACGACCCTTCTTCCAAGAAGGATGCCGAAACACATGTTAGCGACAACACAGCAGATAAAAGTTATCTTGTGTATCTTATGTTGTAAGTCATCACGTGATGAAAGGCTGATCACAAACGACCCTTCTTCCAAGAAGGTTGTGTATTTTCCATACTAATAATAAAATAATTAGGAAAATGTGTTATGTATTTTTCCCTATCTACTCAGACAATCCTATTTAAGAGATTAGAATGTAAGAAACAAGTCAGTTGTTTGAGTACCTCTAGTCTATGGTATGGCCCTCTGCAACGAATAATAACATAAACGTTACCAAACAGCAAAGTCTATCATTAACGTTAACTCATACACATCTTTCTCAGCGTGGATCAAACGTTGATCATCCGAACAGCCCTACAAAATTCCTTCCTTAACTAATCCACAGATTTGTGGTCCAGAATCAATACCGATGGCAAATCTAGTCAGTCACATACTGAAACCTGCCTTTCTCAAAGACTCAGACACAAAACTACTGATGATGCGGACATACCCGGGGCCCCGAAGGGGACTTAAGGGGGAGTAGGGTTGATTCGATGTGAAAAAATTGAATTTTTTTAAGATTTTTGCAGGAGCAAGTAGTGCCAACTTATTTAGTCAATTTCCATATAATAACGAAACAATCGAACAAGATTTGCCGAAATTTCTATTGCAAAAAATTTAAAATTGAACGAGTGACAGTGAATCTCCGAAGGTACTTCGGGTAATAATTGTTTTACGGTGTACACGATATTGCCCGATAGAATCATTTGAAACGCAAAAATCAAAATGCATTCGGTAAAAATGTTTCTCGAGGTAAACGTGGAGAGATTTTTTTGCCGATTTTTCAATTTTTCGTAGCACTTGGAGGACAAAAACTCGATTTTTGCTAAAAAAAATCGGATAATTGAAACAAATTTAACATTAGTAAAAATTTAAAAAAACAAACAAACAAAAAAACTGCCATGGTTACCTGAAGAAGCCTTGTACAATTTCTAAACGATTGATATAATAGATTTTAAATTATGGCGTACATATACTTCAAAAATAGGAAGCTTCTAAAAAACGATTTAAAGTTAAAAGACCTAGAGCAACAGACAGTTCAAATATTCATAACTGCGTCAATTTGACACAATAATCTTGAAATGTTATGCATTCATTGCATTTCAAATAAATAAAAAATGCAAAGAAAACTTTAAATACCAAACCCCAACTGGAACTAGTGTTTCAAAGGTGCTTGTAACATTTAAGCAAGATCAAAAAAACACTTTTTCAGTTATCTTGAAAAACACTTTTGAGAAAAATACATTTAAATGAAAAAGCGATGATTGTAGGGATTTACAGCCATTCACCTATTCCGCCCCGTACTGTAATCCTTCTGCTTCGCCGTAAAGAGGTAATCGTGTCGGTAAATACAACAATTAATCGGCCAAAAACGAGTCAGATTCTGAGAGATTATGAGAAGGTCGGCACTCTCTCTTCCCAATAGAGGCAGAGACTTCGAAGGCCATAACTTCCAAATTATTTCGATTTGAAATTTTCAGGCTTTATTATATGGACAATTGCCATCATACTGAGACGGAAAAAAAATGTCAAGTTTCCTGAACCGGGTAAAGGTATATTCCATTTGAGGCCAGACAATGAAAAGAACGTAACTCACAGTCACGGCAGCTAATCTCCACACACGAAAACAGGGATTAAAATAGGTTTTATAAATGTAGTTCCCTTGTTTTCTATATTCTTCTATGTTGATTAAAACAGTACAAAGCCAGCACTGAAGGAGGACACATGTTGTGCGCGAAACACGTATTTGCATTTTTCGAAAACACTTAAGGATTAAAACTTACAACGCATAGTCACAACGTTTTTATATATCTGTCTACAACTATTTGTAACCTGCAGATCAGCCAAATCCAAACTTAACTCAGTCCAATTGCATTATTTTGAAAACGGTTTCCCGAAATTTCATGTTGATTTACTTTTTATTTCACCTCATCGACAGTTTTTCGACTCCGTCCCTTATATACCATAAATAAATCAATACACTGGTTCCGGTAGTTCAAAATTTATTTGCACCAAACAAACAAAATATCTTAATACAATTTTAAAATACATCATCAAACAGGCGAATGATTTTTTCGTAACGTAATGTACGTTTTTGTCCAGCGGTCGTAGAATCGTAAAATTTCCGACTCATGTATGTTATTAAAAATAAAATGTATGTCGTAATCGTAATTTTTCTTGTTTGAATTAAAAGGTAGCGATTCGATAACGGTTCATTTCTCACGTTGGCAAATTATCGTGGATGTTTCTTATTCAGTTAAACACAAATTCTTTTCGTCCGTATGTATGTGTAACGTCTTTTCATATCTTATCATAATACTCGTATGTACCGGTCAGATATTGTAGTAGTCGTCAAACATGTCTTCATTTCTGTGGAATAGGTAATAAAAGGGTAAAATGGTAACTGATTGCAGGATATCTGCTTGATGGATGTAATTTACAAGCCAAGCAAAGAAGCAAAATGGTCCAAAGTTATTCCAGGACTAAACTGATTACATTTTTATGCGGTCAATATTTCCAGCCGCAACAAACCGTAAGTTAGAATTCCTTTACATCTTACTTCCAAACTAATAATATTGTTCCTGTTAATGTGTCTCTGTCAAAACATTACGTTGATATTATTTACATGTTCACCATTATCCTTGTTTAGCATAAGCGATTGTATTGCTTTTACTATTTAGTAAACTTACCGTCAGTGCAGGACCTATAATCATCAGCTATTTGGAATATCGTTATGAAGCACAAGCAAATACTTACGCAATTTAAACTTGCTTCATTTATCCGATAAACATGTTCTTTGATATTATCCCTAAATAAATTACTCACTTTTGTGTCACTAACTAGAATAACGCGAATGACCCAAAATACGAGTAAAATGTTCTGTACACCTTAGAAGTTAGCTACACCTCCTCAGTTTGATATCTTAAATTACTTGGCGGATTCGTTTTCATCGAAGCGTGAGGATGCAAACATATTACCAGCACCTTATGTGGTTTTTCCGAGTGAACTTAGATGTACCAAATAAGGTATCTAATATCAAATGTTGCAAGTATATAGAGCACGTATCGTATCTACATATTCCGCTCCATTAATACACACCCCTTTTGGAGCAAAAGGCAAAACTTATCAGTACGAATCCCCACGTGGAACCGACTTTTTTATATTCTAATGCAGAAAAGTAAAAAATCCATTTGCTCATTTCGATATTAGATTCCTGAAACATCTACCAACTACGAATGTCATACCATAAGCTTGAAATCGACACCGCCTTCTAAATAACGAAATAGAGGATTTCCCGTCATATACTTACTTAATCATCACGACGCATTCGCTTCCTTCCTTCCGCATTTTGTTCTTGCGCTTCAAGTACCTAATTTGAAATAACACAAAGCATTTGAGGAGTGTAACCTCGTAATATCAAAATGCAACCATACCTTTATTTTGACACCGCATATTTCTGCCCCATTCAACACATCTATCGCCTTTTGTGCGCTCTCTTCATTTGCATATTTCACATATCCGCAATTCTTATTCGGCAATAAATAGAGATCAATAAGATTACCAAATGTTGAGAATACATTTTTCAAGACTGTTAGTGAGACATTCTGGAATGAAATTGAAAGAAAGTTTTAATTTTGGTTCGAACAGAAGAATTTACAAGTGCTATTTATGTTGGTTGTATGTTGAATAGAAAGTCGTTACTATTGCAACACAATCATAACCTAGAAATTTGTATCTCTTTTTAAAACACAAAATCTTATTAAAATCGGTTTACTGTCTGTCTGGCTGTCCGTCTGTTCGTCACACGCATTTTTCTCGGAGACGGTTGATTGATTGATACCAAATTTGGTAGAAAAATGGGAACTGTGAACGCTCACACATACAGTGAGTTACATCCTTTTACGTTGAATTTAAGGGGGTCCCCATACATGCAAAAGGGGGACGTAACATTTTTTTTCCTCAAATATAGTCATGTGGGGTATCAAATTATAAGTCTCGATCAGTACTTTCTGAAGCCGGTTTTACTTTTGACATTTGTTGGAAAGGTGGGGAGTGCGGGGGTTGAAAGTGATCATTTTTTAAGGGAGCTATTCTCAGAAACTACCCAACCCAAAAAGCTAAAAAAAAAACAAGAGGGTGCCAATATATGGTGCCTGGGCTCCGAAATACCTTTCATACCGATATCTGTTCAAATAAAGTTAATAATAGTATATTACTATAATTTTTTGTAATTGGCTAGAAACCGTACGTACGTACTTCATTAGTTTTTTATGTCTACTTCAGGAAACTTTTTGGTTTTTTGCTGTAGAAAAAAAATTACGACTTGTAGACTTTCACCCATGAAGGCCATTCTAAAAAAGGGGCTACATTGAATCGACTATTGCGCCGCTATTTTCTTTTAAAATAATGTAGAAATATTTTTTCGTTGTACATTAAGCCTTACATAAACGTTAACAAAAAAAAACGGAACTGAAAAATATTAATTCGTTGTTTTCTTTATAGATCGTAGAAAATGACCCTTGATTTATTGCTCACAAGGTAGTATTACCCCTTAAGTTATCAAATTCTAAAGCTAGGGTAGCTAGCATGCCTCTTTCTAAAGATCGAGGTATGTATTCGAAGCTTTTGCAGCTTTATTTCTCCATAAATATTACTGTTACCAAATCTTTTTACCCTTTCAATAGATCCTTACTAGGTTGTTGGAATCAGTTGTGTATTTGCACATGTGCTACAGTGCCGGGCAAAGAAATATGAGATGAATGACATGATCCAAATTCTTATAGAACCGGAAAATTTAGATTTGAGTGATATCTTAACGACGGGATGATGCCTTCAGAATAATATTCCCGCTGAGAAGAAAATCGTAATATTAGCAGCTTTTTTGTAAAATTAAAAAACAAAAAACAACTAATTTTCTTTCATTTTTTTGAGTCATTGTACAGAGTTAGTCCATGCCGGGGTTTAGAAGAAGATTAACGAAGATCACGTAAAAATCTGTACAGCTCAATGTCCCCTCATGCCGATTGCATTCTAATGATATATTTTAAACCCAGTCATTTGAACGAGAATGGAACTTGTGGAATTTATTATTGCCTGCACATCACCTCCTGAAATATGGTCTATATTGATGCCATGAATAGTGCCATTGTTTGTGCTAATATGATGAAGGTCCCCCTAAATTCTGGGGAAATGGGCTCGCTTACCGGTGTCTGTTGTTGAGGAAAAAATTGAAGTACAGTTGCATAACTGCCGACTATATATTTGTTAATTATGGTTGCTGTTATTTGCGTTGCTCTAAAACTGAGACCACATCTTTTATTGAATGTCCATGTACACTGGACAACCTCTACAGCTAGCAACACAATGCACAATGGAGTCTTTCTTGGTTTTAATAAAGATAGTTCTCTGTTTCACCCGATATCGAATACGCGTTTAGAAAAGTACTAATCGGGCCTTTTCATTTGATACCCTACATGCCCCGTTCTGTGAAAAAAAAAAATTGCACCCTCCATTCACATATATGGGGAGCCCCCGCTTAAGCTTAACACAAAATGGCGCCACTTGTATGTAAAGACAATAACAGACCACATGCTCTAACCAATTTTCGTGACAATCAGTCTAGCCGTTTCCGAATAAATCGGCTGTGACAGACAGACATCGACTCGATTCTAATAATATTTTCTTTTACACAAAACCTTAAAAATGGAAAATATTCTCCTTACCGATTGCAATACTATGAAACAGCGTTTAACGCATACTGCATCTGGAGTAGCTAACGGCGCCGGTGGTGGTATGTCCACATTACAAAAGGAATATTTCCTTTCTGGAAAAAAAAAACGAGTACATTTCAAATCGTCCGAAAGAATTTATAAATTCTTACTATTTGTTGATGGCTCCTCAGTTTCACTCCCGAACTTAACAATCAATCTTTCACCAGGTGGATACTCCAATCCATGGAGCTTCTCTCTGAAAACAGAAATGGAATTAGTAATGAATAAAAAATTTATGTAGAAAGGACAAACTTTGCATAGACCGCTGATTCCGGATTTGTGTAAACTACAGTTGCTTCCTGATTTCTTCCGTTACCTAATGGATAATTAAAACACATCAATAACAATCCGAAACTGAACGAATGAAGAAAACATACTTTCGCCGGTTAATTGACAATAATCAAGTCCTGGAATTATATCAAATAATCTCCACAACTGATCCTGATTGATAGTATTGCTGCATATGACTTCCAATGATGTTGGTTGTCCAATTGTCGATTGCATTTTCTGAAATCCTGATATGTCACCATGTTGGGATTTGTGGCTATTGTTTAGAGAATCGTCACTTCGAGCTAGAGATTTATTGTCAAATCCACTTGACGATTTCGAAGTTTTCGGATCAGCGAATACAGCTCGGTATTTCGGTGAACAATTTTCAAATGCCAGGGCTGCATGATAAAACCTAATTGAAAAACAGAGAAAAACAAAATGTGAAAACTTAAAATGGACAAACATATTTGTTTCGGTCGGGGTAGAATAATGTAACGAATTTTCACTGAAACTTAATTTGAATTTGCTGAATTGCTCTCTTGTGACATTTTTAATTGTTTCTTTACGCCCGTTTTAATTCTTCTTCAATAATAACAAATTTTCCATATAAAAAGGGCTATTGGAAGAGAAAGTAGTGAATAAAGATAGAAGAAACCAAGAATGATTTAAGGAAAATCTGATAAGTTTCAACCATGACTCGGGTCATTGAATGAAAAAAAATCTGCAATAAGTATTTCCATGAATATCTCTACATGCACAGATGAATATTTAGACTTCGGCAAAAATAACTAAGTAAAGTAATAGGATCATAAAAGACAGTGATTTGCCATTCGATGGTGAATCCATATAGAAATGATGCCTCCCACCTCTAATCTCAAACCTGTGCCTTAATGTGCTGGTGATGATAACCCTAATCAGAGACTAGGCCAGAACCAAATGTAATTGACACTCCATTAGAGAAAGGAAAGGAGTCACTGGCCACCACTCCCCGGAAAAACCATACTGTGCAGCAAGTGTCACGTCAACAATTATTACTATTATTATTCACCTATCGTAATATTCCGTCAAAATAGCGTGCCTTTCCTTGCTTGTTCCATTTTGTTTTCAGTGCGACTTCTTTCGCCGACATATCAAGGCGAGAAAAGACCGCGACAAGACGTTAATATCATCAGCGTATGTCATTATCTGGTCGGACTTAATTTTTAGCGTTCCTCTTTTGGCGATGAGATGCTTTGCGACCATATGCTCGAGTGGTACATTGAAAAAAGGGGGCCAGCCAATCTACTTGTTCTGAGCCTACTTGAGTTACAAATATATAGATAAATTTCAGTGGGTGGCCAAATTATCAGAGTCACCTTTGAAAAACAACATAATTTCTGTTTATATGCAAGAAAAGGTAACAAACATGTTATCAATTTTTACAAATTATTTATGTTGTCAAACAGTATTGGGTAGACATTTGAATTATACTTAAATAAATTCTATAACGTTAAAAATAAAATTATTATTATTTTTTATATCAACATCATATCATACTTTCAGGTTTATTTTTATTTCATCGCTTCTATGCTTAACCACAATAAGGGGTTATGTCAAATATAGCTTCTTCATTATATTTTTCTTAACAATTTTGTGTCTTTCATTTTTCTCCAAACGCTTTTAAGACCGGTCAAAAGCATTTGTTTTGATTTTTAAGAAAAAAAGTGACCTTTTGGCATGGAGCAGAGATGCACACAAATATAAATTTTCTATTTGATAACCGTTCGTGTATTTTGAGTATTATTCTGGTTTCCAAAACTTTTATATATTTCTCCTGCCTCAATGTCTTTATAGGCGGCCTGTACTTTTCTTGCCAATCATTGACCCTTTTTACGACGCAATCTACCCTAAATTTTTCTTCTCACAAAACCCTATCAACTAAAAAATACATACATAACATGCAAAAATATGTTGTTAAAGTTAGATGAAAAATATTATGTGGCTGTAATAATTTGGCCTCCCTTTCTAATATACTCTAAACTATTTTTGCTGGGAAGTCAAATTATAGCAATATTTTGTATGAAGATGAATGATTAATGCCGGACATTATACTGTGCCCTGTGAGTTGGTGTCTAAGAATACCACATATGAAAAGTTCCCAGACTCAAAATAAAAAAATATTTTTTTTTTTAGAAAAAAATCACATTTTCCACAGTTTCTACATTTCCGTAAAGTAAGAGTGCCTCAAAATAAACCTGTTTCCTACTTAAGTTCTTCAATAGTGTATAATCTAATGTCCTGTAGCCATGTTTTTGCCGGCAAAAACCTGATGTAAATGAAAATATTTAGCACGTATCTCCGTCTTTGAGGTTCATTCTAATGCTTTGAATGTGTACAATGAGATATTGAAATTTCAAAGCCAATGGTAACGTGTTTTTTAGTCATCCGCGTCAACCCAAAACAAGTCGGGAAACCGGAAGCTTGACGCTTCAGATATAAAAGGTTTTGTGTTTCCCTATATGAGGAGCATAACGCAGTTCTCCATTGGCTGAGATCATTGACCCGAGATATTTAAATCGATCAGTTCTGGGCAGGTTACTGCCATTGCCAGAACTGAGCGATTTAAATATCTCGAGGGCAGGTTACTGCCATTACCAGAACTCAGCGTGTGGTCACGTAATTCACGCTAACGAGAATTCACTTACCAATATTGGTCTTAACATCGAAGTCAATGGTAAACAACCAAAAAGCCGGCCGAAACAACGATGGCTTGATACGCTGGATGGGGATTTAAAGACCTCGCGATTACGAAATGACGAAACCGATCACGACGAGCCGACCCCGGTTATGAATGCCGAAGAAAAAGAAAAAGATGCGAGGACCGACGAGTGCACGACAGCTCCGTGTCACATAGCTAAAAATTCATTGCCCTCTATTTTTAGAAAGCGATTTAAATAAAAAATTTGATGGAAAGCCCTGTATTGATAATAGTCAACCTCATATGCTTTACACTCTGAGTTTAATATTATTAGCAAATGGCAAGAATTTAACCTACATCAAATATAAACAAGTCGGAATACCGGAAGCTCGCGCTTCGAGTATGAAGGTTTTGTGTTCATCTTATGTAAGAAATTTCAACTCACATTTTTCTATCCTTATATAGCTACAAATCCAACATAATCCTTCATATTTTTCCAAACTACGAGACATACGTACATATTACAGCCATAGATATTACGCTCACCCTGAACAAACAAACTGCCTATTTCCGAATACTGTACACATATATGCACGTATATAAATTGATCGTACCCATATTTCCGATTTACTTCTTATATCTATTTGAATTAGGCACTACCCACAAAGTTCATTAGCACGCATATACTATATACCTACATACACACATGTCTGGTTGACAAATAACTAAAAAACTAAAACAAAATAATTCTCTGCGACCCAATTCATAAGAACTCATTTCGTTGTGGTATTGACGAATTGATATGTGATGATAACGTCATGCAGGTTGTAGAGTGCACGAAATTCACAAAAAATTGTGAAGTTTCACCCCCTATAACTTTGTTAGTAACGGTTGGATTTTCTTCAAACTTGACCAAATTGTGCATTATCTTCATTACACCCATGCCAGATTTTGTGCTCCTGGGATGAACATAAGGGGGGTGCCGGGTAAATTTCTAAAATGTGGAAATATACTATTATTAACTTTATTTGTGCAGATATCGGAGCCGGATATATTTTGAGGTCTAGATTTCATAGAGATGCACCACTGTGATTTTTTTCAGATTTTTCGGTTGGATAGGTTCTGAGAACTTTACACTTTTTGGGGGTCATATTTTGAAGCCTCACTCCCCTATGTTTCACCCAACATCAAATATTAAACCAGTTTCGAAAAGTACTAATTAAGACCTTTCATTTGATACCCCACATGGCTATATTCTGTGGAAAAAAAAATTTGCACCCTCCATTCACATGTATGGGGAGCCCCCCCTTAAACTCAACGCAACGTGGCGCCACTTACTGCATGTAAAGGGAACACCAAATTACATACTCTCACCAATTTTCGTGACAATCGGTCTAGCCGTTTCCGAATAAATCGGGTGTGACAGACAGACAGACGGACAGACAGACATCGTCTCGATTCTAATAAGGTTTTGTTTCACACAAAACCTTAAAAAGGGCTAGGGAAAATTAGTTTCTTCTTGAATGGAATTTTAATATTTCACTCGAATGTCAATTATTCCCGTTAATTATGACGTCAGCATCTTATTGCATGGCTTTGGAAGCAGTTAATTCGCGCGAAGTCGCTAAGTTTGAACTGCTATAACTTTGGCGTTAATGGCCAAATTTGCATGAAATTTAGCACGTATATACTGATACAAAATTCGGAAGTCCTAGGATGAATGTAAGGGCGGTTTTTTAGTAAATTTCTAAAAGTTGGTAATATACTATTAGCAAGTTTATTTGAGTAGATAACGGAATGGGACATTATTTGAGGCCTAGATTTCATCTAAGCACACCACCCTGATTTTTTTCGGATTTTTAGGTTGGATAGTTTCCGAAAATGAGTCCTGCCTTACTTTAAGTGCGTACATTTTGACTCCTCACTCGCACACTTTGCAAATCCCGACTAAACTAATATCAGTTGCGGAAAGTACTTCATTTGATACCCTACACGACTATATCCGGTGGAAAAAATTTTTGAATCCCTCCTTTGCATGTATGGGAAGCCCTCCTTTAAACTCCACCTAAATTTATCCCAATCACTGTATGCGTGGGATTGCATAGTTCCCATTTGTCCACCAAATTTCGTTCCGATCGGTTTAGCCGTTTTGGAGAAAAGTGCATGTGACACACAGACAGTGAATCGATTTTAATGAGGTTTTTTTACGCAAAACCGTAAAAAAAGTTAGATTGAGAAAAGCACGTTTTAAAAATTTTTTACAGTATTAACCATAGTGACTTTTCACTTCTCGAATCATAACCGATAAAGCCAGTTTCCAAAGGGTTCCCTTCTATTTATAAAGCATGCCAACAAAATAAGAATGTGTAACATACACACATAAAACAGACATTTTGGAGAGAAAGGTGCGATACAATAAATAAGAGGCGGCTTCGACTATCCGCGTTATATACATTTGCTACTCATTTTCAAATCGGTTTACCGTCTGTCTGTCTGTCCGTCACACGCATTTTTCTCGGAGACGGTTATAGCCATTGATACCAAATTTGGTAGAAAGATGGGAACGGTGAACGCTACAGTGAGTTACATCCTTTTATGTTGAATTTAAGGGTGGTTCCCCATACATGCAAAAGGAGGGTGTAAAATTTTTTTTTATCAAAAAAAAGTCGTGTGGGGTATCAAATTAAAGGCCTCGATTAGTACTTTTGTAGTTTTGACATTTGTTGGGAAGGTAGGGAGTGCGGGGGGTTGAAAGTGATCATTTCTTTAAGGGGGCCATTCTCAGAAACTATTAAACCGAAAAAACTGAAAAAGATCAGGAGGCTGCCACTATATGGTGCCTTGGCTCCGAAATACCCTTCATACCGATATCTATTCAAATAAGGTTAATAATAGTGTAGTACTATAATTTTTTGTAATTGGCTGGACACCCCCCTTAAATTCATCCTAGCATCACAAAATTCATACCAAGTTAAAATACGTCAAAGTTCTTGCTTCTTTGAAAATTGAAGACTATCAATTACAATATCACCCGAAAGTGGATACTCTGAAATAATATATGCATATATTACGTGCTACGTACTAAGAAATACACAAAACCTTTCGTACCTGAAGCGTCCAGTTTCCGGTTTCCCGACTTGTTAAAATCTAATATGACTTTCATATTCTTACCACATATTTTCACATGTACTTTCAACCGAAATCAGTCATAAAAATAATTACAAAAATTGAACTCGTCACGTTGCCTTAATGGTAAACTTCATATCTTAATTCTCGACACCACCGATCTAGCAACGGAGTTACAAAATATCTGATTCACACTCAACCTGTTTAGGTAGAGTAGTCACATCTTGGAATAAATACTTCATTTCTGTTATGACCACAATTTTATTATAAAGATTGAAATCGCGTCCCTGATTATACGGAATATGTCTTTCGATTAGTACATATCATCCCTATCATATCATTCAATGAGATTTAAACATACAAATCAGGGTAGATTATAGAACCAATGGGCCATATTTCGTACCTGATGTTAGCGGATACTAACGAAGTAACTGTAGCAACAAATCAGACCATTCTTTTTTGTAGCATCAGTGGGCCTGTGTTATTTACAGAAAACGCGCATTACTTAGATCAGTTCTTGTAGCACTCAAAAATATCTATTCCAAGTTGTAAATATATCACCCTATCAGCGACTGTAGGATATTCAATTAAAATAGTAATTTGAAATAATAAAACTTGTTTTTCCTATTCGCTAGAGTTGATTTATATTTTGACAAGACTTGTTAGCACTGATGAAGGGA
Organism: Hermetia illucens; assembly: GCF_905115235.1. Taxonomy (NCBI): domain Eukaryota; kingdom Metazoa; phylum Arthropoda; class Insecta; order Diptera; family Stratiomyidae; genus Hermetia; species Hermetia illucens. The sequence continues at coordinate 112,305,028 of NC_051850.1, read as the reverse complement.
ACAAGTGGTTGCCGAAATATCGGTTTTTGCAAAATACAAATCAACACTAGCGAATAGGAAAAACAAGTTTTTATTATTTCAAATAATTTAATCGCTAGATAAAATAGCAAGCCCGAATCGATGTCTGTAGAAGATGTGATGAGAACTGAAATCATTCTAAATGTTAACTACAATGGAAATCATAGCACCGGTCAGTTGTTAAAATTCATCAAAGTAGAAAATCATCATAACATAACATATAATCATAATAGGCATCGGGAAGTCACTACAGGAATTGAACAGTTACAGATCAATGAATCCAGCCAGTTGACTGAACATAACCGAATAATGACGTTGCACAGCTATTCCATTTACAACAACATTGGTATTAATCGATATAATGGAATGATTTGTTCTACGAAAAAAAAAAACGAAATACGTCTTCGCTCAGTAATGTAAGCAGGCAGTTGAATTCTACAGGTCTATTGTCATAGCGTTCCAAAACCACCGTCAACATGCAACGATCATGTCGGTTGCGACAGTCGCTGGTACACACCATACACCATACATTCCACACATAGCATACATTTTTAACGAACACGAATTTAAAAGCAGAAGGAATGCGGTGATCAGAATTAATAGCTCAAATATCTAAAATAAGTTCTAGGTAAAGCGAAAGACTGCAATAAGACAGCAACATTTCATTAAAAATTGTCCCACCGATACAAATTCCTTCTACCTTGAATTTCAACAATTATAATAAGAAGTCAATCATTAAATGTGTTGCATAATGAAAGGTTCTTCTTGACTACCTTTGAGATTATTGGTATATATTTTAATTCATTCATTTCAGCTTCGGCTGTTTTTGCGCTGTCGGGCGTTTTCGACAACTTTCTCCTTGTTTTAACCACCGTGCGGATTGTTTATTGGACTCTGGTACGTAATTCGCCTCGAATTACGCTAGAATACCTCTAAACTGCGCATTGAATCATCCACATGTCGATGTTTTCGATCGATTGTAAGAGAGCGCGGAACTCATCGCGCACAGAACTTTGCAAATTCTTTAAGATGTCAACCGTTTCGCACCTTTTCAATTTTCGATCATTTAGAACAATGTGGTTTATTTCATCGATGTTTTCTGAAGCAGCGGGGGGCGACCAGGGATATTAACAGCGCATTTGGAGCTGATACGGTAAGCAAACGAACCACACGGTGGTGATTCGGAAAATTCCGGTCAGGCGACGTAGCCTTCAAAGTGAGCCAAATGAACATCCAGCACCATCGATTGGCAACGACGAGCTGTGTTTGCTAGTCGAATCCGACACACATCAGTCTGTGAGAGACATTGCAGAGAAACTGGGCGTACACTATTCGACAGTTTTCCGGCCCTTGCAACAACTTGACAGATGCGTTACGGCGTTGCGGTTACGGAGCAAAACATGGCGCTTCGAATGGAAATTTGCAGTTCTTTACTCTGCTGCAACAGAATCGATCCCTTTTTGGACAGTATAGTGACATGTGATGAAAAGTGGATATTATACGATAATCTTCGCCGATCAGCACAATGGCTAGATGCTGATGAGCCACCGAAGCATATGCCGAAACCGAGCCTCCATCCGAAGAAGGTAATGGTGACTGTTTGGTGGTCTACAACTGGAGTTATCCACTATTCTTTTTTGGCACCTAGTGAAACGATAAATGCACAGAAATACTGTCCCCAACACGAGGAAATGCACCGAAAATTGAGTATTCAACGGCCGAAATTAGTCAACAGAGATGGTGTGATACTCCTTCACGACAATGCACGACCTCATGTATCCAGAACAACGGTTCAAAAGTTGAACGAATTGCAGTATGAGACTGCCTCATCCACCATATTCATCAGACCTTTCGCCAACCGAATACCACTTTTTGGCGGAAAAACAATTTAGGAATGAAGAGGCCATCAAAATCGTCTTCGACGAGTTTATCAACTCCCGAAAATTGGACTTCTACGAAACTGGCATACATGCTCTTGTATCTCGCTGGGAGAAATGTTTTGAATCGACTGGCCCTATTTTGATTAATTATCATAAATAAATCTTTGTAAGCTTTACAGTCGTTTTAAATTTTAGTACCATCGGTCATTTCATGTGCAACAACCTAATACAAAGCCGGGAAACTTTGCAGGTGCGATGTGTCTATAGTACTGTCTCCGAATCAACCGTGATGATGATCGCGGGAGTGATTCCCGTTGCCCGCCTTGCTTTTTGTGGAAGCTGCGATGAAATTCACTAAAAACTTTATGCAGACACAGTGGAGCTTTCTATAGACATCGTTGAAAGAAGGATGCTTAGGAGCGGTGCCAGACGCCCTGTTGCGCATTACATTAGAGTTCTTGTTGCGAAGAAAATAAAGCTCGACCGGTGGAGGGATTAGATGGTGGGGAGTTCCTTTAACTAAAAGTTCCCTTCCTCCTCTCCTTTCCCGTTGGTAAAAAGAATTCTCCGTTTTAAACGGTCGCTAAGGCGGGATAGCGAGAAGGTAACAACCCCCAAAAAAAGATGTTATTCCGAAGCTCCAAGTTTTCAAGTCCAAGTCTGCATTCTGCCATCTGACATTCCTCATTTTTTAAGGTTTTGTGTAAAACAAAACCTTATTAAAATCGATTCAATGTCTGTCTGTCACACGCACTTTTCTATAAAACGGCTACACCGATCCAAATGAAATTTGGTGGATAGATAGGAACTATGAAATCCCACGCATACAGCGAGTGGCATAAATTTAGATGGAGTTTAAAGGGAGGCTCCCCATACATGCAAAGGGGGGATTCAAAAATTTTGTTCACCGGATATAGTCGTGTAGGGTATCAAATCGAAGGTCTCGATTTGTACTTTCCGAAACTAATATTAGTTTTGGCATAAATGGCAACGTGTGTGAGTAATGAGTCAAAATGTACGCACTTAAGGTGAGACAGGACTCATTTTCGGAAACTACCCAACCTAAAATTCCAAAAAAAAAATCGGAGTGGTGCCCTTAGACTAAATCTAGGCCTCAAAATATGTCCTATTCCGATATCTGCTCAAATAAATTTACTAATAGCACATTATCAACTTTTAGAAATTGACTGAAAAACTCCCCTTAAGTTCATCCCAGGTGTACTAAATTTTGCACCGACATAGAGGACAGCCTCGTGCATACACATGCCAAGTTTCATGAAAACCCAACTATTAGTGGGAAAATTATAGCAGTTCAAACTTTCGTGCGAATTAACAGCATTCTAAGCCTTACAAATAAGATGCTGACGTCATAATTAACGAGAATAATTGACATTCGAGTGAAATATTAAAATTCCATTCAAGAAGAATCTAATTCTCCCCAGCCTTTCTTATATTTGATGTAGGTTACATTCTTGGCATTTGCTAATAATATTAAACTCAGAGTGTGAAGCGTATGAGGTTGACTATTATCAATACAGGGCTTTCCGTCAGATGATTTATCTGAATCGCTTTCTAAAAAATAGAGGGCAATGAAATGTTTAGCTATGTGACACGGAGCTGTCGTGCACTCGTCTCTCCTCACATCTTTTTCTTTTTTTCAGCCTTTGTCCGTTCACAAGCGGGGTCGGCTCGTCGTGATCGATTTCGTCATTTTATTTTATCAAATGCTTGATCAGGATGTAATCGCAAGGTTTTTAAATCCCATCCAGCGTATAAAGCCCCTGTTGTTTCGGCCGGCTTTTTGATCGCTTACTATCGACTTCGATGTTCAGACCAATCTTGGTAAGTGAATTCTCGTTAGTGCAAATTACATGAACCATCGAAAATGCCTCTCTCGCAGTTTTTCCATGATCGGTGCAAACCCATATCGATCGCGGATACTCTCATTTCAGATGTGATCAAAACGTGTCCCGCCACCAGTGCAATGCAACATCTTCGTCCCCATTACCACAAGACGGCGTTCATTGTCTTTTATAGTCGGCCAAAATTCAGAACTATAGAGTTGTGGAATGCCACTTCACCCAGGTTGCGTTAATGCGTGAAGCAATTTCATTACGCAGTTCTCCATTGGCTGATAACATTGACTCGAGATATTTAAATCGCTGAGTTCTGGCAATAGCAGTAACCTGCCCAGAACTGAGCGATTTAAATATCTCGGGTCAATGCCATCAGCCACGTTATGCTCCTCACATAAGGAAACACAAAATCTTTCATACCTGAAGCGTCAAGCTTCCGGTTTCCCGACTTGTTTATTTATTTTTCTTGTTTAAATGATTATTATTTTTCTTGTTTTGACTGCCTTTATTGATTGATTGGGGATCCTACTGCTTACTATGCTGAACTTCCTGCAGATGTCATATGACATGAAAGGACCATGTCCATTTACAATAGTTGGTGTTTACCGAGGTAGCAAGGAAATATTTCCGCAACTTTTGAACCACAAAGGCCGCGCCTTATCTAAAACTAAGTGGAAGAAGCATCGGACAAGGGGCGATCCTTCGTGGATTTTCCTTCTTCCGACGCGACATTCGGATCATGAGTTTCGCCTGTGTCAAGCACGCGGCCGCGCGCAAATTTATTTTGAAATCTAGCTTCGCGTGGGTTCCGTATCTTCTCATGCGTTCCCCGACTTCTTATTTCCAATTGTGATCCGATCTTAACGCATCATGTATAAGACGCGAGAGAACTAAAGTGTCCAAAGGCCCCCTCCCCCGATACTTCAGAGCCTCGCATAGGAGCGTTCGTGTTACATGCCGAATTGTAAAAACAATACAGACATTACCCCAAGTAATAAACGCCAATTTCGATTCGAAAAAGTTGGTCGTGTAGGCGTCCCTGGGATATACAGAAGGTTTTATTGCAACGATCACTTAAATGTAACCATATATTCTTAATTACATAATTTTCCAACGATAACAAGAATCGACCCCATTTACATTCGTCACTTCTTCTGCTTTTCGTTTCGCCTCCGTGTTCGGGACAATTTTTTCCTTTAATTATGCATACTTCTCGTAGGTCATCAAAAAATTATACAAAACCTATGTAAAACCTTCATTAGGCGCATATTTTATGCTCAACTAACTTTACGCTAATTACTTCTTTTCAATAAAGCCCGCTTCAATGAATATGTATGTTTAGCATGTCAAACCTCTCACTTTCGTGTAATATTGATATTTAGTTTTTTGGGTTGCAGAAACTTTGCACGGAAAAGGCAACTTCGAGCTACTACTATAACTTTATCAGCGATAGTACGATTTTGATTAAACTTGGGAATATCATTTTTCATACTAAAGTCTTTATTATTGTAATTTTTCTAGCTCTGGGCTGAAATTTGTTTTTGTTTTACACAAAACCTTAATAAAAAGGCATTCGAATTATCAAGTTCCTAATTGCTTCTGTTCATTGTAAGCTATTCTAAAATATCGAGGGGATGCTCCGTAGCTTGTTTCCCGAATGAATGCATCCAATATTAGTTTTCATGAACTCCCAAGCTAATCATATAAATGAAAACTCACCGTTTGAATTTCACGTACGCGAATCCCTTTGACTGTCCGGTCCCCCGATCACGAATCACCGAGGCATAGTCGATTTCCCCGTATTGCGAGAATTCTTCGCGGAGCTCTTCCTCGTTGATGTTCTTGTTTACAACCAGGAACAGCCTGAAGTACTTTTCCTGTTCATTTTCGGTTTTGCCCTTCGCTCCAGCTTGCCGACTAAATCATTCGAATAACACTCGGTGAGTTTGTTTCGTAACAAAACCAGAATGACGAGTAAACCACTTACTTTGCTGCAACGACCACTTTAATTGCACGATCCGAGTTGCCAATCATCTTCCCATTCATCTCCTCCAGGGCAAGAGCTGCGTCCGACGTTTTTCGGTATTTCACGTAGGCAATCCCCTTGTTCTCCCCGGTCGATTTGTCTTTGAGAAGCCACACATCCTCGATTTCTCCATATTGTCCGAAGCCTTCGCGTATTTCTTCCTCTGTGTTGTTTCGATTATGGATAACGAATAGACGAGACATAGGCGGATCGTCCAGCGACGAGCCTCTCTCATCACGATTATGCCGATAATCTGACATGGTTGGCGATAAACCTTTTAGCAGTGTACGTAGTGTTTAGAGCGAGGATTTATACACTTTGCATTCGCGCGGTAAGAAGGGACACAATAGGCAAGAACTTCACTTTTATTACTTTATCTCCGTCGTGGAAACCGCAATAGATGTTCAGCGCCGTCAATTGTCTTCGTTGTCATCAATTCACAATTAAATGTCATAGGATGTAAAAACTTGTTTGTAAGGGTTGCCCAAATAAATTTTAAAATGGCGATTGCTTTTGACTTTGTTTTGTTAAAAAAAATGTAGTGGGTCGGTAGGGTTGTAATAAAAAGTAAAACAAAATTGAATCAGTTCGATATATTTCTGTACCTTTTGAAATGTACATACAAAAACATTCGAATTATTTTTCGAACGTTTCTATATTGCACGAAAGATTTATTTAAAAACAGAGAAATATGAAAGAGTATAAACTAACACAGGCAAGTGTATACTACTTTTCCGCTTTTTTAATATAATTCAATGTGGAGCCTCTTCAACTTTAAACCACATTGATCCATAAAACCCTCTTAGCCCGTTTGTTTCTATATATGGCAATTAGTTTTATGTGACGTGCCGTTCCTATGAGGGCAGAGACGACTCACTAGAAGTTGTCTCATCACTGCCCTGGAAACAGTATGACGGAAGTCGCTAGAAGGTGATATATATTCCTTGATATAAATGCATAAACACGTCATTGGTATGAACTATATTCAGGACAAAACTGCCTAATAAAATTCAAGTCTAAGCCGACCGAAGCCGTTGATTTTGTTTAGGAAATTGGGGGAGTTCTGAATCCGCTATCCACTGAATGAGGGATAAGACTAGTTGGAAAGCCACTTAGCTCCACTCTTTATGGTATGTAGACTACTCAGCCTTGAACAGACACCTAAACTTTAGCAGCTTACGTAACTTTAGCATCTGATGGGTTGCTTCTGATCTGGACGAAAACCGTCCTATACACCCTACTCCTCCATGGATGCAGTTAAAAATTCAACCTTTACCCCTATTTCTCCAGGCCTTAAGTACATTGTGAGAATCCTTAAGAGTCAATCGCACGACTGAGCGCTTCTCACGAGCCACTTAGGACATGGTCGACACAGTCAAGAGCGAGAGCATCAAGAAAATAAAAAAATGTTATGTTTGAATATCGGTGCCTTTCAATACCCTCTCAGTCATTCAGATCGATTCCTACATTTCTGCTCTCATTCAATCAGACAATTCTAATGGCAACTTTCCGAAAAGAACGTTATTAGCTAGGATAGAGGCGACTCCCTAGACGCTGCCTGATCTTCGCCTTAGGAACAATTGTGACCATTACTAATTATTAACGAACATGCATTATAAATTATATTCAACTAAAGATCTATGGGTTGATTCTTATCTGATCAGGAAAAGTTTTTTTTTTTTGGTTTTGGAGATTGGTAGAACTAATGCCTTCACCCTAAACAAACATTGGTGTGATAGGATTTTCCTTACTTTGCCCTTCTTTTGCGCAACAAAAGCCCTAAAGTTGTTTTGTGCCTTCAGGACTCTGCTATGATTTCTCATTTCAAAGTTATAACAGATGATATGGCAACTATGGTAATAGGAAAAACCTTGTATTAGTATAATGATAATAATAATCGTTGGCACAATAATCCATATTGGATCAGGGCCTTGAAGTGTGTTAGAACACTTCATTCAAGGCCGTAACGGTACACTACAGAACACTACACTGTAGGAGGCAATGTGGTCAGCATTACGCTCGCCCGAGATTATTACCCTGATTTGACTCAGGTACTCATTCACAGCTGAGTCGACTGGTATCCGACGTCAAATCATGATACAAATCCCACTGCCGCCAGCGAGATTGGAACCGCGACCTTCCGTACGACAGCCTTGCGCTCTAACCACTCAGCTATCCGGACTTGTATTAGTATGGCATGCTAAAAAGTAGACACCGTTTTGTAAATAGCAACAGTACCGAGTACTCTTCAAAGAGAGTCCATTGATTTGCAGATGTATCCTTACCATTAAAGACGGCTTAGAGAGGTTAATTACAATTTAGCCCAGTTGCTTAAGAAACACAGAAAACGTTGGGAGTAGTTCGAGAGATTTCACAATTTGCCTCACTTTTCCAGCTAGGATGACTTCCTAAAAGATCTAAGATTAATGTCTGCCCATTGTCTAAGCCTTATAAATGGAAAAAGATATCTGAAAACGCTCTTTATAGAATAGATTTCCTCTTTTATAGCACTATATTCCGATGCCAGTCTTCGGTCTAGCGAATGGAAAAGTAGTGGGATCAGATAATCTAGTGACGAGTATACACCCTTACTAGAACAACTGGGATATGATCAATTTCATGATCGAAACCATCCGACAAAACCTGAGCAAAGCGGAAAAGAAGGTCATCACAGAACAAGGAAGATTCAGCAAGCGCCATGTATTATAGATTCGCTTTGTGATATAATACTATAACGACATTTCCATAGGGTAGGGGACGTAGGGTGTGGTTTCAATTAGAAACCTGAACCATTGCAATCTGAAAATATATACTTCTGGATTAAACAAAAAACGAGTCGGGAAACCTTCTTCTAGTATGAAAGGTTTTGTGTATTTCTTATATAGTGACATTTTATATATATATCGTCAGAATATTAACTTTCGCGTGCTACTGACATTCAAAATCTTAGAATTTGTACTGTTAGTAATAGTGCGATTTCCACCAAACTTGGTTGAATTATGTTATATATTATAGCCAATAATATTGTTATATATTATTGTAAATATTTTTGGAATGTCATGGTTCAATGGACTTAAGCCGGTTTTGCAGTCAATTACTAAAAAATAGTGTAATATACTATTATTGACTTCATTTGAACAAATATCGGTATGGATGGTATTTCGGAGCCCAGGAATGGTATAGTGGCAGCTTCGTGATTTTTTTCTGTGTTATCTAAAAATGTGAAAGAAATTATCATTTTTTAGCCCCACCCTCCATCTTTGACATTCATGTCAAAATTGAGACTAGCTCAGTACTAATCGAGACCTTTCATTTGATATCCCACATGACTATATTCGGCAAAAAAAATTACACCCGATTTAAATTCTTTGTAGAATGATGTAACTCTTTGCATGGATGGGTGTTCACAGTTCCAACGTTTCCGCCAAATTTGGTGTCAATCAGTACAACCATTTCTGAGTAAAATGTAAAGCGATTTTAATAGGGTTTTGTTTTATATAACATCTAAAAAAACAGGTAAACAGACAAGAGCAGACAAAAACTAATTTTAATAGGGTTTTGCGTCACACAAATACTTTAATATCCGGACTTTGAATGTATTCTGTGGTTTTCATTTTACATTTTGTATGACTTTTGATATTTCCTTTACATTGGAAGATTCAAAAGAAAATATTTAACGACTTTTGCTTAATAGAGTTTTAAAATTTAAAACTGTCTCAGACCAATTTCAAGCTAAGAGAAAAGTGTCGTTGAACCTCCAAATTAACCTTATTTATTTCTAAACTCGTTTAAACGAAAAACCTATGTAGAAATTGTTGACGATAAGAAGGTCGCAATTATCTTTATTTAATCTTTATTTAGAATTTAAAATTACTGGATTTTCTTGCCAAATGATCTTTGCTTGTTTTATGAGCTCCCAATTTAAAAGAAAATCTTGAGATATGGGCGCCTTACAGCGGCTAATATTATTGAAAACAAATGAAAACTGATAAATACGTGTCAACGTTTGCACAGTAGTTTTGAAAATTACTGAAAAGCTATCGTAGTACGCCGTGAGCTTTTTCGCCCAATTGTGTTGTTTATGGCGCAGTATTCACCCAACCATCTGAGTAGCCATCTTGAATATTGAGTTTCATTTGGTTCGTGGGAGAGGGGGTCGACGACGACGAAAAGTTTTATTTTTCGCAAAAAAGTTGTTTTTTCCTCAGTAAAACGCGAAATTGTTGAGCACGGAATATCCGTTCGAAAGATAAAATAATTAAAAACATTTGATAGAATCGTCTCCGTACGTGGTGTCCGTTTAATCGGGAAGCGAGAAAAAGTCGCCGAGAAAAGTTGAGGTGAGTATCCATAGCAGAAAAGTATTTCCTTCCCCAATTTTCCGTGCACGGAAAAATCGAAATCGAGATTTCGACGAGGACGTATTTCGCTCCTGCGAACTTTTTCTCACATTGTTTGGCATTGGACGGCGGAGTGGAGCTCATGTGATGTTTTCGCGATAAGATTGGACCTGGAGGGCGACTGCAAGTGCAATTTAAGGTATTTTGGTGATAAATACGAGGCGCCCTGCCGATAAGTTGCGCGATTGCTGTACTGCATTTCGATCTACTTTCCGTTGGACGATTTTTCGGTCTGTGGAGTGCACGAGAGAATGGGGTTACTGTGTCAGCGCGGATGCAGCGGGCGGCAGCAGCGGAGTTGGCAGTTCCCGTGGGCCCGAGGGTCCGCAGAAGAGTTGAAATCGAAAAATCTCTCAGGTGTTGGTCGTGAAAAGTAAAGTGCAAGGGGTGTGCGGAGCAGGCTTGTGGGCGACGGCGTGCGGTGTGGAGCGGTGGTGGTCGGAAGGAGTGCGGGCGGGGGCCAGGGTCGCGGGTTCGAGACTTGCCTCCGCTAACCTATATTTGCCATAGTGCATTTCAACGGCGGAGCTCGCTTACTTGACAGACGGCTGGCTAGTCGGGAGGCGAGAATGAGGTGTTTTTTACTACGGGCTTCTGACTTTCATTCGGTCTTATGGCGATTTTTTGTTTATAGCCTCTGCTAATCGGCATTGTTTCTACTGGCTTTTTAGTGAATGAATAGCCAAACGGGATTGCACGAAATTTCCATCGATAGTTGTCTGATCCGCCGATTTCACGGAAGTGGGACAGCGACGGTAATGTAAATTTGGTCTTATCGCTTTTCTTCTCTGCTTCGCTTCAAGTTGTAGCGAGAAATCTTTGCATTAGCAATAAATTGGGCTGCGCGTTTTCGTGTGTAGCGTTTAACGTTGTTTCGCGAAAGTGTAAAGCGTTTTGAGAGAAAACTGGAATAGTGAGCAGTTGGTCGCTGCTTGGTGTCGAATGTGCTGAAATTAAAGTGCGGAGAGATGCTGCAGCCTTTGCTGTGGCTACTTGAGTTGAATGCATTGCGTTCTAGCGGGCCAAGCTCACTTTCAGCGTAACCTGTGAACGGCGAATGTTGTAAGTCGGCTAACACCTGTGCGCAAGTTCAAATGATAAAAATTAATAGCGCAAATTCGAATATGTTGCGCATGAGCCGTGCTGCTGTCAGTCAGGCGTTCAGTGATGGAGCGTTGTAAAATCAAGAGCCAAACGGGCACACATGGCTTTTGTGATTTTTTTTGGGAATTTAATTATCAATGTAAGTTTAGTAGTTTTCGTTCGCTAGGGAAACTCGTTTGGATTTCAAGTTTCTTTGGGGGAAACTTGGTTGTGGAATTTTTAAATTCTGGGTAGATGCATAAATAAGGAGCTTTTCTTCCAAATGATCCTCAGCCGTTCTGAATTAACAAAAGCTGCTATTTCACGAACACTAACAATCATGAATTTTTCGGAGCGTTTATTTTTTTGCTGATTGAACTCATCTTTTGATTTTTTTCCTAGCAATATTTCATTGGTTGCACAAGACTATCGTTTAGCTGCTTTGTTTCTATCTCTGAGATTTGATTCAGGAAATCACTACACAAAAAATATTTCTGACTCCAAAAATCAATCCGTGATGTTTAGTAGCGAAAGGCTGCTCCCGTCCTGGAGAATTGGATATATTTATGCTAAACACGCTGCCGTAGGCAAAAAAGTGCTCCTTACCTATGTAATAAAGAACTCTGCAAAGGACGTCACTTTAAATATTTGCCGCAGAACGGTTTATTTTTCTTTTGCAAGGACAAAATCTCATTCAAAATGGTTTTGAATTAACCATTTTAGGTGATCATTCTACTATCTGCAGGCAGATCTGAATTGAAAATGAGCTGCAGCACGTGACTTAGCTTACTATCTTGGGGGATTCCTGATTGTACAGTAAAAACTCTAATGGCGGACACTGACCGTCGAGCAATTTTGTCTGATTTAGACGGGTGTCCGTAAATAAGTAGGAATAATTCAATTTTTTTGGAAAAAAATCTATTGAGGGAGGTTACCCTCGTAAGTAAATTTTTATTTACATTAGGTTTTTCAGAAAAGTCGGGGAAATTTTGAACTAACTTTTTCTGTTTTTCTTCCAAGAACAGTGTTTGAATACGTCCCTCTAAATTATTTAAATGCCCGCAAGCGATATAGTTGTTTTTACAAAAAAACGAATGTTGAAATTGTTGTCAAAGCAGCCTGATTTAACAGAACCTCAAGCTGTTCAGTGTCGGAATCCTCTTCATCTAAGCAGATTTCGCTACTTGAACCGTCGATCGCAATCTCTGGGAGTATTAATGGGGGCTCAATGGCTAATTCTTTATCGATTTCGAGGAATTTTGTTGCGTCGGAATAGCCCTCCCCAAGTGTTTCTGCCAACTGAAAAATAGAAGGCAAATTTGCTGAGGACAAGTCATCCTCAGGGTGGAGTTCCTCTGATTTAGAATCATTTTTGTCAAGTTCAGCTTTTCTATAGCAGTTTATAATTGTTACTGCTGAATCTTAATCCAGACTGATTTTATGAAATGCATAGCCTCCAAGACGTTAATTGGTTTCTTCGCCGAAGAACTTTCAATGCTTGCCAAGACGTGCCTAACATGCATGCTTCGATAGTGATCTTTGAAATTTTTAATAACGCCCCGATCTAACGACTGACAAGCTGATGTCATGTTGCTTGGAAGAAAAATAATTTGTATGTTTTGTAATTGCAAGTCGCGAGAATGCGAAGTTTCATTGTCTAGGAAAAGCAGAATTTTCCTTTTTTTGCTGCTAAATTGTTGATCGAATTCCATTAGTCACTGGGTCATTAACTCGCGTGCCATCCACGCCTTTTTATTAAAATGCCAAAATATTGGCAACCGCTTGATGTCATGGAGGCAAATGCAGCTTTCCCAATTACGAGGGTTTTTTCTTTTTTTCATGCTAAATTAGCGCACAGTAAAATTGTTAACTTTTGGGCAATTTTCTACCGTTTTGTTGGGTAATGTTCTAAAGAAAAGACCTGTTTCGTCGGCATTATAAATGCCCTGGGGTCAATAATGTTGTGGATTAACAACAGATGCTTCACCAGACACATCGAAATGCTATGTTGTGTCTACTGCGAAATCTTTGCAGCCAACCGTTAGATGCGGGGAAATCTTTAACTCCAAGGCTTAAGATTATTTCTTTCTCTTGAATAATTGGTCCCGGATCTTGCAAAACCAGTTATAAACCATGGCATCAATATTTGTCCCTTTTGAATTGATAATCTTTTTACTATTATTATATATATTTTCTCCAGCAATCCATCTTGTTGCCCTTTATTACGCACAAAAAGGGAAGCCTGCGTCTTTCCTATATCAACTGTTTTACATTATTTGCCTATAGTTTTACCGTTTGGCTAGCACACGCACTGATATATTTTCATATCCGTTGAGAATATCTATTTTCTCTTTTAAAGAAAACACTTTGCTCTCTGACATTATTATTTTACCTTTTAGACTTTTCACTTCAACTTGCTGCGAATGAATGAGACAATGTTGTGCTCATAAACGAAATTAACGCATACAGTTCTTATCAGGAGAGTCCCCAATTAGTTTGTGGACTCTTACGTTTGCATTCCTACGCACAATTTTGTGCGTTGTGTACACTATTAAGAGGTTAAATTATAAAATCTATTGTCCACGTCCGGTCATGAGGTAGGTGTCCGGCCAAGAGAGGCAAATTGTTCTGACATGTACAAAAAAATCATAATCAGAGAAAAATTGTCCGCCCAAGAGGGGGGTGTTCGCTAAGAGAGTTTCCACTGTATATGATGGTCCAGAAACGTGAAAATTGTGTACTTTACTCTGAATTTTCATACAGCAAGGAAATATTAGACAATGCGATGCATTTTTACAGTGAGTAACTATTTTGCATTATATACTAGGAGTTCGAATCACTGCGTCGAGAGCCTGCACGATGTCGAGGAATTCTATTTTTCAGAACAGATCTGATTTCAGAACCATTTCTGTGGAGTAGTTCAATAGCGCCGTGTTTCCTCAAAATCCAAACTGATCGGGGGTGGTTTCAGATGCAAACGGCAATATTCTCTTCAACAGTAATTTCTTAAGTAATTTGAAAGAATAAAAAGGTTTATAGAGGATCCCAAACCTGGTTGAGAGAGGAAGAGTTCGCAGGGAGAAGGCGAGGCTAGCTTCATGGGAAAGCTGTACTCCGCAGAGGTAGGGACTTCGCTGTGAGCTTATTGTAAAAGGCAAATTAAAGGGATGGCATTTTGTAGTCTAGCAAGCTACAGTTCTCGAATGGTCTCTCGGCTACGACATTTTGCTTTCGTCAACGGTTTGTTGGGTCCTGGAATGTGTTGCGGTACAGTGTTGCTGTACTCCGACAAACCTGCGGGAAGTAAGGTTGAATCTAGTGTCGGGTTAATACTTTCCGCGTCCGCTAGACATGTCTTCATGCCTGGATAGGGCTATCAGCTAGATTACTAACTGGGAGATATCAGCCCAGGATGAGAAACATCTCAATAGTGCAGTGTTACGCACCAAGAGATATTTCCGATACAGACGAGAAGGAGGCTTTCTATGGGCTGCTCAACACAGTTTAAGAGAGACTTTCTAAAGGTTCCTATATTTGCACAAATTAATAGTATATTAGCACATTTTAGAAATTCACTCGAAAACCGTCCTTAAGTACAGAATGTTGGCATTAGTATAAGTGATAACATAAGACATAACTTTGGTAAGTTTTAAGGAAATGCCCCTATTATTAGTAAAGTTATGAAAGGTGAATTTTTTTAATTTTATGTGAATTTCGTGCATTCTAAAACATGTATGACGCCATCATAACATATCAATTCGTCAATATCACAGCTATTACTCGAGACAGACATGTATGTATTTATATGTATAAGCTAATGAAGCTTTGGGGTAGTACCTAATTTACATAGATATATTTGCACATTAAACCAGCAATATTTAATATACGCACTGTGTATGTAATATTTATGCTTTTGTGCAAGAAGTAAATCTGAAATGTGTATACAATCGATTTATATACGTGCATGTATCAGTATAGTATTCAGTAATAGGCAATGTTTATTTATTTAATAATAATAATCGTTGGTGCAACAATCCATATTGGATCAGGGTCTCGAAGTGTGTTAAAGCACTTCACTCAAAACCGCAACGTTACACTACATGTTTAGGTTGACCATAATATCTACCTCCGTAATATGTATATACGTATATGTAGTTTGAAAAAAAACATGAAGGAATATTTCTGGTTTTTGGCCATATACGAATGTTTATCACATAAGATGAACACAAAACCTCTATACTCGAAGCATTAGCTTCCGGTATTCCGACTTGACTATTGTTTTAGTGTGAAAGCACTCTTCTTTCGTTCTTGCGAATCATTGTTTTGCAGCTTTTTTAACGCATCCTGAGGGTCGAAGTGCATACTTGAAATGAGCGTATTATTTGGAAGCGTTGAGGTTAACAACTTGGTTCAGTTGGGAAGTATAGATAAAGTAAAGGGACCGTCCTAAGAATTTATCTTTGGAAAACTCGTACAGTGGCGTGACTTAAAGCATTAAAGTTTAGAACTTCGGTCCATACCATGTCAAAGGCTTGGGTTACATGCAAAAAGATTGCTGAGAAGTATTGTCTAGTTTCCAGTATTCCTTGTTTGATTTGATATTTAAACAAGTCGGCATACCGGAAGCTGGGCGCTTCGGGTAAAAGGTTTTGTGTTCATATTATGTGAGGAACTCCCTGTGCATGGTTTTTTACTCGTACATAGCTAACAATGCAAAAGATTCCTTCATTAATTGCTAAACTCATCATAGTTAAATATTTAGCTAATCCTAAATAAACAAACGTAGCCTATCCAAATTGATCTGAGGCATCTTTACGTATTTTACCTTTACCCAGTGGACAAAAGCATGTAAATATGTACCTAAAGTAAATGCCACTGGTACTAACGTGCACACATGACTATCCTAATGGGTACTACGCCCAAACTTAATTAGCACTTACATATACAGACACATGTCTGTCTCCAGTAATTGATACTGATATACAACTACTAGAAAAAACTACTGTTTCTTCTATACTTGATGGTGGCAGTATTTGTTCGTCGTCTTCATTTGGCGGGACTTCCAACTTGGCGACGGTCTGGTCGTTATGCAGTTCATCAAAATACTCAACCCATCGCTCCAATATACCTATTTTGTCGGAAATCAGATTTCCTTCTTTGTCTCGGCAGGATAAGCATCGAGGTGTATAAAGTTTCATCCTGCTGACTTGTTGGTGAAACTTCCGCGCCTGGTGCGGTTGTTTGTTATACCATGCGCATCCCAAAATACTGATGCGATAGTCTTGCTAGCCGACTGTGGCGTCTTTGCACGCTTTGCATTCGGTTTACCACGTGAAATAATGGAACCATGTTTCGTCCATTGTCACATATTGGCGCATAAATTCGGGTTTTTTTTATGGAGGAGGAGCTTCAAACACTGCTGAGAATCGTCAACTCGTTGTTTTTGGTCGATTGTGGGCTTGCGCGGCACCCACTTTGAACATTCATGCACGATATGTCCAACACGTTCTTTTGATATCCTTAGAGCCTCAACTATTTCGACCAACTTCACTTTGCGCTCATCTAAAACTATTTTGTGGACTTTTTTGATGTTTTTAAAATTAACAAAAGTTGCTTCACTCAAAATGCCCTATCTCACAAATTAATAATTTTAATTTGTACACGTGTCTTTTAAAAGTTAGAGTTAACTAAAAATCATATAGAATTGGCACTAGTAGCGTCATCTGTGTGTTAGCCTACGAACTTGTCAGCCCAACCTTTAATCGATAACACATCCAATTTGAATTTAAGCTTTGAGCACTTCATTTCATGACGGTAATTGTGGAATAGAACGCAGGGAGGAGAAATGAAAAGGCCTGAGCACAGTTCGTTCCTTAACTGTCTCCCTTTGGAGGTATTTGGTGTGGGTTCTCGATGCGCATGCCTGACGTTAAAATTTCTAGCACCAAGACATTCGTTTCACAGAGAACTAAAGTTTTCTTAAAGTTGAGGACAATAGATCGCAGTTGTGGTTGCTAGTGGGCTTTGCAATATCTTTCCAACAACTTTCCCTTTCTAGTATTTAGTACTATATAAGGTTGCCCATATTATATCACTTTCTCTATAAATTTACCATATATTTGCGTTCTAATCATAATTTTTTAAGTAAAAGCTGATTACGAATTATATCTTGCATTGAAATTACCAAGCAAGTTATCCTTAATGTAACAACGAGTCCTTCCAGCTTTTATGGGGATGAAAGCCTTGAATTTTTCGATTTCACGTCTTGTTCAATTTCAATATCGATACTTTGGGGACTAGTTTTCTTCAGTCAATCCTAGTCTAATCCTATAATCATAAATTTTTCTAGGAATATTGTCAAGTTTAGTAGGATTCCTATCATTAAGGGGGTCATCCCGTGTGAAGTCCGTTTTTTTTGCCTTTTTTTGAAAAATTATTTTGAAGGACTGGATAAAGATAGAAACGTGATTTTTTCACCATATGTTTATTGATATCTCTAGTATATGTGATAAATTTTTCAGCTTGATTTCGTAGCTAATTTTCGGAATAGGTGCTAATTTATGCACCCATCTCCACAGAAATGTGTTTTTCTGCTGCCACGCTGGAGGGCGCTGTGTTCATCTGAGGGAAAAAAAACTAAACGGCATTTTAATGTGGACAATATTCCACGGTCCGCAAACTAGGATAATCAGAAAATATTAAAAGGTAAATTTTTGGTGGGCTTTCAAACTTAATTTTTTGGATTTTGGTGTTTTTTTACGGCTTTTTTTATGAATAAAAAAAAACGACCCGTCCGATTGCAATTATCCTAGTTTGCGGACCGTAGAAATATGTACTAAAGAAGCCGTGAAAATTTCAAAGAATTTGGTTGGATAGATTTTGAGCTATGGTGGCAGCCGATTTTTAAGATGCAGTTTCGAGAAAAACGCATTTGAAAATTTAAATGTGATTATCAACAGTAAAGCTTTAGCTCACCATTAATCTGCTATACCTGGTCCATAGAGAGCATCCTCCGTTTCTTCAAAAAAGTCTTGTAAGGCCGATTGTTGCTCTCTGGTGTCAATTGTAGCTCTTTTAGCGAGGTCAGTCGATCGTCGTTCGGACCGCCAAATTCGCGCTTCATTACGGCGGTCGGCATAAACCTGACATATGTGACCAACTGAATGAAGGTGTTTAGGAGCGAAAGTTCAGATCAATGCATTTAACGACTCATTGTTATTCTGGGTCTCTGCTCCTAAACATCTGTTCAAGAGATCATCTCGTGACAAATCTTCGTAGATTGGTTTGATGACTGTCTGAACTTCTTCAGTCAAAGGTGCCTTCTCGTGGTGAAAACTATCCAGTTCTCCTTTAGCTTCCGCTTTGCGTCATTTGCACCAACTGTCCTCGCCTGCTGGACAATTTTGATGCTGAGGATTTTCCTCTGTAGAACATTTATGGAAGAAAGTTGCCCAAATTTGCTGGTTCATTCCTTCTATCGAATTTGCGTGTCGACGAATAGCTAGTCCAGAAAATGTAGTGAGGTCCTTATCAGTAAGTTTTCCAGCCCCTTTTCCACCAATGCCTTTGTGATTTTTCTTTGCATTTCTAAGCAGCGTTCCGATTCTTTTCTCGACATGTCCTACGTATTCCTTTTTTACTACTATGTATATTTTATTATTTGCAGAAATTTGCAGAAATACCGGAGAAAACTCCAGCAAAATCCAATATACAATATACAAAACTTGTCGCAATTGGAACATCCATGTGCATGCTTGCTAAAAGTTTCTTTGCTGATGTTGATGCGAAGTCCTTTTTCTCCTCTGATAACTATCGATTCCCATGAAATACTCGTTTTTTAGTGCGAGCATGACGTTGAATGTTAAAGTGATCTCCCTTCGTACGATCCATTTAAAAAAATCACTGAACACACAAACAGCACAATACTTACAACAAAATATAACTGAGTATAACTTGAAAGCCTTTCATTGCTCACTCTAGACTGGATTATCCTTTTTATTCTAAACAGCAAATAAGTTTAGACAATTGATTGGTTTTCCATCTTTTTATATTTATACCTGTCTTCGAATTTATAAGGCTCAGGTAAAAAACTAACAGGTAAAAAAAGATTCGATGCTCTTTCTCATCGAGTACTCTAGCCGCGGCTGAAAACTCCTTACCTGTTTAACCCTGTAATTTCTGAAGGACTCGGAATATCGGAAAATCCCTTTGCCCACATATTCTCCACTATATATAGATACAATTCATGCAAAAAAAAAATCGATTTCTCCAACCCGACACACGGGATGATCCCCTTAATGACCAAGTTGATCAATTTGGCTATTTTGTGTACATTTACTGCAACCCAACTCTTTGAGTAAATATATTACACTAAAATGAATAATAACATGCTTCTAGATGCATATAAATTACCAAATTCGTACAGTTGGAACAGTTGTGCACTCGAATATCCTTACATTAGAAATCGCAAAACCATTCATATCTGAATCGCTGAGATTCCTGTTTTCGATTTTTTTCCTGTTGAAGGATTCAGTAAAGGTACAATGTCCCCAAAAATTTCACTATGGGAGAATTCTTTGTTGTGATAAGGATACGAAAGGATAATTTATCCAAACGAGCAAACTTTTCTCTGAAAGCTCAAATCAAACTTAAAAAGAAAAATACTGCGGTGACGGTGCCAGAATTCCTTATTGTATTGTACAAAGCAGTGACTTGCGAACTTGCAGTGGCCTTTTATTTGTTCGAAGACTGAAATTTTATTTCCTGTCTTTATAACATCTATACGATATTTATGTGGTGTTTTAGTGTCAATTTATTTTGTACACTAGAAATACTTGAAGAAATTTACACAGCATCTATTGCCATAATATTTAGCTGTGATCACTCAAAATAATACATCGGGAATTCAAGCTGCAATGTGATGTACCAGTGTTGCCATATAATTTTCCCTGGCACAAGTCATCTTAATTTTTTTCTTGTTCTCCCAAACTAATTTTGATTGATAACGGAAATATTAGCTATTCGAAATGTTGAAGTTGGCTGGAAGGATTTTGGAAACAAACACAATAGATCGACGTGGAATATGCAAACGAAGAAAGTTGTATTCTCGTGGGGATTAGTGTGAATTTAGTTGAGATTTTTTGTCGTGGCTCCAATATTTAGTTTGATATTGTAACAGGTGTACCTTCTTTGGTGCTGGTAACAAGAATTGTTGCTTCATCTACTGATCTCGTAGTAGTTTTGGTGCAGGGGAAGATCAGATCTCGAACACATTGTTTGACAAATTGCTTTTATTTCCGTATGATTAGTGGATTTCATTGCCTTATTACTAGCAGCGATTGAGATTCTGCAATGTTCTTATTGCGTTCAGCGGTGAAATGAATCTTAGAATACATTTTGTGTTTTGCTTCAGTCTCATAAACTTTCATTTTGCAGAGTAGTATTATGTGAAGGGATAAACGAGAAAAAATACCCATGAAATCTGTGAATTATAATTCTCCTAAATTATTTAATCAATTGTCGGTTTTTTGGGCTGAAAATGGTTTTCAAAATATTTGAAAATATGTATTTGTTTTTCTTTTCCAGAAAGCATTTCCAGTGGAAACAATAAGACATACTAAATATATATTTCAAAGAATCAAACACAATGACAGCTCCAAACGGGACTGCGCAGATAGATCCATCTTTATCGGCTCCGAAATATGGGACATTAATCCCAAATCGAATTTTTGTTGGTGGCATCAGGTAAATAGTTGATCGCGTTACTCTGTTCAACTGTACTAATGATTTGAATGTTTCTTCCCTTATTATAGTAGTGACACCACAGAATCAGAACTCTGCCGAGTATTTTCGGCCTATGGCAATGTCAAATCAACGAAAATTATTGTAGATAGAGCTGGTGTTAGTAAGGGGTACGGCTTTGTAACATTTGAAACGGAGCAAGAAGCTCAGAGGCTACAGAGTGATGTAAGTATAATTTATACATAATAAGTAAATGCATAAGATACGTTTGATAATACATCTTATTAACACGAAATAAATTTTTTTATTCAGGGAATCTTTGCTATACATTTATAATAGCAAATTATAAATGTGTGAGAAATTATCTAAAAATATAAAAACAAATGAAAAATCGCAACATTAAGGGAAGATTAAGTTTTGTTTGTTCAGTTTTAATTTTGAAACTTTGTTCGATGAAGACTTCTGATATGTTTGTTTTATTTTGGATGACATTTGAGGAGTTATGCTCATATGGGCTTGTTACTATTGAAGAGAATCTGAAATCTAGATTGCAAAAACATCAAACGGAAACTTGCAGTGAAGGAACTATGTATCTTAAAAAAAGAGGAAACAAATTAGAAGTGTAGAAATGTTCTGTGCTTTTTGCAATTTAGTGTTAGTGACTCATATTGTATGCAGGGTTTTAGTAACGGTAATTATTACCGTCAAAAAAGACTTAAGATAGCTGGATACACTTTTTTTAGATCGGGGTGTTCGTTAAACTGGTACATTATTAGCTTTTTTTTGGAATGATGCTTAACATATCGGATATCGGAGATGTTAATGCGCCTTATTTTAAGGTTATATTTTCGAGTTCTTCCATTACAAATCAAGACTCGTTAGTTCACACTGCACGCCCATTTGTGTTAATAGGTTTCCACACAAATGTGTTCTGGATGTACCTCTTCTTCTCTATTCCATTGTCCACTCAGAACTTTACAACATTTCTTCTTTTGCACTATAGTCAAGGTGGTTGAAAATCCTTAAATGTAGGTGTCGTACGATTTTCGTCTTTCGACTAGGAAAATACAAGGGCCAGTCAAATATAAACGAGGATTTTTTAATGATTTTTCTGAATACGAAATAAATCCAGAACATTTTTTTCTTTTTCTATACAATCTCCATGTACTCATCATACCGCTTGTTGGCAAGATCATTTTTCTTGTCTCCGAGGAATACATGAGGACTGGCAAGATCATAGTCTTGCACAGTAAGAGCTTTGACCCTATGGTCAGACGTTTCGAGCGGAACAGTTTTTGTAAGCTGAAATAGCCTCTGTTGGCTGCCAACAACCGTGCGCGGATTTCATCATCGTAGCTGTTATCGGTTGTGATTTTCGACCCCGGTCTCAAAGTTGTAATCTCCTCTCTTTATTCTTCCCGTTTGAGCAGTGCGATTTGATGTTGTTGGTTGGTTTTTGGTGCTGACGTTGTCACCATATACTTTCGTCTTGCCTTCATTGATGTGCAGTCCAAGATCTCGCGCCTTTTGCTCGATCTGGATGAAGACAGTTTGTCTCTCCATGTACTGAAGTACATTTTACCCACCGTATTGGAAGTTTCCTGATTCCGTCGTCATAAAAACTTGAAGGCTGAGTTGTTAATCGATTGCGCACAAAGAGTTCAATCTCTATGAGCCCCCAAACCAAACAAATGGTAGTCACGCGGCGACAAATCGGGGCTGTATGGATGTTCCCAGGTGATCCCACTGAATTTCCTTCAATTTGCTTAGTTTTGCACATCGTGTGTTACCGTGCATTGTCGTAAGGAATGACAAATCTGATTAAGGCCCCCATCTTTTGCTTCAAAATTCAGCTTTAGTTTTATCCAGCAATTAACACCTAAAACTGAATTTACTGTTGGGCATTCGTGGAGGAAATCAACTAAAGAAATGCCTTTGGGATCCCAAAACAGGGTGGCAAGAATTGCAGACAAAATCGCTTTTTCGTCTTTATTGCTGCAGCCTCATATGCTGTCGCCATTCTTCGCTCATTTGTCTTGATTCAGACGTGTAGTCGTAAACCCATGTCTCATCACAGGTGACTATACAATTGAGAAAGCTTGCTTCTTCTCCACATAATGAACCAAAAACCTCTAGCGAATTTCTAAATGCACGTTTTTTTGACCAAGGGAAAGAAAACGAGGAACCCATCGTGCTGAGATCTTTGAGAATCCAAGTTCCTTTCTGATGATGGAATGTACGCTACCGTTACTTATTGTTGAAGAAGCAATTTTGTTGACGATTTGGATTATCGATCGATTTTACTCGGACCATATCCGTAACAACCAGTGTGTCGAATTTATTTGGAGGGTGAATTTCGAGTGCTTAATATTACACAACTTTTTTTGTTTTTTTTTTGCACTGAGGTCGAATGTGTTGTCAAACGGTTGCAGGAAACAGGAACGCTTGTTCGATTTAGCTCCTGTATAAGTTATCGTTCCACTGCTGAAACGCTCTTGCTCTCTACGTTGTAATTGAAGTTATCGAACTTGCCTCCCCGATAATTGGACTGCGTCCGCCGCCATAGTCGTGAAATGGGATAAGGAAGCTGATCTGTCCGTCTTACCAATCAAATAATCCCGACTAGTTTTTTCGGTATTTTTGCCCATTGTGGCGAAAGCAATTTCCCAATAAAGTTGTATATTTACGGTGTTCATTTCGCTTACTTTTTTCTTCCTTTGTCACTGAACCTCCCCATAGATGCGAACAGAGAGTGCATTTTTTTCTTGTGATGTGGTCATGGAGGCTATTAAATGAAAGGTTACAATTGGTTAATTTTGAAACGAGGGTCAACCTGCACACGTTATAAGGTGAAAAGTTCTCGTTCTAAGAACCTATCCAAATGAAACAGTCATTTACTGAAGAACTACAATGAAACTCTTTTTTGGCCACTTTCGAGTATAAGCTTTTGTTAAATAATCTTTAACGTGCTATATTATCGCTATCGCCGACTTTCTCGCTAGTTATGTTAATTGAATTCAAATAATATATATTTATGTTATGTCCAATTTAAAGCCGCATTATGAAATATGCGATAGTCAGGGTAGAATTTACCTCCGCTCAATTTTGAGCACCACTTGTTTCTATGTATCTTAAAATATGATGCGGCTATACAATTTGTAATTATTATCCTTGTGAGAAAAGTGTAATGTGTCCTAGTGCTAATATCCATATTGCTTTAATGATTCTGAAATGAGATGGAAAAATAGGTAGTGTCTTAAACCTCAGTGTTAAACAGACTCAAATATGTATGGATTAGCAGATGGTGCATGCGTGGTGTTAGAAATATGAGCGTGAAATGTATGGCGGCGTAACATTTAAAAAAAAACCGAGGAGAGGGTTAATATTCTTTCTGGTACAGGATCTGTTGATAGTTTATCTACTTGACATTTTCGAATTACAGTTTTTTCCCGGAAAATTTTATCAATGAGCGCCTGAATTTTGTGAAATGTTTAGAAGTAATATTCCTTGAATTGCAAGTTTCCGAAATATTTTTTGATACTACCCAAATGAAAGTATTCCTCAAATGTACATTAATATCAGATGATGGAATTTTGTTAATGACAAGAGATTATGTTCTGCACTCACGCTGCAAGGTTTTCCTTTTTCATTCAACTTTTTCAAAATTTTTCTTGTAGACAGACCTGCAAATTTTTTCATTATATATACTTTTTGATCAGTGTACATATTACAATACGGTATGGCTTCGTTACTATAAAACACATATCGCATCCTTGGCCCCTTTTTTTACACATTTAGCTAATGCATATCTGTTCTTCATGGAAGTTTCCTAGATTGAAATTCTTCATTCTATCTTTATAAAAAATATTTATAGTAATGAGGATATACTTTCGATTTTATTAGAGCCAATTTTCTAGATACCAAGTTCGTTCAGTTATTGTCCAGCGCACAGAAATTTCTGAGTGATTGAAGTTTTTTACATTATAAGAATTGATTCGTTGAATTTTGTTCACGGCGTTCTTTTAGTTTTCGAATTTTGTTACAATTTTACTGATGGAAAAACCAATATACTGCCTTTTTACAATTGTTTTACTTCATATATTTGACACCACTCTTTGTATAATGCATTGTAAGTTACTTTTCAAAATAAAATATAATTGGCTTTCATTTTTGCACAGGGCGAATGTGTTGTCCTGAGGGACAGGAAGTTGAATATAGCTCCCGCTATAAAGAAACAGGTACGTGTGTTTTGGTTGGATTTCGTTTTTGTGACCTAATTAACAATCCTTTTTTGTTGATTAGACTATCTGTGCGACAAATGGTGCAGTATATTATGCCGCTACTCCTCCGGCTCCTATAAGCAACATGCCTATTGATCAATTCGCAGCTGTTTACCCACCAGGTAAGTGAGAATTTACTGTTTTTATCATGAAATTGCTAGCCTTGCATACGCAGGATGAATATACTTGCTATGTAATCTATGTGTTAGCATGTTTTCCTCTACACAGTGAGACTTCTACAGATTAATTGACTCTCAGATATCAATAGAAACAAATAAGCCATGCTAGTTAGTAAAAGATTACAGGTATAATAGTAGGCGTCAACAAAATGGAAACAACCTATTGATATGAAATGGTTATAAACGGAAACATATCGTTTTAGTTTTTTAATCATTTATGTATCAATATCAATTATATTTATATGTAAATGAGGCTTTGTGATAACGCCAAATTCAGATATATATATTGGTACATTGAAAAAGTGGTATTCAATATACGTACTTTGTATGTATTGAGTCCTAATCAGCTAGATTCAGATTCTCCATTATTCAAATGGAAACCAACCTAATTGGGTCCCAGTACTAAACGGACGAGCCGAAACAGGCAGATCAGCACTTTTGACCTCACGCTCCAGTCGGCACCACTTGCTGAGGCTAAAGTCTCGCTCATATGTAAGCATTTGTTCTCGGGTAGAATACTGCCTTCGGGCGAACCACAAACACTGGGTTGTGTGCCTAGGTTGAGGTGGAAGGAGCGTCCGAGGCATTATCGGCTAGGGGCAAACTGGAGCGGTAGCGGTACTGGATCCACCTCCAACCACTATTCCGGAATGCGCAGAAGACAGATTGGGTAACATACAAAGTAGAACTGAACCGCCCGAGTTATGATCAATGGGCGGGCGCATCAAATCCATTGTTGAAATTGGGAAAATAATGCCGATGACCATAATTATCATGAGAGAAACTTCTGGAAGAGAGCTGTCTATTCAATACGCCAAAGAAGAGTAGAGCACCATGGTGGAATTCCGATTTGGCAAACCGGAGGAATCTGATTTAGCCGTTGGCAGAAAGATATAAAGGAGAGCATACGATACGCTGAACATCATGGAGCCGCTTTTGCAAAGAGACTAAGTCTCTTGGGGTAACCTCAAAATTTGAGGGTTATCTATGTTTACAGAGCGGGAGGTACACAGGGAGTAAATCATTTCCTTGAAATGCATTTCCCAAGACTCTGGCATGTAAAGTAGTATCACTGGAGTGAGTAAAATGGGCATTTACTTTGTTCCCATTATTCCTGCTCTAATAATAGAGGGAATGGAAGCCCTAGAGCTGCACTTTCAGAATATATATTATAGATGCCTATCGCACGCTTATTCAAATCAAATGGAGCGATGTAAAGGTGGTATTTATTGCCAAACCAGGGAATCCCACTTACATGAACGGAAAAAGCTTTCGGCCAATTAGACGAATTTCCTTTCTACACGCTACTCACCTTATCAGGGGCGAAAAACCCTCCTGTTACAAACAGTCGGAGGTATTTAGAAGTATATCGCGACTACAAGCTAACGTCCGAATACCATACCCAGGAATAATATAGGAATCCTACGACCTCCGAAGCTATCCTAGCTCGAGCCAACATCATTGGCAAGTGTAAAGGCGGCCAATCATATTGTTACCGTCCATTTGGAAATTCCTTGGCAGGAGTATCCGATTTCCAGTTTCGCCTTTAAAAAGGCATGCTCGCAATCGTCAAAAGAGAACAAGTAGGAAAACTGGAAGCTTCTCAGGTATGAAAGGTTTTGTATATTTCTTCTATAAAAACATTTGAGCGAAAATTTGTCTCATTAGTACCTAGAACGTAATGTATGCATATATTATGCGAAAATATCCGCTTTCGCGTGATACTGATATTCAAAGTCTTGAATTTGCACTAAAGCGGCAATTTTGATCTATTATAACTTTATTATTAATAGTGTGATTTCCACCAAACTTGGCAGGATTTTATATTGCTGCATTTCAGTCTACGATGAACCTAAGGGAGTTTCGCTGTTAATTACTAAAGATTATAGTATTATTATTAACTTTATTTGAACAGATATCGGTATGGAGGGCATTTCGGAGCCTAGGCACTATAGTGGCAGCCTGTTGATTTTTTCAGATAATTGGGTTGGGTAGTTTCTGAGAATGGGTCCGTGAAAGGAATGATTACTTTCCGAGTCCCGAAAAAGAATACGAGGCAGACCGTGTCTGAGATGGAGCAAGACAGCTTTCAGGGAGGGAGGGGTGTCGAATTGGTAGACCTCGGCGCCAAACCGGGGTGTCTTGAGTTCCTTATTATGGCAGGCCCAGACAGAAGACCGGTTATTGCACCATTGATGATGATGATTTCATATAAGCGCACCATCCTGATTTTTTTTGGGTTGAGTAGTTTCCGAAAATGTGCACATTTTAACTCCTTACTCGCGCACTTTACAATTCACGTCAAATTCAGATTCTGAAAGTACTAATCGAGACCTTTGATGTGGGGTATCACATGACTATATCTGGAAAAACAATTTTTACATGCATCCTTTGCATGAATGGGGAGCCTCCTTTTAAACTATTATGTCACACGGTATGCGTGGGATTTCATAGTTTCCATATGTTCACGAAATTTCGTTCGGATTGATTTGGCCGTTTTGGTGAAAAATGCGGGTGACAGACAGAGAAACAATGAATTGATTTTAATTAGATTTTGTTTGACACAAAGCTTTAAAAATTGTCGATAAATAACCACGAGTCTTTTGGGATTATAGACCTAATCATTTTCACCGACGAATCAGTCATGGAAAACTGATCGGAAATCCGGTTAGGGAACTGTCCCGATCCCTCGGAAAAATGTCGACCACATTCCAGGTGAAGATATATGCCATCATTGGAAGCAGAAAACTATTTGTGACGAAAATGGCGGGGTCGTACCATTCGTGTCTGCTCCGTCAGTAGTCAGGCAGCGTTAACAGCACTAAACAGCATCGGCATATCAAGCCAGTTGGTGTAGGATTGCCACCAGTTGCTGCTGATGTGTGGGTACCAGGGCAATCAAACATCGTCGTTAATAATGAGCAAGTTGACAGACTGGTTCGCCAAGGGTCCACAATGGAGGGGCCAAAATCAGCTTTTGGCATCCACTGTCAAGTCTACTTTGAAAGGTGAAATATTGCAAGGATTTAAGCAGCCTAATGGAGAAATTTGAAGTCCTGCCGGCAGAAAGAACCCAGGGGCGGTAGAACGGCATTTTTCTTGTTCTTAGGAGGAGAAACCACATTAAGAGATTAGAATGTTTTTTTATTGTATAGATCGTTAACTTAGCTATTCCAGAATACGCTGCAAAAATTAAAAGCGATATTGGCATTCCTTTCGATTTTATTAGCTCGAGCACCTAGGAGGTAATTGCTTTATATAATAATTTTGTAGAGCTATGCAAATAGCGTATTTTTAAATACTTGGCGTCAGTCCCTTGTACAAGTGCATTTTCAATAGTTGTAACGTTCGTAATTAAGAGTGGGGAAGGACTTTTCAAGTAATTTTCTTTCAACTGCGTGTTTCTCAATGATTTTTTTCATATTTGCGGGAATTCTAACTCAAAAAGGAAACAAACCGATCATTATGAAATTTGGAGGTATGATTCTTCACAAAGTTACGAAGAAAATGCGCCAACATTTGAGTAAAGTATTATTTCAAGTATACATAATTAGCAAAAAAATGGTGTAGACTGAAATATTTTTTTGAACATCTTCCAAATTTTTAATTTTCACCGGCATTGAGGTTCATATTCTTATGATATAAGTTAGTAATGCAAAATTGGAGTCGCCATACTTCCCGCAGTTGGAGAACTCTGGTTGGCTCAAGTTATTCAAAAAAATCTCAAAGGTTGTCGGAGAAATATGATTAATGTCCAAATTTGATTGAATTTCAATTAATTTTTCGTAAAAGAAGAAAGGGATTGACTTCCGGTAGACTGATGGTAAACAAAAGGAGTGAGGGCTAGGAGCTGCGGTTCCCCTCACTAAACTAAACTAAAACTAAACTTCGTTGATCTGTCAGTTTGAGAGTTTCATGGGTTTGTTCCTGCCGTTGTATAGATCTCCCGTCCAGTGAAGGTTAGTCACTTCAACAAATGTGGGTTATCTCTGGGGTAAGAGAATCTGCTTATTGGTTTGTTGCAGAGAGTATGCAAGGCATATAGGCGATTTCATTTCCAAGTTATTTTGCTAGTACGAGAGTAACGTCCGAATTAATCTTACAGCAGGTGTGCCAACAATATACCCACCTTCAATGCCGTACCAGCCGTTTTATCAATACTACAGTGTGCCAATGGTAAGGTTTTCATTTAGAATTGTTTCTTGAAATTATTCCTCTTTCGTTGCAGAATGTTCCCACCATTTGGCCTCAGAACTATCAAGGTAATTAAGTTTACTTGGCAATATGTTACGTGTGTACACACAGGATATGATTGTGCCGATTGTTTTTCATTTTGTTTCAACAGACATACGTTCGTTAAAGCAAGTTTCTTTTGATTTTTAAATTTGAACTTTGAAAATTTTTATTTAAATTTTGCATTTTTTCCAGAAACCCCTTATAATGTATTCTCGTCTTATTGTTTGTAGATTAGCTGAACTCTCCATACTCCATGAAAATAAGCGCTTGAATTTAAATTTGGTATTGGCTCTGAAATCAATTGTTCACCAATATATTTTCTTATTTTAGGTATTTATCCCTGTTAAGGTAGCTGATGGTACTACTATAATTAACAAAAAAAAAACAATTAACAACAAAACGCAAACATGTAATTATAATCAAAAACGACTTTGTTGTGGGTATAATGAGGCTACACCAAAGATTGTTTGATTTTGAGACACACACAAAGAGTAAACAGGATTTTGTTTGTAAGATAAACAGCTCTTAGACGACAAAATACAAAAACGAAATGCATATTTATTAAGATATATATATATATATATTTATCAGTAAACAAGAAAACCTAAATACAAATGGAAATCACTTCATTAATAACCTAGACTATACATAAAAGTAACTAGATAAAGTTAGATGAGAGTAAGAAGATAAAACATCTAAGTTATATATATACAATTATAAACACATATTAGTAGTAAAGGAGTAATAATATATTTGTAAAGAGAGCATAGAATAGATAGATGAAATATGTGCGTCGCGAGCGTTACAACGAGCAAAGCGCACGTGGGAGAGGTTCAAGAGAGGCGGAACGAGTGGCGCGAAAATCGGCTTAAGCTCCGTCACGCGTAAAATTACTTGAGATAAAACTGTGCAACTGCAAGCAGAATTTAAAAATCAAAATTAAAAAGCGAAACAACATTCGTGTGTTAAAACAGCGGATTGGTAACTAATGTTATTGTTGGTATTAAAATCGAACGATATTTAGAAACCGATTAATGATTAAAGATCACAGCGCATTTCTTTTGAGATGCCTCTTTTTTATATATACATTATAATTAATATATACAGAAGTCATTAAAACTCATACAAAAAACTCTCAAAATATTATTTATATAAACTTATATATACATATATTAAATAAAGATAAATAGATATTGTTGAACGTAATAAAGCAATACAATGCATAAAAACATGTATATAAAAGGATATACATAAAATAAAAAATGTCGTGATATTTTGAAAATTTAGAATGGAAAATACGTTGTTGACGATTACGTTAATGAATAACATAAAATATATTATTTATTTAGAAGAAATATACTGAAAACAAGTAAACAGAATACATACATAAAAATAGGCTCTGAGAATGGAAACTTCTAGACACTAAATATTGCAACATATATTTACCTATTTATTTATTGAGAGAAAATACGAGAAAAATACGGTATAGTGATAATTTAACTTAAATCATCTAGAAAGAGACAGAGAGTAAATCCAGTTAAACAGCCTATTCGATAAGTTGAATTCTTAGAGAAAACAAAATAATTAGGAATTATACTCTAAACAATAATTGTTAATTTAGTTCTATGGTTTCACACGATACACCTCCTTTGAAAGTTCATTTCAAAACACTAAATTATCCTACATTGATATTTGTTAAGTTAATTTTATGCTCGATATTTAGAACAGTTTGTTTTCCTATACAGATGACAATAATATATTTCTACTTGTTGAGTAAAAGTTGGAACTGTCTTCATATGATACTCAACGTTCATTCGAGAGCACTTGTTTTTTTAGTTCCTTCTTTGTTACGTCAACTGGCTAGGGATGGGGTAAGGGACTTATTTAGCGGGAAAGGCGGTTGCTTCAGCGATAAAGTTATTTAGGCAAGCAAGGTGGTGATATACCGACTTAGGAGTTGCAGTAAGATCAGAATTTAAGAGAAATATGCTTTCGGTAATCCTTTTTTTGTTGAACTCATGTTTGATTGTTGATAGGAGCGAAGAAACGAGACCTATTCGTTTGAAGGAGATCTAATTCACTTGTTATCTACTGCATGCTGTTAGCCTTATATTGAATCGACCCCACGGATGGCGCACTTTCAGTATTCGTTTAGGCGCATTAATTTGGAGAGTGATTACTATAAATTCACCTTAGCCTCTCGTTCTGTTAGTAAAACACTTCATCACAAAAAATTAGCCTGTGTGCCTCGTGCTTCTTTTAGACTTTTTTGATAGACAAGACTTATCCATCTTTTAGCGTTTTGACGATTCACTTGCCAGGCTTTTTAGATCATGTATCAATTAAAATTGGCATATTTTCTAATTCGAAAAGCATTCAAGCTTTGAATGTAAGTGGTGGCCAGAAGTCTTTAGAGCATTTTCTCGCACTGAATCCACTATGTTTGCCACAACACCTGTTATGAATCTCTGGTTAGTTTTAATGTATGGGAATACGGGAGTAAGTATTAGAAGCTTTGATAAGAAGTACATTTAATTTAGGTTAGAAAATGATTTGACACAAAATTTTCGGCTAAATGTATTGTTGTGTACGTAAGATTTTTCCATAGAGATTTTTTATTGCGCGCTATTTGCTACCTTTAGGACTTAATCTAAATTTTATGTTGAAATATCGCTCCGGGAATGTTTGAGAACTTTCGGCGGTGGCGGGTTCACGACATATGTTGTTTGTATCAATTGAAGACAGTTTTCTTGTTAGCTAAGCTAACGATTGAAATGTATCCCCAGCAGATTTGTTTTATTCAGTTGGCTTGAATGTATTTTCTTTTGAAGGTGTGAACAAACTAGAAATCGACTGATTTGCTCAAATCGATAAAAATAAACAAAAACAAACATGTATAACTGCCAGGCGAGTGAAGACAAAATATGTGGGGGATATTGAAAAAGAAAAATTGAAGACCCAAATCAGAGACGCAATAAGAATGGGAAAATAGCAAATGAAAAGACTTTAATTTTACATGTTAATATGTAAGGTATTTATTATTTATTACTGTAATATTATTTAGAGGATATGTTGGATGAAGGCAATATGGGTTTAGTCAATTATGTTATTGTTATATAATTTTACACTATTATGTGAATGATAT
Organism: Hermetia illucens; assembly: GCF_905115235.1. Taxonomy (NCBI): domain Eukaryota; kingdom Metazoa; phylum Arthropoda; class Insecta; order Diptera; family Stratiomyidae; genus Hermetia; species Hermetia illucens. The sequence continues at coordinate 112,272,184 of NC_051850.1, read as the reverse complement.
TATATGTAATTTGGAAGTGAACATCATTGAACAAACAAACAGACATCAACATTACATTGCAAACAAGATTAGAACTATGTAATTGAGAGATTTCGTTTGGTTTCGCATTTACCGTATGAGGACATTTCAATTCAGTTATGGTTATGGTTTTGAAATTTTAGTCGGCTTTAAGTTGTTTTAACGAGACGGATCGAAAATTAAAGTAATAACTAAAAGTAGGACATTTTTAGTTGGATTCCCATTTTATTTCCTGTTTTATGCATTTGTAATCTTGCAAAGGAACTTGATTCTTCGTTTCTTGAAGCTAAATCGAAATTTCTCAAGCACATGCCTACACTTTTACTCTATAGAAAAAATAAGGTTGTGTCAAATTAGTAATAATAAATAAAATTGATTTAAATCTTACTAAAAATGTAGAAATATACATAATTTTCATGTAACATACTACAGAAAAAATATTTAGTGTGAATAAAATAATAGAAAAACTGTTGCAGATATTTGAGAATACAACAAAAGTATATATTTATAAAAGGTAATTGAAAAAGCAGGTGCTATGTTTCGTTTCGGACTACACACAAAAGTGCATTTTGTTGCCTTTTATTTTAGTCACGGTGAAAACAAAAATTCGAACATTGTCTAGAAACGTAGTACTTTCTTATCAATTAGTCAAATATACAGAATACATGCATACAATATACATAGGTACATATTATTGTTATAATTCTCTCGAGAAATGTGATCAACAATTTAACACCTCTGTTGACAGAAGTGGATTTAACATTAACATTTAAGAGTTATATACATATATATTCAAAACAAGTGGTATATTTTGTAAATGTAACAATAAAACATGCAACGAAGCAAAAACATAAATAACTGATAAATGAAACAATAAGATATTGAGAAAAACAAGCGACATAAATTCACGTAGTCTAAAAAGCTAATTTTAAATCCATTAATTCACAACTATAATTCAAGCTAATGTTAAAAATATCCATTAAAAAGAACAACTAAATTCAATACAAATAAAAAATTCCAAAAATCGCCCAAAATACGCATTTTAATTAATACACAATATATATCATATTGAATATGAAACATTGTAAATCTTTTCTAATATTTAAGGATACAAAGTATGATGTACCTTCATTCTAAATCTAAGAGCAATTTCGATCGATTCTTGGCTTTGTTTTTTGCATGGTTTATTTCTTTATGAGGTTCTTGTAGTGGACATGGGTATGGGATGGCATCCACTGGTAGTCAACTTCCAAAAATGGTCCAGTTTCTACACAGTCTATACGGACTAGTCATGCATAATTATTTTTGCAGTCCTTTATTTCGCACTTCGGCTCAGTCTCCAATTTTACTCAGGAAGCGTTGTATCTTCATAATTTCATTGCAGCTCCAATACTGTTTCTGCGAGTAATATAGTTAAAGTGAAAGTTTTGAACTATTGTCAGCTTTAATTCCTTCTGCATTCTGGAAAAATTATTATTCTCTAACGTCCGCAGCATAAAATACGCATTTCTTCCAATATTTTCATGGCAACTTGCGACGCCTTCTTTTTATATTCCCTTAGACTACAAATGCCATCGGGAGGTAAACTTCCTTCCCCGTTTTTTTTTGTGTAAACCGTTGAAGTGGAACGAAGTTCTTGCTGCTTTCCTGGGTAGTAGTACACCATCACCGTATAATAAGGTTAGCGTTCTTCTGAATTTTTTTCTTTACATTCTGATTTATTCATATCTTTTATTTTGTTAATTTCAGTTGAAATTTTGTTGTTGGCATATATTCTAAAATCAGAACCGTTAAATCCAACGAACATATGAAAATTCCCCATCAAATATTTTAACTAATAATAAGTTATTTTGCAATTTTCCTCTAGTAATTAGTAGGCCCACTTATCTATTTGAACTCTTGAATTATTAAGATAAATATGTAGCACGTAATGCATTATTATAAAACACTATAAAGGTCTATCTCTCAAATAATACAAAAGAAAAAAATATAAGCCTAATGTGACAGAAATTCTGTATAAACCACAAATTAATATTTTAGTCAATTAGGAAATAAAGTTAGTTAAATAATGGAAGCAAAAAAGGAAAAAACAAGAGACAGAAATCGAAGCACAATATGAAGTTAGCTGTAAATTTTAGTATGATATAAACGAAAAGTGATAAATAGTACCGTAAATCTAATTGTATTGTGAATATTTGCAATATTTGAACTTGATGAACATTTGTTTGACTTGCAAAAAAAAAACATTGTCACAGTTGTGGAATATTCAACTGTTGTTTGTGAAGCGGTTGGTTCAAAAAGCACTCAATACCATATTTCAACAACAATAGTCAAGTAATGTAAAGTAGTAATACTAAAACTCAACATTTTTATTTGAATGTGAACCGAATACTTATGCCGGTGTGACTTTTTTGGATGTTAAACGGGTAGGGGTAGTAAATCTGATATTAATTTATGACAATATTTGACTATGACCATGCTGACCCGATACAAGGTGTAGAAACGGTCAAGTGAGAAATTTTGTATTTAAATTTTGATGCACTTTGGCGCCTTGTTACAGGAGAGATGTAATTGTCTAATAAGGAAGTTGTATACTTATTTCGTTACTAACTCAATCTGATAGACGTTCGCCACTTAATGATTTTCGTGGTTTGTTCTCCCAAGTATTACCGATTGCTATTTGCAATTTGCGAACCCTCTGAGTGTTTGAAAATAAAAATTTGTCTGGTGGGTCAGCCTTGTTTGTATGATTGCATTCATATTTCCCTGAGTAAATGGCAAATTGCCCTCGCCGGATTATCGTAAAGTGCTCCCCACTACTATTTTTCCGTTGAATTAATATTCTGTTTTTTGAATTTCTTATTTGGCTATCATCAACTATCGCTGCAGAAACCGTTAAATTTATTGTCGCCTGACGGCTGACTATTGACCATTTCCCATGGCCTGATGTACTAATTGTAGCGTCTAACGAAAGGCACGAAAACACTAGGAAACTTTCAATCTAGGAACGCTGCCACGCCCGGAAATGTTCTTTTCTGCTTTTATTTAAAAATGGCTTTTCAGATGTTAACATCTTTCTATGGGAAGGCGAAACTGGATATGCAGAATATTAGCGGAAAAACAAAATGTGTCGTACTTTACTGTCAGAGTTGCGCAAATTATTTTTGAAATTGAAGAGAAGAATGAAGTCTAAATCCAAATGTGTTTTGAACTTTTCCTATTGGGATTCAAGTTATAATTGAAAGTTCATTTTATCTAATTATGTTGTCTATAAAACTTTATCTTATGACAAGGAGCCCAATCTTCGTTAGGGTGGAGAAATCGACCTCTTGAAAGTAAAACTCGGAAGGTGGTATTTGCTGCTTATTGGCTATATTGCCAATCAGAGTAACTAGTTGTGATTGATTTTTGAGGAAATACATATTTATATTCTGTGATAAGTATGGTGTATCTGCGTGTGTCATGTATATTCGAAGAGCGGAGAAAGAACTCTCTTGGGGACTTCCCAGGATAGTCTCAACAGCACGAGAAGGTCGCAAAAATGTGTCCTGCGCCAATGCAGTGCGTAAAAAGATAAGTGATGGGGGGATCAGGATTTACGAAACAAAACATCTGTCGCCATTTTGCTGGCGTCTCCTTTGGCAAAAGTGCCAGAACCATAATAGACTCACTAAAACTCAGAAATCCAAATCCTGCAATTGAGGACTTCATTCCCAGGGGCAGACCCTTACTCAATCTGTTCCACGTCAGTATGCAGACTGCAGGCAAGAAGAGACCGAACATTGATGTTTTAGGCAGTATTGATTGCCTATCGTTCACTCCTATTGCTAACCTGCAATTTCTGGTAAAATCTTACTGTATTCCTTTGAATTTTTCCATTTAATCCATTTACTTTATAGGTATATGGTTATAAATACGGTATGCACACTTTTCATAATGCAATTTTTGCATTTAAAAGAATCTGGATATTCGCTTTATGTAAATTTCTTAGTTTCCTTCAAAATCTAGTTCCTTCGTTAAACGCACGACGAGACGTAAGTGAATTATATTGTCAGAGTATGTCATATATCTCGATTCTGAAATATATTTTTCGACTGCTTCCAAGTTTTAGTTTGCATGGGAATGTACATAACATTTGTGTTATTCACGACGATTTGCTAACTGCATCCGAATTCATTGAGCACGCTTTGAAAACTTTTACTCTATTTGCAAGCCAGAGTTCGTAGAATTCTATTAGGTAAAACATCTACCAAAGTTTCTTTGCCAATTCCAATTGGCAAACAAGGGAACTTGTTGCTTATTGAAGCCAATGCCCAAAGCTTGCAGCATTAGTGTCTTGCCACTGTGGCTGCTTGTTTGCAGGATAATAAAGTGAAATTTTGCAAAATTTCCATTTTAGACATATACATCTGATGGTGTTCAATCAGGATGTTTATATTTCAGATGATGTTCGCGAAAGATTTACTAAATAATAATAGGGAAAAAATTCTACCTCTGAATATATTAAGCCCTTTATCAACTTTTGGTATAAAATCATTTTCCCCACTTTGTCTAAATCGAACTAATGCTTGTCAATGACCGGAATAGATGCCGTTAACTTCTATAGCTTGAAAGTTTTGAAAACCAGTAGGTCACGCCTCCTTCGTTACACCATAATGCGGCTCCAGGACTCATCAAAATATTCAGATTTGTGGTGATGTCATCGTTCTCTCTCCTCAGTCTCTTTCCACGTAATCATCTTTTTAGGTTAGCAAATAGAAGTTTGGAGGTCTCAAATCTGACAATCGGAAGCTGAGGTAATAATTGTTCGTGTGAATAAATTAACGTGGATTTTTTTTATACTCCCCAGAATTATCGCTGCGTATATATCTTTTTGGTCCAATGGCATCCGCTACCTCCATTTTCCATGCATCTTTGTAACGTGCATTGCAATGCTGAAAATTGAGCCAAGAGATATATTTACGGTCTCAGTTGACTTACATACTTTGGTGTTGTAGTCTTTTACAGCAATTCGACGCATTCTAATGACTATTCCTTTTGTGAAGGGCTGGCACGTCCCTTTGAGTACATATAGAACCATTGGTACTGGTACGGCCCAATTTAAAACCCTTCATCCGATTTTCCACTGTTGAATACAACTGTACAGATTCCCCCTAATACGTAAATAATAATAATTATCATTTATTTCAAAGGAGATATAAAACAATGGAAATAGGGCGTAACATAAAACAGTCTGTTTGGAAAAAACCAACGCCGCAATTACGGTGGTCAAAACCGCAACACCGAGCAGATTAAAAGCGGATACCATTGATGATGATTTCAGATTAATTCCCCTTCCCTGTCGCATTTTATACATAGCAGGCTCATATTTTGTCTTTTCGTCAAATCGTGGTAAATTATCGTCTCGCATGGAAAGAGAAATGGGGGCGGATGTTCGCGAAGGAAATGTTGCCTTTCCCCAATTTTCAAGGTTTTTAATTTTTCCACTTCGACTTATTTTACTCTACAGTCTATCTCGCCCCATTCCATTTATTTCTTTGAAGTCCTTATTTGCACCTTCCTCCTAAAAGATTTGGCTTGGCTGTATGCTTACAATTTTCCGGTATGATGAATTTTTCGTGTTTCCCTATCTTGATTCCGAGAATGGTTTTACTGTTTCGGTACTCCCATTGAGTAGATCATAACATTTAACATGAACTTTTCAATATTTTTTGCTCCTTGTTTTCCCAACACTCATCTGATAAATAAATAAACAAACCATTTGCAGCGGGGGTATTGTTTTTACATAGTATTTCCTTTTCCTTGCATTCCAAGTCTTCTTCGTAGGCTTCAACACGATATAGCCACTATATTTCAGCACTAAGTATATTTGTGCCTCAAAATGCTCCACTGACTCCAAAGACTGCCAAGCTTTTCTGTCGTAACGTGCGCCTTACCTTCTAATCTCCGAATCCGATTTTAACCACCTTGGTATTCTCAACATTTCATATTTTTCTCTAAAAACTGTAGACAGTGGGGAAAAAAATTAAAAAAAGAAGAGGTCTAAATTGTTTTCTAAATGCCGAAAACAAATTTCAATTTTTGATGTGTTTACTACATATTTTCTTAAATTATACTCTCTGCTTTTGGGTTTATTCCTTCTTGTATACTATTCCTCTGTAGTTGCTGGTCCATAGTTTCTGCAATATTTACCACGTCTTCTTCACTGATTTTAGATTCTGCGTAGTTTTGGCTCTTTTTGAATTCCAGTAGTGGCGCCCAGATAAATATTGCCGCTTCGTTGTGATCGATTAAAAACGCCACTAACAGAAGAGCGAACTAAGATCTACCATGCAGGATGCGTCGGCCAAAATGACAAAATGTTGGGAAACTGATCGTGTAGCGTAGGTTTATGGCAATGACTGATGAATATTTATATTTCTAAGTAAAATCTACTGAGTGCAGTGCTGTTATCATTGTGTTGTTAGTCGAAATCTGACTTCTGAATATTTTGGATGTTGAAATGCATGCAACTAAAATTGTTTTTTACTGTCTTGTTTATACTAAACACATCAGTTTTTCGTTAGTCCATTTTTGATGGATTGACATACGATAGATTGAAGAGGTACTGGCTTAAAAAAATTACAATATACACTCTACACTGTATCCTCTTTGTAGGCGCTAAATGAAGACGCTGACTAAAGAATAATTTTCCTACATATGCAAGTCTCAAAGTTGTGCTAAATGTTATGGCTGATTCTGAAGAGAGCTGAAACGTCAATGGTGGAGCGTAGGCCTAGTCTACGGGCTATACCCCACTCAATGGTAAATGGAAGTCATATATATATGTGTAAGTTAGGGCTTGCGACATCACCTTCACCGCCAACAATATTCTCTCAATATTAATTGGCTAACTACTATTAATGGGCCATCGATCAGACTTGACTTTAATCATATAAAAGCGAGGTGATATTTCTATGACTGTCGTAATTGGGTGAGAGTATTTCCTTCCATTGTAAGTTATACGTGGAATTTCCCTGTTGATTTGGGCTGGCATTGCTACCGACGTTTTTTAAAGTTTAGGTATCATTTGAAGGCACTTTTTTATACTACGTTTAAAGGAGGAGCAACTGTTCAAGTTATAGAGATTTTGTCAGATGGAGAAGTCTTTACAGTTGTAACGGTAGAGAAACAAAGGTATTTCGAACAATAGTTCAATTTGGGATTGAATTTGATTGTCGATATTTGCACTTTTAGGCAAGGGAAGTTTGGAGAGCACCCATTTAATATTCAAATATAGTCACACAAAAGTATAAAGGCATAAGTACAGATCACATCATTACCACCATGGCGATGATACACATGAAGCATAAAGTAGTATTTCTATTCTCTCTATTCTTTTGGAATCAAAAACGTTGATCTTCTAAAAGTTTTATGACCTAAAAACAATTACGGAATTAATACTGACCCGAAATTGGGTTTTAATAAAATGGTTTCAACTGTTATATTGTTGAGTATTTTCTAAGCAAAAATTGTTTTTGAAATAAGAGAGACATTGTTATTGTTTTATTGTAGTAATGAGAAAAGACGTCAAAAAAAACTTCATCAAAAGTCTGAAAGAAAATATCAAACGATTTGTTGTGATATGCGTTCTACTGATTGCATACGTTCTCCATGCAAGCTTATTTTGTTGGACTTGTTATCAAGTAAATTTGTTGTTTTCTTGGAGATGGTGTTACAGTTCTTGTCATCTCTGGGAATCCTTGTACGAATATGTTCGTTGTGAATTATTTAATTGAATCTACCCAATTAATTTTCATTACTTAGAAAGAAAAAACAAATAAGCATGCACATTGGTTATCTAATCAGGAACGCTAGAAACTCCGTTTAAACGGATATTCTGAAAAAAAAACATTTGTTACGCGAAAGCATTCTTCAGAGTTGTGATTTTCATGAACGTAGTCTCACAATCGCTGAGCTACTTCGACATTCCAAAGCATATGTCGCCAATTAAAAAATGTAAATTTGATGTTCAGCACTAAACACTCTTTTGGTAGCAATATTGTATCCACTCCAACCACGAAATATTTGAAAAAAATCAACGAAACAATGGCTCTATTTCAGTGCCTTGGAATAAAACTGCATTCGATTACCTTTTCGTATGATATATTGCTTCATTGTAGAGAGTTTGGTTCCCATTCATTTTCTAAAATACTTAGCAATGCGGTTCTATCTAAGGTGAATTATATTCGTATGTAACTCCAGATACAAATGAATTGGTTGTTTTCTAGAAAACAACTAAATTCTGGCAATGGTAACAAGCTCTATGTGAAAAATACCAAATTGAATAGCAATTTTCCAAGCACTAGCAACTTAAAAATATGCCCTATTAACGGTAATTGAAAATTAAGAATATTTTGCAATTTCCTCTCATCTCTTTCTGCTCCGAATTCCTCGGTTGTTCGATTTAAAGTAAAAAAAGTAGCAAAATCTCAATTATTAAGCTGTAGCAAATATATTTGAAATATAAATATCTATCCAACGAAATGCAACAATACGGGATTTGGTAAGAATACCCTAAATTTAACGTCAGGTTATATTTCTATCTTCGAAGTGAAAAATAATAGCAATGCAAACTATTCACATTCCACTCTTTTCCGGTAGCACTTGAAAACAAAGAAATCTTTCTGTGTTCTAAATTAACGAAGAGAAACACTTAAAATCAAAAACCATAGAAATCCAAATTATTCTAGAGAAATGTATAAGAATCTACCAATGTATATTTAGATAAGTAATTCAAGCAATGTACAACTATTTAAAATTACCATTGAAAAAAAAACTAAAAATATTTTTAAATATTAAAAGTCCCTTGGCGTCATTAGTTTTAGGATATGGTAATATTATTTATAATCCTATATATTATCTATTAAACATATAATACCAACAAAAAATCTCAGTTAATAACTAAGAGAAGGAAAATGGAAAATTCACAAAAAAAAATATTATAATCAGTCGAGAGGATATACAATACCTACGTAGAATGAGGAAAAATATGCAACAAGGGCCATAATGTAAAATAACAGTAATTAGAGAAATAAATACATAAAAATAAAGGAAAGCATAAGTCTATATGTAGTCTAAACACATGAAAGGCTGTAATTTTAAGCAAAAATAAACTGTTAGTATGAAATAAAGGAAAGTACTAACTGTAATCGTAAAATGAGAATAAAAATATGAAAAAAATCATGTGGTTTGTGTTAATGACGCCTAATTTTTATCAGAACTTCTCCAAAAGCACTCGCTTCAACTGTTAACCACTTAACTTTGGGGAACCCATTCCAACTTTTAGGCAATTTTCTTGTAGATGCCTGGTGTGGCCTAACAATTTTCCGCTGGAAATTCTGTCGAGCCAGAATACTGCCATTAGTAGACTAAACGTGGTTTGCTGGTGTTTTTTTAGTTCAATCCTTTTTGCCTCTCTCGAACAGGCATTAATAAATATTCAGTAACCATTTATTTTGTTAGGCAGAATTAGGTAGGTATTTTTATATATTTTTTAATTTTTTGTTATAAAAAAAAATCAAATCACTAATTTTCAATTTGTAGGCAGCACTCTCAACTTCATGTTGATTCTGAGATAGGTCCATTTCCATATTTCCGTCAAAACATCGAGCGATATTAAGTTCGATGTCGCTGCCGGCAGAAACAATGCTAATTAGATATTCAAATTGTCCAAGGCCCTCGATATTCTGCCCATTAATGCACTGGTCCAGAATGATCCATACAGTGTTGATATGGTGGATATAGGAGGATCCAGTGGGCGATTATTTTAGCTATTACCATTACAATAGTAGAAAATACGCAGCTAACTCTTCAATTGTCATATTTAAGATGGCGTTTCTTCGGAATCTTAATGATGATCTCCTCCGTCAAATCTGCGGCTTCGCCCGCTTAAGTGCATTGGTGGCAGTGACGATTCCGCTTTTGTTTCAAGAAGCCGTTCCTACTCATGTTTGCCATATCATCCTCGAGAGGTGGAACTTCAATGGATGCTATACGGTTCAAAATTGCAATTCCCGCGCATTGTTATGATATTGGAGCTCCAGACAATCGTTCCCACCCCCTTTCCTAACTTTCAATTCCTTAAACTGAGACAACCGTCTGCAGTCGCATAGTGAGATGTAAGCTAAGTGACCACTTCGAAATCGATGTCAACGCCCCTTTTATTACGCATTCAAAAGTGCACAATTTTAATACCCCTTAAACTAATACGGAATTGTCATAGAACTGGCTCTGAAGGCATGAATGCGTACTTTGTGGCATCTATTAACATCAATTTGAGACTGGAGTCGCGTCTGCCTCCGCTAGTAATGCTAAATATATAAGCGTAGTGGCATAAGGAGGAGGGGGATACTTTTCAGAGCCATCTCACTTCGTTTAGACCCACAATCATCATCATCATTAACGGTGCAACAACCGGTATCCAGTCCTGCTTTAGTAAGGAACTCCGGACACCCCGGTTTTGCGCCGAGGTCCACCAATTCGATATCCACAAAAGCTGCCTGACGTCCTGACATAAGCCATCGCTTCATCTCAAGCAGTGTTTGCTTCGTTATATTTTTCTACCATAGATATTGCCCTTATAGACTTTCCTGACTGGATCATCCTCATTCATACGGATTAAGTGACCCGCCCACCGCAACCTGTTGAGTCGGATTTTATCCACAACCTGACGGTCATGGTACCGCTCATAGATTTCGTCATTGTGTAGGCTACGGAATCGTCCATCCTCATGTAGGGGGCCAAAAATTCTTCGAAGGATTCTTGTCTCGAATGCGGCCAAGAGTTCGGATTTTTTTTGCTAAGAACCCAGGTCATAGTCTTGTACAGAAAAAGCTTTGACCCTATGGTGAGACGTTTCGAGCGAAACAATTTTTGTAAGCTGAAATAGGCTCTGTTGGCAGCCAACATAGCATAGCTGTTATCGGTTGGAGAAATTTTCAACGATCTCAAAGTTGTAGTCTCCTATTTTTATTGGTTTCGTTTGAATAGTACAATTTAATGTTGTTCGTTCTTTGGTCTTGGTGCTGACGTTGCCACCATGTAATTCGTTTTGCCTCACTCCGCCTGCTCGATCTGGATGAAGATAGACCGTACATTTAGTCACCCTAGGTCAGTAGTTGAGTGGACTTAAAGATCGTACCTTTTGCATTTACATCTGCATCGTGAATTACTTTCTCCAGGGCCAGGTTGAAGAGGATGCATGATAGGGCTCTTGTCTTAGAATGGTCTCTAGAGTGATCCTGTTGCTTTTATCTGGCCTCGCACATTGGTTAGGGTCAGCCTAGTCAGTCTTATTAATTTCGCCGGGATATCGAATGCTCTCATGGCCGTGTACAGTTTTACTCTGGCTATGCTGTCACAGGCGTCTTCAAAGTCGATGAAAAGATGGTGCAACTGATGGCCATATTCCAACAGTTTCTCATCGCTTACCGCAGAGAAAAAAGCTATCCGGGCTAAGAAGATAGCGGAGAATATCTTATAGGTGGTACTCAGAAACGTGATATCTCTATAATTGTTCCACTGTGTGATATCTCTTTTTGTGTATGGGACAGATAATGCCTCGTTGCCAGTTGTCACGCATTGATTTGCTGTCTCACACCTTGAGCATTAGTTGATGAACTGCTTGGTGTAATTGGTCTCCTCCATATTTGACCAATTCGGCTGTAATTTCATGGGTCCCTGGCGACTTCTGATTTTTAAGCCAGTGGATTGCACCGACTGTTTCTTCTATGCTTCAGTTGGCAAACTCCAACTCGAGGCGATGTTCTGGTTGTTCAGCAGTTCATCAAAATACTCAACCCGCTCTGTCGGAAATCAGATTTCCCTCTTTGTGTCGGCAGAATGAGCATCGAGATGTCTGTCTGTCATTCTGCTGATTTGTTCGCAAAACTTTGGCGTCTGGTGCGGTTATCCAGCCTATACCGCCCGAATTCCCGTCCCAGTTGGAGAAAGCGAGTATTCTGGGAACCCTCGATTAATTTTCAAGGAGCATACGTATAATTTAGGAATCAATCAAAGCCCGTTTTGTAGCTAAAGGTCGTCGGACCGGGTCACTTGGGAAGCAACTCTTCCTTGGCCCACGGACTCATCTTTTTGGGTTAAACAACCAAGTTTAAAAAAAAAATTACTGACGGTTTCGTCCAAGGGAGAGGCAACTCATCAGACGTTGCCTCTCCTCTGCCCTGGGTGTTCGGTCACGCTGCTCCTGGGCAGAGGTGAGGCAGCGTCTGATGAGTTGACCGAATAAAAGCAGCAGCATCACTCGCGAGACAATTCACCACCAACAACTGTCTAAGATACGGGGATGCCCTAACCTGTATCCTTGTTAACCTGGTTCTGGAAAAAGTGATCCGCGATACTGATATAAATCCGAGAGCAACTATCTTCTTCAGGTCCACCTAACTACTCGCCTATGCTAATCTATATCGGGTAGGTAGCACAGGACCTTGGGCTATAAATTAATGAAGACAACACGAAATACATGTTGGCAAGCAGCAACAAAAACTAAAAAAGAATGCATGGTACTGTATCAAATGAGAACAATAAAGATAGGAGAATCTAGGGTCGAAAATCACAACTGATAACACTATGGCAACAAAAACCACATACGGTTGGTGACAGCCATTAGAGCCTACAGCTTACAAAAACTATTCCGCTCGAAATGACTAACCGTAGGGTCAAAGCTCTTACTGTACAAGCCAATGATTAGCCGCGTTCGAGAGAGGAATCCTCCGAAGAGTTTTTGGTTCTCTACTTGAGGATGAGGATACAGGGGCAATCTCTGTAGAAGAAAAAAAGACGTGGCTGACTTTGCATAGATGGAGCGATGGCGTAGCCCAGAACGCCAGACAGCTTTTAAGAATATCGAGTTGGTGGACTTATAAAACCGGAATATCTAGACTCTTATTAATGGATGCCTTGACCGGATACCGGTTGTTGCGCTACTGCTGATGATGAAAGTACTTTTATTCACCACTTCATGTTTGATGCCATGAAAGGGATAGGCTTACAGCTACAATAGAAGAAGAAAGTCAGTTACAAACGTCCATGCCGTACCTACGATTTAAACCTGGGGAATGAGATCGAAGGGTTGGGACTCAACGACCTCGGCAGTCGCACCTTCATTACAAACTATCATAAAGCACAATGAAATACGTATCCGTTCATAAGAAATAAGAAATCATCACCATACCGAATGGCTTGCGGTTGAAATAATTATTTTCAAATTCAAGAACCCCAGCATCCTACTAAATCTCAACATGTTTCCCTCCAGCGCTTAGCTCAAGTACCGTTGGTCTGCATTTTTTATAAGCCAGTAGCAGTAGTATGATTGCTGTAAGAATTCATTAATGAAGTCACTCGAAAGCAATGGAGCATTACTTTTAACAGAACCAGTTAGTTTATAATTAAAGCAACGTATTTTCTTTTAAAACCAGTGAAATTTAATTTCTAATTGGAAAATAAATAAAATAACTACAACTTATTTGATCACAGATGTTTTGAAGCGTATTTTTTCGCTTCTGCGATGGCAATTTCAAGTTTTTCATGAAAGACTGGAGAATGTACTTTCTTTGCTTTCATGTTACATACTTCACGGGGATTTTGTCCCTTCGGTGGCATTGTCTGACCATTAAAGACAGTAGCGAATTTTTCCAACCACTCTTGTGCCGAGAAGTGACTCAGTTTATCCTAGAAAAAGAATCAAATTTATAATTTAATGAATTAAGACTTAGAAGTGCTGGGCATATTCACCTGTGGAACACAACACCTTGCTTTTACCATTCCATTAGTCAACGAAACAACGAGAACGGGTCGGTCAGGGCACAATTTCGTTGCTTTTTGTAAAGACACGTCTTCCATCATAGTAGAACACTTTAAAAAATGTATAACGAAAGGAACTTTCTCAGCAGGATGTTCCTGAAGAACATTTTTCATTTCAATCTCCACAAATTCCCTGTGAAATAATGTGACATATCACTGAAATCTTATTCTTCGGTTATTTTTGGCTAATAATCTTACTTCAATGTTACTTTCGATGCGTCTTTTAAATGCTTTATGAGAACATTTACTCGGTCCAAGTACTGAACTTTGGATAAGTATGGCAGCTCTAAATCACTTGTGACTATTTTATTTCGTAATTTTTGTAGACGTGCTTGTAGTGTGTCCGCTCTGTTCTGTTGAATGTTTATTAGTTCTTCGAAATGAGCAATTGATCTTTCGATTTCCTTGCTTTTCGTACGCGCCTGCAAAGTAGGTTTTTTAGTTTAGGTACTTAGGTGTATATTTAGAAATAAAGCTACATGAAGAGCTGCATCTCCGGCAACTGCAGTAAATGCGTATTTAGAACGGCCAGTTTGTTTAATGTTGGTAAGGCAGAAGTCCTGAAGTTCGCCCGTAGATAAAGCATGCGTTCCGCAACACAATTCCTTCGAGCATAGACCTGTAATGGGGTCTTCTAGGGCTAGTAGTCGCAGCCCGGTTTCAGGGTAGATTTCACCGGGAACCATGACGATATCTTTTGTATTAAGTACATCCTGGGCGGATATTCTTTTTACACTAGTTGGAGCATTGACCTTTATCGCGTGTCTGAGAAATCGACGTATATAATTTGTTTAATATTTTATGAATTGCATAATGCTCGAGATTAGGCTGTTGCGTAATATCAAAATTATTCAACTTTCATGAAACCTTCATATGAAATAAGTACGAAGCCATATTGATTAACATTAAGGCCAAAAGAAATAGAAGCCAAATAAATAAGCAGCCTCTGTAGCTATTGTAGCACAATAAACTTTTCCTGGTCACAGAAAGATGGGGTGATTGTTAAACACTGAAGGAATGATTGTCCGAATAAATAGGCTGGCTTTCTTATTCGATCTTCAACATCTGAAGTTGCGCCAAACTAGCATTTGAAAAGAATCTGATCTCATCGTCGCGAGAATTTACATCCCATTTTAAGTCTTTGGCTTTTCTAAAACATTCCAATTCTCGTAATGTTTTGAACTGCTAACTCCGAGCATTGACTGGCTGCCATCGTCAACTGAATCTGTAAACCATTTCTGAATTTTCCTACTGGTCTCCGTCTGCTCACGCGCTCTTCAATAACCAAAAAATTAACAAAACCCGACTTATCCAATGAAACATAAAACGATGCTACAGAGGAGAAGAAGATTATAGGACCAAGTTATTGCCTTGATAATATTTTATATTTTTGTTGGACTTTTCAAAAAGGATCAACAAAATAGAAAAAAATATTTTACAGAAATGCATAACATCCTGATACAAAAATCCTCATTTATCAAAACTGTCTAGGTTTGAAAGGGGAGTAAGATTGTAGTTGTAGATATCTAACACGATTTATGTTAGAAAGGGTAAGAGAGCAATTATTTAGGAAAATGAAGTTGGCTTTATCTCATTCGGTCGAATTGGAAGCACATCTATTCAGTGATGTTTTCTAGTTTTCCGAATTATTTAATTGTTAATGGTTGTTATGGGTTTTAGACGTTTATTAATTTAGTCCATTTAGTTAAACCAGCACAGTTCCGGGTTCTTCTGCATTAGGATGTTACTAGTTCATTTTCCCTAAGAAAAAAAAATGCAAGATTATGAACAAAATGTCTCAACGCTTGTACATATTGAGGAGCAAATTCTGATCACTATCTAGTGAAAGATCTCTTGTAGCAAGCAGGTCGGACCCCTATATTGTTTGACTTAGCCCTCGAACACGTTAAAATAAAATTCCATTTTGATGCCAAATGTGTGCTTTTTAAATTAACTCAAACAGTAGCGTCAAAATCTTCTACGGAAATTTTCGTGAATATTGTAAATGCCTCGAAAGAAGTAGGATTATGGTTCACTGAAAATAATTAGGATCATGACCCAAATTGGAAATTAGATATATCCCATGGCAAATATCCCCTGTAGAATCATATGACGCTAACGCGCCCTTGTCCCCGATGAATGAATACACTCGACGAGTACCCTCGCCAACAATGGATTCGTCTCCCTTTCGTAAGCTGTGGCCTGTCCGCGGTCACCTCTATCCTCTAATTAATACATTTACGGGTAACTGGCCCGTGCACAGGTTCAGCTGATCGTTTGAGATTTTTTAGCCCAGAGTACACTGATGGCATTGCGAAGACAGGTGTTAACAAGGACTTTTGAGTAACACTTTCCATATGCTGCTTCCATATAATAGCACATACAGGACACTGAACAACCTCACCTTGGCATTGGAAATGAGGTATCTGCACTTTCACACTTTAGGCAAAACAGCGAAAGCAGATTCATCATTGTTAATGTATCAGATGATATTAAGCTCGATGCCACCGTCTACAGAAATAACTCTACCGAGACAGAAAAATTTATCAACACCTTCGATCTTTCGCTAGACTTTCCAAAATGCAGTGCCGCATCAGGGAGAGGAGAGCTCCCACCATCCCTTCTCGCTTAACATTCTATTGACCCTCGACGATGAAAACGTCGTCGAAAGATTGGCCCGATTCCGAGGTGTGATAGTCGTTTCTCAAGCACAATCAATCCTATTTATGATCGAAGAAATCGCCCATATAAACGAACGTTGAACATTAAGTAAATAAATTCGAGTCCACGTTTCGACTACATCCTGTGGCCAATAGGACAAAGAAGTGCTCGATGTGAAGACAATGCCGCTACTGTTCTTTATAGTGTGTCATTTGGAATTTGTCGATTTACCGTCTTTTTCAAGAACAAGGTATTTCTCAAAGAAGTTTGTGGCGTATTTTTGGGAAAGATCGACCTTTAGGTACATATAAGGTCGTTTTGACATACAGAACTGAAACCACAAGACCTCTAACAACGACAAAAGTTCTGTGATTGGTTATTAAACATGTTCGATTGTGATTCCTATTTTTACCGCAAATTCATACTGAACCACTGATGGCTTGGCTTGGAATTTGGTCCTGAGCATCTTGAAGCAGTCGAAGAAATTGCATTACAGCCAACAAAATTAAGCGCTTGGTGCCGATTTCATGCTGGTAGCGCGATTGTACTTTTTTCAATGAAGTTGGCCATTCAATGGTGAGTTATATCGCGGTATGTTGTGCACTTACTTATGGACCATAAATAGAAAATAAGTGGTTTGAATAATAGGAATGGATGGTCTTGGTAGAATATCGGCCGAACCATGCGAAAAAGTGAGGCAAACTTAGTTCAACATTCCAACATTAGTGACATTCAATACATTTTAGCCCAGAACAAAATTTTCAATAATATCCCAAACCTGAGAAGAATCACTAACATCATCATCATCAACGGCGCAACAACCGGTATCCGGTCTAGGCCTGCCTTAATAAGGAACTCCAGACATCCCGGTTTTGCGCCGAGGTTCACCAATTCGATATCCCTGTCTGGCGTCCTGATCTACGCCATTGCTCCATCTAAGGCAGGGCCTGCCTCATTTTCTTTTTCTATCATAAATATTGCCCTTATAGTCTTCCCGAGCTGGATTATCCTCATCCATAAGGATTAAGTGCTCCGTCCACCGCAATCTATTGAGCCGGATTTTATCCACAACCGGTCATGGTATCGCTCATAGATTTCGCCGTTATGTAGGCAAGTCTCCGAGAAATACATGAAGACTGGCAAGATCATTGGCTTGTACAGTAAGAGCTTTGACCCTATGGTGAGACGTTTCGAGCGGAACAGTTTTTGTAAGCTGAAATAAGCTCTGTTCGCTGACAACAACTGTGCACGGATTACCTCATCGTAACTGTTATCGGTTGTGATTTTCAACCCTAGATAGGAGAAATTATCAACGGTTTCAAAGTTGTATTCTCCTATCCTTATTCTTTATGTTTGACCAGTGCGGTTTGATGTTGTTGGCTGGTTGGTTTTCGCCAACATACTTTCCAAAAAAACAAGGTTCCACGACGCAACCTAACGAAACAAGAATTCCGTGCACTACAGGAATTAAACCGAAACCTCAACATCATCATCCTTCCAGCCGACAAAGGAAACACAACAGTAATCTTGAATAAGACCGACTACGACTCTGGTATCTCAGCACTCCTAACCGATGGGTCCTACTGTAAACTCAGAAAGTACCTCACCAACAAAATATCAACCACAACGAAAATCTTAGTGAAAAAGTCACAGATACGAGAAGACACCACCAACCAATTCATCCTAAAGGAATCCAATAACCCTACGATTATATGGCTGCCAAAAATCCATAAACAAAACGTCCCATTCAGATCGATTGTAAGCGCCATCGACTTTCCAATATATAAACTGGCACGCTACTTAACGGAACAATTAACCTCATTCAATGGCAACACCGGCACATGCCTTTAGAACTCGTTTGACATCATAAACAAAATCAAAAATTCAACGATTCAACCAACGGATATACTAGCCAGTTTCGACGTCGAATCTTTATTTATGAAGGTGCCTATCCCGGAAACCATGGAGATCATTAAAAATCATGAATTCCGGGTCTACGTAAACGAGCTGCACCCAAACATCAGATTTTCCTTTTAGAAAGAACAAAATCAAAAGTTACCCTTTCTTGATGTGTTGGTAGACACATCACCATCCATCGCAAAAATAATCGGTCATTAATTCCCTCATCCCCCGGGGTATAAACATTGCAGGCAAGGAGCAGCTACACCAGGAATTGGAAACGGTAAGGGAAGCGCTTATACACAACAAATATATAGGGCTTTTACGAAACAGAGGAGTCCTAAAGAGAACAAGGATTTACAGAGCGAAGTTGGATCAAAAGCAGTTGCTGCATTGGCCTACATAAAAGGCACGATGGAGCCAATCGGGTGAATTCTCAGGAAACACAAAATTCGTACCATCTTCAAACCCTCGACCAAAATAGGACAACTACTAAAAACCCCGAAGGATAGAAAGTCGAACATTTCACACACCAGAGGTAGATACAATTCCTTGCTCCTGCGGAAACGTCTACATATGAGAAAACGGTAGAATGATACAACAACGGATTAAGGAGCACGAAAGCAACACAACAACGGCTTCACAGAGTCAGCTCTAGCGGAGCACAAATTGGTATCCCAGGTCTGCCCTGAAGAAGTGAGCAGGATTGCTCACGAAACGTTGGAAATAGAAACAAATTACGTGGCCGAAAATCCGCAATATACCCAAAAAATAACAAATCACCGCCTTAAATCTAAATATCTCAAACCATTCGTGTTTCCTTTACAAAGGAAAATAGGCGCCTGTACAACACAAATCCACACGAGATTACATTTTGGAGGATATTGATAACTTCACATATTTGGAGTGTAAGATATCGAATGATGTAAATAAAGTACAACAAATAAAACGGAATAAATAAATCATATTATTCAGTTCTCCCCAACATAAAGGCGACATACATACGTAGGAAGACGGAGATTCAGACATCATTTCACGATCTTTCACATCAGTAAAGAGATTTTTATAAACCTCGATAAGACAGCAAACGAAGTTGGTCTACAAGTTAACGAAAACAAAACGAAAATTATAATGCCAACGAGAAAAATGGCGATACCGGACAGAATATAATGATAGACGAATACAATAAAAATAGAAATGGAGTAGACAAATTAAAATACCAAATTCAGCTCGCAAACAGCCTTCTACTCGGTCCCGCAAATTTTAAAAACCAACTGCATACAATGGAAAGCAAAACTCTGATAATAAGAATTGCACTATGCTATAGATGTAAAACATAGACTTTAAAATAAATGTTCGAAAAACTGGGTCCTGAGAAGAATATGAGGAGGGAATAGGAGCTATATGGAAGGACCACCAGTGGCGAATCAAATTAGCCCTGAAGTCTCTAAAATTCCGGAAGCTGCAATGGGCTGGCCGAAGGGAGAACAAAAGAACCAGGAAACCCCCGAAAGCGTTGGGCAGATTCTGTTGTTAATAATAGTTGGATTTCCTTCAAACTTCCCAAAGTTATGCCTTATGTTTTCTCTTATGCAAGTGGCATTTTGCAGTTCTAGCATGAACTTAAGAGAGTATTCCGGCCAAATTTCTCAAATATGCTAATATAGTATTATTAACTTCATTTGTACAGAAATCGGAACGGGATGTATTTTGAGGCCTAAATTCCCTTTAGGTACACCACTGTGATTTTTTCAGATTTTTCGGTGGGTAGGTGTGAGAACGAGATCTGTTACCCTTTTTAGGGGTCATTTTTTAAGCCCCCACTCCCCTATGCTTCACGCGATATCAAATATGGGACCAATTTCGAAAATGCCTAATTGAACCCTTTCATTTAATAATAATAATAATCGTTGGCGCAACAATCCATACTGGATCAGGACCTTGAAGTGTGTTAGAGCACTTCATTCAAGACCGTAACGGTACAATACAGAATAGCCTGTAGGAGGCACAGTGGTCAACATTGCGCTCAACCGAGATTATTACCCTGATTTCATTTTGCACCCTCCTTTCGCATGTATGGAGAGCCCCTCCCTCAAACTTTACACAAAATAGCGTCAATTGCTGTATGTACCACCAATTTTCGTGGCAATCGATCTAGCCGTTTCCGAATAAATCGGGTGTGATAGACAGACGGACAAACAGTCATCAACTCGATTCTAATAAGATTTCGTTTCACACAAAACCTTAAAAATGGGTGAAGTGGAGATTTGAATCTGCGAAGATATGCATTTTTAACGTGCTCAAAGTAATTTTTGGTTGATTAATCCGACAAAAAACGTTCTCCAAGGAATTTGCTTAGTTTATTGTGTTATTAAAAAATGATTGCTGAAGAAGCTGAAGCGCTTCACGGTTAATGTGGTATAAAGACGCACCAATCAGGGAGTAGAACTAAAGAATTCAATATCTCGCTGTCAGATTCCGTAACACGAACCCCCCTTTGCAAGAGAGGATAGCGAACGTCTGAGGAAATCAACTGATATCCATATTGCCCGTTCAAAATTGCATCCTCACATCAAATTTGATGCGCTTCTCAACAAAAGGGATTCGTCATGTTCGACTACCTTTCGGAGAACGTTAGGACGCCAAATACCACGTGCCGGCGATCAAACATGGAGGCGGATCTATGATGGTATGGTCTTGTTTTTCTCGTGATACAGTTGGTCCAATGTTTAAGGTCATGGGTGTAATGACTGCAGCCAAATACCGTAAATTATTACCGGGATCTATGTTGATTGTTAAGCAGGGCAATAATCTGAGCTCGAATGTCGATGAGTTGGCCAGCCGATAACCATGCAAATGCCCTTCAATAGTCTGTAAAAACCCTAGACTTGAGTCCCATCGAATATCTCTGGGAAATCGTTGACAAAAAGATTAGGGAACACGATTTCACACAAACAACTAACATATTTACCGCCAATGAGTAAGAGTGGAAGAGATTTCCAGTGGATCTGATTTTCTAGCTTGTTGACTCCATTTTTCAGGGTTGTCAGGCATTGAATGTTGAATGGAGAACATCTTTAAAAACTTTGAGTATAACTCAACTGTTATGCTATATGACTTTTGAGCTATTATCGTCGCCACTACTCGCAGAGAGAATATCGATTCAGCCTGGACTTTCACTATATTACTGGTCCCAGGGCAGAGGTGAGGTAATGTCTGATGGATATGCTTATCCTCTGGACGAAATCGTTAACTGTTTTTTTTTTAAAGTCGGGATTCTTTCCCAAAAAAACCAAAAAGAAAGGAGGAAGTTTCGTTTCAATTGGCACGGTCCATCTTCAAATGTATGAGTTCAGTACCACTTTATTGTTTAAACGCGTTCACTCTGAATGTAATTCCTACTCATTTTGTTTTTTCAAATCTATGTAAAGAAACAACCAACACCTAGGACCGTCAGTTGTCTCTGCCCTGAAAGAGACCGTCAGTTATTTCGTTAATCCTCACATCCAGTACAACCCCACATATACGAAACCCATTCAAAGCATTGACAAAGTTAAATATGTTCAATTGAAAAAGTTATAAATTGTTTTGTGTAGCAAGCAAATGTAGTGCAATATTTACCTTATTAATGATTCTATAATCTCCAGAAGCTCATTCTCTACTTTCTTTCCTAATATGGCCAGCTCCAACTTCAAACAGTCAGATGTTACACTACTTGACAGCTGATATATAACTCCTTTGATCACATGACGAACGCTGGCATTGAGTAAATGAGTTGCTGAAAAAAAAGATTCAGTATCTGGCGTAGCATTGTTCAAAAATAAACCACTCACCAGTATGATGTATAATATTCCTAGTTCTCCGATTTTGGTCAACATTCAGTTCAACTTCATCATTTACACTTAAAGTTATATCTTTAGTATCGCTATTTGTAAAGTTCCCCGAGTGTAATATGCAGCCGTTACTACAACTCACTTCTTTTACATCAAATTGAAGTTTGGAATTGCCTACATATGCAACAATTGTACCGTGATCGCTTTGCTGTCCGCCGGATTCGTGATAAAAATTACTTTTCTCAGTAATAATAGTCACGGGGTTGTCGGAATTCAACCGAACTGACTGTTCTGCATTTCCATTCTGTAAGATCCTCAAAATTTTTGTTTTAATAGTTGGCACTTGATAGAGCTTTGTACTCGTATTATACATGTAATTGTATTTGTAGAAGTTCTCAGTATTTTTCAAACCGGCAGTGTAGTTGGAAATTTCTTGAGATGCTTTATCTATTATTTTGGCATCAGAAAAAGAGTCTTTCGATCGATCTTTCGCTTTCGCTAATTCCTTCAAATATCCCACTTTATCGATTTGCAAGCCTTCCACCTCGGCTAGCTTCTCAATTGATTCTTCGTCTAATCCATATGTATCTTTTAGTTTGAATACAAAGTCACCTGGCATTACGTTTTTGGTGAAATGAGTTTTCAAAGTTTGTAGCTCTTTGTATGCCGGTACAAAGCCAGGTGAATCAAAAAGATCAACCTCTTCCAAGTGCTTGTTCGCGGATATTATCTCTTTGATGTTGGCATTGCAGTTTCGTCTCAAAGCTGTGAAAATTTCTTGCTCATGCGATAAGATTTCTAACACATTAGGCAGCTTCGTTTGCATTTCCGGATATGTAGGACCCAAAATTTCCGATACTTTTGGAATTATTTCGTGGAGCAAATTGTTCCGTTGAAAAACATTATTTGAAAGTAGCATCGATTTCCTTATAATTCGGCGTAATTTGTGACTAGGAGGAATTAAATGTAATATTTTTTTTGTAAGACGATAAATTCTCTTTGGAATGTTGCATCAGGGTAAACTTACTTTTGGTCAGGAAGCATTCCGTCCGCTAGGCAAGCTGTTATCATACGCGAGTGATCTGCTAGTGTTCGATAGGCGGTATCTAGAGCGTATTTTTCGCTGCTGGGCTCAAACTCGTAACCGTAACTTGGCGCGTTTGAAATCTAAAACAAAATCGAAGCTTGAATAGTGAGCGGATATTAATATGTTGTCCCTACCTTTTGTATAGTATCAAAAATTGGTAGAAATAAATCTGTGTCATAATTGGTTGATTTACCTTGTAGGATAGCTACCAATCTTTCCATTCCCATTCCGGTATCAATATGTTTCTCAGGAAGGGTTTCAATACTTCCACCATCCTTTCTGAAAATTATAGTCCATATTCCAAACTATCACATGTACTGAAAATTGCTTTATCAAACTAACCTGTTGTATTGAATGAAAACCAAATTCCATAACTCTGTTAAATCAGGCGAACCAGCGTTCACAAGTTTCGATCTAATACTTGGGTTTGAATTAGGCAAGTGATCAATATGTATTTCGGTACAAGGACCACAAGGGCCAGTAGTACCCATTTCCCAGAAATTATCTCTGCTTCCAAACGCCAAAATTCTATCATCGGGCACCCTGATTACATGAGTTTAATTATTACGAAAACTTTAAAGATAGGAAAATATTGGTACCCTAAACTCCTCCAAATTTCACGACATTCAATATCAGCTGGTAAGCTAAGCCCTTCATCTCCACCAAAATATGTAACATATAAACGAGACGTATCTATACCAAATGGGCCCCTTAATAAATTCCATGCCATTTCGCAGGCTTCTTTCTAAATCGGACGAAAATATCAAATGAAAGATAAAAGAATAAGATTGAAACCTACCTTGAAGTAGTCGCCGAAGGACCAATTCCCAAGCATTTCGAAAAAGGTGTGGTGGTAACCGTCTTTTCCAACGACCGATAAGTCGTTATGTTTCCCTCCGACCCGAATACACTTTTGCGAATTAACTACACGTCGGGCCATGGGCTGCTCTTTTCCCAGAAATATTGATTTGAACTAGAAATAAAATGTTGAATTGAAGTTTTGAAAATTTTGCTGGATGTAGGTTATAATGATCAACATTCCTATCAAATTCGCGCTCGAAAATCTATCTACCTATCTGTAATAATTGGAAATAGCACTATTTATCTACCTATTTGCAATAATCTGAATATCTACCAATTCGGAAATCCATTAAACCAGACGACCCTATATAAACTGCTGCCTCTTTTTCATCACGAACTTTCCTTATTAACAAAACCTTTCCCTCAAATACCTCATTCAATTTTGCTGGCACTACGCCATTTGGAAATATTAATTCACATCCAATTAAACCTAACACTACTTCGGTTTATGGGGGTTGGCTACAATAAACTAAGTCGAAGATGAGAACGGAATTAAATGTAGATTCTGCGGAAAGTTCAACCATACATATGTCGAGGGTAGACTTAGAAAACAAGTCGGGAAACCGGAAGCTAGATGCTTCAGGTATGAAAGGTTTTCTGTATTTCTTTTATAAAGAGATTTGATTGTGCATTTGTCCCATTAGCATGTAGCACGTAAAATATGCATATATTATGTGAAAATATCATATTTCAAGTGATATTGACATCCATAGTCTTGAATTTGCAGAGAAGCGACAGTTTTATCCTAGTATAACTTTGTTAGTAATAGTGCGAATTTCAAATTTCCAAATTTGACAGTATCATGCTTTATGCTGTAGCCTACATTGTTGCAAAATTTCGTGATTCTAGGGCGAACTTAAGGGGGGTTTGCTGTCAATTACTAAAAATTATAGTAATATACTATTATTAACTTTTTTTTAACAGGTATCGGTATGGAGGGTTTTTCGGAGCCTAGGCACCATATAGTGGCAGCCTAAAAAGTACCGAGACCTTTAATTTGATACCCTACATGACTATATTTGATAAAAAAAAAATGTACATTCTCCTTTTGCATGTATGAGGACCCCTCCTTAAATTCGACGTAAAAGGATGTAACTCACTATATGCGTGAGCGTTCACAGTTCCCACCTTTCTACCAAATTTGGTGTCAATTGCTAAAACCGTCTCCGAGAAAAATGCGTGTGACGATAGACAGACAGACGAACAAACAGTAAACCGATTTTAATAATTAATTTGTGTAAACACAAAACCTTAAAAACACGTTATTGTGAAAGTTGTTTATCGTAGGGGCATGAAAGTTTGGGATGCCCCAAAGTACGAGTGTTTCCCACCAGAACCCAAGGGAAAATTAAATGCCTGTGGAGTTCGAGAGCTGGACATGAATGCCTGCATCGGAAGAAACAAGAACAAGAAACAAAAAAAATGTTGCATTAAATTCACCACATAAGGATCTAGAAGATAAGGAAAATTTGTCAACAAACAATTATGAACATGATACTACCACAACGAAATTGGTGGCAGAAAGGAATGATCAGCCTGAAACAATCCACACGCCGAAAATAAATGGTCGAAGATTTCAAAAACATTGCACCTGGAGACGAAATTTATTTCCAGCACCATAATCAGCAGCGCTTGTATAATCATCTCGTATTTTATCACCTTGACATTGAACTTAATGCGGAACTATTATCGTACTTTCAATGTTCAAGAGAAGAGATACTATAAAAACTGGGTCACTGCCAACAAAGGGCATGGAAATGGTGGTTCCAATGAATGAGGCTGTAAAAGGGAAAGTGACAGTACTCATAGACGCTGTCGCTGACATAAATGGCCTTAATTACGATAGTTATTGTTCCGATGCTTGTAGTTCTTACAATATATTTTAATAGTTAGTAAATACTATTTCGAGAGCTACTTATTCTCTTTCTCCCAGGTAGCTTAAGTACTGAGGAAGAGAGGAAGTAGCTCTCGATACGTATTACTAACTATTAAAATATATTGTAGTAGGAGAAAGCTACCTAGTTTTATTTTTACTAAATTACGAAATGCAAGCACCAAGAGGCAAAGTGAACAGGAAAAAAGTTAGAGATGTAAGTGGACTCGTCGGAGGAACTAGATCAGCGGAGGGAACAATCTGTATCCGTTGCCTTTGGAAATAGAGCACGCTAACACAGCTGAGTTGGGAATGAGATAGCATTACCAAAGAGACAGTGAAATTAGCATTAACAGCTTGCAATTGTAAGATGCCCTCGATAAAAGTAATAGTAAAAATGTGTAAAGGGGAACAACGCCGAAAGGATAGGGAATCAAGAAAGCCTGAATTCGACGAAATAGTCGGTCCCCCACAATGCAAGCTCTTAGCTCGCATCAGTGTTAAGCCACGATCTGGTGCGTATGTTGTAGAGTCCCAGGAGCTTGCGACTGATGTGCATATGGGCAACGCCATTGTCGAAGCAACCAATAATTATATTTCCATTCCTTTAGTAGACGCTGCTGAAAAAGAATTCCATTTGGGTGCTAGTTTTCACCCAAAACTTAGGGAACTAAGTCATTTTAGGATAGTAAAAGGAACATCTCACATTAATATGGTATCTCGAACAAATAAACCTGAGCCCCGGATATAATCGATACTCGAAACGTTAAATCTAGAACGAAATTTCAATTCTGAAGAAGCGAATTCCATAAGAGATTTATGCAAGCGACATAATGACATTTTTCATTTAGAGGGGGATCTTGTCAACCATACTTCAATTCTACAGCACATAAACCGCACAAAAGGCGATTAGCCACTTGTTTGTCAAAAACAATAAATATCGTCTCCCACAAGCCCACAAAGAGAAAATCAACAAGTAACTATAGGATGTGCTACTAACGGGGGTTATTACACCTAATAATTCTCCTTGGAATTCGCCTCTATTATTGGTGCCTAAAAGGCCAGAGGCAGGTGAATCGAAAAAATGGAGAGTAATGGTGGATGTCCTCAAATTAAATGTAGTGATGGTGAAAGATGCAGATGACGGCAAAGATGGACATATTCAAAAACTGATGAGAATATTTGCCAGACTCCTACCTATCGACAAATGTACGATTTAACTAATTGCATGAGTTGTGTAACTATGCCCGACTTTGAGGCCGAAATGACAGCCAAATATTTCTATGATAAAGTACGATTCCAAACTCCGAAAATGCTTGCAACCGACAATGGCAGCAATTTCACGTCTAAACATTTTTCCATCTGTGCATTTTGCTCGGAATTAAAAAAATGCACATCATCGCCTATCATACTTCGAACGTAGTCACAAACCTAAAATCCTTCGTAAGCCCGGATTGGGCTGGATAAGGATTAATGGCTGTCACAGGCGTCTAATTCTGATCACTTTCAAAACACTTTTTGTCCACCTCATCATCCCGTCATCAACAATGTCTGCAGTAAAGATACCGGAATCCCTTATCGATGGAATACTTTTAAGCCGGGAAAAGATCCACAAAGCTCTTCAGGTACTCAACATCAACAAAGGTTCCGGCCCCGACTTAATTCCTCCTTACTTTTTGGGGCAGTGCGTTGACCAATTGACGACTCCCCTGTATACAGTCTTTAACAAATCGCTCTCAGCGCGCATCTTCCTATCCTCGCGGAAATCCTCCCATCTCACACCTATTTACAAGAGTGGCGATAGAAGGTGTGTCGGAAACTATCGACGAATCGCTAAACAATCCCTAACCTCTTTGAGAAGCTCGTCTGGGTTAAACTCTCTCTTGTCATCGACCCGCTTCTCAAGTAACAATATGAGTTTAGAAAAGGAAGGTCGACTTCCACAAATCAAACTATCTTAGTTTCTGATGTCCTCTGCGAGCTGGAAAAAGGAAACCAAATTAACGCGGTCTATACGTATTCCTCACCTGTTCTATGCCGATGACCTGAAAATGTATCATACTATCAACAATCAATCCGATACAGACTTTCTTCAGCCCAAGCTGCAATCTCTTGAGCGCTGGTGCATCCACAATAATCTCCACCTTAAAACATTTGGGTCACCAAGTCATTATATATGATATTTGTACGCCCACTTCTTGAATACGGCTGCATTGTCTGGAACCACGCTTTCGAGCTACGAAGCGACAGAATCGAATTCATCCAAAAGTAATTTGTACTTTTCGCCTTAAGAGACCGCTATTTGATTTTCAGAATCTTCCCCCTTATAAATACAGGATCTTTTAAATTTGATGACTGTTTCATCCAGGAGAAAACTAATCTCTGCCTGCTTCACCTTTGACATCATTAGAGGAGCAGTGAAGGTTGATGCTCTCTCTTCTAAGCTCCACCTCAACGATCAATCGAAGCGTACTCAACATAGGTCCTTGCGCAAGGAATATCAGCACCAAACTGTTTATGGTTATAATGTGCTCATAAACAGATGCTGTCGAATATTTAACACTCCCGGTACGCATTATTCCCCAGACTTATATAAATCCCAATTTAAAAATATTCTGATTAAGAACCTGTAATCCGTATTTATGTGTACCCTGCCGTCGAAAAGATAATAACTAAAACAATCCTGAAAAACATCGAGGAGCACCTCGAAAGCTTGATCGACGCAGAGCAGATTGGCTTCCGCTTTAGAACCTCCTGCATTGACCACATCATCGCCCTGGGGACCATTTTCGAACAGTGCGCAAAATGTCACGTGCTGCATCGAGGTAAAATCTCAAAGAAATTTGAGGTTCAAAGCGGAGTCTGCCAGGATTGCATCTTGTCACCGATACTATTTCTTCTTCTTATCGGTGTTCTTCATGCTGCCGGATGGCGTGGAAAAGTTCAATGGACCATGCCATTTTTCTTCAAGTACTTTAACTGTGCTCATGACATCTTTTTGCTCTCTCATCGGGTAATGAACCTTGGCGAAATGGTTCTGAATTTGGAAAGAAAGGTGAATATAGTCAGACTGAAGATAAACACCAACAAACCCAAGGTTCCAAGCTTGCCGGGTCATCGCATTCCCCTTATCTGCCGTCGATCAATTTGTATATCTACATGGAACGCTAGATTGGCTTTTGTTGCCTCGTCTAAAATCTAAAAATGCAGTTATCTCCACATCAAGAACAAGTTGAGACAGTTCTGTGCTAATGCTCTTTCTTTTATAGGGGAATAGCACATGTGAGTGACACCCACTCTTACTCAAAAGCTCCAAGTCCTCGTGAACACTTGTCTGTGACCTATCATTGGGGTATACTGATCTGACACTATTTCGAACAAAGAACTAAGCGTGCGCACAGGCCAGCTATCTGTGGACGATGTGATGAGAAGGTGGAAGTGGTAATGGACAGTTCATAAATTAAGGAGGGGGTCAACTGCTGGTTACGACATGTAGCTGAACCCGCTCTTCCAAGAGGGCCGGCAAAAGAGTCGCTCCCAGAGCCCTTGGTGTAGAACACAGAAGTTGAAGCGCATTTGACTGGACTGTGTACGATGATACGTAGGCGCGGTTGATACAATATGCCCATCAAGGTGTGAATAGCAACCATACAAATTTTAAAACAATATATATGGTTGCCATTTAACCCTTGTTATGGAATAGTGCATCAATCACACCTGCTTGCCATTGTTCGCAAACGCAACAAAAGGCCAATCATGAAACAAGGGTAAATGTTAATAAAGACATTGGTAGGTCTAATAACCGCTCACTGTTCTTTATGAAAATATCTGCAATGGGTATCTGAAGACTCAAGATGCAGACATCGCCATGGAGAAGATGAAACCACCCTCCACACCTTCTTAGACTGCGTGATGCCCTCGCGGTGGAAATATGTCGCGAACCTTGAACAACCTTGCAAGATTTGTGAAAACATAGAGGCGGATCGAAGCTGTGAAATCTATTAATGATTGCATGTGAGCGCTGCTGCGAAAAGTACCCGAAGTGTGTGCCGTGATAAAAGGAATTCCACAAATAGAAACTATTTCGCTACAAAACTACTATTCCGCAAAACGAAGGATGATAGCAAGTCATCGTAACATACCGCTCTAACCAGAAGTGAAATTATCTTTGGTATTAACTGGGTATAAAGGTTTTGTGTGAGAAATTTTATACCCAAATTTTCCCATTGGTATATGGTTTAAAACCCAAAATATTCCTTCAAATTTTTTTCAAACTACACATACACGTACATATTACACACGTAGATGTTATGCTCATCCTAAACAAACACACATTGCCTATTACCGAATACTATATTTATATTATAGATGCACGTATATAAATTGATTGTACACATATTTCTGATTCATTCTTGAGAGTTCAGCCGAACGCAGCAGACGTCCTTGGACAGCAGCAGAGGTAAAAGTTTTTTGAGAATTTATAAATTACAAGATTTTTTCTTTTTTCAGGAGTGGTTATCTTTTAGGTACCCTTTAGTGATAAGCGTGGATAGTGTTTTGTGGGTAGAAAATAGTTTTTGTTTTTTAAAAAAAAAATTTCAGCAGAAATCGCTATGGAGACGAGGGCCCAGAAAGCCCCAGAGGTCCGATTACTATCGGACCAATCCCAAGAGAAACTAATCGCCAGTCTGCAACGCAGTCTGGATGAAATTAATAAACAGCTTGCCGCGGCGAAAATTGAGATAGAGGAGCAGCGGAAGCAGAACGAGGGTCTGACAGCCCTCATTAAAAGCTTGCAGGAGTCAATAGACCTGCAAAACAGGGAGAAAAAAGAAAACGGCAAGCGTTTGCGCATCGAGAGTCCACAAGTGTCGGACTCGGAAAGCAACTCGTCATCGGAAGAGGAAATGTCCACCGACAACACGGACAACACCGCCACCGAGGAGGAGGAAGATGTAGACTTTCCACCTCTGCCGCCACCGAAACCAGTGCCAACTCTTCCGCCCATTTTTTTTAAAAAAACCGTAGTGAAGTCGCCGGAAAAGGTAAAGCCTTCAGGACAAGAAAGTCCTAAGGCTAAAGAAGCCGAAAAGGGCACGGTACCCGTGATCTTAAGGCAGCCATCAAAATGGCCAGCCATTGAGAAGGAATTGCGGAAAAGGAAAATTAATATCCTTCACGCGAGGAGGATTCACCTGGGAGTGAGAATAACTCCAGAGCAGCCGAGCGACCATCGGAAGATCACTAAATTCTTTAGAGAAAGTGGAATTCAATTCCACACATATCTTCTCCCAGAAGAGAAGAACATAAATATTATAATCCGGGGGCTCGAGGGTATAGCGCCCGAAGATGTAAAGGAAGACCTTGAGGATCAGGGCTTCCATCCCATAGAGTGCTTCTTCATAAAAATGAAGAACGGGCCCTCCAGACTACTGAAGGTGTTAATGCCGAAAAACGAAACCGGCATATACAATGTAAAATCGATCTGCCACCTGATCGTGAAAATCGAGTCCCAAAAGCCGAGGACTTCCCAATCGCAGTGCCATAACTGTCAGCAGTTTGGACACTCTGCGAATAACTGTTTCGCTGACGCACGTTGCGTTAAATGCGAGGGATCGCACCACTTTTCCAAATGCGAGAGGAAGCAGGAGCAGAAGGCAACCTGCACCAACTGCAAAGGAGATCATCCAGCCAGCTACGGCGGATGTCCCAAAAACCCTAAAAACATTAAAAAAACCTTCGCCCAGATGGCGAAATCGAATTCTTCTCCACAGGTATCACAACCAATCAATAAGCCGACAGGAAAAACTCCAACAGCACCGAAAACTCCCTCTTCCTCAGCGAACCCGAAGCCTGTGCAAATGGATCAAGTGCTGAGCAGCATGCAAGCACAGATACAAAACATGATGGAGTCAATGATGACTAAAATGATCCAAAACCTGTTTAGCTCTCAGATCCCTCTAGGCAACCCAACTAAGATCCACCATGGTAAGCATTAAGCTTAACATTATCACATGGAACGCAAATTCCGTAAAAGGAAAAATGGGAGAATTGAAAGAATTCCTTTACGAGGCAGAAGTAGATATACTACTCATCCAGGAAACGTTCCTCAAACCAACAGACCCACTTAAAGTACCCAACTACAACATATATAGAAACGACCGACTTACTGGCCGTGGAGGAGGAACCGCAGTCCTCATTAAGAGAAGCATCGAGCATCACCGCCTGGAAACACCACTCATCACTGGAATGGAAGCTACAGTCATCGAGGCAAGGACAGGACCAGCTGATATAAAAATCATATCAGCCTACCGTCCTCCATCAGCAGATAATTTTTCAGAGGACCTTCAACTGCTACTCAACGGGGACAGACCGACTTTTCTCGCCGGGGATCTGAATGCGCGTCATCGAGACTGGGGAGCAACCCGAAACACCAAAGCGGGGAGAGAACTGCTCGCTTTCCTAAACGGAAACGAAGCAACTATTCACGCACCAGAGGAACCAACACATTATGGACGCAGCACAACCGACACCATAATCGATGTGGCTATTACAAAGAATTACAGCAACCACATCACAATCAACGTGTTGGACGACCTCTCGTCGGACCACAAACCGGTGTTATTTTCAATATACAACATATATATTGAAAATCCACCGAAAATGATAAAAACCACCAACTGGGACACCTACCGCCATATTCTAAGACAATACACCACAACCTCAAAACTAGAAACTTCGGAGCAGGTAGAGATAGAGATTGAAAACCTAACCGCCCAACTAACTTCAGCCAAGCAGGAGAGCTCAACGGAGAGAGAAGTAAACGACCAACAATACTTCCGGCTCCCAAGAAATATTAAAGATAGAATAAGGGAGAGAAATCGCATCAGAAAAAGAGGAAGAATGACAGGAGATCCCAACCTGAAAAGAGAAGCGAATCGGCTCACTAATGTTATCAGAGATGACATTGACCGATTCAGAAACGAACAGTGGGAATACTTTATCCAAAATCTTGAGCCGGGAGGCAACAACTTCTGGCGGCTCAGCAAATATTTTAAAAGAGGCTCGAGAAGGCAAATGCCTACAATTCATGGTCCCAATGGCCTTGAATTTTATAAAGAGGGAAAGGCCGAAGCGTTCGCGGACTCACTCGAACTCCAGTTCAGGGAGAACACCGCATCGGACGACGAATCTGAAGAAGAGTACGAGTCAGAAACAGAGACACAAGATGACTCAACACAAAGAGAAGACTGGGAACTGCAAACAGATCAGGTGGAAGTCCAAACCATAATTCATGGACTAAGCAGCAAAAAAGCCCCAGGATGGGATATGCTTACAAACGAATGCATCAAGAATGCACCGAATAACATCGCCGAATCAATCACTGCAGTAATAAATGCAGTACTCCGTCTCAGAACATATCCAAAAGCATGGAAAAAATCCATCATCATCCTTCTGCCGAAACCGGGAAAGAACCCAACCTTCCCACAGAACTGGAGACCCATCAGCCTACTTCCAACAATTGAAAAAATTGCAGAAAGGGTAATACGGAGCAGACTGCAGGATCAACTCAACGAGCTCAACATCATCCCAGAGGAACAATACGGATTCCAACGAGATCATTCATGCGAGCTTCAACTGGCCAGAGTAGTCCAGCACATTCGCAGTGGTTTGAACAAGCGGAAATCGACCGGACTATTAATGTTCGATATATCGAAAGCCTTCGATAAAGTCTGGCACGCAGGGCTCGTAGCCAAACTAAAGAAATTTAAAATTTCTGATTCTATGATAAGACTGATCCAATCCTTTATTGCAGATCGAAGTTTTAGGGTGGCACTGGAGGGGCACCAATCAACGGAAAAAAGAATTGAGGCAGGAGTACCCCAAGGATCGCCGCTTTCCCCGCTGTTATACACAGTATACACGGCGGACATTCCAAGAAAATTTAACCGCTTCACAGGGATCTCCTTATTCGCGGGCGACACATGCCTCTTCCACACATCGAAACAGGCACGCCTCATCACTAGCAATCTTCAGAAGGCAACCAACACAATGTTGGAATACTTCAAAAAGTGGAAGATAAAAATAAACCCGGAGAAGACCCAGGCAATCTTCATCACAAGAAAGAGAGAACAGAAACCGGGAAAAATCCAAATCGAAAATCAGCCCATCGATTGGAAACCAACCGCGAAATATTTAGGACTGACTTTCGACAGCAGACTAAATTGGAGAAAACACATAAAGTTGAAAAGAGATGCATGCACAGGTACCCTGAAATCCCTTTACCCTTTAATTAGATCTAAGAAACTAAACATTAAGAATCGTCTTTTAATTTATAAACAATTAATTCGCCCATCTCTGCTATACGGGAGCAGTATTTTCTACCAAACATGTAAGACATATAAAAAGTAACTGCAAATATGTCAGAATATAGCTATAAGAAAAATTTTCAATGTCCCGCATTATATAAGAAACCTAGATATACATAGCGA
This sequence comes from Hermetia illucens, assembly GCF_905115235.1. NCBI lineage: Eukaryota > Metazoa > Arthropoda > Insecta > Diptera > Stratiomyidae > Hermetia > Hermetia illucens. The sequence continues at coordinate 112,237,597 of NC_051850.1, read as the reverse complement.
TCTAAAATTAGAAACCATAGATAAGTACATTAAAGATAAAGCCCTGAAATTATTCCAAAAAATTGATTCACACAAGAATAAAACTTTAAATATCTTAAAAACAAAAAAACAGAAAAAAAGAAACTTATCCTAGCTTAAGGGCATTAGTATTATAAGAATGTATAGTATTTTAAGGTAATTAGTATTATAAAGTAATATTGTTAATATTGTTAGTTAAGATAAAATTAGTTAAGTAAAAGTTAGTTAAGAAAAAATTATTATTATTATTAGTATTGTAAGTAATTTATAACTAGTATAAGATATAAGTTTTATAACGTTGTTGAAAAAAAAAAAAAAAAAAAAAAGAGGAACGATAACCAACCAGAGTAAAGATGGACAACAATGTCCACAGCGAAAAGGGGAGCAAAGGTGTCGAACACCAGCTCCAGATTCATCACAGTTCCAAGTATTTCTGATTCACTTCGTGCATAAAAGTATACACATGTACATGTGCATACAGTACGTATATTGAATACCGCTGATTTAATGTACAAATATATCTATCTGAATAAGGCACTACCCCAAAGCTTTATTAGCATATACATGTAAATGCAGACTTATGTCTGCCTCGAGTAATTGGTATATAAATGATTAAAAAACTAAAACGAAATGATTCCCTGCGATCCCCCATTCATATGAGCTCACTTTGCTGTGGTATTGACGAATTGATGTTATGATGACGTCATACACTTTTTAGAATGCACAAAATTCACATAAAATGAAAGTTTCACCTATAACTTTGTTAATAATAGTTGGATTTCCTTCAAACTACTCAAAGTTATGCTTTATAGCATATACTTAAGGGGGGATTCCGGCCAAATTTCTCAAGTAAGCTTATATAGCATTGTTAACTTGATTTGTGCAGATATCAGAACGGGATGTATTTTGATTCCTAGATTTCGTTTAGATAAACCACTGGGATTTTTGAGACCTGATACATTTTTTAAGAGTCACATTTCGAGCGCTCACTCCCCTACGTTTCACCTGACATCAAATATGCGGCCACATAGCCATATTCTTTATCCCTTAGAGTCAACGCTATGTGTAAAGGAATTCATAGACCATGCGTTCTCACCAAATTTCGTGACAATCGGTTCAGTCGTTTCCAAATAAATCGGGTGAGACAGACAGGCAGACATCGACTCGATTCTAATAAGGTTTTGTTTCACAGAAAACCTTAAATAGGAATTGTGGTAACTCGCTCTCCTATATCTTCCATCAGTTGAGTACGATCTCCGCTCTTTTCATAATCGCTGCCCACCTTGTACATTCACATTCCTCAATATAGAGAAAATAACCTTTCCAAATTTGCGATCATTTGTATTTTAAGAAAATAATAATAATAGGATTCATCACGTCCATTATTAGTGGAAGGATCAATGCGCACCTCGAGACCAACAATATTCTGTCCGAGGAGCAGAAGGGCTGCCGAGTTGGGTCAAGGGGCTGCCAAGAGCAACTCATTATCGACTCGGTAGTTGTAGAACAAGGAACTAGAGGCCAAAGAAACCTCTTTAGTTGCTATATCGATTATGCCAAGGCTTTTGATAGCGTTCCGCATACCTAGCTAATCGATATCCTACATCTGTATCGCATTGATCCGAAACTAATAAAGTTTTTGGCGACATTCATGGAAGGGTGGCATACCACCTTATCAGTGCGTACATCTGAGGGTGCTAATACCTCAGAGCCCATCCGTATACGGAGGGGCATCTTCTAAGGGGACTCATTGAGTCTCTCATTGGGTTTGTATGGCACTAAATGGCTATTGAATGATGCAATAAAGTATCGCTTACGTGCTAAGTGCGAACTGACACACTTGATGTACTTAGATGACATCAAGCTGTATGCCGGGACTGACCACCATCTTAGAAGTCTGTTGCGAATAATAGCCATGTTCAGCCGTGATATTCGGATGGAGTTTGGATTACATAAGTGTCGAATCCAAGCCATTCCCAAAGGTCATCACGAGCCGCATGCCGGACATAGCATTGGTGACCTCCACATCGAAGCTATGACCGAGACAGACTTCTACAAGTACCTAGGAATTCTGCAAGGAACCCATGCTCAAGTTGGTGATCTGAAGGATGCTCTGCTTTCCGAATTCCTGCGACCTGTAAAGCTGGTGTTGAATTCGCATCTCTCGGGGAAGAATAAAATAAGCGCATTGAATGTATTCGCTATCCCTTCACTGGCTTATGCATTCGGAATATTGCCGTGGACGAAGACCGATCTGGAAAACGTCCAGCGGCGGATACGGACAAGTCTGCCGTGGAGCGGATGAACCTGCCTTGTGACATCGGAGGTAGGGGCGTGGTTGACGTGGCGGCACAACATCATCGCCAAGTCGACTCGCTGCGCGCTTATTTTTACAGCAAAGAGCAGGCGAGTCCCTTGCATGCGGCTGTCTGTAAGGCAGACTGTGGACTGACTCTACTTAACTTGAAGGATCGATCTTCCAATCTTCTGAGTGGGATGAAGTCGGACCAAGAGCGGATCGATGAATGGAAGTCGAAGACAATGCACGGTAAACACGTGAATTGTCTTTGGCAGCCATTTGTCGATTTGCATTTGTCGAACAGATGGCTGTGTGCTGGGGAGCTCTTTGCTGAGACGGAGGGGTTCACGTGCGCCATTCAGGACGGCGTGGTCGCCACCCGAGCTTATAAAAGCTTATCATGAAAGAACGAGTGTAGAACGATCAGTGCAGAATGTGTGGTTCGGCGTTAGAGACGTTGGACCATCTCATTTCTGGCTGTACTGTTATGGCACCGGTGTAATAAACAAATAGGCATAATGGTGTATGTAAGGTGATTGCATACAAGCATGGGCTGATCTTGGGAACAGGCCCGGTTTACCGGTATGAGCCGCAAGCAGTATTTGATAGTTCTGGTTACAGCATGTATTGGGGCTTGCAAGTTCTGACTGATCGCCATATTGCACACAACAAGCCTGACGTGCTGTTAGTTGACAAGATAGGTCGCTCTGCGTATATTATTGATGTTGCTATCCCCCATAATAGCAACATTGAACGGAAATATGTGGAGAAGAAGAGGTGAACTATGAGTCATTGGCTCGGGAAATCAAAGAAATTTGGCGTCTCGAGCGGGTGGTTGTAGTTCCCATAATATTTTCAGAGGACCTGGAGATGAAGCATCAATAAATGATCTTCACAATCACCTGAAGAACGTTATCATGGATACGGCCACAAGCATACTTGGCCCCAGCCGCAAAAGGAGTCGGAACGGCTGGTTTGACGATGAATGTAAGCTAGCTACGGAACGGAAGAATGCCGCATACCGAGTAATGTTGCATTCTCAAAGAACGGGCACGCGCAGAGACTTATCATGAACTCCGTCGAGCGGAGAAGCGACTTCACAGACGGAAAAAGGAAGCTTGGGAGAACCAACAAGTCTGCAAACTACAAAAAGTACAGGGAGCAACCGCACCAGGCGCGGAAGTTTTACCAACAAGTCAGCAGGATGAAGGCTTATACACCTCGATGCTCATCCTGCCGAGACAAAGAGGGAAATCTGATTTCCGACAGAATGGGCATATTAGAGCGATGGGTTGAGTACTTTGATGAGCTACTGAACAACCAGAACATCGGCGAGGTGGAGGTCCTGCCAACTGAAGACGACGGACAAATACTGCTACCACCAGGTTTAGGACAAACAGTCCGTGCAATTCATCGGCTAAAAAATCATAAGTCGCCAGGAGCCAATGGAATTACAGCCGAATTAGTTAAATATGGAGGCGACCAGTTACACCAAGTGGTTCATCAACTTGTGCTCAAGGTATGGGACAGCGAATCAATGCCTGACGATTGGCAACGAGGCATAATCTGTCTAAAACATAAAAAGGGAGATATCACACAGTGCAGCAATTATAGAGGTATCACGTTGCTGAGTACCATCTATAAGATATTCTCCTCTATCTTGCTAGGCCGGATAGCCCCATACGCCCAGAACATCATTGGTCCATACCAAAGAGGCTTCACTCCAGGCAAATCAGCAACAGATCAGATTTTCTCTTTGCGGCAGGCGATGGAAAAACTGTTGGAATATGGACAACAGTTGCACCATCTGTTCATCGACTTTAAAGCCGCCTATGATAGCATAGCCAGGGTAAAACTGTACACGCCCATGAGAAAATTCGATATCCCGACGAAATTAATAAGACTGACTAGGCTGACCCTGACCAATGTGCGAGGCCAGCTAAAAGCAGCAGGATCACTCTCAAGACCATTCGACATCAACAACGGTCTACGACAAGGGGATGTGCTATCTGCGTCCTCTTTAACTTGGCTCTTCAGAAAGTGATCCGTGGTGCTGAGGTAAATGCAAGAGGTACGATCCTCTTCAAGTCCACCCAACTACTGGCCTATGCTGACGATATCGACATCATGGGAAGAACCACCCGAGACGTACAAACTGGCTTCATCCAGATCGAGCAGGCGGCAATTGGCGCGAGATCTTGGGCTGCACATCAATGAAGGCAAGACAAAATATATGGTGGCAACGTCAGCACCGAAGACGAATCAACCAACAACATCAAACCGCACTGGTCAAAAACGAAGAAGAATAAGGATAGGAGAATACAACTTTGAGACCGTTGACAATTTCTCCTATCTAGGGTCGAAAATCACAACCGATAATAGCTACGATGATGAAATCCGCGCACGGTTGTTGTCAGCCAGCAGAGCCTATTTCAGTTTAAAAAGACTGTTCCGCTCGAAACGTCTCACCATAGGGTCAAAACTCTCACTGTACAGGACAATGATCTTGCCACTCCTCATGTATTCCGCGAAAACTTAGGTTCTTAGCAAGAAAAATTGCGAACTCTTGGCCGCGTTCGAGAGAAGAATCCTCCGAAGAATTTTTGGCCCCCTACATGAGGATGGACGATAACGTTGCCTATACAATGACGAAATCCTTGAGCGATACCATGACCGTCCGGTTATGGATAAAATCCGGCTCAATAGGTTACGGTGGGCGGGTCACTTAATCCATATGGATGAGGATGATCCCACCCGGAAAGTCTATAAGGGCAACATATATGGTAGAAAAAGCGGGAGCGATGGCGTAGGTCAGGACGCCAGACAGCTTTTGGGGATATCGAATTGGTGGACCTCGTTCAAATCATGCAGAAGTATACCATTCTGCATACGTGCTCGATGTTGCGGGGAGTTCTCGACGGATTCTCCCATTAACCTACCACCGGCCACCACCACCAGTAGGATCGTCCGAGCCTAAATGCCTGGAACTTAGTGCTAGTATTAGGTAAAATCCGGCACCTGCCGAGATTGTGATAACTCGGAAAATAAGATAATAAGAAATTGGTGTTTGAAATAAAGTCAGTGTTGGCTTTGGACTTAAGGAAGAAGTTACTTTGCAACATTGGGATACGTTTAGGAATGACTTATTAATCGAGGATTATTATAATACTCTAAGATGATTTGGTTTTGGGATTAAAAGGACACTTAATACTTGATAATAGTTGAACCAAGTTAGGTGTTCCCATTCTCTTAGGAGCATTTCAGGAGCCCACCATTTTGTAGGAATATTATCAAACATTACATAGACAATAAGAGCAGGCTCGATGTGAATCTTCTTAAGATGGTCAAATGTAGAACAAACTTTAAGGAAACTTTACCAAAATGACCAGTTGTACTTTTGACTCCGTGCATGTTAAAAAGCTGTGATAAGACTTCTTAGTTATTTCGGGAATGAGTTTAGTTTGCACATAGTATTAAGCATTGAAAACGGGTGAACCAATTTTATATATTACCTGATTCATTCCTGCATTTACAAAGGCCACAGTAGGATCACAGAAAGGCACCACGGGGCTGGACCTCACGAATGTATGACCGTGCTCCTCAATGAAATAATCTACAAACATCTTTCGGATCTCACTTGAACTTGGAGACTTCCGCAAACTCGCTGAATACATGCGGCGGGCATATTTATGCACACCACGGTAAATCATTTCCACTTCCTACCGATCAAACACAACTAGGTTCAAACAAAGGTAACCCCTAGGTTAGGCGGTCCTGTTGGTTGCAAAGTGCCGGCCTCCAGTCAAAACCAGCTGATCTAAGTCTTCGACGGTCGCGAATTTTATGCTCTAGTTGAATCGGCGAGTGTACAAATTTGCAGTATTGTATTCAATTTCAAGTATACAAAGTCGACCCTAAAGAGATTGGTTCCGGAATGACTTGTCAGTAAGGCCATTGTCTACAATTTTGTTCTTTTTCAGATAAAATTCAACTTTTTTGAAACACATTTGTTCGTTGCGACGGGTTTGCGTCTTAGATGCGTCTAGCATTGCATTCTTAATTCACGGATGTCAGATGTCAACTTTGATAGTTAAGTGACGCTTGGATTTGTTTGATGTTGTGTCTTGTGGATTTTCGTGGATATTTGTAAATAGCCTTGCTTTGCTATTGGTGTACCAATTCAATGTTTGCTGAGGAACGCTAGCGTTAAACTCGACACAAAATAAGTGTAAAGTGAAGGCTTCTATTTGGTGTTGTGGGCTCTTGATTGGGTTAGAGTTCTAACCAGCTACGCATTCAGGGGTTGTGTACGGTCTCGGAGAAATTAACGATGATGATGCATCGCAGAGGTGGTAAAAGGATCCGAATGGATGACCCACCACCTGATTACGAAGATGAGAGGTAAGTGGCCTCCACGGAGATTAGCTTAGGAACTGTGTTAATATTTCCGACTTAACCTAGTCTCCCCAGAGTGAAAGTGCGCCAAAAAATTGCACGTCTTACTAGAATATTAACCCTTCCGCTGGGAAAACTTCCTTACAATATTTTAGTCAAAAGAAAGGTAATTTAATGTAGCTATAGGAAGTAAGTTTTTAGAGTGGGTGTGGTGAAATTATTTTCGAAAGAATTGGTTGAAAGGAGTAAGGAACGGAGAGAGGAATGTAATGAGAGCAAGCAGGTAAAGTAGAGTGAATTGAGGACATGAGTAAATGCGAATAAAAGTAATGAAAGTCCTTTTTTCGTTCATGGATAAAGCATTACTGCCGGGGAATTATATATCCGAGAAACCCGCAAGTAGATCTAGCACAAAACCTGGGGCTACTGCCCTTTTGTTAGAACATTTATTTCATTCTTCGAGCCATTTGGTCATTGTTTGCTTTCTTTTCGTATTTTCGTTGAATGCAATTATTATGAAAGCAGAAATATCTATAATATTGTTATGTTTTCTTTACATACTGTCCACTTGGATACTGAGACTTCTCTACTCGGACTCATTTACGTTAAAATCTGGACCTTCCCCAGCCCCCTTTACTTGAAAGCCTGAGACTTCTGTAATCGGAACCGCACATGCAATTAATAACACCCGTTCTAATTACACACACTACACAGAAGCGTTCTTTAACGGAAACGTTTGTTTCACACTTAATTATACAACATTATTTTACAATTAACTACAGGACAGCTGATACAATTCGAGACGTATTTATAACCGACGCATGATCTAATTCAAGAACTAGGCTGACTCCGTGGGTGGACCTCCAGCCTTTTATACCCCGCGAAACATTACAAAAAGGCATGCGAAAACTTTGCTAGAAAACTTCTTTGCTCTTTTACAGGGTTTCCTTATTGACGTTAGAGTCATCTATTATCATTTATCCTAACTAAATATTCACCATACCAGTATGCAATTGGTGCTCTGGGTAATTGTCATTACTACGATTTAAGGGGGTCATCCCGTGTGTCGGATCAGTGGAATCGATTTTTTTTGGCTTCAATTGTGTCTAGATAGTGTTGAATATATGGGCAAAGTAATTTTTTGGTCTTTGGAGTCTTTCGGAAATTATAGTGTTAAACATTTAATAAGTCACATGCCAGATCTACGGCGATCGCCGTAATCAAGCGTGCATTTATCGGTCCGCATGCCGTTCGAATGACTTCACTAAAAGGACAAGAATTGAAGCCAAGGCTATACATGAGAAGAAACCTAAGGTTTATGGACTAGGCATAGCAGATTAATGACCAGTTTTTGTTTTATGGCTAAAATTCACATTTTACTTTTAAATTGGGGTTTTCTCGAAACAGCATGTTGAAAATCTGCTGCCATCATAACCCAAAATCTACCCAATCAAATTCTTTGAAATTCTCAGGACTTATTCAGAACATATTTCTACGGCCCGCAAACTAGGATAATTGCGATTCATTCAGTACTTTGTTTTTTATTCATTAAAGAAGCCTTTAAAAAACACAAAAATTCCCAAAAAAAGTTTAACATGGCACCAAAAATTTTGCTTTTAATATTTTTTAATAATCCTAGTTTGCGGACTGTAGTTAAGTCTGCACGTTAAAATGCCGTTTACTTTTTTTCTTTAAAATGATCTCAGTGCCCTGTAGCGTGGCAGCAGAAAGACACTTTTTTTTGGAGATGGGTGTATAAATTGCTCTGTATTTCAATAATGAATTACGCTATTGGGCTGAAAAAATTACTACGTATGCTGAAGATATTAATAAATATATGGTGAAAAATTCGTATTTGTATCTTCATCCACTTCATCACAAAAAATTTCTAAAAAAGCGAAAAAAACGGCCTTCACACGAGATGACCCCCTTAAATTGATGTCGCACATATTTTTCGCAAAGTGGTTTTCGTTACACTACCCAGTGCCTAAATTTGTTCTTCCCTAACAAGGGTCGCCGCTATCTGCCTTGTGTCCTCAATCGTGCTCCTCTTTCCAGGTGTTCCAATTTCATTTTTGCCCACTTCGTATAATTTTATAAAGCCATGATTAAACTCCTCAACTTCCTAACATGATTCTTCCAATTTAGACGACTTTCATGTTTCTCCGAAGGAGTCGACAGAACTGGTTCATACATCAAATCTTTCTTGTCTCCTATTATTTGGATGGCGCAATTTCTCTTTACTGCTAATTGATGGCGGCTTTGCTTCAACCATAAAATCTCGTTTCTCGTTTCCAATCTCAGATATCAACACATTTCTTCGAAGTCGTACATTCAACCTTTTTGTAAAATCATGTTGTTCACATAACCTACCAAGATTGGATCCTAAACATCTGGCCCAATAGAACTGCCGTTTGCCTCCTGCTATAGATTCGATGACATCCTAATTCTAACTGTTTACTCCTTCATAACATCCTAAAATGATGTGTCCATCCGCGTAACACAACGACCAACAATTGTACGACTCCAAGACCCTCATTTTCCGAAACGTTTAACACGTATCTAGCCACTTGCAGAAGATTTTGCCGTCATGGCGCATAAACCTTAGCTATCCAACTTTCAAGAGTTAATTCACCCCTCTTTCGTCTTTGGTTCTGCTCCTCCAAATTAATTGTTTACTTTTATCACTTTTCCAGAGCCTTGCTATGTTTGTTCGAAAGTCAGCTTACTCCGCTGTAGTACTCAAACGATGAACACGATCACTCGTGTATTCTCCTTACTTTTCAATTTCATTTATCCATACGTTTTGATACCTTCCACTTTTTGCGATGCTTCTTATAATTCCGTGTTACTTTCCTTCTTCTATTCCAATTATAAGACTCGCTTTTAAAAATGCTCATAAGTTTTATTAATTTTATAACTTTGCTTGCTTTCAACTCACTAAGCGCAAGACTCCTTGCCGTCCAGCATATGTCCGTTGTTTCCTCTGTCCCCTCTTTATATTTTCCGTCTGCCGACTTATCACTTCCTTAATAGTCACCTACTCTGAGTTTGCACTGTAGGTTGTAATTATGCTTACCCTGCTTAACAATTTGTTCTTCTTTTTTCGTACCTTCTCGCATGGCCTCCCCTTGCCATTTTCCACCTTCACGTATGACTCCTCTCCATGGTAGATTGCTTCTCGGTAGTTTCGCTCACTTCTTGCCTTACCACTTCTTGGGATTTCTCAATATCCTGACTGGTACTCCTCCTGCCACTTTTCAGCTTTCAGCTTTTCGGATGCTCCCCTCCATCGACTTTGTAATCCCACTGTCGTCCTAATGCCGCATTACTTCTTTATTTTCTTGATACATCGCCTTTTTATCCTGCTACTCTACAGTTCCCTCTTGGTTCTCCATAACTTCCTTTAGACCGTCCTCCAAACACTTCATACCTTCTGTTCGCTATTCTGCTACTTCTACAATGCTTTATTTTCGTTTATAAGTTATCTCCAACTTTTTTTTAAACTCTTTTAAGTGGCGTGTTATATACTTAAGATTTGCTATAGCATTTTCCTATCATTTTGCCATTTCTTCTTGGCGTCCTATCATCATCCATTTCATAAATTTTGCTTTTTTTTCGGTTTGTTGTCTTGTCATCTCTTCCATAAATTTTGCCTGCCTTTCGTCTTGCCGTCTCTCGAATGCTCTTCAGCTTGGTTCCATCGTTTTGCAATTTCTTCCCATCCTCTTTGATCAAGCTTGCAGTAAGACTGCCAAATCGTTGTCAATACGGACTTTCCGTTGCTCCATACCACTAAGCAAATTTCGCGCACTGTACAATTTGTGAAGTGCTTTTTCCACTTTTCATCTCTCACAGAATCATGAAAAGGCTTAAGATCACCAAATTTTCCTGATATGGTGTATGGTAGCGACACTTTTACTTCTTTCACGTAATGCTCCAATGCATCGCGCTAATGCCCCATCGCAGTTCACAACAGAGCTTTGAATTCCTTTCGTTTACGATACGTCTCCATGTTTACGCACTCAACCAGGTTCTGTAATGTTTTTTTTGGAATGTAACTGACAATTTTGTCCGCATTGGAGATTTACCCAACTTACTTCCAGAAGCGTCTAGGTGTTGCACGGCCATTCATTCCAGTCACTCTTTCTGCTTTCTTCCACGGGCTGGGCTCTAAGTTGAAAAGATGCCTTAAATGCTCGAGTATATTTTTTCGGTATGAGTGTGTATATGGTTGAATCTGTTGCACGTACGAATGATTCCGAAATATAAAATATACATAACTGAGTATCAACCTTCAAATTCTGTTGTGAATTTCCAGACTGGTACCGAGACATGTACATGTATATTTCATTATTAATTAGTCTGGTCGGACCAAATATTAATAACTCAACTCTAATTTGTTGGAAGACTTTATTGGCATAGGTACACCAGGCATGAGTGAGCAGTGATAATCTGAATCTACAAAATATCTCTGGCCAACGGTTAATTGTAAAATCGATTGTTAGTCTTTTGATACGGGGACGTTGAAGGTAGGCTTTGCATCCACAATGATGAGTAACGTAAGTGGTAAAAGGAGCACTTCACAACGATATTCAATCAAAGAAGTTCCACTTGCCGTGCATGAAATAACTCATCATTATCATCATCAACGGCGCAACAACCGGTATCCGGTCTAGGCCTGCCTTTATAAGGAACTCCAGACATCCCGGTATTGTGCCGAGGTCCACCAATTCGATATCCCCAAAAGCTGTCTGGCGTCCTGACCTACGCCATCGCTCCATATTAGGCAGGGTCTGCCTCGTCTTCTTTTTCTACCATAGATATTCTTTGAAAACTTAAAAATCATTAATGATTAATCGGGTCGACAAAATGACAAAAAATGCAAAATCGTTGGATTCCTGCCTGAGATACCTCGATCGAAAGGGGAGGCGGCCAGCATTTCGGAAATTCAAGTATTTTCGCGCTATGATGTCCGAAACGCGAAATATTGCTAAAAATCGGGCGCCAGGAAGGCTGGCTGAAACCCAAGAAAATTGAAAATTTCGTTCATTAATTAATGTACACGGAGTGCCATAATTGGGCGGATATTTACGTTTTCCTTGCATCCACAAAGATGGTAGTCCAAATACTCTCCATCAAAGTAAATGCTAGAGAAGTTAGAAATTCAAAATGGAGTCCGTCAATGGTATCCAATTATCGATAAAATTCCTTCTTTTCTTATCTAAGTCATGAAGGAATTTAAGGGATCATTTTGTAAACTTTTGTGCTGATAACACATTTGTTTCTCTCGAGTCATGCACATCAGCCAAATGACCCTGAATCTGGGAAAAGTACAGTGACACTTCTGTCCTTAGCGTTTGGCGTACCAGCGCATGTTTCAGGCCTAAAATCATTGTTTGATGCATGTAGAACTTTAGAATATCGTAATTACAAGCGGAAACCTTTCTGACAAAAGGCAGATTTCACTTTGGAAGAACGACTGATATTTTCACTTTTTGATAGTCCAGTCCATCGGGTAACCTGTAGTTAGGCGTTATTATTTATTAAAATCTCTGTTTCTGTGAATTTTGGTAGACTTTAACCCGGGACTTTCCATGCATATGTGAGGCAGATTTTTCTTTATACGCAACAATGTGGAATGTCAAATGAGAGGTCTCAGGTTCAAAGAGAGAGGATAGAGAATAAATGGATGAACCCAAAAGTGGAGCAAGATGCATCTTTTTTAGCTGCATCAATGATCATCATGATATTGGAAACAAAACTGGAAAAATTCTTAGAAATTTTATCAGATTGTTAACAAACTCCTCGCGATTTTTGTCATTTTAATTTTTTGCATTAAATGATAAATTGGCCTTAATCACGTCGATCTGCTTACAACTATTGAGGAACTTGCCTTGAGCGTATATACAGCGGTTTTCAATCACTTACGGGAGATTGGAAATACCAATTTGCTGGTTAAATCGATGTCACATGAATTGAACGAAAATAAAAATAAGCTGGATACTGGAAGCTGGGCGTTTCGGATATAAAGGTTTTGTGTTCAGAAACTGGCTATGCATGATTACCAATGGATCCCGCAGATATCGGAACAGGCCTAGATTTCATATAGATGAACCCCTGTGATTTTTCGAGTTTTTCGATTGAATAGGTTCTTTGAACGAGACCTGTATCATTTTGAGGGGCACATATTTGCGTCCTCCCTCCAACATTTTCCACTCAATTTCAGAGAGTCATGTATGGGGAGCCCCCCTTCAAACTCAACACAAAATTGCGCCACTCGCTGCATACTACTGTGATCAAAAAGTAAGGTGAAATTTTCATTTAAAACGACCAGGCATTAGAAAGTCAAGCAAATTTTCTTTCCTTAGTTGGTAGGACTGTCTATAACTTTTGCCAGGCGTTTGTTTGTCAAAAGGTTTAATTATCTCCGAGTTACAAATGGTTTTGTAAACCACCAAAAGTACATTTTTCGATTTTTACAATGGGTGATTTTATTGAGCAAAAAACTTGCATCAAATTTTGTTTGCGGAACGAATATTCTTGTGCGGACACGTTGAAAATGTTGCGGAAGGCCTTTGGTGATCAAACTATGGTACAAAAAATGTTTATAAGTGGGACAACGAGTTAAAAGTGGGCCGAGAATGCGTTTAAGACGAACCGTGCTCTTTACGACCATCAACGTTTACCGACGAGAGCCACGTCCAAAATATCAAAGATTTGGTGCTTGAAAATCATCGATTGACAATTAGAGACCTCGTTGATAGTGTTGGTATATCATTTGGCTCAGCCCAAACTAATGTGAAGGATGTTTTGTGTCTCAAACGCGTCAAGTCTGGATTGGTGCCGAAATTGCTCAATTTTTTAGATTTTTTTAAAGTTTTGTTTGCAAAACAAAACCTTATTAAAATCTGTCCGTCTGTCTCTGTCTGTCACATGCACTTTTCTCAGAAACGGCTGTAGCGATTGACACGAAATTTGGTGAGAATATGGGAACTGTGAACCCCCAGACATGCAGTGACATCCTTCTACGTTGAGGGAGGGGGGTCCCTATACATGTAAAAGGGGGGTGTACAATTTTTTTTCACGAAGTCGGTCTTAGTTTTGAGATTTGTTAGAAAGGCGGGGAGTGGGAGGAGTGAAAAGTGATGATTTCTTTAACGGGCCCATTCTCAGAAACTACCCAACCGAAAAATCTGAAAAATTCATGAATCTCCTCCATATGGTGCCCAGGCCTCAAAATAATCCCCAAATCGATATCTGTTCAAATTAAGTTAATAATATTAATATTTTTGGGGGATTGAGTAAAACACCCCTTAAGTTTATCCCAGAGTTATAAAAGTATAAAAGTAGTAGTATACAATATATCATAATATGCAGCATATTATCCCCAAGTTTGATCAAAATCATACTATTAGCAACAAAGTTACAATGGCTCAAAGTGTCTTTCGCGACTTGGTTTGCATTGGTTCTTCGCGATTTTTTTACCAAAAATTCGACTCACATCGTATTCGCCTGATTTGCTTCCGTGCGACTTCTGGCTATTCAGCAAACTCAAAAGGCCAATGCGGGGATGCCGTTTTGACACAATTGAGGAGATAAAAACCGAATCGAAAAAGGTCTTGTAGGCTATACCGAAAAAAGACTATTCTTACTGTTTCCAGGACTGGAAAAGCGTTGGCAAAAGTGCGTTTTATCGGACGGGAATTACTTTGAAGGGGATGAAATTAATTTGGAAGAATAGATAAAGAATCTACATTTTATAAACAAATTTACCTTACTTTTTGATCACAGTAGTATAAAGAGAGAAGGATATCCGGATGGCTCAAGTAGTTAGAGCGCTGGGCTGTCGTAGCGGAAGGTCGCGGTTCAAATCTCACTGGTGGCAGTGGGATTTGTGTCGTGATTTGAAGTCGGATACCAGTCGACTCAGCTGTGAATGAGTACTCGAGTCAAATCAGGGTAATAATCTCGGTCGAGCGCAATGCCGACCACATTGCCTCCTACAATGTACTGTAGTGTACCGTTACGGCCTTGAATGAAGTGCTCTAACACACTTCAAGGCCTGATCCAATATGGATTGTTGTGCCAACGAGACGCACAGACCACATGTTCTCAGCAAACTTCGTGACAATCGGTTCGGCTGTTTTTTTTTAAAGGTTTTGTATCACACAAAACCTTAAAACGTCGTTTTATAGTTTCATCTTCTCTGACTTTCCGTAACAATAAGACTTGTTTCTTGATCGCATTATGGCATTTGATGATTGACTTGCAGAACAGGTCCCTTATAGATTCCACAACAAATCTTAATTTGTCAGGCAAAATCTCATCACACCTCAACAACAATCTTTCCGTACTTTTGGACGATATTACTGATTCTCGTGTTCGGGCACTCCTCCAAAAGTTCAGCCAGATTACTACCGAATGTAGTCTCTCTAAACCAGTGAAGCACAATGTGCAGCACCACATTAACACTACTGGTTTCCCTATCTTCTTAAAGGCGCGTCCTCTACCACCTCAGAAGCTGGCTATTGCACGGAAAGAATTCGAGCAACTTATCCAACAGGGTATCTGCAGATCTTCAGACAGCTGTTAGTCTTTCCCACTCCATATGGTCCCTATGCCCAACGGCGAATGGCGCCCCTGTGGGGATTATAGAAGGCTAAACGCACAGACTGTTCCTGATTGATATTCCATTCCATTCACCCACGACTCTGCACATCATCTCGCAAATTGCTGCATTTTTTTGACTTTGAATTTAACCAAGGCGTATCACCAAATCCCTGTAGCTCCAGAAGACATTCCAAAGATGGCAATATGTTCACCCTCTGGACTCTTCGAGTTCACGCGGATGACTTTCGGGCTGTGAAATGTGGCGCAAACTTTTCAAAAGTTCATTCACTCGGTCCTGCGAAACCTCGACTTCTGTTTCGAGTATTTGGACGATGTTTCGGTCGCTTCTCCCTCAGAGTCTGAGCATTTAGCCCATCTCGAGTGCATTTTTTAACATCTTGAGGCCGGTTTAATTCTAAACGTTGATAAATGCAAGTTTCTCCAGGTGAGATTCCTCGGCTACTTCATTTCCCCTGACGGAATACAGCCCAACTCAGACAACGTGCAAGCGATCACAAGCTTCCCGCATCCGAAAACTGTGAAGGAGTTGAGGAGGTTCTGCTAAACTTCTATCATCGTTTCCTTCCCAAGGCCGCTCAACACCAGTCCGTTTTGAACGCATACTTGTCTGGCCCCAAAACAAAAAAAACACGAGAGATTGTGTGGTCTGAAGAGGCTGTCCGCGCGTTTGACTAACCCCGACAACAACTGGCTGATGCTACACTCTTGGCATTTCCTCGACAAGATGCACCTCTAGCCGTTTTTGTTGATGCCTCTGACTTCGCAGTAGGTGCTGCTGTTCACCAAAAAGGTGAATCAAGTCTTGCCGCCGTTGAGCTTTTTCTCTAAACAGTTCAACCCCGCTCAACGCAACTATAGCACCTACGATCGAGAACTGCTCGCCGTGTACTTGAGCATTAAATACTTCCGTTTCTCCCTAGAAGGCAGGCCGGTCATAATGTTCACGGACCTTAAGCCTCTCACGTATGCTTTAAAACAAAAGCCCGACAAAACGTCCCATCGTCAGCTTCGACACCTGAGCTTTATAAGCCAGTTCACGTCCGACATACAGCACGTGTCTGGCAAGGACAACATAGATGCTGACGCTTTGTCACGTGTCTCCGAGGTAAACATCCCCGCCTCACTCGACTTCTCGGCTATCGCCAAGGCGCAGGAGGATGACGCAGTGCTTCAGAGCCTTAAATCCAACCCCAAATAGAAATTTCGGGAGTTGCCCCCTCTCTCTGCTGCGGGTACTCTGAAAAGGGACCACGGCCATACATTCCGGCCACCTTTCGCAAGGAAGTGTTCTACGCAGTTCACGACTTAGTGCATCCAGGCATCAGGACGACAAATAGGCTAGTCACTGAGGAATACTTCTCGCCGTCCATGAACAAGGACGTTAACTCCTGGGCCAGGGAGTTTATCGCATGCCAGAAGTGTAAGGCCACCAGGCATGTAAGAAAAGAAGTGGGTTCATTCCCACGCACTACCAAGCGATTCCACAGAATACTTGGCCTCCGAACAATCCGCCGAGAGGAAGGAGCTGGTATACGGGGAGAACCCAAGGCTCCCAATTGACCCGGTTTTCGACAAGAGATCGGGTCCATACGAAGGCCCGTATCGTGTTCTCGATCGGGGAGAACATTTCTTCCAGCTCGAGATCGGGGGACGTAGGGTTCGCTTCGCCGAATGATGGGAAACGCAGTTTCCGATTCAGTCGCTGAAACCCCTAGGTTTCATCTGGGGGCGGAGTGATGTGGCGCAGCAGGGTTTGCAAAATTCGAAATTTATTTCGAATGTTGTTAATTTAACTGACAGTTGCCACCACCTGTGTTCTCCGTGGCGTAGTAGACCTTGCCAAATGAGGTGAAAAATTGTGTAAATAATTGAAATTAGTTGTCAGCGTTCGACCAAACTGGTCGCATGAAGACTTAAGAATTTACTCGTCATTCACAGAAAGGAGAAGAACTCCTCATAGTATTCTTTAATTTTAAGTATTCAGTTGAATTCAAGTTTTCATTAAACTGTCATTGTACTGTGGATGTTTTCTGTAATATTAAATTAGAGTGATAAGCAACTAAAGTTTCGATAAGAATATAAGATAACAGTACAATATTATCCCATGCAAAGAATAGGGAATAATGATTTTTGCAAGCGAGCATTATTTCACTTAGATGTTGCTTCGTTTTATGTAATAAAACTTTGCCTATCACATACAAAATCGAAGCGGTTTGCAATCGATAGTCGATATCAGCATTCGATAGTCGCCTCGCCAACTAGGAAATATTACATGGAACCAGGCCATACCAACATCACCCAGCAGCCGACATTCATTCCAAACCGTAACATTACAAATCAATTACTTAAAGTCAAGAATCTCCATCCCCCTATTCACATGCCTCCGAAATCATTTTTTAGTCTAAAGCCAACCCAAAACCGGCTCAAAAGCCACGCGGATTTAGCCGAAAGCCAACCTGAATTCAGTCAAAAGCAAGTCCAAAGCCAGCGCAATACTCTTCTTCGGCATCGACAACTGCCGCGCAACTTCTACTACGAAGAGCGATGTTGTAATGGTTGGATCGCGCTAATGTGATATTACGCTTTAAGTTAATATCACTATTGTAATATTATATACAGAGTTACTCATCTTTAGTCGTCAGTAGCAGTGCGACACCGGATTCGCATCTGCCACTTCCTTAGTCCAGAATGATGAGCGTATATCGTGGGAAGAAGTAAATGCACTGAGGAAGGGAGTAAGTCGCTCCTGAAACCCATGTATCTACACAACAATCAATTCATTAAAGTAGGAGAGCTACTGGCCTTATTGTAGTTCAAAATTTTCTGCTTCGCATAAGTTGACTGCACTCTTAGACATCGTATGCACATATATAGAATGTCGGTAATGTGTGAATAGTCTGACTTACTTAAAACCACGAACTTTTTGGAACTATTCAGAATTCAAATACACTTCATACTTGAAGCGCCGAGCTTCCGGCTCCCGACTTGTTTAATATTGTTGCATACAAACCGATTTGTTGAAACAACACTAAATGCGGAGCTCTGTTGTAAAAATGCAAAAAATTTAAAAAAACGGAAACAAGCTTTTCGATTGTCTCTCACGTAAACCCAAGCATGTCTTCGTTTTAGGAATGATGGGGTCCTAAGTCCGCATCAACTTAACGCAGGACCGGACCAAATGGGAAGCAACTTACTCCCTCTTTCTTGGTCCACGGACCCCTCGCTTAGGGCTTGCACCCAAACTTCTCAAAAAAGTGAAGCGATGGCGGCTTTACGGTTTCTTACCAGGGCAGAGGCAAATCGTCAGACGCTGCTTTCCAAGCATGTCTACCAAGTTGCTTATGTTCATCCTTACATTCCAAAAACTAGTGCTTACCAACTTTGGCTTAGAAAACGTTCCCAGTGTAAGTAGATCTTGAGATTAAGGCCCTGTTCTTCCACAAATGCCAGAAGTGGGTGAAAAGTGGAATGAGAAAGAATTTAAAGCTAAAGCACTGGCGTCATACCGAAATAACATGTACACTTTTGCAGAGATCACCATAATGAAAGCTTTTCGGATGGGATGGATACAGGTGAATCACCAAAACGAATGACCCGTCTTCGTGCGCGCGGTGGTGTTCGTGACAAGCCTCCAATCATCGACGATGACGAAGAGGATGAAGTTCCAGTGATAAGAAAGAAGAAAGCTGGCCGCAAGCCTGCTGTTGAGCGTCACCCTCGCGTCGAGAAAGAAAAGGACCACACCAAAGAACAAGAGCGTATTGATCGTGAACGTGACGTTACCACAGACGAATCAAGTCTTTATTTTATCGTTCGACATTCGAAATCAGCTATTGTGGTAATTTTTTATTGTTCGAAGAGCGTCAGCTCTGAGATTGATTATGTAATTATTATCATAGAGCATCGTTGACGATTGGATCGAAAGCTACAAAATTGACCGTGACAATGCCTTGATTGCCCTCATGCAATTTTTTATCAATGCCAGTGGGTGTAAGGGAAAAATTACTTCTGAAATGCAACAGACAATGGAACATACAGCTATTATTAGAAAAATGACGGAAGAATTTGACGAGGTTCAGTACAACTATAATATTATGTTATCATTTATATGAGGTTTGAAATACTTAACAGGAAAGTGGAGAATACCCATTAATTATGCCCGGCATCCAGTGGAAGAAATTTAAAATGAATTTCTGCGAATTTGTCCAAAGTTTGGTTAAACAGTGTCAATATTCGATAATTTATGATCAATTCTTGATGGATAATGTTATTTCATTGCTGACGGGTTTGTCAGATTCGCAAGTTCGTGCTTTTCGACATACTGCAACCTTGGCAGGTAATTAAACCAATTTCATCCTTTATGCATATTTGCAATGTATTAATTTTTTAGCCATGAAGTTGATGACTGCATTAGTCGATGTTGCCCTCCTTGTGTCTGTTAATTTTGATAATGCTGCCAGGCAATATGAAGCTGAACACGTTAAGGTATAAAAGCGAACTAGTTTTATTTTTTTTTTCAATAAATTGATTAAATCGTCAACTGTGGCCATTTTTAACATTTTCTAGAGTCGTGATAAGCGCGCGAATGATCGTTTAGAGTCGTTGATGGCTAAGAGAACTGAACTGGAAGAAAATATGGATGAAATAAAAAATATGTTGACATATATGTTTAAGTCTGTTTTCGTTCATCGTTATAGGTAGGCTTTGAAATTAATTTTGAGAATCCTAGCTGACTCTTTATCTCAAAGGGATACTCTGCCAGATATTCGTGCTATCTGTATGACAGAGATCGGTGTATGGATGCAGAGCTTCTCTCAAAACTTTTTGGATGATTCGTATCTCAAGTACATTGGCTGGACACTTCATGATAAAGTTGGTGAAGTGCGCTTGCGATGTCTACAAGCTCTATTACCACTTTATGCTTCAGAAGAATTCAAAGGAAAATTGGAGTTATTCACGTCGAAGTTTAAAGATCGTATCGTTGCTATGACCCTTGACAAGGAGTTTGAAGTTGCCGTACATGCAGTGAAGTTGGTAATAAGCATTTTAAAGTAAGTACTTGGTTTTGATTTCTATATACGCGATTTTTTGTATTTTAAAACTACCTGCAATTAATACGTTTTGTAATATACAAGGATTCATCCTGATATATTGACGGACAAGGACTGCGAAATTGTTTATGAATTAGTGTATTCGTCAAATCGAGGGGTTGCTCAGTCTGCGGCAGAATTCCTTAATGTTCGCTTATTCAACTTAACTGACGATATGGAAGTAGTAAAAACAAAACGGGGTAAAAAGCGATTGCCAAACACCCCACTCATACGGGATCTCGTACAATTTTTCATTGAGTCTGAGCTCCATGAACACGGAGCCTATTTGGTAGACTCCTTCATCGATAACAATCAAATGGTTAAAGACTGGGAGTGTATGACAGACTTATTGCTAGAGGAGCCTGGACCGAACGAAGAGCAACTAGATAATAAGCAGGAGTCAACTTTGATTGAAATTATGGTGAGTGCCATAAAGCAGTCTGCAACAGGCGAGGCACCAGTGGGCCGGGCGAGCAACCGCAAACTCACGCTCTCTGCGAAAGAATTAAAGCAAGTGCAAGATGATAAGACAAGACTAACAGAACACTTCATTGTGACGTTACCGCCCTTGTTAGAGAAGTATCAAGCTGATGCTGAAAAATTGACGAATTTGTTGTCCGTTCCGCAGTACTTTGATTTAGACATTTACACAACATCGCGCCAGGAATCCAATCTTCAAGCATTGCTCGACATGATGAGCAATATCATGTCGAAGCACACCGACCGAGAAGTCTTAGAGACCTGCGCAAAGACCTTAGAATATCTATGCATTGAGGGAAGTGCAATTTACACTCGGTGTGATGTTGCCCGATCGAATATGATTGATCAGTGCGTAAACAGATACAGAGAAGCAATTGACGAATGGAGAAATTTAATAGCTGGTGAAGAGTTGCCAAATGAGGATGACATCTATCAAATTATTATCTCTCTGAAAAATGTTTCTATTCTGTATTCTTGCCATAACTTGAATCCATGGAATCTTTTCGATTCAATTTATCAAGACATTGAGGAGTGTCAGTCACAATCAAATCCAGACAGGGGTTTACCACACGAAGCTCTGGTGTACTGTATAGAAGCCTGTTTCTTCTCGATCAATTGGGGACTATACCACATTGAGAACAATTGCGAAACCTCGTCATTGGAGCAGACATCATTAGAATTGCGGAATAATCTCCACAAGTATATAAATGCTTGCTGTGAACTTGTTAGACATGGGCCAACTGTTCAAATTCAAGAGGCTGTGAGTTTTTTATAAAATCTATTATAATCGTTTGTAATTCAGGAAAAATACATCCATTCTAGGCTTACATGTCCATTTGTGACTTGCTCATCATTTTCTCAGACCAGTTGGCAACAAATGAAAATGTGGGCGTTCAAAAACTCGAGTACCGACCATCAGTGGAACAGCAGCTGATATTGAATGATTTCGTTCAGCAAATTGTATTTGCACCCCAGCAAGAAGGTAAGAATTTACACAGGAACAATAGTTAAATATTTTTATTCATTCTGCTTTTAACTCTTTACTATTTTACATTGTATTATCAATTGAAGAGGGACATGATGAAACTAGAATTGAGGAGTTACACAAAAAGCGGAACTTCTTGGCAGCATATTGCAAACTAATTGTCTACAACATCATTCCAACCAAAGCTGCAGCAGAAATATTCAAACATTATCTAAGGGTTGGTATAATCATGCTGAATTTGGCTTTGTAATAGATGATTAAAATACTTTCACCTCTATTTAGTGTTACAACGAATATGGAGACATAATCAAAACAACCTTAGGAAAAGCGCGTGAAATCAACAAGATTAACTGCGCAATGACAATGTGCCTAAGTCTTGTTGGAGTTTTCAAAGAGCTCCAGGAAATGTCGGAGGATGAAGTTGTTTCAAAATCTTCGCAAGAGTTCCTGGATCTAAAAGAATTGGCCAAACGTTTTGCCTTATCATTTGGTTTAGATGCAATAAAGAACCGTGAAGCCATCATCGCACTGCATCGAGCGGGTATTCTATTCGCTGTTTCAGAAGTCCCAGATGATCCAGTAGCAGCTCCATCACGACTTCTATTTTTGGAAATTTTGAACGAATTCACAAATAAACTTCTAAGGCAGGACAAGAAGGTTGTTCTCAGCTTTTTGGATAGGCGAGTAGCACCGGGAATGCCATCAAGTCGTGGAGAAGAATGGCAGCCCTTGGTGACTTATAGGAATTCATTGCTTCATGGTGATTCCGATCAACCTCCAATTCCTGCAAAGAAGGCTTATGCTCGTAGAAGGCGGGACCATGGTTAGTATTAATCCAACGGTTTTTATTTTGAAGCGTACTAATCCATTGTTTTTCACAGACGACGAAGATGATGAAGAATATGATGATGATCATAACGATCCTGATTTCCGCGGGTAGGAGTAGAAAGTGAGACTATATCTTAAGATAAAATTGTATGCATAATGCAAGCAATGCTATACTATATTAATAAATGAAGTCCTATTGAATAGTACTGAGCCGTTTCAATGTTTTGAGTTTCTTGGAAACCTTTTGTTTCATATGGAAAGAGCATTACAGAGATGTGGAATATATTACTTTGTGAGCTCGACAAAGGTGAGATATCGGTGATATCGGGTAGTTTAGGATCTTCAAACGACCTCGTCCTTCAATTTTGGAGCAGCCTATAACTTGCAATTTCCAGTGTTTGTTATTTGCCCTCCACCTTTTTTCATTCCACCTAAGCCTAAGATTCTCTTCAGGACTCGACGCTCAAAAACATTGATATCTCTCCCCGGCCTCGTTCGTCGTCTACGTCTCACGCCGTAATACAGGAGCGACTGAATCAAAGTGTCAAATATTTTCAAATGCGTTTTTCTTTGCACATTATTTTTGTAGAATTGTCAGTAAGTGGTGGAACGTGTTGTTGGCAAGCGTGATCTGCCTGTTCGTTTCGTTGCGATTGTTGCGATTAATTACTGTATGTTCTTGCCGATTCATTTACCGTCGCATTTTGTCTGATTAGCGTCTTTCTAGTCTGTACCAGGGTCTTCTTCACACCCTTTTTAGATAGTATAGGCCACCATCATCATATATTATCCGCCTAGGCCACTGTCTGGAATAATATATGTGCCGAAGCATCTTGTTAGCTAGTTTTGTATTTGTATTTGAATGCAATATTATTATTATATGTATATCAGGCAATATTTAGCACAATAGTTAATAATTGATACTGTTCCCTGCCTATTTGAAGTCAACGAAAATTTGGTGGATATTAACATGATATTTACAGCATTTCTCCAGTATCAGTTTCACTAAGCATGCCTGACTTGAGAAAGGTTCCAGTGTTTCTCCTAATACCTTTACAGGAGGAAATCGGCTTTCGTTGTCGGCGTCGTGTAGATTATACGTCCCTATAAAATATAGTTCTGGGCTGAAATCCTGATGTAATTTTTACTTAAAACTGTAAGCGGATCTTGAATTATGTCTCTTAAAATTATCGCTTAATTTGCAGATCTCGTCATTCATTTCCTGCGTTTCTCCTTTCTATAGATCTTGGCAGCAGTAGGTCTTAGCTCTACATATTTGTCTCGTTTGGAACTTGTGGGTCGCTCCTGATATAGTTTATGTCCAGTGTTCTCCTGCCCTGTGAGTTGGGGCTTAACAGTACACTCAAAGTCTTCCTTGCTTGTCGTGAAAGTCAACTAAAAGGAATAGAAATCTGTGAGCTAGCAACGTGCAAATTTCCAAATTATACTGCTTTCGAAACGGTAACGACGTTAGGGACTGACCTCACGGTTACGACTTTTGGCTATCGAAAACGGAGTATCATTGGTTTCTGGAATGTACGTATGCTTCTCAACAACGGTATTGAGGGTGCCTAGACTCGTTGTTTTCTCCAATTCGTGCGAGAATTCAAGCGATGTAACATTTTAGGCCTAAGGCTTGGTGACCGTAATGATAATGGTGGGAGGTTTGTAGATTTCTGCAGCTTCCACCGTCTCGTCATTGGTGGTACATTGTTCGAGCACAGACCAGATCAGCATAAGGTCAATCAGATGGACGACTTTGCAATCAGCAGTAGATTTTGAAGTTGTCCTTTGGATGTGCCTAATAAAAGACGCGCTGATATCGGCTTCGAAATTGTTGCGTCCGCCACTTTTCGCAGAGTTGGAGAGCTGGATTTGAAAAGTGATCCGTGATGCTGGTAACATATAAACTGCAGGGGCACCATCCTCTTCAAGTCCACCCAACTACTGGCACATGACATCATGGAAGAACAACCCGAGGTGTGCAATAACACTGTTGAACAAGCGCAAAGCAGACTTGGCATATTGTTGCGACGGGTAAGCGGATGGATGACTGCTCACGGTTTTAGCCTTCCGCTGAAAAAAAAAACAAAGTAGTCATCTTAACCGGAAGGAGAATCCCGACCTTGCGTCCCATATCGATCGGCGAGTTGACTATAGAGTCAAAACCTGTGGTTAAATACCTTAGTTTGATACTCGACTAGAAGATGCGGTTCTGCGCTATGGTGCGGAGGTATGGGCTGATGCCCTTGACAAGGAGGTGCATTGTAAACGCCTTGGTCAAGTGCAGAGACGGGAAGCTTTGCGAGTGGCGTCTGCTTATCGCACCGTCTCCGAATCGGCTGTGATGGTAATCGCGGGAGTGATCCCCGTTGCCCTCCTTGCCAAGGAGCGCAAAGCTATCTATCGCCTTAAGGGCGAAAACTTAAGAGAGGTGGTTGCCCGTGAAGAACGTCAACGCACCCTTACCGAGTGGCAACTTTCTTGGCAGAATGTGCCAAGGAGCAGATGGACTGCGCGGCTCATCGACAAATTAGACCCGTGGTTGAACAGAACGCACGGTGAGATTGATTACTTCCTTACCCAACTTCTAAGTGTGTATGAAGGTTTTCAGTCTTAGCTGCACAGGATCGGGAAGGCGCGATGTTCTGATTGTGTGTTCTGCAATGGAGTGGTGGAAGACGCTGAACACACTTTTTCTCTTGCGGGAGGTGGGACGGCTTTCGTCAGCAGCTTTATGCAGACACAGGGGAGTTCTATCCAGACAACATTGTCAGAGAGATGCTGAAGAGCGCTGGCAGCTGGAATCGTATTGCTTATTATGTTCGGGCTCTTCTTATTGCGAAGAAGATTGAACTCGACCGGCGGAGGGATCGGACGGTAAGTGGATCCCTGAATTAACAACTCCCTTCCCCCCGTTGGTGAAAGGAATTCCCTGACTTGAAGGCTCCCAAAGTCGAGAGAGCGGGAGGGCTAGCCCGAAGTAATGTGTCAAACGGTTCCAGGCTATTTCTCTGATGACAGAGAGATTTTTGGTTGGTAGTCCGACAGCGTGCTGTTGCGGGACTCCAACACTCTGTGCGTAAACGCATTCACCTACCCTACTCTCAAAAAAAAAAAAAAAGATGGAACCCTGGGATGCACATTAATGAAGGCAAGACGAAATATATCGTGGTCACAGCAATGCAGACAGAGTAGGAGACAATGATTATCAATAATCACATTTTCCTCGGAGACTTGGGTTTTTGGCAAGAAAAGTTGCGAAAACTTAACCGCGTTCCAGAGAAGAATGCTCTGAAGAGGATAGACGATTCCGTAGCCTATATAGCAACGAAATTTATAGGCGATATCACGACCGCGTGGTTGTGGATAAAATTCTGGTTGCGATGAGCGAGTTACTCCCTTCCCCGCTATTTCGTATAGGCCAGGATAACTCAGTCCGGAATAAACGAAGACCTGAAATATTCTTCTTCTTCTTCAGTCTTTGTCCCGCTCATAAGCGGGGTCCGCTAATCGTTTCCAATTTACCTATAGAATTATATTTATTTAAAGATAGCAAACACGTGTTTCAGGAGACATGACCGATGCTACCTCAAATGGAGCGATGGCGTAGGCCAGGACGCCAGATAGTTTTTAGTGATATCGAATTATAGGACATTGACGCCAAACCGGGACGTTTGGAGTTCCTCACGAAGGCAGGCTTAGATCGAATACCGATTGTTGTGCCATTGATGATAAATTATCAGTTCTTAAGATGCAGTAAATTCATACGAAAAGCTGCTATATCTTTGTTAATAATAATATCCAATATAATGCTATCCAGCATTGTGCTTTATACTATTGTTAATATTCATTCCAATATTGTACTACTAGCATGAACTTAAGTTGGATCTTTTGATAGTTTCTAAACTGTAGTAATCCACCATTGTTAACTTTTTTTGAGCAAATATCGAGGTGGAAAATTTCACATAGGTGCATTCTTGTGATTTTTTTGAGAAGTTTTAACTCCATAGGTTCTGAGAACTAGACCGATTTTACCTGGTGATTTTAAACCCTCATGCCCCTATTTTCGCCTTGGTCTTCAGAGTTATTTTTATAGTGATCTATGACATGGTATAATCCAGGCGTTGCATCCACATAAAACCTTAAAGAAATGAAGTCAAATATAGAGCCTATTGCCCATTTTGCCCACTGGGCTGGGGATTAAGAATACACGATGTGATGATATGACTCTGGAGAGTAATCTTCTCTCTCTTGCTGGACTATATGTTACTTTTGAACTTTTGAAACTCTAGTGGAAGAAGACGTGCATAACAAAAGAGGTGATGATATCAGCCTCGGAAGAAGTCGCTTACCTTCGCTTGCCTTTCATTACTGCGTCTGCTCGTTAGGTGTAAAACCAAAGCATGCCAACTTTAAATATCTCGCCTGTGTGGCCGCCATCAAAAGTGCCTTTATATCTGCTGCGGATGAATTTGTCGACCACGCCTCAAAAGGAAGTCATAAGATCCGGATGACTGTGAAAACGGGGATGCGGATCGATAAATGTAAAGAGTTGAGAGCTGCGAATAAATGCGACGCGATTGAGCTCCATTACAGTGAAAATGCACATCAAGTAGAGTACAGTAAAAGGAATTTCACCATTACATTGGTAAAGGAAGCAAAATCTGTTGCAACGATTTCGATACAACATCAGAACGAAACATTTGGCAGGCGGTTGTAAGCCTTTCGATGGTCCCTTGAAAATTGCAACTGAAGAGGTGGAGGGAACACTACATTCCTATTCTGAATTTTATAAAACCAAATGAACTTCCACCTCTTGTGGGGGACATGGTAAGCCTCCCCAACATGTGAATAAGGACTGTTCCTTCATACAGAAGCGAAATCATCTCTGCTATCGAGCGTTTAAGTTCACCGTCCCCTGACAGATTCCATCCTGCCTTATTAGAAGATGTCATATAAGTGTGTTTGGAACACTATTCTTCGGCTTTGAATCGCATTTGTTTTATTTTTGTTAAATATGTTAACTATCTCTTGGCAAAAAGTTGCTAAATAATATATTTGAACACCTTTAGTGCAATATGTATTTGGTTTATTCATTTATTATCATCTATATGTTTCTCGCATATAGAATGTACTTTATATACAATACCATATATTACTTCTGGTTAACGATTCTCCTATTCGAGTTGCTTTAGACACAATCAGTATATGATTTATGTAATTTCAAATGTATTATTCTTTATTCATCAATTTTTATTATCTTTATATTATAATATTATTATTAATAATCAAGTATTTGTTTGTCTTGGATACACTTTTCTGATAATAATTAGTGTAATGATAATCAATGAAAAACATAGTAATAAAATTATAACGACTCTTTCATTACTAATATTTCATAAATTATATTTTTATTATTTCAAATCTTGGTAATTACATCCTTTGTTTGTGTATATAGTAAAATTTATACTTTCTATACATTTAATACATAATTTTCCTCATATAAGTTGGTATTATGATTTTTTTTCGAAAATTTGTTGCTCTGATTCCGTGTGGAATTGGGAATTATATTTCTATAATTTTAAATAATTTCAATAGATTTCATTTTATATATATAGCAGGCCTTGCCCGAAAATCAGAGTATTGAATTTTCCAAGTGCTTCAAGTTCCGTCGAACAGGGAAAGAATTTAAGCTCAATCTTGAAGAAATAAATTCACTTTTAATATGGAAGCCGTCCTCTTAGCATGCTCGTTTGAAATAGTCGTAATGAGTTGCTTTGTCTTTTGGTGTTCGTGTATTAGAAAATGAATGGAACCGAAACCATTATTTGATTTTTTTCTGTATTCATTATTATCGTGTGCTCCATTTCGATTCTAGTGATTACTCCAAAGTTTATCCTTTAAGTTTAGTGAATACTTACACATCATTTTATTGTACTTATATAACTTTACTTCCAGTTAGGTATATATTCCAAATAACTTTGAGTAGTTAATAAGCTTAATACATTTTCTATTTGAGTTAAACAATCAACAATAACAAAACTCAAATATTTATTATTATTTCATTCCTTCGTTTTTATTCTTTATACTTCTGATGTTGTTTCAAATGTGTTTCAAATATTCAATACATTATTTCTTTAAATTTTACATTAAGATTGTTGATGAGTTTCATATAATTTTTTATAGTTGATTATTTGAAATTTCCCTAAAGTTTTTGGTTTGAGAATCCAAGCTTGAAAGTTAATAATTTTTCAAATCATACTTTTTACTATTATTAGTAATAGTCTGAATAGTATAAATATTGTATATATTTATGTTATATTGACATTCACTAATATTAATATCATTTTTATTATTCATAATAATCGTTGAATGTTCTTATCAAATAAAATGTTAAAATATAACTTAATAATAAATTATTCACGAATTGTTTGTTTGCATTTCAGTTAGTTCAGTTGAGTCGCTATTATCAGTTGATGCATACGTGGAAACGCGGTACTATTTCCTTCTATTTCATTGCTAGTTCCCTACTTTGGTAAATATGATAGATACAATCGCTCCGCTCATTTGAAATTCAATCTATATTTGATAAGAAGCTAATACTTGTGAGAATAAATCGTCAAGTAATATATTGTTTTCACCATGCTCAAAAATTTTGAAGGAAGGTCTGCAGAAATAGTTCAGCCAAATAAAGTTTGGGTCAAGCCAGGAAACGTTAAACTTTAATATCAAAGAAAAAGAACTCAAAAATTGTTTAAGCTGAAAACTTATATCTTGACGATTTTGTACTGCATTAATAATCAGCAAGAACAGAAGTGCAACTCTACTTAGGTGTATATTATATTATCTCGTCTCTGAAAATAAATCCAAAAGATTCTTTAGCTATCTACAAACATGTTTTATGAATTACACTTGTTATTAATCACAAAAAATATTATTAATAGTTAATGACGTCCTTATTTGTTGGAATAGGGCCTTGCATGTTTTTGAACAATAGAATTAATACATGTATATAGGCATCACGAAGTCCGCTATCAATAAATAATTATATATTTCGCAAACTTAACTTCGTTTCTTTGAAATTCTTCTAAGATTCTCTCAGACGTGAAAATAGCTCCTTTTTAAGAGTCTAGGATAGTTATCAAATTAGGTGTTGCTCCATAAAGGAAGCCTCAAGACGTTAGCCTGCGGGAAATTATTAAAAATTGTAAAATTTGAAATTCGAATTATTTTTCTACTGCTCCACAAATTTATGGTAGAGATACACACATTCCAGAAGAAAGATTTGATGTACTCTAATTATTTTAAAACATTCATTTTTTTATTATGGTTTTCCTTTCTCGGTCTTATTAAAAATAAATCAACATTTTTCCTGTTATGAATAAAAAACAGAAAAGAATATAATTTTTTTCAACATTCGCTGTTTAGTTTTCTTTAGTTATTTTGAGTTTATGCTATAAATTTTCCAGTATCGAAAGCAGCTTGGACAAATGCGGCTGGAGCTGCTGGGGCTGGATTGCCTGCGGGTGCTTGTTGGGGAACCACTTGCTGTGGTGGAGCCATCATAATTTGTGGTTGTGGATTATCTGCTGGCATGAATTTAGCTGTTGTTGTAGGGTTTTGTATTTTTTTGGAGTGTGAAACGAGAAAAGGAAATTATATTAGCATTTTTTGGAAATGGATATTTCTAAGCTTAGCTAGAAATGAATAATTTTTGATGATAAGTTTGTCATAAATATAATTTATCTACAACACATTGACACAGTGAAATAAGGCATATATTTATAGTTTTAAAATTGCATTTGGGTATTTTATATTTTTCAATATTGACATGGTGGTGGCTTGTGATGTGGTAATATAACTTTTACAAAGTTGCAAAGCTTTTAGAAATACCTATCTGATGGAGTAGACACTATATTCTATTTATTTATTCAGCACCTAATTGCTGAATTAATGTTCATATACATTTAATAATTTTGGGGACAACGCGAACGATATATGTCGGAAATGTAGGGCGATGAGAAGCAGCGAAAATATGAACAAACAAGTCGGGAAACCGGAAGCTCGACGCTTCAGGTATGAAAGGTTTTGTTTGCTTCTTCTGTGAGTATATTTGAGTGCAGAACTATTCCATTTGTATGTAGCCCGCTATGTATATGCATTCAGCGTGTCAGAGTACTGACTTTAGTGTGATATTGAGTTGCAGTAAATTTTCACTGTAAAGTCAACTTTGAGCTACTGCAACTTTGTTAGTAATAGTATGATATTCATCAAACTTAGGGACAATATGATCAAAAAGTACTAACCGATACCTTTCATTTAATACCCAACATGACTATATTCGGTGAAAAAAAATTTACACCCCCCTTTTGCATGTATGAGGACCCCCACTTAGTCTCAACGTTGAAGGATATCACTTACTGCATGTCAGGGCGTTCACAGTTCCCACCTTTGCAAACAAAATCTTAAAAATGAAAATTGGAGGCTACCACCAAAAAAGTTGGTAAATAGGCACTTTTATATTTGAAGACAGAAATTAAGAGTGTTTAAATATATAATATGGACAATCTTTTTTCACATAGGTAGAACTAACACCAGAGGGAATAAAAAGGATAATTGCAAATGCATCCATCCAATTTTAAGGTTTCGGAGGTATTTCTGTTGTCTTTGAAATTAAAGGGTTCCTGGCTAAATTTGTGGTTACTTTAACCAACATCAAGAAATAATTTAACGAGGACTATCAGACTGATGTTGAAAAGCAGTGAAATTTCAAATTGACTTCATCTAACATCTTGAGTTCCTCTTTCATTGCAAGACTATGGTGAAAGGCCTCTATAAATGCAGAAGTTCAAATCAATTTTACAGTTGTTAGGAGTCTAGATTGAGAAGACATATTCCATGTCGGTTTGCACCACGAAAACATGATATCAGTCTGAAAACAGACACAGATTGCTCTTGTCTGAATGGGCGTATACAACCCAGGTGTCTCAGGGAGTGGGTAGGAAAACCTCATGCTTTATTGATAGTATTTACTATTAACTTAAGGCATCTTATACCGCGCTGAGATAGTAACTCCCCTTGCAGTTGGGAATTAAGAATCCACTCAGTTTTCTCTGCTTGCCGCGCTAGCAACACGCAAATTTCAATTTTTCTTCTTGCTATCAAATCGTTATATACAACTTATCGAGTAGGACATTTAGTTATTATACAATGACATGAATTGGCTTTGGAAAGATTTGTGCGCTTCTCGGCAAGCGTATCGAAGCTCCCCACTGTCTGAGCGAACAGGCTGAATATTATGGTGGTACTCTGGTGGATACTACTTTCCTCTTTGCGGTGTGGTGCTGTTGTATTCTGGGAACGGAAATAAACGTGATTCTGGTGTCAGATGAATGTTCACGGCAAGGCAAGGCCTCATTACTTGGTTTTAGACAGGATACTAACTGTGAGATAGACTTGAGTCCAGAATGAGGAACATTTCAATAGAGAAGAGAAGGAGGCTTTGTATGCGCAACTGAATTCAAACCAAGCCACAAAATGAATGATGAGGAAATAAGGTCTTATTGACCACGACGGCAATGGTTAGAGGTTTGTGCTTCTTCAGCTTTCATGACCTAGTTTTTGACGAGATATGGTGCGGACACGGAGCCTGCATTATCTAGATTTGTTCGCCTAAGAACCTTAAAGGCGGAAATAGAATTTCCTTACGATACTTAATCTTCCACTTGGATATAATGGTTAGTCATCGTAACTTGCGGAGTTAGGGAATGTACTGTCCTGTACGGTTCTAGGCTCCCTTGACATTCTACAGATAATAAGTATATTAAAATCAGTAAAAGATGCACAATATCTCTTCTAGGACGCAGTGCACTTCCTTTAACATCGGATGTATTGGGAGTACTCTTCAATCCAGAGAAACTAATAGCTATTATTATAATGACATATACGCAAAATGGCAAGTCCTAGATTGAGGTAAAATCTCTAAGGAATTTGAAGTCCAAAGTAGAGTTTGATAGGGTTGTGTTCTGTCGGAGGGCGCCAAGTACTTCAATGGATCATGATATCTTTTCCGAAAAACATCGATTACGCTGATCTCTCATCTGCTTGCTCTTACATCGAATCAAAGATGTTGGCGAAATTTCATCAATCCATGTTTGCGCTGCGTCATCGGGGTACTCTGGTATGAGAGAATAACGGCTGGAGATTTTCCCCAGTGCAAGGTCCACCAGGTTACATATGAAGAAAGGGGGACCACCGCATTGCTGGCCATGTCATGCAATGGAATTCACTTTTCTAGGATTATTGATGAGTGAGTCGACCCAGAAGCAAAAGACGTAAGTAAGTTCTTGGGGAAGTTGAAGCACAGCAAATCGATCAAGGTGGTGTGAAAATGTACGACGGGTAATGTTCCATTTAAGGACAAATGGCAACCGCATAAATTGCTTTGGTCGACATTCTACTCTCGTCGTGATCGGTTGCGCCATTTTGTTCTGTTAAGGCCTGATCTGGATGGAGTGGCTAGGGTTTCAAATTCCCACCCGGTGTATCAAGCTGGCCTTTTGGTCGCTTACCATCGACTTCGATGTTCTATTACGGCGAGACAGCCAACAGCCAGAACCATAGAGCGCAACAGGGCAGACGGCACTGAGGTAAATTTATGATTAGAGATGTTCGTTGATACATCGATCACAAAGAACACTAGTTGTGGAACGCCAGGCTTATGCGTGAAACAATTTCATAAGGCAGTTCTCGATTGGCAGATAGCATTGACCAGAGAAATTTAAATCGTACTGACAGTGATAGAGTGACTAGCGCCTGGTGCAGGAAGGCGCAAAAATGACCATAGTACCAGTCATTAGAAAGCGTAAGCTTGCTCACCTGAGAGCCATTAGGTTACATGCCATGGAAGCGAAACGAGAAACAGAGGTCAAATATTTGGAAATTACACTAGACGAAAAATTACTCTGGAAGACGCATGTTGGAAACACTGGTTGGAGAGCTACGAGGGCTCTGATGACTTGAAGGTCCATAGTAGGAAAAAATGGGGAAGATTCTACTTTGGATATACACTGCAATAGTAAGGCCTATGATTACCTATGGAACGATAATCTATGCAGAAAGAATTGAGTTCAGCACAACAGTCAAGGAGTTACACAAACTCCAAAAAGTGACTTGCGTATGTATCAGTGAGGTAATAAGGACGTCATTCCCGGACGATTAACTGCTCTCCAGCATACTATACAGATGTAGGCAAGGAGGGCGATTTTCAGAATGGCCGGGAATATCATTGAGGCGGGTAGCTGCCTAAATCGATGGAAGATTGAAATTCCTTCTAGGTGGTATCGCGAATTATATACAGCAAAGCATAACATGATAACGAGGTTTCACTTTGACAAGAAGTGTGAAACACGTTGGAGTAACTGGAGGGCGCGGCTGTGATGTACGCCTTAAACCAGCAGCTGTTTGCTTGTTATACTGGCGATCCCTTACATCAGGGAGAGAGGGTGTCGGGGTCAATGGTCCAAGAAAAACGTACTTGAAACCAATGGGTAAGCATACTAGCATATTCCAGTCGGAAATATGCGCCATAGAGGGCAGAACATTGCTATTCTGGCCGGCAGGGGCAGGGGTAGGTTTGTTTGACATAATATAGTTAATAGGTACATTATAATCAGTAAAAGGGGCACAACGGTTCATTAAGGACGCAGTGCAACTTCCCTTAACAGCATAACAATAATAAAAGAATATAGCCAGCAATTGGGTAACCTACGATTATAGAGCGGGAGCTACACAGAAATCGGCAAACCATCTAGTTCTATAAATACAAATTTGCAGGCCCAGATGGCACCATTCTGGCTCTAGTATTAGAGGAAATGAATGCCTTGTGTATACATGTTCGGGATATATGCCCCAAATGCTTGGTACGCATTTATGTTCCAGTTACGTGGCGGAATACGAAGGCATTCTTTATTCCTATAACAGGGACCTGACGGATGGGTTAATTCGAATCCTGGTCGTCTTGGATGTTTGCGCTCATATTCGTCCTGCTTCGTTTTTGTAGGCTTAATATTTGCACACCATTAAGAGTGATGATAATGAAATTGAAGCGCGGTCTCATTGAAACCTGATACTGTGTGGATGCCTTATACTCCACAAAAGAGTGAACAGGAGAAATGCAAAACCAGGGAAACGCATCTGCACGGAGGCAAAAGTCTAACTGTCTTTTGACTAAAAGAAGTGGGATGCTTTCTAGTAGGAGATAGCACTTCACCCAAAAAAGAATACGCCTTAGTTTAATGAAGTAGAATATGCCTACGCAGCGTGAAATCGATCCGCCGTTAATCAGTTGGATTCTTCGCATGCTGAAGTGGAAAAAGATCCACATATTTGTCGGACGGAAGTCTATTGAAGGAGGATGTCTGACGAGTACTATGTCGACTGCGGTACTCGAAGCGATCCTAAATTTACCCTCTATTCATTTCGAGGTGGAACGGAAAACAGCTAAAGACGCATGTAGATTTGATAACATTGATGCATGGAAAGCCGACCAATTATACACACATCTGGCAAAAATCAGGTGACTCTGGTGCCCCGTAAATTATATGACTTCCAGATTGAAGACATACTCTGTCGTAATCATCACAAAAGAAGAATGATCGACAAATGGTTACGAGTCTTTTGAGATAATAATTTTCTACGATGAGTCAGCCATGGGAGACGGATGGGATATTCTTGAAAAACCTGACCCGGCCTCTCAGAAAACTTGACGACTATATTCCAGACGAAAATATTTGACATTTTATTGGCGCAGAAGAATGTTTGCGATTAACATTGCGGGGTCGTATAATTTGAATCTGTACCGGCAGTCGGGCAGCGATATCAGCACTAAATAACAGCACCAGATTACGCCGGTTGGTGTGCAGTTACCAGCTGTTGCTGTTGAAAGTTGGCTGGCTGAAAGAAATATTCCTAATGTGGGTACCAGGACACTTGAAAATTGCTGGTAATGAGGGGGTTGACAGACTGAGCCGCCAAGAATCTGGCTCCACAATGGTGGGACCACAGCGCAGCATTTAGCATCGGGTATCAATGTCAAGTGAGTTCTGCAGGGTAAAATTATGAGGATTTACGCTGCCAAATGAAAAAAAAATTAATTCCTGCTGGCTGGCGAAAATGTTTGTGAATAAGAAGCAAGGCTTTTAACGGGGCACTTTGGTAAGATTTGGAATATGTTCTCAGACGGCTGCTAACGCCACAGACGGGAGGCCATTGAATAGGTGATTTTAGGGGACAGCCTGGTGAACCCAACAAAAGGCCTTATTGCATGCATCTGCGGGCCTCCCACCAAACGAACCCAGCTAACTAGTAAAACCAAACTCTTAATCCACTCAAGGAAGAAGGAGTGCTTAGAATAACCTTAGCATATCGCACAGTATCCGAGGCGTTATTACTATTGTAAAGAGCAAAGAGGATCTGGAATGCCAAAAAAGAGAACATTCTGCGGTTTGAGTTAAGAGGTGGTTAGTTAGCCACAGTTTAAGTAAAAAAGAATTATTTGAAAGATAATTTCCTTTATTGGCTAATAATTTTGTAAGACACTAAGGAAGGGGACAGTTGGTCCCCGAAATACTGTATTTGTATTAATTTTACAAAATTATTAGCCAATAAAGGAAATTGCTTTCCAAATTAATAATCTTGTAATGATAGAAGAAATTGCAGGCAGATAATAAAGGCAGGAGAGCATAGTTCATTCTCCCGTGCAAGAACATGGGTCGAAAAAGATTTTGGAGTACTCTTCTACCTAACGCAATCCCTACGCGGAATGGATATCTTCGCAAAAATCTATCTTGCATTGCCAAAGCAGAACATTCGAACTGTATTTTTGATGATGCGGAGTTTTATATCAAGATTTATTGAGGTTGTTCTTCGGGAAAAACGGAGCCTTGATAAAGGATCACGAACACCAGATCAACTAAGCTAAAATCAGGAGTCAGGGATTTCAACAAAATTTTAAAGGATTTGTTGGCAAACGTAGGTGCAGACATAGGATCGATTAGAGGGCATTGAAACTGTAGCTAGTAGGTTAAGGACGGGAGTTGTAGTCCAGAACCTTCAAGCTTCAAACATTCACCGAACTTACATGTAAATAAGTCGGAAATCAGAAGCATCGTGTTGTTTGGGGAAAACCACATTAGGAGGTTTTCGGAATCGACTTTTTGTATTGGATAGGTCGTTAAATTAGCTATTCTAGCCAATTTCGTGTTCCTTTAGATTTTATGAGCGATTATCGCGTGCAGGCTCAGGCTCGAACGACCAAGAAATGTCCGCTTTATGTATGTCTTTACGTAATTTGGTGACTCTATGTAAATAGTATGGCGTCAGGCGCTTCGACAAGTGCATTTGTATTTGTTGTAACTATATTTTGTTCGTTATTATATATTCTCCGAAAGAGGATTTTTCAGAGATTTTTTTTTCAAACGTGTTTTTCTCAAAATGACGTTTTTCATATTTATGGGAATTGGGGACGATATCATATTTTCAAGGCTACTTTTTTCGCGTTATATGTAAAATACTGGCGAAAATTGAAAATTTTTTTCAATAGCCGCCAAATTTTTGATTTTGATTATTTTCACTCGCATTAGGAAATAAGTTAATAATGTAAAATCAAAAGCTTTTTAGTTTCAGATAAACATTGGAGTTGCTACGCGTCTCGGAGTTGGCGAACTCTAGTTGAGACCCTAATCGAAATAATGCACATAACTTTTTTATTTGAGGCTTCAATTTTTCAAAAAAGTTCCAAAAATTCTTTGGAAGTTCACCCCTTTAAGTATGAACGGTTTTGTGTTTTTATTTGTGTAATTTGCCTGCTCCAATTGTGCATAGCTCGTAGTGTATGTGCATTGAGCATGTCTGACTATTCAATAAAATGGTGTACTGACACTTTATCTTTTAGGTTGTTCTAATTTGATAAATTTTAAGCTATTTTACTTTTTTAATAATATTAGAATTTCAATCATCCATTATGGTGTATTGTATCATTATAACTAAGGAGAGTTTTGCAGAACATTTTCAAAATATAAGAGCATACTATGCTTAACTTTATTTGAGCAGCTATGGATATTTAGGCTATTTTGTGGTCCAGATGCCTTATAAGCGCGTTATCATTATTATTTTCACATTTTTTTGCTTGGTAGTTTCTGTGAATGGCCAATTATAATAAGTGACTCCCCCCGATTGTAACTGATCTGAGCTAATACTTCCATCAGAAGGTACCAATCGAGACCTTTCATCTGATACCCCACATGGCAATATTTGGTGAAAAAAACTAGTGCGCCTCATTTTGCAGGGGCCCCCTTCCACAAAACCTTAAAAGCAAAAAATATACCGATCTCCTTATCTG
This sequence comes from Hermetia illucens, assembly GCF_905115235.1. Taxonomy (NCBI): domain Eukaryota; kingdom Metazoa; phylum Arthropoda; class Insecta; order Diptera; family Stratiomyidae; genus Hermetia; species Hermetia illucens. The sequence continues at coordinate 112,199,465 of NC_051850.1, read as the reverse complement.
CGAGTTAGTGCAGAATATCTATCTATGCATATCAGTTTATACTGAATCCTAAAAGCTGTGCAAAGGTTTTGAAATTTACAGTTAGTGCATATTATTAAAAGAATTAATTATTTTATTATATTACCACATCACCTCCCACCAATCATCGGCTATACGCAGCACTTACACATATCAACTATTATTTACGTTTACAAAATAAAATCATTTGGACAAAAGTTCAACAATTTTTCACTGAATATTATGGAATTGTATTATATTTATAATGGGATACATTTTCAATGTGTGAAACAATGGACTTGGTGGAAACTGTGCTCGGGTACATTGAAACAGATATGTATATGTTGCATGGATACTCCGTAATGAGCGGAATAATCTTTGGGTGAATATTCTGATACCATTCGGGAATGTTGTTGTTAAAAGTGGAAGTTCAAATTTAATATATAATTATTTCTGTAGATGGGTCTAGTTTTCTTTCTGTTTTATTTGGTAAACTGATCTTGCAGGACTTTCGGTTAAGTTTCGAAAAGTAGAAAGTATACAAGAATTATGTGATAAGTGAAAGAAATTTAACTGAAATGAATTAATGAGCAAATTAAATTAAACCAGTAATGATCTCTAAAACGGAAAACAGAGAAAATTGAAATTATATTTCTGTGTTGGTTTTTCAATTGAGTTTTCAACTTTCCAAAAATGTTTCTGTCTGTTGTCTTCCTTTATGTTTTATTATAAATATCCAAAAGTAAATAATTTGGTAAAGTAAGTGCAAAAATTTTGTTCCAAATATAAATTGATAGTTTCAATATTTTTTTTAGAAATTTTACGAAAATATTTTCATGCTTCTTCGTCACGAATAACATTAAACACGTAAGAGAGGAACGAAGTCGATGAAATGCATTTCACGAAATCCTAAACGTTGATCTCGTATATACACATGTGTATCATATAATTTCAATTTAGTATATGATTTAATGGCAAAACCTTCACTTGCAAACTGGTCTTTCCAAAATAAAACTTGAACTTATATCGAACCCGGAAAATACAAATTCCAGTTTGCATTTAAGTTGAAGCGTTGTGGATAAGATCACGAATCTTAAACTTAGATTTTTTAGGAATTTATCCACCAAATATACAACTAGGAACACATATTAGTACTAATTCCAACATTTAGTTTTAAATTAGTTATAATGCACATCGATTCACTTTTCTATACAACGAATAGAGTCTCACAGTTATTTGCCTAGATTTAAGATATTAAGTAGATTGCACAACACTCATGTAAGGTCCATTTTGAAATGTTGGTTTTACAACGATTATAAATGCACATTTAACATTGATTCATTACCAAGACCTCGGTTTTTTGATTATAGATGCATTTATTTTTCGAAGTCAATAGAAGAATAACATATTATCCTGCAGTCCGCCTAAAATCATTATTGACTAACCTAAGGAACGGAATCTATTTTTATGTACCTAGCGCAGCATAAAAAATCTTGTTTGACATTATTCACTACTCCATGGAACCAACCTGCCTGTACAAATAAAATAAAGATCGCTAATGCTCATAGAATCTGAGGTATGGTACCCTTTTCCAAGTTGGGTCATTTTTAACCACTTTTTAATATATATTGAAATAATAACTGCGTGCATATTCTAGAGCAGCAGTACATCGAAAGTATTTGTGTGTTTATTCGAATGATCAATAAAGATTCAGGGATTTTCATGCTTGTCTGGCTGCCTTTATCCTCTGTCTTTTCTTTAAACTTCCTGTTAGGTATGGGACCCGCTAATTGCATATATTGAGGTGTTGCGTGCTGCAGACGTAGAAGGATGAAGTAGTAGTAAACGGGACAAATTGTACCAACTGATCCTCCAGGTTGGGATTAGGTAGAACTGACAACCTTACATGGAAAATAGATCTCACGAAGCCACAAAAGGACAATCGGACTGGATGGACCTTACAATGACAGACAAATGATTTGCCCATTTTCTCATGGAATGTGCGCTTCTTGTACAAAGAAGGAGCTGCCAAACAATTGGCCGATATTCTGTCCGTATAAAAGGCTGATATAAAAGCGTTACAAGAGATGTTCTGGACAGGGTCCGGTTTCCTGGAGAGGACCCACTGCACCATATATTATAGCGATCATCCAGTAAATTATTTGTTTGGAGTAGGTTTCCAAGTCAGCCAAAAAGTGAAACCTAATGTTATCGGCTTTTAACCAAATTGGCCACGTGTTAATTGAACACCACCACGTCTCACCTCTGGTGAATGTCAGAACATATAAGGGGGCCAATATAGACTCGGATCACTATTTCCTTAGAATGGTACTTCCGGCTTGTATAACATCGCCTAGAATCCCCTCTGATACTTAGATGAGAGTGAAGACTGAAGCCAGCCACAACAAAGTCCTCCGTAACACCTATAATGGGGAAATGGATGCCGCAATAATTGCAGTTAACAGATAACAAGTCTATCAACTCTAAAAGTACAGGTAGCAACTGCACTAGGCGTGCAAGTTTTATGAACAAGTTAGTAGGATGAAGCCATATACACCTCAACGCTTATCCTACTAAGCAGAAAGGAAATCTGATTTCCGACCGTATGAGCATATGGGAGCGATGAATTGAATATTTTGATGCACTGCTCACCAACCAGAATATCGGCGAGTTAGAGGTCCCACCAACTGAAGACGACGGACAAATGCTGCCCCTACCAAGCATAGAAGAAACAGTTTGTGAAATTTATCAGCTTAATAATCATAAGTCGCCAGGAGCCGATGAAATTACAGCCGAATTGGTTAAATATGGAGGCGACCAACTACCAAGCGGTTTATCAATTTATGCTCAAGGTATAGGACATCGAATCAATGCCTGATGGCTGACAACGAGGAATTATCTGTCCCACACGTAAAAAGGAAGACATCATCATCATGTCGCTGCGTACCATCTATACGATATTTTTCGCTATCCTGTTAAACCAGATAGTCTCATATGTCAAAAACAATGCCCGTAAGAAAGAGGTTTCATTCGAGGCAAAACAGCAATAGATAAAATTTTCTCCGTGTGGAAAAAAACTGTTGGATTATGGCTCGAGTTCAAGGCCGCTTATTATAGCATAGCGATGATAAAACTATACATGGTCATGGTCATAGTCGGCAATCCGACTAAATTGATAACACCAACTAGACTGATCCTGACCAATGAGCGAGGCTAGATAAAAGAAGCAGGATCATTATCAAGACCTTTCAAGATCCACAACGGTCTAAAACAAGGGGATGCCTATCGTGCATAGTTTTTAACCTGCTCATGGAAAAAGTGATCAGTGATGCTAATGTAAATGCGAGAGGCACCACCATCTTCAAGTCTACTCACTACTTTAAACCCGTTGATAATTTTCCTATTTAGGGTCGAAAATTTCAAATGATAATAGTTACAACGATGAATTCTGCCTATGCTAGCCAACATACTCTACTTCAGCCTAGAAAAATTGTTCTGCTGCATCTCACCGTAAGGTCAAAGCTCTTACTGATGTTGTTATTGCTCATGTATTCCTTGGAGACGGATATGGATAAAATCCGGGTCAACAGGTTGCAGTGAGTAGGTCACTAAGTGCATATGGATCAGGACGATCCAGCCCGGGAAGTCTATAAGGACAATATCTATGATAGACAAGGAAACCGTGGTGAATCCTACCCCAGACAGAGTGGTGGTTTAGGCCTGAACGACAGAAGGCTTTGAGGATATCAAATTGGTGGACCCTAGTGCAAAACCGGGATGCCCGTATTTCCTTATTAAGCATCGGATATTGGTGGTTGCGGCGTTGATGATGATGATGATGTTGTTGATCTGTCTGACCAGTTCGCTGATGCTATTTAATAGACACAAACCATAGCCGAAAAATCGCCCAGAAGCTTTTTTAGTTTAGTAATTAGCAATAATTCCTGTTGCTTGTACTGCGCCCCTGTTTAAATGAATCAATTTGGTACTAGTTTGATGGCCACTAGCGGAGCTTTGTTTGGCTAAGTTCCTCGGGATTTACCTGAACAGTGGTTAGGTTTACCTCACTTGGAGTGCTAATAATATTCCGTAGTGAATAGGCATTGGTGTTCGGCGCTGAGCGTTTACATTTCATTAATGAAACGACTACCACCTACACATTCTCCCCGATGGATCCAATCCTTTCCTACTCTCTTGATGTTGTACTCCTTAAAATGGGTGCTTGCAGATTTTTTACTCCTTTTTGCATTGGTCGTGTACGATGGCGTGTAGGTGCGGTGAATGGCAAACATATTAATCATAAAACAAAGTAAATTGTAATGAAGACACCGGTAACTGTAACAACCGCTCACTGTCCATTATATCATAAATTTTCTTGGCATGCGATCTTAAGACTCAATATGCAGATTTTACAATAAAGAGGATGGAACTACATCTTATTAAATTGCGTGGTGCTTTCGCGGTAGAAACTTACCAAAAACCTTGAAAAGTGACTGGATTATGCGCAACTAGTGGATTATCTCCTTAGCCTTATGACTAGGACAGGATTTTTTACATGGTAAGGCATACAATAAACCAGCGGGTTACATTCATCCGCAGCAGTATCAAAGAGATTATGGTATTTAAGGGACATTGAATTGTGGCAGATACCACAAAAAAGGGCTGGATATAAAAATCTGCAATAATTGAGATTCGCTCAGGAAATGGCGCAGGCCGGTAACATATATGTGATGTATGCGCTGGGTGGAAGTAAAGTTTTCCTCGCGTGACTTGAAGGACACCGGATGGCTTTAGTGAATATGCATCCGAGAAATTGCTGCAATTTGAAGCAGATTTTGTGAATCTCTCATGTAACATATTTAGTTATGCGGTTCTATTTATACAAAGTTCGTAGTATATATACTTGTTCCTCGAATATACCCGATTTTCAATAGCAATATCAAAACCAATATCTACTTCTGAAAGTATTAATTGAGGCCTTTCATTTGATACTCCACGGGGTTATATTTGGTGAAAAAAGGTTTGCACCACTCTTTTCCGTCTATGGGGAGGCACTATACCCAGCCACCCTCGGAGGGAGCCGTCCATAAAACAGTGAACTGATTGATCTTCGGTCGGCTTGTCATTAGGCCAGATGCGGGGCGGGAGAGAAATGAGTAGGATTGAAGAAGTGCGTTTACAAGGAAGTTCGAAGAAACTTCAAGCAGCGAAGCGAGACTGCTTCAAACAACTCTGCGGAGAGACGGATATAAACTCATGGGGAAGCGCCTACAGGGTTGCAATGGGAAGATTCAAAGATCAGGCAGCTCCGCAAATTACATGTCCCGATCCCCTATTGAAAATTGTTCAGGCCTTATTTCATTAGGAGAGCACACGGGGTAATAGTCTTCAGCGAGGAAAGAAGTATTGGAGATGGGCTGAAGAACAACAGAATACCGGACGTCAATGGTATACCAAACAAAGCCCTTAAGTTTGCTGTTAAGACCAGGCGACGAAGCATGCTTCGTCGATGGGATCTGTTCTGAGATATGGAAATGCCAAAAGCTAGCGTTGTTGTATAAACTTGGTAAACCTTCTGGTGGACCATTTTCCTACAGACATATATATCTATTGGATACTATGGGAAAAATGCTGGAGCCAATAATGTATAACAGATTACTCCCGGCCCCCATATGACCAGATCAAACATCGACACTATCAAACTTGTCACCGGCTTAGCTGAAAGATTCATAAAAAGAGTGGCACCAACAATTATTGCGCAGTGATTACCCTTGACATGCAAAATGCATTCAACTCGGCTAATTTGATCCTTATAAGAAGGCCTTTGGCAACGATAGGAGTACCCAATCACTTTACTGCGCTTGTCGACAGCTATTTAATAGGCAGAAAACACTGGTACGGCACAGATAATAGAGCCAGGGATTACATTGTCCCCACGAGTATTCCACAACATTCCAGTTGTTAGCGAATCACCGCTGTAAAGAAATGGCTGAAAGAAACAAGTCGTACACTCGCGGTCGACAAAACAGGCTGTGCTTATTACGAAGGGGCGTAAGGAAATCGGAATTTTGAACCACATCATCACTTCAAAACCAGATATCAAATACCTCGGAGTGATGATAGATGTAAGGTTGAATTTCAAGCAGCATTTACAACATGGTTGCACTAAGGCGTCCAGTATTAGCATGGCCCCGGCAAAGATGATGCCAAATGTTGGGGGTCGTACCCGTAGGCTACTTATCACTAGAATGGTGAGCTCAATACTGTTCTACTAGTCGTTCTAGATAGTCGGAATGGTGCCGATCGACATTTTGGCCGACGAGATGACGTGCATCTATGATGGCCTCGGTTTTTCCTTTGATCGGCACGTGAAAAACCCTGAATCATTGAGCAGGTGGCAACAACGATGGGGTCGAGCGAAAAAGGTTCGTGAAGCCACATATTTATTCTCAGCATCAAGGTGTGGACGCAGTGAAGGCATGGTGAGACAAACTATGATCTCACGCAATAATTACTTGCCTAGGTTTAAGCTGGCCAGGTCACCTAACTCTCCCAATTGCAACGGTATTCGAGACGCGTGGAGCATGTTTTTTTCCATTGTCCTAAATTTGCAGAATGGAGGAAGTGTCTATAGGAGATATTGGAAGGAACAGTAGCGCCGGAAAACTTAATTGAGGAAGGGTTGAAGGGTTATATACAGTTGCAGTGGGTGATATGACGACATTTTCCAGATTTTTTTTTTCAAAAACGCGGTAAATTTTTTTTAGTAGATCGTATTATCTAGTCGCTGAACGAGGGATTTGCCAAAATACGGACTATTAAAAAAATGGCCGCGATTCGACAAATTGTTTACTTTTTCTAGATAAAAATTTCAATTTTTTACTTAAAAAAATATTTTTCAAAAGAATTGAAAATTCTTCGTTCAGTGACTAGCTATTATCATAACAAATAAGTGGTAAACATTTGGCGTTGATTGGACTAGTAGTAATCGTATCCACCGCAAATGCACTTTTAGAAAAAGACGATTGGGAGATCATTGCGTTGAAAGTTTGAAGTTTTTGTTTTTCATTTGAAAAACTAACTTCTTTATTTACATCGAGTTATTAATTCCAGGGCAATACAGTATCCCTTCTGCAGACTCCAAAACATCGATTTGATGTTGCTACAAGCCAATTACAAGCAATATATACTTTGGACCTAATGCTCCGATCGTTATGAAATTTTGTGAGAATATTTTTGAGATAATGCACTAAAAGAATATAAATCGATTTCCGCGACCAACACAACTGTGTATATTCCCATGGTGGGGGATTCAGTGCAGGTTAAGAGAGGCAGAAAAGGCGAGCAAGGCGGGATTGCGCATGTAATCGATGGGCGAACGGAGAGGCGAGAGTCGTAGACATGAGATGAGATTTTTATAGTATGCTCCGAAAATCAAGTAGCTGCGCTACTAATACACGGTTGATGAGTGAACCGTGATTGCTTTGCGGAGAAAATAACGTAGTGTAAACAGGAAATAAATAACGCCCCATTAAGGGAAGAAGACTACGAAAGGAGGTTGTGCACTCATTTCCTAGTTAATGTCACTGGGTGTACTGGAAGAGTTCAATTTTTAGGTCTTCAGTGGTATGAGATAGCGGACGGCAAAAGTTCCATTTCTTGCCTCCTTGAACACTTTTCATTGTATGAAATATGGGATAGGTAGGTATCAGTAGCCGCTCCGAGGAGCCCAATTAGCGCTTTGGTGCGCCGTTTTGATTTCACAAACTCCTAAGAACGTGACTGTTGTTGTGGGAGCAGGGAGACAGAGTCCAGCCGGCTCGGATCTTCAGAGCCAGCCCGTTGCATTCACGAAGGAAAGGCGCTCTCCGACCCTGCAGCTAGAAATCTCTCGAGGTCCCCAAAGAATGGTTTACCCAGTGTCCGCGGCCTGAATCTAGCCAGAGCTGGGCAATCGCAGAGAAAGTGCATGAGAGTTTCCCTTCTTTCTCCGCAGCTTCGGCAATGCGAGTTGTAGCGTAAGCCGAACTTAGCGACATGGGCCCCTATGGACCAGTGCCCCGTGCAGACCGCCGTAATCTTGAATGTATTTGGACGCGTCTGGCGCAGGAGCTCTCGTGATCGGGCTATATTATAAGCGGGCGAAGGACTGCCGAGAGCAGAGCCTTGCCTAGCCAATCCGCCAGCCCGCTCATTCCCCTCTATGTTCCTATGTCCATGAACCCAGAGGAGAGTGACCTTGAGCGTGCCGCCCAGACGGTTAAGCGCGATTTCCCGAGGTATTTCATCTAGGATGTTGCTGTGGCCGTAGGATTTCGCTGCCCAGCATCCGGACTCACGTAGTCTGACGGCATTGCATGCTTCAACATATTTAATGTGGAGGTCTAGGGGGAGGTGATACAGGAGTACATTGACAGCATCTGCCGGGCAGGATTGCACCGCCCCAGTAGCACCTGCACACGCGGTTCTTTGAATCGTTTTAAGCTTCGTTCTATTGTATTTTTTCTTCAAAGCCTGCCACCATACAATAGAGCCGAACGTTAGGATCGGACGCACTACAGCGGTGTACATCCAGAGAACCATCCTCGGCCGGAGACCCCATTTGTTTGCAAAGGTTCTCTTCCAGGCATAGAAGGCTTTACATATATACATATACCCTCAGTTCTATGATCCAGGATTAACCCAGATACTTTACATTAGAGGAAAGAACCAATCTTTGTTCATTCAACCTTGGTAGATGGAATTCAGGTATCCTTGAATAGCATCAGTTGCGAAATGAAATGAAATATAATGCTTGCAAATTCCCCAAATAAACTGCTGTTAAAAAACAAAAAAAATACTAATTTTTCCGAAAATGCGAATAAAAAAAATTTCAGATCGTTTGGATCGAGTATTTTCACGGACAACATGAATCTCGGAAGACAGTGAAAGGTTCGGTCTGAATCCTTTGGGAAAAAAGTTATTGCCCGCTGCGTGAAGAGAAAATTTTCTCCAGTTTTCCAAATTGCTTATTAACTGGTTTATTTTTTATCACAGCGAATAGCCTCAGTCAATCCAAATTTGGCAGTTGACGTTGTCCTAGCAAGTTCGCTAGAGGTGTACGTGTCGTCATTTCGAAACGTTCGAAACATCTTGATAGGAACAAAAGTACTTCAAGTAATATCGGTGGAAACATCGAGAATCTTTACAATTTTGGAACAAAACTTGTAACTAACTATGATAAATCTTATTCTGTCTTGAATGTAATCGTATCATGCAAAATAAGTAAGTAGTATGTGTTACAAAAGATTTATTTCTGATAAAATTCAATGATTTTATTTTCAAATCGTAAATCTCTTCATTTAGCTGAATAATAAAATGATTTGTTTTATTGTTCAGCCATTATCGGATTTCACACATTCGTATCTTGTGCAATGAAGCGATTCCAATATTCACAAACATACAAACATTTTCCCATGTTAAGCACATCAAAAGCCAATAATGCACAGCTTCAGCAGTAATATTGCAGAAAACAAATTGAACAATAATTTCTAATATTTACGGCATTCAAACTAAGCAATTCATTCCCAATTTTTGAGCTGTAATAGTGTGATAGTAGCGAACGGAATAGACAGAAGTAAAGTTCGAATTTGAGATTTCGTAAGGAAATTTAGAGACGGAAACTGAAAAGAAAATAGTTTGAGGTATTCTAGGAAGCGTACTTTTTGTCATACTGAGTCTCAATATGCAATAATCTGTATATTTGCTTTTCTTATTTTTGTATTTTTAATTCACTGAGAGTGAACGGAATCGTTACGTGGCTCTATTCCATTTTAGAGTTTAACAGAATAAAATTAGTCGTTTTAAAGTACGTAACGTAACGTAACGTAACGGTCTTTCAGAATAGAATAATTAATATTTGGAATGAAAATCTTATTTCTGGTGAATGATAAAAAGTATTAATATGAGATCATGATATATGAATGACAATGTTTTTTTTCTATTTTCTTTTTCATGACAATTAGTACAACTTATGGTTCTGAGGCTAAATCTTAAATTGATTTTTCCACCTAGCGATACTTTAGTTTCATTTAAGATAATTTTTTGTACCTCTTAAAACATTTATTCTTCTTTTTTTCCTGGAAAATAATGTTTTTTAAGTTAGTAGAGAAAGTTGAGAGTGTGTAATTATATTAATTGTCTACCCCACTTTCTTTTAAACAGTATGGAACAATATGATGGCGGTACTTATTCTTGCATATGAAACTAGAAAGCAAGATGAAAGGTGAAATGTTGTTCTATAAATTTTTCTATAAAATCTTTAACCTTCTTCAAAATTTAACCTCAGTCGTAGAAATTGAGAAGAAGTAATAAACAAAGTTCGAAGGAAAGTTTAAGGAGAAAGAATGAAATTCAAAGAAGACATCAGATTTTGTGTTTTATCATTTATTTTTTCATCAACTCTTAACCTTTTAAAAACTATTAAAATTGATTAAAATCGCTACAGATTTAAAGAAAAAGTAGGCAACACAACAATTAGATGTTATGGCTAAAGCAATTTTTGTGAACAATAAATTAATATCATAAGTAGATCAGCTATTGACGTTCTAATCTGAGGTTATAATTATTATATACATGATATGATTTGAAACTAAAGAAAAAAAGGACTGCATTGTAAGTTGGTAATAACAGAACGTATCTAAGTCGACACAAAACCAATTGTACGCAGTACAAATTAAAATTAATGATAAACTCAAATTCACAACATTCAAACGCTCTAACCATGGTAATCAATTGAAACTCTCAAATTATTCAAGGAAAATGAAAAAGCAAATGAAACACAACTCAGAGTTTAGTAACAACAAAGGAAATTCAATTTTGATACCGTACGAATACTTAGATAATTAGGGCTGCTATTTAATGAAGAATATGCCGAACCTTGGTATGGGCTTAATTTAGACGATAACTGATGAGATTTGTTTTTGAAAGAATTTGGTTTTATTTTTATTTTTTTTATTATTTTTTGCATTGCGCATTCTGTTTTTCTATTGTCTTAGCCACCCTACATGAAGTTAGCTATAAATGGGATAAAATATTATCAAAATGATTGAAATTACAAATAATGTAAAAATATCAATAATTTATTATCTAATTTGTGAGATATAGATTCGGTGAGTTTACTATATATTTATTTGTAAGGATATTTTACTGGTTGTTTATAAATACTATGATGCGACAATTGAGAAGTTATTTAAATTATAATATTATGTGATTTATATTGTAGCTTACATGTTATTTATACTTTGCAATGAATAGTGATTGAAGTGTGAACAATTGAAACTTGTTTGCTCTACGGAAACTTACCTACGATTATAGCAAGTATTACCAACCCGATAACACCCATTATTATCATCATCTATAAAGAAAAGAAAGGTTATTAGTCAAATTATTTATATACAAGGTGCGGCGTATAAGTTGTTACCTTTATATAAGTGAATGCACTGAATTTATTTTTATATATTTTGATAGGAGTAGATATAATTTCTTTTTGGCTTCATATGTATACGTGTATTTCATGTATATATTTTATTATCTTTTTACTTTTTCAGTATGTTTTTAAAGAGAGAGGATGTACGCCTTTCAATTATGACGTTGCATAAAAAAGAAACGCCCCAAGAATAAGTATGTAAATTACTCGTGGCGCATAGGCAATTTGTTTGGCTGACTATTAAACATTTTTATGAGCAGAATAACTCCAGTGATCGTCGCAGAAAACAAAAATCAGAACTGTTCGTTAAAAAAAGCAGTAACGCAATTCGGAAACGCAATAGTCGTAAGCCGGAACGATCAAGGAGAAAGATGGCTCAAAAGTTGAAGATGAGAGGATATAGGTAGATTCATTACAAATGATTGAGGGCTCGACATTTTTAAGTTCAAAAAAATCCAAAATTAGGAGCCAGTAAAAGCGATAAACGGCACGGAGGATCCTTGCTTGAAAGTTTTGTTTTTCCAAATGGACAATTGTTCGCTACGGAGCAAAATCATAATGTTCAAAATTATAGAATCTCCGCTTGAACCTTAGAATCAAGAACAATTTGTTAAGAGCTTACGAAAGGGCAAATAGTTAGCAAAAAGTGCATCAAACTCAGAAAACATGAACCGAAAAATGCAGGATATGATTTTGGAAAATCATCGAGTGACACAAAAAGAATTAATGGAGGCCGCAATGTGTACCTCATTCTTTAACAATGGAACAAAAGCCCATCCGAATTCATGTTGTAATTCCGTAATTGTAGCTATGACTTTGTGAGCAGGGGCTTGTCTTATGCAAATTAATTTTTCCTCTCGCAAACCAGGGGTTTTCTCATGAATTTTTATATCCAGCTGATCCAGAAGGTTACAGTAATAATGTTGGTTTATTATATAATAAAAAATATATAATAAATATATATATATAAATATATATAAAATGCTGACACTAACACCTTTATGACTGATTTCTGATAGATCCAGGTCCAGATCTCATCCATGGTGATGAATCAACGTACAAAATCCTTTTTATTTCACCTCAAACGCTCCAAATGTTGTCTAATTTTTGCATGTTGGGTGCTTACCCAAGACTGAGTGGTCCGTGGACCACAACTGTGAAAATAAGTTGCTTCCCAATTAGTCCGGCTCGCCATCAAGTGGATGGCGGACTTAGGACTCTCTCAATTCCTAAACAATATTTAGTTTAGCCTCGACCGGTCTCAGGCCTGCATTTTTATGCGGCGGTTTTATTCTGAATATAATTCACACTCATTCGTGCCAGCCAGCTAGGGTAAAACTGACGATTTTCGCGGCCAAGTAAAGAACTCTCCTGAGGAGAATGTCCCAGGGCCCAGAAGAATGGGATCTACATACAGCGCAAGGTTCTCGACGAAATATCCAAAGGAGAAATGCACTGTGTTGAATATATGGTTACCATTCATCACTTGGGGAGGTATAGCGTGTAAACCGCACCTACGCGCCATCGTTCACGGTTACGTGATTGCCTTTCAGCTCCCCCATGACTTGACTTACCAGAGTGCAAAAGCATATTGCCGCAAGAAGGAGAGGAGTATTCTCCATAGCTCCACCATCCTACAGTACTCAAACAGACAACAGACGCGACCTTCTGTACGACAGGTAGAAATGCAATAGGAAAAGTAAATGCCTGTTGTATGAAGAAAAAGAATGACGGGATAACCGGCATTTTGCCGAAAGTGGTAAATGCCTCGAATTTCGGAAGGTATTGACTGAAAAAAAACGACATTTATTGAAACAAACCTCAATTATTGGAGGGCCGCTCAGGATTTATTTTAGTAGAACAGCCGCTGGTTTGAGATAGAGGTTGCCATCGTAAGTGAAATCCGTCACTGTGGCGAATGACTAGATCGGTAGAGTGGCTATATGGGCTTGTGGTCGGCAAATTAGTCAGCACGAGTGGCTTTGTGTGAGTGAAAATAAGCTGTTACGTCCCACCTAATCTCACATTGTCTGAGTTTGAAGATATGTTAGATAACCTTGCTCACGACGCAAGGGGACGAAGTCCAAAAATGATTGCCGGTGATTTTAATGCGTGGGATTTTGAATGGGGTGGTAGAGAGAACAAAGCAATAGACTGAAGTCTATCAGAGGCTTTGCGTAGTTAGATATAATTCTGGCCACCGAAGGTAAGGTAAACATCTTTCGAAAAGGGGGTCTATCTCAATCGTAATGCACTGATGCGGTGTACTAGCTGGCATGTTAGCGAAGACTACACCTACAACGATCACCAGACAATTATCTCTGAAAGACCACGGCGGGCAGAAGTTGGTACTGCTGGCTAAGGCTGGCAAACCTCAGGGTGAGGCATCCTTATATACGCCCATATGTCTTCAAAACACTATAGGTAAAATGTTGGAGCGGGTAATCTATAATGTATTGCTGCCGGTTGTTTATAGCTAAGGAGGTAATATGAATTCGGTAAAGCCAGATCAACTATTGATGCCATTAAATTTATTAGGGTTTGGGCTTGGTCGAAAATGTAACCTGCGAAAATTCAGTCAATTGGTGCTCCCACCAATCTTGCGGCTATGAACCTATACTGAATGCGACCTACAAAAGAATAGCTCTAAGGGTTTGTTCTACTTTCTACCTTTATTGCAGGTAAAAACAGGGAGAAGTCCTACAAGTAGAGGAAGTATGGGAGATCAATTAAATATTATCTCACCCAGATTCTTACCGGCCATGGAGGATACTTTCAATAGCTGTGTAGGTTTAAATTAGACACCTCCAATGATGTTTCAACTACGTGGGGCTCCTGGAGAATCCAGCGAAATCCTATTACCGTAAAATATTGTCCAGAGAATGGTAGCATGCCAGTAGAATTTGGATGCAATCAATTCCGTGATCGGAACGATCCCTAATAAACTGTGAAAAGTGGAAGAGGTAAGAAAGGCGCGGATACGAACTGCAGCTATAATACAAAGAATACCTAAGTAAATTAAACTACTTCCGCACCGTCGTGTAATAGCTAATGGTGGTTGCACAGTTTCAAGTGGGGGTGGTTTTAGTGGGTAAAAATCCCACATATTGGCGAGCTAGGCTATTGTCTTTTGAAGAAAAAAAGAGAATTGAACTACGTAGAGTCATACAAAAGGGTGGTGCAGTCAATCCAGAACCCGTGGGAATAAACTGCACATTGCCAAAGCATGCGATACGACCTGAAAACTATGTCATGCAGACGCAAGGTAAAGAATTTCCATAATAGGCACATTGCTGCTAGTGCCAAATACCTAGAAGTGGAATAAGTGTTAATTGGAATGGAAAAATAAAATTAATTCCCCTAAATTTCTGAAGGATCACTCAGGGTTTTCATAGGAATTTTTCCAATGATGGGGATCACGCATTAGACTGATTGAGCCGTAACATGAATGTTTGCAGCCAAAATCACTTTGTGATTTCAAGAAGTGGTTTAGTGCTAACTATAGCAAGTGGAGTAAATACCCATATGTATAGCTGCTACTTACACTCCTCACAGAGAGCAGAGGACAAAGTTGGGAAGCATGATTCGACAGCCTGATCTTCGATACTCTGATGACCAGTAAAAATCGAAGGAAACGTAGTTAATTGTGAGATTGGACTGGACAGTGAATGTGATATAAATATCTATCGAGAAGAAAAGTCGGGCTCAATTGTTAGACAGGCATTCATTAATGTTACGCTGCTGCATAACATGTCTTAATGCTTAAACACATCACACCATCACAACCACCAAGTAACTTTATTGTATGAAATTCAGGCAACTGGCACCAAGTTGGGCGATTCTTAGCAATGACTGATATTCCTAGTTACCTTGTTGCTTTGCGGAGCTTTGCACTGTGCCTGCTATTGTAGAACATCATATATATATAACGATATACCCAACCTTCAGCAATTCACAGTACTGGATAATGCATTGAAGTTGGGGGAAAATTCGTTAATCTAATATGATACCGCTAATTAAACATAATAGCCTTGAGTGAAAGTCAATAACAGCTAAGACAGTTGTACAAAAATTAAACTGAAATTGGTCATATAAGAATAAATAAATGAATTTAAACAAAAATATGGTTTCGAAAGTAATAGACTTTTAGCTTCATTAGGAATTCAGAAATTAGGCCATTTGGAGAATCAGGCAATTCAGCACCGTGGAATAGAAATACATATATCTTGCTGCCAATTGAATTTACCTTTAAGTTTTGTAACCAGAATTTCCTTTTCAATTTTCCAGCCTGTTGTTCAAATTGTGAAGCTCCTTGTTGTAAGGCATCGGCTCGATCGTCTAGTTCTGATAATTTCTGATCTCTTTCCAGCACCTTTTCTACATTTGTTTTCATAATATCCACAACCTAAAGACCGGAAAAATAGAAGCGTATTAACAGGATCACGATTACCAATGACGCTGTAAAATGTTAACCTCATCCACTTGAGCTTGTGTTTGTTGTAACCTCTTCTGTGCGGCAATTTGTTGTGGATTTCGTGGTCCTCCTACAATTTCATCTGAGCCTCCGCCGCCTGCTGGCGCACTACCTGTTGTGGGATCTGTGGCCCTGGAATATGTAATGGAAAATATTTAAATAACTGTATATCGAGAAAAAGGAGTTGTTTTATGAAATCAATTATATGCAGGGATTATAGGGTAGCTTAAGGGCAATATTCGTGGTTGTTCGTTGAAATCAGCAAAACGTGTGGAAACGCTGGAAAATTATAATTTATGTTACCAAGAAGACATAAAACGGCACATTTTTCATATGAATTGTATTGGGTATTGGGGTTGGGATTTATTATTCAGAGCGGAAACCAGTCTGCTCTCTGGCGATGAAACTTTTGAGATTTTTTTGATATGCTTCAGGATTATTTGTTATTGTCTTTGTGACGGTAGACAGCACACATATACGCCTCGAATTGTTACACGCAAAACAGGTGCCCTTCTATGTACAACTTTTGATCTCGGATTCCCAGTGGCAGTACAGATAGACGGAAACTTCAGGTGCAACGATAAATAACTCTGCGGGAAGACCGCCTTTACTCGATTGAGAGCGTTAGTGGTTTGGAAGAACAGTCCGTATCCGCATGTTACGGTGACTTACCAAATCAAGCACAAGATGAGGAACTTCACTGGATGTGAACCATGGTAAAGTGTGCTTTCCACCTCTTTAGCTGCTTGTCATTGTGGATCAGGACTCCACCCTTAATGTCCTTCTCAGGACCATCAAAAGGTTTGGAATTTTGGAGAGCTTCCACGATTCCACATTCAGCCAGGTCTTATGACGTGGCAGACGAACCGTGCAGCATTAGAGAAGACAACATTTTTGATAGGCGGGTTAATAATAACATTGTCAAGGGAAGTCGCACTATTATGCTCTTTCATAGGTTTTAGTACACCTATTAACTATAATATTTAGTTCAAGCCTATAACCGCCAGGAACTTTATTATGGTCTCTACTTCTAGACGTACGTGACCAAACCTACTTTGCACAAGAGCCGGACAGAACGTATTTGGACAACATAACATATTTGGAACTTTCGTCCCTGCCCTAATAGAATCTGCAGACTGTGTGCGTAGATATCCTTAGCTTCTCTCGGTGATAAATTAAAATGCAGCGACCAGTGAGTATTCCTACCATCCGGACGCTCTTCATGCGAAACAACCTTTCGAGTGTTTGGGTTCGTATCACTCCATCAACACCCTGGACTGTTTTTTTTCTGGTAAGCTCGTCCAGCACAGATCCCTTAGCCGTTCCTTTTCCAGCCGCAGCCATGAACCCATTTCCGATTCCCCAGAAGAGCTCTGGTCCATGTAGCAGCACCTCTGCTACTCGTCTTCTAATTCATTGTGGCCTGGAGCCTAGAGTATCTAAAATTATTGAACGAGTCGACCAGGTTCTACTTGTTAAGGCATTCCCATATGAGTTTGGAATTTTCCGAGTTGCACCTAAGTGGCTTACTAGCGGCTTGGTTGTCGGTTAGAATAGCAGTGTTCTGCCGTCTATAGTTCCTTTAGAGGCTGAAGGAGGCAGATCTATCGGTGGCATATATTTCGCCTGGAATATACTAATTTTCTTACTAATTGATTCAAAGTACGTTTTCCTTGGGCCACCGCTCCTTCCACTGTGAGGGATCCATCACCATTTGCTGATTCAAGTCGAGGGCGCCACCACGGTTGCTCTGTTCCTCTAACGTGTTTCAAACTTGTTATCGAAATAAATCCTCGTTGTCATGTTATCGCTTGGTATCGGTAGTTCGGGATGCCGCCTAGAAAGAATATCACTCTTTCTACGTTTTAGGCAGCTCCTCTCCTTGCTGATACTTTTAAACATTCTGAAAATCATCTTCCTTGCTATTGAACATGTCGTCGTTGCTCCACTAATACAGACGCAAGCCAGTCTTTGAAGTTTGTGAAATTTCCTGACTGTTGTACTGAGTTCAGTTCATTCTTCCCAGATTACCGCCCCATAGATAATCATTGGTCTTTAGTTAGTTTAGTTAAATGGGGGGAGCCGCAGCTCCGAGCACTCAGGCCATTATTAGGCCCATTGTACTATCCCCGTAAGTTGCCTATTCAATGGCTTCCTGCCTACGGTGTTCGCAGGCTTTAGCGAATCTGAGAACATTCTCAAGAGGCAGAGAGTGTGCAGATTCTTCATTGAAGAAAACCTTGCCAAGGTGTCTTCGTCTGAGATCTGAGGATGCCGGGCAGCTGCATAAAAAGTGCAGGGCAGTTTCCTCCTCCTCCTCACATTGGCTGCACACAGCCGAAACCACTACCCCAATCTTTTCCATATGGTAGTTTAAGGGGCAGTGTCCCGTCAAAAGCCCTACTAGGGTTTTCATGTCCCACTTCTTAAGGGACAACAAAAATGCCGCTCTAGTGGCCCTAGCCTCCTTTGCAAGGATTTTCGCTTGCCGGCAAGAGTCCAAATTTCTCCACTCGGTTGCGTGAATCCTTGCAATTTCACCTTTCAGAGTAGACTTGACAGTAGATGGTCGGATTCCAAGAGCTGGTTCTGGGCCCACCATTGTGGATCCAGACCCTCGGCGAGCCAGTCTATCAGCCCCCTCATTACCGGCGATGTTAGAGTGCCCCGGCACCCACATTAGGAATGTTTCGTTCAGTCGGCCAAGTTCCAGCAGCACCTGACGACAACTCCACACCAACTGGCTTGATATGTTGTTGCCATCTAGTGCTGATAATGCCGCCCGACTGTCGGAACAGATTCGAATGGTGCGACCCCTCCATTTTTGTCGCAGACATTCTTCTGCTGCCAATGAAATAGCATATATCTCCGCCTGGAATATGGTCGTCATTTTTCCGAGGGGTCGGGCCAGTTCTATAATCGGATTCTCCGAGAACACGCCTGCACCCGATCCATCCTCCGTGACTGACCCGTCGGTGAAGATTATTAGGTCTGTAATCTGAAAGACTCATGGCCACTTGTCGACCATTCTTCTCTTTCGGTGATTACGACAGTGTATGTCTTTTCAAAGACGAATCTGGAAACCATATGATCGGTCGGCATCAGGGCTACCGGATGTTTTTCAAGAAATTTCCATATAGACGCATGCCCGTTGGATTGCCCGCCTTTCCACGCCCCAATGGTATCGAGCCTATATGCGTCGTTTGCTGCTTTCCGTTTCACCTCCAAGTGGATGGGGGGTAAATTTAGGATGGCTTCAAGTGCCGCAGTCGGCGTAGTACTCATTGCTCCAGTAATACTTAGGCAACCAAGTCTCTGAATCTGTGTTAGCAGCTTCCTGCTGTTAGCAAAGTTCAGTCTTGGCCACCAGACGATGCATGCATACATCAAAATGGGTTTTATTATGGATGTATACATCCAATATATCCGTTTAGGTGAAAGTCCCCAGGTCTTACCTATCGCATTCCTACAGCACCAGAGCAATCTGCAGGATTTCTGGTATTGTTCCTGGATATGATGCTTCCACGTTAACTTGGAGTCGAAATGTACTCCTAAGTACTTGACTGTTTGTGCCAGCTGGATTTCCGCCCCTGCTAAGGTGGGTAGCGTATAGCTGCCCCACCTGACATTCTTAGTGAACATAACTAGTCCAGTCTTTCTAGCGTTCACCGTGAGTCCATTGCGGAGGCACCAGCTGTGGATTACATGCAGAGTTGCACTCAAGCGGTCGCATACTGTGTCCGCAAACTTGCCGTTAATTATTACGGCTAGGTCGTCCGTAAATGCTTGCGCGAAGACTTTTTTGTCCTCCAGGAGCCACAGCAGGGTATCCATCACCAAGAGCCATAACAGTGGAGAGAGAACCCCTCCCTGTGGGCAGCCCCTGAGACATCCTGCTTCAATAGACTTCTGGCCGACCGATATGTGGATTTTTCTCCACTCTAGCATGTGAAGGATCCAACTGATTAGCAGCGGTTCGATTCCATGCTGTCTTGCCGCATCACAAATTGCCGCAAATGAGGCATAATTGAAGGCACCTTCGATGTCCATGAATGCGCCTAAAGCGTATTCTTTATCGGACATCGCCTTTTCAATTTTTGCCGTAAGTTCATGGAGTGCTGTCTCCGTGGATTTGCCTTTCTGGTAGGCGTGTTGCCTATGGTGAAGTGGCCATTTAGGAATGTGTGTATCCCTTATGAACCGATCTACTAATCTTTCTAGTCCTTTTAGCAGAAAGGACGTTAGGCTGATCGGTCGAAAGCTTTTTGCGTCTGTGTAGGTGGGTTTTCCTGGTTTGGGAATGAACAACACCTTCACATCCCGCCATCTAATTGGAATATAAGCGTGTGCTAGGCATGCCCGATATATATTCCGAATGTGTCGACCCAGGGCATCCATTCCTTCTATTACTAGCGCAGGAATGATGCCATCCGGACCTGCAGACTTATATCTGTGGAACGAGTTAAATGCCCATTTCACTCGCTCCAGTGATACTACTTTGCATGCCAGATTCCAATCCCTCGGCTGAGGGCTGTATACACCTGTTGACCCCGAGATTAGATTTTGGATGCTGCCTGGGAAGTGTACTTCAAGCAAATGATTTGCCGTTTCTTCGTCGCTTTCTGTGTACTTCCCATTCTGTAAACGTAAGTAACCCAGTTTCTGGCTACGTTCTTTGACCAGAATCCGCTTCAGCTTTGAGGTTGCCTCAAGAGAGTTAGTCTCTTCGCAAAAGCGTCTCCAAGATGACCGTTTGGCCGATCTTATGCTCTTCTTTAGAGCCTTCTGTGCCTCTTTATAGCGATTCCAGCTAGTGCTTGATTCGCCCTTCAGAGCACGATTAAGGAGCATCCTTGTCGTTCTCCTCTGTTTTGCCAAATCCGAGTTCCACCATGGTGTTTTACCCTTCTTTGGCATCCTGAGTGGACAGCTTTCTTCGAAAGCTTCTCTCATGCTAGTTGTGATCATCTGGGTTGTCTTCTCAATTCCAGCAATGGATTTGATGCGCCTCCCAGGGATCGTGACTCGGGCGTTCAATTCTGTTTGATACATTACCCAATCTGTCTTCCTCGGATTCCGAAATGGAGTGGGTGGAGGTAGATCCATGCCCATAACGAAATCAATGCGTCTGTGATCCGAGAGTGTGACATCGTTTGATACTCTCCACTCTCCGATCAGAGCCGCGATGTCAGGAGATGCCACCGTGATGTCGATGACCTCTCGCCTGACCACGTTGAAGAAAGTGGGTTCATTACCCACATTTAGGATCTGCAAATCGGTTCCTACTAGATACTCCAGTAGTCTCGATCCTCTTGCATTGATGTTCGAACTTCCCCAGCATATATGGTGAGCGTTGACATCACATCCTGCTATTACCCCCATGCCTCTACTTTTGGCATATTGGATAGCTCTGATGAATGTTCCACTGGGAACGTCTTCTGCGTCGTAGGGGAAGTATGCAGAGCACCATAGTATCTCTTTATCTCCCTGTTGACTTTTTATGGTTAGCTTAGCCGATGTGGTGTCGCCATCACATAGATCGTTAACCAGGTTAGCCAGACTTCCAGTCTTTGGAGACTACCATGCAGGTGCGGGGTCGATCGCTTCTATTGGCATACAATAGGTCAGCATGTTGGAAGTTTAGGCCCCTGACTGCCCCACCAACAACCCACGGTTCTTGGTCTTACTATTGCAGTGTATATCCAGTGTAGCATTTCCGGGGTGCATCCCCCTATTATGGACCTGCAAGTCATAAAAGTCACATAGGGTATCGTCATATTTTCTTCTTCAGACTAGCACGATGCTATTAGCTAACCCTGGACCTGAATTTCAGTGTTTGTTATCTCTTCGAGGAGTTCATAACAACTATGCTCCACATTAACCATGATAGTACCCCACTCTGGGGACGACCTTGTTCAGAACAATAGAGTTTGTATTTGTCTACTTTCCAATATCCTACCCATCGAGAAGGCCAGGGTCTTTCCTACTTCTTTGCAGATGAGGTCATCTCGGTTCTCTATGTGCAATGTGTTGTCGAACATGGATGTAGTTGATTAGGCATTAGAATATTAGTTCCAATGTAGTTGCGTATAACCTTTCCCACTTTTGAGTACAAACGATATCAGTCAAATTAGTTTGAAAGATGAAAGGTGAAAAGAATCCTTTTTACTCGCTTTTGGAAGAAAAAATACTTTTGCTCTTCAATCAGCAAGGTAGGTCTTCCATTGTCGAGCGACAGGTGGGTCAAATAAGCAGCCGATGTTGGCCCTCAGGTATAAATGGTGAATTTTTGGGAAAAGTGCAAGGAATAAGACACAACATTCTTGATCAAGTTTTTGCTAAGTTTGTTCTAAGCAAATCTTGACATTTTTGGGCCAAAATTGCTTAAGATGAAAGGAGTTGCTAAATAATAATAATTTATATTTATATTTTTTTATATAAGTAAGAAAAGTTATGTAAATATTTAGGGGAAGCAGTTTGTCCCTATTTTTTCCACACTGAGTTTTGTATATTTAGGGTTTCTTACATATTTCTATTTATTTTTTTTTTGGTTTGGTATATACACAACAGAATAATTCTAAATTCAAATATAATTATAAAATGAATAATTGCTAAATAATGAGTAGAATTTACTTGTCCCTATTATTTTTTCTGCACGGCATATAATGAAATTCTAAGAACTAGCAAGTGAAGGGAATTAAACCATTGTGAAACAAGTGGCAGACATAATGGTATGGATTTCTAACCTCATCCGAGAGGGGTTGAGGAGTTTATGTAGTTTCCGAAAATGGTATCAAATCTGGGATTAAATGAATGCCTGAACCAATTTTCGTCAAACAAGTGGTACTATTCATCATTAAAATGTTGAATCCTTGTATAATAATAATCGTCGGCGCGACAATCCAGTTGGATCTGGGCCATGAAGTGTGTTCGAGCATTTTATTCAAGACCGTAACAGTACCCTACAAGACTACGCTGCACTGTAGGAGGCCAGCATTGCCGTCGCCCGAAATTACTGCCTTGATTTGACTCAGATATTCAATCAAAGTTGAGTCGACTGGTATCCGACTTCCAACCGCGATACAAATTCCTCTGCCACCAGTGAGTTTGAACTGCGACCTTCCGTGTTATAGCCTAGCGTTCTAAACAGTAATCCATCCGGATACAAAGGTTATGGCGGTCCGAAAAAGGGCTATTTTCGTATCATTAATAAGTTTATTGGTAGGTTAAATAACGTCGCGATGTGCAAGGCGCATTACAGAGGAGAGCCGCCCCTTATCCCTCCACTCTCCCCGCACCCGCATGGTTGGGGAGGGTTCTCGTAACTTTTGAGGAGTAGTGAATGTTATGGGTTTTTAGTGGACTTTCTCCTAAATACTGTATTTAACCTATTTCCACCTCAGAGGAGGGGTTGTCAAATCCAATTTTACTATAATAATATCGAAATATCTACTGTTTGAAGCACCATAACCATTTAAGGGGAAGGGCGGACCGGCGTGAATTTTTATCGGGGTTTGGGAAAGATCACCCCTTGCTTCTCCCTTCATACCCTCCTTTCAACCTGCGAGGATGGGATTCAAAATTAAACTCTATCGTTTCAACATAAGAATAGCATCAATTCGAGGCGCCATGGTGTTTGGTCAACCCTCGCGACCGCCACAATTATTTAACGGGATTAGAAAAGAGGGGATCTTCTCTCTAAACATTCGTCGTGCTCTCCTCCTCACGGGGTAGGGTTGAAAATTCAAAATTTAGCATGATAATATTAAAAAACCCCACTTTAAGGGAGGGGGAGGAGGTATGACCGCCACGAGTTTTAATCGGGTTTGAAGAGAGGCTTATCCCTCTCCCCTTACATAAACTATCCACTCCTGACGGAAATGAAAATTGGGTGTTCGCACACTCTTGCATTACCCTATCATGTTATTCAACTGACTTCACTTTTCCTAAGCAATTTTCATTTTTGAATACATTTATAAAATCCTCCAAACCCTGATATTCTTTTTCGCGTGACATACCTATAAGGAAACATCCGCTGCCTAGATGACTTATCCGCCGAACCGACGCCATAATCCACGCAGGAATAGATTTCCCAGATGGCCGAATCGTTTTTCAATCGATCACTGCCGCCTGAACAATCCAAACTGACAGCGTAGATTGCACGTCTCTTCATGTGTAACTGGCAGCCCTGCCTCATCGAATTATCGACTGTTCTCCCCGTGGTCAAAAGGCATTCTAACTAGATTACTTTGCGTGATGTTCCAGAGGTGGTAACCTGGTCGGTGGTTCGGTCCTTCAATTTGATGAAAGCCGCTCATCGTTGGTGGTAGCCATCAGATCACAATTCAACTTACAAACGCTGATGCACTCGAAAAGCCTCACCACAGGGTCGAAACTTTTATTGTTCAGGACTTTGCCAGTCCTCATGTATTTCCTTGAAGACTTGGGTCCATTTCAAGAAAAATTGCGAACCCTTAGCTGTGTTCGAGAAGAGAATCCTCCGAAAAATGTTTAGCCCCCTACAGGAAGATGGACGATTCCGTAGTCTATATAATGAGAAAATCTATCAGTGATACCACCACCGTTTGGTTGTGGATAAAATCTGTCTGAATAGGCTGTGGTGGGTGGGTCACTTAATCCGTTTGGTTGAGGATGATCCATCCCGGAAGTCTATAAGAATCTGCCGTAAATTGAGTGATGGCGGTTCTTGAAGATGTTTTTCGTTCAAGAGCGGTAAAAAATGTGCTTACTCATTTCAAATATTTTGAAAAAAAAACTAAGTATGGGAATTAAAAGCTCAATGATAACTGCACGACAGTGCTGAAGCATGGAACATGGAACAAAGCAAAATATCAGATCTATTGAAAGTCTCGTCCACTCTTACCCATTGGCAGTGTACAGGTCAGTTGTTTTTGTGAAATTAGGTTCTCTGATCTTTTGTCAATGATTTCCCTGTGATGATCGATGTGATTCAAGTTAGGGGTTTGTGCAGACCATGAAGGACGTTTACATGATTGCTCTGCTCAAAAATCCAATCGTTTCCCAATTTGTCGCGAGATGGATTAAGCATCAATCCCGATAATAAATTACAGTATCTGGCTGCAGTTATTATATTCATGATTTTAAAAATATCACCAGAAAAACAAGACCATACCACGATAGATCCACCTCCATGTTTGACCGCCGGCACTTGGTATTTCACGTCCTAACGTTTTCGAAAAGGTAGTCGAACATGACGCATCCCTTCTGTTGAATAGAGCATACATTTTGATTAGCCAAACCACACTCCTAATATGCCGCGGTTCAATCGCGGTTTAATTTTGAAGCCTTCCCCCGAAAAGACGATATGGAAGGAAAAGCGGGAGGTCCTTTTTCTATAACTCCGTTGGAAAATTGCGGCGATCCCCGTCCTTAAAACATTATGGCGCTTCAAATAGGAGTGGGGGAGGGGTTAAACCCATCCCTGGACGTCATCGTAGTAAAAAGGATATTGAAGAGGAAGAACGTTATAGCACCTCGAAAAGAGGCTGTTTTCGTATCATTAATAAACCTACTGGTAGGGCAATCATCGTCACGATATGCAAGGCGGTTACAGATGGGGGCTGCCCCAATTTGAGGGGCTTATAATATTGCGCTTCTTCTTTAGTTGTTAAAACATGGGAAAGTGCTGTTATTTTTCGAAGAAAAATTTTGTAAATCAGGGAATACAAAAAACTCATTTTACCAGAAGTCCGTAAAAAAGATAATGTCAGCTATTTAATCCGAAGATAGAATATATTTTCACACACTCTTTTCGCTGGCGTCGAAAAAGTTGTGTTTAGGCTACGCATCAGACTCCCTAATCGCACTATTGTTACCAGCGAATAGTGAGATCCGTTCAAATAAACTGTTCCTGTCTATTATTTGTTTCTAAATTCTTCTAGTGCAACTAGAAGTTTAGAAGTCGACAAAATTTGGAAAAATAAGTATTCACAAGATCAGTCAGTACAATGAAATTTCCAGAAGCATAATTAATCCAATTATATTGATGAACCAGCAAACAAAACAAAAGCAACAAGTCAAGATTAGAGTGCGGTTAGGCGTCGCGAGTTCCGCGTTCAAAGTTCTGTGTTCTTTCTAATTTGGATTTCCTGGTGTAACAACGCAAACTGCCGGTCATAGCGCAGTGGTCAATGAGAACTATTGCCTTCTGGCGCTCTATTCACAGAAAGGCAGAGAGTATGACTTCTAGATCAAAATTACGTCCCATGGGTTTACTGGAAATGCTCCACCTCCCATAAAGACACTATTAAAAGGTTTAAGTATGTAATATAAAAATGCTAACAGTGTTAAGATGATCCTGTATAATTAATAGTCTTTTACTTAGCAATGTGTGCTTAAAGCTTGTTTCAGCGGTAGATAGGGAAGATTACGCATTGGAAAAACAAGCAGTATTTACAACATAAACCATAGTGTTAACGTCTAGATAGTAGTTACTTCCTTTTGGAACCTAAGTTCCAAAAGAACTTTCTACAATGCGTCTTGCAACACTGAACCTCTTATTCGATTCTAGTTTTCTTTTATCTTGAAGAACATTTGGGAAAAGTATCATCAAGAATGTTCCCATTTTCAAACCACTCTGAGCCATCTGCGTGAGAATGTCGATGAGCATTGGGGGTCACGGTTGAAAATGCTCTTTTCTCGGGTGCTACGCAGCTTGTCGGCCACGTCCTGAAGGAAGGGGCATCATAATATTTGGCTGGCTGGGGAATTGTCGAAGCAGATCCATGAACCGAAGGAATTGAAAACTCTATTGACCGCTGCGGGTGGTGGTGGGTATGATCCGCTCAAACTTTGATACCGAGCGAAATCTTGAGAATCGTAGCGTGCGCAGTGACAAAAGAAGGAAATTTGTTATTACCCTGGTCAGGGAAGCGGAAAATACGGTAAATGATTTCAGAAGTGTATACAGCATCACGAAAGAGTTCGATGGTCCTGTGAAGGACATTAATGACTGAATCCTCATCCACGATGATGAGCAGCTGAAGAGGTGGAAGAGACACTACATCACCGTAACATGGGACATACCAGACTGCTTCTTCAAACAGAAGAAAAACCAAGGCCATCAAGACACACAAACTCTCCTGTAGTTTTTGCAGATGTGCTATTTCCACCCGAATGGAAATCCTGGAATCCAAGATTTTTCCCAGAGAGTGGAAGATTCTAAAGAAAGGCACCTGTTTTGAGTGCCATAATTGGCGAGGATCTAGGGGCTTTCTGTTGTCGCAAAGATAACAGATAAAATAATCCTTCGTCTCGGAGGGATTTGAACTTGAAAGCAGAGTCTGCCAGGACTGCAACTTGTCACTGATATTATTTCTTCTTGTTATTGATGACGTTCATCATGCTGCTTTGTCCGAAGGACGTGGAGACATTTAATAGATCATGACATCTTTTCTCAAACACCTCGACTGCGCTGATGAACTCTGTTTGCTCTCACACTGGGTCATGCATCTTAGCCAAATGGCAGCGGATTTGGAAAGTTGCATGTAAACACCAACAAAACCGAGGTTCTCAGTGTGACGGATTATCACAATCTCCCTATTTACATTATTGGACAGGGCGTCGGAAGTGCCTGCCTCCTCTCAAATTTGGAAATGTAGTTATGTCAACACCAAGATCAAGTTAAGACTGTTCTGTGCTAATGTTTCTTCTATGTTGCTATATGGGAGTAGACGACAACATATAATCGGAGTACGCTTTCCTGATACTATGCAAACGGAGAATTTGGTCGCCGCACATGCCAGTCATCCGCAGGCGATGTCATCGGAAGGTGTAAGTGACAATAGATAGGCGGCACACTAAGAAGGGGCGGCAATGCAATTGCTGAGAATGCAGTGGAATTTACTCACCCAAGATTGACGACGAGTGGGTCGCAAAATAGTAGAGAAGGAGAATTTCCCATAACCCCAGGGGTCGAAAGGCAATCATATATGCGGCCTCTCATTTAATAATATAAAATAATAAATTCATACAAAATGGAAAACGTTGACCATCTATAACTTTTTTAAAAATTTCCTCCAAGCTATTTAGTATTGTCCCCTATATTATCATTTATACTTATACCGTTTTGTACTTCTAGGATGAATTTAAGAATTATTTTCTGGTAAATTTTCCCAATATGCGATTATTAACTTTATTTGACCGGATATCGGAATGGTTTTTGGTGGAATTGGTTCTGAGCCGAAGACATGTTCCCTCTATATTCTACCCGATTTCGGTTTCAAAAAAGTACTGATTGAACCCTTTTATTTGATATTTCATGTGACTATATTTTCAGAAAACAATTTATCCGCATTTTGACGGACATTAAATGTACAGAGATGAAGCTGCTGAACAGCTAGCCGATACCCTGTTCCAATATAGGGCTGATGTAACAGCGTTACAGGAGATGCGTTGGAGAGGGACCGGTTTCCAGGGGAGGAGTCACTACTGGATATATTATAGTGACCATCCAGTAAACCATGCGCTTAGAGTAGGTTTCTTAGTTAGCTAAAAAATGAAACCTGCTGTTATCGGTTTTGAAAACATAAGCGAACGGCTATGCACTCTGCGCTTGAGAGGCAAATTTAGAAATATAAGCCTCATTAACGTTCACGCCCCTACAGAGGAGACTGTAGAGTCGGAGGAGGATAACTTCTACGAGGCACTAGAACGAACCCTCGAAGCCTGTCCCAGATATGATATCAAAATCATACTTGGGGATTTTAACGGACCCCGTATTCAGGCGATACGTTGGCTCCCATAGCTTACATCAAAATACAAATGATAACGGACTGCGGATTATTCAATTAGCAGTGTCACACGAAATGGTTGTTGGAAGTAGTTGGTTTGCGTGGAAAGCGTTGCACAAACATACATGGGCCTCTCCAGACGGGACCACTTTCAACCAAATTGACCATGTGTTGATCGAACGCCGCCACCTCTCAGCCTTGATGAATGTCAGAACATATAGACTCGGATCACTATCTCGTTGGCATGGTGCTCCGAGCTCGAATTACGACACCACCTACAATCCCCTCTGACAATCAGGTGAGAGTGAATACTGAAGCCATCCACAGCACAGCCCTCTGCGACACCTATAAGAGGGAAATGGATCCCGCAATAGCCGCGGTCAACAGAGATCCTGGAGATGAAGCATCAACAAATGATCTTCACAACCCCCTGAAGAACGTTATCATTGATACGGCCACAAAGATACTTGGCCCAAGCCGCAAAACAATTCGGAACGGGTGGTTTGACGATGAATATAAGCTAGCAATGGAACGGAAGAATGCCGCATACCGTAATGTAAGTAATGTTGTATTCTCAAAGAACGCGGCCACGCGCGGAGACTTATCACGAACTCCGGCGAGCGGAGAAGCGACTTCACAGACGGAAAACGGAAGCCTTGGAGAACCAACAGGTCTGTGAAGTCGAAAAGTACAGGGAGCTACCGCACCAGGCGCGGAAGTTTTACCAACAAATCAGCAGGATGAAGCCTTATACACCTCGATGTTCATCCATCCATGACTAGACTGACCCTGACCAATATGCGAGGCCAGATAAAAGCAGCAGGATCACTCTCAAGACCATTCGACATCAACAACGATCTAAGACGGTCCTCTTTAACCTGGCCCTCGAGAAAGTGATCCGTGATGTTGAGATAAATGCAAGAGGTATGATCCTCTTTAAGTCCACCCAACTACTGGCCTATGCTGACGATATCGACATCATGGGTAGAACGACTCCAGCTTACAAAAACTGTTCCGCTCGAAACGTCTCACCATAGGGTCAAAGCTCTTACTGAACAAGACAATGATCCTGCCAGTCCTCACGTATTCCTCGGAGACTTAGGTTCTTTGCAAGAAGAATTGCGAACTCTTGGCCGCGTTCGAGGGAAGAATCCTCCGAAGAATTTTTGGCCCCCTACATGAGGATGGACGATTCCGTAGCCTACATAACGACGAAATGTATGAGCAATACCATGACCGTGAGGTTATGGATAAAATCCGGCTCAAAGGGTTACGGTGGGGGGTCACTTAATCCGTATGGTTGAGGATGATCCAGCCCGGAAGGTCTATAAGGGCAATATCTGTGACAGAAAAAGAAGACGAGGCAGACCCTTCCTGCAGCGATGGCATAGGTCAGGACAGCTTTTAGGGATATCGAATGTGTGACCTCGATGCAAAACCGGGATGTCTGGAGTTCCTTATTAAGACAGGCCTAGACCGGATACCGGTTGTTGCGTCGTTGATGATGATGATAGCAGATTTTGCATTAAATGACTGCTTCCTAAGAAATAAAATGTCACCACCACATCGAATTGAAAATGAAACATATTCATTACACTAAGTCCTATGTATAAATGGGACCAGAGTATTCCCAAATATTCTTACACAAAAAATCCGCAAAACTCTTCATATCTGATGCGCCGAGCTTCCGACTTCCCGACTAGTTCTTACTGTCTACGAACAAATCCTTCAAGGGCATTCAAGAATTTATCCCTATCGTGTTTAAAGTAGAAGTTCAACAATGTTCTTGTATTTAAATGGAACGAAACGTTTAATACCAAATGATTACATTAAAGCAGTGAAAAACGCAATAAGGATATACAAAATAATTCTACATAAAAGAAACACCCAGCCTACTTGGGTTTTTCTGATAAATAGCAAACAATTATCAATTGCATAGTGTTTGCATACCAACCCCAGGCATTATTACACCGTGAAAATCCTATTTCTCAGATCGTCCTGTTTACTCAAATCGTTACCACTCTAAAATGTGAAATAAATCGAAAATAACAGAATATTGTCAGATTGTGTTCATTACTTTGAATAAACAGAGGCGTAGGTGGTTATTCGTTTGTAAGACCCACTTTTCATTTCACACTTCTGAGAGCAACTCCAATAGCTTCCAACGCCCGACACGGAGATGGCAATTAATAGCTGCAGGACTCCTAAATTTTATGAATGAAAGAATCAAAGGGAATTCCGATGTGACGCCTCCTCAACTCTGCTGCTACCGATCCTATATCTCGCCGTACACGTCATTGCCAATATCAATAGCCGGGACTTGCTCTTTGGCCTATTGTAGCAGAACCAGCCCCAGTAAGTTTATCCTTAAATTTCTCCTGGAGAAAGTTTCATTGAAGATATGAAAATCGTGAAGTATGTACGGGTGTATGAGCAGAAAACTATTTGGAACTGAATCCTCCTTGCGTTGCTGTTCACTGCTCATGTAGGACATGCGCTCTGGGAAGGATATTGATTCGCACTTTAACGACTCGTCCTACCGCTGCTCAGTGCCACTGACGCTATTGTCTCCGCTATTCTACATATTATACACTATACATAGGTGGAATCATTTCTGTATTCACGATTGAAGTGCATGACACACTTCTCAGATTGAAAGGCTTGAGGTGGAACAGCTTTTTAAAGGATTCGCAAAGTTGTTTTTTGCAAGCGTTTTCGCAGATGCAATTCGTGTTACTATTTTCAGTCATTGTTGTAATTTTCATTCTTTTTGTCAGCAACAATTGCGGAATCTTAAGGGAAAGTGGGAGGTTGATATATTTCCGTGCACACTGAATTGAAATATAACCATTTAGGGTAGATGAAGGAAAGGATCTTACTTTTAGGTTGATGTAATAAAATGTTCGTGCGAGTATGAATGCCAATAAATAATTTCCTTAAAATCCAACAATAGCAGCAAATATAGATTATTTTGGAAATTAATTTATTATTTAGAACAACCCACAAAATGAGTGCCAATGATGCGAAGGCAGAAGCAACACTTGGATTTGATACATACAGAACTTTTTTCATTTCTTTCATATTACATAAAAATAAAAAATTATCAAATCTTAAATTTCAAAACAAATCACTAATGTCCGTTAATTAAAACAACATTTTCAAGGAGGCAACCAATTTTTCCTCTTTCACCAATTTTTTTTTCCATTTTATGCATGTAAGAATTACACTTTTTCCGGGTTTCTGGCTGACGCTATCGCAATTCTTAATCTAGGCTGATATTTTTCTCATTTACAGTATTATTATTCTGTTAAGGGAAAGTCGCACCGCGTCCTTGAACTATTGTGCCCTTTTTACTGGTTATAGTGTACCTATTGATCATAGTATCTCAAGAAGGTCTATAACCGTCAGGAACTTTAGTATGTTCCCTACTTCTAGATATTTCAGCCTTGCATCTGGTAGTAAGTGTTCTCCCAGATGCCTCGACCTACTTTGCACAAGTGCCGGATACTGTCTCAGAACGTGTATAGAGGTTTCGTCCCCCTCCTC
The DNA here is from genome assembly GCF_905115235.1 of Hermetia illucens. Classification (NCBI taxonomy): domain Eukaryota; kingdom Metazoa; phylum Arthropoda; class Insecta; order Diptera; family Stratiomyidae; genus Hermetia; species Hermetia illucens. The sequence goes on along the minus strand of NC_051850.1, from coordinate 112,167,208 downwards.
GCAAAACTTGCAGGCAGTGTCCGTAGATATCCCTAGCTTTCCTAGGTGATAGTTCAGACGACAATGACCAGTGAGAATTCCCACTATGATTCGGAGGTTTTTTTTGGTGAGGTTTAAACAATTCTTTGTGCGTATGGGTTCGTACCCCCAATAAGCACCCTGGCCTGCTCCATCCTTGGTAGGTCCGCCCAGTATAGTTCCCTCAACCGTTCCTCTTCATTTCTTAGATTCATAGCCATGAAACCGTTTCCGATTCCACAGAAGGGTTATGGTCCGTGTAAAGGCGTCCCTGCTCCCTTCTTGGCTAGTTCGTCCGCTGCCTCGTTGCCTTCCAACCCAGCATGGCCTGGAACCCAAAGTATCCAGACCTTGTTGGACGAGCCGAGTGTATTCAGTCTCTCAAGGCATTCCCATACCAGTTTAGAGTTCACCTGGTTGGACTTAAGTGCCTTGCTCGCTGCTTTGCTATCGGTGAGAATAGCTTTGTTCTGCCCCCTATAATTTACAGTAGAACTGCTAGTTTTCCGTGTTATTTATTTTAATAGTTATCTTAGTTAGCTGTCGCATTCGCGCCTCACTTAGAGTTTCTCCTACGTTTCTTCTCTTGTCAACGAATCTAGGACAGGGGACGAAAACGTGTTTCTCTGGGATTGCATCGCAGTTTGGTTAATTGCGAAAAGTGTCCAATTTAAATTTGTAGAGGTTCTGGCAATATCTTCCATGCCTCATGAAGAACTGGGTGAAACTATAATTAATCTCTCCAAAGTTTCTCTCCAATCATTCCTTGTTGGCAGGGGTTAACCTGTCTGTCCAGTAATTCTTTTCCGGGTGAGATCCCTCATTTTTCTTTGTGTGCGATAAAGGAGGAATAGTTTCATGTTGTATATTTTCATTGTCTCATTTACCAAAAGAGCGATGGCGTTGGTTAGGACGCCAGGCAGACAGAATTGGTAGACCTCAGCGCAAAACCGCGATGTCTGAAGTTCCTTATTATGGCAGGCCTAAACCGGTTGTTGTGCCGTTGATGATGATTTACCAAGATGTCAATAGACATTATTCCCGAGATGATGAATGTTGCATCATTTCAAGCGGTCCTGGAGGTAGAATATGCTCTCAATTTCCGCGCGATATATGGGATCAATTTATGGACGTGTAATCAGATCTGAAGTACAAGTACAACGCGACTCTCCTACGTTGAGCATCGTCCTTGTCAGAACCATACTACCTAAGGATGCTTTACCGCACGCATACTGCACGTGCTGTTTAGATTTTCTCTCAGCTTTGTGCCTATCATTACTCCCATGTCTTTGATCCTCCACGCTTAGAAGTGGTAATATGATTCCCAGTTCTAATGTGATTGTAATTTATTTTGTCTTCCGCAAGTGGCAGTTAAATGCTCTCTAACCTAGCTCTAACTGTACTGATTGCTTCGTGCGATACCGTCGGCGTTATCCACGTTTAAGATTAAGTATATTACGATATTCCACAGTAGTGGGATCAGTACGGAGGCCTGTGGAACACCCGCGGAGACAATGCAATGGGGTCCGTCATCGATGTCATACTAGAGCCTTCTAACTGAGAAAACCAATTGTCACACTGCAATTAGCGGAATTGAATGCATTTCACACGGCCAGAGTTACCATCATGGAATATATTCAGGTACAGGTTTTTATTGCCCCCATAATGCGCGAAAAGGCTCTTGGACATGCACAACTCACCGAATATGTCAGGTCTGGACTTTACGGCAAGTTTAAGGACCTTGCTCGATATGCTGTTCAAACCCAAAGCTCTTTTGCCACACATTTTACTGCCAAACTCGATCTGCTTGTCTGTCGTTACTGCGGGAATTTCTATCACAAGTCCCTAGAAGCCATCAGTGCTCCGTTGAATAACCAATTGGAGGTCTTCTCTGAGTCGTTCGCTGGCCCAGTGACAAACTGATCAAAGGTTGGCTAGCTCACTATTCCACCAGTAATTAGGTCTTTCCAGCTGCATGCTCGCGTGTCTGTCTGCCTGTCTGTCACACGGGATCTATTCGGAAACAGTTGCACATGTTGATACCCCTATGCTTGCAGTTAATGGCATTATGATATACCATACGAAAAGGGGGTTCACGACGATGACCCTATATGAAATTTAAGCTTAAAATTATCCTTCATCCCGATGTCTGTCAAGTTTACTGATTCTTTTAGCTCATCTTTCAAGTACAAAATTCTGCAACAATACAACCGATAATATGCATGGGATAACGGAGTCGGCCGTGAAATAGACGTAGTGCCATCTCCACTGATGGCGGAATCCTCCGCATAACTAAAGATATTTTTGGTCCAAACACGCTGCTCTTTACCTGGTTGAAATATTTTACTTTAAAGCTGGTAGACAGTTGAATTTGGTGGAAGGTCGGGAGGAAATTTATCGAGATTTTGTGTTGTAATCCATTGTGCCAGTCTTATCAGGCCCATGCCACATCTGGAAATACCTCGAATCAGCATTTCTTATCGGATCATATTGATATTGTTTACTAGACCCTGTATCTGGTCAGTGACACTATGGTCTAATTTGAAGCCAAACGTGTGTTCTGGGATTAGTTTTTTGTTTTTTAAGTAAGAGTTAAATTTTGCCTGTTAGTAATCTTTAGAACATTTTTGAGAGCATTGACAATAAGCTTATTTGTCTATATCAGTAAACTCTAGTCTTGTCTTCCTTAGTTTCAATTATTCAATTAAAGAAAGGATAGCATTGAAAATGTGTAGGGTAGTAAATACCCTTGAGAGAGATAGTTTGAGTTTTGTTTAATTTTATTTGATTCAGCTTAGCTGATAAGTTGTGGAGTAAGAAATTTAGGGGTAAACTAAAATTTTGTTTAAGAATCGAGGGATTCTTAAGTCCGCCATCCACTTAATGGGGGACCGGACTAGTTGAAAAGCAACATACTTTCTCGGTTGTGTTTTATTCCCCTTGGAATTATTGTGGTTACGTCAACTTGAGAGCACTTAGCCGCCGACGGGTGGCGGGCTAGGCCGTCTAAATAAGTAGCGAGAAAAAAAGTGAAGCTTTCATACTTCTGCAGCCATGGAGGAGCCGGGTTGCCTTGAGGGCGAACAACAAAACAAAATAATCAAGCTGATGGTACGAGAGATGTTTCAGAAGAGGGTGCTAACCAGGCTGGTTGTAGTAGTGGCAAGTGCGGCAATGATAGCCCTGAAGAGGGAAAACTGGCTGAGTTTTTGCTCTATAAATATAAAAAAAAATAGAAAGGAAAAACAAAAATAAAGAAAAAATGTCAACTAATGTAAAGAATAACACAAGTAGGATTAAAAATTTAAAAAAATGGTCCGACCGGGGCCACGAGTAGCCCACAAAATAAAGAAAAGGGGTAAAGTCTGCCCCCATTAATATATACGAATTAGGTGGTAGAAATTTAGCCACTCTACTTAATGGGAGCGCGAGGCTCTCGAATTTTATTATCAAAAAGACGGGGGCCGAGAGAATCCAAATCAAATGTAAAAAATAGCGGATTACAAGAAAGCACGGGAGGTCCTCGAGCGAGTGAAGGCTGCTCACTTCACCTACACTCCAAAGGAAGAGAAAGTGCAAACCTTCCTTCTGAAAGGCTTGGATGCGGAGGAAGAGCCCGATGAGGTGCTCAAAATGCTTCGGGAGATGGGAACTGAGGTGCCGTTTACAGAAGTAGTCCGACAAGGGGGGACTAAGAAGCCCCAACAAGATGCAAGTGGCGGGATGAACATCATCCTCAATAAAATATTAAGATTAAACCTCGCCATGTGTGAAAACATGTAGCATACGCTACACGTATACAGTACAAAAATAAACAGTATAACAGAATATTTACACAAACAGCATGCCCGTTGCTAGGTCTGCAATCACAGCGATACCACTGGATGGCCTCATCGCGATGGCGGATCATCGCGAAACCCACCTCAGTCCGAGGCATTCGATAACATTCAAGGATTTTGAATTCGTGAGGAACGATAGACGAAATTGTGATGGGGGAGGTGGTACTGGAATACGTGAGGGTCGCCATTATCGTTTCAGGCATATTAATAGGCCTAAATTTGAAACCTTTGAATGTATGGAAATCTCTTGTATTCTGCTTATACATTCTGTCAATTTATGTAGAGGAAAACAATCGAGCCAAGTTTAAGGAGGAAATCCATTCTCTGTTTACGATACTCGAACTAAACAGGCTGCATAGTTATTATATAATATTATGAATGCTAAGCAAACCTCGTGGCTAAACGCCACAAATAATCCCAGTGTGGTATTCCTCAAATCTTGGATAGAGCAAAACTAAATAGAGTATAAATGCGAATTATTTAGGTCAAATTATCCAACTTGACCCAGGGAAAATTCCCATCTGGATTTGTGCATTGTTGACGCGCGCCTGAACTTTAAATTTAGGAATCCTCAACGGAAACTACAGACTCTTCCTTACGATAGCGACCATAACACTATTCTTATTGACGTTCTGTTCGATGGACGAAGAGTTCGCCTTCTGCCGATGGACAGTGGCGTCCATAGGTTGAACAGACTGGAAGAAATTCCAGGAGAGGTTTATTCGGGGATATCGAGAGGAATGCCCACCTCTTGATGGGGAAAACGATAGTACAATTGCGCGAGGTGGCAGGAACTTGAGCAACGAGGAAATACTTCAGTATCTTCTAAAGCTGGAAAACTTGACGTTGGATACAATTGAACAAGTCGTCCCTAAGATTAAACTTCGCAATAATATGGAAGGATATGAAACTGCAGTCATAAAACGGCTGAAAAAAGTGGAAATCCTGCTACTAACTCGCGTCAACAAATCTATCCCATGTAGGTTGAGTTCAAATCACTTTTTAAGATCGCGCGGGGTCTTATCCGCCAATATTACATAAATGAAGTGAACTTCACCAAGCGATTCAGATTCGGAAGATTCGGAAGAAATCACGAGTAACTGTGCCGAGAATCAAAGTTGGTGGTAGTGAGATACAAAACCTTATTCACAGTAGATCTACTATAGGCAGTACCCTTACGAAAATGACCTCACTTGTAAATGTGCTTGCAGAAGCTTATCTGTACACATCAGAGACGCTAAACAAGGAAAAGGCATAATCTTCGTCAAATCGTATTGGTAAGAGAGAGATCGGTGAGCTTCTGCTATTCTGGTACTACGGCGTGCTCACCCATATAGCAAAAAGTTGTTTCACGTATTCACTTATACATAAGCAAAAACTTGCCAATCTCACCAATACATTGGCAAATACGGGCGGTATGTCAAACATAGCTGATCGGGTTTTCGGTACATCTCGCTCATGGTCAAGGGCAAAACAATTTGAAATCGTGTGTACTCGCACTGATTTCCCCCCTTGGGGGGCATGGGGAGTGAGGTAGCTATCTAGTATCTAACTGTAACCTTATTGACTCAGGTGTAGACATGAATAGTGTAACTGCTGATGCGCAATTACATCGTGATAGATGATGCTCTGAAACTCGAACTTATAGGGGAGTACTTTGAATCGGTGCATCGGCCCAGAACGGACTTAGAGCCAACGAGACTTTCGGAAATTGTAGGACGAAATCTCCACAATTTTAAATATAGCCTGAACGGCATCACAGTTCTCCAGTTTAGCTCTGCGTCGCAGGCTGATCTCATACCGAGTGATAATCTGCTTGATTACCTTGTCTCATGTGTGGAGTTAACTTCCATATTTAGAAGGGTAAACTATAAGAAATCATCCGGTATGGATTGCATTCCGAACGTGGTCCACAGGCATTTACCAGACATTGCCATTCGTAATTATATCATTTTGTTCAATAATTTATTGAACAATTCCTTCTTTCCAGGACAATGGAAGAAAGCCCGAGTGTTCCCGATTTTAAAGGGAGGGAAGGATTCATCCAGTCCTAAAAGCTACCGCCCAATCAGTTTGCTGCCTAACATCAGCAAGGTGTTTGAGGTTTTGGTATTGAAAGCCTTGAACGGGCATATCAAGAAAAAGGAATTATTGTCGAATGCGCAATCCGGGTTCCGATCTGGACTTTCGACAATACATGCAATAACGAAGATAACGTCTGATATTTGCTGGCGGATTAACAATGGTGAGTGTGTAGGCGCTTGTCTTTGATCCCTTCTGGTTGGATGGACTGATTTTTAGGTTCCTGAAGAACGAGTTTCCCAGCCACCTCGCAGCGATGATGTGTTCTGAATGGATTACAGCAAGGGACAGTGACTGCGCCTTCACTTTTCGCAGTATTTGCCGGAGAATTACTCAACTTGTTCGAGTTTAATAAATCTCCTAAAAGGTCGTTGGTTGCCTTTGCTGACGATCTGATAGCCTACTCGGCACACAAGAAGGTAACTGAGGTGCAAGTTGAACAGAAGATGTTCAATGATATTAAGCTCTTCACGAACAGCTTGTGGATGAAAATTCGCAAAAGTGTGAAACGATTCTGTTTAGAAATTCCTTGGCGTACGCCAGTAGGAACTTGAAAAGGAATTGGAGAGATTTCCACATTGTCGCGAACGAGGATAGTTCTGAGCGCATTCCTCATAAGAAGTGCGTTAGATATCTGGGTGTGGGTCTTGACGAGCATCTCTAATTTAACGAGCATGTTAAAGTTGCGCTAGAAAGTGCTCGCAAAGCATTCATGTCTCTTCGTAGACTCTTTTATGCTCCACATCTTAGCCGGAAGGTTAAAATTATTTATTATCTTACTGTGGTTAGACCGGTGCTCACCTACGGGTGTGCTATTTGGTTTAATTTTAGTGCAAGCTAAATGGAGAAAATAAGGATGTTTGAAAGGAAATGTCTGCGTGCTTGCACGGGGCTTAATAGGACTGCTTCGTCAAACCATGAGCATTATATAACTAATGGAGTGATGTATGCAGCTGCTGCTGTGCTGGGAATCAACACAGTTATCGTCAGATTGATTCGGAATTATATATTGCGATCTGTTTCACATGGCGAGAACCCTTGGCTTTCGCAACCGTTCTACCCAAATGATGGGTATTTCGAGAAAACTCTCACGACAGGTTTCATTCCTCCCAAAGCGTTCGTGTATCTTGACAGGGATGGTCTAATTCTTGATTCTGCCGATGATCCGGTTATGTATCATGTACATAGGCGAGCCACGGACAAAAGGATAGAATATCCCTCGAACTTGACTGTGGGGGTTCCGGAATTCGACTGGAAATACTTCAGAGCGGGAGCAATTGATATTAAGCGGGATGAAAAAAAGAAATCCTGGTACTGGTGCCTGCGGGATGTCATTTGTTTCTTGGTGGGGCCTTGTAAATATGTACATATTGAACGGATGCTGCTTTTCCCTCCAGTTATAAACTATACATACATATGTTATTATTCTTTTTCTCTTTGTAAATGTTACAACTGTTATTATTACTTTTTCTCCCAATGGATGTTATTGTAAAAAAAGTAAAAATATATGAACCGAAAAGTAAATAGTTTTAATTATAATAGTTTTAATAACAATAATTTAAGATAAAAGCATCTTTCGAAGCGATTAAACAGTTATTATGACTTTCATATTTCTTTATTTGCCACGATTTTTTTGACCATTTCCCGACAACTTATTGTAAAATCACATTTTTATTTGTTACTGTTTCTCTTCTCTGTATGTAAATCGGTTTCCACAAATATTGACAATTTCGACAGAAATTTCCTTCGCACCGTTTGGCTTCTGGCTATTCTTTAAATTCAAGGGGATACCATCAATGACGAAACCAGTATTCCAATCCAGAGGACGGGAGCGAGAACACCAAACGATTTATCACACCATCTTTCAGCTGTTTTCCCTAGTTTGATTATGCTGGCTGATATGGGTACTTATTTTCAATCACACAGCTTTTCCAGTGGATATTGTAACTCTCCCCTTATCCCTATGAATATTTAGAATAATGAATGGATGATCATTCTGATATGTCAGGTTCATGGCAACAAAGTTTCAAATTTCGCCATGATACAAGCATTTCAGATGATGTGTTGTTCTAGTTGAAGGATCTGCAAAGGCACATCTTATTTGGTCCATCTCATTTCGGGAAACTCACCCGCCTAAGGAGAATATATTCCAATATTTAAAAGGCAGCTGGGAATTATCCCAGCGCAAGGTATAACGTTTGGTCCCAGATGTACTGTTGGGACGAGTCCTGAATGAGACAAAAGACCATTTTTTTTGAAAATGTACATGTGCGACGTACAAATGCTGCTTTAGTTTAACATATTTGCAGCAGTAGTTTTTTGTGTGTCTCCAGTTCACTCTTTCGTGGGGTTTGGGTTTCCATACAATCTATTGGTTATTACTGTCGTTTTTTTTCTCCATTTATTTCAGTGCGACTATGCATCAGTTTAGTTATGATCAAATTTAATACTGTGCAAATGGTAAACTTACGGGGGCGCGACAGCACGAAGGCGAACACAAACCTCCATGACGACGCAGTCACTAACTTTTTAAGAAAGTTAATTATTACAGATACAATATCACAAGTTCAAAACAATTTTAAGCAGGAGGACCCTGTGGTTATTATCTTCTTCAAGGTTACTTCCTCATTCATATGACTCTCTACTCGCTGATGCGGCTGACTGTTATGCTGTTATTTAGACCATAATTCTTCGTCAAATTCGTCCAAAACGCTAAGGTCGTACTTCCATGAAAATTAATATGCTTACCAGTGTACGTTCACCGCTTCTGGCAACTAAAATGGGAGATCCCACTGTAAATACCTTTGCAAGAAGAGCCAACTTACGGCGGCCACCTACTAAAAAAGGAGAAAGACCCAAGATGAAGGTGATTGGAGGTGAAAACGGGAATGACACCGTAGAGGCTAAGCGTTCTGGCCATCAAAAAGGAGAGACCCCATCGAATTTGAGTTCGGTAAAGGAGGCCACGAGAAAAAATGACAAATTTCGAGCTACGTGACACCCCTTTGCCGGGTAAAAAGAATGACGAACTCTCCAAACAGGTGGAAATGCAAGTCATTTTACCGAAAAGGATGGACCTCATTCGAAAGACAAGAGTAGAGGAAGAAAGGCTACTCAAGAAGGGCAGGATGGTCTTACGGAAAATTAAGATTGCTACCATAGTGCAGCGAAACATCTCCATGGATATCAAAAATGACATAATGGAAATGGAAGAATTGCTGGACCTTATTGCACACCAGCGAAACCTCCTAGATGGCAACTGAGGAGGAGCTGAGGAAAAAGCACAGAAGAGAAACCAAAAATCAACAAAAGGAGGCGAAGAGAAAACAGCGAGGATGCAGCGATTCCGCGAGGTGGTAACTAAGCGGATCAAGCAGCGTCGAAAACAGGAGAAAATTCAGCAACAACATTTTCAGTTCAATAGCGACAGTAGTGGCTCCACTGTAACAAAATCCAAGTTGACTACGACATCAGCGTCAAGCAAAAAGAGAAGGGGCAAACCACGGTCAGAAAATACTCTCATTAAGCCGAACGAAGGGAGATTTTTCGCGAAGTTGTGAAAAATAAAGATCGGCTGAAATATTTGCAGAATTAAGGGAACGGCAGTTCCAGCCCGCTACTTTAAGTGCGGACGGACATATAGCAGGGGCAGGACAGAAGCACTTTGTATTACAAGTGTGGCGAACTCGGACCTAGAGCGAAGATTTGGTTTGCGAAAAGAAGATGTGGCTAATATTCCTTAGCGTTGCCAAGTCTTCCAAGACGGGTTACGGAAAGCAAAAAATCAAGCACCATGATGCACATCATGCAAGCAAACATACATAGGAATGCAATTGCTTACGACCTTATGGGGAAGATGGAGTTAACTTGTTGCTTCTCAGCGAACGGTAGCGAGTAAAGGGCTCACCATCGTAACATGTCGATATGTCTGGTACTGCTGCCATCTGGGTGAGATACACGGTTAATTTGCGAAGGAGGAGACGGCTTCGTTTGGGTTCGTTGCACGGAAGTAATGTTTTTCAGCGTTTACCTCATACCGAAAGAATCTATACAAGCTTTTGGGAATAGATTCACCGCCTCGGAGGCGCCTGTATTTATTGCAAGGACGTTATGGATAATGTCTGCCACACCTTTTACTTCTGCAGAAGGTGAGAGCGCCACCGCCATCACCTTTCGGGAGAAAGGTGTCTTGGGTTCCCGGATGCCATAATTGAGGCGACGTTACACTCAAGGCATTTTTAAGATGAATAGGAGTGAATCCAACGTATCTGAGGCTCTCTGAATCCACGACTTTTTGCCCCGATGTTACATGGACCTGGCCTGAGATAATGTGTCAAACGGTTCCGGCTCAGAGTCCTGGACACTCCAGAGGGTGTTTTAACCGGCAGTCTGTCTGACACAGTAGCCTGGCACTCTGTGCGTAAATGCATCTCTCTACCCCAAAAAGTGGCTGCATCGGGCATCAGATTTGTCGTTCTGATGTACTGCAGTTGCAGGGGTGCAGAAATGTTACGGAACATAGACGAATCTATTAAATCCATTAAACAGTGGCATCGAGAATAATGTGAGTGCTTAAAGGAACACACCACCCTACACATGCACTTTCACCTAAAGCAGGCCGTCATATAGGTAAATCTTTAAAAATGTTTAGGTCCTTTCTGACAGCTTTAACTTTTCTAATTTATAAAGGATCATGAATAATAATGATTCCTAACTCCTATTTCAATTGGTTGTTTCTATTTGTATAGCGGAGGTGTAGTACTTTTTCGTAGTTTAAGAACAAGAGTGTCCGGATAGCTGAGTGGTTAGAGCACAAGACTATCGTACGGAAGGTCGCGGTTCACTGGTGGCAGTGGAATTTGTATCGTGATTTGACGTCGGATACCAGTCGACTTAGCTGTGAATGAGTACCTGAGTGAAATCAGGATAATAATCTCGGACGAGCGCAATGCTGACCACATTGCCTCCTACAGGGTTCTGTAATTCTGTAGGGTACCGTTACGGTCTTGAATGAAATGCTCTAACACACTTCAAGGCCTTGATCCAACAAGGATTGTTGTGCCAACGATTACTATTATTATAAGAACCAGAAGTTTTTCAAAACAGAACTACATTATTCTTCCAAACTTCCTTTCCTTCACCTGCACTGATTTTCAATGTTCTCCGTAAAACAAAACCTCATTTAAATCGATTCAATGTCTTCCCCATAGATGCGATAGGAGGGTATAACATTTTTTTTCACTGAATATGATCAGGGGGTATCAAATGAGAGGGCTCGGAAATATAGGGGAGTGTGTGTCCCAAAAAGTAAAAAAAACTGTGTGTGAACATATCCAACCGAAAAATCTGAAAGAAATCACGATGACACATCTACACGAAATCTAGGCATTATTCCACTGCGATATTTGCTCAAATAAAAAAAGTGAACTTCTATGAGAAGCGGGGTCCAGGGGGACATTTTAGTTTTCCTTTTTAAGGTCTTTTGTAAAACAAAGCCTTACTAAAATCGGTTTACTGTCAATATGTCTGTCTGTTTGTCACACCTTTTATCTCAGAAACAGTTAATCCTATTAATACGAAATTGGGTAAAAAAGTGGGACTTGTGAATCCCATTACATGGGGTGACTAACATAGTTCCATGTTGAAATGAAGGGAGGAGGGACATGCAAACGGGTGGTATACATTTTTTTCACCAAATGTAGTCATGTGGAGTATCAAATGAAAGGCCTCAATTAGTACTTTCCGAAACTGATAAGGGTCAGTTACTTCAGTGTCCCGTTTTCGGAAACTACGCCACACAAATATCACAAAGCCACTTTGCACTGATGAAAGGAGTAAGTTGCTCCTGGAATATATATATATATATACACTGTAAATAAAATGGTAGTTTAGAGCAAGTTACTGGTCTATCAGCTTCATATTAAAGTGAATGGTTTGACAAACTTAATGCATAATCATTACGAGCTAAATATCAATTTGACAAATGTCCACCCAAATATGCTTATTTAAGCAATACACAAAACTTTTCATACCTGCAGCGTTTAGCTTCCGGTATCCCGACTTATTTGGTTATTTTAAGTTCATTGCTACTTTTGACTGCACTATATTGTTACGTAATTGCTACGGTGAAGTCCACTTCGATACCGCGCCTTCTATACTGGAACTGGTTTACGTAAAAACCTGATATTTCCAAAGCCCTCTTTACTTAAAACTGCGAAGCTTTCGTAATTGGAATCTTGAAACGTAATTTTCAACACTCGTATGAATTTCAGAAATAGTATATTCTGTGGATCTTTATCATTGGATTGGGTAGCCTTCCACAAACAATGTCCTGTGGCTTCTACAGAAACGCCGACGAAGTTGTTCATTTGTTATTGTCTCAGCCAGAATACCCCATGAAAGGAGACTGTACTAGGCAACTGCTAGGGATAAAGTATTAGCAGATCTCGAACCGGGATGTGTAGAATTCCTTAACAAGGCACATTTAGACCGGATATCGGTTGTTATCCCGTTGATGATATTGAAACGCGCCTGACATTTTTTTCAGGATTAGCCTCCATTTCCTATAGCCTAAAAAAAGTTTACATTGTGATCCTTGTTTGAAACTCTCCTATTGTTTTGTCTAAAACAAGTAATCTACCTTAAAAACTCTTCAATCTAGAAATACCTCACCTCCTACGACCTCCTTTTAAAAATCAATATGTGAACAATTTTCTGACTTGAGCAGAAGCAATAATTACAAATAAAAAATTAGGTCCTTGCAAAATAAATCCTATTTGAGAAGAGAATATTCAGATCTTCTTGTATTTATCCCTAGGAAAAATCCCAGACACAGTGGCGCAAACTACATAATATACGTGAATTCTATTGGCGCAAAGCCAGGATTTGCTAAAGGAGGTCATACCTTATGCTTGATTTGTTTTTTTCTATATACAATACTTTAGGCTGCAAATACTAATATTGATTTGAAATGAATGTAGTAGTCCGACAATTTATATGAAGATTAGGTGAACACATAATAGTACTAGTATCAATGCACTTAATGGCGGATTGCAGTTTAGAAAATATTTCAGCATGCGGACGAGTATATCCAACGCTGGAACAATGGTTACCTCAGCAAAGAAAAGTTACGTTTAACTGCATAAGTGGATCGAATCATGGCTGCTATTAGAAACTGATCGATGGTGTCCTAGGAGTGATAGAAAAACTAATTCAAATCATCTTGGATGCAGCAAATGTTATGTTCTACCAAAGACCAATGTTTGCTTCTATACATAATGATGTCGTCAACTGCTTAATATCTTAGCAGTTGACGCCATGATTTCAGGGCGGTTCGGAAAACTTTTAGATTTTGAACAAGCAGGCCCCAATTCTTCACCAAAGCAAAATTGGTTTTTCCCCATCTCAGGATGGTTAATCCCCTTGAGAAAAATCGAACTGGAGGTGGTGTCCTTATTACGAGTCAGCATCTCTTCTCTTATATTGAACACATCCTTTTCATTTCATTCATTGCTTGAAATTGTTTCGATACATTCATTTTTCTACAATTGTTGTCTAACCACGACCACCATATCCATTTGTACAAAGGTTTCGTTGACAACTCATCGTACATAAGGGCTTTCTCCCATATCCAATATTTTAACCTGGGAAGTAATTTTTTAGCTTTTTTCTGGCTTTTCGATAAGTACATACATATATATGGGTATATATAGGTCCGTCGAGAGAGCGAAAGGAAAAGCGAACCCCCTGGATTCGAAGTTCTTTCAGGGACGGGGAATTGAATTTAAGTTTATTATTTTTATCATAAAAGCAAAGGAAGAAGCCAAAGGACCAAACTGCAAGTCATTATAATCACGAAGCATCCTAGGCATAGGAGAATAAAAGTAACACAAAAGCTCGGCACTAAAAGTGCGAATGTTATAACACGATTCACGGCCATTTATCCTAGCGGCTACTGAAGAGTTCATCAACCTATTGCAGAGCTTGAACAAGATGCAAGCATCTATAATAAAAAAGTTCTTTGATTTTGTGAAGATGCCATATTAAGGAAAACCAAGCGATCAGGAGAAGATGAGTAAGGAAGATTCTTTTTGAAGAAGAGAGAACAACTAAACTTCCTTTGAACTGCCTCTATTGTATGGTAGTCACCTTTGTGCAAGGAGGACCATATCCCGGAAGCAAACTCGAGTAAGTCTATAAGAGCAATATCTATGGTAGAAATAGAAGACGATACAGACCTTGCCTGAGATGGAGCGATGGCGTAGGTCAAGATGCCATACAGCTTTTAGGGATATCGAATTGGTGGACCTCGGCGGAAAACCGGGATGCCTGGAGTTCCTTATTAAGGCAGCCCTAGACCGGAAACCGGTTGTTGCGCCGTTGATGATGATGATGATACTCGAGAATATTGCGGAGAAAAAATCAAAAAGGAGGAACGGGGAATGGATATCTATGGATTGGTGGGAAGAACGAAGAACAATGCTCGAGTGATTTTCAACGAATAACATAACATAACTATAACATTTGCTCACATGGAGTACTAACATGTTCTGGACGCACCACAAAAATAGGGCGTCGAGGCTTGATTGAAGGCAGCTTTGTTCAAAAGAGGAATCAGGTAATTAGGTATGATCGCAACCTTGAAGAAAAGCCGTACGATCCGAGTTCACTGATAAGTATATGTAGAAGGTCAACCGAATTAAAAGCTTTCGAGAAGTCAGTATTGGCTGTATGGACATCTTTTCTATTGTTCAGAGACTTCACGATAAAGTTAGTAGTGACAGTTCATATTAAAGTGTCCAAAACGACACGAGAGGCAGTCTTTTACATACTTCTCCGGAATCTTGGAGATTGAGGAAAGGATAGCTATTGGGCGGTAGTTTTCGGTCAATCTAACATCACCTTTTTAAGCCTTTTGTGTGAAACATAACCTTACTAGAACCGATTCGATGTCTGTCTGTCTGATTTATTCGGAAATGGCTAACCCGATTTTCAGGAAGTTTGGTGAGAAAATGTGGTCTCTGAATCCCATTACATATAGTAAGCGGCGCCATTTTCCGTTAAGTTTAAGGGGGGCTCCCCATACATGCGAAAGGGGGGTGCTATTTTTTTTGTATTTGATATCGGGTGAAATATAGGAGTGAGGGCGCAAAATATTAGCCACAAAAAGTGTAACAGGGGTCGTTCTAAGAACCTATCCAACCGAAAAAATTGAATAAAATTATAGTTTTGTATCCAAATGAAATTTAGGCCTCAAAATACATCGTGTTCTGAAATCTGCACAAATAAAGTTAATAATAGCATATGAGCATATTTTAGAAATTTTCCCGGAACCCCATCTTAATATCTTAAGATATTCTTTCTAGGTGGTATCCCGAATTACTGATACCAAGGGATAACATGACAACGAGGTTTCACTTCGGTAAGAAGTTTGAAACACGTTGGAGTAACAAGGCAAACTGGGAGAGTGTGGCTGCGACATACGGCTTAAACCATTAACTAATTACTTGGTACATTGACGGATCCCTCACAGTGGGTGCCGGTGTTATTGGTCCAAGGAAAATGTACTTTGAGCCAATGGGCAGATACACTAGCATATTCCAGGCGGAAATATACGCCATAGACAAATGTGCCTTCTTTAATCTGCAAAGGAACTACAGCGGGCAGAACATAGCTATTCTCACCGATAGCCAAGCAGCGATCAAGGCACTTAGGTCCAACCAGGTGAACTTTAAACTGGTATGGAAATGTCTTTAGGGGCTGAATACACTCGGCTCGTCCAACAAGGTCTGGATACTTTGGGTTCCAGGCCATGCTGGGTTGGAGGAAAACGAGGCAGCGGACGAACTTGGAATGGAGCAGGGACGCCTTTAACCGGGCCAGAACCCTTCTGTGGAATTGGAAATGGTTTCATGGCTATGACTTTAAGAAATGATGAGGAACGTTTGAGGGGACTATCTTGGGCGGGCCTACCAGGGATGGAGCAGTCCAGGATGCTTATTGGGGGATACGAACCCATGCGCACAAACGATTGCTTAAACCTCACCAAAAAGAACCTCCGAATAATAGTGGGAATCCTCACCGGTCATTGTCGGCTGAACTATCACTTAGGGAAGCTAGGGATATCTACAGACACTGCCTGTAGTTTTTGTGAGGAGTATGACGAAACCTCAATACACGTCCTGGGACAGTGTCCGGCACTTATGCAAAGTAGGTCGAGGCATCTGGGAGAACACTTAATACCAGATGCAAAGCTGAAAGATCTGAAAGTAGGGAACATACTAAAGTTCCTGAGGGTTATAGGCCTGCTTGAGATACTTTGATCAATAGGTATACTATAACCAATAAAAGAGGCACAATAGTTCTTTAAGGGCACGGAGCGACTTTCCCTTAACAGAACAGAATAATAATCTTAAGTTTATGCTAGAAGGACAAAATTTGGCAGAAGTATAAGTGATAACGTAAAGTATAACTTTGGGAAGTTTGAAGGAAAACCAACTATTATTAACAAAGTTATAGAAGATGAAGATTTTCCATTTTTTGTGAATTTCATGCATTCTAAAACGTGTATGGTGTCATAATTTCATACCAATGCGTCAATACCACAACAAAGTCAGCTCATATGAAGGGGGTCGCAAAGAAACATATCTTTTTAGTCATTTATATACATTATCAAGTAGTCAGACACATGTGTATATGTAGGTATATATACGTGCTAATAAAGTTTGCAGGTAGTGTCCAATTTAGACAGATGTACTTACTATATATGCATATGTATGTTTTTGTGAAAGTAGTAAATCCGAAATATGAGTATGATCAATTTATATACGTGCATGGATATATACAGAATTCGGAAACAGGTAGTTTTTTTGTTTAGGGTGAGGATAATATCTATGTCTGTAATATGTTCGTATATCTTGCAGTTTGGAAAAATATGAAGGAATATGTTGTACTTGTAGCTATATACGGATGGAAAAATGTTCGTGGGAGTTTCTCACATAAGATGAACACAAAACCTTTATACCCGAAGCACGAGCTTCCGGAATTTCTAATTGTTTGTGTAAAGGAATGATACTTCCACTTGATCGGAAACATATCCTCGGCTAGACTCTTATTAAAGATGATAGAAAGGAGAAGGAAAACGTGAGGCTTATATTTTTGTAAGAAAATATTTGGCAGGCCATCAGGACCCCAACCATTGTTAACATCTAAAGAAGAAAGTCAATAATGGAAGGATTTAGAAAAGGAATGGAAGATGTGATGGATATGGAAGAATCATATAAGAATTGTCAGCAAAGTTGTCTCGATCTTCGATACTGCAGAATCACAACCGAGACTGGTGTTTGGCATGCGGGGCATCACGTATATCAGTGGTAAACCAAACAGGGTATTTTCACAATTAGGCATTTGAGAATGGAACGAAACAAGGAAGAAGTTTTTCAAGTTTATCATAAAACGTGGTCTGGTTGCATGATAAATATTTCAACTCACCTCTCCAGTCAGATTGCAGAAAGAAAGTTATTCAACGTTATGAATCCGCGGCATGAAAATTGAATTGTGCCGCGGAACGACCAGCTTGTAACTCAACTTCAAGAGGCGGATGATGGTCATCGACTTTAAGATGAACCGAGTGACGGTTGTGAAGAATATTGGTGAAAACAAGGTCAAGGATCAGCTTGTTCTGATTGCGATGGACTTTCAATAGGGTAGTAGAACAAGAGTTCATAAAGGCTGAGGGAGCTGCGTATGAGGGAGCATATTACTCTCTAAAGAAAACTAGCAGGCCGGGAGGACTAAGCTATTCAATGAATGGAAGATTGAAATCTCCGCAGAGGATAAAGTATAGGTCAAGATATGTGCCAATGATCTCTTTGAAAAGAGAAGCTGAGCATGAACAAACCAATTACACATACGCTATTATGGAAGAGTTTGGAGGAGTAATAAGAACATTAAGGGGATTATAGGGCCAGCTGTATAAGGAGCTACCAGAAAGGACAGGAATATGCTGTTTAACGGCTGTAAGGACACGACCTCCGATAGTTTACTCGATGCGGATCGCAGCGGAAAGCCGTGTAGCCATCAAGTAACTCTCCATTGAGTATATTAGAGTCGAGCCATGTCTCAGTTATGCAGATGACATTATGCATTGCCGAAGCGAAACTATCAGCTTGGTCCTTGGGCGGCGACAAGTACTTAGAAATTCTGCAATGAACCCTTGTTCGAGTTGGTAATCTGAAGGATGTTCTGATGTCCGAATACCTGCGACGTGTAAAGCTGGTACTGAAATTGTATCTCTCGGGGGAAAACAAAACAAGCGCATTGAATGTGTGTGCTATTCCTTCACTATCTTATGCATTCGAAAGATTCCCGTGAACGAAGGCTAACCTAGAAAATATCCAGCGGTGAATACGGACTACTACGTCCAAATTCCGAACAGATCATCCAAACTCTGCCGTGGAGCGGATGAACCTGCCTCGTGACTTCAGAGACAGGGGCGTGGTTGACGTTGCGGCACATAATCGCCAAGTCGACTTGCTACGCGCTTATTTTTACAGCAAAGAGGAAGCGAGCCAATTGCATGCGGTTGTGTGTAAACCAGGCAGTAAGTTGACTCCACTTCATTTGAAGGATCAATCTTTTAATCCCCTGAGTGGGGTGAAATCAGACCAATTGCTTATCGATGAATGGAAGTCAGAACAATGCACGGTAAACACATGAATTGCTGCTAACAGCCATTTGTCGAACAAATGGTTATGTGCTGGGGAAATCTTTGCTGAAACGGAGGGATTTATGTGTAACATTCAAGACGGCGTGGTCGCCACCCGAGTTTATAAAAAGTTCATAATGAGAGAACGAGCAGTGAACGACCAGTGCAGAATGTGTTGTTCGGCGTTAGTGACGTTGGAATATCTCATTTCTGGTTGGACTTTTCTGGCACCTGTATAATACACGAACAGGCACAATGCTGTATGTTATGTAAGTTGATTCACCAAAACCTTGCGTACAAGCACGAAAGAGTTCCACACACTTTGCGTTATATTTATAGCTGATATTCCAGTCGATCAATTTCAATCCAAACTCATTGAATTAGTTTTAGGTTTGGTGTGAGGAAGTTCTTGGTTCGCATCCGTTTAGTACCACCTGGATCGACTGGGCAAAAATTCGTTCCCACCCAATTTTTGCGGTTTTATTGTAAACAGAAAACTAATAAAATCTGTTCACTGTCAACCTGTATGAACAATCAGTCTTATACATTTTTCTCAGACACCGACAACCGTGCCTAAACCTAGGTATAAACCTACTAACCCAAAATTTAGTGAACAGATTAGAACTGTAAGCAAAGGAGGGGTGCAATTTTTTTCCACCATATAATAAATTATTACTTGCCTAAACAACTATTAGTTTTGACATCAGCTGTACAGGGATTAGATAGTGGTCATTTGTTTAAACGGATCATTCTCAGAAACTACCCAACCGAAAAATTTGAGACAAATTATGGTGGTGATATGACATCTTGCGCCCTGTCTTTAAGGACTTAAGTTTATACTCAAAGTCTCCCCTGCTTGTCGTAAGAGGCGACTAAAAGGGATAGAAATTTGTCAACAGCGCCTCACGTAGGAACTGACCTCAGGGCCTAAGCCCTTAATAATAATAATAATAATCGTTGGCACAACAATCCATATTGGATCAGGGCCTTGAAGTGTGTTAGAGCACTTCATTCAAGCCCTTGAGTACCGAAAATGGACTATGATTGATTTGTGGAATGTGCGGACGTTTCTTAACAACGGTAGCGAAGGTCCTCAGAGAAGAGGGAATTATAACGATGTAAGCTGGGCTTTCCGGGCCTAAGTAAAGTATGGTAGACCTCCGGATTACTCCTCTCCCTCTTGCGGGAAGGCGATTTTGTATTCTGGAATCCGGTGTTGGATTGAACCTAGGAGCCGATTGTTTACAGAATTCTGACTGCAAGATTCGGTCAGGTTATCCACCACAATTGCACAGTGCTGTACACCAACGAAGACTTCCGTTATAGTGGGGAAAGATAATTTCTTCGAGCAATTAGACGGAGGCGTCCTAAAGGTGACATTTTGATCGCTATGGGTGATCTGAATTTCAAGGTGGGCTCTGATAACATCTTGTTCGAGCAGAGTTTGCTATAAGGTCAGTTGGGTTTCAACTGACCGATACCGTACGAGCAATCAAATTGACCACTTTGCGATCAGTAGTAGTCTCGAAAAGGGTTACCATCTGATGATGCGTCCGGCATTTTTTCGCAGGGTTGGAGGGTTGCGACCCCCACTTCACCACGGTTTTTAACCGCATCACATCCGATAAGTTCCTCATCTTGTTGAATCAATGGCTAGTTACAGTAACATGCGAATACGGACCAATCCTCCAAGCAGAAGAGAAATCATTTCGGCCGGAGTGAACCCGCTGGGGTTGACGGTCTCTTCGCACCGGCAGTTGCTACAGATTTGCTACTTCCACTGATACGAAAACCTTAGAAATTCGATACCTTTTCCAGTAAGTGGTAGAAGGCGATGACCGTTAAGATTCCAAAGACGGATACTCGTTTTGAATGTGACAACTGGAGGGTATCTACATATTCTCTGCCGTCGCAAAGATAATAGCTAAAATAATTCTGGAACGCGACAAAGAACATCTAGAAAGCTTGATGGACAGAGAGCAGACTCCGGATCCTCCTGCATTGACCACATCAACATCCTGCGGATCATTTTGGAACAGTATGCGGAGTTTAGATCTTCGCTGCACCTGCTTTTCATCGATTTGGAGAAATCTTTCGTTAGTGTGAGTAGGGAGTCTATCTGGTGTGTTCTACGCAGAAGACGCATTCTGGACAAACTAATAGCTGTTATCTGCGCGACATATGATAACGCAAAATATCACGAGCTGCATCGAGCTAAAATCTCGGACGCCAGGGCTACATTCTGTCACCGATATTATTTATTGTTGTTATCGGTGACGCTATTCGTGCTGCCTTGTCCGGAGGATGTGATTTCTATAGGTTTAATAGACTACATCTCGACTACGCCAAGGTTTCCGTCGGGTCATCTCACTCCCCTATTTGCATTACTGGGCAGAGCGTCGAAGGTATCGATCTATCTATCTAGGAAGAGTGGTTTCTGTCGACAATTGTACCGAACTTGAGGTTCATAGTTTGTTCAACGAGCAAATATTGTTTCCGTAATGGCATTCAAGCCCACTGAATTTCTCCATCGCCTTCATGCTTTTCGGAATAAAGTATCTCCTTGATCCCAAGAGAAACAAGCCGGAGAACCGGAAGCTGGGCACTTCAGGTATGAAAGTTTTTGTGTGTTTCTTTTATAAAAACATTTGAGTGCACATTCGTCCCATTACTAACTAGCACGTAATATTGTATGTGTATATCTTGTGTGAGAATATCAATTTTTGCATGATATTGACATTCAAAATCTTGAATTTGCACAGAAGTGATAAGCCACCATTACTTTCGACCTCCCGCAGTCCCCACCTTTCCAACAAATTCCAAAATTAAGAGCGGCTTCGGAAAGTACTAATCAAAACCTCTCATTTGATTCACGACATATATTTGGTGGAGTTCACAGTTCCCATCTTTCCACCAAATTTGGTGTCAACCGCTATAACCGTTTCCGAGGAAAAAGCGTATGACAGACAGACAGACAGACAGTACACCGTACAGTTTTACACAAAGCGTTAGAAACTGTCAATGACGGGAGAACTGATAGCGAGACATTGTTCCCAGTCATCTTAACCACTCTGACCAGTCCTTGGTGTCCTGCTAATGTTAAGTAACAAATTACGGAGACGTTCCACCTTTATTAGAAATAATAGGACGCGTGATTTGATACGTACGAGTACTTCAACAAAGGACTCTTGAGACACAGCTCGCATGTCGCTTAATTATCTGATTTAAAACAATATGGCGAATATCTGCATACGTACATACAAGGATATGAATTGCACCTCATCCTACGAAAATAAAATGCCGCATGTTGGAAATATGTCCATCAAGTAATTTGATTGCCTGAACAGCAGACACTCCCACAAGACATGCGAGTCTGCACCACATCATCGCTGGCTATGTGTATTGGTACTGCACTCGGCCGCCTACTCATAATTCTGAAGCACAAAGTCCTTTTTCCTGGTAATTGTGAGTAACTATTTCTCCAAGATTAGAAGCACGTAAGTGACAATTTTCCGATGAATTGCGTTGTTGTGGCGAGGTTAAACTATTTTCAACGGAACTGATTTTGTATTTGACCCAGGGAAATATACTCATTGTGAGGAATGAAGGAAAATCACCTGTGGCGGAATAAAATGTCAAAGTTCAAGCAGGTTCACGCCAGTTTTGTCCAAGCGGACTGAAGGAAAGTCGGGAATCAGCGGTGTCGTAAGCTCTACGACGAAATATTGTGATCTATGCATAATAGTCCTAATCAATTTGCTAATGGATCGCCCTTACGTGGTAGCACAGGTCGTTGTGTAACTTAATGTCCTTCTGGTTTAAAGAGATAAAATACTTGTTATTCAAACTGAACTCTGTGGAGTGCAGCGGTTTCTACCTAGTCCTAAAGGGCTTACAAATTGACTTCAATCAAATTTGACTCATTGTAGTGTTGTTCATATGAGTGTGACCAAAATACTCGAAACTTCACCGCAGCTATTGGCTCCCGAAGACAACACTGAAGCCCTGCAAACTCTTACCTCCAGTGCATATTGTCCGTAACCCTTACATCATCTGAAAGCCAACAAGCCCACAGCTAGCGCTGCAAGCAACACCCCCATCGTTGGGACGACCAACATCTTTCAATGGGTCATATCGCAGCCCCACAGTCACATAGTATTCCACTATTTCGCTATTCCGTACCAAATCGATATTTTACTTACATTTTTTATATGGGAAAAGGTGCACTCCCTGTCTCGTTCACGCTCCCTGTGCTGCTCGGCTCCGGTCCCCTTCTACTCAAGTACGCAAAATGTCGATGTTTCCTCAGATCCTTTGGGTTGCTGTCGTCCTTTTATAGTTTTTTCTATTGAAATTATCGTCAAAATCAGTAGGAAAACTCTTGGCAAAGGAATTCGAAAACGACCTGGATTTCAAATTCACTTTTGGTATTGATTCACTCCCGTAAGAATGTTCCAGTGGAACTGGGGGTAAGTTGGCAAACGGTTTGGTGAAAAATCGAAATGGTAGAAAGCTTTGTCCGTTTCGACTACGATTCGCTGAACTATTGCAATTTCAGCCACTCAATTCACATTCGAACGCTCCGAACACGTCACTTAGCCAGGGGTTGTCGGAAAAGAAAGGAAAATGGAAATTTGCAAAAGAACAATTTCAGCCCTTAACTAGTTGGAAACTCTTTTAAGAAGATTTTCCGGCCATTGATTCCCACGACCACGAATTGTTGAAATTTTCACAGCGACTGATTCGTGATGGCCGTGGACAACTCAGTAAAGGGTAGCCTCCACTGGTTAAACGAATTATCGCAAAGGGGCTCATGCGCTCTACCCCAAAATGTTGAGCTTTCACCGCCATTGAACTATGGAAAATGTGAAATGGAAGCTTTTCAGTGGATTTTCCATAGTTTAACCGAACGTATGTACAGTTACTTCGAAAATAAAGAGATCGAATCGTAGGAAGATAATAACGAGCCATTTCTAATTTTTTTGCATTACCATTAATTGTATGCGAAACCTGCTTTAGGGGCTCGAAAAATGGGTCAATTTTGTGATTTTTTTAACGATTGCAATAGAATATATTTATGGAATTCGTTTTGGGAAACATGAATATACTCTTGAGGTTTAAGAAAACATTTTCTTTTAAAGTTATTTTGAAAATACACGTGTTTGCGGTGTTAATGATTTTATTGAAATGGCTTGTCTGAAACAAAATAGTCAAAGATTCTTCATGATTGTGTTCTTTGGGGTAATTTGATACCGAAAAAATTGATATTTCCGAAAATTCTGAAGTTCGTTTGGACGATTACGCTAAAACATGTGAATATTTGGTGGTATAAAAAATGTTGTTTGGAAAAAACACAGTTAAATTTTTTTTTAACAGCAAAGGTAATGAAAAGCTAATCTTCGAATTTATTCAGGTACTTCAAACGAAGAGCAGCTATGCGTTCCGTTCTGGCTTAGTTTGATCCAACATTTTACCGCCCACTGTTGCACCAGAGATTCGTCGAGCGTTTCCCGCAATACGCGTTTAAGATTTGTAGTCCCGTCATCGAGCAAGAAGAAGAAAGAAGGAACTTTCACGTTCGTTGGGTTAAACAACATTAAAACTCTTTCGTATTAACGTTTTAGGACAATTTTTATTAATTTACGGTTTCATAAATGAACATTACGACGGCTAAAGGCACAGATGGGAATACTCAAGGAGGAGAGCTATGCATACTTGCCTTTTATTTAAAATTAATGCTGATGCAATGTCTGCACCTTAGCCAGGTGTAGTATTGCATTCCCATCTTTGTGCGTCTGCTACCTTCCCGGCTCGCATTACATGTAGCGACACAATTCCGATCGTCATCAGGAAACGAGGTCATCGCGGAAACTGGTGATCAAGAGTCGATGGGGGCAGAGGTGACGGTTTCAGTACTCCCCGAAGCACTTTTTTTCACCGTCCAGCTGAAGTCTCCGCTGGAGTTTGAGGCGAACTGCAAAGAGCGTATATAGAATTCTCGAAAATGGATCCTTCGCATAGACCAAGTACCCCCAGGCTCTATGCCTGTAACTCCGAGAGTTCTATCTCAAATCAATCATGAGATTGCATCTTGACTATGTGCTGACATGTCGCTGCCGCAACTACAATCACTTGTGTATTGTGGTGTAGTTGCGGCTGTAACATTGTATGGTCAGAAGATTCGCTTTCGCTTTATTAGTCTGAGTGATCGGAAAGATCCACCAGGGAAAATTCATCTGGAACATCGGCGGGACTCACTATGGCAGGACATTGCTAGACTGACTCAGAGTTAGCTTACTTTAGCTAGGTTTCCTTCCGTCTACCTGCGGGGTTCGTAACCGCGGCTTCCTCACTTCTTCTGCTTTTCGCAGTTTATCTTGGATTACTGCGATCATGGAATTGATGCCATCCCAGTCTTCCTGACAGGCTACCATTCTCCGGACAAAATTTTCTGGTGATGGCACTTCACCTGGAGTTTCCTCCAGGTTCCTCCTTTCTTCCACGAACCTAGGACACTGGAAGAATACGTGCGCTGGGTTTGTCTGTCTGTCTGTCCGTCACTCGCATTTTTCTCGGAGATGACACCAAATTTGGTAGAAAGGTGGGAACTCTGAACGCTCATGCATACAGTGAGTTACATCTTGTTACCTCGAATTTAAGGGGGGGAGAGGGTCCCCATACGTACAATAGGGGGGTGTAATTTTTTTTTCATCAAATATAGTCAGAGGTATCAAATTAAAGGTCTCGGTTAATACTTTTCGAAACCGGTCTTTGTTTTGACATTTGTTGGAAAGGTGGCGAGTGCGGGGGATTTAAAGTGAACATTTCTTTAAGGGGGTCATTCCCAGAATCAGAAACTATTCAAGCGAAAAATCTGAAAAAAATTAGGAGGCTGCCACTATACAGTGCCTGGTCTTCGAAATACCTTCTATACCGATATCTGTTCAAATAAAGTTAATAATAGTATATTACCATAATCTTTAACCCCCCTTAGGTTCATCCTAGCACCACGAAATTTAATAGTGATGTAGGCTATAATATAGAGCATGATCTTACCAAGTTTGAGAAATACACAAAACCTTTCGTACCTGAAGCGTCCAGCTTCCGGTTTCCCGACTTGTTTAAATAAAATTAATAGACCATTAGCTTAATCCCAACTACAATTTTATTTTATTATGTATATATATATTTCGGAAGCAACTTACTCCCTTCATCAGTACAAAGCTAATGACACAACAATTACGATTCTATGGTTCTATTTATACTAAAAACACTAATTACCTAAATTACTTTTACCAAGAAAGAAAATAGAAAAAAACATTAAATTATTAACTTAATTATCTATTAATTACGGCGGCAAGTCTTATTAGTTTTGAGGGGCAATTACCGGAATCTGTATTTAATAACCGCGTCGCGTCTTCTCTCAGAATTTCCAGACTTTCCCAAGGGTCCAGGGTTGTCGTTCGGTTTGTATGCCTCAAGAGCTCAAGGTTATCGCGTTGAATGATATAGGCTTCTTCGACTATGTGCGCTGCCACTGATGACCTTATGGACGATTTTTGTTTACGAACACAATTTACTGCTTCCCTAATATGCTCGTCAAATCTCGTCGTGATCAGGCGTTTCGTTTGACCTATGTATATTTTGTTGCAGTCGCTGCACGTTATTCGGTAAATCCCACTTTTCTCGTTCGCTCCCAAGGGATCCTTAACGCTGCCCAGTAAACTCCGCAAGGTTGATGATCGACTCGAACCTACGATTTCCAGTTGGTACTTTTTTGCCCAATTCCTGATGTTGTTGAATAGGTAGGAGTATGGGATACTTATTCGTCTGGTGGTTGTCTCCTTCTGGTGCGAAAATAGCGTTGTATAGGCATGCCTATTGTGTTGCCTGACTTTCCTTCCAATCAATTTCTCAATGGTCTGAGAATTATACCCATTTGTAACAGCGGTGTCAATAATGTGCTGTCGTTCTTTATTGAAACCGCTTATTGAAAGAGGGTGTGATTCAGTCGGTGAATCATGCAATTATAGGCAGCCATTTTCTGGGAAAACGTGTGATGTGAAGTTGCCGGTATCGTTTTCTGCGTTGCTGTTGGCTTACGGTATATCTCGAACTTAAGCTTTCCGTTAGAGTTGACGACATTTAGATCCAGGAAAGGTAGAACCCCATCCTTTTCTACCTCTAGTGTAAACTCGATTTTATTATGAATCTTGTTTATAGAGGAGATGACCATGTCTATGTCGTCCCTACTAACGATCGCAAATACGTCGTCTACATACCTAAACCATACTTTAGGCATTATTCCCCTCGATTCAATTTCTTCTTCGATTGATGACATAAACCTTTCAGTGAGTAATGGCGAGAGGGGGTTCCCCATCGCTACTCCCGAAGTAGTTTTCCTTTTTCCTTCCTTCCTTTTTATTGTTCGACACTTCGCTCGAGCGAATTCACTGTCACTGTTGCCTGTTTTAATCTCAATGCGTCTTATCGCGGCAACAGCTACTAACCCAAAAGCCAAAATTGATCACCAATCGTCCTTACCTTGCCAAAACAAGCAACCAACCTCATCAGCTGGTCCCGATCCCGCTAATTCCTCTTTTGCTGATCCCGACTCGGCAAGTCGGTACCGCCAAAGAGACATTTCCTGTTTTTAAAAAACACAAACCAGGACCAGGAACCCCAGAAATAAACGACGGCTTGAGAACGCACCCAAAAACATGATGATCCTTTCGTTATGTTAGAGCATTGCGTTGCGAAAACAACGAGTTCCAACCAGAATCGCAATATTAGGAAACTGTTATTAGGTACAAACGATTTCTTTTAAGTGGAAATGGATTTTAGGTTTTTTTACGGGGAAGCTATTAATTTAGGTATTTTTTTTCACGTTGCTCCTAGGGTAGAAGTGAGTCAACGTCTCATGAGTTGTATCTCCCCTAGATGAAACCGTTAGTCATTCTTTTGAAAATTTGGGTATTTAACTCAAAAACAGGGGTCAGTTGTCCACAAATTTGGAAGTGAGTTTCTTTCCAATTGGTCCGGTCCGAACCAACTGGATGCGAACTTAGGTCTCCTTAAATTATTAAATAAAACGAAAAGAGAATATCGGGAAAGCTAAGGGGTGTTATTGTAAAGTGTGAAAAAAGGAAGAAATATTGCATGTCATTATTCCATCAGATAGTCCTTGGTCAAGGCGAAGGAAATGTTGCATATGCCGCAAAGCCATGCACACTACAATGTGCATCTCTCCATGTGGCGGTGGATGGAGGCGGAAACCAAAACTATTGGCAACAATTCACAGCAAATCCACGACCGAAGGCCACACTTTCAGAAGGCAGGGGAAGCACTGATTGAGGATGTAATCTATATCCCCTTCGATTACGGCACTCGGATCTCGAGTTCCTCTAGCTCCATGCGCGCGGGCACGTGATATTTTGGTTAATAACACGTGAAGGTCTAATGTATACAAAGGCATTCAACCGTATGTCGACGAAACACTTCAGTGGAGCTATAATGTTTGTGGGCCAATCCTTTTAGATTTTTGGGATAGCTTTGCTCTCTTAGGATTTTGACCAACTCAAATGGTCTTCGGCCATCATTTACTCACATAAGTGCTTTAACACTAACACTAATACGGCGACTATTCTTTTGCGCGACTTTCAAAAACTGGGTTCAACCGCATTGAATGCTTATCAAATCTCGATCATTACCTTGTTTGTGAATTAAGGGGGTCATCCCATGTGTCATATCCGTGGAATCGAATTTTTTCTTGGCGTCAATTGTATCTAGATATAGTGTAGAATATATGGGCAAAATGATTATTTTTTTTAGGAATCGTTCGGAAATTATAGTGTTAAACACGTGATAATAACATAATATGTCAGATTTATGATATGCCGATCGCCGTAATAAAGCTCGTATTTATCGGTCCGAATGACGTTTGAATCACTTCGCTAAAAGGACAAGAATTGAAGCCAAGGTTGTACATGTGTTTCTTGAAGAAACCTAAGGTTTATGGACTAGGTGTAGCAGATTGATGGCCAGTTAAGGTTTTATGGCTAAAAAGTGCATTCTTCTTTTTAAATGCGTTTTTCTGGAAACTGCATGTTGAAAATCGGTTGCCACCTTAGCCCAAAATCTATGAAACGAAATTCTCTGAAATTTTCACAACTTATTCAAAACATATTTCTACGGTCCGCAAACTAAGATAATTGCGATTCATTCAGTAGTTCTTTTATTCATTGAAGAAGCCGTGAAAAAACACCAAAATTCACAAATAAAAGTTTAACACGGCACCAAAAATTTAGCTTTTAATATTTTTTAATAATCCTAGCTTGTGGACTGCAATTAAATCTGTACTTTGAAATGCCGGTTACTTTTTTTCTTTAAGATGATCGCAGCGCCCTCTAGCGTGGCAGCAGAAAAACACCTTTTTTGGAGATGGGTGTATAAATTGCTTTATATTTTAATAACGAACTATGCAATCGGGTTGGAAAAATTACTATGCACGCTCAAAATATTAAGAAATTTATGGTGAAAAATTGATAATTGTATCTTTATCCAGTTCTTCACAAAAAATTTCTAAAAAAGCCAAAAAAAAACTGCCTTCACACGGGATGACCCGAGAATTTTCTCTATTCACTGCCAGAATTGCTAATTATTTTCCTTCAGTAAATCTGATCCAACAGATGGTACTTGTTGAATTACTTCTGTATGAAGTTGTTTTAAACGGACTTGTGCCCATTTCTGAAGTAAGGAGATAAAGACAGAATAGACTAAACGCAACCGTTGCTCTCAATTTTAAGTCCTAATGCATTGCCTATTTGTTGGATCGATGTATTTACGATGACTGCGATGAAACTCCTCTTTACCTAATATGAATAATATTATCCATGGGCAAAGATTAATTGTGAATGAAGTGATGATAACATAAGAGTCAGAAAATAAATTATGGAATCTAGACGATCAATAGTTGGTCAAAAACGAGCTTAAGTCTCATGATTTCCTGTGTTAGATAAAATTTCCCGAGCAACTTCAACGCTGCTATCCGAATTTATGTAACTGATGGACCTAAATATCACCAGGAATTTCAAGGAAAGACGATTAAAAAATACTCGCGCATAAAAAAGAAGAAGGAAAAACAATGCAATGTAAATCGAAATAGATTATTTTATTGTATAGCTGTTACATTTTCAAGCTTGTAAATTGCTTGAGCTTTGTAAATATCAAAAAGTCATATTCTCTTCATAAGATCATTCCATTTTATTTTTAGAAATGCAATTGTTTGTGTCGCTTGCTCCCGCGAAAAAGCGTTTTGCGCAATCATTGGCTGCATTTAATTTTGTTGTGCTTTTCAGTTGATTCTATCATGTAATGGAAAGCTATTGTCGCTGATAAAGTTATATATTTTCATTTTGATTCAGATAAATTCTTCCAAATATTAATATAAGTTGTTTCATTATAAACAAATTTTCAGATATTTTTTGGCCAATTGACTAGGAAAACTTACAAATTCTTGCAGAGTTGGTGAGAAGCACATTTCTATTTCTAAAAAAAATCCAATAAATACTTTTAAATTCAGAGTTTCTAGTATGTATATGATAAACAACAATATGAGATGCTCCTCTGGTATACATAAAAAATGTATACATTTATACTATTCAACAAATTTATGTGAGAAAATTAACAAACTTTTTACCTAAATGATCAATGATATTTAATGAAGATACGTAGTAATTGCATTGTAAAGTATTATAATCTAAAAGCATAAAATTTAGTTCTAAAATTAATAACTTTCTTTAAAAAAGTAACATTTTTAGAGACCATTTAATATTAAATAACAGAATATATTCTTTATTAGGTAAGAGGTAAACAGATTTTATATGCTTAAGTTTGGATTGACGCTTTTTGAATAATGAAAGCGTCCATTATTTATTTTTTATAAAGAATCGCGAGAAGACATTGCGTTTGTGCGTTAATGTTCCTAAATTTAAAACATGCCTGGACGGTCCGTTTCTCGATTCGCTTGTTTCTCGAAGAACATCGCATCCTAGAAATATTAGAAACGTTGATTTAGTTTTCTGTAATATTTGCATTTATTTTATTTGTAAAATTGTTGTAACTGTAAAACAAAATCTTCTTTTAGATTCTCGCCTCACTTTGTATGTTTATTTTATATATATGAGCACCACCAACGCGAGTGAACTTGAGACAAACAGAGGTGTCCTACTAAACATTTAATTCATTTCGTGATAGAAGAGTTGTTACTGTAATCTGAGGACGAAACTTATAGAATAATACCATTTTCAAAGCGCTTCTAGAAGCAAAATATCGCAAAGGCGGTACCAACAATACCACCGCAAACAACAAATAATTCATAAACTTTGAAAATAAAGTTTAAATGAGGGAGAACAAAAAAAAATATTTTAACCAAAGTAGTCTACAAAATTACAAAAACATTCTATTTATTTTCTGTTGCGAAAAAGCAAGGTAGGTTATAAAGAAACACTTGAACTGTGGCTGAGCAAAATCAGCTTTGGTGGAGGATTCTGCTAAACGCATTATAGTGCCAGTCAATGCACAAGTAAAAAATAAAATAATAGATGACTTAACAAAGAAGTGAAGATGGAACCTACTATAAAACAGAAATCGACAAGAGCATCGACGGAAATTTAGACGAAAAAGATTTTCGGATTTCGCAACATGCCCGAGGAACATAAGCTGAAAATTGGACAAAAATATATCTGGACCCATTGCCACTTTTCCCGAAAATGCTAAAGTCTGCCAAATCAGACATTCTAGTTATTATGGTCATAGGAGTACAGGCAAAGTTCTTGTGCGTTGCAAACCCGATGTCCAACCTTTACATTTTAATATCTTTCCGAAATATAAAAACTCTGCAACATGGAATAATATTCTATGAGCCAATAAAAAAATTATTTTTTCCGATAATATTGCCGAAAAAGATTTATTTCTCATATATAGATATTTCGAGGACCAGTTGTCCTCTTCCTCAGTGAGTTTTAGTCTAACTCAAGGTTAGAAATGAAAAACCTTTTCGACATTATCCAGGTTTGGATCAAGTCGATGCATACAAGGGAACTAAACTATGGATTATATATTCCAAGTAGTAGACCAGTCGTACTTGAAAATCCACCCCCTCAGAAGGTCTTACGGATTATCGGTAGGACCTTTTATTGCATTTGATCTAACCTTTTAGCCCTTTACAAGATCACCACTATGGCTAGAGGACTCCAACCAACTTGTCAAAAATACGGCATTGTAGAAGACCTAAAGGGGATCCTAGACGCAGTGAATATATTGAAAAAAGCAAGAAAATTTCAATAAAATTGTAAAACAATAATCAATAAACCGTGCAAAAGATGCCAGGGATTCAAAGACACACTTTCTTAATACTGAGAAGATAGACATATGCCATATCGCGAAAAACCATCTTACGGGATCCACCAGCGCTAAAATCCGTGGCAGTTAGTAAACCAAAAAAGGAACTACAATTTTTTTAAAAAATATATCAGATACTACGAGGAACACAAAATTAAAGGCGACAAAATACAGCCTGTAAATATTGGTGCAAAACTGTTTAACAAAGATGTAAAGATCTCCTCAATATATTGTCCGCGCCGATCTAGTGTTAAGCAGGTCAGAATATCGGAAGCTGGACACTTCGGGTATAAAGGTTTTGTGTTCATCTTGTGTAAGGAACTTTCTTTGCACATTTTTCCATTCGTGCACAGCTAAAATATTCCTTAATATGCCTCCAAACTCCGACCCGGCCATTTATATGAGTTGACTTTATATCAAGATGGCGTCATATATCTTTTAGAGTGCAGTAAATTCACGTGAAATACAAAATTTTCACCTTCAATAATTTTGTTAATAATAGTTTGATTGCCTTCAAACTTCTCAGAATTGTGTCTAATATTATCATTCATACGCCAAGTTTCGTATTTCTATTATAGAATGAACGTAAGTGTGATTTTCGGGTAAATTTCTAAAATATAGTAATATGCTATTATTAACTTCATTTGTGCAGATATCGTAATGGGAGAGATTAAGGTAGAGATTTTTCATAGATGCATAACTGTGATTTTTTTCAGATTTTTCGGTTGGATAGGTTCTCAGAACGGAACCTGTTTTACTTTTTGGGCACACATTTTGCGTTCCCACTGTTTCACCTTATATTAGAAATGAGCCCCCCTCCCCCTTAAACCCAACACAAAATGATGCAGCTCGTTGCCCGTGTAGTGGTTTACACCACCACCTCCCCACCATTTTAATAAATCTCAAAACTAAGACCGGCTTCGAAAAGTACTAATCGAGACCTTTCATTTGATGTCCCACATGACTATATTTGGTGAAAAAAAATTTTATGATGGGGCGATTCAGAGGCCGATCATCTCCGCAGATCACGTGTCCTACACTCTTGTTAGAAATCATCCAGGGGTTATTCCCTCAGCAAGAGGAGGGCTAGAGCGAGTAATCTATAGTAGATTACTCCCGGTTGTTGAGAGCCAGGGAGGTCTCTCAGATCGGCAGTATGGGTTCCGTAAAGCCAGATCAACCATTGATGCCATCAAAATGGTTACTGGCTTGGCCGAAAATGCAATCCACGAAAGGGGCAGTACTAGCAAATACTGCATAGTGGTGACCCTGGATGTGAGAAATGCATTCAATTCGGCCAATTGGAACCTAATATGGGAATCTCTGGCGAAGATTGGTGTTCCCGCTTATGTTGCAGCTATTATCAACAGCTATTTACAAGAACGGAGGCTTTGGTATGACACCGATGACGGACCCCAAGAGTACGTTGTCTCCGCGGGTGTCCCACAGGGCTCCGTACTGGGCCCACTGCTGTGGAACATCATGTACCACGATGTTCTTAAATTTCCCCTTCCGGAGGAAGCCACGGTGGTGGGCTACGCCGATGATATAGCGCTGGTTGTTGTCGCAAAGCATCTCGATGATGCTGAGTTATACTCATGCGAAGCGATCAGTGCTGTTAAGGGTTGGCTTGAGAGTTCTGGGCTGATACTTGCGGAGGAAAAAACGGAAGCGGTCCTTATCACCAAGCGCCGTAAAAGAAATTTTGCCCGTATTCAAAATGGGAATCATATCATCACTTCTAAGCCTGCGATCAAATACTTGGGAGTGATGATAGATGGGAAGCTTAGCTATAAAGCACATGTGCAGTATGTCTATGACAAAGCATCCACTGCGAGTGTGGCCCTGGCAAGAATGATCCCGAACGTGGGAGGGCTACGGCATGCTTCCAGGTTGCTTATAGCGAGGGTAGTGAGTTCGATCCTGCTCTATGCAGCTCCAGTTTGGGGAAAGGCATTGCAGGTTACATTTAACGGTAACAAACTGAGTTCAGTCTACAGAAGAACAGCCCTAAGAGTGTGCTCGGCATTCAGGACTGTCTCAGATGATGCAGCATTCGTCATTTCTGGAATGATGCTCATTGACATCTTGGCAGACGAGATGACGAATATATATAATGCGAAGTCTATCTCTCCTTTATCGCAGACGAAGAACGCCGAAAGGGAGAGATCGTTAAATAGATGGCAAGAGCGTTGGGAACGCTCGGGAAAGGGTCGGTAGACACACAGACTCATCCCTGCCATCAAGGAGTGGTTGGAGAGACGGCACGGTGAGATTAATTATAATCTTACTCAGTTTCTCACGGGGCATGGAGGATATCGCCAGTACCTGTTCAGGTTTAAACTGGATACCTCACCCCATTGTCCAAACTGCGATGGAGTCCCAGAGGACCCAGAGCATGTATTCTTCCACTGTCCAAGGTTTGTGGAGGAAAGGAAGAGTCTAGAGCAGACTCTAGGAGAGGTGCTTGTGCCAGAGATGGGATGCGATCAACTCCATGGTCGTATCTATCCAGAGCAAACTGCGAAAGGCAGAGGAGATCAGAAAAGCGCGGTTACGTACGCCGCGTAGAGACGAAAGGGGAGACGAAGCTAAAGCTGACTCCGCCCTGTGATGTAATACCGTACGGTGGTTCCACGGGGCTTGGAGGGAGTCGGGGGTGGTTTTAGTGGGTAAGAATCCCATACGCTGGCGTGTCCAGGTCAGTGTCTTTTGAAGATTTCCACCTCCTCAAAAAAAAAAAAAAGACAGACAGACATTGAACCGATTTTAATCCTTATCCTTAATCTTGATAAGCACAAGTACATTTCAATACCTACATTTTTACAGATCTATTTCGGCGATAAATGCACTTTTAAAATTTTAATAAGAACAGCTCAATTTGAGCGTCCTCCGTCGAAGGGAGAAATTTTATCCTGATTGCATTATCCATACCATAAAGAAAAATGATGATTTGATCTGTCATCAGTAGCGAGGGCATTATCACCTTTGCATTGTAAAAGGCACCATGAGGCAGGGCCAACACAAAGAAGTCCTCCAAAATCCATTTCTTTTTATGCTAGATGAACATTGCAACATAGCCATAGTCCTGACATGAACCGAATCGAAAACGTTTGAGAGGCGATGAAGAGGGAAGTGGCTAAAGATATCATCACAATCAAAACATGGCCTTGGGACTTGGCCAACAACTAACCTCATTTTGCTTTCCAGCTTTTAGGATCCATAAAATAAAGTGAATATCGCTCAATGATAAAATATTCAGACAATTGTCAATATCTTCATCGTGAAAAGAGCATCCAATATTAGAGATGTACGGACTCTCTCTGCCAATTATGATACTAACCACTACCTTGTGAGAACAAGGTGCCATTTATCACATTGACCACTATCTTGTAGGAACAAAATCTAAATTCCCTATATCTTAAGCTGAACTAGACACTGAAATTTGACGTAGGGAGATTGCATAATCTCCACATTAAAACAACAGTTTTAAAGTAGATCTTGAGCTAGCCTTGAAGAGCAAATTTAGCAGAATATTGAAAACATCGTTAAAGATAATACGAGATATTAGGATATCAACAACGGAGAAGGCGAAAAAAATGGTTTATTAGGAGGATCTACTTCCTAAAACCTGGAGAAAATATATAGATGACATTTTTACCATTGCCTATAAAGATAAAGTGGAGGAAATGCTATAGGTTGAAAGCAAGGTGTACTGGCATTAGCAATTTACAATGGCAATTGAAGACAGAGAGCTCCCATTTTTGGCTTTAAAAATTATTAAAGAGATGTGGCAAATGGGAAACCTGACGGTCATTTAATATTAATTATTTAATGATAAAGATATCCTTTAAGTCTGAATCACTTCGTGGTTTCTCTTTATATCGCGGATGCTTATACCGTTACACTGTCAAATGAACGACTTGGGACTTCGTGAAGAATTTAGATATCGAGTTTGCTTATGTACGTTTCTTTAGGTAGAAATGAATACTTGTTTGATTAATCTTCAATGTTTCTGCAATTTCTCATGCCATGTAATGTGGCTTTGAGATGAATGTGTACTTTGTGACAGATCACCACGACAGGTCTTTCTGATAGAGGAGCGCTTTTCATATTAAAATCATTAAGGTAGAATTTCTTAAACCAGTCATTGCACTGACGTTGTAGAGCATTGTTCGTCGTAAGCTTTCTATAATTTTTCACAAGCTAGACGCGCGTTATTCCCTTTAAGGAAGCAGTTAAACGTGTAGTAAAATATGCTTTGGTCTTCCATCTCGAATTTGTTGTTAAATCCATAACACTCAACCAAATCTCCCAAACTTAAACCGTTAGCTCTTGGGAGGCATACCGGGACGGCAATCGTATGTACGAATGGCACTAGTATTTTCGCAACTGTACTAACACCATCTGTTCTAAAAATAAGCTATAACTTTTTACTTAACTCAATAGAAGGGAGGACTATACTGATTCTTCAAAGAGAGCATTATTTTCATATGAAAATAAGAGTGATCTCGAAGCTAGACAATTCCCAGTAGTATGCCGGGTCTATTCTTATATTTGATTTACACATCCTACCTGCCAACATGGCCCACATGTTTGCAAGGTGAACTTTTTAAGAGTGCATGTCGACAGTCTTTTAACAAAGTAATTGTGAAAAACAGATAATTGGGGCTTACAACGGAAGGGACTGGCTCTGGTGAGAAGTCAAAGAAAGCTGTTAACAGAAAGTAAGTACATATTTATAACGCAATACTCAAACCAATTGATCATGTAATTTTGAACTTTGGGATATAAACCGACATCTCAATTATTATATGCAACAGATGGACGTCGAAGACGGGGGTGATTCACTTCCACTACTACTATAAGAGTAATAATAATTGAATTGCCATAGGAATTTAAAACTGTACTTGAATTAAAGCAATAGCAAGATTTCCTGAATGAAAGTAGGCAAAGGGCAAAAGGGCATTGAAAAAATACCCTCCTTCCAATTTATTGCTTTTATAAATATAGATAAAATTTACATATTACTGATTTCGAAAGTTTTGCCTCATGAATACCGATGGACTGAAGCGATTCTATTAAGAGTTTCGAGAAAGAATTAGTGATTTCTTATAACTCCGCCTGGATGGTTAAAACACCTACCATCTATTCTTCGCAACAAGCTATTCTAACGTATATATTAGTTTTTACTTACAATTAAGAAGCAAGCTCCCAACAGTACTGCCTTCATTCGAACATCCAAGTCCATTGGAAATGATATGCCGAAGAAATCTGCATCTGTGAACATTTCACGAACAAGACCTGACCATTGCTTCGAGATTTTTCCAATTTGTTCACCAGTTAACGACATCACCTTGAAAATTAAATTAATCTCAATCAAACCCGATTAACATAACAGTGATTATAAACATACCTTAAATTCCACATCGCCACACATTGTAAACGTACAAAACGGACCTTCAATTCTTATTACAGGATCGCCAAGATGATTTCTTATGGTGAATTGTGGAGTACAAATAGACCATTCTTGTTCGATTGTTCCGACTACATTGCCAGGTGGTGCTGAAACTTCCATTGATTGGAGGCAGCATGGGAAGAAGCATGAAGAGCACGCTAATGGTCGATGCATATGCATAACTTGATTCTTATAAATATCCAAAATTTTCATATCAAATGGACGAGCCGGTCCGCACATATTTCGGGTACAACAGTCATTTTCTTCGATGCCCCAATACACTTTTTGTCCTAAACTATTCTTGATTGTAAATTTATTGTTTGTCTCAAAGCCAGTTAAGGCTTCAAGTAATTCGACCTTTTGTTTAACCAAAAGTTGGTCGATAGTCGTAAGGTATTCCAATCCGGGTGGACAGTTCGGAACTCCAGTTGGCATATTCATCCAGCCATCTGTAAAGAAACAATATGGAATGATAATAACGTGGACGTACGCTTTAAACCGACTGACGACAACATTTATAAAGCGAAAAATAAAAAGTGTAATCTTAGAAACAATATTTCAAGGATGACGACAATAAAAGTAAAGGCCTTCCTTAATTATTTTGATTTCAAAAGGACTTAAAAAATGGGCGTAGATAGAAGTAAACTGATAAAATTGCTAACATCGACCAGAGGGATATTCGCTAAAGTAACTTGATGAGTGTTTTGCTGAATTCCGGGGGATTGGTAGATGGATATCATTATTATCAATAGAGATAGAAAAAAACGCTTAGAAAATAATTTTGGTGTTTGCTGAATTTATCGGTCATTATTTTCCTATATAACTTGATCGTGAACGTATAGGAAAGTGGGCGGAATGAACATAGCATGGACCATTACAACAGCAACTGTGGGAGTCAAAATGAAAAACGGTAATAAAGATTATCTTCGTTTCGCATTTCCATAATCAAAGGGCGCACTATGCTCATGATTGTTTGTTCCTTACCACTACTGGCCTATCGTTGTTCATTGCCGTTCTTCCAACTCAGCAAAGAAACATAAACTTAACCGTGCCGTGGTAGGAGAAACCAAGCCAATAACTTCAATTCATTATTGACTTAGAGGAATAAAGCAATTAACCGAATAACTCAATAAAAATGTGCTAGTCAATTAGAAGAACTCGATTACCGGAAGTAGCTTCGAATGGTCAATTTACTGATGGTTGGATTCTCCTACTAGATATTAAGTTT
This sequence comes from Hermetia illucens, assembly GCF_905115235.1. Lineage (NCBI taxonomy): Eukaryota > Metazoa > Arthropoda > Insecta > Diptera > Stratiomyidae > Hermetia > Hermetia illucens. Next base: position 112,128,476 of record NC_051850.1, on the reverse strand, counting down.
AACTAAGAACTGCAGATTATCAAAATACTAATACTACATAGTACTATACTATACTAAATACTCTAGATCAAAATTGTAATAACAACCTGAACAGAGCAGTTGATGAATCCAAGAAATATGTTCAAGATACTATTCTATGGCGTTTGGTAAGGAAGGTTTCCAATTACTGCAACAATTTTGGCTCTAATCGTCTAAGTTGCAATTTTGGAAATTAAAGTGGAAAGTAGTGAGGCTTTGGCGGACGAAAATCGTAGAGCTCTAACTAAACTACATGCTCCGAAATACATTGTACGCATCGTTGTTGCATTTCTGATTGGAAGATTATACTTGGACGATGGACAGAAATTATTCCCAATGATGTGCGGCGTACCACACCGGTCTGTCTTAGGTTCTTTACTATGGTTAATTATGTAAAATGGAGTGCTGACGCTACGCCTTCCTAACGGCGTGACAACTATTGGCTTTGCGGACGATATCGGGGTAATAGTAATTGCAAAATGCTTAGACGAGATCGAATTCTATGCAAATGAAGCGATATGGGAGATCAATTCCTGGTTGCAAAAGTCGGATCTATCACTTGCTGAACATAAAACGGAACTAGTGCTAATCAGTAAAAGAAGGAAAGACACGACCGTGAAAATTAAAGTTGGTGAACAAACGATTTACTCCCACCAAGAGTCGCTTAAATATTTGGGAGTAATGATTGACAAAAGGCTCAACTTTAAAAGACACATTGAGTGCGCTGCAACTAAACTGTCTTCCATTGCTGTAACGATCGCGAGGATACTACCGAACATTGGTGGACCAAGACAAAGTCGACGTCGTTTCATTTCAAGGGTAGTTAGTTCCGTGCTACTCTACGCAGCTCCAGTTTGGACAACCGTTCTGGAAAACAAATCAAACAAATCAACTAGGAATGACGTATCGACTAAGTGCACTCCGGGTATGCAGTGCTTATCGAACAACGTCAGGTGAAGCAGCATATGTACGGGCAGGGACAATCCCCATAGACATCTTGACGGATGAAGGTCGGCGTCTCTACGACAAAATGTATTCAATCGGGGAGTCTATTGTACTTCGACGGCAACTAGCACGGCGGGAATCCATCCCAGAATGACAAAAGAGATGGAACGAGGCACAAACTGGCCGTTGGACCTACCGTATCATTCCACACATTCGAAGATGGATTGAAAGGAGGCACGGGGAACTAAGCTACGAGCTAACAGAGTTTTTAAGTGGACATGGAGGTTCTCGGGGTTATCTACATCGATTTGGACACGACGAGTCGCCATGCTGCCCAAAATGTGGTAACGTGGCTTAGTATGCGGAGCATGTTGTATTTGAGTGCCCAAGATTTACAGCACACCGAACTGGGCTGGAGGCGATCGCAGACAGGCGCTTAACACCTGAAAATATAATGGACTTTATGTTGGAATCAACGGAGGCTTGGAAGCAACTGGTAATTGAGCTGAAAATGATTCACCAACAGCTAAGGCATGAAGAATTGCCCCGCGATGCAATGCTTATAGGAGTCTCGTGGGGAGAGTGGAAGAAGAAGGAGGTGGTTTTAGTGAGCAGGAGTCTCAAATAACTGCATGGCAGGAGCCAGTAGTAGGTTTTGAACCTTTCCACCTTCCAACGATAAAAAAAAAGCAAACAGAATGACATTGAACTTAAAATCGGTTTTCTTTTGCAAACAAAACGTTAAAAAATGTTCATTTCTAGTAATATACTACTGTATCAAATATGGCAAAGTAAGTGACGAAGCGAGCAACATTGAGACGAAACTTTTCCCGCAAAACCACATTTTGTTTACAACAGCAGATGGGTAAATGTCAAGGTACAGGTCCTGAGTATAGGAGTCGTTTTCATTCTGCTAGTGCGAAAAATAATCGTCTGACAGTTGCGGAGATTCTTCGTCTTTGGTAAGTACCCCTTTTTCTCTTGCGGCACTGTATTATTACACTCTGGTAAACATGCCGGGAATAAGCGTGAGTGTCGTAGTAACATTTACTGCATCCAAAATTTCTAGGAATCGTTATCAGACAGAATATTGACAGCTACATACTTCACATGCAGAGGAGCCGGAGATCCAAGAAAGGCTTTCTAAAAATTACATTCTGATCATGATGAGTGATCTGAATTTCAGTGTGGGTTCTGATAATACCTCGCTCGAATATCTAATAGAGAATACCGTCTTGAGGACCGTGATGACAACGGTGAGAGGTTTGTGGTCTCGACAGGTCCCACCGCCTCATCATAGGCCACACATTGTTCCGTACGATAGTTTGGTTTCATCTGGTCAGCAATATACATGTAGATGCTACCTTCGTAACTTAATAGTTTTTGTGTTACGTCTGGATAATTTGCAGGGAATAGAGCTTCGATCACTCAAGCTTAATATGATTGACTTTTGTAATCAGTTTGTCTTTCGGCAGTAAGACATCTTCTATCCCGACGGTAGACATCTTGAACAGCCCGATTTAGAATACTAATGATTATTGGGCCGCCATCAAAGTGCTATTTTCTGTAGCGCAAGTCAAGTTATCAGTCACGTCCCGAAAGGGTCTGGGAAAAAAGGGAAATGGATCGACGAGCGTAAGAAAATAAAGATTTTCATTGTTACTGTGAGTGGAGGTGAACTTGATGCGCTTGTACTCCGGTACCGTAACAAATGTTGGACAATGGAGCATATTATGTACCGTGAAAGGGGGAATGGTCAAGGTGGTAGAAGCTGTCGCAAATAAATTTAATACCATATACCGCATCGCAAAACATTTTTCAGGGGGCCCCCAAGTTTTTCGATGGCCCTGTGAGGGACGTTAACGGTCGACTACTCATCAACGATCATAAGCAGCCCAACAGGTGGAAGGACCATTTCACTAACAGAAGTAAAGTCATCTTGGTCATCAATGCACTCAAGCAGGGCAAAACAAACCCCTGTCTATCCTTCAACTCATTGGGAAATCCTGAGAATTTGAGAGAACGAGAATCTTCGGGAGTGGAAGTAGAAGATTATCGTTAAGATTCGGCGAAAAAGTAGGGGATATTTGCATGCTTGCCGCCGCCGCAAAGATAATAGCTAAAATAGTCTCAGGACGCATCATACTTCGACAACAGGTTGATTTCCGTTCTCGATTCTCTTGCACTGACCACATGAAGATCATGTGGATCAGTGTGCATGCCTTAAACAATTCGCGAGTTACCGATTAATAAGTATTTAAAAATTACAAATTACCATTGATCATGAGCAGCTAAATTACCATTAACTATTAGCAGCCAGCCTGTAAATACACCAACGACCGGTAGACCTCAATTCCACTCCTTAGGGCATTGACTAACTTATTGCTGTTGGTTGATTAAGATGACTTCATTTCTCTAAAAACTAATCAAGCTCTCTGCCGGTGAGATTTTGTCTTTTAAACTCCTACTCTTTTAGAGCCTTCGGAAGACACTATCTCATACAATAAGGGGAACGCAAGAACGTACAATCGTTCGCTTGCTAGTGAAATTCATACCGGTATAATGCCTGCGAAACAATTAGCGTTGAAGCTTTCGTAAAGCCTTGGTGGCTGGGCAACATAAAGGATGAAAATATTATATCCGCATTTACATCTTAAAATATCTTTTTAATATTCAGACATTCAAAATGTCAAATAAGGTGGGAGTCCAAGATCGTCACCTTAAGTTGTCTAGATGAAGAATGCGTTGAACATTGTTCACTTAGTTTTCGTTATCATTCTGTTTTTGTACACCTTTTTGCCATCAAAGAATGGGTCAGCCTAGTTGGAATTAAGTCTCTCCGTTTTGTCCGGGATAGTAGTTGTTACAATAATTGATACTAAAAAGCTTTTTGCGGCTCCTTCAACTCATCTGATTCCCTTACTCTTTCCCACTTCGTTCAGAAATAAGAGAAGATACATCAGGAATAAGAGAAGATACATCTAAAACATCTGCACTTGTCATTAGTATATGCATTTTTATGAATCATAAAAATAGTGGGACAAATATTTAATTGATTTCATTCACTTTCAAAAATCTTTTTCGGTTGAACGGACTGGCCAGAATAAGGTTAAAACTTTAAATATAACGGACAGAAGGTTGGCAGGAAAGTTAAAGCGACTGGTTCTAGCTTTATTTTTCGTTTTATTGTAAAAAATATGGAGTGATAGTAAACCAGTAAACAATAACAACCAATATACAATAACAAGCAATTTTAAGGATAGGATTTAGTAAAATGTAAATATTTTATAAACCCGAACACTTGATAAAAAGAACACTCAAGAAAAGAATATGGTACTTCTTCAAAACTGATAATTTCTGACAATATAACCATTTACATACTGATCATGCAGCAGAATCAAGAACAGGAACTGATGACCCTGAACATGGTATTGGAGGAAAACAAGAGTGAACAGAATAAAGCCATCTTTGTAAAGTGAGGAGACTTAATAATTACACAGTAAAAAACGTTTTATTGGTGCTCGAACCAAAACAATATGAGGTCTTGAACTGAATCAATGGTGAAAGTGTATGATATATAATCACTACTCTTCACTGCTAAATAGAGTATAGGTCATCCAAATGACTTCTCTTGTTTTTCATTATTTTTTCACTTTATTAATGGAAATCAGGTTGACTCTCATTTTCTTTTCTGTGAATACGGGAATCAGTCAACAATGGCAGGAAAAATACAACCATTTATGCCTCAAATCGCGAGTTAAAATCGGGACAAGACCCTTTTTATGAGTCAATTGCGCCGATAGACAATGACTTACGTTTAATATTTTAAGGAATCCCAGTAAATCTGATCATTATCTTGAGGCGAATTTTCTAGTTCTTTTCCAGGAAAAAATGAGATTAACGTTGATAATGAAAATGAGAACATTTGCCTGCTGGTTGATAGTAGATAAGCAATCCTTATTTATTGGACTAATAGATATTGATATATAAAAATTATACTCATGAATATGATATTCATCTATATATGTATGTGATTTGAAAGTTCCGAATTATGGCAACATTAATTCTAATCTTCTTATAGAATGTTGATAAGATACAGATATTTGCCGAAATTTGATAAAAGCTGTTAGCAAGAAATGTTTTGCAGCTGAATGGAAAATTATTCTCGCTTTAATTTCATGGAGCGTACGGTTTAAATGGAGGGAAGTTGTCTGGACCAGGGAAATGATATTTCAATATACTTATGTCAATATGATGGTGATTATGGTTCTGATTCATAAAATGTATAAATGTCCACTGATAATTTGTTTTTAACTGAATTTTATGTGAACAGAATGGATTTAAAACATCATCATTCTTCCGAAACCAGAAAAGCTGAACAAACTGAAAAACTCCAACGAAAAACTGGTTGCCATTTGTATTTCTGATTGATAATGTGAAACACAACATATTCATCGAAATGAGGCCGCTTTTCATACACCACACCTGGCTTTATTTTCTTTGCTTCTTCCTATGTCTTGGTTTCTAGAAAACAGAATTAAACTATTTGCTTAATTATTTTTTCCATTAAGACCTATTACGTCGACAATGAGCCTGTTTTCATCTGAGTGGACTTTCGGCTTTAGCCATTAGGTGGTTGCGGTGTGCGGTTCACCTAATCCGTATGGATGACGATGATCCAGTCCGGAAAGTTTACAAGCGCCATATCTATGTTAGAAAAAGTAAATGATGCTGACACTGCCTGGGATAGAGCGATGGAGTACGTCAGGACACCAGCCAGCTTTTAGGGATATCGAATTGGTGGGACTTCGGCGCAAAACCGAGGTGTCTGCAGTTCCTTACTAAGCCAGGCCTAGATCGGATACTGGTTGTTGCGCCGTTGATGATAATAGTAATAATAATCGTTGGCGCAACAATCCATATTAGATCAAGGCCTTGAAGTGTGTTAGAGCACTTCATTCAAGACCATAACGGTACACTACAGGAATACAGTACCCTGTAGGAGGCAATGTGGTCAGCATTGCGCTCGCCCGAGATTATTACCCTGATTTGACTCAGGTACTCATTTCGACTGGTATCCGACGTCAAATCACGATACCACTGCCACTAGTGGGATATGAACCGCGACCTTCCGTACAACAGCCTTGTGCTCTAACCGTTGATGATGATGAGGGAAAAATGAAGCACTTAGAAATTGGGCAGAATCACTGATTATACAAAGGTAGTCGAGACGCGTGTCAACCTCTTGATGTCGTTACCCCGAGTTCAAATCCCTTAATGTACAGCATTAAGTGTGTTGATAATGAAACTGAAATAGTCTCATCTAATCATCTCTACAAAAGGAGTGAACAGGAGAAATACATACTTACTTGAGGTGCCGAAAAAGGACTGACCAGCAGAATCGGAAATACTCACATGAGCCCGCTCTCAATAAAAATTGCATCCAGCTATCGTGGACAGCAGATGCTTTTTTTCAGGCTTGAAGAAGAAAGTGGACTGCCACTACCCAGGGAAATTCTTACCACCGCTATCAACTGCCAGCTTTATTGCCGCCAGACTGTTCTCGGACATCATGAATCATCAATAAACTTTTAGGCACTTTGTGCCGAACAGTTTCCAAAATTAGGTTTCTTTTTCTTTTATAAAATAACAAGATGTATTTTAAAAATGGATATTAGCATTTCCAGATGGTGAGAACAGCTGTCCTAAGTGCCGCCAAACCAACAATTAAAATGGTTTTGCCAGATATGCAGATAAGCCCGAGCAGTCAGTCTATTCTCGACTACTTCATGCTGTCTGACGAAACCAAACAAAGTTTTCAAGTGGAATCCTGTGAAACATCATCAGGTATGTCCGACCATTTTACAGTTGAACTTCAACTTTCCTCGTCTTCTCAACTGCAAATAGTCTTAACCACTATCAGATACTTCGCTCACACAGACTGGGACAAATTCAAGTCAGTTTTAACGCCTAATCTGAACTTAAAAAAAAATCGTCAGAAACCGCGACTTGTCAGCTAAAGAAATCGACGTAGCAATAATTGTAGCCACCAACGACATCGACGCTGCTACACGTAGAAATAACAACCTAATGGTCTAGCTAAAGTCCATGAACTCGAAGATAATTCTCTACCCCATGTTATCATGTTACACACGAAAGTCAGACAAATATGGAAAAGGAACCTGAAATGGACTTTTCACAATTATGAAAATAAAGTCATGGCAGAATACAACGCATTGCTTCCCGGATTAATTGCCCGACTACAAATATTCGGCAAATGGTGGCACATTTTCATAATAAAGTATTAATCTCGAAATTCATCAACGGCGCAAGAACCGATATTCGATGTGGGCCTGCCTTAATAAGGAACTCCAGACACCCCAGTTTTGTACTGATGTCCACCAATTCGATAGCCCTAAAAGCTCTCTGGCGTCCTGACCTACGCCATCGTTCCATCTCAGGCAGACTCTGCCTCGTCTTCTTTTACTTCTATTGCCCTTATAGACATTTCGGGCTGGATCATCCTCATCCATACGGATTAAGTGACCCGCTAACCGCAACTCGTTGAGCCGGATTTTATCCACAACCAAACGGTTGTGGTGTCGCTCATAGATTTCGTTGTTATGTATTCTACGGAATCGTCCATCCCTATGTAGGGGGCCAAAAATTCTTTGAAGGATTCTTCTCTCGAACGCGGCTAAGGGTTCACAATTTTTTTGCTAAGAACCCAGGCTTCTGAGGAATACATAAGGACTGGCAAGACCATATAGAAATTTTCAACGGTGTCGAAAGTTGTAGTCTCCTATCTTTATTGTTTTCGTTTTACCAGTGCGATTCAATGTTGTTCGTTTTTTAGTTTTTTGCGCTGACGTTGCCACCATGTACTTCGTCTGCCTTTATTAATGTGAGATCTCGCGCCGCCTGCTCGATCTGGCTGAAGGTAGACTGTACATCTCGGGTTGTTCTTCCCAAAATGTCAATATCGTCAGTGTAGGCCGGTAGTTGGGTGGACTTGAAGAGGATGGTACCTCTCGCATTTACATCTGCATCACGGATCACTTTCTCCAGGGCCAGGTTGACGGGGACGCATGAGAAGGCCTCCCCTTGTCTCAGACCGTTGTTGATGTCGAATGGTCTCGAGAGTGATCCTGCTGCTTTTATCTGGCCTCGCACATTTTTCCTAGTCAGTCTTATTATTTTCGTCGGGATGCCGAGTTCTCCGGAAATTAGCATATAAAACCTAGGCGTAACATGTTCCAGAATATGAACAAACGGGGAACATGCCTGCAGTGACGCTCTAAAAGCGTTGTAGAAGCATTTAAGACTCAGCTCAATATCCGTCCGCCTCAAAACGATCCGGCCTTAATGGCTATTTTTGAAGCATCAATCAGAAAATTCCTCTCTGAGCATTCTAATTATTATTGACCTTTCCGGCTACAAACACCGCAGTCAGTCCAGTAGATTCGCAAGACCTTGGACACCTTGAACCTTACAACCTAAACAGTAAACAAGTCGGGAAACCGGAAACTGGACGCTTCAGATACGAAGGGTTTTGTGTATTTCTTAGTACGTAGCACGTAATATATGCATATATTATGTGAGAGTATCCACTTTCGGGTGATATTGACATTCATAGTCTGGAATTTTCAAAGAAGCAACAACTTTGACGTATTATAACTTTATTAGCAATAGTACGATTTCCACCACCGCTAGGATGAACTTAAGGGGGATTTTGCAGCCATTTACTAAAAATTATAGTAATATATTATTAGTAACTTTATTTGAAGGGATATCGGTATGGAAGGTACTTCGGAGCCCAGGCACCATATAGTGGCAGCCTGCTGATTTTTTTCAGATAGTTTCTGAGAAGAAATGATCACTTTTAACCCCTTGCACTCCTAAAATAGTCTTCCTAAAATTTCTTCTATTAGGTTTTAATAGCGGCTATTTTCCATCTATTTGAAAAGCAACAAAATCGTTGCGATCAGGAAAAAAAAGTCTCCTCGCAACCAAGCAATTTCAAACAGATTTCCTTGCTTTCCAACTTGAGGAAATTTGGTAATTGTTTTCAAAGTTCTTGATTAATACTTTTCGAAGCAGGTTTAATTTTTGACAATAGGTTCGAAGACGGGAAATGAGCTGTCAAAACGTGCGCCCTTAACTCAAGAATCCATTCTCCGAAACTACTCAATCGAAAATTATGAAAAAACCATGATGATACCTATCCCAAAATAAACTCTTATATAAAACTAAATATTATATAAAATTATATTTTGGAGACTTTCTGCGAACCCACCGTAAATTTACCCTAAAATTTTAAAACTTTTGCAGTAATTTATGTTAGATCAACTCACATAGAAGACAGCCTAGGAAACTTTTGAGGAAAAGGAGGAGGAAATTCTGTTGCCATTGACAAAAGTTAGATTAAGTCAAATTGCAGACCAAAGTTACAGTAAGCGTACTGGTAAGTTGATTACGGTAATTGTTTGGAAATCTCAAATCCCTGATGCTTGATGATGTGATAACAAACAAAAACAAAAATATAATAGAGAAGGGAATAAAAAGGAAATACATTGAACGGAAAGGCATCGTTCTTTCCCATTTCAATCTAAATCCATTTCTTTTTCCGGGCAAGGAAGACATAATCAACAATCAAGCACACACAACAAGCAAAGGAAAGAAATGACATTCCACATAAAGCCAAGTAAAGATGCTTCTAAGCCCCCCTGTGAAGATATAGCATTTAGAAAGACTCGTATTTTTAAAGTCTTTTGGGCCGCAATCCCTTGCGAGAGGGAAAGCGCCAATACAAAGGCAAAAATGGCAGCCATCTAACCTAAGAAATGGATAGCAACTCTATAAAACAATGTGGTGAAGCAAGACTTATTTCCAAAAAATAAGGCGTGAAACTGATATAGTTTACGTGCGGCCTTGCCAGAAAACAAGTGAACTGAGAGACCAATCTGCAATCCAAAAAAGAAATTTGGAACTAGATTATACTAGAAAGAGTTCAACCTATTAAAACTTCGAGCCTTGCTCCTATAGTTGATAATAGTCAACTCAGAGGATGAATTTAGTCAACCTCCAACTTCCCGGTTCATTACAACCTTACCTTCATTATCAAATGTTTTGAAAAAAATTCCATCATAGTATTCAGGTAAAATGGTCAGGCCTTAGTTTCTTGAAAAATTAACAAAATTTTAAACGTTCGTTGAATCTTTTTAATTTTTTCGGTAAAGGTATACTTCGAGAATCCACCAAAACGAAACAAGAGATCACGCTTGTAGTTTTTGTATCGATGCTATATTTGGCTTCACCTTTGCCTAATATTAATAGTAGACGTCAAAGATTTAATATACATTTAAAAAAAAAGATATTAAATTTTTTTATGATGAAGAGTTCTAAGCTTAATAGTAGGGATACTTGACAAACAAATTTACGGATGCCATCAGAAGGTCAATTAGTGTTCTAAAATTAGACATTATTAACGGAAATATGGCTTGTTTGCAACTGCTTAAAAGCGGGTTACAACAGTGACAATCATTCAATATCATGCATTTGCTCTTTCAATCTTTCTTAATACTGGACTTTCGTCTAATTACATAAGCTCAGTCGGCGGTAAAAAGGCTGAAAACCATTATTTAATTCCAACGTATGTATATCTTCACTCTCCGCTAAGCACTTTTTAAACAGACCTTTCATCTAAATACACAAGATTCTAATCTACGTTTATTATGTGGACAGATTTCAGAGTACATTCAAATATCATGCATACGTTCATAATGACTGCGATGAAAGAAAATATCACACGACAAAGTATAAGACTTTTATAGAGCACTATCTAAAATAGCGTGTATCACAAAAATTTGCATTACAGGGAGTTAGGCATGAAGCTTCTGTGCACAAACTATTTCAGAAGAGGCATTAAACGTTGATTCAATTAGATAAATTTGTTTAAATTGAATAAATGGGGATGAATATGTTTGGGTTGTGTTGAGAGCTCATATATGTAATTCACAGAATTACATCAACCACAGGAGCATGGAAATTTGATTGTTTGATTGTGAATAAACCGAATTTTGTCAATAGTAATAATCGTATTTATGCAACTAAATAGCTTTCACTATTTAGGCAACACAAATTCATTAACATTGGGTGCATTATAGTTCTACTTGTACATAGGTCAGTGTGTATTTATTGATAATATTTAACTGCTCACTTCAGTATGATACTGACAATTTATATTAGGCTACAGCAATCCAAAGGAGGGAACTTTGCTCCATTATAACTTTTGTAATAATAATAGGAGTTCCACTACACTTCCCAAGTAAAAAGAATTAATAAAAAAAAAAGAAAGTACTAATGGAGACCTTTCATTTGAGAACTCACATGGCTATATTCAATGAAAATAATTTACACCTCCCTTTTGCATGTATGGGAAAAATTCTTAAATTCAAAGTAGAACAATGGCATTGAATACATGTGTGGGCATTCACAGATGCTACTTTTCCACCAAATTTCATGTAATCGTTTCTGAGAAAAGTGTGTGTGACAGTCGGACATGTTTTCCATAAAATCTTAAAAGCAGAGTTCATTATTTAATCCTGACGTTATGTGACTCTGGGAGGTTGATAAATTCAAATCTGAAAAACTGTAATACAGGCATATTGGCGAACACGGCTTTATGGTTTCTTAACAGGGCTGTTAAGACCCCGTAAAGCCGTCTTCACCTAATATTTTTAAAGTTTGGGTGCTAAGCCCTAAACGAGTGGTTCGTGGACCAAAAAAAGAGGGAGTAAGTGGTTCCCTATTTATATCAAGTGGATGCGGACTTAGGGCTCCGCAATCCTTAAAAAATATAATACAAGCATTATATTGTACGTTTGTTATCATTCCCTAAATTAATAATAACTTCGTCAGATAACTCGAAAGATCGATGGACCATTGATCATGTTTGGAAGGTACCTCCTATAACCTAGAGTTTAGTTTACAGAATTTTAACGGACGACTTATAGTTAACAACTTATACTTACTGAATAGCAAAATCAATTCGAGTTAAAAGAAACTCGACGCTTTTGGACAAGTGGAGTGATTGGTTCATACTTTTCTGAAGATGTCAATAGACCCATTGTTACAGTGAATGGTTTTCGATATCCAACGATAATTAATAGCATTTTATGAGATGATTTGGTGCATACTGATGTGCAGAACAGTGAATATGGTATCCACAGGAAGCTACAACATACCATGCAGTAGCGGGAACAATCAATCTTTTGAATCAGAAATTTGATAATCGAAAAAATGCTCGAAGAGAAAACATTAACTTTTTCCAATGGGGCTATTTGAAAGAAAAGGTCTACGTTATCGAAAATTTCACTAAAAAGACAGAGGCTTGCCATACATCAGCAGGTTGTCACTTACAGGATATTATCTTTCATTACTAACCAGAACATTTGCACTGAAATCAACGAAATTGCTTTTTCCAACAAAAAATTGAAAGTTAACCTCAAATTGGAACACTTTGTAGAAACTTGGAACCAATAGCGGTAAATCGTGAGCAGTTGGTTAGAATTTGTTGCGAAGTAGGAACCTTTGAAGTGATGAAATGGTATATTGTAACAAGATTTAGAGATATTACAAAAGATATCATGGAAGATATCCATTATCCACTGTTTTTTCTGGCCAGGCGCTTGCCACCAAATCCCTTCCTCCGGGTAATTTTCTTATCGGTTTCCACTAATTCTTCGATGTCTTTATATATATTTTAACTGTTCTTCTCAAGCGAAATAACTCGATCTCGACTTATAAGTAAACAGAGGATTGTTTTCGGATACAGTGGTACAGGGTAGCACTAATTCGGTGAAGTGCACAGACCAATTTTTTTCTTGAGCGAGTGCCTAATACTTTCACAATTGTTTTTGACTGATTGGTTTCGATTGTAAAGCGGTATATTAGAGAATATCAACTGGAGTACAAAACCGACTGCCTTTCATTGATTTAGGATAATGTGTGGTAAGATAAGTGTTATTTTCAAAGACGAATATCCCGAAATGCCACTTTCACAGGCACATCCCATAAGGACGACTACTGGAACCTCTCAACAAGTTCGGTTCCGAAAATAAAGCCAGTGCAGCCACGATAGTATTCACCAGCATGCATTTTTTTATTTCCCCTTAGTGGTAATTAGTTCTGTCAAGGCTAGAACAAATTGGGCATCTTGTGCTTCAAGGGACTGAGTCGTGTTTTCGAAACTGTAGCTTTTCATAATAGAGATTAGGCGATGGATGGAGGTATATTGTGTCATTCGTGAGATAAGTATCCCAGCAGACAATACACTTAATCGGCTTCAGTGACAATTACCGCAAATACGACCAACTTCATTCAGCTGGTTTAAAAGAGTGACTTTGGAAAGCGTGAGAAAAAAATATATGGTGGCAACGCCAGCACCAAAACCAACCAACAACATCAAACCGCACTGATCAAGCGGGAAGAATAAAGATAGGCCATTAAAACTTTGAGACCGTTGATAATTTCTCGTATCTAGGGTCAAAATCACAACCGATAACAGCTACGACGATGAAATCCGCGCACGGTTGTTGTCACTCAACAGAGTCTATTTCAGCTAACAAAAACTGTTCCGCTCGAAATGTCTCACCATAGAGTCAAAGCTCTTACTGTACAAGACAATGATCTTGCCAGTCCTCATGTATTCTTCGGAGACTTGGGTTTTTAGCAAGAAAAATTGCGAACTATTGGCCGCGTTCGAGAGAAGAATCCTCCGAAGAATTTTTGGCCCCCTACATGAGGATGGACGATTCCGTAGCCTACATAACGACGAAATCTATGAGCGATACCATGACCGTCAGTTTATGGATAAATTCGGCCCAATAGGTTACGGTGGTCTGATCACTTAATCCGAATTGATGAGGATGATCCAGCCCGGAAAGTCTGTAACGCCATTATCTATGGTAGAAAAAGAAGACGCCTGAGATGGAACGATGGCGTAGGTGAAAACGCCAGACAGCTTTTAGGGATATCGTCAAAATTAGAGTAAAAGCAATGTTGGATAAAACTAAACATAATCCATTTTGTTCTTTCAAACAGCTTGATTATTCCAAACAGGCAAGTTTGGTGAGATGAGGTTGGAAGTACTAAAACAGATATATTCGATGGGAAAATAAGATGACTTACGTTTTCTACTGCGGCAGGTTTACAACGCACACCAGTGGTTTTCTTGACCTTCATTACGGCAATAATCTCTAAATAATAAATATGCAAGTTTATCTAATACTTCTGGTTTTAAATCTATCATAATATGCATAAATTTTCCCAAATACGGATTGTTCCCGGAAGAATAGGTTGCTGGAGGTTTTTTGAAACGACCAAATTTACAACGTCCACGCGTGGATGATTATCATTTCTTATTTCTCTCATTCCAGTCGTCATAAGAATGTGAAAATATAACACTTTTATCTTATCATGGTAAACTTGTAAAAAATGATATTATTTAGTAAATAAGCATATAATCTCGCTTTAAAAATTCACGCTTAAGAGTGCAAAACTGCTAATCTAAAGATTAATAAAATCCAAAATATTTAGTTTACCAATCTCTCCTGGTAAAAAAGATATATTTTTAGGTACTTGTTATAAATAGGAATATGTATTGTCATCATTATGACATTTTTTATCAAATTTTGTATAATGTAACAATGTGACTGTACCTGAGATAGAATGCCCGGAGGATCATCAAATTTCTAACATTCTTCAAAATCGTGAGCTCAGGAGAATGAAGAAAAACCCACAAATATGAGTCTCATCATTCTCTGAAAGTAGCCTTTTTCTCATTCGATAGTTGATGAAGATAATATATACTGCTGTGTTCAAAAACCAAGGTGTGTGACTGTTTCAATTTCACAAAGGCTTTGTACTAAATTTTGTTTATAAATTGAATTTATGACAGCCCAATCGTGTAAATGTGTGTGGGAAAAAAATTGATAAGTAGTACAAACACCTCAATGAAGATAAGAAATGAAACGATGAGCGACGATAACCATCAGCATTAGCTAATAAAAATCACATCTAGCAAATCCAAAAATTTGTATACAAAACATCGACTTTCCAAATGGTCCGATTCATCATCACCGCCGGCGGGCTCAGAACCCCTCATATCCTTTCAAAAAAATTAGATCGCTCTCGGCGGGCTTTGGAAGGAACTTACTAGGTGATTTTAATATGAATATGATTCATATCCATGCTGTGTTTCTGGCTATTCCTAGAATTGAAAGGACTTCTCGGCGACACAACTACAAATGGTGTATTGTGATTGGATGTCGGATACCAGTCAACTCAGCTGTAAAGCTGTAATTTTTGTTTGGGATGAGTTGTCCTGAGCCCACCATCTACTTGATGGCGGGCTGCACATATTTGAGAAGCAACTTACTTCTGCTATTCAGTGCGCGGACTACTCTTTCGTGGGCAAGCACCCAGTACTTTTAAAAATTATAATATTGGCTATGCGGTTTCGATCGCAGGACAGAGGCGATCTCTCAGACGCTGTGCAGCCCGCCATCAAGTAGATAGTGGGCTCAGGACAACTCATCCCAAACAAAAATTTTCATTTTTATTAGCTTAAACCAGTTTAGGTTCTAACAAGGCGATTTCGGTCGTTATAAATCATACCCTTGGCGACGAGCCAAATGCCACCCGTTGCCGCTTTCGGTCACGCTGCTCCGCAGGGTGGAGGCGCTGAGGCAGCGTCTGATGAGATCGCCTTTGCCCTGCGATCGAAACCGCATAGCCAATATTATAATTTTTAAAAGATTATTATTATTATTCTCAAAAACAAGTCGAAATACCAGAAGGTGGACGCTTCCGGTATAAAGGTTTTGTGTTAATCTTGTGTGAGAAATTTCCTATGCACGTTTGGAAAAATATTCCTTGATATATTCAACTCCATCGTTCATATGAGTTCATTTTATATAGCGATAAGGCCATACCCGTCTTAGATTGCGTTATATTCACGTGAAATACAAAATTTTGACCTTCTGTAACTTTGTTAATAATATTAAATTGTATTCAAAGTTTTCAGAATTATGTCTTATAATATCACCTATACTAATGCCAGGGTACTTCCATGATGAACTTAAGGGGGAAATCACATTAGAAGGCTTTTTTCACCTACTTTTTTGAGATTTTTTCTTTAGTGGGAAGAATTATTCGGAATTCAATCAAATTTATATTAGTCATAGCTTTTGAGAATTTTTGAAAAGTTTAAGCTGAAAATAAAAGGGTCACGCGATAATATTCTGCTGAAGGTCGTAACTAGGGACGTGTAGCGACTCTAATGAAACGAAACAGCTTTTAATGTTCAATCACCGAGTTATCCCCTAAGAATATGAACCTCGATGCAATGGAAATTAACCAAAATCAAAAATTTTGCAGGTGTTCAAAGAAATTTTTCGATTTTCACCATTTTTTTTCACTAATTATGCAAAAAATATAATTTCATCCCAAATGTTGACACATTTATTAGTAATTTTGTAAAGAATCGTGCCCCCAAATTTCTTTATAATGATCAATTTATTACTTTTTGAACTAGAATTCCCGCAAATTTGAAAAACCTCGTTTTGAAAAAAACATTTTTGAAAAAAATTGCTTGAAAAATTCCTTTTCTAATATGAACCCAGCTATCACCCTTAATTACGAACAAAATACAGTTACACCAAATACAAATGCACCCGTACAAGGGACTGATGCCAAGTATTTATAAATACACTATTTAAATAACGTTGCCAGCTTTCGCAAGAACATAAAGCGATTACCTCCGGACGGTATACCCTGAGCCTGCTACCCCTATAAAAAACTAAAGTACCACGAATTTTGCTTTAGAATTTCTGCAGCCTATTGGGATGTATTTTGAGACTAGGATTTTGTAAAGGTGGACTATTGTGAATTTATACAGATTTTTCGGTTGGATCGGTTCTGAGAACGAAAACTTTTCGAAGCTTACATTTTGAGCCCTCACAGAACAATTTCGAAACGTACTAAACAGGCCCTTTCAGTTAATGCATCAGATTTTACGCCTCCTTGCGCATGTATGGAAAACCCCTTCACACCGCCCCCCCCCCCCCCTTAAAACCCACCACAAAATAGGGCGACTTACTATACAACTACATGTTCTCACCAAATTTCGTGACAATAGGATCAACCGTTTCGGAGTAAATCAAGTGTGTCAGAAAGACGGACACACAGACATTAAATCGATTCTAATAAAGTTTTGTTTTTCACAAAACGTTAAAAAGTTCACTTTTCGGGAACCAGTTTTTTTTCTATTTAGTGTCAGTTATTCCGTCCTTTCATAAATTTGATTCTATTAAGAATCTGAGAAAATTCAAAATGCTTTCGAAATGTGTCTTTATTTTAACTGAGTAATGGAAAATTTTCATGTGTAGGCCTACATCGCTTAGGGCAGCGCATTGTTTTATTCAATTAAATGTTTTCTCAAAGCCAAGCTAATTTTACTGCTTGGAAATGTTATCACAGAAGTCCAATAGTAGAATCAGATCGAGCTTGTTTTCTTGTTATTTCATATTATTGATGGAAAACATGTTTCCATTAATTTTGTGTAAATGGAGGAAAATTCAAATAGAAAATGTGAACTTATAAGTTTGGCTTTCATGTTTAAGTTGTCCTATGGTGCAGAGCAAACTATTTAATACTGAAGTGAAATAATATGTATAATGGCGCGATGTCCACATGACAGTGTGCAATTATAGTCAAAAAATTATGATTCAATTTTATTTAATGCAACACGAAGTAGCTCATCACCATTTATGACTACAAAATTACTTTTTTCAAAGTTCGAAAGTCAATATAAAGGTAAAAACACAAGTCATTCATTCAACTGTTCTGAAGTAATTACATTGCAATCCATTTTACATAACTGAACACAATATGTAATCCATCATGGTCCAGAATGACTCTCTTTTAATTTGTTTAAAACACTTTCTTGATGATAAGAAATAATTTTTTAAAGCTTTACCATGTTATTTACATAGCATCCTTAATAAAGGAGAAAGGTTTGCGACGGTAAAAATCGCTACAAACTCCTTCACTTTGGTAGCCCATGAACTCAATATGGTGTCGGCATTCAATGACAGTTAAAGTAGAATAAAATGAATGACACTGCGAGCGTTCAACTATCACAGTACGCTCAAAATGGTTTTAGTGAAAATAATTAATTGCAGCAAGAAATTTCGAATTGAGATCCTCTGCAATTACAATCATTTCTATGTCTAGTCTCGGGATCACGAGGCCCGGTAAACGATTCGCCAACCGAGAAACTCTGAAATTAAGATGTTCAAACGAATGCTCGTAAGAAGAAACGCCCAACACTCTATCTCAATGAGTTCTTCAATCGGGTTATTGAAGAGGAGATGGCACTAATTTGATTGATACGGAAGAAGCACGAGCGGTTCAATATAGCAGAGATGGTCTGGTGGATTGTTCAAATTAGAGTCCGATTCGATTGTTATCCCATACCATAAAGTCTATTGGAACGCTTTATTGCGATTGTCCCCTCATCGTTGAAATGACCGTGAACTAAGACGAGATTGTCAAAAACAGGCAGGTTTTTCATGGAAAAATAACGCTGGAGAAGGTTTTTAAACATGTGTCACACAAACTCATTGACATGCATGGTGACAATACCTGTGCATTAGGCTAAATGACAGGCACATCAAAGTCACTCCATCTCTGTCGTAGTTCTGCCCTCTAGCCACTTCTCTTTATCTTTAGCATGGACACTGTTGATGATGGTTTCCAAGCATCTCAGAACAAAGTTGATCTTCGCGCATTATCGTAGCCTTCATGAAATGATATCCCAGAACTGTTTCTTTTTTATTATCGTTGCATCAAAGAAAGTATAGAAATCTAACATTTCATAATTGAACACCCAACTAAAATGAGTCTGAACAAAGAAGTCAGTGGGCGACTTGGCGACTCAAATGGCGACAGAAACAGCGATGGCTTGATAACGTTAGAGTGTGATTTGTATCCACCCGTATCAAGCATATAACCGAGAAAATGGTGTGTCCCATATAAAGAAGCCACTACCGAGCAGAGCATAGGATAAGTAAAAAGAAGACTACATCGATTTTTATAGAACTGAAGAGTAGTCATCAATATCAAATAAAAGCAAGGAACAGAAGGAAATTATATGATAGAAACTCAATCCCATATTTTACAACATGGAATTTATTTGCGGCACTATCTGAATAAATAAAAAATGTTATAACATATGTTTGCCAAAACACATACTATATGTATATATATAATACAACGTATAACGAAATAAAATAAATATCAAAGATTTGACTTCCTGCATGCGACCGGATTTATCTTATCTAGTTTCACTATTCACGATTCTGATCGTATGTGCAACAACATGTTTTTCACAATCCGGAAGAGAATTGTATTCGAATGAAATTGCTGCCTATCAGAATATGCTTGGCCATATAAGGTAAACCAATATCAATAAGCCAAAATTATTGAGACCTAAGATACTATTCTTAGATATATCCTGATTTCTTTAATCACGAAACATGATATTTTGAATCCCCGTGGACTGCATTGAATTATTTTTAGGAAATCTACTTCCCCCGAACTGAAAATGAAGCCTGAAAGCAGCGTAGACAATCGCATTGCGGACAATGTGAACAAAAAAGAATGACAGAACCCTCTTTAAGGTCATGCAATAGTACGTCCCTTAAATCCAAAATGTCAAATTTAAACTCATCGTCCAAATTGAGTAATTGTTATCCTGAAAACAACGACGCGATTTTCGCATTAAATATTTTGATTTTTTTAAAATGATGATATTCGAATTTCTATCCTTTTGAAAGGGCCCCTCAGCCGTTCTTCATAGAAAAAGGCGATTTTTAGGTACACTTCTCTGAAAAACTACTAAACGAGTTTTTGGAAATTTCGCAAATATTTTCTGGTGACACTTATGACAGGGAATTTTAAAAGTTGAATACTTAAAAAACGGCATTTAACGAACATGCAAATCAAAGCCTTAAAAGGTCCTTAAAAATAAAAAAATAAGCCATCAACTTTTATGATTTTTAAAATAGTGTACCCAACTTTTCAGGGATGGGAATAAACTTAACAACTTGATTATTATAAATCAAAACGATTCAATTTAGTTAATTTTTAAGGTTTTGTGTAAAACCTAAAATATTTTGGATACTGGATGAAACATACGAGAGTGAGAGCTCAAAATGTGTACACCAAAAAGTGCAATAGGGGTCGATCTCAAAATCTATCCAAGCGAAAAATCTGAAAAGAAATCGTAATGGTGCATCCGTAGAAGTACAAAATTTGTGATAAAATAATGCATAATTTTGGAAAGTTTGACAAAAATCCGACTATTATTAACAAAGTTATAGCAAGCCAGCCCAGAAAAATATGTTTTTTTCAATGCTTGCAAGTTTTCTATTATTATTTTTTTTGACATTGTTGTTTATGGTAGGTGGTATAAGCCAAACTAAAATCAGAAGGCTGATGAATTTCGAAGCAATCAATGTTTTGACATTGTCGACGTAGAAATTTTGAATAAAGAAATTAAAAACATAGATTATTGTGAAGTTTGTCAATTCACTATGAGAAACAGCTTTTCACCTAAGGCATGAATAAATTGCTTGGTTGCCTGAAACAACTGCGTGGAACCACAAAATCCATCGAAAGAAGGGAGGCATGAGCTAGAAAAACTTTCAAAACAATTTCAGAGAGACAGAGAAATTGAAAACTTTTTATAAAATTTTGATAAAAACAAAACCGTTCATAAAAATACATAAACTTCCATTAGTTCTTCCAATTTATTGTAGTAATAAGGTGTGCTTTGACGAACAGATTAAGTCGATTCAGGCAGTCTAAAAGTATTAACGAAAAGCAACATACATCATATTGCTTTATGTAATGTCTACCTAGTTAGAACGCTTGCCTTCCTTATTTTGATCATAAGATTAGGCGGCTTCTAATAGTCGCCAAAATTTGAAATAGAAATCTTACACATCTGTATTCATCTTTATCTGTAATAAACCAATATAGACTTAGATTTGTCTTTTGTGGAAGTCACCCTCTTAAAGCAAAACTGGCTTGAACACTATTGGTGGAAATTAATGTATGAAGCCAGCCGGCTCTGATTATAACCCTCAATTCACCAATATATACGTAACAATATTGCATGGATTATTCGTCCTTTCGACAATAATATCACATCATCATCACACATGACGGCATATATCCAAGATATCATTGTCTTGATACCTTATTACACCACATGCACAAATAATAATAAAACTGTCCCCGCCTCTATTTTAATCAGTCAAAATGATAATTGCATTTTTAAATGAAACAATGCTTTGTTCATTTAAAAGTGCATAATCAAAATGCGTATTTGAGAAAGGAAGTGTATAACTCGTTGGGCAGTTACGTATATGAATAAAATTATCGTTCGGACAGATTGTTGGCAAAGGTAGAGGTATAGTAATTAGTCTGATTTGTGGATTTTAATGAATGAAACTCCAGTAAATACCGTTTCTCTTCGTCCGTTAAAAACCTTCCATATCCTTTCTTCTTTGGTGACTTATTTAAATGTAAAGTTTTCCGCAACTTTTTTCCACACTGTTTCACATGTTTCATGTGAAAATTGAAGTATCTTAATCGTTCGCACTTATCACCGATAAATGTCCAAACCGACTTTATAATATTGACGGATGGCACTTTGTTTTCATTACCGCCTATACTATTGCTATTATTATTACAATCGCTAATATTCGCTTCAATTGAGAATGGTTTATCACTTTGCAGACGATCCACCGTCATTACGTTTTGAGATATGAAAAATTATACTACAAGCAACCCGTAAAATCCAATTTGTGAGGGCAAGTCAGCATCCGGCTGAACATGGTCTAGAACTGAGATGCGAAAACTGAAAACAATTGTTATTATTAAGCAACAGGGCTGATGGCTAGCGGTCTCTCAAGCTCGATTAGGTTAGTCTACAGCAAGATAACAGAGTAAAATGTTGTGATAATAAACGACTGGAAAAAGTTGAGAACAATTCAGAGCAACATGTTCCACTTTATACTCTTTAACCAGACATCATGGAGAAGGTATTGTGCTGCCGGATCTTTATCAGATGTATCTCATTTGATAATACTCGTGTAAGGGTTGTTCGAACAATAAACTACAGATTTACTCACATTAAAAAATAAATTCATGTCTCTGGTGCTTTGAAAATCGTTTATGTATTTAAATTAGTGGTCTACCAGCGGTTTACGTTCGAATCTGTCAACATTGCTGCGTTGCCAATACCTCAACCGATTTGTGATTCGTGAATCGGTAGCTTTACTCTTGAGCGGTTTTGTCGTTTTCTTATGTGTGAACCTTTAGGTATGCGACTGTTTCATCGATATGTAGCTAAAAATTCAATTGGACAATATTTTTCAAGATTTATATCCACCGCGAATTGTTTTCAGGAATACTGCATCGGGAAGTTACTATTCTCTTTTAGTGATTATGGCAAAGTGTTTTCTCAAATATAAATCTAGAACTCATATGATCAGCAGACATCAGAGTCCCCTGATGCTCCCCCAGGCATTTCCAAATAGACGGATACAATTGGTAGCCTTTCCACGCGCAAATAGCCACAAGTTTCTAATATGATACTGGGCATTCTACGATGCCTCATGGTGAAGACTGTAGAGAAAAAATTCTGGCTCGAAGTGAAAATTAAGCGGATCTTTTATTATCTCCTGTTTCCACTGAAATTTGCTCATAGTGCAGTAAATTTACACGAAAAACTTGGTATTTGCCACAAAATAGTATCTAGTATTCTACTAATCTTATCCTATATTATAGATGGAATTGTTTTTGAATTGTGTACTCATAGAATGAAGTTGAGGGAGTTTACCAAACTTCCATAATCTTATATATAAAAATCAATTGCTGTTCGTTAGTCTCGCTAAAACTCGAGAACGGCTGAACGGATTTATGTTATCCTAGTTTTGAAATGTCCGTGGAGGTCTAGGGAAGGTTTAAAAGATGAGAAAAATTCGAATAATTGCCGGTAAAACCCTAAAAACGGCATTTTTTTTCTTCCCATATAAACGTTTTTTTCTAAATAAAATTTAGAGTCAATTTGAACTTTTTTGATATTCAATAAAGTTCAATTACTCACTATGTTCATCGGACCTCATATTATAACCAAGCCAAAAGACATCAAATGTTTCACAGCTCAGAACATGTTGTATTGGAAAATAGAATATCTGTTTTTAGTATTTTTGTTTCTCATCGTTTAAACCTTCTCTGAATTTCCATAAATATTTCAAGACCAAACTAGACTACCTAGACCTAGACTAGATATTAAGTTTTGTTACAAATTAAATTTCTGAACGCAACGATAATATTTGACATTAGATTTGACAACCAACTAATATGTCAATCCATCCTCTTGCGCTTTAGAACACGGAAAGAAGTATTACGATATTGTGTTACGATATCTATGAGTGCGCGAGAACTTTCTTTACTTTGGCGATCCTTTGTGATAGTGACATTCCAGTAAATGTGCTCTTTTTTTGATATTTTGCGATTGTGACACTTTACTGCTAAGTGAGCGAAAAATTTTCTCACTTTGATTATTTACAATTTACGATGCCGAGAAGAAGACGACCTGACTTCGGTCGTCGCAGTCAATCAAATGTGCGAAGAACTACCTCACGTGCTAACCGCACTGATGACCAGAGAGAGACAGATCAAGAAAATAATCGTATTGCTATGTCAGAATTGTCTTATTTAGTGAGCGATAATGAAGTAGATAGGCTTAGAATGCAACCAGTTCGTGCACATCAAACATAACAACAGCGATCACGACATAATGAAATTGATCGAATCCGCAGACGGAATGCTCCTGTGATTCTTGAACGAGCTGCATTGCACTATGATCCGGCAATTGATTATAGTGCTGACAAATCGGTAACAATTGGGGAAATGAAAATAATTTGTAAATGTTGTAAGGCGTTAAAATACACTCATGAATCTACTGGATTATGTTGTGCTGGAGGCAAAGTAAAATTGCCACAATTGCTCCCACCACCAGATCCTTTACGATCTTTAGTTTCTGGGATTGGAAATGATTCTAAGCACTTCTTGGCCAACATTCAGAAATGTAACAGCTATTTCCAGATGATATCATTTGGCGCTACACATATTATACAGGACAATTTCAAGCCCACTTTCAAGGTTCTGGTATATAATATTTTTTTATAATATTCAATATGTACTAAAATGTATGTATCGGAAATAATTAATCGACAAATTTTTAAAAATTACAGATACAAGGACAAATTTATCACTTATTGGGGACACTGTTACCAGTACCTAATGCAGATTATCAATTTTTACAAATTTATTTTATGGGCAATTCAGATGCGGAAGTTGATAATCGTTGTGCTCACAATCCAACAGTGAAGAGAACCATTGTCCATGAATTACAAATGTTTTTGCATCAGAATAACAATTTAGTAAACATGTTCAAAATAGCATTGGATCGGATGCCATCTGATAGCCATAATATTATCGTTCGAGCTGACAAATCGATTGAGGCAGTTCGAAGTCTGCCGTGTCAGCTAGTATAGTCATATATATCATTATTAACTTTGTTTGAGTAAACATTGGAATGGGATGTATTTTGAGGAACATTTCATATACACATCATATTTTTTATTTGGATAGTTTGTGAGAATGAGTCCTGTCTGACTTTAAGACTGTCTCTCCCTTCCCAATTGAAGTTAAACAAAATACTGATTACTCCTTGCCATATGATACATAACATGACTCTATTCGAGAAACTAACTTTTTAGACCCTCTCGGATGTACCTATGCCCGGATGGTGGTTAGAGCGCTGGGCTGCCATAGCGGAAGGTCGCGGTTCAAATCCAGAGGCAGAGGGATTTGTTATCGTGACTAGATGTCGACTCAGCTGTGAATCAGTATCTCAGTCAAATCAGGATAATAATCTCGGGCGAACGCAATGCTGACCACATTCCCTCCTACAGTATACTGTAGTGTACTGTCTTGGTCTTGAATGAACGGCTCTAACACACTTCAAAGCCCTGATTCAATATGGATTGCTGCGCCAACCATTATTATTCGAATGTACGGGGAACCCCTTAAAACAACAAACAAACAAACAAACAAAATCATGTGTGTGTGGTATTTCAAAATTTATCTAAGGCCATCCTCCCCTCTCCCTAAATTTAAGCCCATAGGTGTAACAATTTCCGAATAAAACGCTTTTGACACCGAGAGAAATACTTCAACTATTTTAATAAATTTATGGTTTACACAGCTGTGTCATTACCTGATTTGACATAGCTTCCTGTTAATATGTGGATTGTAAATGTCAATAAGATAGTTGTAAGCACGGCAGATGTTGACACCGTATTGCACAATCTCTTTTTGTAGGATTTTTTTGGTACATATTTTGCCAATTCTTGACTTTATTTCATATCGAAAAAAAATTCTTCAGTATTTGTGTTCTAGTTTGACCGTTTGACTCCAAGGCCATGGAACTAAATTAGAGAGAAAAAGTGTCACACAGCTGGACTTCTTCGATATATAAGACTCTACGACTTCGTTACCAGTTTTGGATGGCGGACTTAGGTATCCCTCGATTCTTAAACAAAATTTGAGATAATTAGACTCAAAATCGCTGACTATGGCATATTTTGATAATATTTAGCGCCTTGGTTGAGATTTTCAACGGTTTCCATGTACTTTTGAAATACCCGTTGGACAAGAAGAATACTAATATTTGCCAATGCCAGTGGCTAATGTCATGGCGAATTCGCGCAAATGAATTCAAAAGCTGTCACGTTACGTTTACTTTGGATCGGAAAACGTGCGCGTCCATTTCGTTAAATGAAATCAATATTCCGCAAACTGACAATGTCAGATATCTTCCATCTCGACCGACGTCTTACTTTGAGAAGATATATCGAAATTAAACGAACGCAAGTGAGACTAAAAGTAAAAGGACTTAGTATTTACTCAGTTATGGGGTGCAACAAAAATTTCCAAAATCAAATTGCTCCAATAAACCCAGTCGAAGATCCTTCCAATAATAGCAAATGCATCTTGACTCATCAAGAATCGAAATCTAAAACCGAAAGATCACCCAAATATTCTTGCCAGAAAATTCTTTAATAATTCTCACTGGCATGTCAAAATTAATCTATCCTTCACCTTAGAATACTGCTAAAGCTAACCTTTTAATAGTCGAAACAATTCTACACGCTACGGAGGAGTTTATGTTTTTTTAGTCAGAAGATACAAAAATAAATGAAATTATAAAAACAAAATAGCTGCAAAAGCAATAGGGTGCAGAAATCGGAACCGCTGAGAAAGAAACCTAAAACCTAGAATGCTGCTGTAAAATAAGCCCCGACTACAGTTGCTTTCTAGGCAGTTTTTCCTAGACTAAAATGCGCGGTATCAATTGTCATATAAAGTAAACTATAAAATATTGATTTCAACCGGAGGATAGAGAGGAAAGCAGTACACACAGTAACGGTAAGCCATTTAAAATACTGAAATACTGCCAATCGGAAGAAAGTACATAATTACGATCACAAGTACTGTTTAGGGCGGCTTTAGTTAAACATTTACAATTGGGTCTTGGCATGGACCCGGGACATCCAACCTCCAGCGCCTTATACATTGCTCTATGTAGATGATGATTTCCAAGCGCCTTTGACTTAGAGTTTTTAGTGACCGGCCCCTATAAAACCGGCCACGATCTCTGTCACTGGTAGCCATCCACACAGAACTGGGCAATTTAAGTGCCTATGATCAGTGCTCTCAGCCAACGGTGAACCCCTCTATGAAATTACTTCACGTATTACCCCATCCTGATTAATTAGTACTCCACAGTTGGCGCTGCTTGTTATTGACGCATTAACGATAACTTGATACGCTAGATGATTTCATATCATCATCTTTCGACTCGACACACCTTGGATGAACCCAATTCGCTACCGAACCGGATAAAAACTAAAGTAGATTTGGTTCCACTTCCACGGGTATGTTAGACCAGAGAATAATCTTTTTTTAAACCAGCATTAGCTACTTTTCTAATGGCTACTAGTTCCTCAGTAATTCCCTTCCTACGCACACCATGTTGGATACACTCCTTGTTTATGCCGTCTAAAACCGTTTCGAAATCACTGGAAAGGAGGTGGAACAAAAATGCAGCCTGCCAAAGCTTGTTCGTTATCAACCAAGATGCTGAGATTTTAGTTCATATGTCCAACAGTTATTTTAACCATTATTTATGCGATTAATTTGTACGGATAAATATAAATGAGTGTATGGTAATAGCAGTTCTACGAAAATTGCAAGGGCAGCAAAGAATAGTGTAATGACTACTGAGATTGTCGATGGTCAAAAGACCATCCTGAGCGGCCAGAGACGACCAAGATGGGAGAACTACACAAAAACCTAAAAAGATTCATTTATGAATGGAATTACGTCCACACCTTCCATATTGGAGACCTTTCCTAGGACCCAAAAGAATACTCCAGTGACAAAGTCTTGGATCAAATGATAAAATGATCGATGCCATTGAGCGTTTTTCTTAAGCTTAGAGAAGCGTTAGATTTTTGTGTAAGTCTCTTAGACCGGGGGCTTTTTGAATCATATCACACACATCCTCGTCAAAAATCTGAAGCAGTCTCTTAGACCAGGGCTTTTGAATTACATCACACATATCCTTGTCAAAAATCTGCAGCTAATATCATATCTGAAACCAGTTCATACTGTGGCAAAAACAATAAACTACGGCTGGACGTGGTACTTTCATCAAGAATGTTTGGCGAGATAGAAACTGCATTAGAAATGCGATTTGATATATTAACACTTGCTTTCCGTGTCAAATACTGATACCATGGTTTTTAAGAGGCGGTTTTCAATTTTCTTCTTCTAAGTCTACCTAGTAGAATAAAAGTAAAGCATATTGAGCCCTTTTGCAGGACCTTCTGGACCAGTGAGCGCAGTGTTGACCACATTGCATCCACTAGGATACTGTGATCCTGTAGTGTACCGTTACGATCTTAAATGAAGTGCTCTAACACATTGAGTTATTGCGCCAACAACGAAGATATCGAAGGTCAAAATTTTGTATTTCAGAATTTCAGAATTTATTGCACTCTAGGACGCGTATGACGTCATCATCATATATGGGGAGCTCATATAAACGGCGCAGTTAGAGTATGGAAATACATACATATTTCAAGGAATATTTTGAATTCTTAGCTTTGTACGAATAGAAAAACGTGAATAGGAAATTTCTCATAAAAAATGATCCCTTATACTCGAAGCATCCAGCTTCCGGTATCCCGAGTTCTTGTATTATACGCCTACATTCGCTATCTGGATGTGTTTTCGAGTATTTCTTATCGACTAGAAATACACAAATAGTAAAGTACGCAGTTACAGTAAATAATCACTTGGACTTTGGATCAACTAATGATTCGTTTTTAAGGTTTTGTGTA
This sequence comes from Hermetia illucens, assembly GCF_905115235.1. Classification (NCBI taxonomy): domain Eukaryota; kingdom Metazoa; phylum Arthropoda; class Insecta; order Diptera; family Stratiomyidae; genus Hermetia; species Hermetia illucens. The sequence goes on along the minus strand of NC_051850.1, from coordinate 112,099,899 downwards.
AAACAAAACTTTATTAAAATCGGTTTACTGTCTGTCTGTCCGTCACACGCATTTTTCTCGGAGACGGTTGTAGGGTTTGACACCGAATTTGGTAGGTGGGAACTGTGAACGCTCATAAATGCAGGGGTGTAATTTTTTTTTCATGAAATATAGTCATGTGGGGTATCAACTTAAAGGTCTCGGCTAGTACTTTTCGATGCCGGTTTTAGTTTTGACATTTGTTGGAAAGGTGGGGAGTGCGGGGGATGCACACTCAAATCTCTTTATAAAAGAAATACACAAAACTTTTCATGCCTGAATATAGGGCTTCCGGTTTCCCGGCTTGTTTTAAATATAATATTGTTACAACGAAAACCACCCACCCCTATATTATGAAATAATAAGGATTTGAAAAACTTTAAAAGAGAAAATATGAGAAAAAAGCTACTGAATAAAAAAACTCGACAATTTTCAAGTGGGTTCTATTTTTTATAAGCCATGGGCAATAGCAGCCTAAATTAACCATTTTAATCATTGCGGTCCGATACTTATGTTTACTTGCAACAGGACTCCCAGAATACAAAAGCACAAATTTACAAGAAGGAACTTCATTCTTTCGAAGTCTAACATTCTTACTACACATAACCCCTGAAGATCCTGAAGTAATACTGGAATTCTCACCTAAGTTCGAGAAAACGAGCATTCTGAAGGACTTCGGCACCGTTGTCTTTGTAACTTAATTAATGTTAACTTCCCGCGTATGGATCAGGAATATCAAAGGATAATCTAATTTTATTATTTTATATTGATATTCGATAATCTATAGTTAATTCAGTTCAAAAACTCATAGAGAAGCTCTATTATTGTTTTTCAAGCGTCTCTTGCGTGGTATTCCAGCTTTCGCTCATTCCAAATCCAACCCAAGAAATATTTGCTCTTACCACGACTAGTTATTTCAAATTTCTCAAGCCTGTACTTTTGTCTATTTTCACGAATTTTATATTGTCAACTTCTCCATTTAGGCTTTTTATATTTACCAACTTAAAAAAAATATTCTTTTTCCTTTCCTCGTGAACTTTAGGTGGATCACGACGACTCATCTCAAAAATTAACCTTGATTTGATTATGAATGTTTTGTAATTATCTTTCATCAGGAATCAGCAAGGACAACACAAAAGCCCTAGACATTGCTTATCCTGCATACTTAACGAGCTTCTCTATAAGTTTTCATCATTCTTAGGATGCGTTGACTTTAGGCAAGATAACGATGAACAGTATAATCAAATTTAACATCATCGTCAAATCATCAATCCAATTATTTATTTCATTTATTGATATTGGATGAAAACAAACAGTGGATTATCTTTTGCCAAGACGAAGGTCAAACACAATCGGATCGCCGACCTGTTTGAAAACGTTGCCGTTGGTACATAACAATCGATGAAAATGAAAGTATAAATAATGCCATTAACTGATAAGTTCCATAATAACATTAGTGGTGAGAACTTGCTTCAGACGCTTCTTTATATTTAAAATGGAGCCAAACTGTTTGAGCACTTAAAATATACATATGAACTGATTGACGAAAATATTGTACCTTTAATGTAAGTAATAGTTAGATCCCTAATAGGAAAGTGTGGATTGTCGTAGAGATCATGAACCCTACATTTTTCGGCAGTGTTTCACAATCCAGTGAAAGAATCTGTGAAAGTAAAAACAACGGCTAAGTTGTTTTTCAAGGTTTTGTGCAAAACCTGCCTGCCTCATGCACTCCATTCAAAAACGGTTGCACCTAACGATATCAAAATAGAGGCTTTTCTCCGAAGATAACCATGTGTGATATCAAATAAAATGACCGATTACCAATTTCTGAAACAGGAACGACTTTAGCATCGATTGAGATGGAAGAATGCAAGGTGAAGCAAATACCAAAAGTGAGACAGAAATTATTTTGTGTGTAGATTGAGGGAGTCCTAAGTCCGCATACAATTGATGACGAACTAGACCAATTGGGAAGAAACTTTCTTCCACTTTTGTGGTTCCCTTACCAAAGAAGACACCAAACACATAACGCAGTCACAAATGTGAAAAAAAAACTTCGTAAAAACAACAAATTACTCCAGTCGCAATCAATGTTTGCCTGTGTCCAGGCAGGTCATTTAGCAACGTGATCTTCGGACAACAGTGGGTTTTCCACTATACACCGCGGTTTCAAACTATTTACAATCAAATGCTCTCGCATGAAAACGTTCAGTCCTCTTCACTTTAATTTTGAGGATGGTTCAGATCGATTTTGACAAAAACCGATACCGACTGAATGGAACGTAACCACTACTGTGACACAAAAGCCCTAGGGACCTGTAAGCACTTCTGTAGCTTGACACTCACTCTATGCAGCACCAGTTTGGGAACGGGTACTAGTTTTAAATACGAACAATGGAAAATTAATGCGCCAAAACAATAGAATTTCTTGCTCTATATTAAGACCACGGTTAATTCCATTTAATGCGTGATATCCCTAAATTTTCCATAATTCAGCTCAACATTTGTAAGTTTAAAGTACCTTTACACTAATGCATCTTGAAATTAAGATAAAAAATCGATTTTGAAATTTCTTTAAAATATAAGCAGTTATATCTTCGAAGTGATGATGTCGTTTGCAATTGAAAAAATATCCATTTATAAAAATATATTAACTATATAAGTTTGCGAAAATGGTATCAAATCTGGGATTCACTGATTGAGGGAGTGGGAAGTTGCTTTTTTTGGGAAAGTTAAGCTTTTTGATACTCTTTACGAAAAAAGCTATAACTCCATAAGGGTAAAAGATATAGTACCTATTCCTTGGACCAATTTTCCTCCTGTGTCCGGATAGCTGAGTGGTTAGAGCGCAAGGCTGTCGTACAGAAGGTCGCGGTTCAAATCTCGCTGATGGCAGTGGGATTTGTATCGTGATTTGGCATCGGACACCAGTCGACTCAGCTGTGAATGAGTACCTGAGTCAAATCAGGGTAATAATCTTGGGCGAGCGCAATGCTGACCACATTGCCTCCTAGTGTACCGTTACGGTCTTAAATAAAGTGCTCTAACACACTTCAAGGCCCTGATCCAACATGGATTGTTGCGCCAACGATTATTATTATTATTAATTTTCCTCAAACAAGTGTAACTATCCACTATTAAAATTCGTACCATCATAAACGAGGCACCAGTAGAAGTTATAAGATTGCACTTTTTGTTGACTGTGAATATTGCCGTATTGTCTTACCTCATTGACTCACTAAGTCATTCAAAATGCGTTGAATAGTTTCTTTAAAAAAATCTCCGGAGAAGTAGACCGGAATTGTGACAAAACAAAACAAATATTCCTGGACATCAAGAAACAATACAAGCCATTAGAAAGTTTAGTGCCAAGCCTTATATTATTAACATAATTACAATAGCTCATATCTACATTTACTTCGGATTAATACCTGCAATGAAGGTAATTATAAATAGGCATTTCAATAATTACTTTCAAATCTTTCAGTTAACACAGTGTTGTTTGATTATTGAATAATAAGGGCCCACGAAATATGCACACGTATGCACGTACGAACTAATATCGTTCTTTCAACTTATCAGGTCGTTGATGACCCTTACTTCATTGTACCGATATAAACAATACAATCTTATCGCCAATCCCAAAAAAATCCAATTAGTAGACATGCATACAAATGAAAAATTCTCACAAGTCTTAGGGACATAATCGTTGTGATAATATATTCAAACTTACATGTATAACTTCTACTTTCCCATAGACTTAATGTTTTATTGCGATAAGAAAGTTGAGAATTCGTAGAATTGTCATTTAGTCTATCATTCACAAAAAAGCATGCGTTGGTTGATGATTCATACATATATATGTATGTATGACGTTTTGAGTCAATCGTAAAAAAAAAATTACAAACAAAGCTACACTAGACCACTGAACTCCAATATGATCAGATTAGAGTTTTGATTTTTATTCTATCAAGTTTGTTTATTAAATAACTTTTGAGCGTTGATAACTATTAGATAGAGTTGTCTCCGTTTATTTACGTTCTGAAACAGACGATTTGAATTTTCTTCAATTTCAAAGGAACATTTTTAGATTGCATTGATTTATTATGAACGGGAATTATTATTGACGCTACTACATATTTGTGAATTTATTATTAGGCAATTTCTCAGAAAATACAATTACATACAGAGATCAAAAGGTACTTTGTAGATAAATATCAGTAATTTAAAGACGGGATGCACAAAGAATGGTATTTCATAGATGTAATCGTGATCATATGAAGATAGTCATAAACCCATCTTCATATAACTTCTGTTCCTAAAAAACACTTCAACAAGTTTCCAAGTCACTTTTCGAACTCATTATTTCCGTTAGTCCAGTTACCCAAGCTTTCAACCTTGAAAGCTTGAGTGAGTGACGCTAGTGATATTTATTGCTCTTGCAAATACCGATATTTCGGAAACCATGCATCTGATGTAGAAATGTTACTAAGCAGAAATAAAGCACATTTAATAACAAAAAGAAATAAACCTTTTTCATTTCTTCTCGGTGGAATATGGACTGAGTAATGGCACGTCAAACGTAAAGTGGGAATGGTTTAAAACAACAATGAATACTTTAACGTCAAATAATGCAAAACCAGTAACCTTTTCATGAAAATTGAACTAATGTTTTTTTGAAGGGTTTCAGAAGACTTTTAAAATGAGGTACGATAGAAGTCGGTGAGATAAATAATAAGGAAGCTATGATCAAAATAATTGCCTTATTTTATTTTATTTACTTTTTAACATAAAAATTAATAAAAAAAAACGGGCTTTCTCATATAATCTGAAAGTAAGCCGAATGCCTTGAGAATCCACTGTATTTAAGTCTGCACAATACATTCTGAAAATTTTGTGTATTTAGAGTGCGTGGTTCCGGAAAAAGGAGTTATTTACCCACACAAATCTTTTTTTTTTAATTTTTCAAAAAACTACATTTGATTGGATCGATGGCAAGTGCTTACAAACCTATACAAACCAAGCTAAACACTCTATTCATACGTTTGAATTTTGGATAGCTTGTTGAGGTTTGGCAAACATGTGGATCTAGCATAAAGCACTTTACGCGCAAAACTTACACGCCTTTCGCGGACTTTCACCACATTTTCCCCTTTGCAGATATAACACTTCGATGGGATACTATAACTTGAAACAGCTGGCCTAAGTTATCATTCAAAAAATTGTTTGTCGACACAAAAGAAACTTTTTTTCTACAAAAGGGAGCCTATCTCAACAACTGTGCTTTCAATTATTAAAATTGATGCAATGTCTGTCTGTCCATCTGTCACACGAGATTTACTCGGAAACGGCTAAACGAATTGTCACGAAATTTGGTGAGAATATGTAGTCTCTGAACCGCTACACTTACAACAAGTGGCATCATTTTGTGTTGGGTTTAAGGGCGGCTTCCCATATATACAAAAGGAGGGAGCCTTTTTTTCACAAAATATGGTTATGTGGGATAGCAAATGAAAGTTTGGTTTCCGGTATTCAGATCTGTTTTTATTTTTTATTTATACACATTATTGAACCGTATGTGAAACAAGTCGGAATAGCAGAACCTGGATGGTTCGGTTATAAAGGTTTGATAATCATTTTATATGTCGTCCTTTCGTGAAAACGGCCAAAATTTCCGTAAAATCAGAAACAAAGTAGCATTTTCGGTGAATGCAATCTATCACATTATAAAAAGTAGAAAATAACCCACTAAGTTGGATATAAAGTGACACGACCCACTGCGGAAACTGGCAGTTCGAAGCAACCTAATTTGCAGTTCGCATAAAAGTCGATTCAAAAGCAGGTTCACTTCCAGTGCATACGAAGAGTATTGTGGGTAGCAAAATTTTATGGACACCCGGCCCCCTATTCAAAAAGAGCCTGCCTCTGTGAAGAGGGTGTTGTCAAAATCTCTGAGTTTTAAGTATACTCAGCCCTGTGCTTCGCAAAAATAAAATCAGGATTCGGTAAACCATGCAGAGTATAAAACTTATGACATATATATGCAACCCTCAAGCAAGAGGAAATAGATTGGTATTTATTGGCTACATGAAGAAGAAATATTTTCTAATATGCTGTGTTTTAATTCGTTACAAAACAGTAGGACAACAACACCAGGTACGTTTCCTTCTCGGCGCGAAAATTCTCCCGATGTGACTCAATACCTTTTCAATTCCATGCATTGTTGCTCTACAGTTGCAATTGCATACATTGTATTATCTCATGCTTAGAAATGCGCTTTACAACCTCCTCTTTTCTAAAATAATGTCCCAACAATATTAGTAGTTACATACATGAGTGTGACACAAAATACAACAACAGGTCCCTTGCATTTCCTATGATAATCATGTTAAAAAATCGTGGATAATTCGAAGTCTTTTATTTATTTCATTTTTGAAGTTGATTTACTTGTTTAGATTTCGCACAAAAAGGATCTTAAAAGATTCGAACAAGTCGGAATACCGGAGCTGGACCCCTCGAATGTAAAGGTTTTTTATTCATCTTCTGTGAGAAATTTCCTATGCATATTTTTCCAGTGGTTCAAATTTAAAAATTCAAAATATTTCTTGATATATTTATATATTCCGCTATGTTCATATAAGTTCACTTTATGTGATGACGACGTCATACGCGTCTTAGATTGCGAAAAATTCCCGTGAAATACAAAACTATGACCTTCTATATCTTCGCTAATAATAGCAGCATTTCCTCCAAACATTCCAAAAATCGTGTAATATCTTATTACTTATAATGTTACCAAATTGTGTACTTCTAGAATGAACTTAACGGGGTTTTCGGGTAAATTTAGAAAATATGATAATATACTATTAGCTTTATTTGAGCAGATATCGGAATGAAATATACTTGGTTCCTAGATTTTGTATAAGACCACCATTTTTTCAGATTTTTTGGTTGGATAGGTTCTCACAATGAAACCTGTTACACATTTAGGGGTACATATTTTGAGCCCTCACTCCGCTACGTTTTACCCAGGATCAAAAATAGGAGCACTTTCAAAAACTACTACTACTAACTGAGTCCTTTCATTTGATACCCCACATGGTCATATTCTCTGGAAAAAAAAATTGCGTTTTGTTTCGCATGGATGGGGAGCCCCCTTGGATTCAACAGAAAATGAATGGTGTTTCGGGTAAATTTCTAAAACATGATAATATACTATTATTAACTTTATTTGCGCAGATATTGGAAAGGGGTGTATTTCGAGGCCTAGATTTTGTATAGATGCATTACAAGACAGATTACAAGACTAATCACCAAGTTACTTTTGAAAATATCCCGATGAAATTAGGACGAATCGGAACATAGAGTGCACTCCTTATCCTATCCTTGGAACTTGGAGTGCACGTATCCCTAAATACAACAAGGCATGAACTTCTTGAAAGTAGAATATCTTGAAAATGTAATGTCAAAATCTTAGATTAAAATTTAAAAAAAAAAAGTATTTCAATTTTTATCATTTTTTTCACTAATTATGCATAAAAAATCACCCTTTAAAATATGAGATCATCCCAAATCCCTGAGCCTGTACCCTATAATCGCTCGGTGCCATGCTCATAAAAGCTAAAGGAACACGAATTTTCTGCAGCGTATTCTAGAATAGCTAAACTAATGATGTATGCAAAAAAATCGATTCTGAAAACCTGTGGTTTTCCCCTTAGAAACCATTCTTGATGCGCCAGGCTTAAGATTTGTGGATTATATAAAATGACGTTTAAGGAACTAAAGGGCCAAAAAAAAACTTGTCCACCTTCCCCAACTGGAACGTATTGATGGACACTCTAACGAAGCTACAGTTAGGTGCGAGAGCAGATCCGAACGGTCAAAATTGCCAAGTTTCCGTAATGAAATTCAGCTCTGCCTTCGTGGTTAGCAATAGTCAACTCGGGATGATCTGTTGGCGATCCCGCAGCGTGGTCATTACAACATTGAAAATTTCAATATGGTCTATCCTGCTAACAAAGATCAGTTTAGAAATGTCTACCATGAGACATCTTGTACAATGATTAATTGAAGAATTGAGCAATCCAGACTGCTTTCTCAAGCAGACATTAGTTTTGATATTGGTTGCAAGTAAGGGAGTAAGACAGAAAATATTTTCAGAAACTTCCAACCAAAAAATATGAAAAATTGAAAAGTTTCTCTCAAATTAGTCCGAAGCGTTTTCCAACTTTCATACGTAATAAAAAAACCTGATAAATTCCCCATTCCCCCCAAATTGCCCATAGAGGCTTGGAAGAAGTTATCTTGCACCTTTAGAAAAATCCACAACATAGTGAAAACGACTGGCATTAGTGTCCCATACATAGAAAGGGGGATATCACGCAGTGCAGCAATTATAGAGATATCATGTTCCTGAGTGCCATCTAGAAAATATTTTCCGCTATTTTGCTAGGCCGGATAGTCCCATACGCCCAGAACATTATTGGCTCATACCAAAGAGATTTCACTCCAGGCAAATCAGTAACAGGTTAGATTTTCTCTGCAGCAAGCGATGGAAAAACTGCTGGAATATGGCCATCAGTTGCACTATCTTTTCATCGACTTCGAGGCCGCCTATGACAGCATAACCAGGGTAAAATTGTACACGCTATGAAAGAATTCTGTATCCCGATGAAATTGATAAGACTGACCCTGACCAATCTGTAAGGCCAGATAAAAGCAGCAGGATCACTCTCGAGACCGTTCAACATCAACAACGGTCTAAGACAAGGGGATGCCTTATCATGCGTCCTCTTTAACCTGGCCTTGGAGAAAGTGATTCGCAATGCAGATGTCAATGCAAGAGGCACTATCTTCTTCAAGTCCACCCAACTACTGGCCTACGCTGACGATTATGGGAAGAACAATCTGAGATGTACAGTCTACCTTCAGCCAAATCAAGCAGGCGGCGCGAGATCTCGAGCTACACATTAATGAAGGCAAGACGAAGTACATGGTGGCAACGTCAGGACCAAAGAACAAACAACCAACAACATCCAATCGCACTGGTCAAATGAAAACAATACAGATAAAAGGCTACAACGTTGAGACCGTTGAAAATTTCTCCTCAGAAACCTGGGTCCTTCAAGAAAAATTGCGAACTCATGGCCGCATTCGAGAGAAGAATCCTCCGAAGTATTCCGTAGCTTACATAACGACGAAATCTATGAGCGATACCACCACCGTCTGGTTGTGGATAAAATCCGGCTCAACGGATTACGGTGGACGGGTCACTTAATCCGTATCGATGAGGATGATCCAGCCCGGAAAGTCTTTAAGGGCAATATCTAGTAGAAAAAGAAGACGAGGCAGACTCTGGCTGAGATGTAGCGATGGCGCAGGTCAGGACGCCAGACAGCTTTTAGGGATATCGAATTGGTGGACCTCGGCGCAAAACTGGGGTGCCTTTACATCGTTACTGAAGCAGGCCTAAACCGGATACCGATCGTTGCGCCGTTTATGATGATGATAGTGAAAATGAAATTATGTTCAGTCCTCTTGTATAAGTGAAAAACTTCAAACCATAGAATGATATCAGCCCTGGAACACAAGCAAGAACTTTCCCCATTTGCGGATGAACGAACTGAAACTGTAACAATAGTAGTAGTAGTGCAGAGTGCATAGATTAAATATCGTTACGTTGAAACATTACTTTCCATATAAACGTTGCTTTTCTTTCGATTTTATTAAACGTTTTCTTCGCCATTTAAAACACCGCGGTGAATGATAAGATTGGAATTTCATGGGTAAAATTTTCGCTGCTAATCACAGCGTGAAAATATTTGACCCAGGTTAGATTGATGTCACACTTCAATAATAAAATTCGAGCAAAACGGAACAAACGCTGCTTCTTAGTCTCAAATGAAAAATACCCACGCCCTCAATCAAATAAAAATTCGTAGTCTAGACGACATTAGGTCATGGAAGTAACAGCAAATGTTGTTGAACGGCAGAATTCCGTACTATGCGTTTATTATTAACTCAATTGCTTATGCTTAAGTGATCACATGTGAAAAAGCATACACCATTTGTTGCCTCTAGCGTATTAGTTAAAATTAGAATGAGTGTCAATGTGGATACATTTAAAATCGATAGTTTAGTGGAGACCCTCTTCCCGCTTTCAATTATCACCATTTCAATTCCATTATCATTTCTATTTTAGCCTGCCTTTCGGAGTGTAGATTTGATACTGGTAAATCATCATAAAAGCACATTTTATGAATTACTTTGAATATAATCGATTTCTCATTAGCTGCTACGGGTAATTTTTCCCATTAGTAAATTGAGTGACGCAGGTCTTACATTTTATATTCATGACATAATACTAAATCAACGATTTCTTTCTTAGAAAAAAATATGTAGTAAAAATGTCATTCGTTCAATAAAAGCAAAGAATATTGTCAGCCGAACCCTTTTCTATAAAAAAAATATTTCAAATGTTTTCCTTATGGAATATCGCTCACCTTGACCAGCTCCAGGCTGAGTAACAATTGGTGGCTGTTGGCCAGGAGACCCTTGAAATCCTGGAGGTGCATATGGTCCAGGTGGCGGATATTGTCCAGGTTGTTGCATTCCTGGTCCAGGTTGTTGCATTCCTGGTCCGGGAGGATATGATCCTCCACCTGCATGGGGAGGAAATGGACCCGGCTGACCCCCTGATCCTGGAGGAGGATACTGTGGAACAGGTTGATACCCGCCTGGTGGTGCAAAGCCCTGAAAATCAAAAATAACATAATTACATTATTCATGAATAATAAATAAAAAGTCAGAAGTATCACAAGCACACGTTCTTTGTTAAATAGAACAAAGGAATCTACTCAGAACTCTTATTTAGTAGAACAAAATGGAGATATAATGAGACACCACCGAATTTTATCAAAGAATATACCACCATTACTCTAATTAAGCTTGATTTATTTGAGCCCAATTCCCAAACAATGGCGATAATGAGGCCGTCTCATAAAGTCATGGCACAGAGTGGAGGGGGAAAGTGATTTTTTTTAAGAGAATGAAAGACTGCTTGTTAGTTCGAAGATTTGGACCGAGTAACTTGCATCCTTCAAGCTTTATTTAACATGAGGCATAGCCTTCATGTCGTTAACAATAACGAGAACTTATTTTTAAAATTATCCAATCCAAAAAACGTTTGAACATTTTAGAGATTTATTTCAAATTATCACGAGTATACATGCCTCCGTTTCCATCAATCTGAAAAGGGTTGGTGCAGCAAATTTGAAGACACAAATAATGAGAGTTCCCATATGGCATACATAAATATGTAGTCCAAGCTCACCCATTAATGATAATTAACCGAAATTTACAATTGTAATTTTCAACTAATTTTTCCACATATTCAGAAGAAGAGAGTAGAAAAGAATCACCGCCACATTTTTCGCCCTTTTCCCCAAAACATTCATTAAAACCGCAACATTTTCATTAAGTTACGGATATTTTACGTCGCTTTAGAGGAATCCTTCACCCTGTTTAGACCATACACTTTCCACCGGTGCGGACTACCAAAACGACAATTCATCTACGAAAATTACTTTCGCCTAGTCGTGATCGATATTTCCTTTGACCCACTGCAGCTTTTATTAAATCTGAAGCTTTTCGCACGGTACTCTTGTGGATCATTTTATTTGCTAAAAGTTAATGCCTTGTTGTATTATATTTGCACCACATTCTGTCAAAATTTCTTAGACTCCCCTCAATCATGAGCCTCTGCCGACATTTGCCTATCTCTTTACATCTACATTGATGTTGCCTATCTCTTTACATCTACTGGCCAATATGCTCTCTGGTTATCAATTTCAGCCTCCCTTATATTTTATTCTTTTATCCCAAAGGTTTTTACAAGTAAGCAGCCACCGTTTATGGTAACATTACCTACAATATGAAAGGTCGGATAAATAGATTTTCATTATTTTTGAACGAAATCCAACCTTACAGACCATCAAATCAAGCTTGATTATACTTGAAAGTATTGGTGGCCATTTTTGTTAGAAAAACACTCCGTAATTGTAGGAGGTCTAGAAGTAATGATAATGGTCGCGGAGTGGGAAATTGAATTGGGCAACGTGATAACACTACATGTCATTGTTTCCAGCATTTCTTCGGCCATCTATATCTTTTCTCTCTGCGGCAAGCGATGGAAAAACTGTTGGAATATGGACAACAGTTGACGCCTATGATAACATTAGTCAGGGTAAAACTGTACACGGCCATGAGAGAATTCGGTATCCCGACGAAATTGATAAAACTGACTAGCCTGATCCTGACCAATGTGCGAGGCCAGATAAAAGCAGAAGGATCACTCTCAAGACCATTCGACATCAACAACGGTCTACGACAAAGGGATGCCCTATCATGCCTCCTCTGTAACCTGGCCCTCGAGAAAGTCATCCGTGATGCTGAGGTAAATGCAAAAGGTACGATCCTCTTTAAGTTCACCCAACTACTGGCCTATGCTGATGATGTCGATATCATGGAAAGAACGACTCGAGACATACAATCTGCCTTCATCCAGATCGAGGAGGCGGTGCGAGCTCTTGGGCTGCACCTCAATAAAGGGAAGACAAAATATATGGTGGCAACGTCAGCACCGAAAACCAACCAACCAACAACATCAAACTACACTGATCAAACGGGAAAAATAAAGATAGGAGACTACAACTTTGAGACCATTGATAATTTCTCCTATCTAGGGTCGAAAATCACAACCGATAGCAGCTACGATCATGAAATCCGCGCACGGTTGTTGGTAACCAACAGAGCCTATTTCAGTTTACAAAGAGTGTTCCGGTCGAACCATAGGATCAAAGCTCTTACTGTACAAGACAATGATCTTGCCAGTCCTCATGTATTCCTCGAAGACTTGGGTTCTTAGGAAGAAGAATTGCAAACTCTTGGCCGCGTTCGAAAGAATAATCCTCCGATGGCGAAAACGTATAGCAGCTGAAGGGGTTATTTTGAAAAAGGAGATTGTGGTTTAGAAGATTAAATAAATACTATTTTCGTATAGCAGTTTTATCACCACTTTTTGAACAACCTCCGTATATTAAGATAGCTATCCATTCCACTCACGGGGCATAGGACTTTACCAGATTTAACGCCACCTCCTAGTCCAACGGTTACATCTCTATCAGGCCACCGCAGAACATACCAGTTCTACCCTTATACGGTATGGGTTGATTTCTTTACAGGCGCAATGATGAAGTTTTGAGTATTTGAACTTCCGTCGCTCCAGGCCGGGTTTTTTAGTGTGCAAAACTACTTTACATCTTTTTTCTGAAACTCATCGGGTTTTTGGGTTCCAAGTGCTACCAAATATTGAAAAATCGACAGGGTTGCCTCGAGAAACATCTCCTTTAAGAAATGCATTTTGATTTTTTTTTGTTTCAGATGACCCTAATGCGAGATATCATATACACCCCAAAACAACTATTTTCCGAGGTGCCACTCGAGATTCAATGTCACTCGTTCAATTTCCAATATTTTGGAATAGAAATTTTCGAAAAATATTGTTTAAATGTTTCATTATTATATGGAAATTGACTAAAAAATTGACACTATCTGTATCTGCAAAATAAAAATCTTAAAACGTCATTACCTGTAGAAATGTCAAAAAAGCTGAAATTTGACCAGATAAGTTCGAAAAACTCGATGGGATGGTAGGATGATAAGAATACTCGAACGAACAGAATCCGTCAAAACTAACCAAGAACAAATAGAAACTCTACAAAAGCATGTAACCAAATCGGAACGACTTTATCCATACAGTGAATTCATCGATTAATCGATGGCGTTCCACTTACGTCTACGGATCAAGTACACTGGAAGGAGGATATTCAGCAGGAAATTGAGTCACTTATAAACGAAATATATGGAAAACAATATGGAATTTCAAATTGAAGAGTAAAGCTCTCAGATTCATTGAAAAATATAAGACGCGTCTGGTTGCAAAAGGATACACTCAAAAAGCTAAACTTAACTGGGAAATGTTTCTCTTGCTATGCATGAACGATATTATCTTAGCTGGGACGCGACTGAGATCAATCAAGTAAACTTTGTAAAGCTCAGGATGAACGGCCTGTGGGAACTGCAATCATTTCTCGGAATTAATATCACGAAACCTAAGAAAAATGTGCTTAAGATGTGTCAAATGAACTATCTACGAAACTTGCTTTCGGGTTTCAACACGAGAAACTCGAAATGACATAATCATGTAATTGCAATCACTGTAATTATAATCGTAGTCATAGCCATTTGTTATGCCCAAGTTAATTTACCAAGTAGTAAATCTGCTTATAAGTGGGGGTTAGGAAACCATCGTTTCCAATTTGTAGTTATTATAAGTTAATCAATAAAAAGGCAAATTCAATCAATTTTTTTTGGATTTAAACTTTATTTTTTAATAAAAGTAATCGCCGATAGCATCGACACACATCTGCCATTTTAATGGTTATTCATTTATCCCTTTGCCCTAGAAGCGTGGTTACCAGGAGTCAATGAACTGCTAAAAGATCGTTTTCACAACCACTGCAGAATTGAATTTTTGATCAAATTTCGAAGGTGATAATCATCATCATCATCATTATCAACGGCGCAACAACCGGTATCCGATCTAGGCCTGCCTTAATAAGGAACTCGAAGCATCCCGGTTTTGCGCCGAGGTCCACCAATTCGATATCTCTAAAAGCTGTCTGGCGTCCTGGCCTACGCCATCGTTCCATCTCAGGCAGGGTCTGCCTCGAAAGTGAAAATCAGTGGGCGCAAAGTGACGGAGAGTTGCCAACCCCAACTGCTATAGTGTTGGCACGATCTTTTTAGCGGAACGTAGTCGAAGGTGCTCATGCAAGTGGTTGGGAGTCGGCCAATTAGGCAATATGTATTGTCTAACTGCATATTTCGAATCATTTCGTCTAGTTGCTTGCAGTAAACATTCGCCGTGATCGTCTGCAGACACCATCAGCTTCTTTGATCAGTATCCCGTTTCACCCAATATGTTGGTGGTTCACTATCGTTCAATCATGGCCAAGAACGCCTGTGATTATGGTAAATGAGTTGTTTATGAGAAGAAGAAGAAAACACTTTCTTGTAGTTAAAAGGAACGAAAGGAAGAGTAAACCATGTTTGCACAATGAGTGCGTTCCCAGACGCATTTGTGAAGGCGCAGTTTAAAGCCGACGGATACAAAACGCCGCCTGGCGTTCAGAATTCTGCGGAGATTCCCAGCGCATTCAGGCGGCAGTCAATTACTAGCGATCTAGTTTTGCTGTAAATATTGTGCCTGAAACATGCTCGTCTTCATCTTCTCATGAAGAAGACGCTTTTGAGGGGCTTGGAGGTTTCCAAAAGAGAAACAAAGCTCCAGGTGCCCCCATTTACAGAATGCGAGAAGATAAAGGAGAATTTAATACATACTTTTTCTGCAAATTTTTTTTGAAGATAAAGGGTGATTTTTTATTTATTGAATTTTCAAATTTCGGTTTTTTTGTTGTTTGCTTTTGGGAATAAATATTTATTATTTGATTCCAACCATACATGAGAAGCTTAAATGCATATATTTCTTGTTTTTCTTCTTGTTCTATTAGGTTGTTACACATGAAATGGCCGATTTGACAATCAAGTGAAGTTAGTTGCCATTTTACTGTATCAAACCACCACCAGTTGGCACTGTTCGTGCCGGATAATAAAGTATAAATACTCCTACATTTAACCGAGGAGACATTTCAGTTCTGACCATCGTTATGATAACAGTGAACAAAAAGGAAAAAAAGGATGGAAAAGAACCAAGAACGTATACTTTTTCTGTATGAGTTCAAACTCGGTCATAAAGCAGCGGAGGCGACCAGGAACATTAACAGCGCATTTGGAGCTGATACGGTAAGCGAACGAACCACACGGCGGTGGTTCGAAAAATTCCGGTCAGGCGACGTCAACCTTCAAAGTTGTCGATTGACAACGACGAGCTGCATTTGCTGACGACACACGTCAATCTGTGGAAGACATTGCAGAGAAACTGGCCGTATACTATTCGATAGCTTGCCGGCACTTGCAACAACTTGGAAGGGTGGAAAAGCTCGACAAATGGGTTCCGCATGCCCTTACGGAAAAAGCATGGCGCTTCGAATGGAAATTTGCAGCTCTTTACTCTCTCGCAACAGAAGCGATCTCTTTTTGCACAAAATAGTGACAAGTGACGAAAAGTGGATATTATAGGACAATCGTCGCGGATTAGCACAATGGCTAGATGCTGATGAGCCACCGAAGCATATGCCGAAACTGGGCATCCATCCGAAGAAGGTAATGGTGACTTTGGTGATCTACAACTGAAGTTATCCACTATTCCTTTTTGGCGCCTGGAGAAACGATTAATGCACAGAAATACTGTGCCCAACTCAAGGAAATGCACCAAAAATATAGTATTCAACGGCCGAGATTAGTCAACAGAGACGGTGCGATATTCCTTCACGACAATGCACGAACTCATGTTTTCAGAACAACGGTTCAAAAATTGAAGGAATTGCAGTATGAGACTCTGACTCATCCACTATATTCACCGGACTTTTCGCCAACCGACTACCATTTTTTCAAGCATTTGGATTATTTTTTGGCGGAAAAACAATTTAGGAACGAAGAGGCTGTCAGAATTGCCTTCGTCGAATTTATTAACACCCGACAGTTGGGCTTCTACGAAACTCGCATACATGCTCTTGAATCTCGCTGGGAGAAGTGTTTTGAATCGACTGGCACCTATTTTGATAAAATAAATAAATTTCTGTAATCTTTAGTCGTTTCAAATTTTAGTACCAAAACGGCCATTTCATTTGCAACAACCTAATATCTTTTTAAATTTAATTAGAAGGGGGAATTTCCCTAGAATTCTAAGCCGTGAACATTATGAACATTATTAATTTAATTTTGTAAAAAACAAGGTAAAACTTTCGATTTGTTGCTAATGCAGACACACTGCTTAACTCTTTTTCAGCCTATTGAATTTTCGGGAAGAACAAAATCTCTTAGCCATTTCGATGGAGTGACTCCATCCATCCATCCCTAATACAAGTTAATGTTGGATAGTTTGGCATAGTACCAAAATAGAATCCTATATATCCACTCCACACTCGAGGGAACTCCTGCTCTGATCCTATGTTGTTAACCGACAATATCTTTGTGTTTTACCTGGAATCTGCGTTTTGTTAAATATGATATTAATAATTTACGGGAAAAGCAAATCGAGTTTCTAGGCGATACGAAATGTCATTGCATATACCCCAGTTATGTACGAAGTAGTTAACTAGCGCGTGTGTCGATGATGCCTAGATGATTTTCTCGTTTAGGTCTCCCCATCCCCTGCATCATATACGACACGAACAGCATCAAAAAGATGGGTGGAATTCTTGTGATTAAAGAACGTCGAATATGCGCAATGCTTTACTTCCAAGATACAAATTCAAGCGATGTGCTGCCGTGCAATATCAAGAGCATTGTTCTTGAATAAACAATAAATAGATTAATAGACCACGATCGAAGCAAGACAACAACTGAGAAAAGGCGATTCCTGCAAAAAAAAAGCCTGGCAGGGGAAATCTAGGGCAAATTGCAGGTCTCTTTTTAATTCTTTTATTTATGTCTCAGGAATTCCTTGCAACTCATGTGATGTAATCGACATCTTCCTGAGGAATTTCAATGTAACCCATGTAACTTGACGAAAAACGCGAATTCCCTATCTTTCTGTGAATAGAACACCAGAACGTAAGAGTTCTTATTAACCGCGCGCTTGCCTCGTTCATTCTATTCCCTGCGCTCTAAATTGAATGCAATCCACCATGTGAGTTAACTGATCAATTTTTACCTATGAAGATAACTGCGGTACCCACCACTGCATTTGTTCTGACTGCTTTGCATCTAAACCTTAATACTACGAATCTATTCATTCACACTGCATCGCCCGTTTTCCTGCTCAGTGATTCTTCTTCCCGGCATTTTAATTATCAGAGGAAGGACCCGTCATAGATAAGGGTCATCTAATCGGTCCGGATATCGATATGCATTATTTCAGTAATCTTGTGTCGTCCTAGGGCAAAGAACACTCTTAGAGTAGTTCTTCTGTAAACCACTCTCTTTTGTTTAGCAGGGAATTACGTATGCAATGTAGTTCCCCAAGCTGGTGTTGCGTAGAGCCCATATTTGTCTATATGGTGTCTAAAACAGGTAATTGTCTGACACCGAAAATTATCGGTAAGAGACAGTCACACAGTTGCCTGCTAGTTTTCTAAGACACATACTTGTCTGAGAAAGAAACGTTGTTAGCAATGAAGGTACTTAAAAACGGGTGAAATTATGAATTGAAACCAAGAAAGCAAAAATCAAGGACGGTAGATCACCGAGAAATAATACTCGTTAAATTCTGTTGTTGCGTTGGACTAGTGGCGTAACACACTTTGATCACATCCGAAATGAGGATATTTACGATCGATATGAGGTTGCACCAATCGTGGAAAAAATTACAAGGCGGACAACGATGGAATGCGTACTTGATTCGGGCTAACCAGAAAAGGTTTTTAATAGAACAAAATGACGCAAACAATCACAACGAGCCGACCCCGCTTGTGAACGAGACAATGGTTAAAGATAAAGAAGGGGACATACCTGAGAATTCGAAATACTCTTTGATGTATATATTTTCAAAATGCAACTCCGCCGTTGATATGCGTTCACTTTATATTTTATTATTATAGTATAATTTTGACTTTCTATAACTTTGTTAATAATATAGTGAATTCCCGATAATTCTATTAAGGGAAAATCGCACCGCGTCCTTGAAGAACTATTGTGCCCCATTCCCGTACGTATATAGGTTATTCGTTTTATCGGCAAATTCGAACAAATTTTTGGGATTGGAATGTATTTTGGGCCTAGATTTCATATTGATGCACCATTATGTATTTTTTCAGATTTTTCATTTTGATACGCTCTGAGACCTTTTATATTTTTTAGGGTACGCATTTTGCGACCTCACTTTCATATGCCTCAAAAATAGGATTAATTTCAAAAAGGACTAATAAAGCCCTTTCATTTGATACCCCATATGACTGTACTCCGTGAAAAAATTATACACCCCTTTCGCATGTGTGGGGGACCCCAACCCCCCCTTGAACCCAGCACAAGATGATACGACATATTGTATGTAAAGGAATTCATATTCTACATTTTCTCACCAAATAAATAAATCGGATATGACAGACAGACAGCAGACGAACAGACAGATAATGTGTGGTTTCAGACAAAAACCATAAAAACTTACCGGCCCGGTCTATTTTGCAGCCTCAAAAGAGTGTTCATTAATCGTTAAGAACCCACACCAACTACAGATAGCTAAGTCGTCCTCATCCAGCTTTTGATATCAACCAAAGAAAGTAGTGAAATGCGGGAATTTCAGAACAAGCTTCGGCTCTTTGGTAGGATAAAAGAAGAAAGTGAGGCAATGCATGAGATTGATGAACTCTATCAAATCTCACATTTCATCAAAGATATGGCTGCCATATTATAATAAACCACCAAGAAGGTCATTATCATATCGTCTAATCTGCCTCATAGACACCATTGGGAAAATGAGGATAACATGTAGCATTGAATATAAATAAAATCTGTTGAAGCGACAGTTGTGTACCAAGTCCATTCTACGAACAACACCGCTGACGTGGTATTAAATTTACCTTGACAGGCGATGGCCTCCACTTTTCTTGAAAAATTCGTCCACTTCGACCAATTGGGACTATATCAAGGACTAATTGACTAAAGCAATCAATTATCGCGGGCTAACTCTCCAAAAGGACTCTTTGGTAAGAAAACGCTGATATACTAAAAAGAACACCGACACGATTTGAGACCCACGAGACTTGATGTCGGATCCTCTACTGTGAAACGCGATGCTAATGCTAATAAGACCGTCAGCGTCATAAAAGCATGACTTTGAGATAATCGAGCTGCCCACTGATAATGACCACCAACCATATGACAAGGTGATTACTATTCAGATTAGCCAGCATTATACCACTTCAGAGGCAATTGTTAAGAACTTGAGGGTGGTGAACCGAAGCTCATTTCTATTTTTTCTTATGCCTCCGATGAGGTGACAAATGCTAGTCTACCGATAGCGTAAATTAAGTTTAGGATCGATTTAAAAACGCTAATTGGTCAGAACTTGAGTAGTTCGCTCCAAACTTTTATATGCTTCATCAGTCTGGAAGTAAACATAAGCGTAGGAGTGTAGTCGGAAGAGGGCCAACTGCCGATGTGATTCCACAAGATTACCCACATTTCTATCCCTCTTAGTTGCATTTTACTAAAAGCAGTAAATACTGTGAATAAATTCTCACTCAATCATCACATCGAAACGCGACCTTGAGTACTTTAGATTTCCTTTTTCTCGTATTCATTCCTTTCTCTTTTCCCGCTTTCCTCTAGTATGCTTACCGCATTAGTTTTAGCTTATCTCTTCCTGTGCAATTTTCCTGTACACCGGAAACTTCATTCCACAGGAAAACGGTTACGTTTGGGCATTTGATAAACGATACCACCGAAGCGCTGAATGATTATCATAGATTCCGGAGTCATAGCAGTGATAAATTTGATAGCTCTGGCGTTCAATCAGTCATTACTTTGGTGTCGATCGCTAATTTTACTTTAATGTCCATTAATTTTCACGTAATTGTCTTCCACTCAATTATTATCATCTGCAATTAGTAACCTAATTAATCACTAGCGCAATTGCTTCCGGTTTAAATAGGATCAACGGACTCTCCTGGTTTATTTTGTTAAGCAAATATTGGATGTGATTCTTTATTGGACATCCTAGACTTTTTTTTTATCAATGAACGCCAACAGAAGAATATTTCTCAGAGGCGTTGGCCTCCAACTGGCTTACGGACTGTGTTCATTATTTTGACTGATATAAAACCCTTGTAATAGTCAACTAGAAGGTAACATCTTTATGTAAACAACAGTAAAGATAACTTACGGGTTGCGGGGGTTGGTGAGCTCCGGGTTGCGGTGGCTGATATCCTCTGGGTTGTTGGTCAATTGGAGGGGCATTCGGGTATCCTCCGCCAAAGGGTTGCGCGTACGGATTGTACCCGCCTTGGTTCAGGTTATTCATCGGCATCGACATGGTGACTTAATCCCTAAAACACAGATACAAGGCAAATACGTAAATGAGCCGTGAATTCCAGGCGAACACTTCCAAAACAGGTCAAATATGTAATTAAGTAAGCGTCGACGAATGACTCATTAAACACTAAGAACCAAATGCGAAAAATTACTGATAGTCATGTTATTATTCATGAAATTATCAATAAAAAAGCAGTGAATCTGCCGCCTGGTACTGCACAGCGGCGTGCGAGAATTCCGTCTAAATTCCAAATAGGTCTTTTCGCTAGTTATTTACTTTTTCCGCTCCCGATTCCATACTAACCGAATTTCTAATATTAACTCGATGACGAAAGATGCCCTTCGATTTCGCTATTTTCACTATTTCGCGTTCGCTGCCACTTGTTCTCTAAGACGGTCGTCGTCTTGGCATCCGCCCGCGATATCCGACGTAAACTCTGCGCCGCCGATAAAACTATCTTCACTCAAGCCCGCACTGCTTGCATTCTTCTTCTGCGATTTGGGATATCGTAATCGCTTTGCCTTTATTTTGACAGTTTCGGAAGAGCCACAGCCGATGTCACAATTTCTTGGACATATTGCCCAAACTGCCAGAATGAATAAGAAAGTGAGATGGCAAGTAACTCAGTGGCTCTCAATATTGTGATCACCTAATGGTTTGCATATTCGCTACTGGATGAGTAGCCGCGATAAATGCATTTTTTTTCAAAATCAGTAAAGGGAAACTATTGTGTAAAGTGAAATATGTCTTTAAATAACTAAACATCAAGCAAATGTTACGTTGGTTTGAGGTCGAGATGCCAGGTTTATAGGTATTCTCAGAAAAGCTAAAATTATATTTTGAATCAGCGCGATAGGTGGGGCGATCTTTAATGAATAATGATGATTGCATCAAGTTCGCCAAAGGTCACCTTCGTTGATTGTTTCATACGGACTATCTGATCTTCCGGCATCTGTGTTAACATTGGCAGGATGGATCCATATCCGCATCAATTCTAATCCTTCCGAGTATTGGCATATTGTAGTGATGGGTTGAGTATTTTGATAAGTTGTTCAATAACCACCATACCAGAGTATGGAGGGTTCCATTGATAAATTGATCAATAACCACACCAGAATTTTGAAAGTTCTGCCAACTGAAAACGATCCACATATGCTGCCCACAGAACACAGAACACAAACTGATTTGTGATAATAAAAAACTTGTTCTTTCTTATTCGCTAGTGTTGATATTTTTGTTTTTGCAAAAACCGATATTTCGGGAGCCACTTGTTCCCTTCATTAGTGCTAACAAGTCCTGATTGTTCAATTCATTTACTTAATAATCACAAGTCGCTGAAAGTTTATGAAATTACAGCTGAACTAGCAAAATGTGGAGATAATAAATTATACCCACCAACTCATCAGTTTCTCTAACATGCACAACATTATCTGCCGCTCATAGACAGCTGATTGCTGAGCACCATATATGAGGTATTCTCCGCTATCTTGCTAGACCGGATAGTTTCATATACTCGGAACATCATCAACCCATGCCAAAGAGGCTTCACTGCAACAGTCGACAGAAATATTATTGGAAAGTAGCCAGTAGTAGTTGTAGATGTGGCTGGCTTTAGATACACAAGGTAAAGTTCCTGATCGTCTGTAACTCCGCAACGCCCAGTAACGATCCTTGTCCATGTCTGAATTAAGATGGTTCACATTTCTGAATAGTAACCCTAGGTAACCACTAGACAACCGTCGTGCGTTGAACAAAGATGAGTGGCATCCCAACGTATACTCTAATACAGAAATCGTTGAACTGGACAAAAGGTATAAATTGCACGCCCTGTAATGGAGCAAAACCATAGATTATATACCCTAGGTGGCAGACCTGTTGTACTGAAAAAGTCACCCTGTCAGAAGGTCGGGCCTACGGATTCTCAGGAGGATCTTTCATTGCATTTGATTGACCCTTTTGGGAGTACATGAGCGCAATGCTGACCATATTGTCTCCTACAGTGTACTGTAGTGTACCGTTATGGTCTTGAATGAAGTGCTCTAACACACTTCAAGGCCCTGATCCAATATGGATTGTTGCGCCAACGATTGTTATTATATGAGGAAAAAATGGAGTATCTTGGCGGCACGTGTGTCGACGACGCCTAGATGGTTTTCTTGTTTGTTGTTCCCGATCCCATGCATACATACACCCAATAGCATCAAAGAGATGCGCGGAATTCTTCACGCGCAAATGATTGAAGAATGCCGAACATATGCAATGTAGTTTTCTTTCACCATACAAATTCATGCAATGCGTCAGGAGACGAATCTCTCTCGTAGCCCTGTAGTGTACTGATACCATCCTGAATAAAGTCTTTTCACAAGTTTCAAGGTTCAGATCCAATTTAATTCTCCCGCCATAGATTAATTATTGTTTTCTGAGTAGTTACAATTTCGACAGATGCCGGATTTTACCTAATAATTGCACTAAAGGCTAAGCATTTAGGCTTGGATGATCCTACTTACTTAAAAGATAAAGAGGCTCTGGTGGTCGTTGCCGATGGTAGTCTCATGGGTTAATCCGTCGAGAACTCCCCGTGACATCGAGCACGTATGCAGGATGGTAAATTTCTGCATGGTTTGAACCAGACTATGTAAGAGTCTCAGGATATCAAGCGAAGCCGTGAGAGATTTAGGTACAATACCTTATGGGAGCTACAACAACCTCATAGTTCACCTTCTTCTCCACGTATTTCCGTTCGATGTTGCTGTTATGGGGGATAGCAACATCAATAATATAGGCGGAGCAACCTGTCTTGTCAACTAACAGCACCCCGGGCTTGTTGTGTGGTATGTGGCGATCAGATAGAACTTGCCGTCAATACATGCTGTAAGCAGAATTATCAAATACTACATGCGGCTCATATCGATAAACCGGACATGTTCCCATGATCAGCGCATGCTTGTAACGTCTCTAAAGCCAAACCACACATTCTACACAAGTTGTACTCCACCCGCCCATGCCGTCCTAAATGGCACATAAATCCTTTCGTCTCAACAAGGAGCTCCCCAGCACACAGCCATCAGTTCCACAAAGGCAAATCGATAAATGTTTGTCAAAGACAATTCACGGGTTCACCATGGATTGCCTTCGACTTCCATTCATCGATCCGCTCTTGGTCCGACTTCATCACATTCAGAGGATTGAAAGAACGATTCTTCGAGTGAAGTGGAGTCAGCCTACCTTACTAAATGTCGCATGCAAGGACTCGCCTACTATTTGCTGCAAAAATAAACGCGCAGCGAGTCGACTTGGCGATAATGTTGTGCCGCTACTTCAACCACGTCCCTACCTCCGATGTCACGAGCAGGTTCATCCGCCCCACGTCAGAGTTTGGATGATGCTAATGATTCGGAATTCGGACATAACAGTCCGTATCCGCCGCTGGACGTTTTCCAGATCAAGGTTTGTCCACGGCAATATTCTAAGTGCACAAGCCAGTGAAGGGATAGCGAATACATTCAATGCGCTTATTTTATTCTTCCCAAAGAGATGCGATTTCAGGACCAGCTTTAAACAGCGCAGGAATTCGGACAGCAGGGCATACTTCAGATCACCAACGCAAGCATAGGTTCTTTGCAAAATACCTATATATTTGTAGAAGTTTATCTCGATCATAACTTCGAAGTGTGGGTCACCAATGCTATGCGGCTCGTGATGACCTTTGCCGATGGCATGGATTTGACATTTATCTAATCTAAATTCCATCCGAATATCACGGCTGAATGGCTAAGGTGGTCGTCAGTATAGCGTATAGCTTCATGTCATCTAAGTACATCAAGTGTGTCAGCCATATTTTATTGCAAAACCATGCCCTCTTACATCATTCAGTAGCCATGAAAGGGGTTTCAGTGCCATGCAAAACCAGAGGCGACTCAAAGAATTCCCCTGGAAGTTGCCTCCCCGTAAATGGATAGGCTCTGAGGTATTAGCATCCTCAGATGAAAGCACTGACAAAGTGGTGTGTGTTTCCATGACTGTCGCCAAAAACTTTATTAGTTTCGGATCAGTGCGATACAGATGTAGGACATCGATTAGCCAGGTATGCGAGATGCTGTCAAAAGAATTGGCATAATCGATAGAGCAACTAAAGAGGTTTCTTAGGCCTCTAGTCGTCTGCCCTACGACTACCGAGTCGATAATGAGTTGGTCTTTGCAACCACTTGAACCGACTCGGTAGCCCTCCTGCTCCTCGGACAGAATGTTGTTGGTGCCGAGGTGAGCATTGACCGTTCCACTAATAATGGACGTTATGAATTTGTAGAGGGTTGGTAAGAAAGTAATCGGTTTTGTAACTGCGGGGCGCTGTACCGTGTCTTTTCAGGGATAAGATAGGTAATTCCCGCATTGACGAAGGGTGGAAATTCCCCCGGCCGACTCATGACCTGATTCATGCATGTGCCAACCGGCTGTATATACTGGCGAACTTTTTGTACCAGAAGTTCTGCACCCGATCCAAACCTGGGCCCGCCCAGTTCTTCTAGCTGTTTATGGCTCGTCAAACCTCTTCTTTGGTAAAGTCCGAAAAATTCATGCTCAGTATAGTGCCATGGCGGGTGCCTTCAGCTGTGATCCATTCAGCATGCTGGACGGATAACCCCAAAGTCCACCCCAATATTCTTTCGCTTAAGTTAACGAAAACTATACTGTATAGGCGTTCTGTTGGGATTTGCTGAGAGATCTGAAAAGGCTCGGCTGGTTCCTCGTGTACATTGTATTCTGGATACGTCTGGAGTGACTTTTGCAGTCAATCAGAACAGAGCAT
Source organism: Hermetia illucens (assembly GCF_905115235.1). Taxonomy (NCBI): domain Eukaryota; kingdom Metazoa; phylum Arthropoda; class Insecta; order Diptera; family Stratiomyidae; genus Hermetia; species Hermetia illucens. The sequence goes on along the minus strand of NC_051850.1, from coordinate 112,073,857 downwards.
TGAATCCGTCAATTAATTTGTCTATCTTGTTGATTGGCAGCGAATTTAATGCTACTCGACTAGTTAACAGCACCTTCTCTGTATTCCTCAAAATCTGGAAATTCCGATAATGGAATACCAACATCAAGTTATGGGCAATCTACGCCGCCCCTCGTTCTTTCTGGGTGCCACTATATAAGGCTAGCACATGGAATCTAATCGGCATGGTTACTCTAATTCTTAAAGTTTTCATTAACATCTCTCTCCACCTGGTCATCGAAGTATTCTGGCCCGACGCAATTTCAAGTATGGAACTACATGATCATGTGGGCCAGGTACCATGGACAAATCACAATTAAAAAAAAGGTTGCAAATCCACTGCTGGTTATACCATCCATCCGAGAGTGGCCGATGATTGGTTGGTTTTGAAACACGCGACGTAGAATAGTAAATCGGGAGTATAAACTTCTCGGAAAGACTAGCAAGGAGCTCATTTTAGTGAACCAGCAGCAATGGTGAGCATTAACAACATGGCGCTAATATACGTATGCACATAAAATGACTGCCAGATTATTTTGCAAAATATTTACTTTTATTTCAAAAGATAACAAAATAAGTATCCTGATCCTATCAAAAATTGACAACGCAGACATTTAAAAGTAAAAGTGTTTTAAGATTTTCCAGTTTAATCACGTAATCATTTTGAAAGGAGCAAGTCCTAAAAAAAGTGGAATCCTTCAAATGTTCCAATAAAATTGTAGATATCGATACTTACAATCAGCAAGGCTGCAGCTAGCAAAATAGATTTTGTTTCGATGTCTGCTTCGTACGGAAAACTAATGCTATAGGCGTGAAGATGAAGAAGTCTTTCCCGTACGAACCCTGTCCAGTGCCTTGTAATGCTTCCTACTTTTTCACCTTTTTCTGAAAAAATCTTGTAAAAAGAAAATACCAATCTCAGTTATTCATTTAATATTTAAGCAATCTGGATGCCCTCATCCATCTTTTCATGAATGGTTTACCCGACATTTAGGGCATATTGCGGACAAAAAATTAATGGTGCCAGATAAGCTGACCTGACCAACGTCGTTCACATCAAGCCTAAACAGAAAACGTTTTTAGTTGTGAGAATCGTAGTTTACTGCGTTTATCGGACTTCCAGATTACCAAAAACCACATGCTGTTTTCCTCATTTTCCTTACCACTTGTCATGCTATATTTACCTCATACTCACTTATCGGTGAAATTATATTCGCTATATGCACTGGTCCACGAATTCTTAGAAAAACGACTCCATTTCGGTTTTTTACAACCAGTTTGGTCCGGAAGGGATTCAGCTTCTCCTTAACTTTGCCGATGAAGTTGTTTGGAGGAAGATAGACGCCAATGGTTTTTCTGCAACACTCCGTTTTATTGACAAACCGAACTATTTCATTCTCTCCATCTAATAATCGTATTTCGGTCTTTTGGCAACACAAAAAGAGAGAATACCATCGATCGTTTCCTACCAGAGAAAAGATGTTTTCCATTGCCAGGTTTTTCACAAGGTACTCCTTCTTAATCCTCGGACAACATCTGACGCTTTGTTGCTCGAGAATCATTTCATTACTGGAGGAAAATTGACTGAGGCCAAGCGTAGACATTCCAAAACTTCCTTCTGGCCTATTGATGGGTTTCTTTTCGGTTCAATATCGACACCATGGGATTTGAATCCAAAGAGTCTAATGCCAATTTTCATAAGCCTCCAAATACATAATAAAAGCTCTAAATAATTCAAGAACAAATTAGAAAATACTTTGTTCTAAAGCAAATTTAAAATTTGACAAGAATTTGCTAAAAAATGGCATTGATATGGATTGTCATCTGGATGACAATGATAACAATCGAGGGAGTTTTAACTGCGCCCTGAAGAATTATTGCGCCCCTTCAATGGGCATAGTATGTCTCCATATTATTACTATAGTATATTAACCAGTTCTATAAATCATTTCTAGGTATTTTAGCTTTACACCTGGTATTAGTTATTTTCCTATTCCTCCTTTTTCCTATTTTGCTGCTTTGGACAAGAACCGTACCTTCCCCACAGAATCTACAGGCAATCTAGATATCCCTAGTTTGTAATGTTCTGCCTCCTATAGTTCATCGGAAGCTCGGCCTCACTAATATCTTACAAATTATCAAACCAATCCTAAGAGGAATGTCATCCAGCATGATTTCATAGCCCCAGTAACACACACACAAATAAGGCTTTAAAGTTTATTCAACTTCTTGACTGCTCGGCTGAAATTGGCAGCATATATCCAGCGTGGTATTTTTGGGGCGATCCCCAATTTTTTTCTGATGTGGATCTGTAAAACAACAACAATAATCGTTGGCGTGACACTCCATTTTTATCTGGAGCGGGAAGTGGCTTAGAGCACTTCATTCAAAACCGTAACGGTACACTACAGGATTAAACCTTGTAAGAGACAATATGATCAGCATTGCGCTCGCCCATGATTATTAACCCGATTTGACTCAGGTACTCACTCATAGCTGAGTCGACTGATATCCGACATCCAGTCAGGATAACAAATTCCTCTGCCATCAGTGAAATTTGAACCGCGACATTCCGCTACGACAACCCAGCGCTATATGCATATCCAGAGGACTTTTCGGCCTAACTCAATTAGGAAGGATCTAGCCCGAAAATTCTATAAGGGCAATTACTCATTATCATCACCACCGAGAGAACAACAGGTGTCTGATCTGGGTCTGCCTTAATAATAAGGACCTCCAGACACCCCGGTTTTGCGCCGAGGTCTACTAATTCGATATTCCTAAAAGATGTCTGGCAGGGCCTACCTCGTCTTCTTTTTCTGCCATAGATATTGCCCTTATAGACTTTTCGGGCTGGATCATCTTCATCCATACGGATTAGGTGACCCGCCCACCGCAACCCGTTGAGCCGGATTTTATCCACAACCAGACGGTCATGGTATCGCTCATAGATTTTGTAGTTATGTAGGCTACGAAATCATCCATCCTTATGTAGGGGCCAAAAATTCTTCGGAGGATTTTTCTCTCGAACGCGGCCAAGAGTTCGCAATTTTTCTTTCTAAGAACCCAAGTCTCCGAGGAATACATGAGGATTGATAAGTTCATTATTTTGGAGAGTAAGAGCTTTGACCTTATGGTGAGACGTTTCGAGTGAAACAGTTTTTGTAAACTGAAATAGTCTCTGTTGGCTGCCAATAACCGTCATCATGTGATTTTCGGCCCTAGATAGGAGAAATTTTCAACGGTCTCAAAGTTGTAGTCTAATATCTTTATTCTTCTCGTTTGACCAGTACTATTTGATGATGTTGGTTGATTGTTTTTTGGTGCTGACGTTGCCACCATATATTTCGTTTTGCCTTCATTGATGTGCAGCCTGTAGTTGGTGAACTTAAAAAGGATAGTGCCTATCGCATTTACATCAGCACCACTTATTAATTTTCCAGGGCCAGGTTAAAGAGGATGCATGGTAGGGTGGTTTAGACCGTTGTTGATGTTGAATGGTGTCGAGAGTGATCTTCTTGCTTTTATTTGGCCTCATACAATCGTTATCAGTTTTATCAACTTCGTTGGGATACTGAATTCTCTTATAGTCGTGTACAGTTTCAGCCTGGCTATGCTGTTATAGGCGGCTTTAAAGTCGATGAAAAGATGGTGCAACTGATGTCCATATTCCAACAGTTTTTCCATCGCTTGCCGCAGAGAGAAAATCTGATCTGTTGCTGATTTGCCTGGAGTGAAGCCTCTTTAGTATGGGCCAATGATGTTCTGGGCGTATAGGGCTATCCGGCTTAGCAAGATAGCGGAGAATATCTTATAGATGGTACTCAGCAGCGTGATACCCCTATCAGCATTGATTCGCTGTTCCAAACGTTAAGCATAAGTTGATGAACCGCTTGGTGTAATTGGCCGCCTCCATATTCAACCAATTCGACTGTAATTCCATCGGCTCTTGGCGACTTATGATTTTTAAGCCAAAGAATTCCATGGCATAGTACAAATAGTGGCAGATTCTATCTCAGATGAAGCGATGGCGGCGGTCAAGACGCCAAACAACTTTTGTAGATTTCGAACTGATGAACCCCGGCGCAAGTCGGGACGTCTGAAGTTTTTTTATGAAAGAAAACCTAAACGCTGTTGATGATGATGAAATTGAATTTTAGGATGATGCATGGTCTTCGTTTGAAACGAGTTATTCCAAATTGCCTACATGCCTCCTATTAGTAAGTGATGAATCTGTCCCCCATACACCCAGAGTTCTTGAGTCAGCACTATTCCGACGTCATACTTGAAAACTGAAGGTTTATTTGGGATATTTGAGTACTGAGCTTTCACTTCACCGTTTTTCCAATGTCAAAATATCATCTTTCTCCTCTGGCGGTGTTTGTGTTGAACTTTAGTAGATTCAGCTCGAGCTCGTCCAACTTCTCCTATATATCTATATCTAGCAGTTTTACCTCCTTACTTACTTCTGACATTCCGACTTCCGTACTCTTCGCAACTTCTTAAGGTATCTTGGAAGATTTTCTAACGGATTTACCCTTTTTTCAATTTATTATACTAAGGCACTGAGATACTATATCGATCTAGGACAATATTTCAAAAGCATGATTTTCATTTTCTAGTTAATCGCCTCGTGGGGGGGGGGGGGGGCTTGGGTGCTATGCTCCAAACGTCCGTGGACCATAAAACGTGCAAGTCTATTTAGTTCGGTCCAACATAAAGTAGATGTGGCCTTAGGATTCCTCATATCCCAAGCAAAAATCTACCTTTGACGTAACTTAGGCTCATAGTATTGGTGGTTTACACTTGGATAGAATTCACACCCTTCTCGTGTTTTGCGACTATACAGTGTGTCCCGTTTATGATGGTACAGATTTTAATGTTGGATAGTACCACTTTTTTGAGGAAAATTGGTCCATCGAATCTTTTATCGTTACAGAGTTATACCGTTTTTCGTGAATAGTGTCAAAAAGCTTGACCTTCCTAAAAAAATCACAATTTCCCGCTCCCTCAGTTATTTAATCCCAGATACTATTTTCGGAAACTACATTAAATTTCTTATTAATGGATATTTTTTGAATTGCAAAGGTCATCATTATTTCGAAGATATAACTGCTTGAATTTGAAAGAAATTTCAAAATCGATTTCTTATCTAAATGTCAATATGTATCATTGTAACAATACTTTAAACTTACCTGCAAATTTGAGCAATCATCATACTTCTGATATATTGTCCCCAGCACATTTAGACAGTTTTGGTTCCCCCTAGTCTGTCAATTTAGGGACTGTGCTCCTAAACCGTTTTCTGTTGCCCTCCATCACAATCGACCAGTGTCATATCTGATCGGAAGCGTATTTATTCACCTATTATACATCTGCTTGACGATAAACTTTTAAAATGTCTCTGGTAGTGTTAGTTCTAAATATGGCTTGGGGAGAATAGTTAGTCTAATATGTTTGACTGTTCTAGCATAGCTAACACAAGACCTTCTGGCCACTATCTTCGCTCTTGACCTACTGGAAGCTTCCTCCATCTTTTGTTCTAGATTAGATTTCGAGGCAGTATTTCTGTCTTTCTTGCTGATCTCCGATGTTCCCCTCTTGTTTAGCTCTAAAAGCACAGGTTTTAGTCTGTCGTATGCTGCTGAGGCCTGTTTTAATCCTAAAGCCGTTTGTGGTTTTTAAACTTACTCGTTGAGGGGACCATATTGGTTTCAATCCACTCTGTGGTCCACTGTTCGCCCCTCAATAACTGCATTGTTAAGCAAAGTAAATGAAACCAGGATTACTACAAAGCACGACAACATTACCAGAGAAATGGCCGAAGAACTATTCCGAAGTGAATTAGTGTAAGTATCTGATCAGTTATTACCGGCGATAACTCCTTCTGATCTCCATATAGGTGGTTTGAAGTTTATGTGATTGTAGTCATCCCTAACATTCCAAACCAGTTTCCTGGCTACCGTGGTGTCCAAGTATGTCTGGTTTGTTACAGATCGCAAGCTTCTTTTTTGGAAAGCGTGTGAGTTCGCAACATTCGCGCATACCATATTCAACACCGCGAATTCTTCGAGCAGAACATTTCACCCCTAAGATTCGTTGCCCAATTGTCCCATTAAAAGGCCCATGCATTAAAGTCTGCTGCTAAGACTTCCACTTTACGTCTTTCCGCACCCATCCCCAGGGAAATTAGCATCTACTCATATTCGAAAAGTATAGCACTAGGCGGAGCATAGCAGCCTTACATATGGTTTCCTTCGCCTTCACACTTACGATTCTGAATGTTGCATTATTTCTTAAAAGGCCTGGTCTCTGGGTCATCACCATCACTGTGATTCCGATTTAGTTTGCTAATTACGTCCATATCGATGTCTCTCTCCCGGATTATCTGTGAAGGTAACTTCTGCGCCACCTTGCATTGGTTAAGGTTAATTTGTATCTGTGATTTGCGTTGACGGCAATCCTTACTGATATGCTTCGGCGTTCCATCCGCATTAGAACATGTTTTCGCTATATGACCGAAGTCGGCAAGATTGATGCATCTTGCTCCCTAAGCCGACACATAAACTAACCTATTTTCACTCTCCCAATAGTTTGAGTACTTCCTACTTTGGAAGGTTGGTATTGTCAGTCTCCGCTCCATCATAGACTTTTCGTAGCGTTTTTACCGCTGATTGCTGAAGCCTGACCTTTCTTAGATCTTTCGTCACGACTTACATCCTCCTCGTGGGACCCATTCCTTTCCTCAGGCATTACAACTTTGTGCATTTCGTCCCCTCCCCGACGTTGGAAACAGATAAAGGGTCATCAGAGGACACACTGGAAGTAGACAATCTGGAATAGCTTAATAGGAGGACACCCGAAACACCCACGGTATTTGCACCCCAGTAGAAAACCAAACCACTTGTGGAACCAGGAAATCTCGATGTTGAGATCATCTTCTCCGTGAGCAAAGGGACTTTGTCAAAGGGCAACGTCGAAGGCGGATCATCAGCCGCGGAGGGAGGAATACCGAAATCTTCGCCAACCCCAAAAACCATCCGCCATATCCAATTCACATCGCCTTATTTGTCTTTTAGACACTATGGGGGAGATGTTGGAGAGGATGATATACAACGAACTACTGCCGTTCATCGAGTTAGCGGGTAACCTATCCGTTTCGGTGAGTCCGTTCGATGCAATAGCAATGGTTGTAGATTTAGTGTTGGCCGTTGGCAAATTTTGGGTGGTGGAACACTAAATGGGAGATTAAGCCCACCATTATAATCTGGTCTGGTCGTTTAGCGCCGTTAATTTAGCTCTCGGGAAGGCTTTTTCGGTAGGAGGAGCACTACGGGTTGAAAGAATCCATTGCGCCGGCAGGCGTTCCTCTAAGTTCCATATTGGAGCCCTTGCTGTAGAAAATCATGTATGGAAGGATGCTTTACCTTCACGTGCCAGAGCAACATTGACTGATTTTGCAGATGACCCGATCGAGATAGTACTCTTCATGCCATCAAATCATGGTTACAAATGTTTAAGCTCGACCTGGTGGAATTGATTCGTAATTTTATCCTTTTATCGTTTATTTTAATTTATGTCGTAATATTTGCTAGTACAAATGGCCGAGGGGACTGTCGAGTGCCGACTATCGGTTGCGAATCTTCTCTCCATTATTTTTGGTGTTCAAGATTTCGATACTGTGCGTGATGGACAAACTTTTGATTATACCAAGCAACCATAACTTCTATGAGAAGCAATGCTGGTTTGCTAAAATTATGATTCCCTGTTTTTTTCATGCGAAAATGTCGTACTATCTAAAATATTTTATGCGATCTTTTTTCTTCTTTTAAATGAAAGGTTCATTTTAAAATGCAGGGCAAATCACTCTAGTGGTAAGTAATATTTGGTAATATCGGTTGCCGAGTGTTAATATTTGATGTTGATGATATAACATATATGTACCGTGAGAGTAATGAAAGGTGATGTTTGTGATATTGCTTTGTAACAACGTATTGAATCAGATTTTATCCACAACCAGACAGGCGTGTTATCGCTCATAAATTTCGTCGTTATACAAGCTACGGAATCATCTATCCTCCTGTAGAGGACCAAAAATTCTTCGAAGAATTCTTCTCTCGAACGTGGCCAATAGTTTGCAATTTTTCGTACTAAGAACCCAATTCTTCGAAGAATACATGAGGACTGGCAAGATCATACTTTTATGCAGTAAGAGCTTTGACCTTATGGTCAGACGTTAGCTGGCAGCAAGCGTGCGCGAATTTCCTCGTTGCAACTGCTACCGGTTGTGATTTTCGACACTACATAGAAATGTTTCCTATCTTCATTGCTCTCATTTGACCAGTGCTATTTGCTCTTATTGTTTCTTTGGGTTTTGCTGCTAACATTGCTACCATGCACTTCGTCTTGCCTTCATTAATGAGCAGCCCAAGATCTTACGCCGCCTACTCGATCTGGATGAAAGAGGACTTTACATCTCGGGTTGCCCTTCCCATAATATCAATATCTCCGGCATAGGCCAGTAACTGGGTGGAATTGAAGAGGATGGTGCCTCTCTCACTTACATTAGCATTTGGACAGGGTATTAGCTAGATGCTTATCAGCTCCTTTTCTGTACAGGGAGCGCACGATGCATGAGAAAATGCGTATATCATTAGTCGCTGTTGCGTCTGTCATTGTAGACTCCGGCCAGTCCGAGGCTCCTTTCGTGGCTCCATTACTTCAATTGTTGGTGTTGGGTTCTTAACCCTATCCAACCCCCAACCTAGAGGATCAATTGATAGAGTTCTTAGGAGCGAGGCACGCCTCCATCTTTCTTCGTCTGCATTTTTTTCATTAAGAAAAAACACCCAGCTTGGAGGTGGAGATAAGGTTTGGTAGTAGAGCTGTTGGTATTGGTTTAGCAGGTTTTTTGCGGATTATGTGCTCAATCATGGGTATCAATCCACGATTCGACCTGGAAATTACTCTCCCCCTTTGATCGTCGATGTGATATCACATTACTTAATAAGGTAGTGTTTCGCGCACCTTTACTATGCAGGAAATGGCAGTAACGGTGAAATAACTCTGAAAAATGCCTGGACCTATACACTAATCTCATGTTTGGAGCAAAAACATAGAGTTCCTTATGAGCCGCAATTGTTAAAGGAAGTATCTGCAATGCATCCGATTAGTCTCCCGACTGGCCCGCTCCACCGGAGAACCCGAAATTCGCGATTCCGTAATCTCGTAAAGATGTTGTGGTCGGAAACTGAATTGAGAGCGATAAACGAAGTAATAGTCACGAAGTTCCAGGGAATGGACCGAGTTGGAAAGCGCGACGTAGGCGTGATTTGATCATGGTAGCGTAAAGTAAAACGCCCTCGTAAAGCAATAGTTCACGGCGGTCCCTTTCATTACCTTTTATTTAACAGTCTCACTAGCTCGAAAACATATTCAAATTCATTAAGAAACAGTAGAACTATAGAATTTTCAATTGGAAATTTGTGTCAAATTATCACAAGGGTCGGATCCATGGTGACTAACGAACTGTGAAAGTAGTTAATATATCTTGAGCAGGCTTAACGAGAGAAATGGAGAAAGAGGGTGGTTCCTCCCGGAACCAGAAATAGAGATTTTACTGAAGTAAAGAGATAATTTTCATAATTTTCATCCCAGACCCGAATTTTTCTTTCTAGGCCCCTGACCTCTATAAATGATTGTTATTTCCATGAAGAATTAAAAGAATTAAAATAGAATAAAAACTCGTATTTATTCCTTAGAAAAATAGTAAAATTCATATATATACAGTCTTAAAAAAATCCTTTACACTAAAAATATGTCCTCCGTTGAAGTCGTTTAACTTAACAAAAGTTATTGAGAAACACAACAAAACTCGTAAACGAGTTAAAGCTAATGAGTGTCCATAAATTGTAACTCTGAAAGAAGCAGTATGACATTTGGTAAGGGCCGCGGCTGCGGTGATAGAACGGTAATAGTTTGTCGATCACAATCCACGTGCGTCCTGAAAGGAAAAAATATTTTGCATTTATTTATGAGAATTATTAAATTATTCGGCGGAGTTAAATGCTCCTTTCTCATTTCTGTGGTCTTAAAGGGTAGCCATATAATCTATCTTTGTTCTTCATTTTTATTTTGACGAAGCAACTCTACAATGCTGCAACTGAGAAGCAGAAACAGCCATTACCAAGCCAAGGCTGGACTGAAAGCATCCGAGTCGTGTCCGGAGTACGATAGATACTACCGCCATTCTGTCACAATACTTACACACAGATGAAACCAGCAACATTCGTCTGTATCACGTCATCTTCGATTGATTCTGCAAAGCTCACAGCCAAGATATGATGCAGCAGATTGGGTCCAGGTTGGACAGCTACGAGTTTTGTCATATTATCCTCAGCCTGTGAAAGCAAATCAGATGAAATTATTTTAAATCTTCATATTTGACAATATTTTTGAGGCAGTTCCCGATTTGAGACGGATAGAGTCAGCTCCTTAGAAGTGATCTAGCTCACCTTCATTCCTAAAGGCATACACGAGTCAGGTAGAGCCGGCGCACCAATTTTATATATTTTTAAATCCGACCATTTCACGTCGAACGAATGGGGGTAAAGTGGCGACCGGTGGCCATAAAAATACTCCTTTATCCTAATATCACGCGCTTCAGCTCGACTAGCGCCAGATCGTTCCACCACCTAGAATAGATCCTCCACGTTAATTTTCATGGATTTTGGTCAAATAAATTTTCACACTTACGCCACCACTTTTGGGTAGAAGAACAACTTTAACAAAAGCCGGAATATCACGGAGTAATTCGTTGTACAACCTCTCCTGATCTAGGACGAAGATAGCGCCAACTTCGAATGCCTGTGCAGCGTGTAGTAAGTGTCTATAGCCTCCGCCTTTCACCCAACCGCAAGTGTTGATTATCATTCCTGATGCTTTTGCTGTAATCGAAATTATACTTCGTGGTTAGATATCCCGATCTAGGGGAGTTAATAAGGAATTATTCCTCTTGATTGTTGTTCTTACTTTTCTTATTGGCTTGCAATGCCTCCAGGGTCACCTCAGCCATTTTCGATATTATAATCCTATACAAGGCATCATTACTTGAAGGTGACTTGTGACCTAGGTGGTAGACTAACGGAGCTTGCTGTGAGAATCCTTCCTCGAGACTTGCAGGCCTTTCGACCAGTATCGCGCCAATAGTTCCTGGGATAGATATGCAGCCCTGGCCGATATCCAAATCAACAAACATCGGTCGGCGCCCAACGCGGACCGCGTAATTCAGGAATATTCGACACAAAGTTGTTTTCCCGACGTCCATCGGTCCAACCACCATAACAATGGGACCCTGTACATTCTTCTCTTCTGCAATCTCACGCATCTGCTCCAAGGCTGCATGACAATTTATATATTGGACCATGGGAGTCTCCTTGGCCACGTACAGGACATCAGTCTTCCCTTTAACCTCCAGCACGCAACCATGATAAGTAAAAATTGCTACTTTGGCTCCAGTTGTGAATTCATAGGCTTTCCCTTTTACTAATTCCGTCCCGAATAATTCAGCAAAGCCAGATTTTAGCTGGAAATGTAACGAATTGATATCTTTCGACAACGAAAAAGATTTGCTACTAACTCACCTCCACAAACACTTTCTCGCCTTTCGCTTCTAATTCAAATCTAAGCTCTGAATCAGCCTCAAGGTTATATTCTACCGGTTTTTCTGCTTCTTCAGACATTATTTGTTAGGGCTAGCAAAGGCGAAGAAATATAAATCAAAACCTAAATAGATGAACCCACATCCAGGACGAAGCGGCGACTAACGTGTAGCTAATGGCGCTTGTCAAAATATATTTTCAACATTTAGCGAAATGTCATCTTAACACATATTAGTGTTACCATAGGAGAAAAAAGTCAATGCTGGATATTTTTCACCTGCATGATAAATTATTGACTGCCTCAGTTCGGGTCGGAATATATCAAAAAAAAAATACCTTAGTCAATAGTTAGTTTGGTCTGAAAAACTCAGAACCAACTCACGATTATACAAATATATTCAAGTAATTTAACAAAATTTAAAATTATTTTAGAAATCAAAAAGGTTGCACTCCGCTGAATAAAGGTTTACGGAATTGTCAAAATCAGCTGTTGATTAATGTCAACTTCGGGAAACATTTTGTTTGCATCGTCTTGTTTATGGGAAGAAGCGAAGCATGAGTAATATTTATATACAGGAGCCTCCTACCTCTGGGAAGGTGAGTCTTAGCCCCATTAAAAAGCGTAAATTTGACTAAATCCTTTCTCTCAGGTTCTCCTAAAAACTTCGGTTGGTGACATCGACATCGAACTTTGGGCTCGAGAATGTCCAAAGGCTTGCAGGAACTTCATCCAGTTATGCATGGAAGGATACTACAATGGAACAATATTTCATCGGATAGTCAAAGGGTTCATTGCACAAGGTAAACCGCCAACGCATAATTCGAATGTTTCATATAAATACTCGATCCCGGTCCTTTTCCAGGCGGAGACCCAAATGGCGACGGAAGTGGCGGTGAATCAATTTACGGAGAACCTTTCAAAGATGAATTCCATTCACGTCTACGGTTTAGCAGGCGTGGTTTGGTGGCCATGGCTAATTCCAGTGAAGACGACAATGGGTCGCAATTCTTTTTCACGATGGGTCCTACGCCAGAATTGCAAAACAAGCACACACTTTTCGGTAAGGTGACCGGCGACACCCTCTATAATATGCTTAAATTGGAAGATGGACTCGTTGATCACAATGAACGGCCGCTCTACCCTCCGAAGATAATCAAGGCTGAAATACTTAGTAACCCATTCAGCGACATTGTGCCACGAGTTTTGAAGAAAGAGGAGAAAAAGGCGAAGAAGAAAGTCAAGGAAAAGGGAGTCAAGTAAGTATATATAAAAGATCGTTTTTGTTTCCTTTTTGAGAGTTTCGTAGCAAACGCAACACGTGGAAATTATCGTTTGTTCTTCGCATCGGTACCTTAAATAAATTGGGGGAAACAGCGAAGTCGGATTTAGCGCTGTTATATGTTGAACGACACTAAGTTTGGTGCCGTCGTCGGCAGTTCGATCTCGCCTGTCTGCTTTTCCAAATATTCGATGAGAGAGTAGTCAAATGTCATCAAACTGGTCGACGTGTTTGAGAAAACAGAATACGGGGTGTTCACGCTTCCTTCCAGTGCCGTCTGCCTCCTGGAAGAAAGGCTTCAGTCTGCCTAAGAAGACCGTCTTGGGCTTGCCGGCCAAGAATTTACTTCCTTGTTCTTGAACAAGACTAATTAGTTCGCTGTCCGAATGCTGGGGTGCGTGAGATTGTGCACCGAGCGAAACACTTCCCGGAATATATGGCCTAGGTCCCTTTTCGGAAGTCTCGAAGTAGATAGAGGAACCCCTTAAACTCCGCCTCAAAGCTCTGAAGAACTGGGTTATCCTTCTCTGCCACAGACATTACCGAAAAATCGATTGCGGTTGGGATGTTGATCTCCGAGATACGAAACGAGAACATGAGTGACCAAGTTGCCTTTACCGGACACATGTTGAATGTCCGATGTAAACTAGCTGATGTAGGTTAAGTGCCGAAATTGGCGAGGGGACGCTTTGCCGGGCTTCTACCTTAAGGCAAAAGTCAGAGGCTCATGGTTCGTGAGCACGGTAAACGGCCTGCCTTCAAGGGAAAGACGAAAGTTCATGATGATCAGATACGCGGCTAGTAATTCACGACCATAGGCACTGTAACTGCGTTGAATGGGATTCAACTGCTTTGGTGAAGAGTAGCGCCTAAGGCAATGTCTGAGGCATCGACGAACACGGCTAGGGGTGCATTTAGTTGAGGAAATGCCAAAATTGTAGCATCTACCAGCTATTTCCTGGTTGTTTTAAACGCTTCGACGGTTTCTGGAAACCATATAACCTTCCGCGATTCTTTGGTCTTAGGACCAGACAGGAAGGTGTTAAGTAAAGCTTATTGGTGAGCGGCTTTGGGCAGGAATCGACGGTAGAAGTTTACCATACCGAGGAACTAAGGTTTTTGATCGTCTTTGGCAGCAGAAAGCTCACGATCGCTTGCACCTTGTTTGGATCGGGTTGTGTGCCGTCAGGCCTAGACATTTGGCCTGCTGCTGAAGAAGTCTGCAATTTTCAACGTTAACAATTAGACTATTGCCAAGGAGACGTTGGAAAATGCACTCGAGGGTTGCCAAATGCTTAGACTCGGTGAATCTCATCCAAATAGACGTAACAGAAGTCCAAATTTCATAATACGAAGTGAACGATTTTCTGGACGGTTAACAACGCATTGCACACGCCAAAAGTCATCTGTGTGAACTCGAAGAGTCCGAAAGGTGTGTAAATGGCTGTCTTGGGATTATCTTCGGGAACTAGAAGGATTTGATTTGAGAAAACAACAGTTTGCTAAATAATGCGCCAAAGTCTTGGATGGGTACAATTGCTTTGCGACCAGATTTAGTGGAAATGACCAACTGCTGTTGGAAGTTCTGCATATACCTCGCAACGGTGAGCTTCTGGGTTGGTAAAGGACGCACCCTCGAGAAGATTTCGGAGCCAGTAGTGTTGGTGTACGCTCTGTAGTGATGTTGCGGTATTTTTGAAGAAGTGCACGAAGTCGTGGGTCAATCAGGCACCTATGCAGCAACCCATAGTGACACCGGAAATTCGCGTCTAATATGGGGATACTGATATCAGCTAAAATAAAACCCGACAAAAAAGTACTACGCAAGCCAAGACTTGCACACGCCTGAGTCCAATGCGGATCGCATTGCTTCAGGCGCATGACAAACGTGCTCTCTCGAACGCAAAGTATTCATCGCCGTCTTCAGTGTGGTCACATTGGTCGTAAGCCCAGTCATTTGCCTCTTCGATTTCCCCATGTTGGTGACCTCGCGCGATGCCCTCTTGTCCGCAATCGCCGCCAATATCGATAGTATGGCCTGCATGTCCTCCGGCAGTCGCTGAAGCTAGAAGGACTTCAGAAGCTCAGATTCAAACTTTCCCCACTGGAGGGACTGATGGCACCTTAACCGAAAGTGTTAAAACGACAGAAGGTCCCGCGACCGCCTTATTTTCACGCGACATACTTTATACAAAAAACTTGAGGGGAGCGCCGCAGCACAACAATAAGATTGAATCAATCGCAAGAAGCAAATTACTCCAATAGGAATACAAAAACCCAACGGAATATCTTAACGTCTGTAACAAGTTAACAAAAATACTTAAAATAATACAACATCGCCCTTCGCCAGCTGTTCGTCTTTGAGTAACTCCTTCTTTATTGGTTGTCCATTCTTCAGGCTTAGTGGCTCTTAACTTGCGAAACTTGCGAATGATGCTCGATAAATTGCTTGATTAAAAATTTATCCCGGAGTTCTTGTAGTGCCGGCTTCACCAGCGAACTCCTTCACTAGATATATTTTTTGCTACTTTTATATTTAATTCCTCTGTTTCCTGTGGTTTGCTCTGCTCCACCTTTTCTTTTCAATAAATTTCACTTTCCAAAAGGATTTCTTGTTCTACCTCGACTCTTGGCACTGTCAAATTGTATTCTTCTAGAGATGCATCGCAAACTTCCTTCCTGCAAGGCTACGGTTTCAGATTCCTTTGATATAGTTTCTGCTACTTCAGTTTCAGGTGCTATCTCCGTCAAACAACTTAGAACCAACTTTTCGTGTTGCCGTCGGCGTCACCAATGTTATAATTCATTTTATTAATGTAGTAATAATGCCTTATAAGTCATTGTTATTTAAATAACAATTCACTGTTTGGTTGATTAGAAACTTCATATATTAATTTATTCATTGAGTAATGATTATACGAGGCTCTTAGTCCACACTGATTTTTAATTTTCCTTCTGACATGCATCATCATATGTACTAAACCACATGTAGATATTGCTAAAGGTTGAGGGCCTTTGATGTGTACGGATAAGCTGAATATTCAAATTACTTTATTTCATATTGAAATTTGTATACATTTTGTTCATACCGCATTTCAAATTCTCCGTAGTGGAATACGGTTTTTCCATGCTACTGCGGAATATCCCGGGTTCTTACGAACTCCCTTAGTGGGTGTGATACTACTCGCTGCAACTAGAATACATCAACACCAAGAATGTGATGTTTGATGGGCTCATAGGTGGGGAAGTGTCTCGCGTCCAAAATATCCCTGCATGTCTTCCTATTTTTCAACAGCAATATCTTTTTTGGATTCTGATAAGAAAATATTTAGACTTTGCCACTTGTTCTAACATTCCAATTGCTGCTTTTGGTCACAATATGGGAG
The DNA here is from genome assembly GCF_905115235.1 of Hermetia illucens. NCBI lineage: Eukaryota > Metazoa > Arthropoda > Insecta > Diptera > Stratiomyidae > Hermetia > Hermetia illucens. Next base: position 112,057,513 of record NC_051850.1, on the reverse strand, counting down.
AGGTTAACCTCTTTTTTGCTAAGGCATCTGAGATTTTATTTGACCGGGTATCGAACCGTATTGAACTTAGATATAGAGTTCAAACGAGTCATACATTCCTCAGCGCTTCGTTATTTGCTACTGTGTAGCCTCACAAGTTTTTTCACGCTGTTAAGTATGATAGTTTTTATCACACGACCTTAGCGCCCCCTCGAGAATGATGTTAAACTAATTTGTTTCTCAGGCCTCAGTATGTACATTTCCTTAACTTCCTACCAAGGGGTAAACACATAACTCGGAGCAGGATTCCCAGCGTTCGCTTCACGTGTTTTATACTCTTCTTTAACATCGCTGGATAAATGCCATTGATAACGGATGCTTTTAAATGCGCAAAGGATAGTGTGGCAACTCCTGTTTCGTTACAGCTAATCCTTGCAACGTTTCCATGCTGAAAGGTTTGCGGAAACCGTAAATTTTCGTGGTACGATTCAATCATCTGTTTTCCCGTACGATGGACTTTGAAGAGAGTCTGCACTGACTCAACTCTGGAGTTTGTGAAAGCGCAAACCGATGAGTACAACTTCGCCGAAATATCTTCTTTAAAAACTCACAAGCTACACAGTTTTGAAGTCTCTTTATCGCGATTCTCTTAATTTAACAGTTTTCGATTCCAACAGAAAATTGATTTACCACATTTACCTCGGATGAAAAAGGGCTCTAAAAATGTGTGATTCAGAGTTCGAATCGAGCTTCTAATTCCAAAGGAGTCGCTAGTCACCTAAGGAGGTGGACCACTAGGTGTAGCAATATCCAGAGAAATCGAATGTAAGAAGTGAAACTCTCGTCTATGTCCTCACTCCAAGGAGTTTCGCCTTGAGTCCCTTTTGCTGCCGTCGGCTAGCAGCCATCTCAGACTGGCGATGTCCGGTCCGCATGGATCTGTTCTCACATACCAGTACCGTCCACATCACCAACTTCACTTCTTCCGCATTTTCCTGGTAGAAGCCGAAGAAAAGCTTCTGACAGGAAAGATTTAAGCTGTAGTCCCCTCAGTTTTGCGGCAGAAATTTGCTTCTGCGGTGCCTCCGTTTTCCGTTCTCTGGAAGATTTAGGCAACAATACCACGGATAGAGAGAAGAGGTTTATTCTTCATTCTGGCAGACTGCACTAAATGCAGACTTTCTCCGTAGATATCAATCTGTTAAGCTTCCAAAATTGCCGTCTTGGTTACGACTTGATTACTCAAAATCGCAGGTAGATTTGAAATCTGTAAAATCTTACTACCTTCCAATCTTTATTTTTCTTATTTACGTTGTGAGCGCTCTTAGTGCCGTAATGAACTACTACAGGCTACCACACCATGACAAGGCGTTGTTACCGATGGGAGGATAATCCTAAGCAGAAAGCGATGCCGAAAAGGGTTTGATATTTGTTAATTATTTCCTGAAAAACAAGGTACTGTTGAGCAAATATACAAACCGTCTTGAGATTAAATGCTCTGGAAAATAACAGTTTATATAAACTAAAACAGTTGTTCCATAGAAAAATGTATTGCCCAATGCAGGTTCCGAGTAAAGAACAAAACCGCAATTTACGAGCTAAAATCCTCCAAAGTAGAGTTATTGCGCCTCGGGCTATACTCAATTTCACTTCAAACCATAACTACAACAGATGCGCCAAAAATAGAACAGTAGCTTAAAGTGTGGAGAGCTAACAAATTACAACTATGTAAACCTCAAAGCGAGTCGGAGTCCCATGGTACATCAAGAACTTGAGGATCTACGAAGATCAAAAATCGCAACTGTGCAAGATTAAATTGCTAATTTGTTAGATAGGGATCAAATAAGGCTGATAAATCACCCTAATATACCAGCGAAAAGTTTGCTAGTTCCTCCTAAAATTCAGAAATTAAGATTTTATCTACATTAATTTATAATCATTACCCTTCAATAATTTCAAGTAATCTTCTTTGAAAAAGTAGCAATTCATTACCTTGGTAAGGGGTGCAGTCTATGACTAGTTCTTTTGATCTGAAGTTATCATTTAAAGCCGTACACTCCAAAAACAATAACCGAGATTTCCGTTAATCGATATGGTCTAGTAACAAATGGTTGCTAAACTCAGCGCATCTTCTATTTTCGAGCAAAATATTTTTAAAATTATCAAACGGTTTTTTCAAATTCCCATTAATTGATCATTATTACATGTTCCGTGAGAAAGGAAAATAGAGGTGGTCAGATATTGGTGCGGGAGCGTTTGAGCTACTACCGATGTTACTAGACGAAATAGCTGGTAGCCCTTCTTTCTTTTTTTTCTTCAGCCTTTGTCCCGTTCAAAAGCGGGGTCGGCTCGTCGTGATCGGTTTTGCCATTTGGCTCTATCAAATGCGTGATCTGGATGCAATCGCGAGGCCTTTAAATCCCCATCTAGCGTATCAACTCACCGTTGTTTCGGCCGGGCTTTCAGTCGCTTACCATCGCCTTTGATATTCAGAAATTCTCATTAGCGCGAATTACGTGACCATACCATCGAGGACGTCTTTTTCGCAGTTTTTCCACGATTGGTGTAACCTCATATTGATCGCGGATATCCTCATTTCGGATGTGATCGAAACGTGTGATTCCACTAGTCCAACGCAACATTTTCGTCTCCATTACCGCAAAACGTTGTTCATTGTCTTTTATAGTCGGCCATCACTCAGAACCATAGAGCCCGACAGGTCGGACGACATTGCGGTAAATTTTATATTTGAGACGTTCGTTGATACGAACACCAGTTGTGGAACGGCACTTCATCCAGGTTGCGTTATTGCGTGAAGCAACTTCATAACGCAGTTTTCAATTGGCTGATAGCATTGACCCGAGATATTAAAATCGCTCAGGTCTGAGCAGGTGACTGACATTGACAGTGATTAAGCCTGTTTCCTGGGGTCGATCGCCGAAAACTCAGTTTCATTCAGATTCAATCAGAGACCGTGTTGCATGAGGCGATTATTCCATTTTTGGACAAGTTGCTCTAGATCATTTTTGCTATTATACGCTAGGAGAACATCATCTGGCTGGAACAGTATATAGGGCGCTGGGCGTTGGATATCCCGTGGACTTGGTCCATAACAAGAACAAAAAGGAGTGGTGAGAGGGCGCTTCCTTGATGAACACCAACAGAGAATCGAAGCGGATTTGATACATCCGCCAAACTTCGAACTCTACTTTTCGGATCGTGGTAGAGCAATTGAACCCGGGGCACGAGTTCTTCTGGCATTAAGTGTTGTCGTAGAGCATACCAGATGAGTTCGTGTGGCGCTTTCTCTAGATCCAGAAGTGTAATGTAAAGAGGGTGATGCTTCTCACGGTGTTCCTCCATGAGTAACCACGCAGCGTATATTGCGTCAGTAGTTCCACAGTTCTTGCAAATCCGGCTAGATTCACGGTTATTTCAATGATTTTGCGAATACGGTTGTGAAGAATCGATCGGATCGGATCGGACGGTAATTTGAACATTCTGCTGGATTACCTTTCTTTTTCCATATTGGAACTGTGGTACTTTCTTGCCAGTCAGATGGGGTTCTACCTTCCTGAAAACCCTGATTAAAGAATTCACTGAGCCACAGTGTTGGGTCCAAGCTCTTTGCTTTCCAGAGCTCAGATGCGATGTCATCAGGTTCTGTGGCTTTCCTCGATTTCATTCGTTTTATTACTTCCTAGACTTCAGTTGCGCTGACATGAAAGTCCTGGGGGTTTAACGTGAGTACCTGCCGTGAAAGCATAATCCCCCGGTCCTCTTCGGACACGGATTGATTTTGAGACTACAATCAGAGCCCCGCCATGCAAGCGCAGCGGACCTGGTTTATACTGAGTGCAGGCTCAGCATTCATACTAGTGGATGCGAGGCCTATCTAACACCTCTGCCGCAACTAAGGAGTACGGCACACGAGTTGTACAGCGCAACTCCACGCTCGAGCTGCAAGGAGCTCTGCCCGCGATGTAGACATAACCACAACCACCATGAAACTCCCACTAGGGCGGCCAACCGCAAATAACCGGGCCGAGAGCGCATCCTCCATCCGCCATCCCGGTTTCCATGGTACCAGATACCCTCCGGTGAGGCTTCGTGGCCGAAGCCATTTCAGATGAGTCCCTTGCAGACTCGGGTCTGATCGCCCTCCTCGAGTACGTGGGAGTTGCGCTAACAGGTGGAACTGCTCCAAATGTCTGCAATAATTCTGGAAGTGGAGGATGAGCAAATTATACAGTTGAAATTTGCTCGAAATATTCTCGCCATCTATTGCGATTCGACAGTTGGTAAGCAAAGTACCGTTCATGTCATTAATGCAACAGAAATATTCCATATCCTGTGTGCGACGTTTCGGATTTTGGCAAGTCGATACAGATCTCTCTCGCCATTCCGAGTGTCCAGTTTATGGTAAAAATTTTTGTAATGGGACGCTCGGGTGACAGCAATCGCTTTTTTTGCTTCCCGGTTGGCATTCTTATAAATTTGCCAATTAGCCAGCGTTTTTTCGTCGAGAAACTTTTGGTAGAGGCGCTTTTTTCACGGACCTTCATTTCAACATCGTCATTCCAAAGCTAAGTATCTCGATTGATGTACCGCGTACCTGGCTTGGTGACCCCGAGGGTTGCATAAACCTTTCAAGTCCCAGAGATTATAATAAAACAATCCAGAGATGAATTTAACTTCCTCAATTAGAATTTTTACTCTTATCATAAATAATCTTAACTTAATTTTTAAGGATCTGTTTCCTTTATGTATATTTGTTACATTTTCCAGAAACTTTGGATTGCTATCTTTCGGGGAGGAAGCTGAAGAAGACGAAGATCAAACAAATGACTTTGTAAAGAAAAACGCTGGTAAAGCAAAGTCCACTCATGATGTTCTTGACGATCCCAAGCTGAGTAAGGAGACGGGTGATTTAAAAAAGAGAAGTATGCAGCAAAATTAAATATTTTTTTCACTAGTAAAATTCACTTTCTCTGTAACTATAGCTGAATCTGACATTGAAAAGTACGATAAGTCTTCAGAAGATGAGGAAAATGTCCAAGAGACTGCTGCTCGCATTAAAGATAAATTAAGCTCGAAAAAAACATCCAAAGATGACAAGACTAAGAAAAAGGACGCAAAGAAGGAAGGCGAATCAGATGAGGATGATGATGATTATTTCAAGACAATTGAGCAAGAGAAAAAAGAAAAACAGAAGAAAAAGGCGTGAGTAACCTATGACCGACAGTTTTGTCGAAAGTATTGGTCGATATCCAAAATATATCTTAATTTAAAATGACTCAGTGCTTCTTAGGATACTACTTTTGAGAATGGGCCGACAAAAATACTGGTCTTGAACGAACTCTTCACTTAATTTAGAATCACATCACATCAACATATATCAAGCATTTTTATACATTCCAGGGAAGAAATTCGACAAGAAATCGTCTCGCTAAAGAAACAATATAAACAAGAACGAAAGGCTAAAGACGACTTAATCGACAAACAATTAGAGAAAGATGTGAAAAAAGAAACATCAAATGAAATATTAAAAGAATACTTGAATGAGAAGGACAAATACGCGCATTTGAAAAAAACTGTTCCAAAGAAGGGATCAGCCAGGTAAGGTTTTCTACCATTTTTCTATCTTACTTTTTCTCTGAAGATGTTTTCTTTTCATAGGGAAGAGTTTACACTTCAATTACTCTCTAAGTTTCGTAATAAGCTCGATTCACTCAAGGAGAAAACGACAGAGAAAAATGAAGAAGACGACGATAAAATGATTGAAGAGGATATCAAAACCGACGATTGGTTATCTCATAAACTTAATTTTGAAGACACTAGGGTGCCCGTTCTTGCAAAAGATGCGTCTACGAAATCTGATGATTGGTACGATGTCTTCGATCCCAGAAACCCATTGAATAAACGCAAGCGGGGAGAGGCAAGGTCTACCGATAAAGATATAAAAAAGAGTAAAGTGTAATAAAGGCTCATACTTTTATTTAAATAGCCGTTTTATTTTTGAAGGAGTATTTTTTATTTGCTATGCTTATGAATCCTTCTTTTTGATGGGAGTTGGGCAGTATCATGTCTAGCCGCGGGGAAGCTACCACTTAATTAGGGCCCGTGAGTTTATCATCTCGAATTGGTGGACCTCAGCGCAAAACCGAGATGTCTGGAATTCCTTATTAAGGCAGGTCTAGACCGGATACCGGTTGTTGCGCCGTTGATGATGATGATGAGTTTATTATCTCAAAAATATTCTCACCGATGTTGACATTGCCTCCAAAATCTTTTAGATTGTAATTAGCTTTGACCTTTGATCCACAAGTACGGTAGATATCGTAAAAATGTACGTCGGTCAGTACTCTTTACTTTTTCCGTACCTTTTTCATGTGTTCGTGGTAATATTATTTTTCGACTGAACATCAACTTTAACTAGCAAATGGCTTTGACTTGACATTTACATTCCCTCGCCTCTCTACAGAAATAAAATCCTGAAAGCTGTTACACATTTCCCTTTCTTTTTATTTACTTTAATTTCACACAAAGTGCAGGCATCAGTGTTGTGCTTTTACTACCCAAAATACTAAATTTAGTACGTAATAGTAGTTCAAGTTCATCAATAGTTTCTCATTCTTTCCTATGTTATACATTATTTAGAAGGTCGCAATTGACGGTACTTAGATTGTTTGGAGGTGGAGGGGGGAAGAGTCCTTATAGTCAGATTAATAGTATAATAGCTGGGAAGTTGACGCCCCGCTAAGTAGACTTCTCTGCGAGTTGAGAATCGAGAGTTCACTCAATCTACTCCCTACTTATAAAAGGTAAATAAACTGAATAGAGATTTTTTGCTAGCAGCCTGCAAACAGCGAATCTTATTATGTTGAATGAAATGGCAAGTCACCAAACATATGAATACGGACTGTTTCTCCAAATAAAAACGACGCTTCGGAGGCGGACTCATGTTGCGGCTATGAATTTTTGGCTACGCCTTCGATTTGCGATTGTATCATGGAATGTGCGAACGAACTTCGAAACCAGTTTTCAGGCTCCCAAACTGTTTGCTTTCTCCAACTTCTAAGGGAATTTCAGGTTAAGCGAGGTAAGAAGATGGGATTCTGGGTAGCACTCTTCTCCCACTTGCGACACTGTATTACTGTAGCCTGAGTACAATGAGACGGACCGATTTTCGATACAGAGGAAAGAAGGCCTTTTACGAGCAATTCAGTGTGGTCCGGGAAAAGGTTCCTAAGGGTGACGTTGTGATCGCGATAGGTGATCCGAATATCAAGCTCGGTTCCAGTAATACTTTGCTCGATAACTAGATCGACAATATCGTGATCAGCAGTAGAGTTGGGAGTTGTTGTTTGGTATATGAAGGATCCTCTACTGTCGAACCGCACCTGGAGCGGATGAGCGCATCAAGAGGGGCGCCCACATCGGTTTCGAATGTATTCGTCATTTGATTATATTCGCTTGTGCATTACGTCCGCATCTACTCGGATGGGCAGAGTCTCGACCTCCTGTAATGTTGATAATAAAAGACACCGAGACGAGAACGACATTTTTAAAGAATATATTATAAGCTTATTTAAAATTGATATATATTTTGTATACCGTTCGTCATTTTCTTTCCCCAAAGCTCGTTTTCGTTTTCGGGAATAAATAATAATCATTTGGAGCTAAATTTATATGTGGATTGATCCAGTATTCCATCCAAACCCAAACGGCAGCCTTTGCAGCACGCACCTTTGGCACAGGCGCATTATCCTGGAAATGCAGCACACCTTTAGTCCACTTATTCGCTGTATCTCTTCAGGGCTTTTTTGAATTTTTCAAGTAGCCCAGCATAGTCCTCCGTTGTTATGGGACACCTTTTCCTTTGTTGTAGATCAATATAATCCCTTGTGAATCCTGAAAAACTGTAGCCATAAGCTTTCCCGCTGACTGACGATTTCTGGTGAGTGGCCCTTTTTTTCCATTGCGTAGTGTCTGGTTTAGATTCAAGTTCATAATGAAGAATTCAAGTTTTATCTCCAGTAACAATTCGGTCCAAAATATCCTCTCCATTCACGCTGCACAAGTTCAAAAACTCACCATAACATAAAACAACTCATCGCTGTTTCTGATGCGATGTGAATATATTCAGTATCCATTTTGGGCCTACTTTGGACATACCAAGATAATCATATAGGATTGTAAAAATGGTTGTAGGTGGTACTGCATTCATTTGTACAAACTATTTCTTCGTCAAACGGGCATATTAGGGTTTCCGATTTTTCAAAATTGTCTGTACTGGCAGCCTCCACAGAACGTCTCCGCCTGGGGGTACCTTTCAATCAATATCTGCATTTCTTGAAGAGATTGTGCCAACTGTAAACCATTTTTCCCCCTAGACAAGAGCCCCTGTAAATAGATGATATTTCTTCCAAAACGGCTTCAAAACTTATATTTTTCAACCGGATGGCTTCGTCTGGTCGGTGAATATACGATTTGCATACTTGGTAATGAGTCCCTTCATTAGTACAGGTAAAAAGGGAAACTATCCGTTGCCATCCCCTTCATTCCGTGGACCTATGGAGCCCCCTCCCCATCCTCTTCCTAGGAGGTAAGACCTGTAAGAGTGTCTAGTATCCATTATTCAATGTTTACATTCACGAAGTACAGTATACTTAAATGAAATCACGCTACAGAACACATGCAAGCTTTGGTGATCCGTCCGTAGGAAAAGTACTTTTCTGGTTGGATGACAGACATCTCGCTCACTGGAGAATATTGATGAAAATTGGACTACTCTTATCGCTTACGCAGTTATCAGCCACGTTCCTAAGAGGCATCGTAAGATCCGGTTCACTCCAGGCTACCTGGATATGCGGATACGAATTGCTCTTCCAAATTAAAGTGAAACCATCTCCGCCATCAATGGAAACAAACTTGATGGTGGCTTCGTGGGAATGTTTCTGGCAGCGCCTGCGGTTGCTGTAGTGTTACTGCTCCCCTCATCGGCAAATCCAGAAAATTTAAGATCTTTCCCAGTGAGTGAGAGAAATAGTCCTAGATAGCATCCAAGAGCTCTCGATAGAGAGCAGTCCAGTTTCCCAATATAAACACCTCTTGGATTATTGTCGGTAGTTCAAATCCCCGCTTCAGTTACTCTTCATCGATATCGAGTCAGCTTTCGGCAGTGCTAACAGAGTTCTATTTGGAGTGCTTTAAGCAAGAGGGGCAATTCGGAGAAATCAATAACTATTATCAGGATATTATATGACGGCGAGAAATGCTGCATTAAGATGAAATTTCTGAGGAATTTGAAGCCCAAACCGGATTCCGAAAAAGTGTGGATTCTACCGCCGATATCACATCTCCTTGTTATCGTGGACGTCTTTCATGCTGCCTTGTCTGGAGGAGTGTCAATGGATCATATCTTTCCTTAAAAACCTTGATTACGCTGACGATATTTGCTTGCTCTCAAACCCAGTCTTGGACATCTTAGGCGAGCATAGTTGGACTGAAGATAAATACCAACAAAACCGGTCTCATTCTATCTCATCGTATTCTTCCTATTGTTCACATTCACGCGTCATCTGCTTCCTTTCTCATCGAGTAATGGACCTCGAATAAACTTCCCCAAAAACTGCTATTAGGGTTTTGAGAATACGTAGATTGAGTTTTAAGAATTATCAATTCCTCATCGGGCGTCCATACTATGGGGAACTATTGGAATAATATATATGGTTGGCACACCTTAGTGAGGTATAGTGCGTCAACCAACTGGTGGTTACTTAAAATGGCTCCCACTACGACCTCCCGGGATTCCCGTACTCCACTTCTACTAATCCACTCGTCGGCTATCTTGGGAGAGTGGATTCCACTGCATCAATGTAATTGTCTTCCTCCTTAATGTGTGACCTACCTATTCACTCCCACTTCCGCCTTCGGATCGCATAGCGACCGGTTGACAGACTTGTGCGAAAGCAGAGTTCTTAATTTGAGATAGTGTCAGGCTAGCGTACCCCGCTGATACGACGCAGACATATGTTGATGAAGGCTTGGGGTCTTTTAGTAACGTGGGGCTGATTTTCCATGTGCAACACAGAAAGAATACTAGCGCAGAACAGTTTCAATTTGACCTTGGTATTGAGATAACTGCATTTCCAGATTTTAGATAAAACAGCGAAAGCGGATCTATCGCTGTTAATGCGTCGAGCAACATCTAGTTCGTTGCCACCGTCGGCAGAAACCACGCTTCCTAGATATACCACCTTCGACACCTTCGATGCTGCTCCCATTAATGCAGATAGGGAGAGTGCGATGATCCGTCAGTGAGAACCTTGGTTTTGTCGGTATTTATCTTCAGTTCAACTCTACTTTCCTATCTTTCCAAGTCCAGAGCTATTGGCCTAAGGTCCATGACCCTTTGAGAGAGCAAACAGATGTCATGAGCGTAGCCAAAGTATTTGAGGAAAGATGCCATGGTCCATTGAACTCCTCCACGTCCTCCGGACAAGACAGCATGAAGAACGTCACCGATAACGAGAAGAAATAATATCGGTGACAAGATGCAACCTTGGCAGACTCTCCTCTGAGATTTTGCGCCACCATATGTCGCTCTGATAATACTGTTAGTTTCTCGCCAGATACACTCCCTATTCTCCAATCGAAAGATTTCTCAAAATCGATGAAGAGCAAGTGAAGCGAAAATCTAAACTCCGTGCGCTGCTCTAAGATTATCTATAGGGTGTTGAAACTACCCTGCTCTCTGTCGACCAAGCTTTCGTGAGCGCCGATTTTGAAAAAATGGTTTGGATAAAAACGCGTTTGAAGTTAAAACACGCTTTAACTTTCCGAAATCATAATAATGTGTTTTCTTATTTCACTCTGCTTTCCCAGCAGCAGCTGTTTTTCTGTTGCCCTAATGCAGCGTCGAGTCGCACCAGGAAACTAATTTTAAAAACCATTTTTGTTATGATTTAATACTGAGTACATGCGTCATAGGAGTCTATTCTCAGCAGATTGTAACGTGCCAATTGGTTACATGGACACGCTACCAATTGCTATTGAAACACGACATATCACACGCAGAACGCATCTGTCCTGTATTATAAGAAACAAAATAGAAACATATGAATTCACAAATATTTATTGCACCATATGACTCACTGGAAATGTTCTGTATTTAGTTTCTAATTAAATTTTGATTGAGTCTGCTTCTCTCTAAGCGTTGAAAATGAACACAAAAAAAAAGAAATATACATAAGCAACACGCACTTGTCCTAAGCATAGGATCCGCTAACATGCAAAATTGACCTGATCAACTATTGGAATGGTTAAATATGTTAAGGATTTTGAAATAAAACAAATGTTAGTTACTTTCGAGTATCAAAGTGAATTTGTTATTCAAATTAATTGAAAAGTTTTCAAACGTTAAACAAAAATTAACGAAATTAGTTATTTTTTTGGAAATACTTCTTCTTCTCTTCGGGATTTGGAACAATCTGAAAAGGAAAGCAAACAATAAAAGCATGAAGGGCTCTCTACATATCAGTTTACTTACGGTATCGCTACCAGGCTTCCATCCAGCTGGACACACTTCACCGTGTGTGTCAGTATATTGGAATGCTTGGACCAGACGCAAAGTCTCATCAACCGAGCGTCCTACAGGCAAGTCGTTCATTGTAATTTGTCGCAAAACTCCATGTTGATCAATAATGAACAGTCCTCTTAAAGTATGTCCTAAGTCTTCCAAGTAGACACCATAATCCTTTGCAATTTTGTGGCTAAGATCACTCAACAGTGGGATCTTGATCTTCCCTAAACCGCCTTCTTTCCTTGGCGTATTAATCCATGCCAGATGAGTAAAGTGTGAGTCAACACTGCAAGCAATGACTTCAGTGTTTATTTTTTTGAATTCCTCGATTCTGTCCGAGAATGCCAGAATTTCCGTTGGGCAAACAAAAGTACTATTTGGGAGAAAATATTAGTCGCGAACTTGACCTTCCACATAAGCCTGGTTCTTACAAGTCCAATGGATAGAAGAAGAAAACAACATATTTTCCGATATAATCAGACAATTGTAAATGAGTGAACTCGCCGTTGACTACAGCTGTGCCTTCGAAATGAGGGGCTGGTTTGGAAACTAGAAGATTTCTTAATTAGTATCCAATATTTCGAAGAATATTCTTAGATGCAAACTCACTGACTGCTTTTGTGTATTGCAATTGATGATCTCCTTTGGAACTCCCTGCTGGATACACTGAACCGCCAGCGAATGAATAACAAGACTCCGCATCACTAGTTGTTCGGGTTTTAGGTAGCTGCAGAAGTGTTATGAAAACTCCGATTCCAAAATAAATTAGAAATTTTCTAATGGCCAACATATTTCATTTGCTAAAAGGATATGTTCAAAATATTCTCAAAATTTAACTCGCGAAATGAAATGTATTAGGAAAGGTTAGTAAAAGATCAGATTTCCAAAATTGGATATTATTGTAATTGAATTGAAGTACTATAAGTCATAATTCGGAGCATTGAAAACTTGATATTATATGAAAGGAATGAATTAATTTAAATTTGCAATATCCAAATGTTGCGTGGAAGGGATATTTATTTGCAATGGATCTGTGTTTATGAGACCCCAATGCCCTTTGCGTGAAATTTGTTTACTTAAAATGGGTACTTCATAATAATAATAGTTAAGAGCATGTTTCCCATTGAGTATGATTTGTGGTACTTTAATTGGCGATGACGTCAGACATAATCGAGATTCAATGTGAAGCAAATGGACTGTCGGAAAAACGTTAGACTTGGAATATCAAGCATAACCTTTCGCTATATATTGAATTTGGATTTGAAATTACGTTCTTACAAGACCCAGGCAGTACAGGAATTAAATCTTAATGACTTGAATTTACGCAGCTTGTATGGTGAAACAATGTTAAATCGTTTCAGTAACTTTGACCATATTTTGCTTTTGCATACAAGATTACAGCGATTTGCATGGGTCACGGGCCTATAGAAGACTATTGCCGCCAAGATATACCGGTATACCCTACAATTCGCGTTGATGAAGTTGGGGAGAAGAGGGAGAACCCCTCAGGCCCTTCCACTGCGAGCGCCCAGCTTTAGCTTAAGTTAAACCATTTTTTGAGAATCTCTGGGAGATCTCTAGAAAGATGGGGGGAGCTGCTTTTCAGCTGACTCTGTTTCCATTTGAAATAATTAAGAATCACTTACTCCCTTCATCAAGTCTTACCAGACTTGTTAACACTGGCGAAGGGAACAAGTGATTCCCGAAATATCGGTATTTGCAAGATCAATGAATATTACTAGCGAATAGAAAAAAGAAAGTTTAATTATTTCCAATAATTTAATCGCCGCTTAGATCTGCGTCCATTGTTCTTACCACTGCAGCCATGGTCTTAGCAGCTTGTGGCATCAAACGGAGCGGCCACTCCCCTGTTTTCGACGATGCACACTTCCATCTTCAAGATCAAGTTAATAAATGATATTGCAGATACTAAGCGAAAAATCTCCAACCTAAACACGAAAGGCCCCTATTTGCCCAATTAACCGTAGGGGCAGACATTTCAGTTAAAGGAATCATTGGACCCATTTTTTCAAGAATTTTCGTATAGGTACTGGTCACTATTAACCAAAAATGTTACAGGTTTCTGGCACCCCGGTTACACGCGCAACCAGCGGTTTTACGCGAGCAGATTTATTTTTATTGGAGATATTTGAAGAATTATGTGTAAAATCATAAGCCAAAGACTCTACTCTAATTGAAAGCAACGATTAGAGAAAAGATGTCTGCAATCTCACGGTCCATTTATCCAAGAGTTCGAAAAATTTCGCGTTCCTTTAGGAGGATGCATCGTCGTTTAAATAATATTACCTTTAAGAAATAAATCGACTATGTTGTAAATAAATACTTCTTAAACACATGGTTGTTTCTTAAAAACGGTTGTTGTATGTGTGAGGAATGAGACAATGATCTTATAAAGGGCGGTCGAAGGGGAGTACCAACGATAGAACTTAAAACCTGGGAAAAGCTTGCTGGATCAACACCAATAGATCTACTACCAAACCCTATCTCCACCTCCACGTGGTGAGGCTGCGAGTGCTTTCTTAACGAAAAACTGTAAACGCAGAAGTATGAAGGCGAGTCTCCCGCGCCTAAAAAGGGACAAATTATACCAGCTTGTCCTCCAAATTGGGGGTTAGGAAAAAAACTTGTTACGAAGCTACAAAAGGAGCCTCGGACTGGATGGATTTTACAATGACGAACCCGGCAACGAAAACAGACAAATGACTTGTGCATTTTTCTATGGAACGTACGCTCCCTGTAAAGATCGAATGCTACCCAGCAGTTAGCCGATACCGTCCTAATATAAGGCTGACGTAATCACGCTGGGTAGGGACTGGTTGTCTGGAGAAGAGCCACTACACAATATATTTTAGTGGTCATCCAGTAAACCATGTGCTCGGAATAGGTTTCTTAGTTGCCCAAAAAATGAAACCTACTGTTATCGGCTTTGGAAAAATGCACTCTGCGTTTACGAGCCCAATTTAGAAATATAAGTCTGATTAACGTTCGCGCCTCTACATAGACTGTAGAGCCAGAGAAGGATACCTTCAAGGGGCAGTAGAATGAACCGTCGAACCCTGCTCCAGTTGTCATATCAAAACCATATTAGGAAATTTTAACAGCCAAGTAGGGACGGAACCCGTATTCAGGCGATACGTTGACTCCAACAGCTTACATAAAAATACCAATGATAATGGACTGTGGATTATTCAATTAGCAGTATCGCACGAAATTATTGTTGGAAGTACCTGATTTGCGCAGAAAGCGGTTCACAAACAAACGGGGGCTTCTCCAGGCGAGAACACTTTCACCACGTGTTAATTGAACGCAACCATGATGTCAGCCAGTCAGAACATAAAAGGGGGACCAATAAATACTCGGATCACTATCTCGTTGGCATGATGCTCCGGGCTCGAATAACAACACCACCTAGTATCCCCTCTGACAATCACATGAGATGAACACTGAAACCATTCACAACACAGTCCCAAGTAATGGATGCCGTAACAACCGCAGTCAGTAGAGATCCTTTAGGAGGACAAGGCGCGGAAATTTTACCAACAATCCAGCAGGATAAAGCCTTATATACTTCGATGCTCATCCTGCCGAGACAAAGAGGGGAATCCGATTTTCGACAGAATGAGCATATTGGAGCGATGAGTGAAGTTTTTTCATAAACAAAATATCGTCGAGTTGGAGGTCCCGCCTACTGAAGACAAGGACTACTGCCACTACCAAACATAGAAGAAACAATCCGTGCAATTCAGCAGCTTAAAACTTGTAAGTCGCCAGCAGCCGAATTGGTTAAATATGGAGGCATCTAGCAGTTCATCTACTGATGCTCAAGTTTTGGGACAGCGAATCAATGCCTGATGAGTGGCAACTAGGCATTATCTGTTCTATACATAAAGAAAGAAATATCACGCAGTGCAACAATTATAGAGGTATGACGTTGCTGAATACTCCGCTATCCTGCTAGGTCGGATAGCCCCATACGCCCAGCACATTATTAGCCCATGCCAAAGAGGCTTCACTCCAGGCAAATCAGCAAGAGATCTCTGCGGTAAGCGACTGTTGCAATTTGGCCATCAGTTGCACCATCTTTTCATCGACTGAAAAACCGACTGATAGCCAGGGTAAAACTGTATATAGTCATGAGAGAATTCGATAATAATAATAATCGTTGGCGCAACAATCCATGTTGGATCAGGGCCTTGAAGTATGTTAGAGCACTTCATTCAAGACCGTAACGGTACACTAGGAGGCAATGTGGTCAGCATTGCGCTCGATATTCGATTCGAATATCTCCACTAAATTAATAAGGCTGACTAGGCTGACGCTGACCAATTTGCGAGGCCAGATAAAAGCAGCAAGATCACTCTCAAGGTCATTCGACATCAACAACGATCTAAGACAAGGACATGTCCAACGTGCACCCTTTTTAACCTGGTCCTGGAAAAGTGAGAGACACCATCCTCTTGTAACTCCACCCAACTACTGGCGTATGCTGACGATATGGAAATCTTCCAGATCGACATCCTGGACTGCACATCAATGAAGGC
This sequence comes from Hermetia illucens, assembly GCF_905115235.1. Classification (NCBI taxonomy): domain Eukaryota; kingdom Metazoa; phylum Arthropoda; class Insecta; order Diptera; family Stratiomyidae; genus Hermetia; species Hermetia illucens. The sequence goes on along the minus strand of NC_051850.1, from coordinate 112,041,385 downwards.
AAGGTGAAATATATGGTGGCAACGTCAGCACCAAAAATCAAAGAGGCAACGACTTCAAATAGCACTGGTTAAATAAGAACAATAAAGATAGGAAGGAAACTAAAACTTTGAGGCCGTTGATAATTTCTCCTATCTAGGGTCGAAAATCACAACCGATAACAGCTACGACGATGAATCGCGCACGTTTTTTGGCAGACAGAACCTATTTCGGTTTACAAAACCTGTTCCGCTCGAAATGTCTCACCATAAGCTCTTACTGTCCAATACAATGGTCTGGAGTTCCTTATTAAGGTCGGCCTAGACGGGACTGGTTGTTGCGCCGTTATTGATGATATTTCACACGCCACTAGGCTACAACTTCACTAAAGCTTTCAACATATTCATCTTAAAAACAACAGAAAACAGTCTTAATTTTTTGGCAATGTAGTGTAATAGAACACTGTAAGTAGCCAGAAAACTAAAAAGCTCCAAGACCCATACTATCTTCGAACGCTAAAAGCCATATCAAATTAAACCATTCAACATTTCCAAAGGGGATAGAACGAATTCCGAAACTTTTTGTTTGAAGGTTGAGATTGGATCAATTGGGGAGAAACTTCTTCCTACATTTCTTTTTTAAAGGGAGGACTGGCGGATTCACAAATCAGAAAGACTCATTATCTTTCCTGGGCGAAATTGTCGATTCCGACACTGATCCAAAACAGACACTTGTCTGACACAGATGCATGTCCAACCATTTGTCTCTCATTGTCCGAGGTAGACAGACAGTAGTACAAATACTCAATATTCGGTCGTATGCCGTGTCGTTGCCAGTATATCATACACATACATCACACATTTCACTTTTGTTATATTACGTACATCATACGGTCTTGTCCTGGGGCGGGTCAGTTAGGTTTCGACTGATTGGCAACGAATATAAAATCAAATCGAACATATAGTTTTTTAAACAGGGGGGGAGGTGAGGAAAGTGCAGGAAATTTGTAGTCTTGCAGAATAGTCACTAAGGAAGCTACCACCACACCTGGCAGTTAGGTATATATATACATGTCCATCCTGTAATGAGGAAGCGGGATCTACGGAACATTTTCTATGTAAGTGCCATGCCTGTGGACGCATCAGACATCAGATTTTTGCTGCTGATTTGCTTCAACTGCAGCGGGTTGCATCACATCCACCAACAGAAATCCTGCAATATTCCGTTAAACGGAGGAATCGAGTGCAATGGACCATTGGGGTCTGAGTGCTCAGAGGAACATTTGGTGCGACGCACTCAGGCAAGACATTGCCAGGCTGTCTCAAATCACTAGCAATGTCAGCAGCGAAAAACAAAATACAGAAGATTTACCGGAACTATATCATGCCCGGTGAAACACACGTAGTTGAAATTCTAGACAAAAGCAGAACTTTCCGTCGTATGCAGTCGTTTGCGACGATATGACGAAAGCCACCCCAGACATATTCAGAATGCAACGTACGCTAGAAACCCGCCTGTCGATTTTGAGGACACGACCTTGCACTCATGAATGCATTACTTTAAACGATTGTCTCATCTTTCTACATTTTATAATGGAAACAGTAAAACGCAAATATTCTCATAAGAAGCCGATACTTCATCACCATTACTGACTACAAAGTCGCTTCCTATGAGACCATCACATCTCAACATCGGGCATTGGTTGCCGTCTTGCGAATCAAACTAGCGATAAAACAGCGTGGAGAAGGCATTGGCCCGCCACACATTAAATGGTGGTAATTTCATGAGAAAAAAAGAAATGATCTCATTAACCCGATTACCAACCTTTACGAATGTCGAAGTATCGTGAAACCAGATTAACAACGCGGCCTATGCAACCTTCTGGGTCACCAAGCCAGGTAAGCAGTTCATCAACCGAGATATTTGGCTTTATATTGAAGATATCCAAACGAAAGTCCCCGAAAAGAAACGCTTCTACCGTAAGTTTCAACGATAAAATGCTGGCCAATTGGCAAGTTTACAAGAATGCCCATAGGGAAGCAAAAAAAGCAATCGCTATTACCCGAGAAGTCCACTACAAAGATCTTTATAATAAAGTGGACAAAGTGGACACTCTGGATGGCAAGAGATACTTGCATCGACTAGTCAAAAGCCGACACCAACGCAGGCAGGATACCGAACGCTTCTGTTGCAATGACAATAACCGTTTTTCTTACCGATCAACAAGCCGCGACGAATACATGGCGGGAACATTTCGAGCAGATTTCAAAGGCACAATTTGTTCATCCTCCACTTCTACAAGCACGGGCGACATTTGCCCTAATTCCACCTCTCAGCGCCACTGAAGTCGAAGAACCAATAAAACGAATGAAATCGAGTAAAACAACAGGACCTAACGCCGAGATCCAGCACTGACTCAGTGAGTTCTTCAATTGGGTTATCGAGTTGAGTAGAACACCATCTGGCTAGCAAGAAAGAGCAACCGTTCCAATATGGAAAAAGAAAGGTAGTCCAGCAGTGTTCAGATTACCGTCCGATCCGGTTGCTATCCCATACCATGAAGATTTTTGACAACCGTACCGAATTCGCAACATTATTCAAACCGTGAATTGAGAGTCAGAGGCATCGTTCCTCTTGCCTTGCATTTTTGGATCTAGAGAAGGCATCCGCCAAACTTTTCTTCACCATGCGTAAATTCGATGATTTTGATACGTGACAACAATAACGTCAACACGGGCAGAATGCCCGAAGATTTGTTTTGTTGTATGTGGATATCAACAGCGGTCAAATGATGTATTTTGCATCTGAGTATGAGGGGAAAATACATTTTTCTATCCATAGATGTACACATCAGCTTCGAGATAGCAGCCGCCCTGCACTCCCGTCAAACTCCCTGATAATAAGTTATTTTAGACGATATTGCCGTCGTGTCAATCGAATAGATCCTATTGCAAGGAAGCTCGTCATCAAATCATTCTTCCGTTTACTGTATGTTGCTATAGGAGGGCATCTACATTTAATTGAATATTTTAGAATCATTATTTGGATCAAACAAATAAATCTCCGGCGCTACCCAATGAAAAATGGAGGTTAGCCATGCAAATGAGCTGGAGAATATGCTAACAAGACCTAAGTACAGTTGCAAAGAGTGTAATTTTAATATTCAAATATAAACTCAACAAGCTGAGCAAACAAAAGCTTATTGCAAATACCTGTTACTGGCAATCTTGAAACGAAAACACAGAACGCCGGCTTTCCAGTTGACACCCAACAATATTATGGCCACGCAACAAAAACTGCCAAAAATTATCTATGATAATTTAAATTGATAAGATTTGGGAGACATAACTCCTCAAACTCCGAGCAGCCACGTACCTACCTCTAAATCAGCTACAATTGATAACGCTAGGGACTACGAGCCGTCAACCAAAGCACTTCAAAATAACCGCATCCCACAAAAAGCGAAGGGAGAATTCTGTCAAGACATAGGGAAGCAACAGCAATACGTAAATTGAATTGGAATCTACTGAATAAGGGGTATTGAATGCACTCAGTCGAAGTGCCCAAACTTTGAACTGCCAACGATTTGATCGTTAGGAAGTTAGCAAATATTATTATTAAATGCAGCTTAATATAATTTTTAATTCAACAAATTGATAAAAGGCAAGTTAAGTGACATGGAATTTCTAGGGATTTTTGACCCTTTCTCCACCTCCACGTGGTGATCGCTGGGAGATCTTTCTTTATGAAAGATTGTAGACGGAGAAGGATGAAGGCGAGTCTCTCGGGCCTAAAAACGGGACAAAATGTACCAATTGGTTCTCCAGCTTGGCGGTTGGGTAGCGCTGACAACCCTACACGGAAAACCGATGTTACGAAGCCACGGAAGGATCTTCGGACAGTATGGATTTTACAGCGACGAATCCGGCAACGACATCGGATTAACGATTTGCGAATTTTCTCATGGAACGTGCACTCCCTGTACAGACCGAATGCTGCTGAGCAGCAAGCCGATACCCTGTCCCAATATAAGGCCGATGTAACAACGTTCCAAGAGATGCAATGGACAGGGACCGGTTTCCTGGAGAAGAGCCATTACAACATATATTATAGTGGCCATCCAGTAAACCATGTGCTCGAAGTAGGTGTCTTCGTCAGCCAAACAATGAAACCTGCTGTTATCGGCTTTGAAAATATAAGCGAAAGGCTATGCACTCTGCGTTTGCGAGGCAAGTTTAGAAATATAAGCCTCATAAATGTTCACGCTCTTACAGAGGAGACTGCAGTGTCCATAAAGGATACCTTCTACGAGGCAGTTGAGCGCACCCTCGAAGCCTGTTCCAGATATGATATCAGAAATCATACTTGGAGATTTCAACAGTCAAAAGTACGGACGGAGCCCGTATTTAGGCGATAGGTCGGCTTCCATAGCTTACATAGGGATACCAATGATAACGGGTTGCGCATTATTCAATTAGCAGTATCGCGCGAAATGGTTGTTGGAAGTACCTGGTTTGCGCGGAAAGCGGTCCACAAGCATACGTAGCTCTCCTCAAACGGGACCACTTTTAACCAAATTGATCCCGTGTTGATTGAACGCCGCCACCTCTCGGCCTTGATGAATGTCAGAACATATAGGGGGGCCAATATAAACTCGGACCACTATCTCGTTGGCATGGTGCTCCGAGATCGAATTACGACACCATCTTCAATCTCCTCTGACAATCAGGTGAGAGTGAATGCTGAAGCCATTCACAACACAATCCTCTGCGACACCTATAAGAGGGAAATGGATGCCGCAATAATCGCAGTCAACAGAGATCCTGGAGATGAAGCATCAACAAATTATCTTCACAACCACCTGAAGAAAGTTATTATTGATACAGCCACAAACATACTTGGCCCCAGCCGCAAGAAAAGTCGGAACGGCTGGTTTGACGATGAATGTAAGCTAGCTACAGAACGGAAGAATGCTGCATAACGAGTAATGTTGCATTCTCAAAGAACGCGGGCAAGCGCAGAGACTTATCAAGAGCTCCGTCGAGCGGAGAAGCGACTTCACAGACGGAAAAAGGAAGCCTGGGAGAACCAACAAGTCTGTGAACTCGAAGACTACAGGGAGCAACCGCACCAGGAACACAAATTTTACCAACAAGTCAGCAGGGGGAAGCCTTACACACCTCGATGCTCATCCTGACGAGACAAAAAGGGGAAATCTGATTTCCGACAGAATGGGCATATTGGAGCGATGGGTTGACTACTTTGATGAGCTGCTGAACAACCAGCGCATCGGCGAGTTGGAGCTCCCGCCAACTGAAGACGACGGACAAATACTGCTACCACCAAGTAAAGAAGAAACAGTTCGTGCAATTCATCGGCTTAAAAATCATAACTCGCCAATTACACCAAGTGGTTCATCAAGTTGTGCTCAAGGTGTGGGACAGCGGATCAATGCCTGACGACTGGCAAAGAGGCATTATCTGTCTCATACATAAAAAGGGAGATATCACACAGTGCAGCAATTATAGAGGTATCACGTTGCTGAGTACCATCTATAAGATATTCTCCGCTCTCTTGCTAGGCCGGATAGCCCCATACGCCCAGAACATCATTGACCCATACCAAAGAGGCTTCACTCCAGGAAAATCAGCAACAGATCAGATTTTCTCTCTGCGGCAGGCGATGGAAAAACTGTTGGAATATGGATATCAGCTGCACCATCTATTCATCGACTTTAAAGCCGCCTATGACAGCATAACCAGGGTAAAACTGTACACGCCCATGAGAGAATTCGGTATCCCGACGAAATTAATAAGACTGAGTAGGTTGACCCTGACCAATGTGCTAGGCCAGATAAAAGCAGCAGGATCACTCTGAAGACCATTCGACATCAACACCGGTCTACGACAAGGGGATGCCCTATCATGCGTCCTCTTTAACCTGGCCCTCGAGAAAGTGATCTGTGATGCTGAAGTAAATGCAAGAGGTACGATCCTCTTTAAGTCCACCCAACTACTGACCTATGCTGACAATATCGACATCATGAAAAGAACGACCCGAGACGTACAAACTGCCTTCATCCAAATCCAAATCCAAATCGAGCAGGCGGCGCGAGATCTTGGGCTGATGAGATGATGATGAGATCCGCGCACGGTTGTTGGTAGCCAATAGAACCTATTTCAGCTTACAAAAACTGTTCCGCTCGAAACGTCTCACCATAAGGTCAAAACTCTTACAGTACAAAACGATAATCCTGCCAGTCCTCCTGTATTCCTCGGAGACTTGGGTTTAAGAAGAATTGCGAACTCTTGGCCGCGTTCGAGAGAAGAATCCTCCGAAGAATTTTTGGCCCCCTACATGAGGATGGACGATTCCGTAACCTACAATAACGACGAAATCTATGAGCGGTACCATGACCGTCAGATTGTGGATAAAATCCGGCTCAATAGGTTACGGTGGGCGGGTCACTTAATCCGTATGGATGAGGATGATCCAGCCCGGAAAGTCTATAAGGGCAATATCTATGGTAGAAAAAGAAGACGAGGCAGACCCTGCCTATGATGGAGCGATGGCGTAGGTCAGGACGCCAGACAGCTTTTAGGGATATCGAATTGGTGGACATCGGCGCAAAACCGGCGCAAAATGGATTTATTTAAATGTGTGCTTCGGCGATTCTCGTAATGTTCAGCTTTGCGACATTCCATGCGCTGGGAGAGCATCTAGCTGGTGTATGTCGAGCCATGGACAACTATTTTGAATAGGATGAATTACTGGTTGCTCGTCGAGAAGTCTTTTTAAAACTGTGACACGCAATCTTTGCTGAAAACGCGTCCTCTAACACATCAAGCCTTCGTCAAAAAGCTGACATTCGGTATTAGATAGATACTAAAAAATGTTACCCCTGATAAGTTGGGATGCCATGTGGCTAGGTCCTTGCTCCGACACTGTTCGCTGATTAGCACTAGATCAGCTTTAACCTCCGGAACGTACTATGGTAGTAACTCGTGAGCTGTTACACTTCGGAGCACGTTGCTTTGTAGGATGCGGATCATGTTAGTGTAGCCTTATTCCCGTTGACATTTATACATATGTACATACAACATACCAAGTTACCGCTGAACTGAGACCCGTAAGTTATACCAAAAACATCAAAATTGTGTCCGGATAGCTCAGTGGTTAGAGCACTAGGCTGTCATACGGAAGGTCGCGGTTCAAATCTCACTGGTGGCAGTGGAATTTGCATTGTGATTTAACGTCGGATACCAGTCGACTCAGCTGTGAATGAGTACCTGAGTCAAATCAGGGTAATAATCTCGGGCGAGCGCAACGCTGACCACATTGTCTCCTAGTGTACCGTTACGGTCTTGAATGAAGTGCTCTAACACACTTCAAGGCCCTGATCCAATATGGATTGTTGCGCCAACGATTATTATTATCAAAATTACTTTGTATAAACATATAGGTGGCAAGTGCGTTGAAAAAGCTATAATCGGCAAAGTTATTCTGTTTTAAAAGTTCGATTAAGATTCTTTTTCTCAAACTGTACTGCGATCGAGATGGAAGAAACTTTTGGATCACTGTGCAGATAGCACAGTCGTGAATATGGCCGGGGGAATTGATTTTTAAGAGAAAGACAATATTTTATTATATTGTTATTCTAAGGCTTACACAAAATCATAGATCTGTTAAAACTTGTGGATCAAGTAGATCATCAGTTTTTTTTAATGACACAACTCAACGTAAGGGTTTCTGATTCTTGAAGACTCTGCTGGAGCTTGGGTCGAAAAATAGAATGATGACATTGTTGACCAAAAGTTAATTCATCCATTAGCTAAAATTCCGAGGTCGCGGAATAGAACATACGAACTTGCCATGTAGAGACAATTCATTTTGATAACGGGTTCTTTAATTGGACTAAACAGCGCTATCTACCAGTGCCCAAAATTATTGCCCCATAAGCTTCCCTTCAACAGCTGGCAAAACGCAATCTAAAATAAATGATTCTTCATTTCCTAATCCTTCTGATTGAACTTTTCAGAATTGGGCAAAACTTTTTTTTTAACTTTCGAGTAACTCCAGTTACTTACTACCCTCAGAAGGAGGAGAAAGCAAGAACCTTGACTAAACTGTTGTGCATTATAACTTCGACAAAGTCTTGGAATTTGCGAGTGGAGATAGATTTCGAGCTCCGCTAAGAGCACGATGTAAATGGCTGCGTTGCGTATATTATAAGACCTAGGGCGGCAGGTAATGTCGGTAGAGTTGGAGCAGTCTATCAGACCCGCGGAAAGTTTGATAAATCTACATCTGCATCTGCTGTTGTAGGAAGGGGAGGAAAGTTTTTCTTAAAGAAGAAGAACGGGTTGCGCCTCTTCAAGGGCAAGACAATCACAATTACTGGAACAGTACTCGAGGGTACTTCTCACGAGGGAGTTGAAGAAAGTTAAGGATGTTTGGATGGAGCCAAAATCAGAGCGAAGTATAAAGCACGGAAATCTTGCAGCTCAATTGGTGAGTTCGAGGCAGTAGATGACGAAGCAGAGCTTATTGTCGAAAGTGACCCCGAGGTCTTGTGTATAGTTTTGATGTAATAAGGAAAATCCGTAAAGAGAGTAGGACTTAATTACTGGTAAGTGGTAAGGTTCCACACCGGATTGAACTTTATTATAATATTATTGCGGGGCCTTAACTATCAGCGAAAACAGCGACTATTACGTCAAATACATTCGAAAAAGCTCCTTCCATTGATACTAGAAACCTTCTGTTTTTTGATAAGCTCATAGGAAATTTGTTTTAAATAAATTGTTGTTTTATACGACTGGTTCTGAATCTTTTAAATCAGATGTGAAGTATATTTACGAGCTTGGCAAAAATTTTTGAAATAATATTTAGCAGACTAACTGCTCTATAACTGCTGGAATTAATGATATTTTTCTTAGTTTTAATATGAATATCACCGTTGCTGTTTTCCAAGCATCGAGAAATTTTTTTTGCTTAATACCGGTTCTGTTAAAATATATCCATTTTCAATAAAAAAAATGGTTTGTTAAATTAAGACATTTCGATTCCTGATACTCAAAACATCTTTAGAAATCCTTCAAAAACACATACAAATTATTTTTAGGTTAATAAGACTTATTACCGAAGCAAGATATTATTTTTGCGACTTTGGGTGAAATTAACCCAGTGTGACTGTTATGCGACTTTTCTGAGGTGTGAACAAATAGTGTTAAAAATATGCCAACCTACAACATGCAGTCAAATGAAGCTCTCCTGTGTCAGTTGACGAATGAATTATGCGATGTTTTAGATACAAAAGCACTTGGTTCGGTGTACTACAGTACACTGTAGGAGGCAATGTGGTCAGCATTGCGCTCGCCCGAGATTATTACCCTGATTTGGCTCAGATGCTCATTCACAGCTGTGTCGTCTGGTATCAGACACCCAATCACGATAACAAATCGCTCTGCCATCAGTGAGAGAGGGAAACTTTTAAACTGCGACTTTCCACTACGACAGCCCAGTGTTTTAATCACTTGAGCCATCCGGATATTGGAAGTATCATATTTATAGGAACCAAAGTGATAGCCTTGAACATAACCTGAGGTTGCTCACGGGGTGGGGTGCTGTTAACAATGATGTAGAGCATTCTACTGGGAGAGCTTTTGGAAGAATTAACTAATACCGGTGGAGTGCCTAGTGTTACAGTGTTGCAGATTACTAACCTGTGGGGGTACATATAAGGACGCTCTATCCAATAGACTAACTCGGTCTAACCGTCGCTAGCAATTGATGCAGGGAAGCGAGTTCATTCTTGCGAAGGTCACCATAGTACTATTTACTAGGAAGCGCGAATTAAAACACTTGAGGGCCTTCTGGCTACACGGTAGGAACGTTAAACAAAGGCCACTTACTTCGAAATCAGTTTAGATTAAAAGCTGCACGCGCATCATAACATATGAAGGAAATCTACAAAACCTTCAATTTCTTACCGGTCTATAGATGGGAAGAAATGAATATACATTAAGAAATTATTAATGAAGCCAAAAATCTTTGAACTATTAATCTGATGTGAGAGAATCTGCGAGCTACCTCATCTGGGCCTATATACTTGCCTTCCAGCAATCGCTGGATGTAACTTTGCAACGATAGGATATGAGGGGTTCATTGATCGTGATTTTCATGTATGCTCGTACTTTGTTGATCTTTGCTGTTTTCGGACCCTCCCTTATCCTATTATGGAAAACTCGTTTAAATTTAATGAATAAATCACGTTGAAGTTACTAATCTAGTGGCGTTATGGCGGTAGCCTTGAACAGGACAAAGTTGAGACGAAATTATTGATGAGTTGAGAACCTTCGGCTTATATCTTTGAAATCAAATGAAGAACGAAGGCATTGGGGAGCAAACGAGTATGCTCTGCCCCACAATTTTTACGTTTCGATTCGTCGGTGTTATCAAATTCATTTAACCAGTCGTGTTTTATTTGGGGCCTGATAACAGTTTTGTTGACTTTTCTCTGATTGGGGCTTGGGAGAGTTTGATGCCGTTGTCTTATCACTACGATTACAACGCGGTCGAATGGATTATGAACCCGCCACTAAATGATGACGTCGTGAATTAAGGGAGTTTAGAGCATCTTTTATTGGCCGAAAATGGTGGTTAAGCGGTATCATTTTTTGAGAATTATATCGAGTAGCACAGGTGAGAAAGCTTCACTAATTGTCTCAAATTGACTGTCATGATGGTGTGTAAGGGATTTTTCGACATTATGTACTTCTTCTCAATGTTTTAATTAAAAAAAGTTGGGGCGGAGTTTAAATTTAATTCTATAAAATCTGGAAAAATTACATTTTTTGACCGATCTCGTTACTTCTAGTTTGGTTCATAACTACATATGTTCTACACAAAACTATTTACACTTTCTTCTTGGTCTTCACAGTTTAGTAAAAAAAGCTGGAGAACAACAATCATCGAATACATTTTTTATTTAGATTTTATTTTTTATCTTTTAAATAAAAAACACTCATTAACATATTATATAATTTCCAAGAAATCACAACTTTGAAAACACTACTAATTGCGCTCTGAGTGTGGGAAGTGCCCTTAAGGTAGTACGCTTGAAATTTTAACGTTATTTCATTATTTTTTTGAACAAGAAAATAATATACGACTATTCTAATATTTTATAATGATTTTGACGAAAGCTTAAACACTTACTTAGTTTTGCATTAATCAATGTATGTTTTTTATGAGCAAAGTAGACTCCTCGAAAAAAAGATGGTCTCACCCAATGAAGCACACAGCCTTCTGTAGTGATCCGAATTAATAAAAAAAAACAAATTTATTTCTATTCTATAGACTTTTCGAAATATGCGGTACCTAAATTATGCAGATATTTTTTTAAAAAGTACAAAATGGCGAATTTGGAAAAAAACCAAGATCCCTACATTTTTTTGTGCAGAATTGTTAAGAAAAAATATTATTAGAAAATTAAATATTTTTGAGGTTCTGCATATCGGCATGGGTGTGTAGAATGAGGGATTCCAATTTCAAATAAATCGGCTAAGTAGTTTTTTTATGACTGCTTCCCCGAAATTTTGAAAACGTGGATTCGAGTAAAAAGCGTTTAAAGTTTTGACAATAGATTTTTCGTAACAAACCTTATTAACAAGATGTTCTAAAATTCTTTCTCGTATGCTGCTGTGTTAATTCCTTATTTTCTAATAGTATATATTGGGACATAATGCCTAGACCTTAGTCACCTGACGAGAGCAATATAAGATCGGAATAATTATATAGAAGACACGATTGAAGTAGCTGTTGGCAGCTAATTTCCATTTTTATATCTACTGCGGCGCACTCCGTTCTTTGTGCTATAACTTGGGAAACATTCTGAATTTTAATCTGAAATGTTGACTGTACATTTTCAATATGCTATACTTTTGAAATATGTAAAGAAAAAAATAGGATTTTTTAAAATCTGTACTGTACTACTCTATCGATATCGAATTGGTGAACCTCGGCGCAAAACCGGGATGTCTGGAGTTCCTTACTAAGTTAGGCCTAGACCGGATACCGGTTGTTGCGCCGTTGATGATGATGATGATGACTGTACTACTCTACCTTAAGTGGGGTGGGGTGAAATTAATTACAAATTTGGAGAAGCTCAGCCTAGAAAGAAAATAACGAAGTACTGACTGGGTTTGTAACTGCCATTCCAATAAGGAGCATTTTGGAATATTTATTTTCGAAACACTTATCCAAGACACACGACTAACTGTTCTACAGCCGAAACTTTCAATGCTCTCAACACAGTAAAGGCGAATGTCAGTTTCGCACCATGGAAATCTTTGAAATTTCAGTTCGAGCTTGAACGTCGCGCTGACAAAACGAGTTTTGGGTGTGTTTGGAGAGTGGTTTTCGGTTTTGGTTCGAATTGTCAAATGCAGTAGTGAATAGGAGGAAAGTGAGGAAGTCCTTTTGAAAAGTGCAACGCGGAGCGCATATTGTTTATGGTTCGGTAACGCGTGTGTCACCGTCGCGGCAAATATGGCTAATTTCCAGTCAATTTGGACTTTTCTGTGTATACTAAGTGCCCGGAGTGTAGTAGCAGGTCAGTAGAAAAGCAAACGAATTGCGTCCCCCTGGGTCCTTATCACCCGTTTACCCTGTCTGGATTGTGACAAAAACACGCTCTGCCCCTTCATTTGCATGTTTTGATTCGTCGGCGTTATCAGGACCACGGGACCAGTCGAATTTTATTTGGATTCTGATAAGAATTTTGTTGAATTTTCTGAGCCCCGATTGGGGCTTGGGCGTGTTCAGTGTCGTCGCGTTGTTTGATCGCGGCGATGGAGTGAATCATGAACGCGTCGTTGGACGACGTCATGATCGTCGACCGCAGAGGTCGTGCTGGGGCCGCAAAAAGTATATTCCGAAGATTTGTTTACGTTTTCTGTGCAGATCGTGCGGTTGTAAGATTGCCGGGCATTGTTCAGTGTTTGGAGGAACAACCGACACCGGCCGGAACTTGCGAGCAAAAGGACTATATTTACTGTGGGGAGGCGGTGCTGGCAGGTGGAAAAATTCCTTCCGCCTGTTCCCCAGTTGACGCGTGAGCAATGAACCCTTAATTGATTAAAGGCCGTCCGCCACGTGTGGGTGCTGCTGTCTTATTGCGAGCCTTGCTATTGTGTCTCGCCTGCGAATGCTGTCGTTGGACGAGTGCTCCCGACATCAATTGGAGATTGCTCAAAGCAAGTGTGAATCAGATTAGCACTTTCTAGTCGCACTCGGAGAGCTAGAAAAAGCTTGAAATTAGAGTTCAATTAAATGGAATTCTTCGTTTTATTGTAATTGTTACTGAAGACATGTTTACCCTTTGTCGTTCTCTATGGTTTGGGGTTTAACCCAAAAACATTTTATCGGTCGTGGAAAACCGAGAAACGCTGCCTGGAATTCCTTTTGTTGCACAACGCGGGTTTAGCATTGCGGTGCATCATGCAAGACAAATCTTCCAATTGAATCTGCACAGAATGACGGAGCAATGTCATGGGGATGTGGTGCGCTTTTCAGAAGCCCGCCGAAGGTTCAATCAATCTGGAGGCTACATATATCGTAGCTGCGTGCTTTATTCCGCATGGTATCAAAGCCTAGTGGGCCTATTGATAACATTATTATGTAGGACAATTGTGGGAAAAGTTTGAATACATACTTGCGTTTCTTTCTGCCTTCTCGAAGACGGAAATCAGATCGCGGTTCAATTTGTTCTACGTTGGAGTAAATGTAGCACCTTGATAATAACTACTCCCGAAAATTCAAAAGTAGAGAAGTGGGATGTATTCGTAGATGCTATTTTTCATGACTGCAGCTTTGTGAGCACGCAAGCAAATTAAGATAAAATACTTACCAGAAAGAAAAATGTTATATAAGCTTCATTTTCAAAAGCAAATGGGTTGCACGGGTCTACGTTAAAAATTACCAAAATTGTGTGTGTATTACTAAACCTAAGCTACAGGTGAACTGCGAAATACATCCGCTCCTATTATTTTTTTACCAAGGATTGAGGATATCTATCCTACTAACTGCGTAATTCGTAGGGTTTAAGCGTATCACTATAGAGCGCTTCATTTCAAAGCCGTATGTAGCGATGTGATCAGCATCAGATCAACACCTGGCATTATCTATGGATAAACTTTTCCAATACATTCGCAAGTCCGGTCCATTTAGTGTGGATATTATTTATTTGATGTACTGTGATCCACCGTTTGTATGAATCAGCTGTCGCTCAACAGTGCTAATCGAACGGCAGATACAATGGCAAGCATTGGACCGCCATCAAAAATAATCTTTTCTCGGATGCTGCGCAGGTTATTGGCCACATCCCGAAGGGGGCGTCATAAGATGGCTGATTGGATCGTCGAAGTGGATCGATGAATGGAAGCGATTGAAGGATTTTAACCGCCGCGGGTGATGCGAACTCGGATACTGTGAGAAATCCCGGGAAGTTCAACGTAGTATGCGCCGTGATAAAAATCTATTATTGCACTTTGTCAGAGAAGCGAGAGATGCCGCGTATTCCGTATTACGAAAGAATTTGCATTTAGTGGCAACCCTTAATGGTTCTGTGAAGGACGGTAATGGGCGACTCCTCATCCACGATGACGAGCACATGAACAGATGGAGAGAACACTTCACCGTGGTTCTTAACCGTATCACATTCGGTTAAGTTAATGCCCTCAAACAGAGTAAAGTCGCTGGGATCGACGATCTCCCCGTAGAGTTATTTATCCCTGCATCTGCAGTTTTTGCAGACCTGCCACTTTCACTCATACGGAATGAGAATGGAAGAAGTGGATGATCGTCAACATTCCAAATAATGGCACCCGTTTTGAATGTGATAATTGAAGAGGTATCAACGTGCTCCCTGCCGTCGTTAAGATAATAGCTAAAATAATCCTAGAACGCATTAAAGAACATCTCGAAAGCTTGATCTACAGAAAGCGGGGTGGTTCTGCTTCGAATCCTTGCTTATGCAATGATTACATCAACACCTTATGGATCATTTTGGAACTGTCCGTTCTCTTCACCTGCTATTCATCGATTTCGATAAAGCTTTCGACAGTGTGAACAGAGAGTGTGTCTGGTGTGCTCCATGTAGTAGGGGCATTCTTTAGAAACTAATAGCTATTATCAGAGTGACTTGAAGTCCAAAGCGGAATCCGTTAGGGGTTACATTTTGTCGTCGATATTATTTCTTCCTGTTATCGGTGACATTCTTCATGTTGCCTTGCGCCGAGGACGTTGAGGAATTCAATGGACTATGACATTTTTCCTCAAATATCTCGACTACGCTGATGGCATGGTTGCTCTTACCGGGTCGTGAACCTTGGCTCTGAAATTAGAGAGGCAAGAAAGTTGGATTGAAGATGAATACTATCCAAAATAAAGTTCTCAGTCTGACGTGTCATCGTACTCTCCCTATCTGTATTAATGGGCAGACCACCGAAGGCGTGTATCAATTTGGGTATTTAGGAATCATGGTGACACCGAACTGAATGTTGCTCGACGTATTAGCAGTGCTAGGCGCGCTTTCGCTGCCTTGCTTAAAAACTGAAAATGCAGTTATTTCAACACCAAGATCAAGTTCAGACTGCTCTGCGTTGCTATATGGGAGTAGTACATGGAAAGTGATCATCTATCAGCCGAAAGTTCCAAGCGTTTATGAACACCTGTCTGTGAGATGACATTGACGTACACTGGCTTGATAATATTCCGAACGGTCGGTGCACAAGTTTGGCGATGTGATTCGAAGACGGAAATGGTAATGGATACATCACACATTAAGGAGGGATTTTGCTTGCTACGTCATGCAGTGAAATCGGCTTCCCCTGACGAGTGGGTTGGCACAAGAGTACCGGGAAAACGGAAATGATCGCGCCTATGTGACGCTCTGTACCTCACCAAAGGGTGAACAGCATCCATACATGTTTAGCGGGTCGGTCTACTTCGATATCGAAATTTTCAAAACAACTGTTGTAACTTTTATTCAATCAAAGAATACTAAACGACATGGGTGTGAAATCTGAAAGACCTGCAAAAAAACTATTTTTAACGCAGAAAATGTGATCTGCCAGGTGGCGATGGCCCAAAATCACGAATGTTGGATATTGGACGATTGAAAGAAGGTTTTTTATCGGATGAGTGTAAAACAAATTTGACACCGGTGTCAGCCAGAGGAATAGATGCAGAAGTGAAGAACGCTTCTTTGGTAGATGTCCTTAAAACACCGCCAAACTTTCGTTGTCTGTTATGATCTGAGGGGCTATGAGATAACAAAGAGGAAGGATCACAGGGAAGATTCTGTGAATGGTGAAAAGTACAAAACATTAATAGCAGAGGGAGCTATATCAACTGTCGAGGGGATATCAGTAGAATGCCTAGATGTATTGTCTCAAGACGATCCAACGTCTTGTTATCGAGCAGAATGTGTAAGTTACCCTTCAAGGTAATGTAACAAATTTTTTTTCTAATCAAAGAAAGTTGTAGAGTTGTAGAATTTGTACTTATTAATGCCAAAAGGATTATGGGCGTCATAAAAAACAAATAAGGTAATATCAAAAATAGCCGGAATAACAAAGTGATTGAAATATCCAATTTCAGTTTTATATAAAATTGCACTAAAACGCAATAAAAGTGCAAAAGCCAATAAATAATTTGCATTTATTTTTGTCACAAATTTGCCAAATTAGTTAGAGTAGAATAACAGGGTTAAGTCTAGCGAATTTTGCAAAAAATTTTAATTTGTGGTCATTGAGCCGTCTATATATTTCTAAACTCTGAATATCAATATAAAATAACATTTCATATTTGTCAGAACGTTTGATTATAATATATTTTGATTAACTATAATTAGTGAAGATCAAGTCAATTCAAACATCGATTTGTTGATTTTTTAAAAAAAGATGCCGAGTATATATTTAGGACATTGCAATGAGAGAAGCTCCTAGATCCTGTTGATCTATGGGGAAACAATGGATAGCACAGACCATTGGAAGAGATATTGGAAATGATTGATGTTGATTCTCAGTTTGTAAGAAAATATAAAGTTATTCTGAAATGCAGAGAAAACCGGAATGAATCAGAAGAATGTGCGTCGGGTCTTCTACATCGATGACTCAATAACAGAAAAGGTTTTTGAAGCAGGAGCAACGGTCTTTCAGGCTAAAGCGCAGCCTGGGTTATTGAAGGATAAACGTATCAAATCTATCGTATTCGTAGCGATGGTAAAGCTGCGTTGAGGGCGTTGAGATGTTCTTAAATTATCTCCAAAATTCAGGAATGTAGAAATCGGTCAAACTCTATTTCTAGATTCAATACGATGGAACTACTCTGGCTACCTGATCATTATAGTGTAGATGGAAATGAAATCTCGGATGCTTTAGCAAAAGAGGATTCGATTTCTCTCCTGCCGGGCTAATGCTGCTGTCAAAGACAAGAAATAAACTTCACATAAGGAAAGGTAGCAAAGATTAAGTCTTGTTAAACACACTAAACTTTTCCCGTCATTATCAGAAAAACACTAAAGTTAATTGTACCGAAAAGTAGGGAGACTCAGAAGCATCGTGGGCATTTTCACTGGGCATAACTCACTAACTGGGCATTTGTTCCGAACAGTAGAGTATCCATCATGTAATAATGAAGCGAATTCCCGGGGACAATTTGTATGTGAGCGCCCCGCCTATGGAGGCATCAGAGATTTTTGGCACCCTAGCTACAACCGGCAGCATCACATCTACTAATGGGAATCTTATGATATATAAACGAATCCGTAATATTTCGAGGGCGTCAACTCTAATGAATCACCACAGTCTGAATGCTCAACCCGTATTCGACGTCCAGTTACGGTAGGGATCCCTCTGTCACCAGTGAGATTTGATCCACGACCTTCCGTTGCGACGACTTAGTGCTCTAACCACTATATAAATCAGTAAGCAATGAAACGCTGATAAGCATATACCTGAAATTACCAAATTCCCCAATAGCACAAAAATCAACACATCTATAAGGAAATACTAGGGGCAAGTTTGACATTCAGTTTATATCATTATACATTAATGTGTGGGGAATTTTAATACACTTTTTAAATAAAAATCAACAGAATTCGTTTTGAGACATACCTACCATGCTACCATGCTTTGTCAGAAACAACATCCACAAATTAGTTTAAATGTTTCAAAAATAATCATTTTTGATGTTAAGGTTAAAGAACATAATGTTTGAATGTATTAGGAATAATTCGACAGGATGACTTGAAGGTCTGAATGCGTTGCAGCCGAGGGATGTTCATTGGTGGTATTTTAATATGTAAACAACTAATTCAACGGTAGGAAACTAAAACTTTTCTTAGTGGCTAGAGGTAATGTATGTCATACCACAAAAGTGACAACATTATCGTCACCAAGCGCGATCCAAACATCATAAATTCACTTAATATCACTGCATCAGCAAAGTGATTATTATATTACTTTTGTGATAAGCAATGTTTTGTAATAAAAGTTGCGTTGCCTCTCCGACATAGAATTGTAGTGATTTCATACATATGGGAAAAAAGTCAGGCGATTCCAGTGACGTCTTTTTCCGGTACTATCTATAAATATTCTCCGCCATCTTGATAGACTCGGTAGCCAGATAAAAGCAACAGGATCATTCTCGAGGTCTTTCACCATCAACGGCGGTCCAAGACAAGGGGCTGCCCTATTATGTATCCTTTTTAATCTGGCCTTGGAAAAAGTAATCTGTGGTATTAATGTAAATCCGAGAAGCACTATTCGCTTGAAGTCCACCCAACTGCTGATCGATGCTGCCGATATTGACGTAATGGAAGGAACAGCTCGAGATGTACTTCTATTACGTGACTGCCTTCATTCAGATCGAGCAATCGACGCGAGATCTTACGCTGTATACTAATGAAGATAGGACGAAACATATGGTGGCAGCGGTAGCAAAAAGTCCAAGCAACGACAATGGCGCTGGTCAAATGAAAACAATAAATATGGAAAAATACAATTTTGGGGCCGTTGATGATCAGCTATGACGAGCTCCTCGCACACTATAAGAAAATTGACGATCCCGAAGCCTACGTAGTGAAGAATTTATGAGCGATACCACAACTCAATTCGCGGATAAAATCCGGCTTAATAGGCGGAGGAAGACGGGTTACCTATGAGTCCATATGGACGAGTATAATTCAGCTCGGTATGTCGAATGTTGCTAGGGACATCGAGTTGGTGGATCTTGGTATAAAACTAGGATGTTTGGACTTTCTTATTAAGGCAGACCTGGACAGAAAATCGGTTGTTGTACTATTAATGATGGACAATTTTTAAATATTAATATTGCTTTGCTCTCTTTAAAAGCGACCTTGTCTATGAAATTTGAATTTAGACTTTGAAGATCGCTAGAGTACTTTATTTTGAAATTATGTTTTCAGCATTGCAGCGGACATGTTTATTATCTTGAGTTGATTCAGTAGTATAAATGGCGGGAATACTTGGAGCAGATTCAGATCTTTACAATATTTGAATGCATTCTTGGCAACCGTATTCACGCAATCGTTCAAATGATTGTGAACCATCCGGATTTGTCAAGAATTATAAAGAACTATTTTAAATTGCTCCAACGCGATCCGCAGAGTAAAATTCGAAGTGTTTCGTAACTGTCAGTGCGCATCAAGGAACCACCCTTTTGACACTTCTTGTTTCTATGGACATTGTCACAGAGTACATCTAACTTCCAACGCCCTATATACATGTTTTCCTACCGTCTTATAACAGGCCTGAGATTGAAAAGGCACTGTCGGAATCAGTGGCAAGAACCTGGCGAGAACTGGGCCATTAAAATATCTCGGATCAATGTTATCAGCCAAAGCTTAATGAAATTACTTCGCGCACCAGCGCAAACTTATTGACACACTCTCTGTCGTCCCCTATGATTCCGAGTGCTAGCCGACTATCAAAGATAATGAGTCGCGTCCCGTGGTTATGAAGACAAAGATGTTGCGGTGAGTCTATGGCGTAACATGCCATGATCACATTTGAAATGGGAACATCCGCTATCGACATGGGGTTTGCACAGATCGTGGAACTTGGAAGAGTGGCGTCTTTGATTGTATCGACGAAAATTCACTTGCCACGATTGGTGTGAGTATTGAAGTCGATGGCAACGATCGAAAGGCGGACTGAAAAAATGTTGGTTTGATACGCTATAGTAGGTTTCCGCATGCCATGCATCACGTACGCGTCACTAACACCATCAAGATGCTGAGCAGAACTCTTCACGCGCAAGTGATGCTCTGGGAGACTGCCTGCTCTGCCTGTAGTCACACATAATTAACTTATTTTTCTACAATTTTCCTTTGATAATCAGGTACAAAAAATGAAATGCAAATGAAAGCAGTTATAAGCTAAGAGTGTTCGGATTTCCTTAACTATCTTCTAACACAAAAGAGTGAGAAATAACTATATTTTATATAAATGATCTTTTGTAAATTTGGGTTTGATTATCATTTTATGGAGAGAATTCTACTTTTAATACTAGTAAAAATTTCCCATTCGCTTTATTTCCACTACAAATGTCCTTATATTTACAATCACTGGCATATTACACATAGTAGAGAACTTTAGGGATGAAGGAGGCTAGAATGGAAGGATTCAGGGAAAGTTTATTGTACAATTTTCACTTCACCTATATTATAAAAGTAACTTTAAGATGAGGTTTATCCAAAGATATCCTCATTTATGTATATATTCAATTCGCTTTTAGGTATTCCGAAAACTTTGGAAAACTATCAGCGCTGCATTACATTATCTTTCAACAAATAAACACATTGGCCGTTGTATTATTGAAACTCAATTTGAGATCTTACCACGTTGCTCACATTCTTTGCTGGGGTAGTTTGTGTAGTGGCTGAAATATTTCTATTTCTCCCTCCCGGCAATCCAGTCAGTTCCAAATGGTTTGGAGTATAATTCTGTGTAATATCTGCCATAACGACCGCAATAATTTCTTTTTGTTGCTGAACACTTTAATTATAAAAAGAATTCTTCGGATGGTTTCCGCTGACGATAGAATAATTCTCTATAGAACGAAACTTTTAGATAATATTCAATTCAACTAACATGAACACTTCTAGAGAACTCACTCTTTTCCTGGGTAGGACATGTTTTGTTTTCCTTTCTGCAGTCATATTTGCAACGCATGCTACTCGTATATTAATTACTGTTTTTTGTTAACATACGAACCGTGAAATGCAGCTGAGTGGAGTTGAAGTTGAAACTACGACTGATATTGATTATAAGCTTTCGCTACTTAAAAATTCTAGCGTAATGCATTCAAATGCATTACAAATTAATTTGACTGCACTAGTTACACGTTCCAGGGTAGCTGACAGCCGCTACCTCTTATTCTAGGTTTTGAATTCGTGCATAGGCATTAAAAACGGTTTAATAGTATTTTACATGTTTTGAATATGCATCTGATTTTACATAACAAAACGACTTGTGAAGTAGAACTTTTAAGTCGTCTGACTAAAATTGTTTTCGCTAGAATGTTTTGTCTCTATACGGACAAGATTTAAAAAGTCAAGCTACGAGTTTCTAAATTCGTGGGTATAATCCAAATGTCCTTTGAAATTGAGCCACTAACCTGAATATTACAGATATGTTACTTTCACCCGTTGGTGATATTCACAGTTTTCATTTGGTTTGTTTAACTACATTAAGCTTTTTGTGACGCTAATATTATCGTTGGTGTATACCTCAATCTGTCCAGGCCGTTTGGTGAGGACAAACAGCTTAGTATTTAGCCGGAAAAAATAAAAATTTCATTGCAGGCTCCAGTGTCCTTCGAAGCGTGGTAATCCTTAGTTCCCCCATCCGTATCGTACCAAAGTGTCCTTTCGCCGAGGTAACTTCCTGCCAGGGTAGTCAAATAGCTAGAAACCATGTTTTAGTCCCTGAGCGCTTAATTCACCCAGTTAGCCAAATTTAACATATTTTTGGCTGCCAAAGTCCCCATGAATTGTCACCTTTAGAACTAAATTTATTATCACGCCTTTCGCATAGCTACGGCATGTCGGCAGCCATTACTCACATATTCAAGGTCTGCTTTGTAATTCTTGAATATTCGGTCTTCTCCACATTTTTGACCTTCCATAATCACTGGCGTATTTTGTGCTGTCTGGATAAATTCACGCCGCCTTAAACACCGCTTCAGCGATAATTGCTCTTTGTGTGGCAAAGGACACAGACAATCCTTACCTTACATTATATCAACCAGCTGCAGTTCGAGTCGTTTGCCTAACCCTGTTGGCTTGATATATGGTTGCGGTTCACTTCTTGGTGGAGGGCATCAACTGTACCTACCCGCTATCTTTCGTGGTTTGCAGAAATCCGCTTTACTGCCCTCAGGACTTTCCAAAACGCCCCATTTCTTGTCTAATTTTCTTCACCAATGCCCTTGGGGCGCTCCATTTGCTGGCCATCTTCGGAGAGGTTTCACTCTACGGCGTAGCTAGCAATGCAATTGTCGCCCCTACTTAATATGTGATATCCATTGCCACTTCCGCCTTCCGATCACGTCGTGTATGGGTGACAGACATGTGCGCCGACCAAGTTCTACTTCTGAAATAGTATCAGGAGAGCGTATATCGATGATACTTCGCAGACAGGTGTTGATAAAGCTTGAAGCTTTCTAATGACAGCAGTGGTGACTTTCCATGTGCTAGTCCCATATAGCAAAACTATCATAGAACAGTCCGAACTAGATCTTGGTGTTGAGATAACTGCATTTTCACATTTTATACCAGGTAGCGAAAGGGAATCTAGCGCTGCTAATGTGTCGGGCGATATCCAGTTCGGTGCCATCACCGGTGGTGGCACTATACGTTTTGCTGAGCCCTTAATTGCGATTCAAGAGGTTTGAATTGCTTTTCTAGAGATATTCAATGTTCATGCATTGGATGATGATCTTTTGGCTCTCGACTCTTATTTCAGCTTGCCTCCTAAGGGCTCTTGTTTTCCCTGCTTGGCAGCAGACTTCTTCAACTGTAGCATAAAATTCAATTGACTACTCTTCAACTTTCATTTGCCCCGGACCGATACGATTTTTAAGAGTAGACTTTGAACGTCAGTAGCCCTCGAAAGTGGATATTCTAACATAATATATGTATATAAATTACGTGCTAGGTACAAATGGGACAAATGTCCACTTAAATATTTCTATAAAAGAAATACACAAAATCTTTCATATCCAAAGCGTCCAGGTTCTGGTCTCCCGACCTGTCTGGAATAACTTTTAGTTTCTGGTTTCAAGTCTTAATATCGTGGTTGGAACACCTCGGTGGTTTCAAAACGACCTGTCTACTCCTTAAAGAGCCCATAAGCCAACTGTGCGTTAGGCTGAAATATAGCGCACGCTGAAACTGTGGAGCACACGTGGATTCCTTTTCGATATCGCCCCCAATGCAATTACAAGAGCCTGGGGATTCGCGGTGGAGTTTCCTGTTGGGATTTTTAATCTTTTTTCTTCTGCTACATTCTGCTAATTTTTGAGAAACAGTGGCCTGTATTCTTAATAATAATAATAATCGTTGGCGGAACAACCTATATTGGATCAGGGCTTTGAAGTGTGTTAGAGCTCTTCATTCAAGATCGTAACGGTACACTACAGTACACTGTAGGAGGCAATGTGGTCAGCATTGCGCTCACCCGCTCACCCGCTTACCCTGATGTGATTCAGGGACTCACTCACAGCTGAGTCGATTGGTATCCTACATCCAGTCACGATAATAATCGCTTCTGCCGCCAGTAAGATTTGAACCGCCACTTTCCGCTACGACAGCCCAGCGCTCTAGCCACTTGAGCCATCCGGACACCCGCCTAAATTCTTACCACTCTTATTTCAACCTGTGCGAATTTGTTAGCTAAATTAACAACAAAGTGTCTTATTTTTAACAATTTGCAAGAATGTAGGGGAGTGGTTCCTATCTTCCCTACTCTTTTTTACGATTGGTTGTCTGACAAGCGTTTGGCTTGCGTCTATCTGGCTCGCCGCCGGAAGACATCGGTCTTCGGGCGTCTTTTTAATGGATCTAGCCCTAGCTTTCCCCTCTAGTTGTGGTTATTATTTCACTGACGTGAGTTAATGAGTGTTTTCCATGTTCTTGAGAGTGAGATAATAAAATAATCGTTAGCACGACAAGCAATTGGGATTACACGGGCGTTATGGGTACGAGCGTTATTGCCACAAAATCATACTTCTTTTGTCGGCATTTTCGTCCTTTTGTTTCGAACGGCAAGGTTAAGTTTGTTTAAAAGTTTCATAATAGTAATCAGTACTTATTGTTGTGCCGGCTGTTATAAGTTCGCAAAACAATGCGCCTTTTATGTCCCAGACCAAAGTGGTCATCATTTTTTCGCGGCTTCATCAAGTTCGAATGCCCCACTGATAACCCTTTTCAATAGTTACTTTTGCCGTATATTGTACCCAGGCTTCGTCGCAAGCTGCTACAATACGTTGCCGATTATGGCCTTCGGTGAACATTTTGGTAAAAGACCTGGAACTACCTTGCGGTAATGTAAATATTCTGGCAAAATTTTATCAATTGTAGCCTTAGTGCTATCCGTTCGTAAAGCTCGTCATTCTTCAATTTTCACAATTATGCTACTCGAAATCGAAGTCCAAAACGACTGCTGTCTCTCATGCACGTCTGTACGTCCATTTTTGAATTCTCTGATGTTTTGCATGTCCATACATTATGTCCTGTATATTTCGCATAACTTGAAGATAAATGTTAATGGAGGCAGTACGGAGATTTGAAGGAACTAAGTTACACGTCAATTCTGTTGAATCCCACTTAAAAGCCCGCCTTGTGGTTTCAACAGCTTGGAAACCTGGCTCGGAGAATTTGAAGATCACCTCAGGAATAATAACCTTAGTTGAATATATTCAGATCAGAACGCATCTTATCCCAGAATGTCTTACTCCTTACAGTAAAAGTGGAATGAAAAACCCTGAAACTGGCACGTCAGTACCCCAAAATATTCTTGTTATATTCCACCAAAGTGAAAATATCGCAAAGGTGAAGCGGCAGTTAACCCATATTTCCCATCACTACCAATTATTATAGAAGAAAATCGACGCATCAGGACTACAGTAGCTGATTCCATCAAAGAACATAACATAACATTCAAAGGACTAGGTACGGCAATAATATCGGAGAAGAAAATTCAGGGCGATTTTAGTAGACAAAAAGAACTACGGAAACAGGATGCAGGCCAGTTCGAGAATCCCACACATACATCGCTATCACAACTCATTAAACAGGTGGACAAAGTGTCCAGCGAATGCGAACCAACCATAGGAAACCACAAAGTGAAAGTCTCTAACTTTGTACTACCTAGGATTATAGGGCTCTCCAAGGTTTGATGTCCTTTGATCTCAAATTAACTGCATTAATAGCAAAGTGATCCACAATAGAAATGTAGTGTGGGATATTCATGAAAGTTAGAATTTGCAAATTTTTCTCTTTTGGAGGCAACTGAAAGGAGGTGCGATGGAAAACGCCTTCTGTGACCATCAGTGAAATAATCTTTTTAGATTTACTGCTGAGGAAAAAAACAAAAAAAATGTTAAAATTAAAGATTTACGGACCACCGACGCGACGGCCATCAAATGTGTGATTTTCAATGCATGGAATTATGCTTGTCAGCACAAAGTCATCTCTTTCAACCACATGGTCTATCGTGTCCTAACCCTCTCCATATCTTCTTGGTTTGGTTGAATATATTCTGGAAATTGGCAGACTTGATGGCTACACTAACGGAATATTCCAGGATGATTTTGTTTAATATCTTCACAACAACAGAAAGTACGCCAATCATCGCACTTAAAATGAGTGCCCTTCTTCAGAATCTTGACGATCAAATTTTTCTTCTACTCATCTAGGGAAAGAAAAAACTATACTTCAAAATGAATGAGTGGTCACTAAAAGGAACCAGTGTCCATCCTAATAATAGAATTTATACTTGTATGATTCATATCACGGGTTGAAATCAGACAATCATCATCATCATCAACAGCGCAACAACCGGTATCCGGTCTAGGCCTGCCTTAATAAGGAACTCCAGACATCCCGGTTTTGCGCCGAGGTCCACCAATTCGATATCCCTAAAAGCTGTTTGGCGTCTTGGCCCACGACATCGCTCCATCTTAGGCATGGTCTGTCTCGTATTCTTTTTCTATCATAGATATTGCCCTTATAGACTTTCCGGGTGAGATTATCCTCATCCATACGAATTAAGTGACCCGCCCACCGTAACCTATAGCCGGATTTTATCCACAACCGGACGGTCATGGTATCGCTCATAGATTTCGTCGTTATGTAGGATACGGAATCGTCCATCCTCATGTAGGGGGCCAAAAATTCTTCGGAGGATTCCTCTCGAACGCGGCCAAGAGTTCGCAATTTTTCTTGCTAAGAACCCAAGTTTCCGAGGAATACATGAGGACTGGCAAGATCATTGTCTTGTACAATAAGAGCTTTGACTCTATGGTGAGACGTTTCGAACGGAACAGTTTTTGTAAGCTGAAATAGGCTCTGTTGGCTGACAACAACCGTGCGCGGATTTCATCATCGTAGCTGTTCTTGATTGTGACTTTCGACCCTAGATAGGAGAAATTGTCAACGGTCTTAAAGTTGTATTCTCCTATCCTTATTCTTCCTGTTTGACCAGTGCGGTTTTATGTGTTGGTTGACTCGTCTTCGGTGCTGACGTTGCCACCATATATTTTGTCTTGCCTTCATTGATGTGCAGCCCAAGATCTCGCGCTGCTTGCTCGATCTGGATGAAGGCAGTTTGTACGTCTCGGTTGGTTCTTCCCATGATGTCGATATCGTTAGCATAGGCCAGTAGTTGGGTGGACTTAATGAGGATCGTACCTCTTGCATTTATCTCAGCATCACGGATCACTTTCTCGACGGCCAGATTAAAGAGAACGCATGATAGGGCATCCCCTAGTCGTAGACCGTTGTTGATGTGGAATGGTCTTGAGAGTGATCCTGCTGATTTTATCTGGCCTCGCACATTGGTCGGGGTCAGCATAGTCAGTCTCATCAATTTCGTCGGGATACCGAATTTTGTCATTGCCGTGTACAGTTTTACCCTGGCTATGTTTTCATAGGCGGCTTTAAAGCCGATGAGTAGATTGTGCAACTGTTGTCCATATTCCAACAGTTTTTCCATCGCTTGCCGCAGAGACAAAATCTGATCTGTTGCTGATTTGCCTGGAGTGAAGCCTCTTTGCTATGGGGCTATGCGACCTAGCAAGATACAGGAGAATATCTTATAAATGGTACTTAGCAACGTGATACCTCTATAATTGCTGCACTGTGTGATATCTCCCTTTGTATGTATGAAACAGATAATGCTTCTTTGCCAGTCATCAGGCATTGATTCGCTGTCCATACCTTGAGCAGAAATTGATGAACCACTTGGTGTAACTGGTCGCCTCCATATTTAACTAATTCGGCTGTAATTCCATTGGCTCCTGGCGACTTATGATTTTTTAGCCGATGAATTGCACGGACTGTTTCTCCTATACTTGGTGGTGGCAGTATTTGTCCGTCATCTTCAGTTGGCGGGACCTCCAACTCGCCGATGCTCTGGTTGTTCAGTAACTCATCAAAGTACTCAACCCATCGCTCCAATATGCCCATTCTATCGGAAATCAGATTTCCCCTTTTTGTCTCGTTAGGATGAGCATCGAGGTGTGTAAGGCTTCCCCCTGCTGACTTGTTGGTAAAATTTGTGCTCCTGGTGCGGTTGCTCCCTGTAGTTTTCGAGTTCACAGACTTGTTGGTTCTCCCAGGCTTCCTTTTTCCGTCTGTGAAGTCGCTTCTCCGCTCGACGGAGTTCTTGATAAGTCTCTGCGCGTGCCCGCGTTCTTTGAGAATGCAACATTACTCGTTATGCAGCATTCTTCCGTTCCGTTGCTAGCTTACATTCATTGTCAAGCCAGCTGTTCCGGCTCTTTTTGCGGCTGGGGCCAAGTATATTTGTGGCCGTATCAATGATAATGTTCTTCAGGTGATTGTGAAGATCATTTGTTGCTGCTTCACCTCTAGGACTTCTGTTGACTGCGGTTATTGCGGCATTCATTTCCTTCTTATAGGTGTCGCGGAAGGCTGTGTTGTGGATGGCTTCAGTATTCACTCTCGCCTGATTGTCAGAGGGGATTGTAGGTGCTGTCGTAATTCGAGCTCGGAGCACCATGCCAACGAGATATAGTGATCCGAGTCTATATTGGCCCCTATATGTTCTGACATTCATCAAGGCTGAGAGGTGGCGGCGTTCAATCAGCACGTGGTCAATGTGATTGAATCCCTATATAAGCTATGGGAGGCGACATATCGCCTGAATACGGGCTCCGTCCCTACTTGGCTGTTGAAATCTCCAAGTATGATTTTGATATCGTACTTGGGACAGGCTTCGAGGGTCCGCTCAACTGCCTCGTAGAAGGTATCCTGAACGTTTATGAGGCAACCTCGTTACAATGCACTAAATTATTTCTCGTCTTCTCATAATACTCTAAATTCTCGTCGCATTTCCGATTGTCTTTAGGGAGCCTACATTTCCTAAATGCGAAAGCTTCGTTTGTCCTTCCAGAAACAACCGGCAGTGTATTTATCTTCCAATTTCCTAATCTGGAGACCACTTGGTGATGTCATACGACATCTACTTTTGAGAGAATGTCCCTTAGTAATATTAATTTTGTTCTGGTGATTTTACATCTCCTGAGAGCTTGCTCTTAATCTAGTAAATCGTGAAATGTATAATCCTTTACATTATTCTACTTGTATTTCAGCCTTTTCCTCCAATTCTTCCCTAGGCACGAATGAAAACATTCGTGCCTAAATATGACATGAAGCTATGTGATTTTGTATTCATTCGATAATTATTTGATGATATGCAACTTTCACGTACTTCCTGTATTTATCCATCTAATTATTTCCAATAAAATCAAAGTTAGTTTATGTTTTATCTATGCTGACATCATTTTCCGGTGCACGCTACACCCTTCTCACAAAGGAGATTCAATCAATACCGCATCCCGCCGCTAGGCTCGATGCCAATCCAGACACATTGTTCGTTAGTTTTCTGCATTCCTTTTTCTGTACGAACGTCCCTTCATCCCCCGGTCTGTCCCACATGGAAAAATCAATGGGAAAAGTAGTTAGGGTAACATGCTGATGCCAGGAATGAATCGTATGACTTCCTTCGGTGACACCAATACGTGTGGAAGACTGCGTGCAAATTTTTCTTTCTTTCTCCCCAAATTGCGAAACAGAGCGTTTAATCTGATGCCGGCATGGAAACTACTTGTTTATCCGCCTTTGGAAATTTTGTTTTCTTTTATGGTAAATAAAGGGGGCTGTACCTTGATAACGTGAAAATTGCAAACTAAAATATTGATTTGGTTTTCTTAACGAAAAACAATCTTTAAATAATTTCTGCATCTGATACTGCACAATAGCTCTCTTTGGTCTCATGGTAACTTATGAGTGCCTATTTGCTTGTATTTGACGCATCAAGATTAAACAAATAATGCACAAATGAAGTCTTGGAAGTCTCCCAGTCCCTTAAGGACTTTAGTTCCTCTAATCCTTCGAGCCATTGACCACATATATTAAGAATGGTGACATGCTCTTTACGGGGTTTAAGACCAGAGCCCCGCTATGTAGACGATGAAAACAATACGGGCTACCGTGTTCGCTTTGTTAAAGGTAATTTGGCTTGGCAGACACTTTCTTACGGTAATTAAAAAGTATTTTGAAAAGTAAATCGTTTTCTGGTTCGATGAATATCGCTTTCTTAGGATTAAATTGTTTTTAATGGGTGGGAATGTATATTTGAATATGTCTAGGCTTAAAACCAGTACCCTAAAAACATGGAGTGTTTACTGAAACCGTATGAAATTCGTAAAGGCATTTCGGCAATCAAAGCCACCCCATTGTGGTTTATTGTTGGTCATGTTTTTTGGCGATCAGGAGTCGAATTTGAAATTTGAGAATGTGTTCAAGGATTTTTGCCATTCTTGTGGATACAATTTGAATTGATTCGTTAAAGGTTTTGAATAGTTGACAAGACAATAATACAAAATCTAAAGTTAGGGGGCTGGTCGACTATTGCGTAAGCTATCAATGCGGAAGGTCAATGACTTGGGAGACATGCAACACTACCGCAATATCATGCTGTTGTTTATTCCACAGCAATATTTAACCAGGTCAAATTGTTGGGGGCTTCGTCCACGTTATATGATATTTTTCGTGGAACATACTATGAACTAGGATAGGGTGACTGTAGGGACTAAGCATTTGATAGTTATGCTCTCGGGAAAGAGGGGCTTAGGACTCGCAATGAAAATCGCAAATGAAAGGATTGTACTTCACGTCAGGGCTAGTCAGTCTGTTTTTCCTTTCTAATACTTCTGCTACAAGCATTCCTGTTCGCAACTATTTCCTTTGAAGTACTCAATTTCATTTGAACTCCATAATTGAACTATTCCACTGATAGCAGTCCTGTCATTTGTGATAAAATTTCTCTTCGTAATGAAACTTGCAGGGTTACAGCTAGAATGCAGAGTTTACACATTTCAGTGAAACTTATCAGATTGTTTTTTTCGAGGTCTTTGGTTCTTGCTGAAAATATAGAAAAGATTAAAAAGTAGAAATCAATGGAAAACCATGACTTTCTTTCTGCAGAATATTCCAAATTTCAGTTTATGTCTCTATGCATTGCTGTTGGTCGAAGCTGACAACTGGGATTTGCTCCAGGATTTAACAGAATACTGCAGAATCATCGACCTGGATGAAATGGAAAATACTTTTTATTCTTCCTTGTACTTTTGGCTGGCAACTTTCATTGGGTAATAAATCTAAAAGAATTTGAGAATTTCTGAAAGTAAAATATGTCATTTGCTTGTACTGCAACAAAACGTATATGCAGTTTGTGTGGTTTAGACGAAGAGAAAAGTTTGATCCTTAGAATTTGTTGTTTTTGAAAATGAATGTTCTCGTTGTTTACTACTTTGACCGAAAAATTCCCGGATTTTTTGTTAGAAAATTTAAAATATAAGATTATTTATCAAAATCGTTATTGTCAAAGTAAGCCATTTGTCTTGAGTGTGACGTTTGGAGATGTGTGCTTTCTGTCGTTGCAAAGATAAAAGCTGAACCGCATTAAAAAATAGTTGGGAAGCTTGATGGATAGAGAGCAGGCTTATTTCTGCTCTCCTGAAATTATCACAAGTCTCGTGTTGCATCGAGGTAAAATGTAGGCGGAAAAAGTCCAAAGCAAGATTTGCTTGCTCTTACACAGATTCATAGACTCTGGCCAAATGGCTCTGGATTTGGGGGAGGCTAACTGAAGGTGCAGTGAGTCATAAAATTGATTTCTTTGTAAATGCGAGCTCTTATTGCTGCTACGCGAAAGTGTTTTCATATTTTCTTAAAAATTTTATTTTATTAAAACTATAAATTAAAAAAGCAAACAAGTAAGAAAATTATTTCATTAAAAATTCTTTAATATAAAACATATATTTGCGTAATACTTCAAACCTAATATTTTATATAGCCTCCTCTAGTGTTTAGCACGGCCTGGACTGTCTTATATGGTTGCCCTAACTCTATTTGCCTCTCTTCCGAAGCCAGAGCCATTTGGCAGAGGTTCATGACCCGTTGAGAGAGCAAACAGATGTCGTGAGTGTAGCCGAGGTGTTTGAGGAAAGATGTCATTGTCCATTAAATTCCTCCACGTCTTCTGGACAGGCGCTCTGATAATAGCTTTTAATTTCTCTGGAATGTCCCTCTTGCGTAGAGTCCTCCTTATACATTCCCTGTTTACGCTATAAAAAGTTTTCTCGAAATCGATGAAGAGCATATGCAGGAGATCTGCAGTAACTGCAGGCACAGACCGTCAAGCACAACGGTTTCACTCCGTTTGAGTTCATCGATGGCCGAAATGATTTCTCTTCTGCTTGGAGGAAGAGTTCGTAGCCGCATGTTACGGTGACTAGCCATTTCATCCGCAAGAGCAGGAACTTCATCGAATGTGATACAGTTGAGAAGCGTGGTGAAGTGTTCTTTCCACCTCTTCAGTTGTTCACCATCGTCGATGAGAAGTCGACCGTTGACTTCCTTCACAGGACCATCGAAAGATTTGCGATCACATGCAAGCTCTTTCGTGATGGAGTATACATTTCCGAAATCAATGCGATTTGCGGTATCTTCCTCTTTCCTGACCAGTGGAATAACAACTTCTCTTTTGTCGCGGCGTACACTATGCTGATATCGGAGTTCGAGCGCGTTATGCTCGCCAGCACCCGTAGCGGTCAATAGAGCCTTCGATCCTTTCCGTTCATCGATCCGCTTCCACGACTGCGCAGTAAGCCCCTTTCGGGACATGGCCGACGACCTATGCAGCATCCGAGAAGAAAGTATTTCTGATGGCGGCTCAGTGCTCATCGATATTCTCAGATTCGTTGCTCATTAGATCTGCCAATCGATCAGCAAGATACCTCTCCCACTATCGAGCGACAGCTGGGTCGTACAAGCGCAAAATGTTGAAGTTAGGGGGTCGCAACTTCCCAACCCTGCAAGAAGTGGGGGACGAAATACGTAAGCGACCATCAAAAGGTGATCCCTTTCGATGTCGATGTTGGCGCCTTTTTTATTGGGCCACAATTCGGTTAGTGTACTCCGGCTGCGACAATGAATGGCGGTTTTTGATCAGTTCAGGTGCTCAATGGGTTTTAGGATTGAAGAGGCGAATCTAATATTTATATTCCACACTCCTGGAGCCATTTGGTTATCGATTTTACTGTGTGCTTTGGATAATTTTCTTATTGAAAGACAATGAAGCGTTAACGCTTAAATCCTTCATGGTGCCAAACGAATGATCTTGTAGAATCTAAATATAAAAGCCTGCTTCCTTCTGAAACCCCATACCATAGTTGAGCCTCTTCTAAAGTTCAGTGTGGGCTTGGTTTGATTGTATTTGTATAGCACATGGAAACTGACCGTTACTGTCACTGTTAATCACTCACTGCTCTAGGCTTTCCTTAAAACTTGTCTTCATCATGCCATAGGGCACTCTGGCCCGACACAATCTTGAACGAAGAAAAATTTCGGCATATGGGCCAGGTAGATATATTGATTAGAAGCCGGAAGTGGCCGTGGATAGGTCAGACTTTAGTGGCAATTCCACTATCTCAAAGTAGGGGTGACGAGTCGGTCGTCTTAGAACACAAGGCGCAGATCAGTTGAAAACTGTAAGCTTCTCGGGAAGAAATAAAATGAACATATTTCGGCGAAAAGGCAACGATGGTGTGTAGGTGTGGTTTATACGCTAAGGTCCCTTATTCTACCTTACGAATGAAAGCAAATGGATTCTTCAAGAGTTAAATATTAATTTCTGTCTCTTGAGGGTATCCTCATCTAAGTTAGGCAGAATATCGCAACCTATTTGGTTTAACGAAAATCATGAAGATTCCAATTGAAGTGCAATGCTAGTACTCTACGGTAGAGTATCAGAAGAGTTGGAGAGACGTCGTTCTCGCTGTTTACTCTATTTTGCAGAGGTGATGCCCTTTTGTAGTGAAATAATCTATCTAATAATCTTGAAGGCGAAGGATCCAAACATGATTAAGAACTAGTTGTGCTATGAATTGTGACCAGTCAAGTCACTGTGGGGTCATTTTTGCCAATTTATCAACGGAACAATTTACTGGAGTTCTTGACTTTGGGCAAGACAATGGTTCTTCTACTAAATTTTCAATATCCGATCAGATGTTCGCCACCTTCATGTTATCTTAGCGTACTGTGGGGTAGTGTCTTACTAATTCAACCTTAAAACGCTACCTATTTGCTTATATTTATTTCAATTTGATTTAGTTTAGACAGAGACAGACTCTTGTTCAGACAGTTTCGGTGTGTCATAAATTTTATACAAATTCGTTATATGTATTCACGTTGTATAAAATTCTCCTGGCACCGTTGGCGAAACTCTCGATTTTTATCCTACACAATCTGAAGCTCATCTTTGCTTTTATCACACGTGTAATTTCCAGTGACTAGATTGTTTATTTATTGGATAAGGATGTCCTGCTGATTAATGAAACGTTTAACGTTACACCGTCAACGCGCTACTGAAATAATGAGGCTCCCTGCTGTAATCGACACCTCTCCCTGTTTACTTGAAGATAGAGTATCTGATTTGCTGGCAGCTGGTTTTAATACTACTCCGTCATTTTGGCCTATGCTTTAATAGGTTAATACATTTGTAGCAGGCTTCACAGCGTAGCGATATAATGACAAAAAAAGTTCTCTCTAGAAAACGTCTTAGGGGAAGGGCATCGTCTAATCATTGTATTCGCATGATCATCATCTTTAGCGGCGCAACAACCTGTATCCGGTTTAAGCCTGCCTTAGTAAGGAACTCGACATTCCGGTTTGGGCCGACGTTCATCAATTGAATATTCGTAAAAGCTATCATCCTATCTGAGGCAGGATCTGCCGGGTATTCTTTTTCTACCATAGATGTTGCCCTTATAGACTTTCCGGGTTCGATCACCGTCATCCATGCGGATTACGTGACCCGCCCACTGCAACATATTGAGCCGGATTTTATCCGCAACCAGACGGTCGCGGTATCGCTTATAAATTTCGTCGTTATATAAGCCAGAGAATTCTCATGTAGGGCGCCAACAATTTCTCACAGGATTCTTCTCCTGAACGTGGCCAAGAGTTCGCAATTTTTCTTGCTAAAAATCTCCGAGGAATATATGAGGGCCGGCAAGATCATTCTCTTGTACAGTAAGACCTTTGACCCTATGGTGAGATGTTTCGACCGGAACAGTTTTTATAAGCTGAAATAGGCTCTGTTGGTTGGTTGGTTGGTTGATCTGGATCAAGATAGATTGTACATCTCGGGTTGTTTTTCCTATAATGTTAATATCGTCAAAATAGACCAGTAGTTGAGTGGACTTCAAGAGGATGGTGAGCCTCGTATTAACATCAGCACCGCGCTTTAAACACAGGATCAAGCTAGAATGGATGCATGATAGGGCGTCTCCTTGTCTTAGACCGTTGTCCATGGAGAATGGTCTCAAGAGTAATTCTGCTGCTTTTATTTGACCTCGCACATTAGTCAGAGTCAACCTAATTAGTTTGGTCGGGATACCGGGAATTCTCTCATGGCCGTGTATTTTTAGCCTGGCTATGCTATCATAGGAAGCCTTGAAGTTGACGAAAAGATGGTGCAACTGATGACCATATTTCAAAAGTTTTTCTATCGCTTGAAAAACTGATTTATTGCTGATTTGCCTAGGGCGAAGCCCCTTTGGCATGGGCCGATGATGTACTGAGCGATGGTACTCAGCAACGTGGTACCTCTATTATTGCTGCATTGCGTGTTATCTTTTTTTTTTTTTTTTTTTTTTTTTTGTTTATGGATGGAGGTGGAAATCTTAGAAAGACGCGCCAGGTTGCAGCAGTGTGTGGGATTCACACCCACTAAAACCACCCCCACTCTTCCGCCCCTCCCCGCGGGACCACCGTGAAGTATTACTTCGCGGGGGAGGCTCTGGTTCGCTATACCAGCTCGTCCATGTTACGTCTCCGTCGCGCCGCCTTCCGAGCTCGATCCAACTCCAGGAGTTTTGTCTGCACCACGGCTACTGCCTCATTTACCGCCATCCAGTTTTCCTCCGACTTCAACATCTCTTCCACCAGGTTGGAGGGCTCGATGTCCGCCCCTAAGATGCTGTTCAACCTCCTTTTCTGCTGCAGAAATCTGGGACAATAGAACATAACGTGCTCCGGGTCCTCGAGTGTAGCACCGCATTCAGGACAGTTGGGAGACTCGTCCAACTCGAAGCGATGCAAGTACTTCCTATAGCCACCGTGTCCCGTAAGGAACTGTGTCAGGTGGTAATTCAATTCTCCGTGCTTTCGGTTGACCCATTTCTCGATGCACGGGATCAATGTATGAGTCCACCTGCCCTTGTCGGAGTTATCCCATCGTTGTTGCCACTTGCCACACAACTCTCTCCTGATGGCTTTTCGGAAATCCGCATTCACCTCTGCTGGATTTGCCTTCCGTTTTCCGTAGAGCCAGTGTGCCTCGCTCGCTAGAAGATCTATAGGGATCATTCCTGCGATAACACACACTGCCTCCGTCGACGCCGTCCTAAATGCGCTGCACACCCTTAGCGCAATTGGCCGGTATGCCGAACATATCTTCCTCCGGTTGACAGCGTGGTTCAACGCTCCCGCCCAGACAGGGGCCGCGTATAGCAGGATCGACCTCACCACTCCCGCGATGAGTAGCCTGCGACTATACTTCGGCCCTCCCACGTTAGGCATCATCCTTGCAAGGGATGAGCTGGCATTTGCTGCCTTTTCTCGCGCATAATCCAAGTGTCCCTTGAAACTCAGCTTGGCATCGATCATCACCCCCAGGTATTTGACAACCGATTTTGAGACGACCTCACGATTACCAACCCGGATGGTAACCGTGTTGTTCTTCCTACGGTTGGTAATGAGGACCGCCTCCGTCTTTTCGTCCGCCAGGTCCAGCTTGACCATTCGTAACCATGACTTGATGGTATGAATGGCTTCATTTGCATAAAGCTCCACGTCCTCGGGATGCTTTGCAATTGCAACTACCGCCAAGTCGTCCGCAAAACCAATCAGCGTTGTCTCCTCCGGCACGCGAAGGCCAAGCACTCCGTCGTACATTATGTTCCACAGCAGCGGTCCCAATACAGAACCTTGAGGCACACCTGCTGTCACAATGTACTCCTTCGGCCCGTCGTCCGTCTCGTACCAGAGAAGTCTATCCGAAAAGTAACTTTCGATGAGCCGAGCCAAGTAGCTAGGAACACCCAGTTTGGCCAAAACGCCCTTAATCCAGCCCCAGTTGGCTGAGTTAAAAGCATTTTTGACGTGCAGCGTCACCAGAGCACAGCATTTGCCCATGGCCATCGCATTTCGAGCCAATTCCACGACCTTTGCTACTGCATTGACCGTAGAACGGGCTCGCCGAAACCCATATTGCCGCTCTGAAAGACCACCCGCAAGCTCGATGAACGGGAGCAGCCTGTTGTATATCACCCTCTCCAACATCTTCCCCATGGTGTCTAAGAGACAAATAGGGCGATATGAAGAGGGCACGCCGGGTGGTTTTCGAGGCTTCGGTAGCAAGACCAGTTTCTGCCTCTTCCACTGGGCGGGAAACACTTCTTCCGCCATGCACGATTCGAATGTGCTTGCGAACCACCTTGGTCTGGCCTTGACCGCCACCTTCAGAGCCCTGTTCGGAATTCCGTCCAATCCCGGAGCCTTGCTGTCCCCAATACGTCTGCAGATTTCCCAAAGTTCCTCTTCGGTAACATCAGGGATCGAGAAGACGTCCTGTTGAGCTGCCAGTTGGGGTTCTCTTTCGTCCTGCTCCTGCTGCGGGAAAAGAGTTGCAATTATTTGCAACAAGAGCCGTGGGCATGTCACCTGAGGTGATTTTCGCCCGCGGATCTTCTTCATTACAACTTGGTAGGCTGTACCCCACGGATTCGTATTAGCCTCCATGCAGAGCTTCTGGTAGCATTCCCGCTTGCTTCTCCGAATGGCCTTCTTAAGGTTGCTTCGCATATCCCTGTATTCCTCCTCACGCTCCTGGTGCTCTGGCCTTCCTCTTGTCCTGTGGGAAAGTCTCCTCGCTCGGAGACAAGAGGATCTCAGGGCAGCGATCTCCGTGTTCCACCAGTAGTTTGGCCTCTTGCCGTGGTGCAAACGTCGTCGTGGCATCGTAGCGTCGCATGCTTCGGTTACACGCTGAGACAGTTGTGTGACCCTTTCCACCGCTGTTCCATCCGGATCATGGGCTCCCTCCAATGCGGCCAGGAATGTCTCCTCGTCGAAAGCTCCGATAGACCAGCCAGCGGCCTTAGCCTTTCCACCTCCAGAGCGTCGTTGACTGCTTCCCCGGTTCCCAATGTGGAGGAAGATGGCCTGGTGGTCACTGTGGGTGTAGTGCTCACTCACTTGCCAAGCCATCCCCCTCACCAGTGAAGTGCTAACAAATGTCAGGTCAACGATCGAACCCGACCCTCTTCCTCGAAAGGTGGGCACGCATCCAACGTTGGCCAGCACGATGTCCAGCTCCGCAAATCACTCCAACAGAATTTGACCTCTGGTGTTCGTCGATCGGCTTCCCCACTCCAGGGCCCACGCGTTGAAATCGCCCGCAATGATTTTAGGGCTGCGGTCTCTAGCATCCAACACCAGACTGTCTAACATCTCCTCATATTGTGCTAAGGTTGCACTAGGAGGAGCGTAGCAGCTGTAAATATGGACACCGTTGACCTTCGTCCTTATAAAACCGGCATTGCGTGTTATCTCCCGTTTTATATATGAGACAGCTAGTGCCTCGTTCCCAATCGTGAGGTATTCATTCACTGTCCCACACCTTGAGCATCAGTTAATGAACCGCTCGATATTCGTATCAGTCCTCTCTAAATTCGCTTTCGGGAATCTTTTAAACATCCCTAAGGAAGTGGACGCTCATGGTTTTATTGTGGACTTTTATCATTTGCAAAGTTTAAGTTCACATCTCATCGTCAAGTTGAATCCATTTTCTGGTGCCCGTTATCTATATGTATATTTAAAAATTGCTCGATTTTTTCAGTTTCAAAACAGGGTTGCGCTTGGAAATCTGATCAGTTAAATTTTTACCTTAATATGGGGCATCCTTCCGTTCTCTAACATTTTGCAAATGATTTCAAACTATTGAAATACAATAATTGTATGTTTTGTTTTCTGCTGAAAGCTTTTGGTGCAAAATCTAACTGTTGGGCAACTCTCTTATAAATTCCTCTTTGCTCAGTAAGGCATATGGTTTTTCACAGTATACATTAGTGGAGTAAATTTTAGCTCGAATGGAATCAATCCACTGGCCCACGATGGCCGATGAGTGGTTGGCCCTGGAACTGTGACGCAGACAGCGCTGGAATAGTGCAAGCTTCTCACGAAATTGCCAGAAATCGTTAGCGACGGTACATATGTGTGGTTGATATGTTATGCCCTATATAGTGGCTTATGCTGACGATATATGCCTTCAAGGGATGTGATGATAAGGCTATGAGAGCTAAGAGGGCCTGAAATTCTCAAAAGGATATCAGTCAATATAATAAATACTAGAGCTTCGCCTTTATAAAACAAGAAAATCCAGCATCACCTTCCTTCTGGCTGAAATTTATGTATTTGGCCTTTGAGAGAGCTGTTCGAGAATTATCTCCCGAAAACGCCTCTACCGTCTTCTGGAATGTTATATATTATCGGATGTTGATGATTTCCCGCTCTACACACTGCTTTATGCAGATGATGCTTTCCTAGCATCTAATAGCAAAAATGATCTCGAGCAACTTGTCCAAAAATGGAAGGATCGCTTCATGCAACACGGTCTCAGATTGAATCTAAACAAAATTGCATTTTTGACGGCCGATCCCCATGAAACAGGCACAATCACTGTCAGCTGCAGTGGTCTGCCTAGAATTGAGCGATCCAAATACCTCGGGTCAACGCTATCAACCAATGGAGAACTGCGTTATGAAATTGCTTCACGCAATCTGGATGAAGTGGTGTTCCACAACTGGTGTTCTTTGTGATCTACCTATTAACGAACATCTCAAATCTAAAATCTACCGCAATGTCGTCCGTCCTGTCGCTCTCTATGGTTCTGAGTGTTGGCCAACTATAAAAGACAATGAACGGCGTCTTGCGGTAATAGAGACGAAGATGTTACGTTGGACTAGTGGCGTGACACATTTTGATCACATCCGAAATGAGGATATCCGCGATCGTTATGGGGTTGCATCGATCGTAGGAAAATTGCGAGAGGCGTCTTCGATGGTATGGTTATGTAATTCGTGCTAACGAGAATTCACTTGCCAAGATTGGTCTGAACATTGAAGTCGATGGTAAACGACCAAAAGGCAGGTCGAAACAACGGCGTGATACGCTGGATGCGGATTTAAAATCCTCGAGATTGCACTCAGATCAGGCATTCGATAAAGGGACAAAGACTGAAGAAAAAGAAGAAGAATCGGTGAAATACTAGCTAGAAAGCAAAAGAACTTGTGATTATGAAAACAAACCCCAAAGTGCAAGGTCAGAGGATAGTATTGGCCCCGTTGCGAAAATTTGGATTAGTACCCGCGATGAAGCGTAAAAGTTAGAAAACGTCTACTTAATCAACAGCAAAAGCTCTGCTACCAAATTCTATATCCATTTCTACGTGATGATCGCTGGGAGCTCTTTCTTAACGAAAAGTACATGCGGAGAAGGATGAAGGTGGGTCTTCTGCGCTTAAAAACGGGAGAAAATGGTACTGGAACTGGTGCTCCAAGTTTCAGTTTCGGTAAGGTTGACAATTTTGCATAGAAAACGTTTATTACTATGCGACAAAAGAAGCCTTTACTATACTATTTATTATAATCCTCTAAACCATGTGCTCAGAGTATGTTTCCTAGTCATCCAAAAATAAAATCTGTTGTTATCGGCTTTGAAAACATAGGCGGAACGGCTTTACAAACAAGTCAGCAAGATGAAACCATATACACCTCGATGCTCATCCTGATGGAACAAAGATGTGATTTCCTTTTATATGGGTATATTGGAGCAATAGGCCGAGTGTTTTGATGAATTGTTCAATAACTGATGGAATTACAGCCGAACTGGTGGATTGTGGATGCGACTAATTAACTACAGTACAGTAACTTGGTACGCCAAGCAGTTTACTAACTTATGGTCGCGGTTTGGGACAGCGATGGGTGGCAACACAGGCGATATCACTCAATGTAGTAATAATAGATGTATATGATATTCGCTGCTATCTTACTATGCCGGATAACTCCATACGCCCAAGACATCATGGGTCCATACAAAAGAGGCTCTCTACTGCAATGGATGGAAAACTGTTGGAATATGGGTATCGGTTGCACCATCTTATCATCGAATTCAAGACTGCCTATGATACTATGATAACATAGTCAAAGCTTGGCCGAGTACAATGTGGAAGTTGGCTAGCCCGGATAAATTAAAAAACTGGTTAAGCTGACCCTGTCCAATTGCGAGGTCAGTAGAAGTAGCAGGGTCGCTGTTGAGATCCTTCACCATCAACAACGGTCTAAGATAAGGCGATGCTCCATAATGCATCCATTTTAAGTTGGTGTTGGAAAAGTGATGCGCGATGCTGTTGTTAATGCGAGAGGTACTATCCGCTTCAAGGTCATCCAAGGCCTATGCTGACGATTGACATAGTGAGAAGAAAAACTCGAAGTGTACAAATGGTCTTCATTCAGATCGAATATGGGGATCGAATATCTTGGGCTGCACATTAATGAAATCAAAATGAAATACATGGTGGCAAATGTGCGCATCAAAAACGAAGAAAATAGTAACATCAAATATCAGTAGTCAACTGAAAACAAAGAAAGGAGACTACAACTTTGAAATCGTTGAAAATTTCTCCTATCTAGGGTTGAAATGAACAGAGGCTATTTCAGTTTACAAAAATTGTTTCGCTCGAAACGTCGATAGGATCAAAGCTTCTATCATACAAGACAATGATTTTGCCATTCCTCATGTATTTCTCGGTGACTTGCTTTTTTAGCATGAAAAATTGGAAACATTTAGACGTGTTTGAGAGAAGGATTCTTCTCACCCAGGAATTTTGGCCCGTCGGAGGATGGACGATTTCGTAGCCTATATAACGATGAAATTTACGACTTGTACCGCGACCGTTTAGTTGTGCATAAAATCCAGCTGAATAAATTGTTGGCGGCGGATTACCTAATCCATACAGGTGAGAATGCTCCAGGCCGGGAAGTGTATAGGAGTAATAACTGTGATAGAAAAAAATAGACGTAGATAATCTTGCCTAAGATAAAGTAATAGCATAGGTCACAATGCTAGACAGAATTGGTCGCTTTGGTGCAAATGGCGATGTTTCCAGTACCTTATTAAGGCAGGCCTACACCGGCCACCGGTTGTTGCGCCGTTGATAATGACAGTGCTTGTTAGTGGAAACTATAATTTTGGAGTTGGTTATTAACTGTCAGCTAGTGTGTGCTTAGCAAGGATTTAGTGGTTAGGTTTAGTTAGAGTAAATTTCATCGTCTAGTGATCCGAGGAAATGACCATGTCTTAAATAACGTCACTTGATATATTTGTGCTGTACTTATACGAGTGGAAGGAGATAGACTCATGGCGAACATTAGCAGCGCGGATGGAACAAAAACGTTGTTGATGGGGTAGTAATATATTAGAGGATTCCAAATATGCGTTGCTTTAATTCACTGTTTGGTTCCATATTTACATTGGCATTCAAGAAAAATATTTCAAAAAAATTTTTATAAGTATGGAGATATGTAGTTTTTGCTCTTGGCTTTTTGTAAATGATTCTTGGAATATTTTAAATATTTAAAAGATCGTTTCTTTCAATTTGTCATTGTTTTAGGAAGTTGTGAAAATCAGAGCTGGCTCCCTTTAAAAGTAGAAAAATCCGGTTAACGGAGAATCTCTTTCCAATTTTTCCAATTTCTACGTATTAAAAATTCTGACTTATCCATCCTTTTATTTCAGATTTCTATAGGGACTATTTTTCAAACTATGAATGCAATCAACCCCTTTTGGAGAATGCAAAGTTGACGGCGACGTCATCGTTGCGGGAGCGAGGACCGGAAAATGCTCGTTTGAACGGTAAGTCAATGTGAATGCCTTCTCACACTCATGCATATCCTTTTGTTGGCAATGTCTTTTGTGTTTTGCTATTAGTCTAGCATTATGCAATGATTAGGAGTTCAATTTAGAATGACTGCCTACGTACATATTTATCATATTTCAAGTGCTCGTAGAGTGTTATTTGTAAGAAGATGCTTTTTCATTGAGATTTGTTGGTTGATATGGTGGTGATATAGGAGAGCTGTTTTCGTTCTGAAGTTCACTAGGAACGTATTATAATCAACAATGTTTGTTTTTGTGCACTTGGGAGACAAAACGGGACAAAACGATTGGAGATGTTGAATGTGTGGAATGATTTTGTAATTTTGCGCCGTTTGTTGAATATATTATTAATCATTATCCAAATTTTTA
Source organism: Hermetia illucens (assembly GCF_905115235.1). Classification (NCBI taxonomy): domain Eukaryota; kingdom Metazoa; phylum Arthropoda; class Insecta; order Diptera; family Stratiomyidae; genus Hermetia; species Hermetia illucens. The sequence continues at coordinate 111,998,135 of NC_051850.1, read as the reverse complement.
AAATTTTGTGCATTCCGAATTTCATTTTTGTTCCATTTTATGTTAAATTGTATAGGTGCCGACGCTTGTTTTCAACGTGAATCTTTTGTTTGTAATGCTTATATGGAATCCAATCAAAAGTGTTTATGTAAGATATAACTTGAATAGGGATCTTATCTTGCCAAAAGTAGAAATCCAGACTTGTTTAAATTCTAATGGAGGACAGTATATGCAGTGACTCAAGTTATAATCAGCTTGTTAACTAAAAATAGAAATTGTTGAGCAGTTGATATGAAGTCCAGGCTGATATGTTTTGCCATGGAAATAGTCGACCAGAGTGCTCGAGTCGATTCGCTCATTTCATGAAAGATACTTTATTCTGGTTATTCTTGCCATTTCCCGGTATCGAGCGTAAAGAAGAATTATACATACATATGAACGACATAAATTCATACGCACACTCTTCCCTCTTTCACCTTAAAAAAAATCAATCGTTGTTGATAGCCTTGAAGATAAAATCAACTTTGCTCCGGATTTCACATTTTACCCAGTCTAAATGCCATCTAATTGGCATCTGTTGCTCCTAGCTTGATGGATTTCTGAGTGTTACCTGTTTTACTAAACTTCTTATATTAAACATTAGATATTTTTTTTCTATTCGCAAATAATATTTTTTGTCAATTTTATTCGATTTTTTTGCCATTTTTTACCGGAACCATTATTTTATCAACAGTTTTCCAAGAAATTTTCTTTGGTTTTCACACATTACCTTTTTTCTTTATCAATTCCCGCTTCCTCCTGCTTATTTCAACTGACAACCAAGCGAATCTCGCCCAACATTGTCGAAATTTATCGCTTCGAAATGAAAGCAATGGCAATATTTTGTTTGAGGGGAATTTTTTAGGTTTTGTGTAAAATAAAACCTTATTAAAATCGGCTTACTGTCTGTCTGCCTGTCCATTTTGACCAAGCATAGTCGTGCGGTGCATCAAATGAAAGGTCTCGATTAGAACTTTCCGAAATCGATATTAGTTTTGATATAGGTTGCAAAGGGGAGGAATGCAGGGGTCCGAAAAAGGTCAGTTATTTTAAGGACCCGTTCTCAGAAACTATCGAACCCAAATATCTGAAAATAAATATGATATCTAGGTCTCAAAATACTGTTTAAATAGAGTTAATAATAGTATATCATCATATTCATTATAAACAATTTTTTTAGAAATTGACTGGGGACCCTCCTTAAACTTATCCTAGAATCATTAACCATGCATCATTCCGGTAATAAAGGTTATACTAAGGAGCATAATACTACCAAGTTGGTGGAAATAATAGGTGAAAATTGTTACTTTTGTGAAAATACTCTGCATTCTAAAACTTTGAATGTCAGTATCAACTAAAATGAATGGTCGTACAAATTAAACGCATAAACATTATGAGCTAGGTACAAATGGGACTCAAATATGTTTATATAATAAACAACACATAAAACCCTTCATACCTGAAGCATTCAGCTTCTGGTGTCCCGACTTGTTTACTTAGTTGACGAGGCACTCAAACATTGAGCTTAAAACTGTTATATGGTCACTCTGAAGTTCTTTATCGACTGTTTACATGTCGGACGATATAAGGGTGCATTTTCCCATCAACACTTTCAGAATGAAAGTGAAGGAATTATCGTCATCAAACGATAGAGCAACTTCACCACAAGCAGCACAAATATTTTCCTATGGCAGCATATCATTTTTAAGGTTTTGTGTAAACACACCTTATTAAAATCGGTTTACTGTTTGTCTGTCTCTCCGTCTGTCTGCCTGTCTGTCTGTCTGTCTGTCCGTCACACGCATTGTTCTCAGAGACGGTTGTATCGATTGGCACCAAATTTGGTAGAAAGATGGGAACTGTGAACGCTCACGCATATAGTTACATCCTTTTACGTCGAATTTAAGGGGGGGAGGGGGTCCCCATACATGCAAAAGGGGGGTGTACATTTTTTTTCATCAAATATAGTCATGTGGGGTATCAAATTAAAGGTCTCGGTTAGTACTTTTCGAAGCCGGTCTTAGTTTTGAAATTTGGTTAAAAGGTGGGGAGTGCGGGGGGTTGAAAGTAATCATTTTTCTAACGAACCCATTCTCAGAAACTACTCAACCGAAAAATCTGAAAAAAATCGGGGGCTGCCACAATATGGTGCTTAGGCTCCGAAATACCCCCATACAGATACCTGCTCAAATAAAGTTAATAATAGTACATTACTATAATTTTTAGTAATTGACAGGAAAACTCCCCTTAAATTCACCCTAGAATCACAACAGCAATGTAGGCTATAGCATAGAGCATGATCCTACCAAATTTGGTAAAAACCGCACTATTATTAACAAAGTTATACTAGGTCAAAGCTGTCGCTCCTCTGCAAATTCAAGACTATGAATGTCGATATCACTTAAAAGTGGATATATTCACATAATATATGCATATTTTACGTGCTACATGCTAATGGGACAAATGCACACTCAAATCTCTTTATAAAAGAAATACACAAAACCTTTCATACCTGAAGCGTATAGCTTCCGGTTTCCCGACTTGTTTTCATTGTAATAAAATTATAAAATGTATCGAATTTTTCCATAATTTTCATTTATTTTTCCGTTCAGAAACTTCGTCCGGAGCAGACAATTACTGAATCAAATCAGGGTAATGATCACGAGCGTGAGCGAAATGCTGACACATTGCCTCCTATGCTGTATCGTAGTCTTGTAGTGTATTGCAATGGACTTGAGTGAAGTGCTCTAACACGCTTCAAGGCAATTGAATTGTGTGGAAATAATTATTATTTCCGAGTTATAACAAATTCAGCGGATACCGGATTTTACCTAAGACTAACATTAAGTGCCATGCATTTAGGCTCAGACGTTCCTCCCTACTTAAAAATAATACATAAGGGCTGTGGTGGCAGTGGCGGGTAGTAGTTTAGTTGACGAATCCGTCGAGTTATCGCAATTCCGGCTGATGTCGGATTTTATTAATACTAGCACTAAGTGCCAGTGCAGAATGGTATATTTTTGTATGGGTTAAACGAGACTGTGTGGGAGTCCCAGGGCATCTAGGTAAGACGTGAGGGATTCAGGTATAATACATTTAGTTGACAATATTATAGGAAATATAACTACCCTCTTGAGTCGTCAATTTCTTCTGATGTGCCGCAGACAAGTGTTCACGAAGGCTTAGAGCTTTTGAGTAACAGTGGTGATAACTTTCCACGTGCCACTCCCATATAGCAACACAGATACAACATTACCACAAAACAATTTCAACTTGATTCTTGGTGTTGAGATAACTGCATTTCCAGATTCTAGACAAGGCAGCAAAAGCGGATCTAGCGCCATTAATGCGTCGAGTGGCATCAAGTTCGGTACCACCGTCGGCCAAGGTCCATGACCCGGTGAGGGAGCAACCAGATGTCATCAGCGTAGTAGATCGATAAAATGTCATTGTCCATGTAAGTCCTCCGGACAAGGTAGCCTGAAGAACGTCACCGATAACAAGAAGAAATAATATCGGTGAAAAGATACAACCCTGGCGGACTTCAAATTTCTTTGAGATTTTACCTCGGTGTAACGCGTGACTTTTTGCCCCATCATATGTTGCTCTGACAATAGCTGGTAGTTTCGCTGGATTGCCCCTCTTGCGTAGAACACTCCATTCACATTTCCTGTTCACGCTGTCGAAAACTTTCTCCAAATCAATGAAGACAAGTGAAGCGAAAGACTGCACTGTTCCAAAATGATCGGTAGTGTGTTGATGTGGTCAAAGGATCACAAGGTGGTCAATCTGTTCTATCGTACGGTGTCGGGTGAGTTGAAACCTAACTGACTTTATGGTAGGCTCTGTGCCCGAAAAATCTTCCACCAATTACGAGGCGGTGGAAGCTGCAGAAATCCATAGACCTCCCACATTTATCGTTACGGGATTAACCAAATTTCGGTAAATTGACATGTTAATTTTTAATAAGGGTAATTTCATAAATTGTAAGTAACTATGACAAACAAGTTTAGCGATATTTCATATGAAATTTCAGAAAGATCAGTGAAAAAGGAAGCCTGAATACGCACATTTGGTCTTGCTGTTCTGTGCTAGTGAACACCAAAATGCATATGGGGCGAATGCACCCTATCTAAAAACTATGTAAAATTGGTTTCGAAGATTCCAAACAAGACACTTTTCTCTGGAGGGCGAACCGCACGAAGGTCGTCGCAAATCTTCGACTGTTGATAAGAATGTCGGCTTAGTGAAAGCTAAAATAAACAAAGCTCCCAGATTGACCCAGAAAATGGTTGTCAATGAATTGGCCTAGAATACTATGGCGGTGTTAAGAATATTTGATCATCATCTGGGATACATGAGTAAATTTTCTCGATAGGTTCCATGCATTTTGAATGACGCTTAAAAGGAGGCACGCGTTAATTTCGTTAGATATTTCCTTCTGACATCTAAGAACGGTCAGTCTAGCATTTTCGACAAATCGTTACAGATGATGAAGCTTATTTCGATCCGGAAACCAACCATGGTATAGAGCGCAGAAGGAGCCAACCAGTCCGTGAATACAAGGGAACAAAAATGATGACGTCAAATTATTTCACCAGAGCCAAAATTGTAGCTGCTATTCTTCTGGAAACTGATCAAATAGCGAAGTGGTACATAGAAACGTGTTCACCACCAATTTTCAAAAATTTGCTTATTAGCAAAAACAAACTTCGACGCTATTTTCTACACCATGTCGATGCACCAGCTCACACTGCTTAAAAAACCAATAACTTTATTGCGTTCTCAATCATCGAAGTTTAAAATTATCCCCGACTTTTCATCTCAAATTCGATATTTTTGTGGTAAATGTTTACAAAATTTCTTCTAAATTTTTGCGACTATTTAGCCAAATAATAATAGCGTTGCCGACACATAGGAAAACTTTTTTTTTTGCTTTTTGTCGGCACAGGAAAGGAATTTTTGAAAAAACGTGCTCAACGTTTTTAGAGATGTTATTCCTTCAAGAACGAAGGCATTTTTAATTTTTATATTATATGTTTATGTATAATTTGATTGCATATTTTATATAGAATAAGATGTGTCATTGCAATTTTTCAAAAAGTTGTCATAAAGTAATCACTTTCATTTCTCGCTTCTGTCAATATTTTTGGTGAAAAGAAAACATGCTTATAGTAATTTTTCCAATTTATGGTTGATTTATCGGTAAAAACATGCCTAAAGGAATTTTCTTAGTTTGTTGATTTATTGTGTTGTTAGAAAACAATTGCCCGAGAAGCTGAAGAACTTTATCGTTAAAATGCAAGAAGGAAGGGTAGCCAACGTCCGAGCAAATCAACTGAGGCTCATGACGTATTGTATGAACATATCTGTTTAAAATGACGTCTTCATGTCGTAGGTTACGCCGACAATTCGTGGAAGTTAGGAGTCGCTACACGTACGGCTAGAAATATTTTGCTGTAGACAATGCATGCAAAACCGATTGCTTTCCGACTTACTCGAAAGCCATTAACACTGGAAAAAATTTTACACAAGATTATGATTCGTGAGAAAGTACTTTGAAAGTGTCAAAAGCTGTATCGTGAATCTTATTGTTCGGTTAATCAAAAGCTGTACTCTTTTCAACAGAAGGAATTCTTCATGTACGACTATTTTTTGGAAAACGCTAGGACGTCTTGTGATGCAGTTTGCCCAATGACTTAGGTCGTGGGTCTAAGGACGGCAGCCAAATACTGAAATTCATTATCGGAATCTATCCTACCTCATTCCCGCGATAAATTGGGTAACAGTTGGTTTTTATGCACGACGATAATCTGAACCTTTTGGCTTGAATGACCAAGAGTTGGCTAGTCGACAACCATGTAAACATCCTCCAATGGCTTGCACAAACCCCCCGCCAAAAAGATTAGGGGATGCCATTTCTTAAAAACAACTGAACTGTACACCGCGCCAATGGATAACAGTGGACGAGACTGTATTAGGTAGATCTCATTTTATGGCTTGTTGACTCCGTTCTTCAGCGCTGTTGTGCAATTATTATTGCGAAATGAACGGCGATAAATTATTATATTTTAATTCGCCTACTTGTTATTTTTTCCTTTTTGTTAAAAATTTTCGTAAAAAATTGAATTCCATGAGTGACCACGTGTTTTTTCCGCCAAAAATTTTGACGAAAACGCCAAAGACGAAAGTCGTTACTTTACGATTTTTTTCAAAAATTGAATAACACATCTTATTCTATGTAAAATATGCTACAAAATCATATATGAACATATAAAGATTGAAAATACAATTGTTCTTGAGCAAAAAACATCTCTAAAAGTTTTGAGTACATTTTTTCCGCCATTGTAGATTTTTTATCTAGCTTGCTACCGAAGTTTGCCTCGGCGTAACAATTCACTGGTTCCAGTTTGCTTTTTCTATAAAATCTAGATCCAGCAGTTCTTTTATGTGTGGCAGAACTCATTTAAAACTTGTTCATGCCATTTTGAATTATTTTGATATCTGCAGGTCTCGTTGTCATTATCAGTTACCTGAGACATCTTACTAGTTTTTATACGGTCTCCCTTCGTTACATATTCCCAATGGATTTCCACATTCGTTTTCATTTGAATTCTGATTGATTTGCAAGCGGCTCAAAAAGTTTCTCCAGATACGACTTTTGATTCAGAACGACTTCATTGCTGTTTCCTAATATGGTTCAGCTTCACTTGAACCATGTCTTCAGTGTTATTTCTATTTTTTCAGTTTAAAATTTTCTTATCGTGCTCCTCAGGGTTGATAATTCCGTTTGTCCGTCTCCTTTTTTTAAATCAATCAAACATTTTCATTCTCATTTGGGTAGCAAATAGAATTTCTTCGTTAATAATCGACAATCCCGCTCGTAGGGTTTAAGTCTTACATTGCATTGGTTTTCTTGTAGTTGTTGAGTTATAGTTGAACCGAGCCCGCCCTTTCATTACTAGCCTAGCTTTGTAGTTTTCCATATTTGATTTGCTTTCAAGTTTTCTAATAGATTCGTCCATGCTCATCAGAGTCTATCTCTCCCTTAATTGCGCAAATTTATTTTATATACGTGCTGATTTTCTGAGGAACTTCTTCGGTGAATAATATGAGAACTACTCGATGTTCTTTGTTCTCCCTGCACCTCGAACAGGGATGAACTCCTCAGTCAAGTGCGGACGCATCAGTCTGATACACTGCCATAAGAACAGTTTCTTATAAACTGACCTTCCAGGTTTATAGTTGAAAATTAGACATTTAGCCATCCTAAGACACTGGACCAAACAAATCACTGTCAACCAGTTGGAACGGTTGGATCGCTCGGTGTCTCTGCTCTTTGTGTGATTGCTGTGTGGATTAATCGACGATAGACGTGTCTCATTATTCCATCCTCGGTTTTGTTGACTTCATCTCCATTCCTTGAATGTTTGCATAAATCAAGTATTTTAGCTGTTGTGCAGGAAATCAATGTTTTCGGCAGCCAAGGAATCATTAGTTTCGACTAGATTTCCTCTGAATATCAAGAAGTACAATTCTGAGTCGGTTCAAGGTTATATTGGTACAGCTTGGCTATGTTTCAGTATGTCTACGTTTCTATTCTCGAAAGAAATGTTCAGCTGTTTTGTTTTATTCTTATTACTGACAAAATATTGTACTCCATCTTTTGTATAAAGAGTAAGTCTTAGATTGGCATCATGATCTAATTCTATTGATTTCGCTTGGGATCTTCAAATCATCTCTCTTGGTTGTCTGCAGGTGAGTTCCATTCTTAGCGACGTTGATTCTCGGTGGCTCTTTCAGTTTCACTGCGTCGAGAAGCAACATTGCCTTGTTGACAAGGTAGCACCCAATATCATTGATGACGTACGCAGTTCGTGTCCTTTGTGTTCTTTTTGTTGGTTAGTCGTGTCCATTACTCTGTATGCACCTGTCCAACGAGTGCAAGCTGTTTCATCTTGTACGGCAGTGGAAAAATACTTGATCGATCTGATTCATTTCATTTTATTGCTGCTTAAACGCTATCTTAGACTGTATTCTCTGAAGAGTTTCGATTCGAGCAGGACTTCAAAATTGTATCCAGATGGGCCTTATCGTCGATTTGCCTTGGAAACTTAGTGGAGTAGCCAGTGCGTTTTTGAATCTAAGATTGATCGAATTTCTTATGTGTTCAATGTATTTCTTTCAAGTAAGCCTTCTATGTAGATTTACTTCAAGGGGTTTGGCTTCCTTAGACTGAAAAATGGGTAACTTCCAGTTTGTTTGTTGTTTGTTTCCTCAATGTGAAAGCGTTGACTTTAATTGCCCAGTTGGCCAAGTATTGTTCAACTCCTTTCATGTGATTCTCCAGGAATTGAAATACAACATTGGAATCGGAATGTGTGCAGAGAATTGCCAAATCGTCGGGAAAGATAGAGGTAATTAGGTGTGCATTTTTGCATATCAATTAAAGCGGAGGACCGGGAATACTACCTTGGGGTACACTCGCTTTGATGTTGGATTTTCGTGAGGTGAAACATTTTGGTTTAATCATAAATTTCCTGCAGGTGAGATACGACTCGGGGTTTTATGGATACTTGTGGATATAGGTATTCCTAGGCTAGGTGGTAGACTTTGTTAAATGCCTGCGGAATGGTAAGGAGTTCAGCCGGGTAGTACTTTCCAAAGCACAGCTCATCTCGGAGGCTTAACGTTGGACTTGTTCGACACTTGCGTGCATTCTCCTGAATCCAAACTGGTGAAAAGGAGTAATTTCGTCTTCATTCTTAGTATTTAGAAGTAGCAGTTTCTCAATTACCTTTGATAGCTGGGGAAGCCAGCTAATAGGTCTATATGATATGACAAGCGTTGTATCTTCACTTTCCTTTCTTCGGAATCATAGCTATTTGTGAAATTTCCAGCATCTCCGAAGGTAGCCAAAACGTAGGACAGAATTAAATAAATGTGTTGGTCGGATGATGGTAGATCTTGGTTCTTGGATCATTTTGCCCGTAATAAGGAGGAAATCAGGAGTCTTTCTAGAGTGAAAAATTTGAAGTATAAAATACATATTTACTACTAGCTACGAGTTATGTGTAAATAAAATGGTTCTGCATGTAAATATTCTTTCACGAGTAATTCACAAAGCCTTTCATACTTGAGAGGCGTTAAACCAACTCGGCCATCGCACTGTCCTAAGATCTCTGACTGTTTTCGACACTCAGCTGGGTGCTATACTTTACTGAAACTGTTCTTTTGGCAAGGTGAGGTCCTTTTCACTAATTGCGAAAAATACGTTATGTCAGAGAAGTTGTATTTAGGACTTATTCACAAGGAATTTTGATGAAATTCAAAATGATATTAATTTTTGAGGGCAAATACTTTAATTGCATTTTATGTTCTAAAATATATTTTTTCCAGAAATAGGATTGAAATTTACCGCTGTGTAAATGTCTATAGGTAGTTATACACCCACATATCTGTTTATTGCGTTGATTCTCCTGGATTCCACATTAAATATGTACTTTAAAGGATGTTAGTCGTCATTTTGGTTTATTTTGAGTCTTCAAAGAAATAACCGACAGTGAAATTGGAATAGTAACTTTCACTAGAACGAAACGTTCGACTTAATCTTGTATTCGAACATTTCGGGTTCGTTGTGCGATTAATGTTAATTTGGCTGAAATATAGCGTGTCATTTATTACCTCCTTTACTGCTTCACATCACATTTGAGGCGTTCCATATTTGCCAAAAGCTCCAGACATAACTCAACTGCCGTAATTAGTTATACCCCTTTCACCACTTCCTAGTTGTTGGGCTATATCGTCTAGACTTGATGGGAATTTCACAGAGCAAGACATCTGAATCAATAATTAAAACATAAGTGAAAAGGACCGACAAATTCCAGTTACGCACATGTGTACGTACAAATATATCATCCGGCACCCTAATGTGTCGGTTTGTTTAAAGATAGTTTTCCATTCAGTACCCTTCCTTCCTTCCTATCTAGTCACGTGAAAAAGTTTATTGCTCCGAACTATAACGTCAGCCTTTTTTGTGGATATGCTTCCCATATCAGTTTTGAAAACAGACAAAATCACGAACACCGCACCGGCCGGTACGAAATTTGATTCTATTCTCTCAATGTAACTAAATATCTGCAACTCGACGTCGATTTTTGGGTGTGTTTCACGTTCGGTAAAAGGACTATGAGCGAACTCAGTTCTATTTTAAAAGTTTTCCATTGAAATAAATTATTATGAAACCGAAGCTCATATGGTATTTACCCGTTATGGTTTCATTCAAATTTGCTCGGTTGTATACTCTCTGATTCAATGAGTTGAACTTTTGGTAATACGAATCTGCTTCCCAAATATGGGGAATCGCATGCTTCCAATACGCACACCAGCCATGGTACTTTGGAAGTTCACGTTTCTAAAGGGTGGATTGTTGAGGTTGTAAATTCCAGTTGATTCTTTTATTACGTAAGCGTTCGGTTGACTAACATCATGTTGATGGACTGTAATCACGAAATTATTTAATTTATTCTGGGCAATGATCGGCTAATTTGCCGGGTTTATACTTTGCTGAACCATTGGGGGTGAATAAATCGAATTTGTCAAGAGTGGGTTGATGACCTACCACGGGGAAGTTTGTTTGTACCTAATAAACAATTTGAGGAATTGTCGAATTAACAAAGGTGGACTTAACCTTTTTTGCCCCAAATAGCACTTATCACTTGGAATGTGAAACGTGTGCTGTTTAATGGTTCAATCTCTGATAAACACACTGAACTTTGCTGCTGCTAAGTTATAGTCAGGTTAAATGGTTTAAGTGCCTTATGTTGCATGGGGCCTTGCGTTGTTTCGCTAGCTTCGGACTAGCATCGAGTCGAACAATTTTAATTGGATTTACAGAAAACAATGTGACTCCGAATGCAAACAGGCGAAAAGGCAAGAAAGTAATCTAAAAGAAATCGCGGCCAGGAAATAATGAAAATGAGAATGGGGATTAGAATGCTAGTATTTCTCTTGGTTTCAATTTAATCTGGTTACTTTCACATGTTTTTTTTTTCATTTTTAAGTGATTAGACTCGTTTTGGGAGAGGAGAGAGAGAAAGAGTGGTTGTTTCGATGAGAAAATAATATTGAATTTATGGTGGCCGCGAACTAATAGTGCCTCCCGTTGGATTGGTTTTCTGGTTAGAGACGGTTATTTGGTTTTATTTGCAGCTTACATTGTTGCTTTGTGTCTAAACTTTGTGCAAACATGTACATACATATGTTAGAATAAACATAGTCTTCCTTCTGGCATGTCACACCATATGAAAGCTGGAGCTTTTGTACTCCAGTAAATATTTTTCTATCGATATTGTAGTTCTTTTCGAGAAAAGTGCATGTAGCAGATAAACAAGCATTAAACCACAGGAGTAAAAACTCTAAAAACGTCCCATCTTCCATCTTAAATATTTCTGAATAACATAGTAAGTGGTTCCTTAGATGGTTATCAATCCAATGAACTGAGACCTCTCTACCTCACTATCTCCAGGGTTGAGTTGGTGATTCTGCTATGCCTGAATGCAACAGGCACCCTCATGTGGTGCAGCTGAAGCGTGTACTATGGAAGCTTACACATTCCTCTTACGACGAGGGGGACAATTGCAGCCACGGCGTAAACCCAAGGGTTTGTGCGTTCTTTATAGCACTCGTAATGCAAAGGCAAACGAATCTTTGGACCGGAAGTAGTTTCTTGACAGTTAGCCCCTGCTCCAACTTTAGCCTCCATAGGTAAACACGGACCTCATCACAACATGGTATATTCAGTATACCATTTGCGGTTTCAATCCCTATGTCTTACCTACCTGACCTTATCGCAAAAAGTGTTCGTTTGCCTTTGTTATTCAAGATTTTTTTTCTAATTTAGTTTTGTATCCAAGATCATTTGCCTCTTTTGATATACTTGGAGCCATTTAGCAAAAAGTAATGCGAGTTTGTGTTCATGGAATTTTTACTAGAATCGATTCGATGTCTCTCTGTCCCTCTGTCTGTCTGCTACACCCGATTTTTTCGGAAACGGCTGGACTTATTGTCATAAAAATTGGTGAGAGCGTGTGATCTGTTGTTCCCTCTACATACAACAAGTGGTGCCATTTTATGTTAAGTTTAGGGGGGGGGGGGATTCTCATACATGTGAATGCGAGGTGTAAATTTTTTTCGTAGACTGTGGTCACGTGGAGTACTAAATGAAAGGGCTCGATTAGTACTGTTCGAAACTGGTCCTATATTTGATATCGGGTGAAACATAGGGGAGTAAAGGATCAAAATATGACCTCCAAAAAGTGGAACAGGTCTCGTTCTTAGAACCTATCCAATCGAAAAATCTGAAAAAATCATAGCGCATACATCTCGTTCTGATTTCTGCACAAAGAAAGTTAATAGTAGTGTATTAGCATATTTTAGAAATTTAGCCGGAAACCCCCTTAAGTTCATTATAGAGGTACGAAATTGCAAAATTGGCTGTGGTATAAGGCATAACTTTGGGAAGTTTGAAGGGAATCTAACTATTAACAAAGTTATAGAAGGTCAAAATTTTTACATTTTATGTGAATTTCGTGCATTTTAACATATCAATTCGTCAATACCACAACAAAGTGAGCTCACGTGAATGGGAAGTCGCAAGGAAATATTTCATTTTAGTTTTTTAATCATTTATATATCAAAATCAATTAGCTCAGACGGACATAGGCATATATTTATATGCATATGCTAATGAAGCTTTGGGGTAGTGCCTAATTTAGATAGTTATTTGTACATTGAACAAATGGTATTCAATGTATGTATACTTTTATGCACCTAAATCGGAAATATGTGTACGATCAATGTATATACTTGCATATGTAAGTATAGCATTCGGTGATAGGCAATGTTTCTTTGTTTAGTGTGAGCATAATATCTGTCTGCAATATGTACGTTTGAAGGTTTGGCCTTGTTGGGATTTACTGTCAGACTCTCCCATTCAGATCAGAGACTAAAATCAGAGCTTATTGTTCCAGTTCTATAATCGTTTGTAGGATTTTTCCAACTTGAGTATGCTTATCTGAGTTAGCACCGATGAAGGGAACAAGTGGTTCCGGAAATATCGGTATTTGCAAAATAAAATTCAACCCTAGCGAATAGGAAAAACAAGTTTTATTATTTCAAATTGAGTATGCTGTCGTTTTGATACGTGCTGTATCTGAGTATATCTTGGCCTTACTAGAGGACACGTAACATATGAGCTGACCTCCTATGTTCACGAGTCCGGGTCAAGTTTCTTGATTGGCACTATATCTGGAATAACATCGTTGCCCGGGCTAATGATCGGTATCGTGGTTTGAAGCCAATTTTTGGCCTGGCCTTACGCTAATAGTCGCTCGTGAATTGAAGCTTAATCTTAGATAAAATAACCCTTTGCAAAGTCATGCTTTGTTTGGCGTCTTCACTGTAGCTTTTCCTAGGTCTTTTTGATCCATTGGATCTTACTTCCGGGATATGTTTGCTTCTCAGTTCTTGGAAAGAAGTTTAGGAACCAAAAGCCTTCGGTGCCTTTGATCCTTTGATCTTCCCTTTCTCACTTGGTCGAATTTATCTTGTCAGTTTTTGTGTTCGCAGGAAATGGGACTGCCGTTGAATATTTGTCTTTTTGTCGTTCGTTATATACCCTTTTTTCTAGATATAGTTAACCTTTCCATTCCGGAACTGGTATCCGTGGATTTGTCTATAGAATTTGTGTTCGTACTAATCTGACCAGGTTCACGGGTGCTCCGTTTCCTTTGGCGCTTGTAAGTACATATTTCGGGAGCAGCTTACCCCTTCATCAGTACAAAGCTACCTTAGCTTTGTACTGATAAAGGGGATAAATTGCTCCCAAAATATATATTTCGGAAACTAAAAATTGTAGTTTGGAGGAACCTACCCTTATCTATCAATTTCATATTGTCATTTCATTTTTTAAGGTTTTGTGTAAATACAAAACCTTATTAAAATCGGTTTACTGTCTGTCTGTCGGTTATAGCGATTGACACCAAATTTTGTAGAAAGGTGGGGACTGTTCTTTTATGACGGATTTAAGGGGGGGGGTCTCCATACATGAAAAAAGGGCGTTTAAATCTTTTTTCATCAAATATAGTCATGTGGGGTACCAAATTAAAGCCGGGTAAAACATAGAGCATGATCTTGTGGCGCGGCAGGATTCGCGGCATTTGAAATTTATTTCGAATGTTGCGAATACCAGCGGACAGATGACGTCACCGGCGCTCTTCACGCAGTTTAGACCTCGCTACAGGAGTGAAAAGCAGAGTGCCATGTAGGTGATGACAGATATATTGAAAAAATTGAGAGGTAAAAGCGTAAAAGACACACAAGAAACTAGCAACTCCTCGTCTGATATTTTAGTGCGCTGCTACATAGTTGTTGTGTTATCATTTTTATTATTATTATAAAAATAAAGTAACATAGTTTCGCATTCGTACGATAGATCATAGAGAAGATAAAAATAAAGAAGTGTTTAAAACGTTAATAACAATTGGTGACCCCGAAAGTCGCGCACAGTGCTGATCGAATCATTGCAAACGTAATGCAATTTCTCTGACCACGTACTTAGTGCTATATTAAAGAATATTGTGGGGAGGCCACCTTGATTCAGCTCTTCCTTCGAATCAAAAATTTCTGTATGTTCAGATAGTTTGCAAACTCGACTTTTATAAACTGGGAATAGTCTAAGATTACTCCTAAATAAGGGGAGTCACCATCGGAATGAGTTATTCAAAGCGTTCTATCTTCTTACTTAGATAGTGCTTTCTTTGTTTATTGCCTAACTTCTCTCTTCTTTTTTCACCAGATATGGAACAATCATCAATTGATTTTTTATAGGTCCAGCTTTGGAATTGGCTCTTTGCTCATTTGCGCGAAGTTGATGCTTGAATGACAGAACGTAATATTCTCCTGAAACCTTTTAAGCTGTTGACAGCAATTGCTTCGACTTTTGAGTACAAGTACATAGCCCAACCATCTAGAACGGAATTTTGCCTGGACTAATGCTAGGCTTACATTGTTTTCAGAAAGGTTTCCTCCTTATTGCGTAATTCGGTTCGGATTTCTGGAGAGGTGCCCAACCTATTCTGCAACTTATTTGTTAGGAATCACTCAAAGACCACCTGACACTGACCTATGCCGATTTCTATTTATATGTAACAAGCGAAAATTCTGGAGTCAGAAAATTGTCGCCGAATTAGTAAATTTCCAATTTCTCCTGTTACCAATATGATCGATTATCGGATCGAAGTTACCGGTGCTGGGAAATTTGAGCATTTGCTAATCATTTTAAATAATTACTTACCTGCGTGGCTGTTGATGCTATTGCCGGGTGCATTATCCCAATTGCGGATTGGTGCTCCAAATTCCTATGTGGAAGGCCTCCCAAACATTATCAAGCGTGGATTCTACACATATCTGATAACCTTTCATGGAAGCGGGCGCAGTCGGTTCTTAACACTGGGACAGCCCCACTGGCTGTACACTGATAATCATTTTCCCAACTGACTTGCTTCGTCTTTGTCTGGTGTAGTGGTTCTTTCGATCATCCTGACAATATATAGTTTTTGATCACCGAATTCATTATCATCCTAATGGGACCAGTGATTAATAATGGTGGTATCAAAAATAGGGGCTAACGGTCTCATCCAGGGCAGAGGCAACTCATAAGACGCTGCCTCACCTCTGCCCTGGAAGCAGCGTGACTGAAAGTGGCAACAGGTGGAAAAGGCTCCTTTAGGTATTCGCAAACATACGACAAGGGTGTGAATTATATCCAAGTTGACCGCCAATAATTTGAACCTTAGCTAGGCTAAAGCTAGATTATTATTTTGGATAATGAGGGATCTTAAGTCCACATCCACTTGATGTTGGACCGTACCAAAAGAAGAGCAACTTACTCTCACGTTTTTTTGGTCCACAGACCCCTCATTTGGGGCATAGCAACCAAGCATTAAAAAATAGGGTCTCTATGCTTTTGGTATGTGTCCCGAGGCTTTACTGCCTCTTATCACCCTCTGGGGAGGGGCTACAATAATTTTTAGTCGCCTTCGGAGTACGGTATACTCTGTGTGATTTCAGCATTTAAAAGTTACCACTGCCCATCTCACTCTGGCAGCATATCTTGTTATTAGAGTGTCAGATAGAATATGATTGTTCTCCATTATGCAGTAGAATCCCGGGAAATACGTTTTGAGAAGGTGTACCCTGTCCTCATTGTCCCTACTGTGTTTCGTATCCTTTGTGAGTTGGCATTACAGTCGAGGAGAAATGGTATCTAGGACGCCGGGCAGATTCGAGGGATATTGAACTGGTGGTTTTCGGCTCAAAACTGGGATGTCTTGAGTTCCTTATTAAGGCAAGCTTAGACTGGATATCGGTTGATAATGATGATGATACGGATTACGCAATCTATTGACTCGTTGGTAATAGTAGAACTTGAAATATAAATTCAAATCAACATCAACAACTCAAATTGTTCGTGCGGGTCCGTCAGGGCCTAAGTATATCTCTGCTCTCGTAGTTATCCATAGTCAACCTTGGTGGGTATTTAGACCCTCCCCAACGTTTACATTCATTACAGTTTACATTCTTCCCACTTTAGGAGCAGCGTTATCGGAATAGTCCAACCATTATCAGTTCCTCCTTTGTATTCTGCGGTTATAACCAAACGAAAAGGCAAATTTTTAAGTGAAATGAAGCGCTTAGCTTTTCGTTTCCTTAATCTAATTACTCTTCTCGATGTACTTCCTATTTGAACTTTTTTACATCACAAACCAATTGTTATTGGACATTCGAGGTTATAATCTGGTTTTGTTCAAAACTGTTTTCTTTGCTATTCCATTACTGTCTATTAAATTTAACATGAATTTTCATCTTATATTTCATATTAATCATTAACGTTATTACGCAATGAATTCTTATTCATACTATATACAAAGAAACAAATAATTGCCCGCCTTATTGACTCATCCAACATTCGCCAGAACGTCCCCATTTGTAATTCGTTTCGAATTTAGCGAAGACACAATTTCGAACAGTTTAATTTCTTTCTTTCTTAACTTTTTTCTCGCGCAAGTTGGCACTGCTGATTGTCAACTGCAGCAAGTATCTCTGTCATGTGTCATTTGCTCGTGGCTAGTCTTGTTATGGTTCATTAGTGGGGTGTCGCCGTTTGCTAGGAATTAAGAATCAATTAAGCAATGATCAAATTGCCATTTGCCCGGAAATGCTGCCGAAATACAGTTGTGTGCGCTGGGCGTTAGATTTATCACAGTGGCGCCCGACACTTGCCGAGCTCAGCTTAGCGACTGCATGTTTACAAGCCGAGGAGAAGGCTCGTCTCATGAAATTCTACTTCCGGGATGATTTCGATGCATCCTTAATAGGGCGCCTGCTCATGCGGAAATTTGTGCGGGACACAACCGGAATCGCTTACGATCAAATAAGATTCGAGCGTGATGGACGCGGCAAACCCTTCCTGGTCAATAGCGTCTTGGGACCGTGTCGGATCGACTTCAACGTTTCCCATCAGGGCAACTATAGCGTGCTGGCCGGAATCGTTGAGAGATCAATTGCAGACGAGCCACCTGTGAAAATCGGAATCGATGTTATGAAAATTGAGTATTCAGGTGGAAAGCCATTAACCGAATTCTTCCGCCTGATGACGAGGAACTTTTCCGACGCCGAGTGGAGATTTATCCGGAGCCGACAGTCTGAGGCCGAGCAATTAAAAGCGTTTATGCGATTCTGGTGTCTGAAGGAGAGTTACGTCAAAAATGTCGGTGTTGGGATTACCATGAATTTACAGAAAATAAGTTTCAAGGTGAAGACTGACGACGTAGCGAAAGGGAAGGTGGTTCAGGACACGGTCTTGGAGGTCGATGGGAATTTACTGACGAATTGGTGTTTTGAGGAGCATCTGCTGGACGAGCAGCACAGCGTAGCCATAGCATTTGAAAATTTAGGAAAAATGGCAGATGAAGGCACATTTAAAGTTTTAGGATATGAAGAGTTGATGGAAGGCGCATTGCCCCTAATGGAAAAAGATAATTCTTATTGTCAAAGGGTTTTGGAAAAGCAATATAAACGTTTCCAATAAGATACTCAGATAAGCCAATGAATCTCAGATTTTATAAATCAATAGGAAAATAAAAGTACTTTTTTACCGATAGATCTATAATTTGGTATGTTAGCATTAGTTATAAACTAATCTGTGCCTCGTGGCTCCTGAATTGTCGATTGGTTCAAGCTATTTCGGAGTGACAGGACTTTACCTCGTTCGAGTTCTGATGTCACATGATGTTATGAAGAGACTCTCTCAACTTAATCACGAAGTTATTATAGTGAGTCTTATTTTTCTGTTCTGTTGGGATTGGTAGAATTCGATGATTAGAGATGGTTAAGTGCAATCTTGTGGTGTTTCTAGCGATTAAACTATTAGAATTAAGATGCGCGCGAAACAAACTCAGAACCGCACGCAGTTTCAATGTACAATGAAGATTTCCACGTCGGCAAGGTTGGTCCTAATGGCAGATTACGCCATTTGCAATTTAGTTTTCGTTTTCGGCTGTGCCTTTTGAATATAATTAATTTGCATGAATTCATTTTGAGAATTCCGGAGGACACAATTTGAGTTGCAATAGCTAATTATTAATGTCACCTGCATTAGTCCCATTGCTTCCATTCATAAAAATTGAATTGAATGCACGCAAGTTGATTGTCCGCGTATAAAATCGCGGCATTGCACATAATCTTCATTTATGTACACTAGGCAGAAAAAGTGTGCGTACACTCAGTAGTATGATACTTTTCCTTAGTAAAACAAAAAAATTAAGCTAATTTTTGTGGCGAATTTATTATCCAAACATTACAAATAGTTCCGTAGTTTTAGTGTATTTAATTCACTAAGTTATAAGTCTTACAAAAACCAGGTTATAAAGCCAAAAATTAAAAGAATCGCAATAATTCAGTAGAAAAAGTCTGCGTACAGTAAACAAATATTTAAAAAAAATTATATTTGAGTAAATATGAAAAGCAAATCAGTAGCTTGTAGCATACCCTTTTCTTTTTATGACCTCTTTTAATCTTTTCGGCATAGAAGATACAAGTTTAGATGTTTCTTCAACACTTATTTTATTCCATTCTTCTTGTAATACATTTTTCAGCATATCCTTTGAAGTTATATCGTATTGGCGAATTCTGCGTTCTAATAAATCCCACAGATGTTCTATGGGATTTAAATCTGGCGATTGTGGGGGTGTATGTAACTGTTTGGGAACATTATAAAATAGCCACAGCTTATTAACCTCAGCCGTATGCTTAGGGTCCTTGTCATGCATAAAATAAAATTCGTCACCCAGGCGTAAATTTTCAGCACTTTGTTTTAAATTACGTTTTAAAATATTTAGGTAGTCATATTTGTCCATGGTAGACTCTATAAATTGCAGATTTCCTACGCCACCACTTGCCATACACCCCCAAATCATTATTCCGCCACCACCATGCTTTACCGTTGGCATCAAATTTTCTTTATTCAATGCTGTACATGCTTTTCTCCATACTATTTTTCTTCCTTTTATTCCAAAAATGCAGTATTTACTTTCATCTGAGAAAAGCATATTTTCCCAGAATTCATTTGATTGGTTTACGTACTTATTCGCAAATTTTATTCGTTTTCGCCTATTAGTTAATGAAATAAATGGTTTCTTACGTGCAACTCGCCCATGGTAACCAGCTCTCTTGAGTATTTTCCGTGCAGTATCAGCACAAATTTTTTTGTTGAACTTAAGTTCAATATCTTTCGCGATTTGTGGTGCAGTTATTCGTGGATTCTTTTTCACCGAACCTATAATACTTCGCCTTTCCCTAATCGACAACTTCGATGGGCGACCAGATCGTGGCTTCGATGTTATTATTCTCGTCGATTTAAAGTTGTTAACTACCCTTTGAACAGATGAATGTCGCCTTCCTACTATCCTGGCTATTTCGCGGAAACTTTTTCCTTCTTCCCATAATTTTATTATAACTTTTCTTTCACTTACACAAATCTCTTTTTGCTTCAATTCCATAATAACAATTATACACACAAAATAACGAAAAAACGTCCTTATTTTTCACACTTCAAACACAGCCATAAACCAATAACTCACAATCAATTTACTCCAAATGGCAAGGATTTATATTTCGGGGAATCACCTACATAATTATGTGGCTGTACGCAGACTTTTTCTACTGAACATTTGTGACTTTTCTTATTTCCCTTTTTTTATTTCAGTTTCCTTGAATTCTAATTTCGTAAAAGTGGCCTTATCAAAGCAACAAGACCACAAGCAATATGCAAACAATAAAATGTTTTTAAAAAACTAATATATTCGTGTGTTTTACTAACGAATAACCAGGAACTGTTTAATGTACGCACATTTTTTCTAGCGAGTGTATATGCATCTTGCTATATTTTGACTTCAATTTTTATGAATGGAAGTGACTGGACTAATGCAAGTGACATTAATAATTAGCACTTGCAACGCAAATAGTGCCTTCCGTAGTTCTCAAAACGGAATTATTTAGCGCTGGCATATTGCAAATGACGTGAAGTGTCAACAATCTATCTGTCACGCATCGCAAAAGTTCAATTCTCCGAACTCTTTTGCGTGCCGTTAGCGCATCGGATTTGTAATATATTGCTTCATACAAGTCCGTGTAGTGAGCACATGATCTTGTACTTAGGAATACATGGTTCATTAAACGATTGTCTCATCTTCCTACATAGTGGGAACAGTAAAATGCCAATCCACTATATTCTCATAAGACGCCAACATTTTACCACTGCCACTGATTGCAAAGCCGTTCCTTATGCGACCATCGCACCTCAATATCGGCCAGTGATTGCTGTGCTGTGGATTAAGCCACCGATAAAACAGCGTGAGGAACGCACTGGCCAGCGACTGACACTCGGGATGACGAGAAAGATCTGTATCGACTTGCTAAAAGCCGTAACGAGCGTACACAGGATATCGAACACTTCTGTTGCGTTAATGACAAGGACGATAATTTGTTTACCAATCGGTTAGATGGCGAGAATACTTCGAGCAGATTTCAACTGAAGAATTTGCTCATCCTCCACTTCCACAATCGTTGCCGACATTTGGAGCAGTTCCACCTGTCAGCGCAATTCGTCCCCACGTACTCGAGGAGGGCGATTAGACCCGAGTCTGCAAGGGACTCGTTTGAAGTGGCTCTGCCACGAAGCCTCACCGGAGATTATCTGGTACCATGGGAACCAGGATGGCCCTCTGAGAGCATATGCTCCAGGAGAAATCCTGGAGGATGTGGTCTCGGCCCGGGTTATTTGCGGTTGGCCCCCCCCCCCCCCTAGTGGGAGTTCATGGTGGTTGTGGTTATGCCTACATCGCGGGCAGAGCTCCTCGGAGCTCAAGCGTGGAATTGCGCTGTACAACTCGGGTGCCGTACCCCTTAGTTGTGGCCGAGGTGTTAGATAGGCCTCGCATCCACTGGTATGAATGCTGAGCCTGCACTTAGTATAAACCAGGACCGCTGTGCTTGTATGGCGGGGCTCTGATTGTTGTCCCAAAATCAATCCGGGTCCGAAGAGGACCGTGGGATTAAGCCTTCACGGCAGGTACTCACGTTAAACCCCCAGGACTTTCGTGTCAGCGCAACTGAAGTCGAGGAGACAATAAAACGAATGAAATTGGGGAAAGCCACAGGACCTGACGACATTGCATCTGAGCTCTGGAAAGCGAAGAGCTGGGACCCAACACTGGCTCAATGAATTCTTTAATTGGTTTATTCAAGAAGGCAAGAAAGTACCACAGTCCCAATATGGAAAAAGAAAGGTCTCCACCAGAAAGTTCAAATTACCATTCGATCCGATTACTTTACCATACCATCAAGATTTTTAAGCGCATTCTTGACAACCGTATTCTCGAAATCGTTGAAATAACCGTGAATCAAACCGGATTTGTTAAAAACTGCGGAATTGCTGACGCAATACCATACACGCTACGCGGTTACTCATGGAGAAACACCGTGAGAAGCATCACCCTCTTTACATTGCATTTCTGGATTTAGGGAAAGCATTTGACCGTGTGCCACACGAACTCATCTGGTATGCTTTACGACAACACTTAGTGCCAGAACGACTCGTGCGCTGAGTTCAATTGCTCTACCACGATCCGAAAAGTAAAGTTCGAAGTATGACGGGTGTATCAAAACCGCTTCGTGTTTCTGATGGTGTTCATCAAGGAAGCGCCCGCTCACCACTCCTCTTTGTTCTTGTCATGGACACCGTCACACGGGATATCCAACGTCCAGCACCCTACACACTGCTTTATCCAGATGATGTTTTCCTAGTATCTGATAGCAAAAATGATCTCGAGCAACTTGTCCAAAAATGGAATGATCGCCTCATGCAACACGGCCTCAGATTGAACCTAAACAAAACTGAATTTTTGACGACCGATCCCCATGAAACAGGCGGTCAGCGGCGGCGATCTGCCCGGAACTGAGCAATTTAAATACCTCGGGTTAACGCTATCAGCCAATGAAGAATTGCGTTATGAAATTGGTTCACGCATTAACGCAACCTGGATGAAGTGGCGTTCCACAACTGGTGTTCTTTGTGATCGACGTATCAATGAACGTCTCAAATCTAAAATTTATCGCAATGTCGTCCGTCCTGTCGCCCTCTATGGTCCTGAGTGTTGGCCAACTATAAAAGACAGTGAACGGCGTGTTGCGGTAATGGAGATGAAGATGTTGCGTTGGACTGGTGGCGTGACACGTTTTGATTACATCCGAAATGAGGATATCCGCGATCGTTATGCGGTTGCACCGATCGTGGAAAAATTGTGAGATAGGCGTCTTCGATGGTATGGTCACGCAATTCGTGCTAACGAGAATTCACTTGCCAAGATTCGTCTGAACATCGAAATCGATGGTAAACGACCAAAAGGCCGACCGAAACAACGGTGGCTTGATACGCTGGATGAGGATTTAAAAGACTGGAGATTGCACCCAGATCAGGCATTCGATAGAGCGAAATGGCGAAACCGATCACGACGAGCCGACCCCGCTTGTGAATGGGACAAAGGATGAAGAAAAAGAAGAAGAAGAAGTCATCGTAGTGAACTTCATTTGAAAATTCTCTCACTGCGCACTAACGCATTCACTCTGTTGTTGTGTTTCCCGCTTTATTTCGGGAACCAGTTGTTCTCTTCATCGGTATCACTGATGTCACTGATGACGGGAACAAGTGGTTCCGGTAATATCGGTGTATGCTAATATTGTAAATGATACTAGCGGAAAAACCAAAACATTCTAATTATTTCAAATGATTATATATGGGACATTTAGGAAAGGAGATATCTATTTAAAAGTGTTTACCTATTACTGGTTGGGATTGGGTTGTCAGCCACGTCAGATGATGGTCCATTCAGGCAGTCGATTGAAGAAATTTAAAAACGTTTCACCGTTGTTGTTATTCTCGCCAAGATCATACTCATAGGGTGTTGGGAGGGCCATCTTCTTCTGATTACCCACCACGATCACAATGTTACCTTTATGGGGCCTTTTCTGGACTACGTGTGGTTGCTCTAAAAAAACCTTTTTTCCTGTATACAGAAAACCTTCAATGATGTGTAGCATTGCAAAATTTCAAAAAAAACCTAGATCAGTGTTTCGCAGAGTTTCCTTTTACGTAGCATTTTTTGTCAAGTGGGTACTCTTGCAATTAATTAAGCATTAATACCGCTATTTCGTTTCCTTAATTTGTGTAACTGACGAGCTTTTGGAATTTAGTCGTTTTTTTGACACTGTTGCAGTTGTATTACTTTATTACCTTTCCCGTTCTTTTATGCTATAGTGTGCGAATATTGTTTAATTTGAGTTTGTAGTGTTCGCTTATTATTTGTGACTGCTACTCGATGCAACTGGTGCAGCTAGGGTAGTGGCTTTAGCTGACGCTGGGTACAGCCAACGTCGCATTCCTCGTACACTCGGCGTACCTCGTACTACGGCATGGGATGCCATCAGACGAGTTCGGGACACAAGCTCATACACACGCAGGCAAAGTGAAGGCAGACATAGATGCACTTCAACTCGAGATAATCACTTCGTTTTCAGCAACGTCTTGAGAAATCACTTTTGCACCACTGCTGAAGCTCATACGCGTCTTTTTGAGGCCAGAAATGTTGGTGTGAGAGAACGTTTCATTAGAAGAAGACCGGCAGAAAGAAATCTGAGGGCGTTTCGCGCAGCTCGCGTCCCATAACTACTCACACAACATCGTAGAGTTAGAATTGATTTGCTACGAGAATATGCTGACTGGATTGTGGAGGAATGGAAGGACGTAATGTTTTAATGAAAGGAGAATAGCCTTAAGAGTTAAAAATGGACCTTAGCCTGTGCAGTCGAAGAGGAAAAATTTGCTTTATGTGCTATATCCTGAAGAGCAGGTTACCAGGGAGGCTCTATAATGGTTTAGTGAGGTATTTCTTACGAGGCTCGTACAGATCATGTTGTGTCCGATAGAGGCAGTATAATCGTTCAAAGATACGTGGAAGATGTTCTTCAGGAGCATGTCATACCTTTCGCACCCTTCATTGGTGACAACTGCAGATAACGATAATGCGATAACGCAAGATCCATCCTTAATGAGGTCGGGATTCAAGTTTCACCATGGCTGGCATCCACCATGGGTCCCGATCTTAACCCAAGTGAACACATTTGGGTCAACATCAAAAGACTTGTACGAGAAAATTTCTCGAGAACTCTATTGCACAGGGTAACCAGGAATGGAATTGTTGCCCCTCCTTGACCGTGACCATCACCATGGCTTTTGATCAACTTTTTCACGGGTAACTTACCTGTGCGCCGATGAAGTTCTTTGCTCGATATAATATTCGACCAGCGTATTCTGATGGCATATCTCAGACAAGCTTTGGTGAAGGCTTCAAATCTTTCAAATAACAGCGGTGGTTACTTTGTGCTACTACCACATAGCAGTGCAGAACATGCCCATTACTGCAGATAGTAAAAGTACAATTACCCGTCAGATTAATAACCTTGGTTTTATTGATGCTTATCTTCGGTTTGATTATATTTATTATTATTCTGTTAAGGGAAAGTCGCACCGCGTCCTTGAAGAACTATTGTGCCCCTTTTACTGGTTATAGTGTACCTGTTGATCATAGTATCTCAAGCAGGCCAGTAACCGTTAGGAACTTTAGTATGTTCCCCACTTCCAGAAGTTTCAGCTTTGCATCTGGTATTAAGTGTTCTCCTAGATGTATCGACCTACTTTGCACAAGTGCCGGACACTGTCCCAGGACGTGCATAGAGGTTTCGTCCTCCTCCTCACAGAACCTGCAGGCAGTGTCCGTAGATATCCCTAGCTTCCCTAGGTGGTAGTTCAGCCGACAATGACCAGTGAGAATTCCCACTATGATTCGGAGGTTCTTTTTGGTGAGGTTTAAGCAATCCTTTGTGCGCATGGGTTCGTATCCCCCAATAAGCACCCTGGACTGCTCCATCCCTGGTAGGCCCGCCCAATATAGTTCCCTCAACCGTTTCTCTTCATTTCTTAGATTCATAGCCATGAAACCGTTTCCGATTCCACAGAAGGGTTCTGGCCCGTGTAAAGGCGTCCCTGCTCCCTTCTTGGCTAGTTCATCCGCTGCCTCATTGCCTTCCAGCCCAGCATGGCCTGGAACCCAAAGTATCCAGACCTTGTTGGACGAGCCGAGTGTATTCAGTCTCTCAAGGCATTCCTATACCAGTTTAGAGTTCACCTGGTTGGACCTAAGTGCCTTGATCGCTGCTTGGCTATCGGTGAGAATAGCTATGTTCTGCCCCCTGTAGTTCCTTTGTAGATTAAAGGAGGCACATTTGTCTATGGCGTAAATTTCCGCCTGGAATATGCTAGTGTACCTGCCCATTGGCTCAAAGTACATTTTCCTTGGACCAATGACACCGGCACCCGCTCCCTCTGCTGTGAGGGATCCGTCAGTGTACCAAGTAATCAGTTGCTGGTTTAAGCCGTATGTCGCAGCCACGCTCTCCCAGTTTGCCTTGTTACTCCAACGTGTTTCAAACTTCTTATCGAAGTGAAACCTCGTTGTCATGTTGTCTCTCGGTATCAGTAATTCGGGATACCGCCTAGAAAGGATATCAATCTTCCTTCGATTTAGGCAGCTCCCCGCCTCACTCATGCTACCGGCCATCTTGAATATTGATCTCCTTGCCTGCATCTGTATGTGCAGATGGAGAGGGGTTAATCCCAGAAGGACCTCCAGAGGTCTTACTATTGCAGTATATATCCAAAGTAGTATCTTCGGGCTACAACCCCATTTTTTTCCTGCTATGGATCTGCAAGTCATCAGAGCCCTCGTGGCTTTCCGACAAGTGTTTCCGACATGTGTCTTCCAGAGTAATTTTTGGTCTAGCGTGATTCCCAAGTATTTGACCTCTGTTTCTCGTTTCACCTCCATATCAGCGGCGATAGTACTCCGCCCTGTGGACAGCCTTGAGTGATGTTCATGATAATAGAATTTGTACCTGTTTGTACCTCTATTTGTCTGCTTTCTAGCATTTTGCCCATCCAGAGTGCCAGGGTGGTTCCCACTCCTTTGCGGCTCAGGGCATCCTGTATCTCTGTGTGCGATGTGTTGTCGAATGCTCCTTCGATATCCAAAAACGCGCACGGTGCAATTTCTTTTGTTTCTATGGCGTCCCGTAGTACCTCTGTCAGCTGATACAGAGCAGTTTCAGTTGACCTTCCTGCCCGGTAAGCGTGTTGACAGTGATGTAATGAATTGCGCTTTAGAACGTTAGTTCTAATATAGTTGTCTATGACCTTCTCCACCGTTTTGAGTACGAACGATGTTAGGCAGATTGGTCTGAAAGATTTAGGGTGAAAAGGATCCTTTTTACCCGCCTTCGGAATAAAGACCACTTTTGCCCGTCTCCATGCCCTTGGTATGTAATCCAGTGCTATGCTCCCCCTTACCACCCTCAGAAGAGACTTTAAGATAATTCCTAGGCCTCTCTGGATAAGTGCTGGGAAAATACCATCTGCTCCGGGAGATTTCATTGGTTGAAAGGTTCCCACTGCCCATCTTAGCCTAGCTTCTGAGCATACCTCTTTTGCTAGTTTCCAGCTCTCTTTCCTTCCCCTTTTATTCGTTGTTGGGGTGTCAGGCAGATTATTGTCGCCTGCCGCCGAGGGGTAGGACCCTGGGAAATGAGTTCTGAGAAGCAGGTGTACCCTGTCCTCCTCATTCTCGGTGAATGTCCCATCTTCCTTTTTCAAGCAGACAGAGGATATTCCCCCGTCTTTGGCTACAGCCTTGTACAGCCTGGTTGCTTCTGTGATCTGTTCAATCCCTTCACAGAATTCCCTAAAGCTGTTCCGTTTCGCTTCCCTGATGGCGTTGCTATACGCAGTCAGTGCATTTTTATACCTCAGTCAGTCCCCGGTTCGTTTTACCCGGTTAAAGAGTTTTCGTACCTCCGTTCTCATTCTGGCTAAGTTCCTGTTCCACCATGGTACATCCCTTGATGACTTGACTGTCTTGGCCGGACAGCTGGCCTCATATGCGTCAATGACGATTGTGTTGAGGTCTTCCACCACCGTTTCTAATTCTAATTCGCTCCTGATGTCACCGCTCCCTTGAAGGTGGGCAATGTTGTTGCTCAGGTGCATTGTGTAGGATTCCCAATCCGTTCTCTTGGGATTCCTTATTATTCTTTTTATTTCGGAGTTACCCTCAATGTGGAATCTGATTATCCTGTGATCAGACATTGAGGGTTCATCCGACACCCTCCAATTCCTGACCATCCCGTTCATTAGGGTATTTCCTAGAGTTATATCTAGTACCTCTTGTCTGGTGCTGGTCACAAATGTTGGAGTGTTCCCTACGTTGTATATTTCTAACTTATTACTAAGAATAAATTCGAGAAGGTACTCACCTCTACGATTAGTGTCACTGCTTCCCCACACTTCGTGGTGGGCGTTGGCATCGCAGCCGAGAAGAAGTGGTAACGCCCTCTCCTCGCAATACTCCGTCAGCTTTGCGACTTGTTCCGGTGGAGCCCGGCTCTCGTCTCCTGGGAAGTATCTCTATGCTACAACTACCTCTCGAGTGCTCTCCCGGCTTCCAATGAGACTTGGATAGCCACAAGGTCCCCGGTTAAGAACTCTGAAAGACATATGTATTTTAAATTACGGTTGAGAATTATGCAAGCTCTTGGTTTTTCACAAGAGGAGTCCCAAATTACCTGCATGTCTCCTCCTTGCAGACCGCGAATCTGCCCCCGGTACACCCAGGGCTCCTGAGACAGCACTATTCCAATGTTCTCCTTGGAATTTGCCCTTGCAATCACTGCAGGTGCAGCTCTCGCATGGTGGAGGTTTATCTGGGCTATCCTAGTGCTGGCCATTGGCTCCGTTATTGTTTGGAGCTCTTCTCCACTGTCGGAGTGTCACCCTCCTCCTCCGACATGGCGCTTTCCTGCGCGTCGCTGTCCACCCCGAGCCCTAGCAGTCCTAGGTCTAGGTCGTCCAGCTTCTGCTCTTCACTGGGTAGCAGGTCTATTTCCCTGGTTGATCCCGTTCTTTCCGCCTCTATGGCTTCTGCGACTTCTTCAGGGACCTCAGTAAGTTTTCCACCCGATGCCTCCTCCGAGGTCTCTTTCCTTGGCTTTTCCTTGTGCACATGCACGGGTATGTTGCCAAATCGGTAGTTGATTTGACAACTCCGACGTTTAATTGCCTCTAGGGATCGGTCATCTACCCCGATCGTGAGGAGTTTACCCTTTCCCTCCACCTTGCTTCTGAAGACTTTCCATAGTCGAGTATGGAGATCTTCGTTCTGAGCTATTAGGAGTCTCATAAGGTCTTCTGTTACTATTGCCGCGGCCTTTGGGAGAAAAACTGTCACCATGTGGGCTCCTGGTATATCATCTCCAGCACATGTTGACAGTTCCACCCCTTCCCAGCCTGGCAATCTAGGAATTATGGTTCTGACCCATTCTGCGGTACCTTCCGTCGCGCAGTCCACCAGTATAAGGCCTGGTCGAAAGCGTATCCCGGTGAACACCAGTTTCGACGTCCAACCCTTGATCATCTGCTTGACGACAAGTTCATCAATGATTTCCTGTTCCTCCCGAGTGAGTATTTGCTCGGGAAACCTTTTTGGCAGTATGGCCAGTCGAATGCCCTTGACCGCACTATCATAGCTAATGCCGGGCTTCCTGGGTCCTGCCTTCACTCCTGACCTGCCCGGGTTTTCTCCTCCCGTGGGTTCAGGTCTGGGTTTTTTGGGAGCATTCCCTTCATGCGGGCTGATCTCTGCTGCTCCCTGCTTTCTCGGCTCCGGTGGAGATGGCTTAGGTCTGTTCTGAGCCTTCTTAAGGGCCTCTTCTGGTTTCAGGCCTTCCTTCAGATAGCGCAGGTACCATTTAACCGCGGCGCCACTGAGACCTGTCTCCTTCCTGACGTCTGTTATATTTATCTCAGACGTGCTTTTGCTGGTCCCTGCTCTTTGAGCAGTGGTGTTCGGTGGCTGTAGTCCACGCAGTATACCAATGCTCACCTTGGATCCACTGTTTGACGTCCCAACTTCTCCCTTCTTGGGTGTAGTCACCTGGCTTTCAGTAATTCGGAGACGTGCCTCCGCCTGATTAACCAGTTTTGGTGCGGCACGGGGCCCCGCTTTTTTGGTTTTTGTTTTTTTTCCAGTTTTGTACTCATTTGATTCCCACGAGTATGGGGGTTAAGAGGTCCGCCGTGCCATAGTCCCCCGTAGCACGGTAAGATCTAACTTACTCACTGAGGCGACCAGGTATCAGTGAGGCTCCGTTCGAATACAGTCAGTTACCCCCGACTGCAAACTATCCAATGGGCACGGTTCGCATGACACCCTGGATTGGGGAAGGTGTTTTTCGACTCCCCAGTCTAGATCCGTAGCGTTTTGTTAAAAGTAGGGTCACCTCGTACAGGGTGTGGCTATCACCACTCACTAACGGTCTTGGTAGACGAGAGGCTTGGCCCCTGAAAAGGCACACACCGTCCCAGAGGAGAGACAACTCATCCTTAGAGCAAGATAGGTTGGCCTCAGGGAGCTATGTTCCGCATCAGTCTATCCTGCAGTACACTGCTTGACCCCTTGATTATATTTGCTTCTGTTTCTAAATTCAGAGCCATTTGACCAAGGTCCATGACCCGGTGAGAGAGGAAAATGAAACATAAATGTCATGGTCCAATGGAGTCCTACACGTACTCCGATCAAGCCAGCATTAGGAACGTCAGTAGTAACAAGAAGAAATAATGTCGGTGACATGATGCAACCCTGGTAGACTTTGCTTTATACCTCAAATTCCTCCAAGATTTAATTTCAGTGCAGCACGTGACGTTTTACGCCATCATAAGTCGCTGTTGATCGCCAGATACACTCCTTGCTCATACTATCAAAAGCCTTCTCGAAATCGATGAAGAGTCGGTATAGCGAAGACCTAAATTCCACACATTATTTTAGCTATTGTCTTTGCGAAAGCAGGGATCACACAGATACGCCTCAAATTCTCGCACTCAAGACGGGTGCCTTTTCTTGGAATCCTAGCGGCTACCACCCATGACATTGTGAATCGTCAGTCAAACTAAAATTCACTAAGGACGAGGACAACAATACCGGCCTATAGACTCTAAAAAAGATCGTCTGCTAGGTTGCCACTGCTCTGGACGCAACTCTCAACTCATCTTTTTATTCATGCGTAAGCCATTATTATTCCCCTACAATCAAATTTGTAATTATGATTGAATAATGAACAATCCCTTTTATGAAAAAACACATATAAACGATACTTTTGTCTACTGTCTTTTTCTAAGCCACCGAAAATCTGTTCGAATCAATTTATAGCTTTTCTATTACTCAAATTCGGCAGAAAAAAGAAGAAAAACATTGGCACATGGAATGGAGTCAGGCGTAAAGTATCCTTGCATTTATTATACAGAAAAGGAGAGTAGACCATTGCAGGCAATGAAATTGCAAGCGAAGTGGATTAAAAATATGCCACGGTCACCAAACTCGGAAAGCAAACGGAGGGGTGAGATGTGCGTTCATAAACGGTTCCCTCGTTTATCCCTATTCAATGAAATGAGGTATGTGATTCATGGCCTCCGGTGCTTCTTACTCAAATCAACTTAAATTTATTGTGTCCGTTTACGCGTGGACCTGATAGAAATTTGATTTTAGTGCAGAATTTTTCGCATCCGTTAACAATACATACTAATCTTAAGTGGTCCTCAATTCACCCGACGGTCAGAGAAGAATGGGAGGAGGAGGCATGGTGCACTCTTGCTTCAAGCCCCATTTCACAGAAATGCATTATGAAAGTAGACGGAGAACGGGAAATATAGAGGGTCGTGCATTCCAAGTGGCTTCTATTCACCCTGTTAATCGTTGAGACTTGAAACTCAACTTTTGTCCCGTTTCAAGGATAGAGCAAAAACGAAGTGTTGACATCCTTGTTGCATGTAGAAACACAGTGATTTACTGTGAGGATAGGTCGTAGATGTGTGCATATACGCCTCTTGCACTTGGCGTCATTGCAATATTTCTGTTGGGTAAATGGGAGGACGGAAATGATACTAGACATTATTCAAGAGGGGACAAAAAGGGTTAGTGACTTGTGAAAACCAATGTCGGTTTGTGGTTGGATGGTGTTAAATGTCCTGATGGTGTTATTTACACTTTCGCTTCTCAATCTTAGATGAGCTTTATGGGTTATGAATTAAATGATCAAATAATTTTTGGCAACGATAGATAACTCCATTAACATTCTATCAATAGTGTTCGTTACTTTGTTGGTCCTTATGTGTCTTTGGAATGGTTCGGTGACAAAGGGAAGAACGCATCTGCACGAATCTTTCGAAGGACCATGTGTAGTATTTTGCCATTGATGATGAAAAATGATTATTTATTTTTGTCATTTTTTGCTGGTTTATAGGATAAACTCCAGTTTCATATGAGGAAAATGAGGTGGTTGAGAAAAATTAAGAGATTAATTGATCCACTGCCTCGACAGCTGCTCGATTGCTAGTGGTATTTTTGATCGATTATAACTATATTGTATAAGGATACTATCATGTAGTCATATCTGCCAGCATTTCATGCATAGAAAGTTGGACAGTCTTTCCTGAGGGAATTCTGATCGGAAAATATCGAGCGTAACTTTTGAGAATTATCTTGGACTGTTGAAAGTAAATGCGAAGTAACCTTACAAAAATTATTGCTAAACCGAATTTCTTTTTGAGTCGGAACAAATTATTGGCCGCTGGAAAATCTGCTCGGTACGTTGATTAATTTGATAAGATCAAGGCACTAATGACCGTTGCAAGAGGATTCGACTAACGTGCGCTAAAAAATGTGATACTGTCAGAAAACATAAGCACTATGGAAATGGAAATGCCATGATAAAAAGGAAATATGTATGTTAGCTTTTGTATTTCTTAGGTACCCCCGCTAAAAGATGAGACACGTAAAAATGATTTGATTTCTTCGAGTACCGTATTATAAAGGTTGAAGGTCGTCGTGAGTGTGTTGATGAAACTATAGTAAAATTCAGGGACTCAGCCGTAGAAGCCTATTCTATCAGGATGACAAACAACAAAGCAGGCTTGGTGCACTACATAGTGTTTGGGATCGTCATTGTCCGCTCAGCACTTCAAGATTTTTTTTGAGGCACTGGTGGCAGTGGGGTTTGTATCGTGATTTGACGTCGGATACCAGTCGACTCAGCTGTGAATGAGTACCTGAGTTAAATTGGGTAACAATCTTGGGCGAGCGCAATGCTGGCCCCTTTGTAATCCTGTAGTGTACCGTTACGGCCTTGATAGAAGTACTCTAACACACTTCAAGGCCCTGATCCAATTGGATTGTTACGACAACGATTATTATTATTATTGCCAGAACACACTGGATGGCATGTTCACAAATTAAACTTTTTAAGAAAGTCCTGAATCATTTTTCTGAAAATAAAAAAAAAATGCCCACGAATATGTGCTGCAGCGTATTCTACTTTTCCATGGTGATCGTAATTAAACCAAACTTTTATCAGTTTGGTGTCAGTCAGAATGATTGTTGATGGTAATGACTGATGGACTGATGAATATTTAAATTTTTAAATAAAATTTGTCAGTCTGGCTGGACTGATGATAGACTGAGCGTGGTGAAGGTGTCATTGTGTTATTAATCGACTTTCGAATGGTTCGGATGTTGGTTTGCACGCCACAAGTATTTTTTTATCCAACGTGCTTATAAGTAGTCCCTCAGTTTCTCATCCGTGAATTTTTGATGGATTCATTTATAGGGCAAAATAATGAAAAACTGGCCGTGTAGGGTAGATTTTAAAGTGCGTTCTTTACCCACTCTGCCTCGGCAGCGGGTTTTGTAAAAATGTTTCTCTGGTCAACTTTTTATATATGATATAATATGTGTATGCGTAATAATCTCGGGCGAGCGCAATGCTGACCACATTGCTTCCCACAGTGCACGGTGGTGTACCGTTACGGTTCTGAATGAAGTGCTCTAATACACTTCAAGGACCTGATCCAATACGATTATTATTATTTGTTATGCTACTATTCCCACTAGCGGGTCTGTCGCATCGATTGTAGATCATGCTCAACGAATCATATGTCGGTTCTTTGAAAGTTCATTCCTATTTTCGATGATGAAGAGTAGCCTATTAGATAGGATTTTCTTCACCGTACGGATAGAACACTCAAGGAAAAACTATACACGACCATGACAGAATTCGGTATCCCAATAAGATTAACATGACTAGCATCACATGGTTGCTGGTTGCTCACTCTCAAAAATCGTTGTCGGGAGCGTGTGTAAAACAAACCTTTTTAAAGTCGATTGAATCTTTGTCTCCTTACTTGTCTTTTTCTTAGGTGAAATTTGTCATGGATACGCATCTGTAATTGAATACACGCAGCCCGGTCACTAAGTTTTCTCCACATTATCACACAGAATCATTCTGAATGATCGTACATATGACACCTTAGCATCTGAGGGAGTTAGGGGGTCAATTCCTCTCGGAGACGAGAAGCCGGTGCCTTGTTGAGGCAGTGCTCCCCCTGTGAGTTGGGATGGTTAGAAATCATTTGAAGTATTTCCGCTTGAATTAAAAAGCAATTAAAGTGGATAGACATGTCGGGTTAACGCTTACTGCATTCGCTGGGTACGCCTTTATGTCCTGGGAACCGTTATCAGACAGAATGGCAGAGGGAACTGGGGGCTCTTATTGCTGCCGCGAGGGGGGCAAATGTGATGCACTTGAGTTCCGGTATCGCGGCGAATATCGGGATTTGTCAAGAAGGCAGAAGCTGCCGCAGGTTGCAGGTAGTCTCATTTTTTTCGGTGCTTCTGCAAGAGACGTCGCCAGTCGACTTCTACTCCATGAAGATGAGCAGTTTAAAGGTGTGATTTTCAACTGTATAAAATCTGGTGAAGTTCGACCTTTCGTGGATGAATTGGCTAGTCATTGTAACATGCGGAGGCGGCGTACTTCTCCAAACGAAAGTAAAATCATCTTGCCCATCTGGAATGCTTTACGTAGGAGTGGCATTACGGAGAAACTAATTGCTAATTTCAAGTAACGTCTGTCGCTGATATTATTGCATCGGCGTACGGGCGGAAGTGGCAGTGGATAGGTCATATTTGAGAAAAGGCGATAACTTTATTGCTGGCTATGCCATTTAATGGAATGCACTATCGTAAAGTGGCCGATAAGTGAGTCATCCTAGAAACATATGGCGCAGAAGAGAAGAGGAGGAATGTAGGCTTATTGAGAAGAAGTTGAAGCGCAATTTCGTCGAAATGGGAGCGATGGTTTGTAGGCGCGGTGAACGTGCTGTGCTTCTTTTAGGGTATATTGATCTGTACCTATTTTTGCTCCGTATTGTAGAAGGCGGGAAATTTAAGCGGAAGATGTGTATAAATAAAAAGTGAGACAAAAATGAGCTAAGAGCAGAGCTTTTAGCAACATTTTAGAATCGAATGAAAGGAGCAAGTTACTTATTGAATGAACCAGTTATCCGTTTTGGAAGTCGAAAAAAGTTGATGTTGGAAATTTATTGGATTAAGATTGGTGTCCCATGAAAACAAGCCCTTGTTCAGGACCATTCAGACTGTAAGGATGACATTTCTTCGATTGTAAGGATAACATTTCTTCCCAGAAAGGCAAAGCGTTATAAATTTGTGACAATTGCCGCTTTTTCGAAACACGGAAAACAGATTTCACGTATCTTAAATATTTAGAGAGAAGTTAGAGTTTGAAAACAATTCCGAATAAGAGCGATAATACGTTTTCTGTGTGACGGAAATCTGTGACGATTTTACATGGATTTTGAATGGGATCCATACTTGGACTAAAGAGTTTCATAGATAGTGTTACGATGAGTCAGACAGTAAAACGTAAATACCAGACAAAGGTGTGGCTTCACTATTGCTTTGTAAAATTCGTTTTGTCTGATAGGTAAAAGTTAAATCCTTATTAAAATAGGCGAAAAAATACATTTTGGGATAATGAGTAGACCTGAAAACGCCAATCGGAGCTAATTGAAGCTGTCAGAAATAATGAGTGGTAAGAGATTCCTTTTTAAGGTTTTGTGTAATCACAAAACCTTATTAAAATCGGTTTACTGTCTGTCTGTCTGTCCGTCACACGCATTTTTCTCGGAGACGGTTGTAGCGATTGGCACCAAATTTGGTAGAAAGGTGAGAACTGTGAACGCTCGCGCATATAGTGAGTTACATATTTTTACGTCGAATTTAAGGGGGGTCCCCATACATGCAAAAGGGGGTGTATCATCAAATATAGTCATGTGGGGTATCAAATTAAAGGTCTCGGTTAGTACTTTTCGAAGCCGTTCTTAGTTTTCACATTTGGTGGAAAGGTGGGGAGTGCGGGGGTTGAAAGTGATCATTTTTTTAACGAGCCCATTCTCAGAAACTACCCAACCGAAAAATCTGAAAAAAATCAGAGGGCTGCCATTATATGGTGCCTAGGCTCCGAAATACCCTCCATACCGATACCTATTCAAATAAAGTTAATAATAGTACATTATTATAATTCTTAGTAATTAACAGGAAAACCCCCCTTAATTCCATGCTAGAATCACAAAATGCAGCAATATAGACTACGGTATAGAGCATAATCCTGCCAAATTTGGTGAAAATCCCACTATTACTAACAAAGTTATACTAGGTCAAAACTGTCGCTTCTCTGCAAATTCAAGACTATGAATGTCAATATCACTTGAAACTGGATATTTTCACATAATATATGCGTATTTTATGTGCTACATGCTAATCGGACAAATGCACACCCAAATCTCTTTATAAAAGAAATACACAAAACCTTTCATACCTGAAGCGTCTAGCTTCCGATTTCCCGACTTGTTTGGTTAAAGCCTGATTGGTCAAATCGTGAGTTTATATCGCTGATATTCTCTTTCCCTCGGGGAAAGTTATTGAATAGTGTGCACTAATTTCAAAAAATAATTATCTCCCTTTAGATACGCAAAATATACGTCTAATTGGAGCACATCGGCTTTCTATCGGGTGTTGTCTTGGGCAATAGCCGTTGTTTTCATCTAGTTTGACTTAATTTTTCTGAAGGAAAGACGCTGCTGGTTGTTCTTATTTGTTTCGATTTCCGGTCAGGTCAGGATCTACTGTAATATCGTGTCTGCTAGCCTCGAGGATTTGTTAACTAACTACCGCCACTTGAGTTTCCTAATTTGTATGGCTATAAGTTGTCTGGATTACTCCTGAATTGTGGCCATGATCGGTATATGCTGCATATTTTCTCAGATAGTTTTCAACCAACACTTAGGTTAGAAGTTAAGAGGGTTGTTTGGAGACCGAATAAAAATGCTATCATAGGAGGATGTAAGAAGCTTGGCACAGAGTTAGCGTAGGTCGACGTCTGGTTTCTCATTTTGACTTAATTTTCCTGATTTATATTAAGAAACAATTCAATTCAACAGTACATTTCTAAAAAATATTTTTAAAATTTTTGTATTATTGGCAATATGATTTTATTTATTTTTCCTTTTTGTTTTATTTTTTGGTAATGTAAAATAAAAACAAAAATTTCCAAAATATATGATTGTCAAATGGTACCGAATAAAAGCTGGAACATCATGGACGGCCAGACATTCAGATTTCGATCAGAGGCTCGTAATTGATTTGGGAAGTATTAAAAATATTTCCCTAATCGCAATACAAGGCCGTCCCCACAGCTCTGAATATGTAACAGAGTTTGCAATCAGCTACGGTATCAATGACTTGGAGTTCTCCGACTATAAGGAATCAGGTGGCAACTTACGGGTGAGTCGTACGTTCATTCTAAAAAGGGGTGCCGGTCAACAATGGAATGAAATGGTCTTTTGTACTGAGCAGATGGTAGAATTTTTATTGTAGTTTTGTACAGTGAGTGATTCAAAGTAAAGTTTGGACGCTGTTTTTCAAATTATTTTTGTACACTGACTAGGGTCGACACTGACACTCAGAAAAGGTTATTTCATTTTTTCAAACGTCAATAAATTGCTAAATCTGAAGAATTATTCGAAATACCTATAACTTTTGAAATAAAATAGTCCTCACTTTCCCAATTATATCAAAGTGTTCTGACTTTAATTTGAATCACTCTTTGCATGCGTGACTTTGCATTTAGTCAGGGAATATGTTTTGTGTATAAATGAATTTCTGTAGATTTGTTGCTATTTATCTCGTCCCGATAATCTTTGGTGCATGAGATTAGGTAGATTTTAGTTGGTGCATGCAGTAGCCACACCAAGGTTTGTTTAATTAAATATTTGTATCATTAATCATTGTGGATTAGACGCATGAGCTCATCGTCCTAATTCCTATTTAACTTACATTAATTTCCATTCATGCTTCAATAATTGATTAATTTACTAATGTAACCAAAAATGTTTCTCTTTTCTTTCCTGTAATGTGTAAAATGTGTATTTGAATAAGAATAGGCCGGATGGCATGGACTCCTATTGAAAATACTTACAATAACTTCCTTATCATTGAGTTGAATGAAAAGAAACTGATAATGAAGGTAGCGACGGCTGGACGAGCTGGCACACGTGATTTTGTTACTGAATACATCGTTCAGTATTCAGATGATGGAGAAATATGGCGTTCGTATTCAAATCAAAATAATGAACCACAGGTAATAACAGAG
Organism: Hermetia illucens; assembly: GCF_905115235.1. Lineage (NCBI taxonomy): Eukaryota > Metazoa > Arthropoda > Insecta > Diptera > Stratiomyidae > Hermetia > Hermetia illucens. Next base: position 111,959,774 of record NC_051850.1, on the reverse strand, counting down.
AGTAACAGAAAAGTAAATGTTTTTGATAACTTTATTTAGATTTTTTTTTGGATTTCGTAGTTGGATAGCTTTAATCATTCAAAGTGAAGTTATAGAAAATGTATTTTAAGAGAAACAGGATTCGAACCAGTTAGTATATGACGCGTATTGCTATTATTTAAAAAATGTCCGTAAACATATCAAATTTCGCAAGACAATTGACAAAATTCAACGTAAACATTTCCTGTTTTCAATATTTCACTTTTATTAAATGGTTGCTACAACTCCATCCAATTTCGTTTACCTTTTTATAACCAAGCACATGACATACATGTTGTGTGGTTTTGGCCGAACTGAATCTCAACTCATTCACAAATCTTTCCGTTGTTATTGATATTGATATACAGTCGCCAGTTTTGCATCATGGCTAGACACTGAATTCTGCAGAACCTGCTTGACGGTGCTCCTTATAGGTTCACTGTGGTCGAAATTAGAAATATTCTGTCACTTCGCCAATTAAATCATTCTGTTTCCTTCACTGGATGGGAAAATTTCGTTTTTTCTACAATATATATGTGTAACCACCCGGTGGGCTACTATAAGGCATGGCCTTATGTCTGGCATCATTTAGAATCGTCGAAAGAAGTGATACATTAGAAAGTAGCATACACCAGCCCCAAACTTTGTTTTTGAATATTCGGATAGAAATGACACTAGCCCGATACTTTCTATGTATACTTGGCTTCATCTTCTCAACTTTAGATGTTTCATGCTTTGTTTCTTATTAAGAAAATATTCGTTTTATACTTTCCTATCCGACTCTGGAACGAAGAGGTTCCTATCTTTTCGTACGTAGCAGCTCTAGTGTATATTGCAAATAGCGCCCAATGTAGGTGGGGTGGGGTGCAGACCGAACTTAACGAATCTTGTCATGGACCTTAATCGGAGGGCAACTCATCCGAGATAGTTCGCATTGTTCCTCATTTTCGTGCCGTCATTTGTTGCATAACCCCTGTATACGGCAATGATTGCAGCTGATTTATTCGGCTTGCAGAGCTACCTGCACTTTTAACGGATTCACCTCACGGTGGAATTAAAATGGCAAGCCTTGACATTACGCGAGAGGGGTAAAGCCGAAAGTACATCCGCCGATATAGCTTTCAGCCTGAGCGAAAGCCGCAGCCAATTATATTTAATAGTATACCTCAGGCGATATCTAATCATAATGATCTATTGATAATCAGGCGTTCTTGACTAGGCGCCGTATAGCTTCTTCATTCTTCGAGACAATTCTGGCACGTCTCGTACCTGGAACTAAACTCTTGGAGTGTATTATTGGCACCTGGAGATAAAGTAAATTCTTTTGGTTTACTCTGATAATCAAGACATCAACAGAGGAAGACACTTGTCTTCTAGGGCGCGAAACTTTATTTCAGGTTAGTAGAGTCGTGCTTGACGTAGGGTATCCTTTATAACGAACCCTGGGGTTGCTACGAAGGATGCGATGGAGATTTTTACAGTACAAGACACTCAACGCGGGCCTGTGGAATCGTTAAGTTTCAGAGTAGTGATGTTATGGTATATTTTGACTGTTGCCTCGTTTTTAGATGTCCACGTTTCTTTTAACTCCATCTTCTGAATCTTATAACTTTCATGCTTCTTTCTTATCGTATTCTCATTCCTTTCTTCTTAGGAACTTCGGCTTTCATTGCACATATTCACAATACATCAGTAAATAGACAGTAATGGACTGGCCTAGACGTTGAGCTAGAGAATTGTCTGCAGGGCATCTGTGGAATTTTCTACTTAAGGAATTTGTTTCTTTCGATCCAGATTTTGTGATATATTTATCCTCCTTGCATGTATGTTTTGCGTAGCTGTCTCGATGATCTTTGTTCCCTTTAGGACTTCGTGGAAGTACCTTTTCATTTAGGGGTATGCTATACTACTGTTTAGCGACTTTTGCTTTCGCTGGCACTTTCAAAGTTCGCAACTTGTCAATATGAGTTTTTACAGCTTTCCCTTTCAAATCACATGCCCTATTAGTGCTTCTGTAACCATATCATCCTGGTATGCATTGCAATAATGTCCTGAATGAACTTATATGCTCCTCTTCGTCCCCGCCATGAACCTCGAGGTGCGGAATGTCCAAACCTGATCGACTAAAGCTAAAGAAAACAAAGTCCATCTTCTTGAGACCGACATAATGGTTCCCAGTAATAGCAATCTGATCCAGAAATAAGCTGCTCTTAGCCAATCGTGAACTGTGCCATGAAATTACTTACGCGTGTCAGCTCAATTTGGATGCAATGACATTCCACAATAAGCGTCCCTTTCAATTGTGGCATCAACAAATGCCTCAAATATAAAACCTACCCCATTATCAGCCTTCATGGTTCCGTGCCAACCAGGGCTGATGTGGAAACCCTTTCATTAACCTCCGACCAAAGAAGTTTTGAAGTCGATTCAGACTTTATTTCAGGGCGTACCAAATGGGACAAATGACCTGACGAAGAATATAATATGCCTTTCAAAACATTCTACTCGTTAAATGCATGCAGGATGTTTTTACATCAGACTGAGTTTCATGAAAAATTCCAATCGGTATGAAGCCGCACGCATTTATTTTGTGGCTCTATAAATCCGTTTCTTTTATTTGAAAACAATTGCAAAACGAAATATAATTTGCGGGTTTGTTTTTTTTTTATTAATTTCTCCCAGGTCGCCATCCACGTTTAGTTGGCTGGCGGCCGGAACGTGAATGGGATGCGGTTGTCTTGTCAGTTTGGACTCTTCAGGCGGTAGGTGTTTGAATGAAAAATGATTCGGCCAACCGATCAGACATGTTTGTTTAGGCTGTGAGTGAGAATTTTATGGGCATCTTCATCGCTGGTAAACATTTTCTTTAATAAATGTTGACGCACAAAAATATCTTCAGTTTGCATTTCAATTCTACGTCCAGAGTTGAACTATGATGCCGCTTGCCCTTTTGGTACATGGATGGTGCTTTCAGTTCAACTGGTGGCCGGGTGCACTACAGGCTCTTCCGGCGTAACTAACAGGCCGAACTGAACGTGGATGGCGGCCTTTATGGTGATGATTGATCTGTGTCAGTTTACTTCCGTTGGTTTCAAGGTCTTGGTCAATGCTTTGCTTTGGCTATTGTCTGAAATGTGCTAGGTGTTCGCATTTTCATTACCTTTAAATCAAATATAAAGTTTGGTCCAAACTTTCATCATTGACCTTACCTTTAGTGCACTTATTTAGATAGCTTTCGCCGTTTGGAGGCTGTGAATCTAAGGATGTCTTCTAAAGGCAGGGAGCGTGCATGTTTTCCATTGCAGACAATCGTATTGTGTTCTTTCCATTTTGTTAACCCGTCCAGAAACGAGTATCTCAAAGGGTTCTTTAAATGGTCATATTTGTGTGATCATCTCATTGTAAGACGTGATTTATTTTCGCCTGGGCCTCAAAATGCATCCCTGTCAAGATCTTCTCAAATTAAAAACTACGTTTTCGCCTCTACAATAAGCTTTTACAACAATATCAATCATAGTGTAGGTAATGATATTCCAAAGTTTGGTGTAAATTATGCTATTGTTAACAAAGTTATAGTAGGTAAAAATCATGATTTCTGTATGAACTTTTCGTCTCTTTAAATTATCATAGGACGACAGTATCGCTTGAAGTTAATAATCTGACGTCCAGCCTTGATCTTTAGTGTGATTCGCCCCTAGTTATCATCACCACTTTACAAAATCTTAGACAGTGATTTGCTGTTTGCGATGATTGTGTCCTCCTATCAGTTACAAAGTTTTTGGGTTGTAAATCTCCGGGATGCCCGCTCTTTCCTAGTCCGCCTGTGGATTTTTCATCTTGCATATGACGAGCCGACTGCAGTTTGACTATAATCGGCACTACTTGTTCATTATATATTTTATACCACTTGTGGTTTTATGTTAAGAAAAAACAAACTAATTTTTCCATTCTTGTTGAAAATATATTTTTTACTCATTATATATCCTTATTTTGAAAATTAGCTGTTTTTTTCTTCAGTGAATCTTAGTCTCTCTGCGCCTCTCCTTATTGGTCTCAATTTGCGTCCTAGTTTACGACGTTCGTGCGCATCGACAGCTCGTTGGGAGTTTTGCGTCAGAGCCCATTTCCTCTAATCAAGCTTTTGTATAAGCGGAACTCATTTTCCTGTGCACTTTATTCGATTTTATCATTGTAGCTCCATTTCGACTTTTCGTGCTTGTTTTTTTTTGGGCGGCAAACCAACGAAAACGAAATAATCCACGTTATCTAAGTGATAATCTCCTAATGTCATATTTTTTTCTCTCTCGCATCCCACTTCTTGTCTGCGTCAAGTATTTTATTTAGATTTCATTGATCTTCAGTCCGACTTCTTTTGTTACTGACTCTAGATCTGGGAGTGTTCCTTTGTGAGGTATGGATCGTGTCATAGCCTTTGTCATCAGTATGTGTTACTATTTGAGCGGATCCTTTTTGCGGCGACGATAGGTATTTTCTTTTTGAGACACTCCAGGGCCAGATTGCGGAACCTCTCTCATATTCCCCAGCGTGAATCAGTTTAAAATGAAATGCCACTGTAGTCGTGGCAGCAAATGTTGCTTTTTCGCCAATTGTGGGACTGTTCTTCATTCCGCATCTTCACTATCATTGAAGGAGACTTCCTTTTAAGAAGCCCTGCTGGTATGCTGTTAATTCCGAGACCTTTTTGATTTTTGTTGACGTAAAGCTGCCCCCATCTTTCTGAAAGGGACACTATTCAGGATGCCTGTGCTCATTTACATCTTGTAGGGTTGTTGAGGATATTGGGAACGGATTTAGGATCTTATGGAAGTTTTCGGTCCCCTTAAAATTTATGTCCTTTGGGGAGACAGATAATTTACCTATCATTGCCTTTATAGAGGCTGGTTTCCGATGTATAGTCATGTGTAGATCATTTAATCGCTGCCTAGTCGGTTATTATTATAAATTCTGTATGTGCTTACAATTTTCCTTTTTTGTCTGTGTTTGTGATTCAATAAATTGCTTCTTCTTCTTCGTTTTCTTCAGCCTTTGTCCCGCTCATAAGCGGGGCCGGCTCGTCGTGATCGGTTTCGCCATTTGGCTCTATCGAATGCCTGATCTGGGTGCAATCTCGAGGTTTTTAAATCCCCATCCAGCGTATCAAGCCACCGTTGTTTAGGCCTGCCTTTGGGTCATTTACCATCGACTTCGATGTTCAGACCAATCTTGGCAAGTGAATTCTCGTTAGCACGAATTGCGTGACCATACCATCGAAGACGCCTCTCTCGCAACTTTTCCACGATCGGTGCAACCCCATAGCGATCGCGGATATCCTCATTTCCGATGTAATCAAAACGTGTCACGCCACTAGTCCAACGTAACATCTTCATCTCCATTACCGCAAGACGCCGTTCATTGTCTTTCATAGTTGGCCAACACTCAGAATCATAGAGAGCGACAGGACGGACAACATTGCGGTAAATTTTCGATTTGAGACGTTCGTTGATACGTCGATCACAAAGAACACCAATTGTGGAACGCCACTTCATCCAGCTTGCGTTAATGCGTGAAGCAATTTTATACCGCATTTCTCCATTGGCTGATAGCGTTGACCCGAGGTATTTAAATCGCTCAGTTCTGGGCAGATCACTGCCGCTGACAGTGATTGTGCCTGTTTCATGGGGATCGATCGTCAAAAATTCAGTTTTGTTTAGATTCAATCTGAGACCGTGTTGCATGAGGCGATCATTCCATTTTTGGACAAGTTGCTCGAGATAATTTTTGCTATCAGATGCTAGGAAAACATCATCTGCATAAAGCAGTGTGTAGGATGCTGGACGTTGGATATCCCGTGCAACGGTGTCCATAATAAGAACAAAGAGGAGTGGTGGGAGGGCGCTTCCTTGATGAACACCAACAGAGACACGAAGCGGTTTTGATACACCTGCCATACTTCGAACTTTACTTTTCGGATCGTGGAAGAGCAATTGAACCCAGCGCACGAATTCTTCTGGTACTAAGTGTTGTCCTAAAGCATACAAGATGAGTTCGTGGTATAAATTGCTTGCATACCTCATTTTTCTTTTTGATTTCTTCCATTACGTTCATCATTCTCCTCTGCAACCATATTTGCTCTAGAGTTGATTCGGAACTTTCCAGAGGTTTGTTTTTGAAGGTATCTACCAGTTCTGATTTTTATGTCATTGCTCATGCTTTAAAGTAAATAGTTCCTATTTTTGCGACTGCGTTTTATTATGTGACAGTGACACTTCAGCCTAACAAAGTAGTGACCTGAACCGTAGTTTGCGTCTTGGTTTTCTTTCATATCGATATCGGAACCAGCCTAACTATGTCTATGAATGTCGGTGTTTTAGTGGTGTCATAGACACTGCCTGCCAATCCGTTCTAAGGTTGACGTCCCCTAGTACGATTTTCCGACCTAGGGTAAGTTATAGGTGCTTTTAAGAGTGGTTTATAGAGCTTGTCTTCTACGATTTCATCCTTTTGTTCGGTTGATGCGTGACAAGTAATAGTTAAAACACTAAAAATGGTCATTTTCAAGTAGATCGCACAGAACCTTTCATTATCAAACACGTGAAGTTGGTGACGAGATTGGTGTTTATGAAAGCAAAAGAAAAAGAAAGAAAATTGTTTGCTTCCCGTTCGCTTTGTGTTAGCGTTGTATGCGCTGTGTAATCTTGGAGCTACCCTATTCGTTTCCCGGATTGTCGGCATGGTGTTGTATATTGAAACTCCATGAAAAATACAAATTTGATCCCATCACGTGAGGACTACAGTAGAATGAAAAGAAAGGTGAGATGCTTCACTTTTGCAGATCTAGAATTTGATTACACATTACGATAGAGGGTATGATGCCTTTTTGATTGTTCAAACGTAATTGTGTACCCATGTTTCGACCCTAGTTATGTAATCTAGGTCGAAAAATGTCAGTCGAACTTTTTCAGGGTTGTATCTGAATTGAGAGTAGACACAGTGTCTGTTTTTTTTGGATTTTTTTGGCATCCAATTTCCTACATTTTTTCATGATTCACCTCGCAGGAATTGCTTTCTATTGGGCATCCTGAATGATCATCATCATTTACGGGTAGGATTTAGCCTAAATAACAACGAAATCTATGGGCGATACCATGACCGTCTGGTTGTGGATAAAATTCGTCTCAACTGGTTTTGGTGGGCGGGTCACCTAATCCGTATGGATAAGGATGATCCAGCCCGGAAGGTCTATAAGGGCAATATCTATGGTATAAAAAGAAGACGGGGCAGACCCTGTCTGAAATGGAGCGATGGCGTAGGTTAGGACGCCAGACAGCTTTTAGGGATATCGGGTTGGTGGTCGGGGTGTCGGAGTTCCTTACTAAGTCAGGCCTAGATGGAATACCAGTTGTTGCACCGTTGATGGTGATGATTTTACTTTTTTATCAATTCCAAATAGTTGCAAACACGGGACGGCGTTAAATCTTTTAAATAAAAATATTAAATTTCTACTTTTTTAATTGATACGACTATGAAATTGAACTCATTTGTTGATGAGCTAGGATGATCGCTAAGAGCAAATATTTTTCAATGGTAAGAGCTCCTTCTGGGGGCTGACATTGCCGCTTTCGCGATTACCCTTTTTCGGTTAATTCCCCCTCTCTCATTGTGCAACTTGATTTTGGATTTTCTATCCTCTTCTCTTGAGCTTTCCTGGAACACAATTTGACTTATTGTATTTCGGTTCAAAGGGTTCACTTTAATCGACTTTTCACTGAGATATATCGGCCACAAATCATATTTGGTAATCGTCCTGACAGCAAAGTTTCATATCCATGATATTGATTTTGCTATTTCTAATTTTCGAAATTCTTAAATTGAAATTATCCCTACTATATCACGTCGTCTATTCTCAGCTGAAATAATTTCCCGACGTAATTCACTATTCGCATTTATTTGAATTGAGAAATTGCTGATGTAAATCCAGTGGAATTGAGTGGGTCAGCTCTGACGTCTTTTTCAGATAGATTTCAAACTGAATTTCATTGCAGTCCTGTTTATTATCCGAATGCTTCTTTGCTTACGAAATCCATATAAATTCTCTGAATTTTGCAGGTTTTACAATTTTATTCTCTCCCACTTACGTTAAAAGAAAATGTCTGGAACTGAAACATGCAAACGTTATTCTGAAAATGATTTTGAAGAATTTACTTTGTGATTTATTTTCCTGTAGCCACAAGTGGTTTTCAATGTTTAAATTATTTGCAAAATTAATAATTCGCCTATCTATAATTGGTAGAGGGTATCTTTCCCCTTCAAATGTTCTTTAGGTTATTGGAAATTGACTTTTTGAATCAAATGCTAATCACTTTTAACATGTATTTTTGATAAACACGTTTTCTGATGGAACTTGGTTAAATAATTAGATAGAAATAAATTAATCGAAATTCACATTTTTAATTGATATTCACTTTCGTAGTCACACACAGTAAAACCTAATATAGTTTATTCTAAGTTTGCATGTTTTTGACTCTATAAAGATAAACAATTTACCAATAAATGCATTAATTCCATTTCAATGCACTGTAATGAATCCCACTTCAAAATTCTATTAAATGTGTTCTTTGCATCGTTTCCCTATAGATGTTCAAGGGCAACAAGGATAGTGATTCAATTCAGTATAATGTTTTTGATGTGCCCATAATTGCTCAGTGGGTCAGAATAAATCCCACGCGATGGCAAGATCGAATATCTCTACGTGTTGAACTTTATGGCTGTGAATATGGTAAGTTATCAATTATGCCTTTTGATTTGTATTATATTGTGCACTCGTTTGGATTAAGGCGGGTTTTAGATTTTTATGGACACAAAATCCAAATTGACTTCATATCTTTTTCGGACAATTTTTTAAGATAGGTATCTGTTTGCGGAAGTCTCCCCAACGTTATTATGAGGAGCATCAAGCTTTGACATTGGAAAATTCTCATGTTTCTAGTATTCATGTCAGCGAAAAATAGCAAAATGGCTGGAAAAATACGGCCGGCATTAATCCAGTTTAAGCATATTAAGTGTAATATGCAGTTTTCCACTATGCAGTTCAGTCATGCTTCTCGTTAATCGTCACTAATCTATATGGCGCATGAACCGTATAAGGATCAATAGTTTTGTTCAATTTTCTTTACCTTGAGGACAAATTTTCCACGAAGTAATCGTTTTGGAAGAAATTCGATATCGCCACTGTTTTGCTTGCTTTGTAGAAATTGAGCCTATCATAACCGGGTGCACGTAAGCCAATTGTTGATATTGACTAAATCATTTCTTTTGCAGTCTCTGATAACTTATACTTCAACGGGACTAGTTTAGTTCGATTCGATTTACTTAGAGATCCAATTGCTGCTTCCCGTGAATCTCTTCGATTTAGGTTTAAAACGGCCGACGCAAATGGTATAATTCTATATTCACGTGGATCACAGGGCGACTACTTAGCGTTGCAGCTTAAGGACAATCGCATGGTTTTGAATATGGATTTGGGATCTGGTATTATGACATCGCTTTCAGTTGGAAGTTTATTGGATGATAACGTTTGGCACGATGTTGTAATCTCAAGAAATCGACGAGATTTATTGTTCTCAGTGGATCGAGTATTGGTTCGTGGGCGGTTGAAAGGAGAATTTAACAAGTTAAATTTGAATAGAGGGGTAAGTATTAAGATATATATTGCTTTGATAGTGCTATGAATAAATGCCGTCAACTGGTTCTTTAATGCATAACCAGACAATATCGGGGTTCGTCTTCTGGGGTATCACGAGACGCTCTCTCAATTTGCTGTATATCATTATTTATATGTTATTTCCTTATTTCGCCGCCATTTGCTCCCATCTTTTATCTTACTAATTTTTTTCACGAAATATTTGGAAAATTTGTTTGTCTATCGGGTCGTTCCTACATTAGCTTCTTTTTATTTTGGTAACGCTTTGGTTGGCTGGCTCAAGTATGAAGCAGAGCATTATAAGGATGCGATTTAATTCCAAAACCTTTCAAGATCGTTACAGTTGTAAGATTACTTCCCCCAGACCTAATTTTCAGAAAAAGCCCGTTGTGGAACACCATGGAAAGGTGTCAGTGTCCGCTGTTTAGCTCTATCTAAAGCTATTATAAGTATTTGCAAAGAAAGCTGTCCCGCCATGCTCTCCACAGTTTCAACAGTGGATATTGTAAAGTACGCCAAATTTAGCGGCATAGCTGCATTGCATTGCATTTGTTCGGCTTATAAGCGAACTTCGTTTCAGAAGATCCAATTTTTTCTCAATTTAGCACAGATATTGATTTGGAGTTAACAGTTGGAGATGCCCAATTTTTTTTAATAATCCAATCCAGGTCCGTGAGATTTAGCGGATAGAAACGTCTAGTGGGAAGAGGTGCAAAGTCCGTAAAGGCGTCGTAGATTGTAAAGAGTGGTCACAGCTACGATTCTTTGAATTCTATAAAAATTGAGCCTGTTGCACTTTCTGCTTAGCGTAGATCAAAATATAATAGAGCCATAAACTATTTTCTAATGGGACCCCCCATTTTTCATGTAGGTCTACAAGTGGAGAAAGCTATACAGACCTCTTTTACCCGTAGCTCTATATTCAGCCAATTTAGATTCTTATCACAGACCATCCAAAGATACTTTACATTAGGAGATATTGGGAATTTTTGTACGTTTGCCGAAGAAGAAATCCAGAGACCTTTGCTTAAAGGCTATTAGTCAGAGTATTGGGGAGGCCTCTATTGACGTTTCTGGTTAAGGGACTGTTTCGCAGACTTCATTTGATTACACTTGGAGCGGAACAGTTTTTGTAACCTGAAATACGCTCAGCTCTTGCTAGACCCTAAAGTGATTGAGGTTGATTTGGACCACCTTCATTTTCTCGCTGCACTTAGTACCTTTTTGAACTCGGGACACTTGCTGCTTCCTGCAATATATGTGATGGAAAGGCGGGCCAAGACAGCGGGCCCGCCTTTCCATCACACAATATACACTTGGGATCCTTGTTACAATCCAAAGTAATGTGACTTATTTCATCAGTACGTCTGCATTGGTTAGACCGATCAACCTCACTTGTGCATACTCTCGCTAAATGTCCGTACGAGAGACACTTGAAGCATCTCTTCAATGAGATTTACTCTCTAAGGCGACAAACTACCCATCCAATACGGATCTACGGAGAAGCGTTGCTTCTACTTGCAGCCGGATGGTCGCCGTCTGTAAACTTTTATACGCCATTCTAAGCCTTACAATGGATGCCTCCTGCAAGTCTGCATGACTTGAATTGCTCCTCTAAGGCCATGCACATTTCCGCCTTAGAAATGATCTCATCTAAGTCCTTGCACTGTATAGCGATCTCATAGTTTTGAGCATACACGGCAGCACTTTCCCCAAGAAAATTTTTGATTTGGCTACGGAAACCTTCGGCTTTGCTCTCTTCGGACCTTTTCAGTTCCAGCATGAGATTTCCCTTCCCTAACCCTTTACGCTCGGATGCGGTGGGTTTCACTGCGGCTTTTAATGACCAACGTTCTCCCTTGGGCACATCCTTCTGCGCGTTTGCTGTGGATGTTCTAGGGAGCGATTTGTAGTCGAGAGGTATCGACAACCGGGAGCCTACCTGCGCACTCCCAAAAGCCGCCGGTACTAGGATTCCGAGCCCCTGCACAGGTTCGTCTGTCTGTTTGTTTTGTTGTCACACGCATTTTTTTCGGAGAAGGTTATAGCGATGGAGACCAAATTTGGTGGCGAAGTGGGAACGGTGATTTTTAACGCATACAGTGAGTTATATCATTGTACAACAAATTTAAGGGGGGTGGGGAGTCCCCAAACATACAAAAGGGCGTGTTCATTTTTTTTTTCACCAAATATAGTCATGTGGGGTGTCAAATGACCTGGTTAGTACTTTCCGAAGCCGGTCTTAGCTTTGACATTTGTTCTAAAGGTGGGGTGCGCAGGGGGTCGAAAGCGATCATTTCTTTAACGGACCCATTCTCAGAAACTGCCCAACTTAAAAATCTGAAAAACCACAGGCTGCCTCTATATAGTGCCTCCGAAATACCATCCATACCGATGCCTGTGTGTCGGATTTGCCGAATCGAATTTATTTTGGCATCAATTGTATCTAGATATAGTGTAGAATATATGGGCAAAGTGATTTTTTGACATTCAGAGTCGTTTGGAAATTAAAGTGTTAAACACGTAACAAGTCACATGCCAGATTTATGACGATCGCCGTATTAAAGCGCGTCTTTATCGGTCCGAATGACGTTGGAATGACTTCACTAAAAGGACAAAAATTGAAGGCAAAGCTGTACATGTTCAGTTAAGATTTTATGGCTAAAAATTATATTCTACTTTTTAAATGCGTTTTTCTCGAAACTGCATGTTGAAAATCTGCTGCCACCATAGCTCAAAATCCTTTGGAATTTTAACGACTTATTCAGAACATATTTCTACGGTCCGCAAACTAGGACAATTGCAATTCATTCAGTTGTTTTTTTTATTCATTAAAGAAGCCTTAAAAAAACACCAAAATTCACAAAAAAAAGTTTAACACGGCACCAAAAATTTAGCTTTTAATATTTTTCAATAATCCTAGTTTGCGGACTGTAGTTACGTCTCAATTTTAAAATCCCGTTTACATTTTTACTTTAAAATGATCACAGCGCCCTCTAGCGTGGCAGCAAAAATACACCTTTTTTTGGAGATGGGTCTATAAATTGCCCTGTATTTCAATAATCAACCATGCTATCGGGCTGGAAATTATTACGCGTGCTTAAAATATTAATAAATATATGGTGAAAAGTTCGTATTTGTAACTTTATCCAGTTCTTCACAAAAAATTTCTAAAAAAAGCAAAAAAAAAATTCCATAAATAAAGTTGCCATTTTTTTTAATCGCAATCTCTTTCAAATCTTTCTTTACTGATTGTTTTCATGGAAACTTCTATAAACCCTTCATTCGCTTTCTCAAGCAATACAATAATTCTGAGGTGGTTGTAATAATTATCTTTCCTTCTAGTAACCTCATTTGCAATGCGCTTCATGGTGGCATGTGATGGGCGCTTTCAAGTGCGGTGATAGCTTCAGGATTTATGTGGCGATTGCTAGTTAAAGTAGGACATCTTTTCAGTACATTCAGTGCGAAATTGTACCGTTTCGTTGAATGTAGAATTTGGGTACACGTTTTTGTGGACATGAGAAAATCAATATTCAGGAGTTCTGCTAAAAGATGTCCACAATCTAGTTTAGACAATGGTTTTTGCACCGACTGTTTAAAATGGTGCCACCTATGTTCCATTACGCCATGATTCATCAAATGTTTTTGTGTTCAATCTATAAATTTGATATTGCATAGTGGAAGCAGTTGTATTCGTTTTCGTCATTATGGTCTTTTGCGGAGTGAGATAGCACTCATTTTCAAAAGCTACCCAACCAAAAATCTGAAGAAAAGTCGTGATAATCATGAAACATCCCACTCCCCGAATAGGGACTAAGTCGACTTCCAGAAATTTTAAATATTGAGGTTTTAATTTAAGTTCTTTTTCAGATAATTCTTAAAGATTCCATCTTTTCGAAGTATCCTTTAGAATATAACAATAGAATACTATGATTTTTAGGGTAATTTGTGAAATTATATTTGCGTAGTAGAGAGCTCTTCTACTGTTTCTTCTTAAGGTTGTGGCTACCAACGCTTTCTTTATTTTTTCTGGCAGTGGAAGGCATAATTATTGCCTTGCACTTAATCACCCTTCTTCTTTTAAAACGTTTATCTACAACTGGCAAGTTAATTTGTATTTCTTGCTCCAATTCTTAAAGTGATATTCATTCATTTCAATGCTTAATCAAAATAAGTCTTTGGAGGAAAATCGTGTCACACAGCAATTAATTATTCAGATAAAGGCAACGAGACATGCCCTCTTCGTCTTTTTTTTACCCTCTTGATCACTTGACACCTGCCTTTGGTAATCTAAAATGACTTATACTGATTCTGAAAATTCATTGGCGACACTGTAGTGAATAGGAATTGTTGCTAAAGTGTTCAAAAGACTCAATTCAACTTCACAACTAAGTGCCCGCTCCGCAGAAGTGATTATCGAAACGGATTTGCTTGTCACTATATTAATCATTCCAGCAAGGTGGGCGGGTTATTGACACTTACCAAAAAAATTTACAATTAATGTCCCCTGAATCGAGAAAGCGAGATTATATTCTTGGTGGAAGACGAGACTGAGGCTCAGCCTTGGGGTGTCCTCATTTTTACATCTCAGTCTAATTTTTGGAAAAACTACGAGATTTTTATCATTCCCTTTCCGACTATGAACTTCTTATGGGAACTTATATATGTAGAGTTAGGAAAAGCGGTAATACAGTCGAAGATCATTTTCTAATTTTACGGTTTGTTACAAATTTGGCGATCAGACTCATAGTGCAAGTAAACTAAAACTTCTTCAAGTCAAACGATTACTGCTTCAGAACCGTTTTTTTTTTGTGGATTAATTTGCTTTCGAGCTACACCTTATTCCGAAGTAGCTTCCTAGTTGGCCCAAATAATTGCAACTAAGGGCACACGACTACAACTATGTGCACAGATAGACACAATATATCTGAATCGTACAGACCTGCAAGGTACGTCACTTTTTTGAGGGGGAGAAATTTGCATACGGAAGGCTTGTTGGTGTGTCAGTGCAAAGATGAATTTAATAGTGTGGGCGGTTCACTCAAAGTCTCTCTAGGTTCCTGGGCATAGCAATATAGAGCTAATTAGGATCCAAGATCGCGTCTAGAAATTTTACATTGTGTGAAGGTGTCACTGTTTGTCCATTTGTTAGTGGAATTTGTGTTTTTGTTGAGTTTATGTCGAATTCACATCTTGCAGCCACACAGGTAGGCACACCTTTCCCAAAGTGCTGTTCATAACATCGCTCACATCATAGGAAAACATGCCACACATCAATATCATCGAATCGCAGGCATACGCCGCCACATTTAGCCTGTTCCTGCCTATATTCGTAGAATTTCATCTATCAACCAGAGCATTGCAGGGATGGCGGTGTTTTGAGGTCGTCCCTCTATTCACAAGTGTGGCCAAGCGGTTATCTCCCAAATCAGATTGGATTGTCCTGGTTCGTGGATATATTCATTGCCTAAGACGCTCTCCAATCCTGTTCTGGTTAGAGTCAGTATATTGCTTTTGTACTCATGTTGATGAAAGCTTTTTCTATATTCAAGAAGTCTGCTAAGATGTGTTGTCTAGTATAACAATCGCTCAGCCGTGCTAATTATCTGTGAAAGTGAAAAGTTATCTCTGTAGATTTGCATTTGAGGTAGGCATGCCGAAATTCAGATCAGGGTAATAATCTCGAGTGACCGCAATGCTGACCACAGTTGTCTCCTACAGTGTACTACTGTAGTGTACTGTTACAGTCTTGAATGAAGTGCTATAACTCACTCCAAGGCCCTGATCCAATATGGATTGTTGTTATTATGCCGAAATTGTCGAAGAGAGTAACCTCTTCAAGATCTTCCTTAAGTGGATGTTCAGGATGCGTTCTAAGGTCGTCAACGCGAAGGAGATGAGGCTAATTGCCCAACAATACAGGAGCCATCTACTGTCGTTGTCTTATTCTCGGAGGAAGACCAGAAGATTTTTTGATCTTTGCGTTCTTCAGCATAGCCTACATGGTGGGCTGAATACAGAGGGCGCTACTAGCATTAATTCCATATGGTTTTTAATAATAATAACCGTTGGTACAACAATCCAATTGGATCAGGGCCTTGAAGTGTGTTAGAGCACTTCATTCAAGATCGTAACGGTACACTAGAAGATACCAGTACGCTATAGGAGGCAATGTGGTTAGCATTGCGCTCGCCCGAGATTATTACCCTGATTTTGACTCAGGTACTCATCCACAGTTGAGTCGACTGGTATCAGACGTCAAAACACGATACAAATCCCACTGCCACTAGTGAGATTTGAATCGCGACCTTCCGTACGACAGCCTTGTGCTCTAACCAATCAGCTATCCGGACCTTGTTATCTAAGTGTAATCTCGCGATGTTTCTAGCGATTAAATTATTTGATATAATTAAGCCTTGCCTTTTCTTTTCGCTAGTAATATTTATTAAGCTTGCAAATACCGATATTTCGGGAAACACTTATTCCCTTCATCAGTGCTACAAGTTACGGACGGTATTTGCAAGGTTAATAAATATTACTAGCGAAAAGAAAAGGCAAGTCTTAATTATTTCAAACTTTTTTTAGTTGGAAGAAAATGGATAAAAAGGAATTTCGAATGTTAATAAAGCATAACTTTTTGACAAAAAAAATATTGTTGAAGCCAAGGCTTGGCTTACTAAAGATTCTTCAGACGTTGCATCAGGAAAATCAACCGTTGAGAATTAGTTCGCTAAGTTTAAATGAGGTGAAATGACTACCGAGGACGCTGGACGCAGTGGACGCTCCAAAGAGGCTGTTACCGACGAAAACATGGAAAGAGTCTACAAAATAATTTTGAATAACCGTAAAGTGAAGTTGAGCGAAATAGCTGAGGCTCTTAAGATATGAAAGGAACATGTTGGACACATCGTGCATTATTGCTTTGGTATGTGAAAGCTCTGTTCAGAATGGGGTGCCGCGCAAGCTCCCAATCGACCAAAAACAACGAGTTGACGATTCTGAGTAGTGGTTGAAACTCTTCTTCCATGAAAAAACCCGAATTTAAGCGTCAATATGTGGCAATGGACGAAACATGGCTGCATTATTTCACACGATCGTCACCTGATTGGACTGCACGTAGTGAATCGACTCCAAAGCGTGCAAGGATGTAACAGTCGGGTGGCAAAGCCTGGGCATCAATATTTTGGGATGCGCATGGCATAATATTCATCGACTGTCATGAGAAGAGGGAAACCATCAACAGCGACTATTACATAGCGTTATTGGAGTGTTTGAAGGATGAAATCGCGGAAAAACGGAATCATTTAAAGAAAAAGAAAGTGCTGCTTCATCGAGACAAAGCACCGTGTCACAAATCAATGAAAACGATGGCAAAATTGCATTAATTAGGCCTCGAATTGCTTCCGCATCTATCGTATTTTTTTTCTGTTAGCCTATGAACTTTTCAACTCACCTAGCGTTTGCGTAAGGGGGCCGTCACTCCCGGTTGGATCGTCGATTCTCATCTCACTACTACTTGTAGTCCACCTTTTTCACTAATGCGAAGTAGGAAAGGCTAGACTTTTCCATCATCATGGGTATCCTGGAATTTCGAGGGCACAACAATTGGTCGAACTTGTCTTCGTATTCGGAGCATCGTGAATCAGATGGGAGCAATAAATCTCCCGGGAATTTCGTCGTATGGGATAATCTTCAGCTTTCCAACGTTTCGAGTGTCGTGGTTGATCTTAGCGATGCAAAAACTGGGAAAGTTTCTAGAGAACTGGTCTTCCCATGCTATCATATGATATCCACGGACTATAGAGGGGAAAACATAGTGGAGATGCATCACCCCTGTCCCCCCTTTACGGTTCAGGAGATCAGCAATGAGTAGCTCTGCCAACTTGGCCTCAACGCTGGCTCATATGTCCTTGGTCAGTTTGCCGCTGGAGGAATTCCCATTTGCCATCTCCTTCCTAAGCAGCTCATGGCCACAACGCTGAAGTGCTCGTGCGCGCTATCTGTAGAGATTCCTTGGCGTCCGAGCTGTTGCACCATCTCATTTTGAGGTTAGTTGCATTTGGAGGCGATATGCTTTCCAAGTGTTTATTACTATCATTTCACTCGTCGAAATACCCGTCTCCTTATTTTTCGCAATATTTTCCAAGTTACTGATATTAGCATTCTTGTTCGTCCTTCTTTTCCGGTGTACCCCAGGAGTCGACGGTTTGGGGCAGGGGCATTATGGCTGTTACTTGCTACGTCCAGTCCGATAGTAGAGGTTTCTAGGCTGGAAACTGCGAATCCGCTTCTTGCCTTATTCATGGAGGACCCTCTTCTTGGTTCCAAAATAGGTTTTCTATGTCTGACACAAATTCTACTGTCTTTAATAGTACTCGTTTCTTGACTGGATCAGCAGCTTTTCCTCTGATTATATGCTAGGCATCAGCACCTTTAGATAGGAGATATTGTCTGCTTTGTAAGGGTTGTGTTGATGGTATGGTCCCACGAGTAATCCTGGAAAAAAGTCCATCCTGTCTAGCTCCGCCACCAGAGCAATGGCCTTGAATTAAAAGTGTCCAAGCTTTTCAGACTCTGCATAAGAGACACCAAGTTACGCTTGGCTATACAAACATCGGTGTTGTTCGACCTTAGTTTCGGGTTCTATTATACCTTTACACTGCAGCGAAGATGGTCTCGGGCTGTTGATTCAATTCATTTCCCGCCAGATTCTTTGTCCCTAAAACATAACTAGCAGGCATCGGATGGGTGAACCTACTTCCAGTCCGGCTCAATTTTCTTTCCAATTGATCCGATTCGTGAATTCAAACCCAATTTGCAAAAACAAAATTTGTTTCGTTCAAGTCTAGACCTTGTTCTTGTTACGTCCAGCGCGCTTTACACTGCTTAATGCACATATTTTTTTCTGAGCATCTCTTAGCTAAACCGATCTTGGGCAACTTGTTCAGAAATGGTATGATTACTTGAGGCAACGCGCCATGATCACATCAGAAATGAGAATATTCGCGTTGGATATGGGGTTGCACTGATCGTGGAAAAATTGCGAGAGGGGTATCTTCGAGAATTCACTTGCCAAGATTAGTCTGAACATTGAAGACGATTGCAAAAGCCCAAAAAGCCGGTTGAAACAACGGTGGCTTGATGCGGTGGATGGTGATCTGAAAGCCTCGCGATTGCATCCAGGTCGTGAGCAAAATGACGCAACCGATCAAGACGATCCGATGCTGTTTATGAACGGAACCAAGGCTGAAAAAAAAAGAAGACGCCGGTCCCTAGGCTGAGGTGAAACAGGACCGACGAGTTGTCTCCTCTACGGACGAAACCGTCGGTCGTCTCTTTTAGAAATTTGAATTAAATTATATTTATTTTAGCATTCGACAATGACTTTGTATTTGATCATCTCGTTTACCAGCTGTAGGATGTACCGCATCCGATTTCTAATATCCCGATAAAGTAGATCGAATAATAAATTGTTATATCTTTTGTCGTCGTTTTCATATTCAAGTTCTCCGTAAAGTTAATTCGTTATTTGAATTCAATTTGATTCAATTTGAGATTGAACGAACAAATTGTTTTTTGGATTCATTTCTACAGAATTTTTTAATTCTCTGGACAATAGATGGGACTAATGTTAGGAAAAAAGACAATACTATAAATAGCGAATATTATCTCGTTATAGTTTATCGTTTTTTACTATGTCGCTCAAGCTCTTTGGCGGATTCGATGGTTGATCTCGATTCCCGGTCGTCATGGATGCTTGTGATTGACTTTGACTCCATAAAGGAGCAAACAGGAGATATAAATTTAGCTCTTGCATCTAGTTACGAAAAAATGATTCAGGGTTTTTTTTTTCGAAATTACCATTTAAACCAATTAAAAGCGAATAACATGTTTCTTTTTTTTATCAGTTATATATCGGCGGAGTACCCAACGTGCAAGAAGGAATGGTGGTGACTCAAAATTTCTCTGGATGCATTGAAAACTTATTCTTCAACAATACCAATTTCATCCAGACGATGAAAGAAGCCTTCCAGGCAGGCGAATCACTACGTTATGAGAAAGTTAACTCAATCTATGCTTGCCCCTCTCCGCCCATCTATCCAGTAACATTTTTAACGAAAAGTTCTTATGCTCGGTTGAAGGGTTACGAAGCCCAAAAACAGATGAACGTTTCATTCTACTTCCGTACTTACGAGGAAGTTGGCACAATGTTATATCATGAATTTGCATCACGAGGATACGTTAGAGTGTATTTAGAATTCGGAAAGGTAAAAATCAACCTGAAATTGGGCGATGATAAGCCGAAAATTATTCTGGATAACTACGATGAACGATTCAATGATGGAAAGTGGCATTCACTGGTTTTAACAATCTCACGGAATAAATTAGTTTTGGATATCGATCAGAGGCCAATGACTACTACGAAAAATATCGAGATTTCCACCGGAAGACTTTATTATATCGCTGGAGGTGTAGATAAAGAAGGATACGTCGGATTCGTTGGGTGCATGAGATTGATTCTTGTCGATGGTAATTATAAACTGCCAAAGGATTGGATTCCAGGCGAAGAGGTGTGCTGCAAGGACGAAGTAATTGTTGATGCATGCCAAATGATTGATCGATGTAACCCAAATCCATGCAAACATAATGGAATTTGCTATCAAAATTCAAATGAATTTTTCTGTGATTGTAAGGCTACTGGGTATGCAGGGGCTGTCTGTCATACATGTAAGTGTTCACGTTAAATAGATATTACGTTTTATCATGCAAACTTTATAATATTTTTCTGTTTCAGCACGGAATCCGCTTTCGTGTCAAGCGTATAAGAATGTACAGCATGTTCAGCAACGAGTTCAAATCAATATTGACGTGGACGGTAGTGGTCCCTTAGCACCGTTCCCAGTCACGTGCGAATTTAATTGTAAGTAAATAGCAGAGAATCACTAATTCCATGTTCAATGGTTATTATCTGCTTTTAGAGCACGTTTGAGTTAAAAGTTGGGTTTTATATACATAGATACTATTAAAGCTGTAAACGACATGCAAGTGTATAGTACTAAGCGTTTAATTGAATTCTACTTTCAGCTGACGGAAGAGTTGTAACGGTCTTAGAACATAGCCAAGAGCATACAACAAGTGTTGATGGATTCCAAGAGCCAGGCTCTTTTGAGCAGAGTATCATTTATGAGGCTGATTTGCAGCAAATT
Organism: Hermetia illucens; assembly: GCF_905115235.1. Classification (NCBI taxonomy): domain Eukaryota; kingdom Metazoa; phylum Arthropoda; class Insecta; order Diptera; family Stratiomyidae; genus Hermetia; species Hermetia illucens. The sequence continues at coordinate 111,938,846 of NC_051850.1, read as the reverse complement.
GAAGCACTTTTAAACCGTTCAGATCATTGCTGGCAGAGATTGGCCTATGCTTGCCATTCATCTCGACTTTTCAACTCACCTTGTAACGCTTTTTATTTTTCTTGAAAAGGCTAGAATTAATTTTTGTCTGTTTTACAAAGCTGAACCTTCCAACTTCCGTCCCTTCTCATGGTGGGTATCGAGATACAATCAAGCTATGGATTATTGGGCTGGCGCGTTGCCTGGATCGCGAAAATGTGAATGCGGTATTTTAGGCAAATGCAAGGACCCGACCAAGTGGTGTAATTGTGATTCCAATTCGATTGAATGGTTAGAGGATAGTGGGGATATTCGTGAGAAAGAATATTTACCAGTGAGGGCTCTTCGCTTCGGGGACACAGGAACACCGTTGGATGAAAAACAAGGAAGATACACTTTAGGACCCTTGCGATGTGAAGGAGATGATTTGTTCAGTAATGTCGTTACCTTCCGAATTGCTGATGCTACAATAGATTTACCGGTTTTCGATATGGGACATTCAGGCGATATTTATTTTGAATTTAAGACAACTACAGAAATGGCGGTTTTGTTCCATGCTACGGTAAGTAATCAACAGTGGCCTAGATCAAGATTTAAACTTATTTTTGCTTATGTATTAATATGCTCTACTCGTTAAGTGATATCTAACTAGACTTTTCAAATTGTAGGGACCGACAGATTATATTAAACTAAGTATCATTGGAGGCAAAAAACTTCAATTTGAATACCAGGCTGGTAGTGGACCATTAGGTGTTAATGTAGAAACAAGTTATCATTTGAACGACAACAATTGGCACACCGTCAGTGTTGAACGTAATCGGTAATTTAAAGGTTTTGAAAACATGAAATACGACCCTAAAACTTAAAAATTCACAGTAAGGAAGCTCGTTTGGTTGTGGATGGATCGTTGAAGGCGGGTGTTCGTGAGCCTCCAGGTCCAGTCCGTGCTTTGCACCTAACATCTCATCTCGTCATCGGAGCCACAACAGAATATCGCGATGGTTACGTTGGATGCATCAGAGCACTTTTATTAAACGGACAACTAGTAGACCTTAAATCTCATGCTGAACGAGGACTTTATGGAATAAACACTGGATGCGTAGGTCGCTGTGAATCGAGCCCTTGTCTCAACAATGGTACTTGCTTCGAGAAATACGATGGATATTCATGTGATTGCCGTTGGAGTGCATTTAAGGGTCCGATTTGTGCAGATGGTTCGTAATGCTTTATTCTTTGAGATTTCATGGCGACTATTAAACATATTTTTTTATAGAAATTGGCGTTAACTTACGGGCAAGCTCGATCATTAAATACGATTTCGAAGGTTCTTTCCGATCAACAATTGCAGAAAATATTCGAGTTGGTTTCACGACTACAAACCCCAAAGGTTTCCTTCTGGGATTTTCTTCCAATATTACCGGAGAGTATCTTACAATCATGGTATCCAATTCAGGTAAAACTATATTTGAACTAGCATCGACATTGCTTGTCAATCGGTCGTGGTAACTTTTGAAATAACACTTATCACTTTTCAGGTCATTTGCGTTGTGTTTTTGATTTCGGATTTGAACGGCAAGAAATTATTTTCCCGAAAAAGCATTTCGGCCTTGGGCAGTACCATGACGTGAGATTTTCCCGAAAGAATTCTGGATCTACAGTCGTACTGCAAGTAGATAATTATGAACCAGTTGAATACCACTTTGATATTAAGGCTTCAGCTGATGCGCAGTTCAACAATATTCAATATATGTACATTGGAAAGAATTTGTCTATGTCGGATGGTTTTATTGGCTGCGTTTCACGAGTTCAGTTTGATGATATTTATCCATTGAAGTTATTATTCCAGCAAAATCCTCCATCTAATGTGAAATCACTAGGAAGTAAGTGATGAACTCGGTGCTTTTGACTGAGCTTAATTTATATGAGATTTTTTATATTACAGCACCCTTGACTGAAGACTTCTGTGGAGTTGAACCAGTGACACATCCGCCTATTGAGAAGGAGACTCGCCCACCGCCGATTATTGATGAAGAAAAATTAAGGAAAGCATACAATCAAGTGGATTCAGCATTGTTGGGATGTGAGTATTAAAATGTTAGATATTGCCTTCTGTTTGTAGTTAAGTCTAAAATTGATAGACCAGTAGCTTACTCCAAACTACAATTTTATTTTATTATGTATATATATTTCGGGAGCAACTCCCTTCATCAGCTTTGTACTGATGTGAGTATTAATTTTCAGATTTTTTTTTTAATTCTGCAAATTAGAGATAAAATTTGCCTTACCTAATATATTTGAAGTCATGTTGCTCACCAATTCTATGGCATTATTGGATGTATAACTTAATTCGTGCCGTGCGTTCAAAATTTGAACGTTTATTTAAGAAAGATATCTAAAATAGTATTATTCAAAGTATTGTGCATTTGAATCTATGAGTTTTCCCCATCTTTCTGGCATTTTGTGGATTCCATCCCAAAAGAACTGCGCCGGCTTGGCGATCAAGAATGAATCAAGCCAATCCTGTTCTAATGTGAACCGTATTCCAGTGAGCGCGTTCTGCATCGATCGGAATAAATGGTAGTTGGACGGGGCAAGGTCTGGGTTATAAGACGGATGAGCCAAAACTTCCAGCCGCTGTTTTCCAACGCATATTCCGGGTGTTTTTCGGCTACCGCTCTATTCAAACGATTTACTGTGTTCGGTAGCGTTCTCCATTGATGGTTTCACTCGGTTAGGGGATCTGAACGCCAAGGTGAGCTCGCACAAAATCTTGCTCGGCACTGAATTTGGGAGTTGGCTTCTAAATATGCATAAGGAAATGCGTGCTGATATCAACTCTGCACCCGGTATCACTTGATCGCTTTTTTTTTCACTTGCTTGTCACTGCTGCACCTGTTTGCGACGAAACAATTCGCTCGAGAATATTGATGGGTACTGGGCCACCATCAAAAGTGTCACTCTCTCTTGTGCATATGAAGTTGGTAGCTACAAGGTCTCGCTGACTACGGAAGTACTCAGGAGGATTGTTGAACGTAAGGAGCTGAGAGCTCTGTTGATTACTGTGAGCGTAAGTGAAGGCGACATGCTGCAATTTCGTACGAGAAGTACAAGGAATTACATAATTTCTTTGGTTAGAGAACAGAAGCATAGCAAATGGCAGTCATTTTGCTGTCGTGTACCGCCTCACGCTGGTTTTGTGAAGTTTGTTAACGGTAGGGTAGATGATGAGCAGATGAATAAGTGACAGGAGCATTGCACTATGATTCTGAATCGTATTACATCCGATGAAGTCTTTAGTGCGACAACTAGAGGAAGTATGTCTTTCTGCCGTGCTGAACCCATCCTGGAACGCATCAAGGAACACATCGAAAGTTTGTAGGGCAAAAAACAGGCGGGTTTCTGTTTTAGGCACCTTTGGAGCAATCATATTAACTTTCTTCGAATTAATGTGGAATAGGATGCGGAGCTTAGACGATTTAGATTTAGAAAAGGTTTTAAAGAAGACTAAACTGATATGACATATATATTGCTCGATCCATCGTGTAATAACACTCACTATCTGAAATGGCCGACGAATGGGTTGTCCTAGAACTACATGGTGTAGATCAGTGGAGGATCGAGCGGTCAAAGGGTGATATAAGTCCAATGTGAAAACGCGGATTTGTTCCCACGGTAGAATAAAAACCTGGGAAACGCCTGCTACCAAACCTTATCCTGATCTGCACGTGGTGATCGCTGGAAGTTCTTTCTTAACGCGAACTATAGACGGAGAAGGGAAAGCGAGTCGTCTAGAAATGGAACAAACTGTACCAACTGGTCCGCAAGGTTAGGGGTTAGGTAGGGTTGACAACCGTACTTGGGAGACAATTGTTACGACTCGACAAAAGCAGTCTCGAACTGGATTGGCTACACAACGAAAAAGGATAATTGATTTGAGCATTTTCTTCTGGAGTGTGCACGTCCTGTACGAAAGCAGTTCAGCAATGAGTCGATAGTTATACGATGTAAGGTTGATGTCACAGCGTTACGAAGAATGCGCTACCCCATATATTATAGCAGCCATCCAGTAAACTATGTCTTCGGAGTAGATTTAGTAGTCAGCTAAAAAATTAAACCTGTTTTTATCGGCTTTGAAAGCATAAGCGATCCGCTATGCACTCTGCGCTTGCTAGGCAACTTCCGAAGTATAAGCCTCATTAACGTTGTTACTTTTGAAGTGGAGACTGCAGAGTTGGGGAAGATACCCGGTATGGTATCATAATCATACTTGGAGATTTTAACAGCCAAGTAGGGATGGAGCTAACGGATTATGGATAATTCAACCAAATGGTTGTGAGAAGTACCTGGGTTGTGCGGAAATCGGTCCAGAAACATACGGGGGTCTCTCCAGACCGGACCACTTTTAACTAAATTGACCACGTGTTAATCAGAAGCCGCCACCTATCAACCTTATGAATGTCAGCACATATAGGACGCCAATATAGATTCGGGTGACTATCTCGTTGGCATGGTGCTTCTGGCTCGAATAACAACCCAATCTCGAATTCTCTCTGACACTAGATGAGGGTGGGTGAATACTAAAGCCAACGATCAACAAAGTCCTCCGTAACACTTATAGGGGGGAATGGATGCTGCAATAACTGCAGCTACCAGATGTACTACGACATATTTGGCCCTATTTGCGCAAAAAATCGGAACGACTGCATATCGGACAATGTAAGAACGCGGTCAGGGGTAGAGACTTATCACGAAATCTGTCGATCTAAAGAGCGCCTCTACATACGGACTATATGGGCATACAATTCGGGGAATTTGGTATTTGAACAAATAAGATTGGTTCGGAAGACGCTGATCAACAACAGCAAGGGATGCCCTATCATGCCTTTGTTTTTACCCTGGCCTTGGAAAATGTGATCCATGTTGCTGATGTAAATAAGAGAGGCACTATTTTCTTCAAGTCCACTCAATTACTGGCCTATGTTGACGATATTGACATAATAGGAAGAACAAACCGAAATGTACAGACTTGGGTCTTGGGCCCATATACATGGTAGCATGTTTGACAACGTCAGCACCAAAAGTGATAGAAGCAACAACATCCAATAGTGCTGGTCAACTTTAAACAATGAAGACAGGAGGGTACAACTTTGAAGGCAACAGAGTCTATTTAATAATTTAATGATTTGTACTTTATTTTACCGTCTGGTTGGGCATTTGAAAAACCACTTGTGCAGGTGCTACTACGGTTCTGCCGCCCCGGTAGATGCTCACAATGTACTCCTGTACTTCCTTACCAGGGACTTCCACATTAAGTACACTGTACCGTGTAGGGTTGTCAGACTATGTGAGTTTAGAAGTTAATAACAACAATGTTCACTGTTACAACACTTCATTTGATTTTATTAAAAACAATGGAACTGCAATGCTTCAACAAAGGGTAAATTTCATAAAAACTTCTTATAGAATCCTTTCACTATATCCAACGACACAACTGGTGCTCGTTATTTTTATTAATCTAATCACGTCTTGTCTCTTTCCGCATTCACTTTTTTCTATATGGCATCTGACATTTCTCGTCACCTACTCTGCTCTTCACTCTTGTAGCGAGGCCTGAACTGAGTGGAGAGCGCCGGTGACGTCATCTGTCCGGTGGTATTCGCAATATTCGAAATAAATTTCGAATGCCGCGAATCTTGCCACATCCGGATGCTGTACAATGAAACGCTACGACCATAGTAATTTCTTAGACAAAGTATCTCGGGAATTCTAGGCATTCCCAACAGATTGCGTCATATGCAAGTCGAGCTTTAAGAAGAATTCTGCTGTGGGGTTTCCAACCAGGGCAGAATGACAGACCGCCGAAGTGTTGTAAGGCTATGACGCAACTTAGCTTAATGTGTCTTCCTCGCCAACGCTATAGAATATATATACTGTTTACAAATTAAAATTATCTAGTGGTACTTACTATGCTCCTTTTGTATTGCTATATGACGGTAGCACATGAAAGTGAACACCACTGTTACACAAACGCTTCAAGCGTTCGTTAAGATGCCTGTGACGCGTCGTTAATAATAATAATCGTTGACGCAACAATCCATGTTGGATCAGGGCCTTGAAGTGTGTTAGAGCACTTCATTCAAGGCCGTAACGGTACACTAGGAGGCAATGTGGTCAGCATTGCGCTCGCCCGAGATTATTACCCTGATTTGACTCAGGTACTCATTCACAGCTGAGTCGACTGGTATCCGACGTCAAATCGCGATACAAATTCCACTGCCACCAGTGAGATTTGAACCGCGACCTTCCGTCGCTTCCTGACGCGTCGTTGGTTGATACAATTTCGAAGGAAGAACTTCGTCGGTGCATATGCAAGTTACCCGTGGAAGTAATGATCAGAAGGCGGAAGTCGCGGCGGGCAGGCCACACATTAAGGAAGAGAGGCAAATCCATCGCTTGGCTACGCCATACAGTGCAGTCTACTTTCTGAAAAAGGGGGGGGGGTCATCTCAGGAGCAGAATAGTGGAGGAGTGCAAGCGTCTCAGAAATTCCTGGAAGGAGCTGAAGCGCATTTAACGAACTGCTGGTGATGGCGTGGTGGTTTCTGCGGGGTAGGCACCTAGTCTTGGATTAGGATCTTTGTAGCAACTCGATATTGGATGTGCACGCTGAATTGCGAAAGTGTGATATTATGACGGCTTTGGAGAGTAGGCGTCAGGGTGAAAGTATTATGCCAATATTTAGTTTCGTTCAATTCAATTCCCCATTCTGTAAACCACTTTTTAATTCGTTCTAGTAGATTCGCAGCTTGGGGATCGGACGGAGGTAGTTAATCTGCACACGTTAAGGGTGCTGTCACGTTATGGTTAGTTGATAGGTTCGACGTGTAGATGAGGTGTAGTGTTCGACGTAGAACACTGTCATGGAAAACTTCAGGACATGAAGCTTTTATACTCCACCTCGAGTTTACGTTCCAAGAAAAACGGTTCCTAAATTCCATGTAACTGTATTTTAAATTACAACCTAGACCTTCATGTCACTTTGTTGAACATCTAACAAAACTGCTGAGCACTACTATCTATTCTCCAGTGCATATTTTATTGCTGAGACGATCCTGTGAACTTCCTCGATTGTACATTCTTCCCTCGGAAGCCAAATTGGTGCTGAAGAATAGCTTTGTTTTTCATTAGATATGGTGCAATTTTTGCAATCAGCACTTTTCCGGACACTTTTGACAGAACGTAAGATGCAAGCTGGTTTTGATCTTTCATACGTTTATGAATCTTTGTAGTCGCTCAAATCTTCCGACCCTTGGGGTAATAATTGAGACGTAGAGTTTCGTTGAATATGTAGGTAACGCGGGTGATTGCATTCCTCTGGTGCACCACCATGCCCTGGAGCTTTTTTCTGGTCCACTTGCTGCTTAATGACTTGAATAATTTGTTTGGCAATGAGAAGCTTCTTTTTGACGTAACTTTAGATACTATTTGGAGTCTTATCTTCATCTACGGTGCCAAATGTCACCTCTTTTTCGACATCACTTTTTGCTCATTTGGGGGGATATACAATTAGGCGAAAAAAAGAAAGCCGATTTTTTAGATTGTGTTGTTAAATTAAAAAACTTAACTCCACAATTATTGAAACTTGAAAATAATATATTTGTGATAAAAATTTTTGTAAAATTAATAATGTTATTGCACACAATTGCTGCGGCTTGCACTCACGCTGAAATTATGTAAAATTTTCGTCATTGTTTATTAATTTTTTTTTTTGTTCGGATGTATCAAAAGCAGTTAACGTCATATAGAAGATACGAGTATGGATAAAATTTCAAATCGGTTGGCAAATGCGTTTAAAGTTTTGACTGACTATGGAGAGCAGAAGCGTCCTCCTGTAACGCTTCCACAGCGAAACATCCAAACGCAACTCTAGCTCGTTACAGTGTACAATTCTTTACATTGGAAAAATACTTTTATAGACTGATTTTTTTCTGGACCTAATGCTCGTTTTAAAAGGGTCCCTCGCTCACTCCGATCGTTAAAGCGGAACGTTCACAGGGCTGTAGTTTCCATAATTTTTCGAAATTCGCTTTAGAATTTTGAGCGAATATTCTTGAAGTATAATCATATGGATTGAAAAAATGAATTTTTGGGAGGCGGTAATTGTATATCTCCCCTTAATGGCGATTCGGATTGAACAGGACTCTTCCTTCTTGTAATAGCCTTTGACAGGGAAAAGCCAGTTGATGTAGTAGGCGATAAGCTTCGTGAGTAGCTTTGTTACTTCTGTTCTTAAAATGAAAGTTAAATTTTGTTTGTATACAATTCAGTGGAACTCAATATTTATGCTTCATGTCTTTCCTTTTTTGACGTCAATATTGCCATTAAGTGGCATTAAGGAAAACAACGGTTGGTTTTCGAAAAACAATAAGCTTACAGAAAATTTCCAGGCTAACAAATAAACTTACCTCTTATTATATATCCTTCACAGCTATATGATTGCAATGTATCGCATTTCCTTCAATTTCGATTATGAAGTATTTTTATGGAATGTTTCCTTCTCTAGGTATTCTCGCTCTAATATTCCTACTTCTTGTCATCATGGCTATTCTCATCGGACGTTACCTATCACGACATAAAGGTGAATATCTTACGCAAGAAGATAAGGGAGCTGATTCGGCATTGGATCCCGATGAGGCAGTGGTTAGCGGTACAACCGGTCATCAAGTCACAAAACGAAAAGAGTGGTTCATTTAAACTATACAGCGCCTTCGTTTACATGTAAAACCTAAAAAATGCCTAGACTTATTTACATACATTTATTTTAGTTCACGCGTTCCAAACAAAGTGGTCATTTTACAAACACGAACTTTAATAACTATTGATTGTTGAATCGATGAAAAATTAATGAGAGCAAAGAAATAAGAAGAAAAATTGATCTATCTTTGGTAAAATATTTTTTACACGTAGTTAGTAAGACCAAATGAAAGAAAAAATCGTAGATATAATTTTTAGTCTAAAAGTGCAAATCGAATCCAAATGTAAAGATTCTGTGCTGGTAGTTTCGAAATGAGAAATCGAAGTTTGGTGTTGAAGACAAGCAGTAGTTATGGAGATCAAATTGAATTTAGGCCGTTCGATAGTCGTTTCAAAGAATTTCACATATAATCGTTCCTTCGTGCCGGAAAAATATACGTTTTGTGATTCAGATACTTTGTTGAAGTTCGATATTTTGCCACAAACGTTAAGATGAATTCGTCGAATTTGATTTGCTCACTCTCTTTACCTCACACACAATGGTGTGGTTGTAAAGTGAAACATACGTTATATCACACTTAACACGGCTTCGTCAACATCATTGACTCAAAATGGCATCACGAATATTTCATTTGTTGTAAGAACTACCGCAAATTATTATTAACAAATCACGAGAATGGTAGTAGACGTATCACATTCAATTTAGTATTCTATAAAACGACAAAGCAACTTAAGTTTTCTTTCTAAAAGAAGTCGACATTTATTTCCCGTCCATTTACGTACTTTATTTTAATTTAATTATAATTTTTACAAAAATCTCATTTTATTCTACCGATGATTTACTACATCAACATAAGAAAAATAAATTATTCACTCTATACAGAAACAATAACGATTCTATCAAGTATTCAATTAGAAGGCAATTAAGTGGAGAAATTTCAACTGTGAAACGTCCCATAGTTATTTTTATGCCATGAATTGTATATAATTAAAAATGGAAATAGCATATGACTTAAATAATAAAATAATATATTGAAAAAATTTTCTATCTCAAAGAATTGTATATTAAAAAGGCTGATTATATGCGTTTTGTCATGTACGCGTTGCGTATGCATTGCAAAAGAAGAACGTTAGAATCTCTGTCGTGCAAAGAAGTTTTTCTTTGTCTTCCTTCCAACAATGAAACTGTGTTGTACACTTGACTTTCAATTTCTATACATTCCATTATTTGTGTGTAAATTGTATTCACTTTTATCTTATGATCAGTTTTTTCCTTTTTGATGGAGTTAGCACTACTCTCTTTTTGAAAAAGTTTACTAACAAGAATCTTTTTATGTAAGACTTACAAATTAGTTGTTATTAGGCACTAGAGAACTTGTCTCTTTTAAGTCCTGTTAATAAAACATTTTTCCGATGAGAATATTTTCTTTTAATTCATACGTGCCATGACACCTTTCAGCTTTCAACTTTCAACTTTTCAAACTCAAACAAAGAAGCAATGTGGGTACTGCTAAAAATGTAGTTCAACCTAATTGTATAACGGGAGCTGGAAACTTCCTGCTCAACGTCTTTGTGCATGTTACAGGCGATTAAAATGTTGATTCCACTGACCTCAGGGTCCTTCGAATTATATCGACCCATTGATTTTAAATTCACATAAATTTTTATTGAAAGTAAATCCGCATTGGAATGCGAAATCAGAGATACAAAGTATAATATCGTAATCCTGCGACACATGACGTATTGCGCGAAGTGATAAACTGTTGATCGCGCATCGGATCACGTTAAACTTGAAGGTAGAAGAAAGTCTTTTGATGACCCAATTAAGACTGTTGACGGTAGGTCTCATCTAGAATCAATAGGATTTTGACAGGCGGAAGGTTCACCCTGCTCCACATCAATGTTCTTTCTTTGTTCTGTTGTCTTCTTATTTTTCAGCCTTTATCCCGTTTAGAAGCGAGGTCACTCGCATCTTGATCGGCTACGCCATTTTGCTTAGTCATATGCTGAAGTTGCGAGGCTCTCAAACCTCCATCTAGCGTATCAGACCACCGTTGTTTTTTCGTTTCTCATTAACTTCGATGTTCAGAACAATCTTATCAAGTGTTCGCATTACATGTGAAGGTGCATCTAGCAATTTTTCCATGCTTGGTGCAACCCCACATCGATCGCGGATATAATCATGGCGCGTTACACCACTGCTCCAACGCAAAATCGTTGTCCCTATTACCACGAAACGTTGTTCATTGCCTTTGGAAGTCGACCATCATTTAGAACGGTAGAGGGCGACAGGGTGGACAACACTTCGGTAAATTGTGCTGCCACTGGCTGTGATACCTGCCATTGGGACCGGTCCTCAAAAATCTCGTTTCATTTAGATTCCGTCTAAGACGATACTGCATGAGGCGAACATTCCACTTTCCACGTTAGGAAAACATCATCTGCATAGATCAGTGTAGTGCGACAGTATCAATAACAAGAACAATTCAGAGTGGCGAGAGAGTGCTTCCTTGATAAACACCAAGAGAAAGGTACACGAAGTGGCCCTGATATACTTGCCCCACTTTGAACTTAACTCTTCAGATCGCAGTAGACTATTTTAACCCAGCATGCGAGTTTCACGTAGATTTGCCGCAAAGTACACCAGGAGAGTTTTTGTGGCGCACGGTCAACCGCCTTCTCTCTATCCAGAAATGCAATGTAGAGAGGGCGACGGTGTTTCTTTGTGAATAAGCGTCCAGTGTGTACTGCGGGTAGTTCTGCAGTTGTTGATGAATCCGACTTGGTTCACTGGAGCATGTTGCGAATACGGGTCTCAAGACTGCGTTCAAAAATCTTCATGGTTTTAGACAGTAATCGGATCGGACGGTAATTTGTATATCTGTTGCAAATTGCACCCGTTGTGCTTTCTTGCCAAGTTCTACTTACCTCAATAACTCGATTGAAGACTTCACTAAGCCAGAGTGTTTGGTCCCAGCTGCTCACTCTCCAGAATATAGCTGCAATGTCGTCGGGTCATGTTGCTATACGAGATTTTATTCAATTGAGTGCTTTCTTGACGTCAGTGGCACTGACAAGTGAAATTGCTTCAAATGTCGGTTAGATAAATCTTGTATTGAAAAGTACAAGGTCGTGAGCGTCCGTAAAATTGACTATTCGCTAGCCACCCTCAGTGCGTGCTCCAAACCCTTTTTTGCCTTTTCACCCGCATGATCATTAATATCGCTGGCAATGGCGATATGGTAATCGGCAGGAACGGTATAGGTCATTGTGTCAATTGCTAGAGGGGATCTTTTTCGGCATGGGGTCGATCTGTCTGTGTTGCGTATGTGGAGAAATGAATGGCGGGATGAGCTAATATAATGGAGAGCTTGATCAGCCGGTCATCCCCCAGAGGTGACACTGCCGATGTCATAGCGTGTGCATTGGCTACTGAAACAGGAAAGTTTATAGCCGTTACTGTCGCAGCTTTTGGCACCGCACCATCGAGTTTCTTGTAGAGCGCAAATATCAGTGAGTCTTTTTCAAAGGACTCTTGCACTTGCTCCGTTTTTCCCGGTAGGATCCCTTCAAAAGGATCAGGGTAGAGTAGGGTGTTTCACAGTGAAATCAGTCAGAAATGATGGATACTACACGTCCTTAACGGATCTAGGTCGAATTGTCCTGTACCCCTGTATATACGCGAATGGAATTTTTCTGCTAATTGTACATTTTGAATTAAATAAATAAATATTTATCGTGCATGCGTAGTTGTTTAGCTTGGACTGATTTACTTAGTTCTCACCCCGTCCATGCTCATTTCTCGACAGGGCCAGTATGTCGATTAAGGTGAACATCCAAGCATTTTTCCGAAGCTTTGTGATCAATGACGGAATAAGAATATTACCTGCGAAGAACAACTAAATGATTATCCAACTTATTTGTTAAGATTGCAAGAAGATTGATAGCTCTGTTACACGGAAATTCGGCGAATTTCGAGGGTTGAGCCTCCGTACATTTAAATGCAGGTCTAACGGTTGCTAGCCAGTTCCGGAAGGTGAGTCCTTAAGACTTTGTCAAAGTTCTTGTATCTTCAATCCGAAACATTTAAATTTATACTTGGATTGGCCTTCATATCCAAATTTTCCATTTACATATATCGAATGAAACATTAGGACACAAAACTAAAGAGGAGGAAAAAATGACTGCAAATTTATTACAGTAGTTACTTGGCACTAAAACTCTAATTTGTTGTGTTCAAATTGTGCCCACGACGTATGGGAAATGATCATTCGAACATATTTTTAGTCCGGAGTAAGCTAACGCGGCTTCCCACGTTCCGTCAGTTTCCTCATATTTAAATCTTGATTCGAAATGTTACAAACATATTCCTTGGACACGGTCGTAGCTTCTGCTAGTTTCCAAACTTAAATTTTTCGGTACACGTCACTCAGACTGATACGTCCACGTATGAACTCAGTAACTGAAAATTTCAGCGTGCTAGATGATGCCGCAGGGTCCCCGTACAAATTTTTAATAACGGCTAAATAATCGATTGTTTCTATTTTCACAGAAATACATATATCGACTCACTTAAAGATTACCAAACAAAAATTACCGAAAATTTAATGAGTTCCTATCTGGGCCTACACAAATCTATTGCTTAATTTTCATTGACGAGTGCTGTCATCTTCCTATTGGTGATACAGGCAAGCTACGCTCCAAACAGTATGAAGGATATTATGAATGTAAGTATAGTAATAGTAACATTTAATTTACAGTTCCCATAATATCCTGAGCTATGTGTATCATGCCTAATTCAGGTTGACTCAAATTAATACTTGCAACGCCAGTAGACGGGTGAAGAATAAAGTGCAGAGGGTTTAGCGGAAATATGCCACTCCCCGTAGTTGAAATTCTGGGCGCACTCAAGCAATTTTCTATCGTATGCGGTCGGTTTTGACGGTATGGTGAAAATCACTTCAGACGTGCTCAAAATACAACACGAGAAACCAGCGGATCACTAGAAAGTGCGCAGACAATGCAGTTTTCCGAACGAAAGCAAATAATATTGGGGGTTACCCGCTCAGTATGCTGAATGGGTTATTACTAAAGACACCCGTCATGTCACTATCGCTGGCATCAATATTGTAAACTTTATTGAAGAGAAGCTTCAACGAGCCTTTAAGAGCGGGATGAACTGCGGGGCTCGGATTTTGATCGGGTGTAGATTTTTTGGTACAAAAAGCTCATCAATATACACGGTCGGTTGGCACATAGTACAAAACAGTAGTCGGCCCGAGGAATTTCCACCCTTCTTCACTGCGGGGATTACCTACCTTGCCTCTAAAAAGGATACAGCGTAGGACCTCGCGTACAGAATACCGATTGCTCGTTTGTCAACTTCTAGAAATTCATAACATGCATCATTAGTGTAAAGGTAGGCAGAAGTACTACCAATTTGTGGAAGAGTTGCAAAGAGTAACTCATTATCGACTCGGTAGTTGTAGGTCAGGCAAGTGGATAGAGGCTATATGGATTACTTGAAAGCAATTGGCAGCGCATATCTGGCTAATCGATGTCCTATGTCTGTATTGTGTAGATCTATAACTAAAGGTTTTGGTGACAGTCATGGAAGCATAGCACATCACCATATCGATGCGCTCATTTGAGAATGTCAACACCTTAAAATATTTAGCCTTGATATTAGGATGGAATTGGATTTAGACAAGTGTCGAATGTAACCCATCCTGGAATGAGATGCACGTCGGACATAACATTGGTAACCTCCACATCTAACCTATGACTGAGACATATTACTGCAAATATAAGGAACTGACTGCTTTTCTGACAGAATTCTTTTGACGTGTGTAGCTGAGGCTGAAATCGCATTTTTCGGGGAAAAATAAAAACAGACATTCAATGCGTTTGCTATCCCTTTATTGGCTTGCTCAATTGGAATATTCCGTGGGTGAAGGACGATCTGGAAAAGTCCAATGGTGGATATGAACGCATTACCCAAATTCTGAATGGAGTAATTGACCTAGCGTCGTAACATTGCAGGTAGGGGAGTAGTTGATGTTACCGCACAATATCACCGCCAATTCGACTCATTACACATTTATTTTACAATAAGGAGCAGGCGGCTCCCCTGCATACTGCCGTTTGTAAGGCATGTTGCGATCTAATTCCATGTAACTCAAAGCATCGATCTTTCAATCAATTGGGATGTAGTTGAACGACGAGCGGATCGACGAATGAAAGTTGAAGGCAATGCAATCTGTTAGTAGGCATAACGGTATATTCGCGTATATTTCTGATTTTTCTATCCCGCGAGAGTGTGGTTTTAATTTCATAATATTGTCAGCTAGATATGTTGTACCTCAATTACCGGTGCTCAGAGGTGGCGGTGAGGAAGACCATGTCGGCTAAACCAAAACCAAGTGGCCGAGGAGCACCTCCATAGTGGTGGCACCCGGAGACGCTGTACTCACTTTGGCTTGCCGGCCGTGATGTAGTAGGCGAATGCTCCAAAGGCCTAATCAGGGCGATCAGACCCGAGTCTGCACGGAGACTCATCTAAAGTGGCAAATTTGTCACGAAACCTCACCAGGGGTATACTGTATGAATGCTAAGCCATGCACTTGGTATAGACTGGTACCTTTGTTGCTTGTCTCAGCGGGGCTCTGATTGTGGTCACTAAATCAATCCGCATCTTAAGAAGACCGTGGGATTAAGCCGTCCAGACAGGTGCTCACGTTAAACCCTCAAAGACTCACTGTACCTCAATTACCATAGTTTCTCTAGATCCCTTGAGAATCCTGCATGGTCTGGTTCAAACCATACAGAGGTACACCATTCTGCAAACATGCTCGCCTTCCCAATAACACCTCCGGTCACCACCATTAAACCCCTCTATTTTTTATGTAGGTAGGGTCGGCTTAGTCCAACTGCCTGGCACTTAGTGTTAGGTAAAATCCAACGCACTGAGATTGTGATAACTCGGAAATAACGAATAAAATGAAACTAAATATAACAAAATAATAGAATAGCACTAAAGTAAAATGATAAGAAAAGGGAAGAAGCTAAATAAGAAGTATAATCCACTACTAATAATGTGAATTCATTCTGACAAAAAAACAATTGTGATAAAGAATAAACAAATCAAGATCTGCAAAGAGAAGTAAATACAAATGATTTCCTTAACAGTTCGCAGGTAAATTGGAGGAATGACTCGATAACACTTCCATCGAAGTGGTTTCAAAAAAACTTAATAATCAAGAATCTGAATGTATTATGAATGACCGTTATGGCCAAAATTCCGGCAAGAGTGGATGCGGTGTTCTTTCCAAATTCATTTTTTCAGTTTGCGTCGAAACGAGTGTTCAATAATAAACAAAAGCTCTCTTCCGGAAAAGGTAAAGAAAAGGCCTTCAAAAGCCACACAATAATCTTAGGTATAATTTTCAGTTAGTACCTTATATTCGCATAAAGCAGTCCTTTATTGCGATATATACTATTAACTGTATGTACTTTTCCGGTGGCTAAGGGGTAGGCTGATGGAAAATAATGAGGATGCTTTCTGGCCCGTGGAAAGGGTGGATATTACATGAAAGCATAGCAGGTCTACTACAGCTATCAGATTTGTTATCAAACAGCTTCAAACTACAGAGACTGCATAGAAATACGTAGGAATGTTGGAGTAATGAATCCTTTTACCGCTAAGGCAACATCAACGAATCAAGAGTGTAGAGGAGAAGTAGGATCAAATAAAGTAAGTGATTCGAACTATAGTAAGCGATTCGGGCTTCCACCTCGGACATCACCTTGTCGTGGTGGGGGAGCCTGTGGTAGTTTACTACTACATTAAGGGTGTCCAAAAACACATGAAGATGGAAACAAAGGATTATAACTCTCCAAATGGTAAGAAATTTCAAACTTCGAATCCACCCGCGACTTTGAGAAATCAGGTCGTGGTCGAGGCACGGATTCAGGAGGCCTCACCAGATTCATGTTCCCCACGGAGAAATCTGTGGAAGACAGGCTTTTCACTTTAGTGGAAAACCTACACCCGGTGTCTATGGTGGTGCCAGAAGGATAGTACAGCAACTCCCTTAATGAGAGGAACTGGAAAGCTGGCTAAGGCTGGCCTCTCGGTGACACTGTTGCCTAACTCTTCCAAAAAATGGGGGAGGAAGGCTTGGCCGAATGAAACTCCGCAAAGGAGAAGAGACTACAGGCTGGCGGCAAGGCTGGCAAAGTTGCTGGACTATCCCTATATGTTTCTGGTTCAAGAGCCATGAGTTTTAACAAAATCTGTGGAATTGAATCAGTCAAGGGGACTAGGATCTTCTTAAATGGAAGATTACCATGCGTTCTGATGTCAAAATTCTTAGAGGAAATCATGCTGTGCCAATGTTGTCCCCAGGATCTTGTTTCGGGTAACTTACAATACCAGCTTAATGGTAAGAGAGGAAACGTCAAAGTTGCCTCTGCTTACTTACCCTACGATTCTTTGTGACCTCCAAGAAGCAAAAACTAAGGGATCTGGTAGCGTATGCAGAATCAAGTGGCCTTAAATTAAACTCTTAATGGGCTGTGATGTGAATGCCCAGCATATTTGTTGGAGCAGTAGCAAATGCAATCCTAAGGGAGAGAAGCTATTTGATAGATCACTCCAGCTGGTCCGATGACCGCGAATGTAGGTGCGCCCCTACGTTCATGGAGCCAAGAAGAGGTGAAGTAACTGACCTAACAATCTGCACTTCAAAGTTGTTAGAATTGATGAGAGACTGGCGAGTGCTTAATCAAGCCTCACTCTCAGATCACCGTTACTTGGAATTTAGTCTGGCTATTGCGGGCGAACAGTCTGTAATACAAAGACGGAATTCTAGGAAAACGGATTGTACAAAGTTTAATGAACCTTTTAGCGACAAAGTGGAATTCCTTAGGAGATTAAGAACTCCTTTGGCGATAGAAAATCAGTTGAAAACTGTGAATCGTACACTTTTAGAGTATTTTAAAGAGGCATGTCCTATTTTTCGAACCTAACGTGGTAAAACGGTTTTATGGTGCAACCGAGAATTGCAGAGACTCAGGAAATCAAGCAAACAACTTCCAAATCGTGCTTGTAAAAGTAATAAGTAAGAAGACTGTTTAAACTTCCGGAACTCACAGCGTGAATATAAGGGGCTCGCAAAACGTTAGAAACGAAAATCTTTTAGAGCATACTGTCAGGAACTGGAAACTGAAAGAGAGACTTCTAGGCTGTGCAAAATCTTTAATACGGATGAGTTGGCAAAGTTGGACTTTCTTAGAAAACCGGATGGTACTTTAACGAACTCCAGATTTTATACAAATTCTGTTGGATTTGCACCACCCGGGAGAACAGGTCAAACTATTCAACACGTAAGTGTTGCAAGGAAAATTTGGACATTATGATTGTTACCAATGAAGAGGCGAAAGCTGCCATATTATCATTTAAATACTTCAAAGCACCTGATATGGAGGGCATCTACCCATTGATGCGAAAGGAGGACATGGAGCACTTAGAGCGACTTCTAAGAAATATTTTTCGAGGATGTCTTGCTCTGGGCCACGTGCTTTCCTTTTGGCAGAAGTTTAAGGTAGTCTTCATACCTAAGACTGGGAAAGATGGCTATTTATATCCAAAGAACTTCAGACAAATCAGCTTCACATCATTTTCGCGAGAAGGCCCTAACGCCACATCCAATAAATGGAAACCAACATTCTTGCCAACGTGGAAAGTCTGTAAGTTTGCTCTTCACTCTTTGGTTTCAAAGGTAGAGGACACAACTTTGAAATGCAAGTATACAATGGTATTATTTACAAAAAGAAGAAAACATAATGGTCTTTATCTTCTAAAGATGATGATGACAATCTTTCGACGCTTCGAAGAAGTGAAACATCTGAGGGTATTCTAGATAAAAAGCTTCTTTGGAGTAAATATGTAGAGGTAAAGATGAAACAAGCTGTAACAGCTTATGATCTGTGTAGGCGGACCTTTGCCTCGACATGGGATTTTGGTCTCAGGTAGTAATGTGGGTATATGTTGCTATCATTAGGTCGATGTTCGCTTATGTATCCGTAGTGTGGTGGGTTAAGGCAAAACAAAAGGGTTTTCGCTGTAAATTAGCCACACTGCAAAGAACTGTGTGTCTGGGTATTACCGATGCCATGGACACGATATCCGGCGCAGCTCTGAATGCATTACTCAATCGGTAGCGTTTGAATTTGTTTATTCAGACCACTGTAATGAGAGAACTCATAGATTAATTCGATTAGATTCTATGGGGAAACAATGGACAAGGGGGCACAGAGCATTGGTAGAATTAATGGGAGAACCGAATCCAGTTTCCGCAACGGTTTCTGATTCTCAGATCCCCATACATCTGTTTGGTGAAGTTATCTTGGAACGAAGAGAAAACTGGGACAAACCAGAAGAATGTGTGTCAGGACATGCTGACGTCTTCTACACCGATAGCTCAAAAACAGACCTTCTTGAATAAAAACAATATACAACGGTCTTTTAGGCTGAAGCGTATGCGATCCTAAGGGCGGCAACCTGGATGATTAACGAGTGGTTGAATGGCAGGCGTATCGCGCTCTGTAGCGATAGTCGGGCTGCATTGAGTGCGTTAGGTAGTCTTTTGAAACTACGCGGTCATTGTGGTGTAAAGGGAAATGAAATCTTGCATGCTTTAGAAAAAGAGGGTTCAATTTCTTCGAAGATCATGTGGATCATGCTTGCAAGTTAAACATTCTAGCTTTAACTGCCAGTAAAAAATAACAAGTGGGGAAACCGGGAGCTGGATGTTTCAGGTATGAAACGTTTTGTGTATTTCTTATATATTTGAGTGGGGATTTGTCCCATTTCTACTTAGCTCGTAATGTTCATGCATTTAATATGTCATTTTAGTGTGATCCTGACATTCAGTCTTAGATTGCAGTAAATTTGCACAAAACTATGTATATTTATATTAACAATAATGCGATTTTCACCAAAGGTGATAGTATCTTTATCATAGCCTAAATAACTGGAAAATTGTATGATTCAAGGTGAACTTCCATCCAATTTTCAAAAAATATGGTAATATACTGATATTAACTTTATCTGAGCAGTTATCGGTGTGGAGGGTTTTTTTGCGGCCTAGGCACCGTGTAGTGGAGGCAGGAGGTTAGCAATTTTTTCTGATTTTTCGGTTCGGTCCACCAACAAGGGCCAACTTCGGATTGTAGTGCTACAGGAGAAAAGAGGATAGCTTTGATGTTGTGTTTTTTTTTTCTAGAATACGACGTATAATTAGTTTTATGTATTCTTTTATGGATTATTGGGTTGTCCAGAAGTACGCTGAAGATGCCGAAGTATGTGTTGTTGGAGGTGCTCTGACTAAGATCTGGTGGAAAATGGTGTAGTGGTATTGTTCGGCGCAGGAAATGTAATATCACTACGATTTGGGTTGATGTTCGCTTTCGGCTTGGATATTATATTGCAGGGATGAATTTAGTGGACTTCGTAGTGAATTAGAAGAGTATAATGTGCGGGGGAAATGTATAGATCAATAGATATGGTAGATTGGAAAACATCTTTATTCGCCAAATGTTGCTTCATCGAGTACCTTCGTGCAGCTGTGTGTCTGTAAGAATTGAGTTGAATTATTAAAAAACAAAAGGTAAACATATTTTGCTCAAAATATTTCAAAACAATTGCTTGGGATCACTTCCTGTATTAACACTTTATTAATCTTTCATGTATAATGTTATCATATTTAAAAGATCTTCATCTTTTTTAGCTTCCAAATAATTCCATTCGATATTCCTTCGTTTGTTTATCATACGTTTAGATTAAATTCTTCTCTCAAAATAAAAAATAAAAGTGATATCTTTAGAAAAATTTCTATATAATTTTATTATTTTTTTAAATTCATTCAATATTTGGTTTATTCCTTTTTAGTTATTGTATATTTTTCCGATAAGTCATTTTCATTTCACATAGAAAAAAAATCAACGATAAATCGTATTCAAACGAAGCACCATTAATGGTTTTATTTTCCTTTTATGTGTTTGAATTAATTATTCAACCTTTTCTTTTTACATATAAAAGGTTATTTTCTACAATTTGGATACGTTTTTTGGTTTCCACAATACTTAAAAAGCTTTTATTTCCAAAAGGATTTCTTTCTACGTAGTCAGTGTCAATAAATAAAATATCAACTTCAAAGTATCCGTTGGAAGATTGAATGCAAAATTATGACTTTTTGGATGTCTAAGGCCTATGGAAGTACTTTTTAACCATCTTTGAAGACTACTTTATTGTATAAGAAATATATGTATTATAGTAAAAGAAGCTCGAAATGGAAGTTTTCCTACTAGTTTTTCGAAATAAAACCTATGTAACTGACTGTTTCTGAGACAAGCGGGTTATTTTGATTTTAAATTATGAAAGGATAAACGAAGGGAGTGCGGGTATTCGGGCGGAATTGGGAAATGGTGAGAATGTCTGTTGATTGTGTTAGTTGAGGTTGTTTTCGCTTTAAAACTATTTATATTGTAAAATCAACCACGGCAGTAAAGTTCGTAGATGCGAGATAATAAGGGTCTCCTAGAAGTAATTTAAGGCAAAGCAATAAGCCTCACATGATGTCCTTATGATTACACAATCTACCCCAATAGAATTTTTTACCACGTTGTGTGTTAGCCTCTCGATCTTGTTGCTTTGGGTTCGAATCCCGTCGTCATGGATGTGTTGTGTTCGTTTCCGCTGCTGTAAGCATATCACTTGCACAGCACTAAGTGTGTTGACAGCCAAACTCAAGCACACTAACAACGAATATCCCAAGATGGCTGATGAGTGAGTCGACCCAAGAGCACGTGGCACAGAATAATGGAAGAGGAGTGCGAGTGCCTCGGGAACTCCTGGAGGGAGTTCAAGCGCATTTTAGCGAATCGTGAACGATGACGCATAGGTGTGGTTGCAGACTATAATCGACACAAATTCTGAGATATTTTCTACTTCTAGGTATTTAATGCTCCTAAATTTTCGAAATCTTTCGATTCGTTTGAAACATGAATAATCTGGTTGTCGGAGCATTCCAAAGAACGAGCGCCTCACGTGCTAACGTTGATCAGAAAAATTTATTTAGCCCTATTTGTATCCTCCATGGTATATTTTTGAGGCCTTGTGGTCTTAAGATATTTCGAGAAAAGAAAGTGCAAGTATCAACATTAGTGGAATGGCAGTGAATTAGCAATTTTTAGGAGCGGTACTTGATTCCTCCGACCTAGAATGGAGGACATTCAACTTCACTTTTAGTGGCATTTAATTGTACGATTTCCATAATATGATATATGCACTCAAGTCGATTTTCCCCGTAGTGTACGCATCTTTCTATATTTATGTTATGAAATTCATACAATTAAATTCAATTCTTATGAATGTAAGCGACGGGATTAATGCAAGTGACATTAATAATTAGCACTTGCAACGGAGGAGACTGCATAGTCAGGGAAGGATACCTTCTACGAGGTAGTAGAACGAACCCTCTAAGCCTGTCCCAGATATGATATCAAAATCATATTTGGGGATTTTAAGTAGGGAAGGAGCCCGCACTCAGGCGCTACATTGGCTCCCGTAGCTTACACCAAAATACAAATGATAACGAACTTCGGATTATTCAATTAGCAGTGTCACACGAATTGGTTGTTGGAAGTACCTAGTTTGCGTGGAAAGTGATCTACAAACATACATGGGCCTCTCCAGACGGGACCACTTTCAACCAAACTGACCACGTGTTGATCGAATGCCGCCACTTCTTAGCCTTGATGAATGTCAGAACGTATAGGGGGCCCAATATAGACTCGGATCACTATCTCGTTGGCATGGTGCTCCGAGCTCGAATAACACCACCCAGAATCCCCTCTGAAAATCAGGTGAGAGTTAACACTGAAACCATCCACAACACAGCCCTCCACGACACCTATAAGAGGAAATGGATGCCGTAATAATTGCAGTCAACAGAGGTCCTGGAGATGAAGCATCAATAAATAATCTTCACAACCACCTGAAGAACGTTATCATAAATATGGTCACAAACATACTTGGCCCCAACCGCAAAAAGAGTCGGATTTGATGATGAATGTAAGCTACGGAACGGAAGAATGCCGCATACTGAGTAATGTTGCATTCTCAAAGAACGCGGGCATGCGCAGAAACTTATCACGTACTCCATCGAGCGGCGTGGGGTAATCAACAAATCTGTGAACTCGAAAAGTATAGGGAGCAACCGCACCAGGCGCCGGAGTTTTACCAAAAAGTGGTGTTCATCCTGCAATGACAAAGAGAGAAATCTGAGTTGATCCCAAGCAGAATGGGCATATTGGAGCGATGGGTTGAGTACTTTTATGAACTACTGAATAACTACAACATCGGCGAGTTGGAGGTCACGCCAACTGAAGGCGACGGGCAAATACTGCCACCACCAAGAATGGAAAAACAGTCCGTGCAATCCATCGGCTTAAAAATCATAAATCGCCAGGAGCCGATAGAATTACAGCCGAATTGGTTAAATATTACCCCAATGTTCATCAACTTGTGCTCAAGATGTGAGACAACGAATCAATGCCTGGCGACTGGCGAAGAGGCATTATCTGTCTCATACATTGAAAGGGAGGTATCACGCAGCTATTATAGAGGTATTACGTTACTGAGTACCATCTATAAGATATTCTCCTCTATCTTGTTAGGCCGGATAGCCCTATAAGCCCAGAACATCATTGGCCCATACCAAAGAGGCTTCACTCCAGGCAAATCAACAACAGATCAGATTTTCTCTCTTTAGCAAGCGATGGAAAACTGTTGGAATATGGACATCAGTTGCACCATCTTTTCATCGACTTTAAGGCTGCCTATAATAGCATAGCTAAGGTAAAATTGTACACGGCCATGAGAGAAGAAACTGACTAGGCTGATCCTAACCAATTTGCGAGGCTCGATAAAAGCAGCAAGATCACTCTCAAGACCATTCGACATCAACAACGCTCTAAGCCAAGCGGATGCCCTATTATGCGTCCTTTTTAACCTGGCCCTCGAGAAAGTGATCCGTGATGCCGAGGTAAATGCAAAAGGTGCGACCCTTTTTAAGTCCACCCAACTACTGGCCTATGCTGACGATATTGACATCATGGGAAGAACATCCCGAGACGTACAAACTGCCTTCATCTAGATCGAGCAGGCGGCGCGAGATCTTGACTGCACATCAATGAAGGCAAGACAAAATATATGATAGCAATGTTAGCACTGAAAACCAACCAACAGACAACATCAAACTGCATTGGTCAACCGAGAAGAATAAAGATAGGAGACTACAACTTTGAGACCGTTGATAATTTCTTCTATCTAGGGTCGAAAATCACACTCGATAACAGCTACGATGATGAAATCCGCGCACGGTTGTTAGCAACCAACAGAGTCTATTTCAGCTTACAAAAACTGTTTCGCTCGAAACGTCTCATCACAGGGTCAAAGCTCTTACTGTACAAGGTAATGATCTTGCCAGTAATCATGTATTCCTCGGAGACTTGGGTTCTTAGCAAGAAAAATTGCGAATTCTTGTCGAGAGAAGCATCCTTCGAAGATTTTTTGGCCCCTACGTGAAGATGAACGATTCCGTAGCCTCTTTAATGATTAAATCTGGGAGCGATACCACGACCTCCTGGTTTTGGATAAAATCCGGTTCAACAGGTTACGGTGGGCGGGTCTAATCCGTATGAGGATGATCCAGCCTGAAAAGTCTGTAAGGGCAATATCTATGATAGAAAAAAACGAAGCAGATCCTGTCTGAGAGGGAACGTTGGTGTAGGTCAGGACGCCAGACCGCTTTTAGGGATATCGAATTGGTGAACCTCGGGGCAAAACCGGGATGTCTGGAGTTGCTTATTAAGGCAGGCCTACACCTCAAAGAGCATTGAAATGCGTTAGATTGAAAGCTTCTTTGACGGAGAAAAAATTGAAAGTTTCTCCGAAAAAAACGAAAAGATTTTTTTAAGGTGCGAATCTTAGACTACTTCAGATTCAATTTCGATAAGGTAAAATTTTTACTTTATTTTGGCGAATCAAAATTTGTTTATTGGTCTTTAGATAATTTGGCCCGATAAGACCATGGTGTTTAGGGCGACGTTCAATCATGGTGTCCCTGATTGTAGGAATAGTTACTGATATGATTACAAATGGCATACAAGTTTGCTGCAAATTATGTTTCGTTGGCACAAAGTTTGACGTATTCAATTATTCGGTGAAATTATCGGCTTTTGTCAAGGGAACGTTTCATACTATCCATCTTTGTGTGCCGGCCCATAAACACTTCTGCTTAGACATGCGGGAAAGGGGTCGAAAAGGAGGTATTTCCCCGGGCTCGGAGTTTCATCATGGCCCGGAATAGGGATTTCAACGAAAAGAGGGGTAATGTGGGGTCGCCATAATAATCACCTCGCATCATATAATTTTCACCGTTTTTCCACTTTATTTTCACCCCGGGGCCGGATTTTCTCTCTACAGCTTTGCTTCTTTCTTCTCTTCCCAAACTAAAGTCGGGGTCGTGGGACGTTGACATGTAGTTAATAAGAATATGACAAGATTTGCATTGCAAGCCACACTATTTTGGGGTAGGGTAGGTATGGATAAAAACAGAAAAAGCAGAACTGGTGTGAACCTTCCGTTGGACGGCCAAAAAGGGGAAGTAGGAATTAACTAATATATTGTGCGTAGATTAGTAATTAATATTTGGGAAAACTTTTTTGTTTCATTTTTTCGAGTTGAAATCAAATTTGATTATTTTTTGATACACTTCCGCTTAGGTACAAAAAAATTTTTATAAAATGGAAATAATTGGAATGATATGTCTACACTACTTCTAACTTTCATGGGCACTACTTATTGGATTAATTTCATTTAAATTCATTTTTATGTTCTATTTAATAAAGATAAGTAACTATCAAATAAAAATAATGGAAGAATGAAAATTCGATAATTCGCGAAAGCATCCGCGTTGACCAAAAGATTCAATGTCAGATGGAAGAAGGCTTTGACGTTGGATTCAATTCAACAAAGTTCCCACTACAAACTTTATAAATTAATATAATTTAAATTGCATAATTTTAACAATATTTTCGCCGTACCGCTCATGCTATTTTGTTATGAATATTAAAAACTCGTAAAATGGAGGAATTCCCAACTTAGCAGATATGGATGCATGTTTGGTGGTTTTTCCGATGAAAAATAAGATATCTCTGGAACTGATAGCTTCAGGTCGCTCTTTATGTTTTGTTTTCTGGATCCTTCTTGAAAGCAGTAACATAGGTTCACTGAAGTTCATGTCCGCTTGAGTTCCATATTCCGAAAAGAGTTCTTGTATAATTGGTGGGATTTATGATATGCAGTTTTGGAAAGTTGGAATTTCTCTCCATATGTCCTTACAGCGAAAAAGAATAAAACAGATGCATGGCGGTATCAATACAATTATTATCGACGACATCACACAGTTACCTCTAAACAAACCGATCAAAACACGGCTATTTATATATACCACCTGCTTTATCCAATTTTTACTTGGAAGTTATTATCATATAGTGCCATAGAGGATATCCATTAGGGCACATCAATTCCTCTGTATGAAACATTCAAAGTATTGAACATATCGCGAATAGTACAAATACAAAAAATAACATTGTAACAATATCCTTGTGTAGATTGCGATCACGATGAAAGGGCTTTGTTGTATAGCATTCACGGCGGGCTTGACGGAACAGCCAAATGGGTATGATAAGCTGCAGCATGTCGGGTATCATAAATCCTAAATCTCTCACAACCTGGTGCGCGTATCCTTCACCTCGAATCACATTCATGATGAACTGGTCGAAACTGCTCGCGGCTATGTGCAGGAGTGCGATACCAACTATGCAAAGTATCTTTTTCGATGTGACCGCGTTATCTGTGCTGGCTAAATGCATTACCATTACTGTTGACATCAGTTCTGTTATCTGAAAATAAATATTCAGATATTAATGAGAAGCTATCTAAAATATGGATGTGCGATTGGGAATATGGTTGCGTTAGCTAGAGAAACTATAATTCTTTCAAAAAATAGCAGTACTAGGGAGATTGTGTTCTAAACAATGTGAAAATTAATGTTGTATTCATGATCATCAACGGCGCAACAAGCGGTGTCTAGTCTAGGCCTCCTTTAAAAAGGAACTTTAGGCATCCCCGGTTTTGCGCCGAAGTCCACTACTTCGATATCCCCAAAAGCTGTTTGATGTCCTCGCCTACGCCAACGCTCCATCTCAGGCAGGATCTGCCACATCTTCTTTTTCTACCATAGATACTGCCTTTATAGACTTTTTGGGCTGGGTCAGGTACCCCGCCCATCGCAACCTGCTGAGTCGGATTTTACCCACAGCCAGCGGATCGTGGTTTCCCTCATAATGTTTATGGTTATAGAGGATACGGAACCATCTATCCAAATGTGGGGGTCTAAAAATTCTTCGGAGGATTCTTTCCTCGAATGCGGCCAAGAGTTCGCAATTTTTCTTGCTGAGAACCTAGGTCTCTGAGGAATAGGTAAAGACTGGCAAGATAATTGTTTTGTACACTAAGAGTTTTGATCCTATGGTGAGACGTTTCGTGTGGAACAGTTTTTGTAAGCTGAAAGAGACTGTTGACTGCGTGGATTTCATTATCATAGCTGTTATTGGTTGTGATTTGTTGCGGCGCCTACTCGATCTGGATGAAGGTAGACTGTAAATTTCGAGTTGTTATTCCCATAATGTTAATAACGTCAACAGCAGCAGGCCAGTAGTTGGGTGGACTTCAAGAGGATGGTGCCTCGTGTATTAACATCTGCATCACGGATCACTTTTTCCAGTTTCAGGTTAAAGAGGACGTATGATACGGCTTTTCCTTGTCTTAGACTGTTTTTGATATTGAATGGTCTCGAGAGTGAACCTGCTACTTTTATCTGGTCTTGCATATTGGTCAGGATCGACTTAATCAGTCTTATCAATTTCGTCAGGATACCGAATTCTCTCATGGTCGTGTAAAGTTTTATCCTGGCTATGTTATCATAGACCTTGAAATCGATGAAAAGATGTTCCAACTGATGACCATATTCCAACAGTTTTTCCGTCGCTTGCTGCAGAGGGAAAGTCTGATCTGTTGCTGATTTGCCTGGATTGCAGTCTTTTTGGTATAGGCGGATCATGTTCTGGGTGTATGAGCAAGATAGCGGAGAACATTTTATAGATGAAACTCAGCAATGTGAGGCATCTATAATTGATACACTCCTGGATATCCTCTTTTTTGTGTATGGGACAGATAATGTCTCGTTGCCAGTCAGCTCGTCGATATTTTGTTTGTTGTTGCTAGCTTACATTCATCGTCGAATCAGTCGTTCCGACTTTTTTTTGCGGAGTCAAGTATGTTTCTGGCGGTTTTAATAATGACGTTCTTTAGGTGGTTGTAAAGTTCATTTCTTGATGCTTCATTTCCACCACCTTTATTCTCATCTGGTTGTCAGAAGGGATTCTAGGCGGTATTATAATTCAAGCTAGGAGCACAATGCCAACGAGATAATGATCCGAGTCTATATTTCCCCCTCCCCTGTATGTTTTGACATTTATCAAAGCTGAGAGGTGGCGGCGTTCAATCAATATGTAGTTAAGTTGGTTGCAAGTGGTCCCGTCTTAAGAGGCCCATGAATATTTGTGAACCGCTTTCTTGACTTTTGAAATCTGCAAGTATAGTTTTGATATCATACTTGGGGCAGACTTCGAGGGTCAAATGTCTCGCAGCAGGTGTTCCTCTTCGAGCCTGCAGTTTTCTCTGTATAGGCATGACCGTTTGTTCGCAGGTTTTATTTTGTGGCTGATTAGGAAACCTACTCCGAGCCCTTGGTTTAACTGAACTTGAACTCAATCTTTGGTCGACTTGGCCAAATTGATAATAAAAATATAGAGGGATTCTGACTTATTTTTTTTTTATTTTATTGATTAAAATCGCAAACACCGCAGGGAAGACACCCGCTATTGCGGGTAAGAAGGGGAAGCGAACTAAACAATTATGTGCACTGCTCGACTAATAGACTACGTCCTCACGCTGTGGGGGTCGGAAACAGAAGGAAGTGGAAGTGTAACGCGCCGGCCTCGTGCCGGGCTGCCGAATCCCACTGCTAGAAAGATACTTGCTTCTTGAACCTACACGGCAGTCTGTCTTCACTTGCTTGCAGTTATAAACTTAATTGCTTACTCTTATAGGGCCCATACACTGTCAAACAAATTGCGCAACGGGCGATGCGTAACGTTGCATTTCCCATACACTTAGTGAAATTTTGTTCAAACATTAGTTAGAAGTTGGAAACGGTATGAGTAACATGCCATTAAAAGGGTATTGCATCTATCTGCATTGTTATCGGGAGGGGTAGGAGGGTAATGGGGTGGAGTCCTCTCTAGCCTCCCTTCCACATTGGGGCGATATTTACTCTAACAGCTTATTTATGATTCGAAACTAGCCCTTTTTCGAGGTGCTGTAACTTTAAGAGAAATGGAAAGGAGGAATATTTCTTTCCTTCTATATATGCTCTTTACACTCTTACTGTCCGGGGACATGGTTGGCAAACTCAATTTTACCATGATAATATAAAAATACCCCCCATTAGACGGAGGGAATTTGAGAGAGAGGACATCCTCTATCACAGCAGAAATAGGGCTCAAAACTAAACCTTATCGTTTAAAGGGATGATGGCTGCCGCTGTCCTTTAACGAGGTTAGCAAAAGAAAACCTTTCTCCCCAATCCGCCCTCCTCGCGGGTTAACCTTGAAAATTCAACTTGGTCGTGCTGATGTAAAAGAAACCCCACTTTGACTGGCCATAACTTTGTAAGGGCGATGGGCGCATCGAGTTCCTTTTTCTCCTTTCCACCCCCCACCTGAAAATTATATTTCAGCGGTCGGCTGAAAAATATTGCCGAACGAAGCACAATATGCCCATACATTAGCAAATTATTGCGCAACAGCCTGCGTTGCGCAATTTGTTTGATAGTGTATGGCCCTATTATATAAGATTCAAGCACTCTACACCGACAATTTAGTTCTGCTAAAGAAGGCCCGAATGCTAGTTAAAAAGGAGGTGGAAAGAGTCTGGCCGGTCGAGAATATACATATATCTACCCAGCTTAGGTAAAAGCCGGTGATAAAACGGTGGCGGATTCTGCCGTATGAGCAGTCGATAAACTCCGGGTTTTGGGCAAACAAACTACATTGTCCTCTAAATTCCCTTGCGAACACTTTAATTTTCCTTGTAGGGAATAAGAACGTGCAATGTCAGAACTGTATGGTAGATTCAGGAAAACTTTCTAGGCAAGATCTTGAAGTTTTTGAAGACCACCAAAGATACATATGTATATGCAGGCTCGTTTTGTCTTGCTGGAAGGTAATACAGTCGAAATAGGGGCAAACCACATTTTGTTTCGAAACTTTCGATATCTACCAAATTTTCAGAATTTATTGGAAGGAGTTAAATTCGGTAGTTTCTCAAAGGATTCGACTGACTTTCAATTTATATGAGAAAAGTATATAAAAAATTCAGGTAATTATATTATTTTGATCACAACTCCGTTATTATTTATCCCACTTTTCATACCTCACTTAAAAGGCCTTTTCAAGCACCTTAAAAAAGCTTCAGGTCAATTTCCACCAAAAGTTACTGATTTTACGTTATTTGACCTTGAAAATTATAACTTTTTTTAGACTTTACGAATTTACGTTTAACGTGCCATAGTTTAGTCCGCATTGCACCTACGAAAAAATGAAACAAAATTATTTTTTTAGCTATTTAATTACTTTGTTTCTGCTTAATATTCATTTCGAGTTATTTGCGAAAAACCGTTGAAAACCACACATTTTTTCGGTGAAAAAGCGACATGTTTAAACATGAATAACTCGAAAATTTGTGTCCGGATAGCTGAGTGGTTAGAGCACAAGGCTGTCGTACGGAAGGTCGCGGTTCAAATCTCACTGGTGGCAGTGGAATTTGTATCATGATTTGACGTCGGACACCAGTCGACTCAGCTGTGAATGAGTACCTGAGTAAAATCAGGGTAATAATCTCGGGCGAGCGCAATGCTGACCACATTGCCTCCTAGTGTACCGTTACGATCTTGAATGAAGTGCTCTAACACACTTCAAGGCCCTGATCCAACATGGATTGTTGTCCCAACGATTATTAATTATTATTATTAATTCGAAAATTTGTACGAAAAATTTTCACTAAACATTTTTTCTTAAAATCGACCATTCAATCGATTTCTGTGGTAGTTACCACTATACCATATCTAAACCCTATGGGCATTTTCAATATTTTTACATCTCATTCTAGATCTATTTTCCTTTCATTTATCAATCGCATACTCATACTCAACCTCTCTTATTTTTTAAAATTATTTAATATGTTTGTCATAAACTGTGGGTGAGAGCGCGTCAACCACGTCTATTCGCCGTCTTTGCCGGTTTTTGGCAATGTGCTTCAGACCCCTCCACGACTTTCCCAAAAGCTTGCACTCTTCGTTCACTGTTTCATGATGTTTTATGATCAACACGTCCACGGGTATTTGCACTGTACGATAGTCAAGTTTTTCATTTGTTTTTATCTCGGGTCAGAAAACTTAAGATGATACCACCTAGGGATGAGTTGGTGAAAGTTTGGACCTTCCGATTAATGGCTGTTCTCCATGTGTAACTTGCAACAGACCAGAAAGACCATTGGTACAGAATAGTGTCTCTTTGATGTTGGTGTTGCGATAGTTGCATTTCGATATTTTGGGGAAAACAGCGAAAGCGGATTTAGAATTGTTAACACATCGCGTTTCGTGTAGCCGCCGGAAAAAATAGCACTACCTAGATATACAAATTGTTTGATGCCGCCAAAATTCTGGCCATTAACATAGCAAGCTTGAAAACGGGAAGCTAAACGCTTCAAATTTGAAAGGTTTTGTGGGTTGCTTATACTCTATAAGCATATTAAGTGGGCATTTGCTCCATTTGTATCTAGCTGGTAATGTTTATGTATTTCGTTTGTCAGAATATTCACTTTAGTATGATACTGACATTCAAAGTATTAGAATGCACAAATTTGTACAAAAGTGACAACTTTGGTCTATATAACTCTGTTAGTAACTGCTATTTCCACCAACTTGGTAGTCCTTTATAACCGCAAAAGTTGGTAACTCTAGGATAAACTAAGGGGGTTCCTAGTCAATTTCTAAAAAAAATATACTTACATGTATGGTAATGTACTGTTATTAAATTCATTTCAACCGGCATTGGTATGAAGAGTATTTTGTGGCCTAGGTACCATGAGCATGGACCACCATATTCTTTTTCAGATATTTTGGCTGGGTAGCTTCTGAGAACTGGTCGTTGATTTAACTGACCCTTTTTGAACCTCACACTCCTCCCCTTTGCAATTAATGTTAAAAATAATATCGGTTTCGTAAGGAATAATCGAGGCCTTTCATTTAAAACCCTACAACGCTATACTTGGTGAGAAATTATTTTACACCCCCCCATTTGTTTGTTTTGTTTTCCATCAAACCTCAAAAAGGAAGTATTCGATCACTCGTCCGGCTGAGAACTTTGTTGGTGTATAACTTCAGCCAGATTTCGCTTGCCTCCTCCTCTTTCTCTAGCCAATGCCCATAACTAGGTGAGAGCAAACAAAAGTCATCAACATAGTCGAGGTGATTGAGGTTTGATTGCATCAAATTCCTCTGATATTTTGCCTAGATGCAATACTTGACATTTTGCGCCGTTATATACCTGCTGGAAATCATCCTTCCTCTGCTTTGAATAAGGCTGTCTGCGTTTTATTCGTCAAAAAGGGAAGTTTTATTTTCTTGCAACAAGTATTGGTGCATCATCAACGACGCAACAACCGGTATCCGGTCTAGATCTACCTTAATAAGGAACTTCAGAGATCCCGGTTTAGTGTCGAGTTCCATCAATTCGATATCCCTAAAAGCTGTCTGACTTCCTGGAATACGTCATCGTTCGTCATCCACATCTATACGGAATAAGTGACCCGCTCACCACAACCTATTGAGCCGGATTTTAGCCACAACTTGGCGGTCATGGTATCGCTCATAGAAATGAAATCCGTTTTTTTTTAAGGTTTTGTGTAATACACAACAAGCAGAACACACCCTTAAGGATGTTTTTCTGTAAACCGTACTCAGTTTATGTGTATTGCCTAAAACCTGCAGCGCTTTTCCCCAAACTGGGACTATATACAGCATGATAGAACTCACCACTCTGGCTATGAGCAGCCTGCAAGTATGCCGCGGTTCTCCTACGTTCGGTATCATCCTTGCCAGAGCGATACTCGTGGTGGATGCTCTTTTACAAGTATGCTCTATGTGCTGCTAAAAATTAAGTCCTCCGTCTATCATCACCCTCAAGTATTTGATGGCCGGCTTGGAAGTGATGATAAGATTCCCGATTCTAATGCAGGTGTAATTTCTTTTGCAGCGCTTAGTGATGAGAACCGCTTCCGTCTTTTCCTCCGCGAGTGCCAGTCCAGCACCCCCTAACCAAGCCTTAATAACACTGATTTCTTTGCTTGAGTACAATTCAGTATCCTCGAGATGCTTTGCGAGCACAACCAGTGCTATATCATCGGCGTAACCACTGTGTGATTCCTCCGGAATCGGAAGGTTAAGTGCATCATTATACATGATGTTCCACAGTAATGGGCCCAGTACAGAGCCCTGCGGGACATCCGCGAAGACAACGTACTCCTTGGGTCCATTATCGGTATTGTACCAGAGTGTCCCCTCTTTCAAGTAGCTATCGATAATGGCGGCGAGGTAGGTGGGATCACCGATCGTCGCCAGAGACTTTCGTATAAAGTTCCAATTGGCTGAGTTGAATGCATTCCTCACGTCCAGGGTCACCATCACACAATATTTGCTGGTACAACCCCTTCCGTGAATTGCATTTTCGGCCAAGCCAGTAACCAGTTTGTTGGCATCAATGGTTGATCTGGCTTTACGGAAACCATACTGTCGATCTGAAAGGCCCCCTTGGCTCTCGACGAGTGGGAGTAATCATTATATATAATCCGCTCCAACATTTTCCCCATAGTGTCTAGAAGACATATGGGTCTACAGGAAGACGGTTCCCCTTAAGGTTTGGCAGCCTTAGACAACAGCACCAGCTTCTGCCGCTTCCATGATGCATATCCTCGGACATGTACGTTT
Source organism: Hermetia illucens (assembly GCF_905115235.1). Taxonomy (NCBI): domain Eukaryota; kingdom Metazoa; phylum Arthropoda; class Insecta; order Diptera; family Stratiomyidae; genus Hermetia; species Hermetia illucens. The sequence continues at coordinate 111,904,773 of NC_051850.1, read as the reverse complement.
CGAACAGCTCCGCGAACATATCCGGTCTACATTTGACGGTAAGTTTGAGAGCTTATTCGGTATGCCGTCAAGACCCGGGGCTTTGCTGTCGCCTATTCGAATGCAGATCTCCAGCAGCTCGTCCCTGGTGACTGGTGGAATCGGCGTCACATTCAGGGGGCGCTGGAAGGTGTCAGTACCCCCTGTTGTGAGAAAAATAAGCTCTGGATTATTTCCAACAAGAGTATAGGGCACATGATCTGCGGAGATGATCGGCCTCTGAATCGCCCTGTCACGATTTTATAGGCGCTACCCGGAGGATTTATGTCCGTTCCCAAACAGAGCTCCAACATTCTCTCTTACTCCGCTGGATGGCGAGCTTGAGGTTCTTACGAGCTTCCCTATAGGTATGCTCCCTTTGCCCTTGATCGATCCTACCAATTGCCCACTGTCCCGTTCGCCTGGCTCTACGGCAAATCGATCGAAGGCTGGCAAGTTCGCTATTCCACCAATAATTAGGTCTTCTAGTGGGGAATGTGCACCTCCTAGGTATCGACGCGTCACATGTTGTAGAGATGCTCTGTGTGACATGGAGAACTCTATCCGTGGAGGTGCCTGCTTTGTTAGGCAAGTCTAGCCACAGATCTATGAATGTTTGCTTATCCATCGCTTTGGCAGACCATTCTGGTGTTCTTTAGGATTTCGGCTTACGGGGCGCGGGTATCCTGCCTTGTGGCTCCGTCCTTAGTTCAAAGGTGATTGCTTGGTAGTCGCTGTATGTGAAGTCCTCGCTAACTTGCCAGGACATATCACCTGCTAACGCAGGCCTGACAAAAGTCAGATCTACAATTGAACCAGTTCCCCCTTTCCGATAAGTGTTTACATCGCCTTCGTTGGCCAAAACTACATGCAACTGGGCGAATGCTTCTAATAAGCACCGACCCTTGTCTGTCTGTCTGTCTGGCTGTCCGTCACACACACACACGTTCTCAGAGGCGGTTATTGCGATTGACACCAAATTCGGCAGAAAGGTGGGAACTGTGAGCACGGATACAGTGGGTTACATCCTTTTACGTCGAATTTAAGGGGGCGTACATTTTTTAAGGTTTTGTTTGGAAAACAAAACCCTATTAAAATCGGTTCAATATATGTCTGTCTGTCCGTTTGTCTGTCTGGCTGTCTGTCACAAGCACTTTTCTCAGAAACGGCTGTACCGATTGACACGAAATTTGGTGAGAAGGTGGGAACTGTGGACCCGCAGACATGCAGTGAGTGATATCCTTCTATGTTGAATTTTGGGGGGGGGATCCCCATACATGTAAAAGGGGGGTGTACACATTTTTTTCACCGAATGTAGTCATGTGGGGTATCGAATGAAAGGTCTCGATTAGTACTTTTCGAAGCCGGTCTTAGTTTTGACATTTGTTGGGAAGGTGGGGAGTGCGGGGGGTGGAAAGTGACCATTTCTTTAAGCGGTCATTCGCAGAAACTACTCAACCGAAAAATCTGAAAAAATCAAGAGGCTGCCACTGTATGGTGCCTGGCCTCCAAAATACCTTCCATGCCGATATCTGTTCAAATAAAGTTAATAATAGTATATTAGTATAATTTTTAGTAATTGGCTGCAAAATCATGGTTAAGTTCACCCTAGCACTACGAAATTTTTGCAATGGTGTAGGCTATAATATCTTACCAAGTTTGGTGGAAATCGCACTATTGCTAACTAAGTTATAATACGTCAAAGTCGTTGTTTCTTTGAAAATTCAAGACTATGAATGTCAATATCAGTCGAAATATATATATATTACGTGCAACGTACTAAGAAATACACAAAACCTTTCATACCTGAAGCGTCCAGCTTCCGGTTTCCCGACTTGTTTTAAATATGAGGTGTACTTGACATTAGCCTGTCTAGCTGATTCAAATTAAATCTTTTTGGAAAGGTAGTATTAACTTCATTTCTTCCTTTTTTTTCGCTCTGCGTTGTAAATTATTTTGAGGTAAAAGCAGGATTTTAACGAATATTACACGTGGATCAACAATCACTCTCTTTTGGGTGCGGAAGCCAGATGATATCTAAGCCAAGCATCCTTAGAATTTTGACTTCAACTATTTTCTGTTCTATCGACTATTGTCCTGGATCTCATTACGTCTATTTGCACGAAGCTCATTAAACAATGCGAAGTAAAGGGCACTCTGCAAAGAAGCATCACATATCCAACTTTCCGAAAGAGTACCCCATGCAACCCCTATTATATGACTTCTCCCGGCGAGTAAATAGACCACTCAAGTGGAACGATTTAATTCGCTTGTCTGGTGAAGTGAGTTCCGGCTCTAATCGATATGTTTTCTATTGCCTTGCCAATGACATGTTGTATTCTTATCATTAATCATTTCACTTTGCCACACGAATCGATCAAACTTCTATTGATGGAACAGGGGAATCCATCAAAAACCGAAAAGTGTTATTCACTTCCAACACGCGATGTGAAGAGTGCTTCAGAGAAAAATTGAAACCTGATATTCCGCAACCCCGAAGATAAGTAGTGCCATTCCTTCCTCCTTTGTGGAGCATGCATTGTATGTACACAATATGCGTGTCAACGTACTTGTAATGCTCAGGCAAACAATATGGAAAGCTGGAAAAAACTACTTCTCAGATTCGACTAGTTTTCCCCAGTTGAGCGTTTAGTGTATTTGCACAAACGTTTCGTAGACTAATTTCTTTTGCTGTGTAGATGTCATTTGCCTGATAAGAGTTAATTATGTGGGAGGAATGGAACGCAATCCAGCAGAGCGAAGAGTGTAATATATTATCCACGGTGCTGTAATTAAGGACGAGATTTTTGTCATGAAACATAATTAATGCTTACATGACAGCTCGCTGTAGATTCGTTGCTTTTCCTGGTCTATTGGGCGAAAGATTTATTGTAGGATTTTATTGTACTCTTTAAAATAAGAATAGACGAGGTGCTGTTCTGCCTTTTACCTAATTAACCACACCTTTTCGCCAGAGGCTATCATTTGGTTGCCAGAGTTGAATGGATACCCCAAGGGCGAATAGAACAGCTGACATACGTGAATAATGAGGAATTTGGCCGCGACGGTAGATACCTGAGTCGCGGGATTCTCCTCGTATTTCATTTCTTCATTTATGAAAGTTGATTTTGAAGTTTATTTGTGGTCCGCGGGGATGAGAATGTACCTGAAAAGACTATCTCGGTCCAGTATCTAACAACTTTTGGAATGCGAGCTGGTACGTCATGGTCATGGTTGTTTTGTGTATTTTTCTCTTTATGATATTCCACAAGGTTGGAGAATTCAAAATTTGAGAAATTCTGAGTCGACAGTTATTAACGCGAGGCGACGAAATATGAGGAGCAGTATGCGTTATTACGTTATTCTAGTTATGAACAATATGAAAAAAGCCAACTGAAGTGCGGATCTCATTTTCGCGCCTTCCTTTGCCAAGTTAAGTGTATTAACGTGTGTAATGAACGCGAGAATTTTCGTTTTGGTTGGGGTGGGTAAATGCGTTTATACACTGGGCGACAACCGTAACCTCAGACTACCAATCAAACATCTTGCTGAGCCTGATGTTGTTTGACACATTAACTTGGCCAAACCAACAAGACTGAACATAGGAAATTCAAGCTCTAGTGCATTGTTCGAAAGTGTATGATGGGTAAAAATATTGCGTATCTACGACCGCCGACGGTAAATGCACGGAATTTTTCACGTGAAAAATTCCGCGCATTAAGTCTGGTGTTAGCCCGGTGTATGTGATGCAGTGCAGTGGTGTGTGGCCAGGTGGTTGCGAACATGTAGCATTGCACAGCTGTTTATGGTTTGTCAATAAAACCATCTAAGCGCCATAGGCACATCGACACACCAATACATTAACCACAAGGGCCACGGGCCACGGGCCAGTTAGTTACCTCATCCCCACCCGCGCAATGACATGCCATGCCCCCTTCAGCCACTTCATTTACGCTTCCTGGATTCAGCCTTCTTGCGCTATGTCGCCTTTAAGTCAGGGAAGAGGAAGAAGGTTGTTAGTTAGAGGAACTCCTCGCCATTCGATTCCTCCGGCGGTAGATCTTAATTTTTATAGCGGGAAGAAAAATGTAATAGGTAACACAGCTCCATTTTTCAGAGCTCCTCAACATCTCTCCGAGAAGAGAAGTCCCGTCTGCATAGAGTTGCGGAGGAATGCCATATAATTTTCCTCAAGAAATAAAACATCTGATTGGATTCATCCACCACCACATTGCAGAACACACAGGGGATCCTGCATTATTGATGTTGTGCGGGTAAAACTAAGAACCTCCACGATTGCTTAGAAACTGGGCAAAGAAGTAATCATTATCATCACGTTTCCTGTCTGGTCATAGAATTAAGTTTCCGATGACTTGCACTGTGTGCCTACCTCTCGGCTCGTTTTCCGGAAAGAATTCTGTATGTTGACGGTCCCCACGGTCAACCACCTCTCTTGAGTCCTCTTTCGTGTGGAGGGTCACCTCCGCCGCCATCATAGTAGGCTCTGAGGCAGTACGTAAGGCAGACGTTTCCCACAAATCTCCCCGTCTCTGAATTTGTGCAATTCGCTTACGGTACACCTTCTTGCTGAGAGCGTCAGACCATACATCCGCGCCGTAGAACAGAAGAGACCGGTTCGTGTTCACGAGAAAACGTTTCCTGCTAGAGGTAGGGTTCCAGACGGTTGCCATTTACTGAGTTATGGTCAAGATAAATTCTAATGATGACGATAATATAACCAAACTAAAAATTTACACGGCCCTGAAAGAAGTCAATATCTCAACAAAGGTTGTAAGACTGACTAGACTAACTTTAACCAATATGTGTGACCAAATAAAAGAAGGAGAATCACTCTCGAAACCTTTCACCATCACCAACAGTTTTTTTAACCTGGTCTTGGAAAAAGTGATGTCAGCACTAAAAATAAAAACAATAGCAACAATAGCACTGCCCAAATGAAAACAATAAAAATAGGTGACTAGAACGTGGAAACCGTTCTATTTAGGATTGAAGGCCACAACTGATAACATGACGAAATTCGCGCACGGTTGTCGACAACCAATAGAGCTTACTGCTGTTGGTAAAAACTATTTTGTTCAAAATGCTTCATCATAGAATCAGAGTTCTTACGGTACGAGACAATGATCTTAGCCAGTCCTCATGTATTCCTCAGAGACAGAAAAATTGCGAAATCCTACCCGTGGATAACATCTGGCTGAATAGGTTGCGGTGGGTGGGACACATAATCCGGGTGAAGATAATCCAATCCAATTGGTAAGACCAATACCTATGTTAGAAAAGTAGATGCTGCAGGTCTTGTCTCTTATGGAATATGACATAGGGCAGGATGCCAGACAGTGGTGGACCTCGACGCAACAACCGGGATGTCTTGAATTCCTTATAAAGGTACCCTTAGACCACGCATCGATTGTTGCGTTCTTGTTGATGATTATGATGATGCTAATCCAATAGGGGTTAAGCGAGTTTCAATGCTAAATTCTTTCCCATCGATCATATTGTATAGATCATGTACCATTAAACATTTCGTGCCTAATTTTAGAACCAGAAGTTTGCCACGCGTTTCAGGATTCCAAACGTGGAATGGTTGATTTAGTACTATCAATGCGCCCCGAAGAGAAAACATTACGCTAATATAGGAATTGATTAGTGCCATCAGAATTCCCCCCGGCAATGCAAATAGTATCAGTGTGATGGTCAGAGACCTGAGCAAATCGATTTTATCATTTGAAGTGATTTTGACAAGGTTCTTGATGGTCGAGAGATGTCATCAATGTAATCGAGCCGTTTGGAAAACGATCTCAGTTTCAATTGGATTCCTCAACATTTTTTAGATATGGGAGAATGAAGTATTCCACGGATCACAAAAGGAAATATCATATTTTCTGGAGCATTCAACAATATGGGTCTTCTCCTGCACAGAGTACTTTGGGCATATCTTTTGGCGCTGTCAAAATGGCGTTGCCCACAAGTTAGGTTTTAATGTTAATTTATTTATTATTTATTGTGAACATTATTTTAAATGGATGCTTTTGTAAAGTTAAAATAAATGCTGCGAATGAGGTTTCGGAATAATGCGAAAAACAATTAAGGACTGATTGTCAAAACTAGTATTTTTTGGAATCATGGCCAACCGATCATTTCATAATTGAGTGCGTTCGTTACGCAAATTGTTTGCTCCGCTATTGAACTCTATTCCCCGCTAAAATTAAAGGGGTTCCAGTGAGGAACCAGACGTTTGAATGCTTTAGCACCGCTGCCGCAAGACAAAATGGCTGCTATTTCTTGCGAGAAAAAAAGCTTTAGCCGGGCAGGGAAACCTTCTTGAGTATACCTTCGACCTTGCGGTTAAAATGGTAGAGGGGGCGTCGCGCTGTAGGTGGTAGTGGTTTCAGATTCCGCACTGCGATCTTGAGCAGACGTGACAATCCGGTGGTGTTAAGGTTCGATCTAATGTGGAGAAGTCTCGTTCAGGTTTCCCCGTATACTAGCGCCTTTTAGTGTCCTGTGCTGTCTTTCCGTCTCATTGGGCTGCGGAAGGAACGCGATGGCGTTTAAAGCCGAGGACTTTGCTTACTTCTCTAGACAGAAAGCCTCGGAACAAGATTGCCCGGAAATGTCTTTCAGAGGTGTCACCTCAGGCCACCGCGTGAAACTATCGAAGACTGTGAGGCAATACCTGTGACCATATGAGTCTCGCAAAGTTCCAATTAGGTCGAGATAGATTGTGTGAAAGCGCTTGGTGGAGCGAGGGAGCACGCCTACCTCTTTCCTCACATGTTTTGTGGTTTTACACGGCATGGCATACACTGTATGGCTCAAAAATTAATGTCCTTTATGAACGTTCACAAATATTTTCCAGTGACTTCCTTGTTTTTGTACGCTAGATCGTGACCGCCATGAAATCCTTCTTTACGGAAATCGAAATATATAGCTTTGTTCCCTTGCCTAAGGTCTCGCAGTATATAGTAGACGTAGAGTCGAAGATAGGAAAGTCCCTAAATTTGTATCTGAAGTTATTCCTGTAGCTCTGAAGAACTGCGTCGTCCTTCTACGCCTCTACGATTGCCGGGAAATCGATCGAAGCAGGGATCCTGACCTTTGCAACAAGTGATAGAGTGTCGGCAACTAGTTATCCTTTCCAGAAATGTGTGGAATGTCGGAAGTGAATCATCTGATGTGCCGAAGTTGGCGCTTTGTCGGGCTTTTGTTTATAGGCAAAGGTGACCGCTGGGAAAAATTGCAGACGGGGTAAGAATTAAGACGAGCCTCCCGCACCTAAAAACGAAAAAAATTGCACCAACTGCTCCTCCAGGTTGCGGGTTGGGTAGGACTGACAGCCCTACACAGAAAACAACTTGTTACGAAGGCACAACAGGAGCTTCGGACGGGATTGATATCACAACGACGAACCCGCCAACGAAAACAGAATAACGATTTCTGGGTGATTTTAACAGCCAAGTACGGACGGAGCTCGAATGGGTATATTGGAGCGATGGGTCGAGTACTTTGATGGACTACTGAATAACCAGAAAATCGGCGAGTTGGCGGTCCTGCCTACTAAAGATGACGGACAATACTGCCAGTCCGACTTTAAAGTCGCCTATTATAGCATAGCCAGGGTGAAGCTATACATGGCTATGAGGGAATTCGGTATCACGATGAAATTGACTGACTGACCAATGTGCGAGGCCAGATAAAAGCAGCAAGATCACTCTCAAGACGATTCGACAACAATCTATGACAAGGGGATGCCCCATCATGCGTCCTCTTTAACCTGACCTCCCGGGAAAGTGATCCGTGATGCTGATGTAAATGCGAGGGGTACGATCCTCTTTGAGTCCACTCAACTACTGGTCTATGCTGACGATATCGACATCATGGGAAGCATGATCCGAGGCGTACAAACTGCCTTCATCCAGATCGAGCAGGTGGCGCCAGATCTTGGGCTGCACATCAATGAAGGCAGGACAAATATATGGTGGCAACGTCAGCACCGAAAGCCAACCAACGAACAACGTCAAACCGCATTGGTCAAACAGGAAGAATAAAGTTAGGAGAATACAACTTTGAAATCGTTGATAATTTCTCCTATCTAGGGTCGAAAATCACAACCGATAACAGCTACGACAATGAAATTCGCGCACGGTTGTTGTCAGCCAACAGAGCCTATTTCAGCTTACAAAAACGAAACGTCTCACCATAGGGTGAAAGCTCTTACTGTACAAGACAATGATCTTGCCACTCCTCATGTATTCCTCGGAGACTTGGGTTCTTGGAAAGAAGAATTGCGAACTCTTGACCGCGTTCGAGAGAAGAATCCTTCAAAGAATTTTTGGTCCCCTATATGAGGATGAACGATTCCGTAGTCTACATAACGACGAAATCTATGAGCGGTATCACAACCGCCTGGTTGTGGATAAAATCCGGCTCAATAGGTTCCGGTGGGTGAGTCACTTAATTCGTGTGTATGAGGATGATCCAGCCCGGAAAGTCTATAAGGGCAATATCTATGGTAGAAAACGAAAACGAGGCAGACTCTGTCTGAGGCAGAGCGATGGCGTAGGTCAGGACACCAAACAGCTCTTAGGGATATCGAGTTGGTGAACCTCGGCAGAAAACCGGGATGTCTGGAGTTTCTTAAAGCAGGCCTAGACTGGAAACCGGTTGTTGCGCCGTTGATGATGATGATGAATGGGCCTCGGTAGATGTTGAAAAATGCCTCCGAGGCGCTCTAAATGCTCTCATAGGAAGACGCGATCAAAACATCATCTAAATAAATGGAATAAAATCTTTGAAAAGTTTGCGCCGCTTTACCCAGTCCTATTGAATTCAGAGGACCCGGAAGGTATCCATATTGCCGTTTTCGTAATGTCTTCGGGTGGTACAGGGATTTGATGATATATCTTGGTCGGGTTGAGAAAATACGCAGTTTGCTATGGAGTGTACAGCATCGTGGATAAGTGGAATGAGTTCCGGGTCTGGAATCGCCTTGGCATCTAGTCGTTTTTCTTTGAGTTTTCATGGGCCCATCAGTTAAACCTTTTCCACAAAAAAACCTTTTACCTATTTCTCACTACTTCTTATAGGAAATTCAGGAAACTTTAATTCGACTGTATTATGTGCCTAGAAAAGCTCCATCTTTGCTGTAGCATGGTAATGCGACCGCCTACCAATGTTATATGAATTGTGGATGAGGGAGATGTTTGCTGGTGATTATCTAATTTTACCTTGGTTGAGTTTCAAAGAATGGTCGCTTTGTATAACTTGACTTTCCGCTTTGAATTTCGCTACACTATGTATATGTGTATATGATGTACTTGTATTGGCAGATGTTCAATTAATAAGGAAGCTTAAGGTCGTTATTTCTATATACAGTAGTAGAAAAGACGTGCACGTGCGGCTACTCTACTCACTTGTGGTGTTAACTAAAACAAGGTTGCTCCCTACACTTACTTTCTACCTTCTCCCTTGGTAGACACTACCCCACTATTCACATGGTAATAAATGATGCTTAACATCAAACAATGCTGTAATGGTATTTTAAGCGCTACAAATTGATATTTCCACGTCAGGACGATTGATAGCTAGATACCAGCACGTTTCCCTATGTAAATCCATCACGGAATATGCACGTAAACAGCACATTTTCCATTAGTGCTTCTAAGCCTCCAACTCGGTTCCTGCGTACCCCAAGCGTGAGAACTCCCCCCACGAATACATTCGATCTGAGTCAAACTTCTCAAACAAATTATTTATCGCTCGACACCTCCAGGAAATTTACCTGTTCTTGTAGATGCGGGGTCGCCCGAGATGTCGGAAGACTTTCTGCAAAATTGTTTACATAGTTTCCGCCGATTGAATGGGCTTTGTAGGGGGATGTCGGTCGATTGTACTATGCAAGCACGCATTGTTCCGTACAACTACCTTATTGCCAACCGCGGTAATTAGTAATTGTAATTTTTATCGGAGTTGTTACTTTTGTTAAACACACTTTTTGAAATTGTGCAAATTTTAGAGTGGCGCAGAATATGAGTCAGTCAGCATGGCGTACTTAAAGATAATGTTTTGTCATCTAATTCAAGGTGCCATCATATTCACTTTTTATCATTTCATTTATCTATTTTTGGCCTGAAAGCTTACTACATTCTATATACATATGTTGTCAATAGAATGACATTATTCTTGAAATGCGTTCGTTTTTAAGGAAAACTGGGGGTAGGGATGGAAACTTCGTAAGTAGGTCACAGTGGGAATAAAATCGTTTTGTGACAAGTGTGGATCGTCCTTCAGGGAGTAGATCTGAATGCACATAACACTTTGAAAGGAAATAGTATGTTAAGCCTTTCTAAAAACTTCCTCCAGCGAAGCTTAGTTCAACCTTTTATGTATATTACGGCACATTATGAGGAAGAAAGGATACGGGTTGGTAAGGAGGAGTCTGGTGTGTAGGCTCAGAGAAAATGATCGCAGTCTATAAAGTTCTGAGTCGAACGTCTGCCTTTCATACATAATTTACTTCAAACAATTGCATCTATTATCGTGGGAGCCCTAGCGATATTGAGATTTGGAAAAGATAAATTAAGAATTGCGGAGAAACTATTATCAGAGCGACATAAGATAGCGAAAAATGTAATGTGCTAAACCGAGGTAAAATTTATAGAAATTTGAACAGAGTCCGTCATAGTATAAGACACAACCTTGGCGGACTCCGTTGAGATTTTACCTTAGTTCAGCACATGAAATTTTTCGCTATATTATTTTTCTATTGGTGACATCCTTGAAGCTGCCTTGGCTGGAGAACTTGAAGATCTTCAAAGGACCGTGAACATTTTGACTACGCTGATGACATTTGTTCCCTCTCTCATCGTGTTATGGATCTTGCTTTGGACTTAGGAAAACGTAGTATGACGGCTAGTTCTATCTGCATTAATGGGTGATGGTTTTCGAAGTTCAATTTGTCTGCTGTAAAAACTGTCAGAATTTACTGATGGCATTATTGTATGTTGTATATACTAGAGTTTGGGCCTCTCCCTTGGACACCACCTTGTCGTGGTGGGCAGCCTGTAGTAGTTTACTATTACACTAACTTCAACACGAAGGAGGGGAACAACAGGCTGAATCCTGCCTGTGAGAACCTTCTCCTTCACTCTTACCAGGAAGAGCAGAAGAAACGGAAGCTGGTGACATGGACACTACTGGCTTAAAGTTGGTATGTGAAAATGGAGTCAAGCGGCCTGAACACCGCGGAACCTGGGAAGGCTCCAACAAGAGGAAGGCACTGCGGAAGAAGGTAAAGCACCTTGGGAATGAGGACAAAAGCGTGGCTGTACCACAAGGTGCGGTAATGTCCAGGGAAATTGGACATCGGCGATAATGCGCGCAAGAAACGGAAGACCAACACATCTGTGGTGGCCAACTCTTATTGTACTCTACACTAAGGTCTACATCCACGCTTACCACGGGGACTAACAGCGGTGTGCCGGGAGGTGATCAAATCAGCGGGAGAGATCTCAACGAAGCTGGCCACTCCTATAGTAATACGGAATTGAGGGCGGGAAGGAAGAGAACGTATGCGCAAGCTGCATTCTTATTTCTAACCGCTGTCCTTGTAGGTTCATCCAAGGATGGCAAAATATCAGAGGCACAATTTACCATCGTCTGAAAGTGCCTGTGGAAAAAATGCTTGGTCCCGTAACGAAGCCTAGATTTCTCACTGAAGGTTTTCGCGATGGGTTCCTCCATTTGAAGTGCACTGATGACGCTGTCCTAAAGTGGCTCAAATAGGTAATTTGAGTTTTCAGTTCTGGCGGTCGGCCCAAGTCCACTATTGTGAATACCGAGCTGTGCAGGATAGAACACGCCAGATGATGGATACCCGAACCTCGAAGGAAGGCAGGGGATATCATCCGTATGCTGGGCGGAGAGAACCAGGACACTGACTTCGCGTACTGGAGAGTAAAGTTCATTAATGCCAGGAAAGGCAAATCTTCAAACGTGGAGGTTTTTAGCTTGGTGTTCAAACTGGACCAAAATAGTCGGAAGGTTATCTGGTGCTTCAATTTTTCCTGGTTAGATTGAAATTCAATCATATCAGGAAACTGCAGACCATCATGTTCATTTTGAGGGCGAAGAAAAATGATAGTTTTGCACTCATACAACATAGATCAAATTGCAGCATCTCCGGTGCGCTTCTCCACAATAGAACTGCCTGCGGAGGATAGTGCATACAGTGGTGGAACTTTCGTATGGAGCTCACATTGGCGCAGGGGCTGCAGAGTAAATCCTATTTGTTGCTAACTTCTTCTACACCTTTTACGGAACAAGCGGAAAAGGGGGAGCCAAAGACGTGTATGGAACTGGCTTGATGCCAGGTGGTGTGATCGAATCTACCAAAGCAACAAGAGGACGTGTTAAATGGAATACAGAAGAATGCTCTGCGTGAAAAGATGGGACCCTTTATGGATGAGGACATTGGCACCGTTGTCTCTCCAAGTGAGCTAATTCTCAAAGAAATGAGGAATCGAGTCTTTGTCGGTACGGCGTGTAGGAAACCTGATTTGGCCCCAACCGCGACATACCCTTTTAATTGTTTTCTATTACAAATTATACTAAACTTATGTCAGAAAAACATTAAAGGTGGTCAAATTAACCTGCAGCATGCTGCTAGTAGCGACGTTGACAAAGATGGGGGATTGCCCTTATATTTTTCTAGTGCAGGAGCCCCTGGTTCGATTTAATAAAGTCTGTAACATTGGATCAGTTAAGGGGGTTAGGATCTTTTACGATGAAAGATCCATAAGACCGATAGCTTGTGTTCTGATATCAAGACGATTAGAGGTAACTATGCTGGGAAAGTTCTGTTTCCAGGATCTAGTTAGAAAGGCTGCCCCCAATGAGGAGTGCTATCGCCACTTCTGTGTAGTATGTAGTTTCCTGAGGTAACAGATAAACTCTCAGTATCATAGATAAAATCTCAGTATCACATCCAATTGAATATCGCTTATAAATATAGGAAAGGTTTTGTTAATTTTTTATATAAGAAAATTTGACTGCCATCGTCCCATTTATACATATATAGTTCGCAGTGTATATATGTTATTTAACGTATATACACAACAAATTTTGTTATATAAAAAATCAACAAAACCTTTCATACCTGAAGTGCCTAGTTTCCAGTCTCTGACTTGTTTTTATAGTTTGTGAATATGTGAGAGCATGACGCATGCATGCATCTGCATTAAGGTCCTTCTACATTGCTGGAAAACTTGCATTTGAAAAAGTGGACGCAACTGATTATTCGAAACTATTGGCGTAGTTGGGGTTATCTCAGAGGCGAACCCAACGCATCACGTATTTATGCGTAAGACACGGGTAGTTCCCTGGCGGGAAAGGGCTCTGGGGCACCCTGCTCGCCGAGGTGGTGGATTCCATTGCATGGCCTATTCCGCAACGGTATCGTCGTACATTTTTAGTCCGTACTTCGAATAAGTGTTTTGATCGAGTGTGTGTCGAGCCAGTGTGTCCAATGTCACAATGTGGACAAGAATTGACGAAGGCTTGGTACTCCCGAGTAACAGTCGTAGTCAGTTTTTGTGTGCTCCTCTCATAGAGGGATAGTTACATACATTGTCGGATACAAGGCAACTCAACTGTGAATGAGTATCTGTGTTAAACCACGAGCGAGCGCAATGCTGATCATATTACCCCCTTTAGAATACTATAGCCTTGTGGTGTACCGTTATGGTCTTAAATGAATTCAAGACCCAGATCCAATTGGATTGTTCCGCTAACGATTATTATTATTATTAATACGTCAGGCAGAAGATAATATAAGCGTAGTCGAGGTGTTTGAAAGAAAGATGCCACGGTCTCCCAGGTCCTCGGCAGTGTGAAGAATGATGTCGGTAACAAGAAGAAATAATATCGGTGGCAAGGTGCAACCCCGGGAGACTTTGTCTGCCTGTTATTTGTTGCGTTCTCCGAAATGCTTCTTCTGCGCCAAACGAAGAACTTTGCCGTCGTGCAGGCTAGATAGGTCATTTATTGAGGAAACCCATGGAGAGTAGGTAGAGCGGGGATTTAAATTCCGGACACTGTTCCACATGATTCGTAGGGAACAGAAGCAAGAGGAAGCGAAAACCAATCCGCTCTTTGTCGATTAGGCCCTTTCTCTTTAATTTAATCAATTGTTTATCGTTAGGATTCTTTACAGGACGATCGAATGGTTTACGACTGTCTGCAAGCTCTTTTGTGATGCGATATATGGTAGGTATAAAATCGTAGGTATTTGCGGCAGCATCCGCTTACCTCAACAACATTATGGACGAATTTTATTTTATAGCAGCATATAGTAATCTGCGCTCGCCCTCGATCAATAGAGCTCTCAGCTCGTTAAATTCATCAATCTGGTTCTGCAGTCAGATGGGCTTTGTGGACGAGCGACATCTGGAACGCGGGGGTTGCTACAAAAAAAAAATTTTGCACCTTCCATTCACGTGTATCGGGAGTCCCCCCTTAAACTCAACACAAAATGGCGCGACTTGCTATATGCAAAGGGAACAACAGACCGCACGCTCTCACCAATTTTCGTGACAAACGGTTTAGCTGTTTCCGAATAAATCGGGTGTGATATACAGACAGACATAGACTCGATTCTAATAAGATTTCGGGTTTACACAAAACCTTAAAAAGGGCTAGGGAGAAGTAGATTCCTCATAAATGCGACTTTAATATGTCACGCGAATGTTAATTATCCTCGTTAATTATGACGTCAGTATCTTATTTGCATGGCTTGAGAGCAGTAAATTCGCGCGAAATTGCTAAATTTGAATTACTATAACTTTTGCGTTAATGGCCCGATTTCCATGAAATATTGTGCTCTATGCTGCTGCAAAATTTGGTATTCCTAGGATGAACTTAAGGGGAGTTTTTCAGTCAACTTATAAAAGTTGGTAATATACTATTAGTAAGCTTATTTGAGCAGATATCTAAAAGGCACATATCTTGAAGCCTAGGTTTCATCTAAACGGGACACCCCGATTTTTTCGGATTTTTGGGTTGGGTAGTTTCCGAAAATGAGTCCTTTGTCACTTTAAGTGTGTACATTTTGGCTTCATACTCACGCACTTTACAATTCACGTCAAAACTAATATCAGTTTCGGAAAGTACTAAGCGCGACCTTTCATTTGATACCCCCTTTAAACTCCAGCTAAATTTAATTCACTCGTTGTATGCGTGGGATTTCATAGTTCCCATCTGTCCACCAAAATGAGGTTTACACGACGCTCTGTTTTCTAGTGGTGACATATAAGTGATTGTAAGCGACTATCAAATAACGGCCAGTGTCAGCTCCTTTTTATTACGCATATTCAGAAGACAACTATTAAATCTTCTGCAGATCGCTACATCATCGTTCTGATTAGATGTTTGTTCCTGGTCAGTCAGAGCTGCCTTTGGCAGGCTCAGTGGTCGCACAATCTGGTGGCGATGATTTAGCGGAGGCAGCAATCCGCAAACCTTTGCTACAGTCACCTAGAACGTCCCTGAGCCAACTTTGGCATTCAAATCATCCGTCATCTCAAGTAAACCTCTTCAAAAGTGCCTGCAGTTGATCATAGTTAGCCTGCTTTTCGACTATATTCGAAATCTCCTTGGTTTGTAGCACTCCACCATTGCTACTTTACTTGGATTGGGATCTGTCAGTTAAAATCCTGACATAAACTGGTTCCCAGGACATGAAAATGCGGCTTATAGCAACTGCTAATCAAACAGTAGCTTCGCGTTTGCTCTCACTAGTCTTTCCAAAGGACCAAAGTACCGTTTTACTGGAGGAAGAAGAACACTTTTTAGAGTCTCACTTCGCGTAGGCCTATGCATATGCATATGCATATAGGGACGGGATGAGATTGGGCTTAGTTTTGTGACTGTTAATTGCACCCACAACATTGGGGAACAGCGTTTCTTAGATTTTTAATTAATAATACAATTTCCATAATATATAATAGTTTTCTCCCAAGAAAATAGGATATTTGGGTTTTGCGTTTTTTCCATCGTTCTACTTAATAAAATACAAATAGTAAATATTTTTTTTGAAATAGGCTGATAAAGGAATCAAGAAGCAAGTCAGGAAATCGGAAGCTAGACGCTTCAGATTTGATTCAAGTGATTTTGACATTCAAAGTCTTGAATTGACTTTAGGATGAACTTAAGGGGGTTTTGCAGTCAATTACTAAAAAATATAGTAAAAGTTAATAATACTTTATTTGAACATATATCGTATGTAGGGTATTTAGGAGTCTAGGCACTATATAGTGGCAGCCTCTTGATTTTTTCAAATTTTGCTGTTAGGTAGTGTCTGAGAATGGGCCCGTTGAAGAAATAATCACTTTCGGATAGTACTAATCGAGACATTTCATTTGATATCCCACATCACTATATTTGATGAAAAAAAATTCACACCCCCCCTTTACATGTATGAGGACCCCACTTAAATTCGACGTACAAGAGTGTAATTCACTGTATGCGTGAGCGTTCACACTTCCCATCTTTCCACCAAATTTGTTGTCAATCGCTATAACCGTCTCCGAAAGAAATGGATGTGACGGACAGACAGACTGACGGACAGACAGACTGACGGACAGACAGACAGTAAACCGATTTTAATAAGTTTTTTTTTTACACAAAACCTTAAAAGAATTAATTTCGTTTACTGTATGATTGATGAAAGGATTGGATTTTTCTAATGGTGGCAAAAGATAACTGTCTTCACAAGGACAATACGATATTAACACAACTTACCGTGAAAAACAATTGATGATTCCATTGTTCGTAGTATTCATCGTTGTAATAGTTAATATACGCCCACCAGGCATAATAATGCGAAAATATAGATAGAACGAAAAGCAGCACCATCGTCCATCTCACCCTGTGCTGTAAAACTAATATCACTAATTGCTTAATGCATTCATACAAGGATATGATGCTAATAACTGTCAGCAGCCACATTTTCATGGTGTTCTGTGTCGCATTGAAGTACATGTGCTTGTAGGACGCGATGCCTGATTCGTAAGGTCCTTTGAAGACTGTATCCCAGCAAGAACACGAGCAGAATCTTTTGTCCACGTATCGAGCGTAGTTTTGCCAGAAGAACCATAAGACGGCTATGTGTGCCGGAGGTATCAGGGCCGGTATTAGGCTTCCACATGCACTGGGCAGCCATCGCGCATCTACCATAGTGCTATCTGCAAAATAGAATGGAAAACAATTAAAAAGGACTGACTGAAATAGTTTAGGGAATAGGGCGAAAAATGCTCAGCGAGATTAGAGGAAGGAGGAATATATGTATATGTAAAGGCAGAAGACCCGGTTTCACTCATTTTCCGAGTGTGGCAAGATCCTTTGACTCCATTGTCCGCTGTTTAGTAAAGCGTAGGCACCCAACTTGAAGTGCTTAAATGGAAATATCTAGATTTGTCCCTATTTTTTCTCCCTTGTCACCTACTCTTCATTCCCGCTTTTTGCCATAAATAACGCATGGATGAAAGTGTGACCGGATACCAAGAAATTTCCACGACAAAAGTGATTTATTCCTTTCTTTCGTTTAATGTACTTCCGTACGCCCATATCACTTTGCATACCCTCGCCAAATCAAAAGTGGGTGGTCTGGGGACAGTTCAAGTGAAATCCACCATAATTTCTAAACGAAGGCCTGGTTAGGGACAGTAGATTGCATGACTTGTAATGGGCTATTGTGTTGGGCCGAGATGTCCAATGTACAAATCACTCCTCACTTTATTAAATTTGATTATAATTTTCGTGGTAATTGCTGTGAAATTGAGAAATAACGATTGGCTGGTGGGAGTTGGAAGCATAATGGGGGTTTTCAATTTCTGCTTGGTGACAAATATTTCTTGGCGATTCCATTTTTTTAGGTAAATAATCTTTTGCTTTTCAGTGAAATCTATCATGGATGGAATGTGCGCACGCTGATCGACAACGGCACCGAAGAACTCCTTCAACTTGAGCTGGATAGCAACGAGCAACGATATTAAATGGACATTCTGGTCCTAACCGAAGTAATATAGCGGCAATGTGCTCTTATTCGCCAACACGAATCGGGTGTCGTGTTCTTTCTGACGACTACGGCAAAGCGCACTCTGGGAGCCGGTTTTTGACAGATTTCTGATTGCGGTTTCCGGTACACATCAAGGAGCATCATAATTGTACAATCCTATGCACCAACGGAGACTTCTGATATAGTAGAGAAAGATGCATTCTATGAGCAATTACACGTAGTTCAGGGAAAACAATCTAAAGGTGACATTCGGATCGTCATGAACTGAATGCCAAAGTGGACTCTGACAGCACCTCGCTTGGACATGTGATCGGGAAACACGATTTTGGCGACTGTAACGATAATGGTGGAAGGTTCGTGGATTTCCACAACTTCCACCGCCTCCTCATTGGTGGCACATTGTTCGAACACAGAACCTGCCGTAAGGTCATTTGGGTTTCAACTGATCGGCATTGTACGAACAATTAGGTCGACCACTTTGCGATCAGCAGTAGATTTAGGAGTTGCCTCTTGGATGTGTGTAACAGGAAAGGCCCAGACACCGGCCTTGAAAGGGATTATCATCTGATGGTCGCTTTTCTTCCGTTGTGAGTTGTGTCCGTCATTTCTCTCTCGAAAAGTTTAGCTTACTGTAAGCTGTGTGAAGGGAAAATTTGTTATTGCACTGTTCGGTGAAGCGGAATATACCGCAGGAAGCATTGATTTTAGAAGCGTATACCGCATCACGAAAGAACTTGCATGTAGTTGTAAACCTTTCGGTGGTCCTGTGAAAGACATCAATGATCTCTTCTCATCCACGATAAGGAACAATTTATGAAGTGAAAGAACACTTCACCACTGTTCTTAACCGCATCACATCCGGCGAGGTTCTTCCTTTTGTAGATGTAATGGCAGAAGGAAAGTAACTTTGGTCATCAATGCACTGAATCGGAGTAAAGCTGCCGGGTTTGATGGTCTCCCCGTAGAGTTATTTATCGCTGTAGCTACAGTTACTGTAGATCTGCTACTTCCACTTGTGCGGAAATCCTGGAAATCCGAGATTTTTCAAAGAGAAAGGAAGAAGGGGATCATCGTGAAAATTACAAACATGCGCATCTGTTTTGTGGGTGATAATTGGAGAGTATCTTAATGCTCCCGGCCGTTGGAAAGATGATGGCTCAAATAATCCTGGAATGCGTCAAAGAACATCTCGAAAGCTTGATCCATAGAGAGCAGGCTGTGTTCTGCTCCTAATCTTCCTGCATTGACCACATCGACACCATACGGATCATTTTGGAACAGTGTATGGAGTTGAGATCTTCGCTGCACCTGCTCTTCATCGATTTAGAGCATGATTACGATAGCGTAAATAGGGTATGAATCTGGAGTGCTCTATGCGGAAGGATCATTTCGGAGAAGCTAATCGGTATTATCAGAGCGGCATATGATTGCGCAAAATGTCACTTGCTAAGCCATGGTAAAATCTCGGAGGATTTTGAGATCCAATGCAGTGTCCGCCAGGGTTGTACCCTCTCCTCGATTTTATTTTTTCTTGCTATTAGTTCGCGTCTTTCTTCATCCTGCCCTGGTAGGAGGACGTGAAGGAATTCAATGGACGATGACATCTTTCCTCAAACACCCCGATTACGCTGATCACAGCTGTTTGCCCTCTCACCGGGTCATGGAGCTTGGCCAAATGAGTCTGAATTTTGGAAAGAAAGGCAAGGGGACTTGGACTGAAGATAAACACCAACGAAACCAAGGTTCTCAGTTTGATGTGTCATCATAATCTATCTGCATTGATGGGCAAAACGTCGAATGCTTCGATCAATTTATATATTTAGTAAGCGTGGTTTCTGCCGACAGTGACAACGAAATGGAAATGGATGTTGCCCGGCACATTAACGGCATTAGATCTGCTTTCGCTGTCTAAAATTCGGAAATGTAGTTATCTTAAAACTGAAATTCAGTTGCGACTGTTCCGTGGTTCGTTTTTGCTATACGGGAGTAACACATGGAAAGTGAACCCCATTGTTACTCAAAAGCTCCAAGTCTCTAACAGCAGATCGCTCGAGCAGGTGGAGGGGTGGTTATGGACGGGACTCTATTCAATCACAGGGCCTGCCGCAAAGTCAGTTGGGTTGTGAGGGACGTTAATGGTAGGTTTTTCATCCATGATTATGAGTAGCATGATGTTCTCTGAATCGACCATATTAGGTGAATTTGCACCTCTTGTAACATGTGGATATGGACTGCTCCTCCAAACAGAGGCGTAATTATCTTTGGCATAAACACACTCAAGCGGAAAAAACAGCATTCTCGAAAACGACCTTCACAGCATCATTCAAATAACATTGTAAAAAGCTGCGGAGCTACTGACGTAGTGCACGCTGCGCGGTTATTCATGGAGAAAGGTGAAGGTGTTTGACCGTGCACCACACAAATTTATCTCCTATGCTTTGCAGCAACACCAAGTGCCAGAGGAATTCGTATTATCATCATCAACGGCGCAGCAACCAGTATCCGGTCTAGGCCTGCCTTAATAAGGAACTCCAGACATCCTGGTTTTGTGCCGAGGTCCACCAATTCGATATACGGAATCGTCTATTCTCATGTAGGGGGCCAAAAATTCTTCGGAGGATTCTTCACTCGAACGCGGCCAAGAGTTCGCAATTCTTCTTGCTAAGAACCCAAGTCTCCGAGGAATACATGAGGACTGGCAAGATCATTGTCTTGTACAGTAAGAGCTTTGATCCTATGGCTGAAATAGGTTCTGTTGGCAGACAACAATCGTGCGCGGATTTCATCATCGTAGCTGTTATCGGTTGTGATTTTCGACCCTAGATAGGAAAATTATCAATGGTCTCCAAGCTGTATTCTCCTATTTTTATTCTTCCCGTTTGACCAGTGCGGTTTGATGTTGTTGCTTGGTTGGTTTTCGGTGCTGACGTTGCCACCATTGCCTTCATTGATGTGCAGCCCAAGATCTCGCGCCACCTGCTGTACGTCTCGCTTGTGCATGCCCTGGTCAGGTGTTCATACAAGAAATACTTGAAGCACCTCTGTAAAGAAAATTGCTCTGCTAAGCGAGCGTAGATTTTTGCCTTACAAGTGACTTGGTTTAGATCCTGATATTCTATAGCGATCTCACGCTTTTGAGTACGCACGGCAGCATTTTCCCTAAGTAAATTGTAGGCTTGGCTGCGGAATCTTTCGGCCTTCTCTCTTCGGACTTTTCCAGTTCAGACTAGAGGTGCCGCTTTTGGTTCCTCCGGATCCTGTTTACATTTCCTTCCAAGTCATTTAGGTCGGAGTCAGCTTCGCCTTTTTCTAAGTGTGTTAGGCACTGTTTTCCGGCCTACCGGGGTTTTAGGCCCTTTTTTCAAAGTGGGCGACCACTTTTTTGTCTTTTTTGGGAAACTACGTTATCGTTTACTGAGTAATTTTCGGTCTCTCCTTTGATTCCTTCGCATCTCCATGCGATTTGTTTTATGGTGCGCTCACAATATGCTGCACGTTGTGTTTAGCTTTAGTAAGTTCCGGCAGCTGTTTCCGCACATTTCAGGGCGTTTACTCAGCTTTGGATATTGGTTTCCTAGCTCTTTGGATATTGAAAGACGTCTCATAATCGTTGCGCTTCTTCTGAATAGCCAACTTTCGATCTTGAGGAGCCTCATCTGATCCCTTATATTCAAATGCGGTTGGTGCGACTACGTCTGCGATACCCACAATCCCTTGGGCGTATCTTTCCGAGCTTTTGTTATGGATGTTTTGGGGAACGACATGCTTGGTTTAAATACCTTATTGTCTTAGTTGCTTGTTGTGTAAGATTCCACGGTGGCTAAGCTATCCACCACCGAGGCACTCCAGTTGAGGAATATCGAAGGATCAGGAGCCTGCTTGCGCACTCCCAAAAGCCGCCGGTATTGCGGTTCCGAGTCCCTCAGCCCTAAATTTACACTTTCTCGCTTCGTCTATATCGATTTATTATTGTAGGTCTTTCCTTAATCATTTTTGTCCACGAGTGGACATTTTCTTCCCATTTACTCGACCAGTGCCTAAACATACCGATGCACGCAAATCTTCAAATGCGCACAAGTGCATATTCATACGCATCCTTCGATCATTTCCTTATCGGCACAACTGACGCACCCGGTGAGAGATCCGGCAACTCTGTCCAGGGGTTACTGTCTGTCTGTGATGCACACTTTTCTTAGAAATGGCTGATTGAAACGAACTTTGGTGGGAAGAATTCCCACGAATCATCCTTGTGCTTTGCCCAAAATATGCAGCCCATTTTCCGAAACTGACTGACTACATATAGCAACATAGAACCCACCATCCTGGCTATGAGGAGCCTGCAAGTATGCCGCGACCATCCTACGTTCAACATCATTGTTGCCAGAGCCACATTCGTGGTGGATGCTTTTTCGCGATTATGCTCTATGTGCTGGTTAAAATTGAGTTTTCTTCTATCATCACTCCCAAGAATTTAATGGCCGACTAGGAAGTGATGATACGATCCCCAATTCTAATGAAGGCGTAATTCTTACCTAATCTTACAACGTTTAATGATGAAGGCTGCTTCCGTCTTTTCCTCCGCGAGTGCCAGTCCAGCACTCTCTAACCAAGCCTTCATATCATTGATTGGTTCGCTTGAGTTACAAGTGAGTTGTAGAACTTAGCATCTTCGAGATGCTTTGCGACCACAATCAGCGCTATGCCGTCGGTGCAACCCACCACCGTGGCCTCCTCCGGACTCGGAGGTACCAATGGTTGCCGATCTGAAAGGCCTCCTCGGCTCGAGACGACCAGGAGTAATCTACTATAAAGTACCCGGTTCAAAATTTTTCCTCTAGTGTCTAGAAGACGTATGGGTTCATAGGAGGATGTTTCAGCAGCATCAGCTTCTGCCGTTTCCATGGTGCAGGAAAGATACCCTGGGATATGCACGCTTTGAGCAGCTCCGCGAACATATCTGATCTACATTAGACGGCAAATTTGAGGGGCTTATTCGGTATGCAATCCAGACGCAGGGCTTTTCTGTCGCCTATCCAGTAGCTCGTCCTTGGTGACTGGTGGAATCAGCGTCACATTCATTAGGCGCTGGAAGGTGTCAGTACTCCCTCTTGTTAGGGATTATTTTTAACAAGGCCATAGGGCATATGATCTGCGGAGATAAATCATCTCTGAATGGTTCTATCATGATTTTATATGTGCTACTCCACGAATTTATGTGCGCTTCCGAACAGAGCTCCTTAAAGCATTCCCTCTTACTCCTCTGGATGGCGAGCTTGAGGTTCTTACGGGCTTCCCTATAGGAATGCTCCTTTTGCTCATGATCGATCCTACCTATTGCTCTCTGAGCCGTTCGTCTGCCTCGGGGGCAAATCGATCGAAGGCTGGAAAGTTCACTATTCTACCAATAATTGGGTTTTCTAGTGAGGAATAAGGATCTCCTAGGCATCGACGCGTCACATGCTTTAAAGATGCTTTGTGTGGCATGAAGAACTGCCAAGGTGCCTACTTTGCTAGGCAGGTCTAACGACACATCCATCAATGTTTGTTTATCCAGCGCTTTTGCAGACCACCTTGGTGTTCTTTTGAATTTCGCCATCCGGGGTGCGGGTCTCCTGCCCTGAGGTTCCATCCTTAGTTCAAAGGTGATTGCCTCACCGTACATGAAGTCCTTACTAACTTGCCAGGACCTATCACGTGCCAGCGCAGGGCTGACAAAAGTCAGATCTACAATTGAACCAGATTCCTCTTTCTGTTAGGTGTTTAAATCACCTTCATTTGCCAGAACTACATCCAACTGGGCGAATGCTTCTAATAAGCACCGCCCTATACGTTAGTCTCTTTGCTGCTCCACTCGATGGCCCACACATTAAAATCACTGGCTATTATATTTGGAACTCATCATTTTTTTCGCAAACAAGATTGTCTAACAGGTTTTCAACCTCAGGCAGTGTGAGGCTCGGTGAAACATAGCAGCTGTATACGAATATACTGTCTATTTTTGCCCACACAAAGTCACTAGCCTTTCTGAATTCTCGGCATTTACTACTTCCCTGAATATGCCGGTTATATCATCCATCCTTTCCTTCGCACAAAATGTATTTGGGGTCCCTATTACACTCCTTGGCAATATGTCCTTTCTCTTCAAATAAGCTTTCCTGCAACTTGAATTGTTGCTTCAAGGCAGTGCAGATCTCTTCTCTAGATGTTACTTCATCGAGATCCTCGCACTGTATATAGATGTCATGTTTTTGGGAATGTACCACGACATTCCCAAGTGAGATTATAACTTGGTTACGAAAGCCGCTAGTTTTTCCTAAGCTGAATTCTTTCAGTTCAAATATGAAATCCCCTTTCTGGGTCCTATGGATTTTGCTGACATTTCCGCCTAGGTCCTTTAAGTCAGGGTCAGATCTCACCTTTTTCAGTATTTCCACATACGATAGATTCCCTTTGCTGCAGATTACAATTGCCTCTAGGCGAATTCACACCTTTGGTTTCTTGTTCCGAAGGTCGACCTTGTGCTTTGGCGTTACTTGGGACGCCTATGACACTGTTGTTTAGGTTTTCTTACTTATTCCTGTGACCTATTGTATAGCATTCTGATGGCTCCCACCATGTTCTTAAGGGGGTCATCCCGGGTGTCGGATTCGCGGAATCGAATTTTTTTTGGCATCAATTGTTTCTACATATAGTGTAGAATATATGGGCATAGTGATTTTTTGATATTCGGAGTCATTCGGAAATTATAGTGTTAAACACGTGATAAGTCACATGCTAGATTTATGTTGATCGCCGTAATAAAGCTCGTGTTTATCGGTCCGAATGACGTTCGAATGACTTCGCTAAAAGGACAAGAATTGAAGCCAAGGCCGTACGTGTGTTTTTTCAAGAAACCTAAGGTTTATGGACTAGGTATAGCAGATTGATGGTCAGTTAAGTTTTTATGGCTAAAAATCGCATTCTACTTTTTAAATGGGTTTTTTTTTCGAAACCGCATGTTGAAAATCGGCTGCCACCATAGCCCAAAATCTATCCAACAAAATTCTTTGAAATTTTCAGGACTTATTCAGAACATATTTCTACGGTCCGCAAAATAGGATTCATTCAGTAGTTTTTTTTTTATTCATTGAAGAAGCCGTAAAAAACACCAAAATTCAAAAAAAAAAAGTTTAACACGGCATCAAAAATTTAGTTTTTAATATTTTTTAATAATCCTAGTTTGCGGACAGTAGTTAAGTCTCTACGTTAACATGCCGTTGACTTTTTCTCTAAGATGATCGCAACGCCCTCTAGTGTGGCAGCATAAAAACACCTTTTTTTGGAGATGGGTGTATAAATTGCTCTGTATTTCAATAACGAACTATGCGATCGGGCTGGAAAAATTACTATGCACGCTCAAGATATCAATAAATCTATGGTGAAAAATTCGTATTTTTATCTTTCTCCAGTTCTTCAGAAAAAATTTCTAAAAAAAGCAAAAAAAAAACGGCCTTTACACGGGATGACCCCCTTAATGGCTTGGTGCACGTTGTGCTTGTCCTTAATGAATTTTGATAGCTCAACTATTTTAGCTCAAAGTCACATAATAGGTTATTCTTCTGGGTCAGGGCTCGGTTCTCGGTGAGTTTTGGTCAGATTACTCCTTCTACAGACTCATTCACTTTTTCAATTGCTAACTCCCATGAGCTTTCTCTTCTGTTTGTCTATCGGTCACACCCGATTTATTCGGAAACGGTTGGTCCAATTGGCACGAAATTCGGCGGAGTGCGTGGCTTGTGAATCTTTTTACATATAGCAAGTGGCGCCATTTTGTGTGGAGATTAAGGGGGGCTCCGCATACATGCGAAAAGGCGGTGCAAAATTTTATTTTACCAAATGTGGTCATGCGGGGTATCAATTAGTACTGATCCCATATTTTTTATCGGCTGAAACCTAGGGGAGATAGAGCTCAAAATATGACTCTGAAAAAGTGTAGCAGGTATCATTCTCAGAACCTATTCAACGGAAAAGTCTAAGGCGTGACTTTGGAAAGTTTTGTAGGAAATCCAACTATTATGAACAAAGTTATAAGAGGTGAAACTTTTATATTTTATGTGAGTTTCGAGTAATCTAAAACGTGTATAACGTCATCATAACATATCATTTCGTTAATACTACGACAAAGTGAACTGATATGAATGGGGGGTCGCAGGGAAACATTTCGTTTTAGTTTTTTAATTATTTATATATCAATATCAATTACTCGAGGCAGGTGTATGTATGTATGAATGGATATGTATATGCTAATGAAGCGATTTATTGAGATATATATACAGGGTGCGGCAGCATAACTTCCTTTTTTCAAAACTCAATAAAAACTATTGTATGCATCGGAAAATATTTATTTAGACATGTACCTAGTCTAAAGTTTTTATTTACATTGTTTTGAAGATCAAATCTGTTAGGTGACGTCCCTCATTCTCCATACATTGTGTAAATCGATTTCTGGCGTTTGTCATGACTTTTGTTAGCATAGCAGGTGTTATGTTGGCAATTTCTTCTTGGATGTTGGTCTTCAAATCTTGTAGGATTCTTGGACGGTTCACATAAATACGGGATTTCAAAAAACCCCATAGAAAAAAATCACAAGGGGACAGATCGGGGGAGCGTGCCGGCCATTCCAAATCGCCTCTAATTGAGATAAGGCGCTCTGGAAAGTGTTCCCTCAAAATAGCCATCGATGCTCTTGAAGTGTGTGCTGTTGCACCATCTTGTTGGAACCAAGTGTCCCCCGAATCCAAATTTTCTAGCCGTGGGAAAAAAAATTCTGTAGCATGTTTACATACCGGTCCGAATTCACTGTCACTGTAACCTCATTTTCCTCAAAAAACCAGGGACCAATAATTCCAGCTGAGGAAATTGCACACCACACTGTGACTTTGGGTGAATGCAAAGGCTTTTGATGCAATTCTCGAGGGTTGGTGTCAGCCCAGTAGCGAATGTTTTGTTTGTTAACCGACCCACACAAGTGAAAATGGGCTTCATCGCTAAAAAAAACAATAGCACCTTCGGGAACGACATCAAGAAGAAGCTCACATGCGTTCATCCGAGAATTGAAGTCACGTTCTGAAAGTTCCTGCACTATCGCCATCTTATAGGGATGAAAATGAAGATCATCACGAAGAATTCTTCTCACAGAACGATCGGATAGTCCAAGGGCAGGTGCGTGTTTGCGCGCAGAATGCCGTCGCGATCGCAACATTGATGCTCTCACTGCTTCAATGTTCTCAGGTGATCTAACGGGCCGAGGGACTCCAGTTCTTCCTTTTGTCGCACTTGCAGTTTGTCTGAATGTAGTGACTCATGTAACAATTGATTTACGGTCTGGGACGGGAGCCAACGGGGCTAAATTAAAGCGATTCCGAAATGCACGCTGTGTTGCAATAACCGAACATCCGCTAGAAAAGTAAACCTCAACGGCAAAGGCACACTCCTCACACTTCCAACGCATGATGGCGACTGAACCGTGTCGGGACAAAACTTTACAGTATCCCCTCTTGAACGAGACCACTAGCGCTCCGCTATGACATCAACTAACTGAGTGGCGCGCATTTTAAAAAAGGAAGTTATGCTGCTGCACCCTGTATTTGTACATTAAACCAGGGGTGTTCAATATATGTACTGTATAAGTATTATGCATTCTTTTGTGCACGAAGTAAATCCTACGGTTAAGTGTTGTTGGGAGTGGTTATCATGTAGTTATTTAGATGGCGGAACAAATGAGAAGGTTTCATTTTCATTTTTTAGGCTTTCTAGTTAATTGCGTCCGGGTTAGAGCACAAGGCTGTCGTATGGAAGGTCGCGGTTCAAGTCCCACTGATGGAATAGTAGAATTTGTATCGTGATTTGACGTCAAATACCAGTCGACTCAGTTGTGAATGAGTACCTGAGTCAAATCAGGGTAATGATTTCGGGCGCGCGCAGTGCTGACTACATTGCCTCCTATAGGGTACTGTTATCCTGTAATATACCGTTACAGTCGTGAATGAGGTGCTTTAACACACCTCAAGGCCCTGATCCAATTGGATTGTTGCGCCAACGATTATTATTATTATTAATATTTGTTAATTGCAAAACAGATGCCTAACTCCCATTATGAAGGCAGATTCTCGACTTGTTCCTTTGATGGATACAAACCTCAATTTAAATTCTCTTCACTCTTAACATTTTGTTTGCAATAACTCAGCATCGTCTTAAAGATAATAAATGAGCATCTGAACTTTACTCATTCTAAAAGTGACCTGTTCATAGTTTGAAGCAACCAATTATGTCGTATTGCCCCGTAATTACCTCGTTTTCAATTGCATCGAAAGCGAAAAATTCCCCAACATTATGTGAATGTGACTGTGTAATATACACTTTCGCCCTCATCACCATCCCTTTACCCGTATGTACTACGGAAATAATTTTAACTTCGACAAGTTCATGTGTAGGCGATCCAGGATTTCCGGTATTTCACTTCGAAATTGAGTAGAAAATGTCACGCGAATTGATTTGAAAAATGCTCGAATTGATGAGGGTTTGGTTCTGTATTGCTCTTGTCTACAAACAAGTGCATTCTTGATAAGGACTCGGGGCCATTGCGGTTCGGAGCTGATCCAATTTGTCCCTATTCAATCCAGCCATCACTATGGGATTATGATATGTCTATTTATATTCGAGCATGGGCTGGTGCTCGAGATATCATAGATACAATGGATGTGCCCGGCGCAATTCAAATGCCAGATAGTTGCGCTTTTGTGTGTTTGATTATATTAAATTGCCGTAGACTGGCTGCCGGTTAATTTAACTCTAAAAATAAAATGGTATTCGACTTTTGGCCATTTGCTATGACTTGGCCCGCTACATTATCGCAACAACCTATTCTTGTGTTTGCTGATGATGTTCGGTGTTCGATTGTGTTACCATTCCGAGTTTGTTTTCTAGAGCATTAGGGATTTCCGAACACACAACAGATCGTACCCTTCAATAATATTCAGCTGGATATTCTCAAATTTCCTCCTATACAGCCGAAATCCAGGTTACTTATATTATCTATTTTTGCTCATCACTTCCTAATTTAGAAAAAACACAACTCTTCCATTGGATATCAGGAAAATCAGAAAAAACTGAATACTTTCAGCATCCCTGCTATGTTCCAAAGCAGGGTTTTGGTTTTGTTAAAATCGGTTCACTGCCTGTCTGTTAGTCTATCAATCTGTCCGCCCGTTTCCTTCATTTTCAATTTCCTCTCTCTTCCCATAATAGCACAGAGAGAACACTAGTGGCGAAGACCAACCAACTTAATATCATATCTACATCCATATCTACATCAAGTTCGGTTCCCACATCGGCAAAAACAACAATTCCTAGATATACAAATTGATCAACGCTCTCGATGTTCTAGCCATTAATGCAGATGAACAGTCAGGCCACGAATCTTGCCTTCTTTTCCAAACTCAAAACCATTTGGCCAAGGTCTATGACACGGTCAGAGATCAAATCGATGTCATTAGCGTAGTCGAGTTGTGCCAGGTAAGATGACATTGTCCGTTGAATCCAGGACAGCATGACGAATGTCACCGATAACGAATGCCTTTCCTGTACACAGTTGACGGCTTTCCTCTGACTTAAAGTCCGCACATAGTTCCACAATGACCCGAAAGATGTTAATAATCGGTACGGAACGAATCGGAAGTCTGTTCTCTGTCGACTAAGCCACAGTAGATCTACTATAGGCAGTACCCTTACAAAAATGACCCCACTTGCAAATGTGCTTGCAGAAGCTTATCTGTACACATCAGAGACGCTAAACAAGGAAAAGGCATAATCTTCGTCAAATCGTATTAGTTAGAGGGAGATCGGTGAGCTTTTGCTATTCTGGGACTACGGCGTGCTCACCCATATAGCAAAAAGTTGTTTCACGTATTCACTTATACATAAGCAAAAACTTGCCAATCTCACCAATACATTGGCAAGTCCGGACGGTATGTCAAACACAGCTGATCGGGTTTTCGGTACATCTCGCTCATGCTCAAGGGCAAAACAATTTCAAATCGTGTGTACTCGCACTGATTTCCCCCCTTGAGGGGCAAGGGGGAGTGAGGTAGCTGTCTAGTATCTAACTGTGGACTAAGCTTTCGAGGTGTTCGTTAATGCGTTCCAGGATGATCTAGGTAGTACCTTCGTGACAGTAGGAAGCAGGCAAATACCCCTGTAGTTGTTACATTTTAGGGTGGTTTGGCATTTCATCCATAAGATGTGGAATTTCAGCAGAAGTCAAACGATTCAGAATCATGATGAAGTGCTCTTTCTACCTCATAAACAGTTCATGATCGTGAATGAGAGGCCACTGCTCACGTTTACCACGGGATCATCGAAGGTTATGATTAATTCCAAGGTATACCACATTGGTGGCAAAATCTTAATATTGTATCTGTGGCAACTTTTGCTTTTATTACCAGCGCAATAAAAAATTCTGTTTTGTCACGGCGCACACTACGTTGAACTTCCAGCACGGTCGTCGATCTGCCTCCACGTTTTCGCAGTCAGTGGCCTTAGCGCATTCAAAGAACTTGTAACGTTCTTTGGACAAAATCAACTGCACGAGACACTTTTGATGGTGGCCCAATGCTCAATATTATCGGGTGGATTATTTAGGTTCATGTCATTTGTGCAACAAAAAAAGATGTTTCATTTTAATACACACTCAGAAGACAACTCCTACATACAGTCACTCAAAGTGAAAATGATCCACCCATTGAAAATGACTTTAGTCGAGTTATGATAGATTAAAGTATAGTTAATACAAATGAATTTATTTCAACGTAATAATAATTCTTGATATGTTAGTAATAAATACTCAAGATATATTTGAAATTAGTGTATTTTCTTTGCAGTTACTTGTTAATATTTGTCATTGGTCCGAATATGGGGTCAAAGTGAAAATGATCCAGGCAACTTATTCCAATGAACTTGGTACTAAACTTTTGTGATGTACTGTTAAAATGCGTAGCTGTGCAACTGTGCAGTTGACTATAGCCCTTCGCTGAGTGCAGTCATCAGTTACATTTCTATTTCGGCAAGTTTTTCTAGTGAAATGGGTCGACACACGACGTACGAAGAGCGGGAGGTAGTGATCCATCATTTTATGCTTGGAAAAAGTAAAAGAGCGATAGCGAATATTGTTAATAAAAGTCCTTCAACTGTACAACATATAATTGAGCGATTTAGAGAAAATCGCATCGGTAATAAAGTTCGTATAAGTCCTAAAAAGGCTTTTTCCGAGCGTGACGAACGATGGATTTTAAATTTGGTTCGAGACAATCCTAAAATAAGTGCACCAAAAATACGTGTAGAAGTTGAAAAGCATTTAGGTATCAAGGTCTGCGACGAAACAATCCGAATCGTTTTGAGAAATCATGGATTTAACAACAGAGCCCCTCGAATAAAGCCGTTAATTAGTCCAAAAAATAAGCAACGCCGGCTAGAATTTGCAAATCGTTACTATTCACAAGGTCCAGAATTCTGGAACAACGTTATCTTTGCAGATGAGAGCAAATTTTTGTTTTTGGATCCGACGGAAAAGTTCGAGTATGGAGAAAGAAGAATGAAGGGTTAAATTTGAAAAATTTACAAGCGAGCGTAAAACATGGGGGCGGTTCAGTAATGGTTTGGGGTTGCATGGCAGCCAATGGGGTCAGGAATATTTATGTCATAGACGGCAATATGGACAAATTTATGTACCTTCAAATTCTAAAGGACAATTTACATGCCAGTGCCAGAAATTTGGGTCTTGAAGGGAATTTCCAGTTTTACCAAGATAACGACTCCAAACACAAATCGTTTCTCATTCGCGAATGGATGCTCTACAATTGTCCTAAGGTTATCGAAACTCCACCACAATCACCAGATCTGAATGTTATCGAGCATTTGTGGGACTTTCTAGACGATCGAATCAGGCAACATAGAATATCTAGCCGAAATCACTTAAAGCAGGTTATTTTGGAGGAATGGGCAAAAATTCCGTCAGAATTCACAAAAAAACTTGTTGAGTCAATGCCAAGAAGACTGTCAGCTGTTAGGGTGGCTAAAGGGCTTCATACTAAATATTAATTAGCTAAAAAAAATTTTGAATTTACTTTGTTTTTGCCTTTTTTATTTTAATGGATCATTTTCACTTTGACTAGGAATTATGCATTTTTATGTTTATGTTATTATATTTATAAATGAAATAAATTTTTTATTTTTTACAAACTTAAAAGTAAACGAGTTCATCTTAAGCAACATTTTTTTATTTATAGTAGTTCATGATTTACTTATTTTCAATCAGTACAGCACATTTTAACTGCTTTATACCGGGTGGATCATTTTGACTTTGAGTCACTGTATACAGTTGGTCGTATATGGTCGATATGATACATGCACGTTGTCGATCTGTGAGCATTCTTGGGGCTCTTGCTTCTGTTGTCGAGAAGCGTGTAGACATTCCGTTAGACGTTTCGAAAATAATGAAATTTTGATATTTGCCTGAATGAGGGCGTCCATCCTTCATTTTCGCCGATTCGTTCGAATACATGTGGGTGTAACTGGGCAGAATATGTTGCTCGGATGGAGGAGTTAGTCAGCCAGTCAGAACTGTTGGGGCAGTCGAAAAAAGAAGAACTGGAGACTTTGAAATAATTAAAATCTCCGTACTAACGAAGGGAATAAGTGGTTCTCGAAATAGCGGTATTTGCAAGATCAATAAATATCACTAGCGAAATAAAAAACAGAAAGTCTTAATTATTTCAAATGATTTAATCGCTTGAAACACTTAGAAGAACTGGATACGTTTCGTCAAAGAGCACAAGCGATGACCCTTGGGGAAGGGTTTACCAGTTTTGCAAACGAGAATGAAGATATGAAATTGCCGACGTTAAGGTATGACAGTGCTTGTGCCTTCCTGGTTGAACTGTTTCTGAGATCCGAACCTTCAATGTCTTCCGGCGATTGTGCTGCAGGGGGGGGGGGGGCAAAATTCTTCTTTTGCAACGTTGAGAAATCAAGGAAAGTAAAGCGAGGCTCAGGTTTCCGTCTTCATCTAGCTGCGATTGTATGACTGACAAAATGTGTAAAACCGTTTGTCGGGCCATCCCATTTGAAGTCCAGTATCTATGCGATTGTTCTTCGTTGTTGCGCTTCTGAAGTGACCAGAGAAGGATAAGACTAATCCTCGGCCGTACAACGTCATATCTCTTCTCCTGGCCTTTAGTAAATTTTTGTAGAAAATGATGGATCAACAACTGGGGGTGGAAGCATCACATCTCGCGTCTTTAAGGCAGTATGGCTTTCGAGCTTCTTTCAAACTTGTTGAGGGCCACGTTCGACTTGAGCTCGAACGCGGTGGCGCCGTGTACATGCGCATCGCTAACGTGTCGCGATGTTCCCGAAAGGTAACTTATGTCGTCCACCTTTGGTTAAGTTAAACAGACCGAATTTGAAATACGTTAAGACGGTAACATAATTGTGCGTCACAACTGCGGGACGTATACGCTAGCACTGCCGCTTAACGCTTAACTAAATTGGAGTAAATGCCCATATTGAATGTGGTTTACGTACGGGTCCTCTCTTGTTTGATTTTGCAATGACGATCCAGAGCAGAAAACTGCTCTACGCCTGTCAGAGAGTGTCTTCCTGTATGTGCAACGATTCCGACCGACAACGCCGTGTGAGTATTGTTGGCTGTTCCTTATCTTGATCTAGAGATAGTTCGACATTCCTTGAAGGGAAGGGGGGGAACATTGGGTCACATATAAGTATGTGAAATGTGTGTCTGCTTGGGGAATTTCTATCGTGAACTTTGGACTTGAGATGACCTTCTCCTGACGAGGCATGAGCCTGAATGAGTTTCTCTTTTTGTGGGGCCTTGCTTGTAGCCAGGGTTGTGTTTTGTTTGGAGCAGATCTAGAAGACTGGTTTCACCCCTTCTGTGTGTGTTGCTAGTAGTGGTACGCTCCGACGCGCTGGAAACGGAGGATGGCGAATTCCTTGACATTGCTTTATCCTCAATATGATGGGTCCTCCTTCAACTTGGCCCTCGAGAAAGTGATCTGTGATGCTGAGGTAAATGCAAGAGGTACGATCCTCTTCAAGTCCACTCAACTACTGGCCTATGTTGATGATATCGACATCATGGGAAGAACCACCCGAGACGTACAAACTGCCTTCATCCAGATCGAGCAGGCTGCCCATCAATGAAGGCAAGACAAAGTATATGGCGGCAACGTTAGCACCAAGAACCAACCAACCAACAACATCGAACCGCACTGGTCAAACGAGAAGAATAAAGATAGGAGACTACAACTTTGAGACCGTTGATAATTTTTCCTATCTAGGGTCGAACATCACAACCGATAACAGCTACGATGATGAAATCCGCGCACGGTTGTTGGCAGTCAACAGAATCTATTTCAGCTTAAAAAACTGTTCCGCTCGAAACGCCTCAGGGTCAAAGCTCTTACTGTACCAGACAATTATCTTGCCAGTCCTCATGTATTCCTCGGAAACTTGGGTTCTTAGCAAGAAAAATTGCGAACTCTTGGTCGCGTTCGAGAGAAAAATTCTGCGAAGAATTTTTGGCCGCCTACATGAGAATGGACGATTCCGTACCCTACATATCAACGAAATCTATGAGCTATACCATGACCGTCAGGTTGTGGATGAAATCCGGCTCAATAGGTTACTATGGGCGGGTCACTTAATCCGTATGGATGAGGATGATCCAGCCCGGAAAGTTGATGATGATGATGTGCGAATGGCCGTAGTGGCAATGGAGGATAGTAACTAGTTTCTTGTGCTTTGTATAAGTATTGTCTTGTGATGTGTTATATATTTTGTTGTACGTAGATCCATGGTAGACTGGTAGAAACGCTTCCTTATGGTTCTCCGCACTGGGATAATTTTAGTCAAATCGATGTGGATTGCTGTTTTCACGTACTCGAGGAGGGCAATCCAGCCAGAACCTTCAGTGGGACTCATCTGAAGTGGTTATTGCCACAAAGCCTCATCAGAGGTTATATGGTACCATGAGATCCGGGATGGCCTTCGGAGAGTATATATTTCAGGAGAATTCCTGAAGGATGTGCTCTCGACCCGGGTATTTGCGTTTGGTCTCATTGTGGTTCTCACATAACTGACAGAGCTTAAGCGAGCTCAATCAGCCCCATACCAGAGGTGTTAGATAGGCCTCGCATCCACTGGTATGAATGCTGAGCCTGCCATCAGTATACATCCGTACTGCAGCGCCAGTCAATGCGAGAATCTGATTGTGGTTTCCAAGTCAATCCGTGTTCGAAAACGACTGTGAGATTATGCTTATATGGCAGGTAATTATGTTAGTCCCCCTGGACCTTCATCCTTTTTAGTCACCTTTTTTGACCAGGAGGAAATATTTTGAGTGTGAATATATTTCTATATATTCTTAAACCTCAACTGACAGGACGGAAAGTTAAACGGCTGTCATCCAACTTCCAAAAAGATGGGGCGGCACGTAAAACCCTCAGAGTGCTTTGCCATTCGCCTGAGTGAAGTAGTTGCACTTTGGACAAAATTCGATTTTGTCTATAACAAAATTTTACAGAATGTGTCATGTACAAAACCTGTATGAAGAAATCCAGGCTGGCTTTGTAGAAGCAAAATATCTTTTGCTTCATACCAGGTTCTTCAGTCATCAGTATATCTATTGCTGCATTTACAGTGGCTTTTGAGGCGGAGTCAAGAACACTGAACACATAATCAGATAGAATGGCTTAGAGACCAACAAGCGGCAATTTCTAATGCACCGAAGCTTTCCTTCATCAAGATACCTAGATTTAACGGTGCTGTGAAGGAATGGACATCCTCAATCGACATCTTTTTCAGGGTCATTGATAATAATCAATACATTTTTAATGTGGAGATAGATGTAGATGTCGTATATACCTTTTGTATCTTTTGAGGGTGATGTAAAATGGGTCTTAGGTTACCTGCAACAGTTATCATACGACGCTTGAGTTTATTAATGCCAGGTTCGGTAATAAGCCTGTCAAGCTTTCGAACAATGTCAACCATTAACAAGTTGCTTCAATTTTTGGGGAAGCATCATCAAATTTTGGAAAGCTTAGAACGGATTAGTTCATCTATGTTCCCTAACAACATCACTGCAGTAAAGACTAAAGTTATGAAGTCAGCAAAGTATTTGTTGTGAAGAGAAACTTTTACAGAAACTGCATCACCATTGACATGTAAATCAAGACATCCGTGCCTTCATTGCAAGAAGAACACTTTTTTATTCATTTAAACAAGGAGCTAGAAATAAAGAACACCGAAACGAATTGTTTCAAAAACTTGGCTCAGCCGATTTGCTTCTAGGGGCGGACGTCTACGCTAGTATAATTTCCGATGGCTTAATCAAACCCATCCCGATACACAAAACTTTAAGTTAGGTTGGATAATTTTTTACACGGTAGATTTGACTGAGAAAACGCAGACAATGTTTTGCTGGCGGAAACAGATCACCAGCTCAAGAACTTCTGGGACATGGACGCTAGCAATACAATAAGATCTTTGATTGATATTTACAAGGAGTACTTCTGACCAGTACAATTAATTGATATAGACGAACAATACGTTGTTCAATATTATTTCAGGATATGGAAAACAGTTAAGTCCGAAAACCTTAGCTCCACGTATGCAATTGGAGGAGAACTTCGGCAAAAATGAACCAAAGAGAATGGAATGCAGCCGTTTTTACACATGGCATAAGCTGGCATGACTTTCAGTGACTGCCAATGAGGGGGAAGTTTAGCTTATTTCGAAGTAGGTACTGAAGCATGACTTTTATGTCGACGACGTAATACCTGGAGGAGAAGCTTTGGTGCTGGAAATACAAATAATTGAGCTAACGGACAGAGCAGTCTTCAAAGTCAGCAAATCGGTACCCAGTGATACAGCCCTGATAATCCTAAATGATTTGGCGCATAGCGAACCGGGGATATTCCTTACGAGGAACAATTACGGTGTTAGGCTAGGATCCAGGAATTGGCAGTTTTGGGTTAATAACCACCGCAGCTACAGAGCGAATTTTCGCTTCCAAAATAGCTGGCTCTCATCAATAATTATGGTTGCAAAAATAATAATGCTGAAAATCTGAGAAACTGAGTTCAATTGGGACAACCGGCAATAAACATCATCGACTCATGAAACAAATAGAAAGAGACATTCAGAATTTCCGATGCACTAACTATGGGGTTGACTAGGACGTTTAGCTACTTGGGTTCCGCGATGATTTCGAGACGGGGTTTGCGGAGGTAATTTTCATAATTACATAATTAATTTCTGCAAGGAAATCCAAATTAACTTTTTAACAGCAAAAATGAAGGTTGCGTTACTAAAACTGAAACGAACGCTTTCACGACTGGAACTTTTGGAGCAATTTAACTCGTTCTGGATGCACGTGTTCTCAAATGAAAATCCTGCGAATGTAGCTTCACGAGAGACAAACCCTGTTAAATTGATACCACATAAGCTTTGATGAGAAGGTCTGCAATGCTGACTCTGACAATGAAAAAAGGAGGCAAACTGTAGTAGCACTCAAAGTGATACAAGTCGTTTCTCCAGCTTCACACGACAGCTAAGAGTAGTAGCTGACTATTTGACTATTTGCCTTTTGCAGACAATTGCGCGCTTCCTGCTCTTTAAACGACTTATTCGACCTTCATCATCATCATCAACGGCGCAACAACCGGTATCCGGTCTAGGCCTGCCTTAATAAGGAACTCCAGACATCCGGGTTTTGCGCCGAGGCCCACCAATTCGATATCCCCAAAATCTGTCTGGCGTCCTGACCTACGCCATCGCTCCATCTTAGGCAGGGTCTGCATCGTCTTCTTTTTCTACCATAGATATTGCCCTTATAGACTTTCCCGGTGGGATCATCCTCATCCATACGGATTAAGTCACCCGCCCACCGTAACCTATTGAGCCGGATTTTATCCACAACCGGACGGTCATGGTATCGCTCATAGATTTCGTCATTGTGTAGGCTACGGAATCGTGCATCCTCATGTAGGGGGCCAAAAATTCTTCGGAGAATTCTTCTCTCGAACGCGGCTAAGAGTTCGCAATTTTTCTTGTTAAGAACCCAAGTTTCCGAGGAATACATGAGGACTGGCAAGATCATAGTCTTGTACAGTAAGAGCTTTGACCTTATGGTGAGACGTTTCGAGCGGAACAGTCTTTGTAAGCTGAAATAGGGTTTGCTGGCTGACAACAACCGTGCGCGGATTTGATGAAGGCAAGATGAAGAATATGGTGGCAACGTCAGCACCAAAACCAAAAGAACGAACAACATCGAATCGCAGTGGTCAAACGAAAACAATGAAGATAGGAGACCACAACTTTGAGACCGTCAAGATTTTTTCTACCTAAGGTCGAAAATCACAACCGATAACAGCTATGACGATGAAATCCGCGCACGGTTGTTGGCTGCAACAGAACCTATTTCAGCTTACAAAAAGCAAGAAAAATTGCGAACTCTTGGCCGCGTTCGAGAGAAGAATTCTCCGAAGAATTTTTGGCCCCCTACATGAGGGTGGATGATTCCGTAGCCTACACAATGACGAAATCTATGAGCGATACCATGACCGTCCGGTTGTGGATAAAATCCGGCTCAATAGGTTACGGTGGGCGGGTGACTTAATCCGTATGGATGAGGATGATCCCACCCAGAAAGTCTATAAGGGCAATATCTATGGTAGAAAAAGAAGACGATGCAGACCCTGCCTAAGATGGAGCGATGGCGTAGTTCAGGACGCCAGACAGCTTTTGGGGATATCTAATTGGTGGACCTCGGCGCAAAATCGAGATATCTGGAGTTCCTTATTAAGACAGGCCTAGAACGGATATCGGTTGTTGCGCCGTTGATGATGATGATGAAGTACTGCGTAAAATGCTTTAAGTATATTTATTATTTATTGTACTCTCCGGTAGCATATCGGAGCTGACTTTTTAAGAGTTTGCAACTCTACCGAGGAGAAAGGTCTTAAATCTAGACTTGATGAGAAGGCAGGGGGAGAAGGGGGTTCCCCTCGGGAACGGAATACAGATTTTAACAAAATGGGATATTACCCTGGGCCGGAATTCTTCCTTTACGTTTCTGCTCACATATAAACATTTCGTGATAGCATGTGGAAAAATATTGTTCAGTCCTTTTGCTGCAGAAGAGTTGTGGATAGAGAACACATTGCTTCGTAGTCCGGAAGAATGACAGATTTATGTGGTGGAAAGAAAATATAATATCTCTGTGAACGGCAAATA
Organism: Hermetia illucens; assembly: GCF_905115235.1. NCBI lineage: Eukaryota > Metazoa > Arthropoda > Insecta > Diptera > Stratiomyidae > Hermetia > Hermetia illucens. The sequence goes on along the minus strand of NC_051850.1, from coordinate 111,865,307 downwards.
CTCAGAACTAAGATAGGTGTTAACTGGAACGAAAAAATAAAATGATTTCGTGACCAATTTTGAAGAGGCGTTCATGATTCCAGATCGCTTCCAAAGTAAACGTTACAAGAATCTTTTACCCCAGATTAGACTACTTGGGCCCCAGTATTGCACGTTAAAAGTGATCGGCGCCCTATATGTGACTCTCTCCATGTTGTTTTTTGACTGAGTGCGCGGATATAATTCGGAAGCCTGCTCTTCGACGCTTGTGATTGCTGAAGTCTACAAAAACTCAAATAAGCTTAGTTTATGTTTAGGTTAAGCACAGTTGCACATAGTACTAGCCAACGAAGGTGATTTTTATATGTATTGGCAAGGAGGTTTTGGCTAGGTTGTCGAACTGTCATTTGTTAGCGTCGTGCCAGTCCAAGAATGGGAAACCATCAAACTGACCAGGGAAGGCCGCTAAATGATTGCCCACAGGGTGGTAAGTATAATAGTTTTAAGAAGGAAAAGGAAGCATATTAGCGTTTCAAGGAAATCTGAAGTCTGTTATGTAGTGAGGAAAGTGAGTGAAAGGTAGTGGTGAGCTTCTAGAGGGTTGTGATGGGGCCATTGAAAAGCTGTATGAGAGACCATGTGAACTCGTTCCACAGTTATTTGGGGGATATTTCCTCAGCAGTTGTAAAAAAATCGTCGTCGTCGAAATGGAATCTTGTCTGCAAGCATCAGGCGACCAAATGGTCGCCCGACTAGCCATGTGGATGAGTGATCTTCCGCCGAGAAAATGAAGTGCAATCCCGGACAGTGAACTGGTTCTCGAACGCACAAATTGCTTATGGAAAGTGGAGTCTTTGGAAGAGTTTCGGTCCCAACTCCAGGCACAGGCCTTCCTGGCTAGTGCAGGTTCGGGGCCTCTGAACATGTTGGCTAAATTGACAGAGACAGCCGGTGCTTTGCATACGGGGAGTGGAACCAGATTACCTTTCAGATTTGCCTCCAGAAAAGTAAAATCGGTTAATAGGCAGTCGTGACACTCGATAAGTGCGGAGTGTGCTGGTACAACCGAAGGTTTGCGGAAAAGGCCACAAAATGTAACAACCCTTATACTTTTTCGAAAAAATTAGATTCTCTAGGAGGTCTGGCGACGGCTAACCAAAATCCAGCACCATGTTGCTTTACGTTTCACGACCCCTTCAGCCGATAACACTACCTTGTCGACACAGGCGCTGAAATCTCGGTTTTTCCCGCAACCTTGAATCATAGACTGACGCCGTAAACCTCGTGGTAGTAAATTCCTCGCCAATCCGCGGGTAGGTAGACAGAATTCTAGGAGTTTGATGAGCGTTTATCATAAATACTTCAATCTTAGGTGAAGGCTTCCTGTGCCACTATGGATTGCTAGTTGATCTACACAACAGATCACCTATTGATCACACAATTTCTCTTAAGTTATCAGGAAGAATCACAACCTGTACGCCGAACACTCTTTCAACTGCTTTTGGAGTGTACCCGTGCACTTCTTCAAAAATACCGCAACATTACTATCGAGCATACTCTCTCCGAACTCATTGAGCATGATGTTCAACACCACATCAACACTATTGGCTCTCCTATCTTTTCTAAGGTACGTCCATTACCAAGGCAAAAGTTCAAAGTTGCGGATGATGTTCTAGCCGCACTCTTTTATGACTTTGAGACTTTAGAGCATCCTGAGGGCATTTTTTAAAGTCTCTTTCAGGCCAGTCTAGTACTCAATGTAAATTCTTACAACTGCAGGTGAAATTCCCCTGCTGTTGGATAACCGGTGAAAGCATACAACCAGACCTAGACAAAGTGCAAGCGATTTCGAATTCTCATTTAAGAATTTGCGAAGGTTCTTGTGCATGTTAAATTACAAATATTGTTTGTTGCCCCAGGTTGTCCGCTATCAATCAGTCCTTAACTTGTTTGGGCCAAATATCAAAGACTTCTGTTTGATTGTGTGGTCCCCAGAGGCTATCCAGGCATTTTAGACCACCAAGCAAAAGCTCGTGGAAACTTCATTTCCGACATATCCTCAGTAAGATGCCATTCGAGCTGCATTCGTTGATGTGTCGCCAAAAGATCAACTAAAACTGGCAGCCGTTGAGCTGCTTTACCAAGCAACTAGATCCCGCTCAACGGAATTACAGTACCTACGATCGTAAGTTATTAGCCGCGTATCTAGCACTAAAATAGTTACAGTATTCCCTCGAAGACACCCCGTTCATAGTGTTGAGCTTCTCTTCTCTGCTTTGAAACACATTCAACACTTGTCTGGTAAGCATAAAGCTGTTGCCAACGCTTTGTCACGTGTTGCAGAGGTCGTGGTTCCCGAAACGGTCGATTTTCGGCGCTTAGGAACCAACTCCAAATACACATTCTGAAGGTTTCCTATCTTCGACTCAACGTAGACTGCAAGACGTCAGACAAAGGATTAAGGCCGTATTCGGGCCGATTTCCGTGAGGAAGTATTTCACGCTGTTCAGGATCTAGCGCACAAAAGCATTTGGGAACGACAAGGACAAGTTACTAGAAAATATTTGTGGGCATTTATGAACAAGAGAGACAGTACATTCCATGCAATAAGTGCAAAACTGCAAAACATACAAAACATGTCTCCTCGATCCACCAAGCACTTCCACACAACCCATCTCAACATAATAAGCTCTTTATGAAACTTGGACGGTTTCCGGTATTACCTCACAACTATCGATAGGTTCATTCGGTTGCCTGAGGTGATTGCTCTGAAAGACATTTCTGCACAATCTATTGCTGAAATTCTCTGTCAAGATGGAATTCCACGCTTCGATGTGCCGGCAGTTATAATCACCGAGCACGAGAGCAGTTTGAGTCCTCCTGGAAATAGACAAGCTCCTCGGTTTGAAACACCACCGGACGACCGCACACCACACGCAGTCCAATGAGGTGCTCCAAAGATGGCTCAAGGCAACCTTTCTTGCTCACAAGTCCCATCACTCCTTTCTACTTGGCCTCCGGACAGCCACTCGCGAGGAATTTGCTACAAGTCTCGTGGGGCTGGTAATCGGTGAAGAACTGAACTCATCAGCGACCTTTTACTCGACATTAGGTCGAGCCTTAACACCACTGGATTGTTGTGTTGGTCTGAACAATGAAGTTTAAGCCGCCACCACCTGCCAAGCACGCGATCTTCTGCATACACCTTCTAATTATGAGGGACGCCTCAAAGAGACCACTGCAGCTACCTTATGAGGGCCCCTTCGAGGTTCTCTTTGGTTCCAGCTGGCGGTTAAGTGCTGTGACGGAGCGAACTGTTTAGTTGACGAATGCACTTTGTTGTGAACATTCTGGAAAGAGCCGGCAATAACTTTGGGAAACAATGTTTTGAAAGTTAGTCAAGGAAAAAGCTGGGAGAAAGGTCATTGTGTGTTCCACACGACTATTAAAACTTTAAAACGTTATAAGCATTTAAAAAATAAAATATAAGAGGTTACTCGGTGAAGATAGGATTAAATATTTTTGCTAAGTTGGGTATATTCGGAACCGAAAAATCAACAAAAGCCTTCATATCTGAAGCGCCAAGCTTTTAGTTTCCGATTTGTTGAAACTATCAAATTGGTTAGCGGCTTGGGTGAAAATTTATGGATATAAGGAATGCATCGGGACCAAGTGCAACAAATTGAACAAATTGTGCCTAGTGGCAATAGATACGTCCAGTTATCTCAAGGTCAATGACTTACTCAGCGACAAAGGGACAAGTACCTCCGCCAGTATACTTTAAGTAAGACCTAAGTGAGAATGACACCAAACATAGGAGGTTGGCGTTATATTTGTAGGTGGTTTACGTCTAAAACGAAGAAGTGAGATTCTTGATCATCACACGATGGAGTGGCTAAAGCTAATGGGAGGGCCTGGATTTTCACTCTACAGCCCTGGCAATTGACAACTATCAAGTGATCCCAGTGATTTTGAACTATGGACTTCATAACTCTTTCTGATCGATCCAAAGCTTTTATCTATTCCGGAACCATGTCTCAAGGATTCTGATAGTCATCGCTGTCTGCTGAATAGTTTTCGCTCCAACAAAGAACAAATTTGGAGAGCGAAGGAAGAAATCCGAACATTAGCGAGCTGGCTCTACTGCAAAGCAAAAATATATATAAATAGGAGGCAGTACTATGTGTCACTCAGTATCTTCTTTTATTAATTAAAAAGACTCTTCCTTCAACATGTTTCATCAATAGTATAGAGAATCTTCAGGTTGTGCTCCAAAAGAACCCTTACTTTAATCACCATTGCGAAGAACGGTAACGCACTCTAGACGAGTGGTAGCTCTCGCGGCAAAATGAAACTAGAGGCAGATGGACTGCGCGGCTCATCGGCAACTAAGGTGCGTGGCTGAATCGGAAGCATGGTGAGACTGACTATTTCCTTACCCAATTTTTAAGTGGGCATGGAAGTTTTCAGTTTTACCTGCACAAGATTGGAAAGGCGCGTTCTCCGGATTGTGTGTTTTGCAATGGAGTTGTGGACGACGCCCAACACACTTTTTCTTCAGGTGGGATGAGGTTCGTCAGCAGCTCTATTTAAACACAGGGGATCTCTCTCCGGACAACATTGCCGAAGAGATGCTGAGGACTGCTGACAGGTGGAACCGTGTTGCCCATTACGTTCGGGCCCTTCTCGTTGCTAAGAAGATAGAACTCGACCGGTGGAGGAGCCGGATGACAGGGGGTTCCTTGAACTGACAGTTCCCTTCCTCCTCTCCCCTTCCGTTGGTGCAAGGAATTCCCTGATTTGAAGGCTCAGCAAGGCGGGAGAGTTCGGGGACTAGCCCGAAGTAATATGACAAACGGTTCCAGGCTAGCTCTCTGACGATGGGGAGGTGTTTCGTTGGTAGTCCGACGACGTACCTAATCGGGAGTCCAACACTGTGTGCGTAAATGCGTTCACCTACCCTACTCCAAAACAAAAAAAAACCAAACAACAGATCAGTGTTGGAGTTACTGGAATATTTGACTATTCTCATTTGACGGCTCTCATTGCGATCAGTTGAAGCGATCCTAGTCAGACTGGGATATTTTAGAATTGACGAAAGAAGGCAAACTAACTGCGAACGCTTGAGATAATTCAAATTAGTAAATTTAAACACGGAAAGCTCGTTGCATGTCTAGGAAACGATAGGTTTACAAATGCTAGTGAATGGTTCAGCTTGTGCCGTCTACAGGTGCTTGATCCATATATATATATATGTATCCCCCTAAAAAAGGTGGGGATTGTGTGCTGAGGAAGGTGGCCTAATCTTGAAATTTATGATTGCTTTCGAATAGAAGAAAAAGTAGCAAAAATAGCTTTTGAACCTCATTAACCTTGGTTCAAACTATAACTTATCAAACGTTTTGGTTGGATAAAATTTAACATTGACAAAAGCAACATTTCCCTCGCGCCGACAACTCTACGGAAAATTTAAACTGGCAATTGGTTCGGCATCCACTCGACGAACATGTACTAATTTTCTATGAGATTTTCACGACAAGCTCAGATAAAAGACAAACATCGAGGAATTCCCAAATTGTTTCCTCGAACATTTCACAGTTTTACGTAATCGAAAATCATTGAATGCTGACCTGAACCGATTACGTGTGCCAAGCATGCAATCGAAAAGAGAAAAGGAATTCTGTGATGTCATTAGTTAATACACATGTTCGTGATTTGTGACGTGATTGGAGATTAAAGAAAGTTTCACGTTTATTTGTTTATGTTCCTGATTTAAATGGCGATGAAATTATCGCAAACATTTTTCAATGACAAGCGATAATCGCTTGCTGGTGGATATTCGTTGATCGTTGCCCCCTTTTTCCTGAGCCTGGGTAAATTTAGAAAACGAATTAAGTAGGTGTTATTATTAAATTCGCAGGTGGATTCATCTCCTCGGCGATTAGTAGCGTTCAAGAATAAAACACGCCGAACGAAAGGCCTTGGGGGATGATGGTGTTTGCTCAGAAGCTGTTTGAAATTAGAAAGGTGGAAATATTGAATGCAAATAGACTAATTACGTTTTGATTGCCAGTAGTTTTACGGGTTCCCTCCTCTTTGTATTGGAGTTGTGGGAAGGGGAGATTTATAATCGACCGGGAGGAAAAAGTGATTGGTAGAATCTGTAAGTCTGTAGATAACCGGTATGACTTTAATTCCTTCCTTAGCTTGAATTTGACGTTAAAGGTGAGGTGTTTACCCCTCCAAATTTAAGATAGAATGATGACGGCAAAGTCAATGGTATTTATTCAGAAAGCGTGGAGTTCGATATTGGCTTTATATTAAAGACCTCTTCCTTCCAAGTACACCGACAAAAGTCATCCCCAAATCAACTGACATCATTTCCATCTGCGGCAATTTCTCTTTCGCTGATGAGAGTAGTGACGTTTCCCCCTCTTTTCACCAAAAATAGATTCCTATTTGCTAAAGCTTAAGTACTCTCAGATATTTTTTGGCTACGATTGTCAGCAATCGACGTGGCGGTGGCATAAATTCAGGATGTATTTGAGGAAGGTAGCAGTGAAAGTCTCTTAGGAAATATTAGTACTGCGTTATTATTATGATAATTATGATATTATGGCTCAAGCTGGAGAGGGCCCTTATTAGAAGGATCTTCAGTTTCAGCAACTAAAACAAGTGGTAAGCCGAATTTTACAGCATAGTGAAATGGCTATGTAGCCGCTTAATCGAGCCCAGTTAGAACTGCTGTGGTGCTATCACTGCTATGCTAAACAGAAGGGGTGCAGAATCTATTCGGCTTAGGTCTTGAGAGCCATCCCGTAGCGTTCTCGGCGGATAGTAACTCCTCCACCCTACAACTATGCCCCTAAAGAATTGCTTAGTGAGTATGACCCTTGCTAGAACTGGGCACACACAAAGGAAGTGGAACTTCTATAATATGAATTGTAGGATGTTCTGGGTCTAGTGGGATGGTACTTTGGCCCAAAACCTATCGTGATGCGGTTTTGTTGTATGAAAGGCAGTTTCTTCATCTAGGCCATTACAAATAAGTTCTGTCGGTTTTTTTTTTTTTAAATTTGAAGCTTTATTGTGAAAAATTGGTTATACATTCATTGTTCAAAGTATTGCCCATCGCTAGCCACAACTTTCTTCCATCTTTCAGGCAATTCATAGATACCATCGCGCCAAAAATTGGCCGGCTTGGCCGCTATCCACTCATCGAGCCATTTTTTGAGTTCGTCGTAATTGGAGAAGTGCTGGTCAGCCAGGTCAGGAACAAATAGTAATCAGAAGGAGCAATGTCTGGAGAGTACGGCGGGTGGGGTAGAACTTCCCATTTCAACGTTCCTAGATATGTTTCAACGGGCTGTGCAACATGTGGACGAGCATTGTCATGTTGCAAAATAACTTTATCATGCCTTTGCTGGTATTGCGGCCGTTTTTTCTTGAGTTCGCGGCTCAAACGCATCATTAGACGTCGGTAGAGGTTGCCCGTGACGGTTTCGTTCGGTTTTAGCAGCTCATAGTATACCACAACCAGCTGGTCCCACCATATACACAGCATGATCTTCTCACCATGAATATTCGCTTTGGCCGTCGATGATGAGGCATGGCCGGGGTATCCCCACGTTGCCCGACGCTTGGGATTATCGTAATGGATCCACTTTTCATCGACAGTAACTATTCGATGCAGAAAACCCTTCCTTTCTTGTCGTTGGAGCAGTTGTTCGCACGTAAAAAAAACGGCGTTCGACGTCTCTTGGCTTCAGTTTATACGGAACCCAATTTCCGACCTTTCGGATCATTCCCGTTGCTTGTAAACGGTGGGAAATGGCTTGCTGAGTGACTCCAAGTGTTTTTCCAAGTTCTTCTTGCGTTTGCGATGGATCTTGCCTCTAATTCTTCATCTTCAAAAATTGTTGGCCGTCCGGCGCGCTCTTCGTCTTCCAAGTCAAAATTGCCACTTTTAAACCGTCCAAACCACCTCTGACACGTTCGCTCAGATAGAGCATGGTCACCATAAACTCCACCAAAATGCGATGACTTTCGGTTGCTTTTTTTTCCATATTGAAATAATGAAGTAGAACTCCCCGTAAAAACACATTATTTGGTACAAAATTGGCCATTTTCGTTGATGAAAAAAGGATTGTTGTTTACACTTCATTTAAAAAATTTATACTGGCGTTTGTGCCTATTGACAGTAGCTTTCCGATGAATGTTTGGAAATGTGGATTAATGGAATAAAAAACAAGCTACGCCATCTATTGTGAAAACCGACAGAACTTATTTTTAGGCCTAACTAGTTACGAACAAAATTCGGCTCTGATAAGCTTCGGAACAACCCGTTTTTACTGTTCCTGGAGCATGACTTTCATTAGGTCATCTGGACACGGCGATTTATATGCGAGAATTTGCGTGTAGCCTAGCCAATTTTATTTTCTGTGATCACCGATTCGATATTTTCCAACGAATAAGTGGAGTGAGATTCGGTCTAGGAGCCCTGATCCTTACTCAAAATTTTGTTGCTTTTGATGTTCCGACAATGTGCTAGTTAGGACCGTTTCCTGGCAGTTTTGATGGCTAGCTTATGCCTCTTCAGGTAGACCTTGTATTGGTGGAAATATCCTTCCTGGTCAACTTCCTGAGATTGGAAAGGTGCTCGTCCACCATGGTGAAATCCTTATTGTATTTTGCCGGGCACTAGACTTTGAAAGTAATTTTAAATACCCTCTCCAGTGTGCCAATTTTCAACTTTTATTGGTTTGTTGTGCAGATGTTATTTTAGGAGCTTGTATTTAACAACGTTCAATACACAATTTCAAAAAAATACTCCTATTATAATTCAGGGATATTAGAAATTATACTGATTTCCGTCCGTAACTATTTTCTTTCTGCACAAAACTCGTTCTTTTCACAATGACTGCCATCTATCTTCTTAACTCTTCTTTCTTATTATTATTTTTTATCTGACGTTTCTTGCCACCTACTCTGTTCCTCACTCGGTGGCGTCATCTGTCCGCTGGCATTCACGACATAAATTTCGAATGCCGCGAATCCTGCCGCGCCACAGTATCGTGGGGAGCACCGTTAGTTTGGTTTTGATAATCGAACCAAATTTCATCCAGTTGACTCTCCTGGAGTCCCTGAATCCTCTACAGTGTGATTCAGACTGAAAAGTTTCCAACTGCGATTCGAGAAGGATACTCTCGAATTCTCTCTCTAGAAACTCTAATAGTTAGCCGTATGTATTTTGTTAACTGTTTCATGAATTGTAAGACATCCACATAAACTTTTTTCGTATTGTTTTTCTTTCCAATGAGACTGTGTTTCAGTTTTATTATTATCGCATTAGTGTTGTGGAAATTTTACAACACAAACATAGTACAGCGGCGAAATTCGCACCCGGTGTAACGCGATTAAAAGGCTGACGCTAAACCAATTTGGGCAGCGTGCTATGGGGATAATAGGAAGGAACTCCTCCCAATGGTCGCACCTTGAGGATGTGGTAGATTGGTGCACTTCTTCTGTCACACATCGACAGGTTTGTGTTAGTATTGAAGTCGAATATACTCATCTCTTTCGTTGATTTCTGAACTACCCTAAAGCGTGCGCTTTAACCCATTGGCAACCCAACGAAGGGGGCAGAAGTGCAGTTATATGGAATAGGGTAGGTTGGCGGTTCGGCTGGGGTTCTCCCTCTTTGATAATCATCAAGTCGTCCATGGTGAATGGTTTTGAACCTGTATGGATTGAGCAAGATTGTCCTAATTCATAGCCCCGGTGCTCAGAGGTTGCGGGGAGGAAGACGGGGCGGCAACCCTGTCGGCTGAATCAAAACCAAGTGGCTGAGGAGAACCCCTATAGTGGTGACACCTGGAGACGCTGTATCCCATTGGCTTGCGTGATGCAGTAGGCGAATGCAGCAAAGGCCTAATTAGGGCGATCAGACCCGAGTCTGGACGGGGACTCATCTAAAGTGGCAATAGTCACGAAACCTTACCAGGGGCATACTGGTACCATGGGAACCGGGGTAGACCCTGGATTCACATACTTCAGGAGGGCACAGTTGTATGTGCGTTCAGCTCGCTTGTTTGCGGTCGGTCCCCTAGTGGGAGTTTAATGGATTTGTGGTTGCGTTCAACCGAACCTTCGGCTCTCAGCGTGGTGTTGCGTTTCAACATGAGTGTCGTACCCCTCAGTTCGACAGAGATTTTGGTAGGTCTTGCATCAACCAATATGAATACTGAGCCATGCACTCGGTATAGGCTGGTACCGTCGTAGGTTGCGGCGGCGGGGCTCTGATTGTGATCACAAAATCAATCCGTGTCTTAAGAAGACTGTGGGATTAAGTCCACGAGACAGGTACTCACGTAAAACCCCTAGGACTCTCGTTGATCCATAGCTCAATCCAGCGTCAGATCTCCAGGGAATCGCTTCGCTGAACCTGGCGATGCACAAGCCGTTCAATCCTGTCTGTCAACAGTGCTGCCTACCTTATTGTCTGCCATCTTGTTTAGAATATGAACGGCGTTCTGATATTTGATCAGTAGACTTTCGCTTTTGGTATCCGCTAGATGGGATCCGGCCACAAGGTTAAGGTTCTTCATTGAAATTGAAGGTCCCCAACGTATTCAGAGATTGCATACTAAAGAACCAGCTGCTCCTGGGCTACGTTATCATCGGGAGTTCCAGGAGGAGGGCACTAAGAATTAAATTCCTTCCGAATTTTCACCTTGGGATGGGTAAGTCTATTTCCACCATTCGGGCTGTAGTGATCCTTCTTTATATGTTGTATATATGGTTATGATTGATTTATGACTGAGACTGAGATATATATTGGCCAATATGAGGGAGAGTAGCGAGTGTGTAAGTTTTATCCATTAGCCCCCATTTCCACTATTTGGCCATTTTCATATATTATGGGAATCATCAGATACTTCCTGGGAGCTATCAATATTGCATGGTATAACTTTGGTTGCTACTTTTAATCATTTCAATTTACAGGGCTAACGTTAATGATAGAAACTGCTCATGCTAGCAATGCACTGCAGAAAAGTGTGCTTCCCGTGAACATAGACTTGAGACGGTTCTTTCTATAAAAATCCGCTCCAAGAAGAGCTATGTGTGTGTGTGTGTGTGTATGGTGGGGGAGAAGCTACAGCTTCTGAGCACTCAGGCCGTGGTGGCCCATTATACTCGCCTCCCCCGTCTAACGGAATATTCCGGATTCGTTAACGTATCGCAGGATTTCCGTTAGTGGATGTGATGCTACCCGTCGCAATTGGAGAACATCGGCACCAAAGATCTGATGCCTGATGGGTCCATAGGCGGGCCATTCACATAGGAAATGCTCCGTGGATTCCGCTTCCTCATTACAGGAGGGGCACGTATCATCTTCGGTAATTCCTATTCTGAACATATGCCCAGCTAGTGAATTATGACCTGTCAGAGTGCCCACAATACACCTGCAAGTCCTCCTGCTTTTCGACAGGATAAACTTTGCGGTACGTATGTTCGGTTCTGGCAGGAAAAGTTTGGTGTGTCGAGCAGCATTTGGGCTTTGCCACCTATCATTATGGGAAACTTGTTCCCAGTTTTTGAAAATAGATTTAGCCAATGAAACTGATACCCCAATTGCTGGCTCCGGTCCCGCCATAGGGGAGATTGACCCCTCTTTCGCTAAAGCGTCCGAGATCTCATTTCCCTCTATGAAACAGTGACCAGGTACCCAGAGTAGTTCCACCGTATTGAATGTAGACATAGAGTTCAAACGGTTTCTGCATTCCTGAACGATTTTCGTGGTGATCAAAGGACTGCTCAATGCCCTCAGTGCAGCTTGACTGTCACTGCAGATTGCGATGCGCCTGCCCATCAATCGCTCGTCAATCACCCAGTTTGCCACGCTTAGGATCGCATAAACTTCGGCTTGAAAAACCATTGCATATTGTCCCAAAGGAACAGCCCACTTCTCGTTTTTATTCGAGAGGTAGACTCCGGCTCCAGAACCCTCTTCTGTTTTCGAGCCATCGGTGTAGAAGACTTCCGTATATCCCGCCACGCATTCCTCTGGGTCTTCCCAGTCCTCTCTAACCAAGAAGAGCTACTTGTAGTATTTCCTTAATGGCATCTTAATTACTTCATCACGGCGGCCTAATTCCGCACTGGTCTGAGTTTATCAATGATAAGCCTATTAGCTACTTTAATATAAATACAATACAACGCTTATATACATTTCACTCATTGTAAACGTTCATATTGAATTGAATGGCTGAAGTGAGTAGACCTGTCTATTGCGTTGGTAGTTCTTCTTTATCACCACTAACTATCCTTGGAGACAATCGCCACAGACCCTGCCGAAGCGTAGCAAAACCAAGCGCAACCATTTTCAAATTCACAATCTGCTCTGATGTTAAATATTTTTGTTTTCTTACGAGGGCGTTGAAGGGAGGTTGGGTTCATGTTATTTGACCTAAATCGATTTCCTTGGCCTTTACAATGCGTGCCAAACAAAGACTAATCATCATCAATTTGTCATATTTTCCCTTTTGAGCAGCTACCACTAATTGCTCACAATTTTCTTTTTCCACAAGTGGCTCGAAATTACAGACAACGTCGTGTGGCGATGTGCTTATCAAGGCCTGTCATTATGTTATCTACATACGAGGACAACGCCTTAACACTTTGCATCTCCGTAGCTTCAGAAAAGTAACTACAGTCGCAAAAATAGAAACAATGTATAAAACGAACAGAAAAATGGAATGGTGTCAAAAGGGTTTGCCATTACCACAAAACCTTGAATTGTTCGGAATCAGGATTTATGCCACAGCAAAGTGTCACTTGCTCGCGAATGGGGAAATATGCATTATGTGGAGTGCTAGTGCATAAGGCTTGCATATCTATAATATGGAATTTAATTCCAAGAAGTCGAATTTAAACTAGTAATGTTACATATATATATATATTTTTAAATGTGTTTAGTAATTTAGTGATTAGAAGCTGGATCAAATTAAACAGAAGAAAATCCTTTGAGAGAATCCATTCCTAAGTTTCTGCGAGACAACCAAAATCGGCGGTGCATCTTCTGCCGCGCGTCATTCGTTAATCTCATTAAGAGCCTTCAGGAAACCTACCTTCTGGCAGACAGCCTTGTGTTAGTGATTCCGCAAATAAAGTCTCAGAGGGCAGCGTCCACTCCAAAGTTCCTCCTTCGGATTAAAATAAAATCACCACACTTTTCACGAGACAACATCCCCTTCACAAACATGCGAGGTGTTCACATCACTGCCCACTCGCTTTTGCATTTTCCACAAGGTAAACTTCACTAATTTCAATTAACAGAACTACCGGCGAGCAAAACTTTATGGCGAACTGCGAGACATTCAGACTTCTGTGACGTATTTTCAGGATATTGACTTGACATTAGGCGTTAGCTTTAGGTGTCGGGTTTTACATTGATCCCGGTCCAGATTTCAGGATGCTGGGACAAATTGATGCGAGTTATTTTCCGTCCTTTTGAGATGCCAAATTTCCGATCTCTGGAATCCTTGAAAGTGGAGCCGATTAAAGTAAATCCGTCTGGAGGAGCAGACTGTTATGGAAAATCTGCATTTTACCGAGGACGCGACACGGGCACTAATTCGATAAGTGCACTGCACAGTGGAATATGGAAAACTCGGTGTCTGTCTACATACGGGCGATGCTTTTCAGCTTTTCTTCCACCTTTCCTGTTTCCCTTCGCGTTTTTCCCATGTCCATGTGTTTTTGTTTATGCGCGAAAACCATTTGATTTCAACGTGGAAAATCATCTGTTCGGGAAAGTGGTCAGGGATTGGGAAATTCTTGTGATTACGGAGAGAAAATTAGACGAGAGAGCGGATCATGGAAGCATGCGTACAACAAGTGTATGTTGTTGTTTTCGTAATTTGTTTGGGAAATTCTTGAATGGAAATGAACGATTCTGTAAATTTCCACAAAGGGTGGATAGAAAAACAGAAAAAACATTTTAGCGAAACCATGAACCGTACCTAAGATTTGTCATTGAAATAAGCGCTTAACTTTTATCATAGATGGAGTGGAAAATTTATGGGGAAGGGGAATCCTGGATTTTACATCTTAGAAGTTTGAACTTTTGTTTTTCTCTTAAATAGTGGTGAAAGATTATATTATAAATGTAGATGGAATTCAGAAGGTACCTCAAAAGGTTCTTAAAGGTTTTGTTTACTGTAAGCCTATCTGTTCACTTTTTACCCACTAAGGACCATGGAATTATTCAAGAAATTAGATCGTGGGATGGGTTACAGCCCTACCGGTTTACTTCGTAGATGCTTTATCCTTCGAAGCTACTACTTCACGTTACCTTCTGGTGGCACTTATTACATTTCATACTCCTAAATTCGACCATTTGCGGAATTATCTCTTCGTATTTAGGTCTCGTAGGGGGTCTTCGCATTCACTTTGACATTCAGAACAAAAGGTAAAATTTTTATGTCCAAAACGATGTAAATACTACCGAAACCCACCAAACCCATAGTGGAAAAGTGTAAAGCGGATATGGACGTCTTCATGGCCGCGTATGGTCCAAAGTTGGATGCTCCCTTGTAAGTGTCATCCGAACATGCCTACTAAGTCCCTTGTGCGTGTTCTTCATTCCCGTGGTCGCTCCTCGGCATTAAGATCACTTTGTGCCTTCCATGAGTATAATTTTATGAATGATTTTTCCTAAGCAACTATATCAAATGGGTATCATTTCCATAAATGTTGCTTCGTCTGATGTTGTTCGGGATGACCTTGCAACTCTAAACGCGCTCAGACAATATAATCTCGATTGTTCCCTCCTTAATATTAAGGGACTTCACCGAAACTGATGTTGGGTATAGCACAATGTTTGCACACAATCTCTCAAGCAGTAACTTTCTTGGTGGCATGAATCCTCCAATGTTGGACATTACATGAATTAGTGCAGTTGTAACCGCTTTCTCGCTGGGATAAGCCAGGTCTTTCTTGAAAGGTAACCTTTGATTCAACACGACATCGAGGTACTAACGGCTTGGACTTTATTTGTGGTCCGCCAGTTTTCGCTCATGTGATACCAACCATTCCTTGATCAGCTGGCCAATTTCTTACATACCTAGACAACAACAAGATGTCTGTCTACTATTTTAATCACAATGTCGTCATCATAATAAGAGTAGCTTGATGCTGGAGAGTAATTGGCTTGATACCGATCTTTGAGACTCTCCTCTTGACAGAAACCAAAAATTTAAAGTTGAAATAAATCACTCCCGTTTTGCTTTTGTTACCATCTTCAGAGCCTTTAGGTATTCCATCTAGCCATCATCCAGATTGTCATACTCAAGATAAAGACTTTGTTCCTCACTCTTCAGAATATCATCATCATCCATGGTATCACGTCTGTCACTTCGTTAAATGTTATTCGGTGCGGGCAGCAAGTCCTTGATTTTTGGACCATTTGTATTTGGTAGCAACCTTGTGATTATTGCTCTGGTGGGCGGGTGAGGAGGGAGCCGCCGACGGATGAGGGCTAGACAGGCCCCTAATATCAAGGCCGAAGAGCATGAGAATCGACCATGTGCTATTGACGCGGAGTGCTCGAGAAGCTGCTGAAGCGGATCAGTAGAGAGTTCAATTTGCATTGCGAGCTTAGAGACGAAAAATAAAAAAATCTGGAAAGTTTCAAAATTAAAATTGAAAAGCTGATTATTCATAATACGGAACTCACGGAAAGGTTGAGAGCGGGGGAGGCAAGGCCACCGTCTACTCAGTCGACAGCAAAGAAGGTCCGAGCCGCACCCGTTGAATCCATAGAAATGGAGCAAGAAACTGTTGATGAAAATACGGCTCTCCGTAGGGCTGTTTTAGGAATGAAAGCCGGTGCCAGTGCTGCGGTGAACATGGCAGACGGTGCCAATAGTGTTGTGTTCGGTGGTGGCATTAACAGTGTCTCTTCAAGCAACTGCAATGGTGCTGGAAGTTCTGCACAGATGATTCGAATGAGTATTTCACTTATATTTAAAAAAAAAAAAACAAACAAAAATCAAACAACTAAAAAAAATGCACAAGACACACCTCAACATTGAAGCTGACATGAAAAAAGTAAATAAAACCTTAGATACTGGGACTTAGGACTGGTTTCGAAAGTAGCAACTTGCGGAACAAAAAGGGAAAATAGGTGCCTTCCCATAAATACTTTCGGGCTAGGCGGGCGCGACCTAGCGATATTACTGAACGAGAAAGCAAGGTTTTTCCACTTAGGGTAAAAAGAATTGAAGATAAAAAAATCCCAAATAAAATGTGAAAAAGTGGAGGGCAACCGGAAAGCGTAGGAGATCCTGGACAAGGTGGTGGGTCCGTACTTTGCCTTTACACTCGAGGGTGAGTAGATTAAAACTTTTCTTCTGAATTGCTTCGGGCTAAGTTTCTGTCGTCTCTGTGTCTGTGTCAAGGTTCAGCACGAGGAAGTCAGTGGTGAAAAAGCGTTTTTTTTTCACACTTCCTTGTGCAAATAGGCCCGGTTAGCCAGACTAGATATTTTCATTTAGCATCAAGCCGTTGAAGGATGGGTGAAGTTTGGCAGTTCTGGCGATGTCAAAGTTATGGCAGCCAATTGCGAAATGTTGTCTTAAACGGACAGCATAGAAAAGACTTTCTGCGTTGCATGTGGAGCCAAGAGGCATTTCGCCTCGTACCGTTGTAGCAGCAGATTCCGGGGTTAGCCCAAAAGCCGGTCGCATTGACGGTGCTGACAGCTAACACTTTCCCAACGCCAATTGTCTCGGGAATCCGCTTCGCGAAGGCGGTCGGACAAGAAAGCATAAAGGAGCCCCAGCCAGATACAAGCGGCGGAATGAATGCCATCCTCATGAAAATACTTGACAGGTGCGAAAGTATGAAAACACAATTACATCTGCACGGCACAAAGCTAAATGAAATAACACAACACGCCGCTAGGTCCGTGGCTGGATCAATGCCATTGGATGGGCTCCGGAACATCACGGTTAATGTTAATTCCGTCGTAGGAATGCATTGAAAGGCAGCGCTCCTCGATTTTACTGTCAATCACCAGTCTGACATTATTTTGATTTCGAAAACCTACCTGATTCCGAGGCACATTGTAACGTTTAAAGGTTTTGAGTTTCTGAGAAATGGATCGCCAATATCGTTTTAGTACATTAAATGGGTCTGAGTTCGAAACCTTTGAATATTTAGTCTTCGGGAACATAACCGCTGCTTAGAGGAGGGAATTTATAAAGTCTCTCAGTCTATGCAGCGGGGAACAATCGAGCCAAGTTGAAGGAGAAATTCTATTCTTTGTTTACGATACTCGAACTGACCAGGCTACATAATTACTATATTAATGCTGATGATTTGAATGCCAAGCACACGTCATGGCCCAACGACACAAATAATCCCAGAGGAATGTTTCTCAAATTCTGGATAGAGCAATAAGAGTACAGTACAAATGTGAACTAAATTCCTATCTTGATTTGTGCATTGCTGACGCGCTGATACTGACATTTAAAGTCTTAGAATACAATAAATTTACACAAAAGTGGCAGTTTTGACCTATGATTGGTAATAGTGGGATTTCCACCAAACTTTGTAGTATCGTGCTCTATAGTATAGCCCTACTACGCTGCACTGACGACACTAAGATAAACTTAAGGGGGCTCCCAGTCAATTTCTACAAAAATGTACTTACAATGAAAATGGTAATATACTATTATGAGCTTTATTTGAACAGGTATCGGTATGGAGGGTATTTTGAAGCCTAGATGTCATGTGCATGGAACATCATATTTGTTTTCAGATATTTTGATTTGGTAGTTTCTGAGATCGGATTCTTGAAGTAACTGACCCTTTTCGGACCTCGGCACTCCTCGTCTTGGCAACCAATGTCAATACACTAACCGAGACTTTTCATTGAATACAAAACACAACTATACTCGATGAAAATGCATGTATAGGGGACCCCCCCCCCCCCTCCCCGCTTCCCTCCATTAAAGTCAACGCCAAATGCCAAATGCTAAATTTCATACCGATAGGAGTGACGGACAGATAGACAGACAGTAGACTGAATACGGTTTTGTTTTACACAAAACCAAAAAAGAACGAAAGCGTCAGGTTCTCAGGCGCAAATGAGCAAGTCTTCCTGAGATCAAACCAGTTATAAAAGGACAACAGCTGACACACAGCAACATAATCTGTCGGAGATATGGACATTATTATCATTCCGTATTGGTCGAGTTTAAATTGTTCGGAATTTAATTTGCCAATATAATATTACACAAATTAAGTGATCTGCAGTGGGTGGAGAAATCAAAGGGTATTCTGGAAGAAGTCGCGATTAACTGTGCCGAGAATCAAAGTCGGTGGTAGCGAAATACAACACCCCATTGACTCAAGTATAGACACTAATAATGTAACTGCTAATATGGAAGGCGTGGTGGATGACGCTCTGAAATTCAAACTTATAAGGGAGAACTTTGAATTAACTTTTGGAAATTGTGGAACGGGATGTACTCAATTTCAAAAAGGGCCTGAACCCCACTATAATTCCCCAGTTGATTTCAGCCATGTAGGCTGACCTCATACCGTAGATAACCTACTTGATTACTTCGTCTCATGTGGGGAGTTAACGTCCGTATTTAGTTAAGGTAAACAACAAGAGGTCATACGGTATGGATTACATTCTCAACGTAGTGTTCAGGCATCTACCTGACATTGCCATTCGTAACTATTGCATCCTGTTCAATAATCTGAACAATTCATTCTTTTCGGGACAGTGGAAGAAAGCTTTGGTATTCCCAATTTGAAAGAGAGGGAAGGATTCATCTTGTCCGAACAGTTACCGCCCAATCAGTTTGCTGCCTAACATCAGCAAAGTCTTTGAGGTTTTGGTGTTGAAAGCCTATTGTGGAACTGTTGTAGTGAAAAAAAAGAAAAGATGTAAAACCAAGAAAAGAAAAATATATAAAAATAATAAAAAATTTGAAAAAAAAAACAAAAACGATCTTTTAAATATAAAAACAGAAAAAAGTCTTCGAAAGGAAAAGCGAGAGAAAACAAAATGAAAAGTATTGTTTTAATTAAAACGAGAAAAATTGGACGATACTTAAAAAAAATCTCACAATTTAGCTTTAATTATAATAATTTTAAGAACAACACGAAAGTATTGTTTGAAAAGATTGAATTTTTATTTATATTTATTTATATATTACATTATTTGCCATTAGAGCCAGGAGATTTTCGTTGGGGTTTTCACAATTTTCCGACAATTTATAGTAAAATTTGTTTGTTTATTAGAGCTTTTGTTTATATACTAATTCTAGTTTCAGTTTCAATTCTATTTTTACTAGTTTACTCTTGTAAAAAAATTTTGATTGCCCACAGTGCCCATTAGACTCAAGTTATTTTTGTTAGTTTAGGAGATTGTTGCACTGAAATGTTTATAATTAAAAAATAACAATTATATTTGAAAAATTGTTACTGTGAGTTATTGTAGGGAAATGATTTCCATAATTACTAAAAACAAGGCGGGGAGTTTGTTGCTTCGTCCGAGTAAATCCCGATATTTTCGAGGAGGCGTGAAACCACTATGTCATCCGCGAAGTCAGTTGTGGTTGCGCCAATGTCAAGGTGCAGCTCACTATTTCGGCTGCATATTTGTATGTTTATTTACAAGAAAGAGCCTATGATCGACCCAAGAACACTTTATATAAAAGATTCAACTCCCAGCGCATTTTTTGCAATTTTGCTGTGATGGAAAATCATTGCACATTTTCGACCGCAATAGGAGTTGCGCGACCGAAATTTCGCGCATAAGGGCCGGTGTTAGTGCCGTGTAAGTGATGCAGTGCAGTGCAGTGTGGTTGCGAGCATCTGTTATAATTCTTCCTCCTGTATGGTAGCATCTGTTATAACAGTAAACATTGCACAGGTGTTTATGGCGAAAGGCAGAGCTTCCTTAAAAACTTATTTCAGATTAATAGTAATCGATTTTAATGGAATCATTGAGCGAGTGATGGTTTGAAAATTCCTCTATAGGAGTTTGGTAGAAGCAAATACGCGCAACATTCTCGGAATGGATCCATGTCTGCTCTTCTAGTTCAATCTTTCGGATGCATTTGTTTCCTGTTGGGATAGAATGGGAAAACACACAAAAGAAAACCATCTAGTCAACATCGACACACCAACACACCAATACATTAATCACGTGAGTTACAGCCCACTTACCTAACTCGTTCCTACTGTGAGGGACACAATGACATTTCGTTCCCCTTGGCCGTTGGATTGGCTCCTCCTGTATGCAGGTGCCCCATTTATGATTGTATAAATTTTAATGGCGGAAAAAAAATTGATTTTAAATTTCTTTTCAAGGTTTTGTGTAAAACAAAATCTTATGAAAATCGGTGTATTGCCCGTCTGTCCGTCTGTCTGTCTGTCACACACATTTTTCTCGGAGTCGGTTATAGCGATTCACACTAAATTTGGTGGAAAGGTGGGGACTGTGGACGCTCACGCATAGAATGAGTTACATAATTCAACATCTAATTTAAGGGAGAGTCCCCTTACATACAAAAGGGCGGTGTGAATTTTTTTTATCAAATATAGTCATTTGGAATATCAAACGAAATGTTTCGGCTAGTACTTTCCGAAGCAGTCTTAGTTTTGACATTTGCTGGAAAGGTAGGGAGTTCGGGGGATTGAAAGTGATCATTTCTTTAACGGAACCGTTCGCAGAAATTACCCAACCGAAAAATGTGCAAAAAATCAAGAGGCTGCCACTATATGATACCTAGGCTCCGAAATGCCTTTCATACCGATATCTGTTCAAATAAAGTTAACAACAGTATATTACTATAATTTTTAGTTATTGGCTGGAAAACCCCCTTAAGTTCAGCCTACAATCACGTGTGTCCGGATAGCTGAGTGGTTAGAGCGCAAGGCTGTCGTAGCGGAAGGTCGCGGTTCAAATCTCACTGGTGGCAGTGGAATTTGTATCGTGATTTGACGTCGGATACCAGTCGACTCAGCTGTGAATGAGTACCTGAGTCAAATCAGGGTAATAATCTCGGGCGAGCGCAATGCTGACCACATTGCCTCCTAGTGTACCGTTACGGTCTTGAATGAAGTGCTCTAACACACTTTAAGGCCCTGATCCAACATGGATTGTTGCGCCAACGATTATTATTATTATTATTACAATCACGAAAATTTGCAGCAGTTTAGACTACAGCATACATTATGACCCTCCCAAGCTAGATCAAAATGGCACTATTACTAACAAAGTTATAAGAGGTCAAAATTGTCGATTCTTTGCGAATTTAAGATTTTGAATGTAAAAACCAGAGTGCCTAATCCATGGACCGATTTTCCTCAAATAAGTGATACTATCCACCATTAAAATTTGTACCATCATAAAAGGGATGGATCCTTGTGGGACGCCGTATGTTGTTCAGTATACCTTCCGTTTTTTGTCTGAATCGCAGCATAGAAGCCTATCGGTAATGATACGCAACAGGTACTTCGGCCCGTCTAATTTGATTATTTAATTCCATCCATCTATCCTTTGGTAAGGGCGATACTCGGCAAAATTCTACCAACTCTATCTTCTGTTTAGTTGCTTGTCAACAACTAGTTAACTGGTCGTGTTAAGATCGATGGACACTAAGCTGTTCCACGAGCATAATTTCGTGTTGGTTTTGGCCTTTTCGTCGTTTCCCACTGACTTCGATGTTCAGACTAATCTTGGGAAGTGAATTTCCGTTAGCGCGACTGAATCCAGGACGCTTCTCTTCCAGTTTTTCCAAAATCGGTGCAATCCAATATCGATTGCAAATATCCTTATTTCGGATGTGATCAAGAAATGTTACGTCACTAGTCCAACAATGTTCTTCGTCTCCATTACCGCGAGATGTTCTTTTATAGTCAGGCGACGGTCGGAACCATAAAGGGCGACGGAGCGAACGGCGTTGTGGTAAATTTTAGACTTGAGAAGTTCGTTGATCGTCGATCACAACAGTTGTGGAAAATCACTGCGTGCAGGTTGCGCTAATGCGAGAAGCAATTTCAGCAGTTCTCCATTGGCTGATACCCGAGGTTGATCTCAGATATCTAAATCATCCAATCCTGGGCAAGTGACTGGCACTGACGGTTGTAGTGTCTTTTTCAAGGGGATCGGTCGACAAAAATTCTATTTTATTTAGATTCAATCTGAGATCATGTTGCATGAGGCGATCATTCCATTTTTGGGCAAGTTAAGTTATTCTTTGATATTAGACGCTAGGAAAACATCATCTGTGTAAAGCAGGTTATAGGATGCTCTACGTTGGATATTCCATGTGTGCAGGGTCTATAACAAGACCAAAAAGGGGTGGTAAAAGGGTGCTTCCTTAGTGAACATGCACGGAGATACAAAGCGGTTTTTATATACCCGCCACATGTTGGACTTTACTTTTCGGATCGTGGTAGAGCAATTTGACCGAGTGCGCCAGTTCCTCTGGTACAAGGTTTTGTCGTAGAGCATGCCAGGTGAGTTGGTGTGATACACGGTCAAACGACTTCTGTAGATCCAAAAACGCAATATAAAGAGGTGATGCTTCTCACGATGACAAATGTCGGCAGTGCTTGTGGAAGTGGAGGCTGAACAAATCCTTCATTTGAAATCTGTTCGAGATATTCTCGCCGTTTGTCCATCGCGAAGTATTCGATATCTTGTGTGCGGTCGCGTCGGCTTTTGACAAGTCGGTACAGATCTCTCCCGGGGCGGCTCGGGTAACAGCGATCGCTTTCTTTGCTTTACGGTTGGTATTCATGCAAATTTGATAATTAGCTAGCGTTTTATAATCGAAAAACTTGTGATAGAGGGTTTTTTTCACGGACCTTCATTTGAACATCAACAACTTGGTTCCACGATTCTTCTATTTTTTGCATGGTTAGTAATCGTGTAAGTGGGATCATTTCTTCTTTTTTCTCACGAAATCCCGTTATTGTGCTTCGGGCCGGTGCGTTCCCCACGGGGTTTTATTGGTGGCTTGATTCACAAGCTAGCAATCAACGGCCAATGTTGAGGTGCGATAGTTCCATAGGAAACGGCGTTGCAATCAGTGTCGGTGGAAAAAAGTATCGATGTCTTATGAGAATACAGTTGATAAATGTTTCATTTTTCCCCACTACAAAATGCAGGAACGTGAGACAATCAATAGATGACCTATGTATTCACTAGTGTAAGATTGTGGATGTCCCCAAAATCGATTATACGCTCGCTAGCTCCATTGTGTGCTCCAAACTGTTGCCGCCCAAGGCACTTGCTGCCAGACGTGGTCACCCACATGACCATGAAGGTAATAACGGTGTCATCAGGGGGCACGTTGCAGGTTTTTGCATCGAGAAGTTGCCAGAAGGCATTAGGTCGACCTGACTGTGGTGCGTACGCGGTAAAAAAGCGAACTGATGTAATAGTCGTTCAACTTCTTTAATTGCATCACAGAAACCCTTCTAAGATGGCAATGACAACATGGTATTTGGTATGTGGGTTACCAAAATAGAAAAGTTTACAGCTATTGACTGGCTGGCGTTTATGCGTCAAGGGAGATAATGCTCTACAGTGGTCCTTCCGAGATAATAGCAGGGGGAAAAGGGTTGGGACTAAAAATTTCATTTGCTTTCGGATAGTCGCTGCAATCATAGTTAGTGAATGCAAGCACCGAAATGATTTCCAGTGCAATGTTTTGATGCAAATTTCACAAAGTAAACTCAGTAGTTTAGAATAACTAAAAATAAGACTGACTAGGCTGATTTTGACCAATGTGCGAGGCCCGATAAAAGCAGTAGGATCACTCTCGAGACCATTCGACATCAACAACGATCTACGAAAAGAGGATGCCCTACCATGCGTCCTATTCAACCTGGCGCTGAAGAAAGTGATTCGCGATGCAGACGTAAATGCGAGAGGCACCATCCTCTTCTAGTCCATCCAACTACTGGCCTACGCTGACGATATTGACATTATAGGAAGAACAACCCGAGATGTACAGTGTATCTTCATCCAGAATTAGCAGGCGACGCGGGATCTCGGGTTGCACATAAATGAAGGCAAGGCGAAGTACATGAAAATTTCTCCCACCTAGGGTCGAAAATCACAACCGATAACAGCTCTGATGATGAAATCCACGCACGATTGTTGGCAGCCAACAGAGCCTAGTTCAGCTAACAAAGACTGTTCTGCTCGAAACATCTCACCAAAGGGTCAAAGCTCTTACTGTAGAATACTATGATCTTGCCAGTCCTTATGTATTCCTTGAAAGCCTGGGTTCTTAGCAAAAAAAAAATAAGAACTCTTGGCCTTGTTCGTGAGAAGAATCCTCCGAAGAATTTCTGGTACCCTACATGAGGATGGACGATTCCTTAGCTTACATAACGACGAAATCTATGAGCGATACCACGACCGTCTGGTTGTGGACAAAATCCGGCTCAACAGGTTGCGGTGGGCGGGTGATTTAATCCGTATGGATGAGGATGATCCAGCCCGGAAAGTCTGTAAGGGCAATATCTTTGGTATAAAAGGAAGACGAGGCAGACCCTGTCTGAGATGGAAAGATTGCGTAGGTCAGGACTGCAGACCTCGGGGCAAAATCGGTGTGTCTAGAGTTCCTTATTCAAGCGGGCCTAGATGGGATTCCCGTAAAGGGATTATCGAATTACAAAATTTGTAGTGTTTGGTATAATGGAAGGATAAAAAATACTTGAGATAAACTCTTGTACTGGTTTGCCAATTGCACTGATTTATCCATTCATTTAAAAGTAATTAGGTGGCGGAAAATTAATAACCGCTTGTTGCTTTGTCCAATGAATATAAAGAAAATTAAAATTTCGACACAGAACAATGTTTGTGCTACTATCAACATGAGTTTTGCTAGACTGTTGCTTAACTGAGTTTATTATCAGAAATACTATCAGAATATGTAAACATGAGAATTATTATCAACCGCCAACAAGGTTTCGATACGAAATTGAGATATCGGGCAGAGTAGAAGCGAGGCTCTAATCTGATGTTTAGGAATGCACATAAACGGTGATCTACAGATTCGAAGTACTGAATCTATAATAAATGAACATGTTCCAAACATTTATCTTCAATGGCAAATTAATAATCGTGAGAAGGATCTTCAGACTCATTCTAGGCCGCAATACGTACCTTCTATAAAAGGGGTCGTGTTCTCCTTAGTCAGTGCAGAGAAGACCCGATATTCGCCACAAACATGAAGACCGGTAAGCTGAATCAAATATTTTGTTTAATGACCTTACATCAATTTCCCTTGGTTAATTTTCAGTTTTACTTTTCTTCTTACTTTCCACATTGGTTGCTACTTGTCTGGGAGCTGTATACACGCAAGGTCATAATGGTCGACCGGCCTGCCTAACAGATGTAGAATTAAGTCGTCCTTGGAAAAATAATTTTGATCCTACCAGATATTTTGTGTGCGTAGCCAAAGGTATACCTGGGATCGAACTTCAATGTCCCTCGTCATACGGATTCATGGATTCTCCCCCTGTCTTTGGGTGCGTCACGTTTGACAACTTTCAGCCGTTGGAACCTCGCGATCCGCCAAGTTTAGCTGCTATGAACTGATGAGCCATTACCGAAAATACTTTACATACTTGTGATTAACCTGGGGCAGAAGATAATATGTTATATTATTATTCATATTCACAAACAATAAATATATGGATCCATACAAATTTATAATAGCAGCAAACCGTTTTTGATGGCCTTTTTGAGAAGAAGGATTAAGGAGACCTTGCACCAAGGATAGCAAAGATATTCAAAAAATCGAACAATTCTGTTCATTTTCACAGTTTTGGTGAATTTTGTGCCAATTAGCTATAATTTTGATGAATGCAACAGTTTCATGTTCTCGTCAGGATAGGTTTTTGCATTAGAGGTTTGAATATTTTGAACACCGTGGACACATTGTTAAAGGTGGAAGGAAGGTGGACAATTCGAATATAAAGAATTTACGTTTGTTTTATGTGAGAAACTTTCTATGCACGTTTTTTTTTCCGTACGTAGCTAAAAGTTCAAAATATTCCTTCATTTATTTCCAAACTTGTCGCTGCGACCAGCGATGATCCCGCCCGAAAAGTCTATAAGGGTATCTATGGTAAAAAAGAAGACACAAAGACGGAGCGATGACGTAGGCCAGGACACCAGGCAGCTTTTAGGGATAGCGAATAGGTGCACCTCGGCGCAAACCCGGGATGTCTGGAATTCCTTATTAAGGCAGGCCTAGACGGGACACCGGTTGTTACGCCGTTGACGATGATAATGATATACTTATCTCAATAAATTTCAGGCATTTTAATATTTCTGATTTATTCTATGCGCAAAAGCATTATGCATGCTATATGGTTGCCATTTAGCTCTTAGTTTGGTATAGCGCGTCAACCACATCTACGCGCCATCGCTCGAGGTAACCTGAAGTGTCTTCAACACCTCCTATGACTTCCGGAGACGCCCACACTCCTCCTCTACTGTTCTGTCCTTGAGGCGATTCACTTCAACATTTTGGGAGAGTTGATTCCACTGCATGCAATAGTTGCCCCTCCTTAAAATGTGACCTACCCACTGCAACTTCCGTCTTCCGATCACAGTACGTTTGAGATAGTGTCAGGCCAGCGTACTCCGATGATATGACGCAGACACGTGTTAACGAAGCATTCGCGCTTTTGAGTAAAAGGGAGTTAACTTTTTATGTGCTACTCCCATATAGAAACACAAAAAGAACACTAGTAGAGAACAGTGTGAACTTGATTTTAGTGTTGAGGTAACTGCATTTCCAGAATCTAGACGGGGCAGCGAAAGCGGATCTAGCACTGTTAATGCGTCAGCCGACATCAAAATCCTCCGAGTTTTTACCTTGGGGCAGCACGGGACACTTTGCGTCATCATTCGTCGCTTTGATAATAGCTATTAGCTTCACCGCAATACCCCTTTTGCGTATAGCACTCTAAATGAACTCTCTGTGTTCACGCTATTGAAAGCTTTCTCGAAATCGATGAAGAGCAGGTACAGTAACGTTAAGATATAAATTCCGCGCACTATTGCAAAATGATCCGTAGGGTGTTAATGTGCCCAATGGAGGAGGATCAGGAGAGGAAACCAGCGTGCTCTCAAGGGGAAGCTTTCAAGATTTTCTTCGCTGCGCCAGTTCTCTTCTTTGGAATCTTAACGATCATCCCCATCTTGCTCACTCTGGGAAAGGTTTCAGATTCCTAGGATTTCCGTACGAGGGAAAGTAGCAGATCTCCAGTAGCTGTAGGTGCAGCGATGAATATCTCTGCAGAGAGACCGAGAACTCCAGCGGCTTTACTCCGCTTGAGTGCATTAATGGCCGAAATGGTTTCTCTTCTGCTTGGAAGAACAGTTCGCGTCCGCATGTTACAGTGACCAACCATCCAGAAGAGGAGGAATCTAACCGGAAGCAATACGATTTAGAACCTTTGTTAAGGGTTCTTTTCATCTCTTCAGTTGTGTCATCTTGGATGAGAAGTCGACCGTTAACGTCCTTTACAAGACTATTGAAAGATTTGCGGCAACATGCAAGCTTTTTCGTGATTCGGTATACATTCTGAAATCACGGCCTTTTCCGGTTCCCTGACCAGCGCAATAGCAACTTTTTTCTTATCCCGGCGTACACTATGCTGAACTCCCCGGGATATCGCTCGGTATCAGAGTTCGAACGCATCACGCTCAACTTCACACGCAGCGGTCAATGGAGCTTTCAACCCCTTCCCTTCATCGATCCGCTTCCACGATTCAGCAGTCAGCCAAATTTTATGGTGCCCCTTCGGGATGTGGCCGACGACTTGAATGTCACCCGAGGAAAGAGCATTTTTGATGGCGGCCCAATGTTGATCGACATTGTAAGGCGGGTTCCTCAGTATATTTGCCGTCCGATCAGCAGGATAGCTTTTCGACTGCCGAACGTGAATTGGATTATACAAGCAGTCGAAGTTGAACTGTGGTGGCAGCTTCCCAACCCTGCCAGAAGTGGTGGATGCAACACACAAGCGAACGTAAGCTATCAGATGGTGATCCCTTTTGCGGCAGATGTTAGACAAATCATAAATCTATTACTGATTGCAAAGTAGTCGACCTGATTCCTCGTACGGCGTCGGTCATTTCAAAACCAATTGGCCTTCTGGCGAGCTTTGTGATCGAATAATGTGGCACCAATGGCGAGGCGATTGAAGTTGCAGAAATCCAAAAACCTCCACGCATTGTCGTTACAGTGACTATTACATGTTCGGGCAAAGTGTTGCCAGAGGCACATTGGCATTCAGATCACCCATTATGATCACAATGCCACCTCTAGGAAGTCTCCCCTGAACTGCGATTAATTGCTCATAAAAACCATTCTTCTCCAATTTTGTTGGTGCATAGCATTGTACAATTGTAATACTCTCGGATCAGAATCTTGAAATAAGGAATCTGTCAGGAATCGGGCCCCAGGTGATGAAATAAACCGACACGAGATTCGCGTCTGTTACCACTTGGGTTTCAAGAGTACAAAAGCATATTACCATTAGTGCGGAAAAGAGGGAGGGGAGTAGTGTCGAAAGAAGGAGAGGAGCATTCTCCAGAGTTCCTCAATCTTACTTCGCTTAGGTGCTGAATGACCAGCTCATGTCGTTGAAATTCTCGAATCAAGTAGCAAAAGCGTTACCATTGCCGAAGAGCGTGCGCGTATTGCAGAAAACACCCATTGTCCGTTTTCGATAGCCAAAGTCAGTCCCTGTCTGAGGTGTTGTTCACGTTTCAGTAGCAACGAGGTATCAAAATTTGCAGGTTGCTAGCCCGCAAATTTCTATCCCTTTTAGTCGCCTCTAATGATAAGCAGGGAAGACTTTCAGTGCATTCTTAAACACCAAAAATGACAACTAAGATGTTCTCATGCTCCCGCGGTTAATATGAGTTCAACTTATATGATGGTCACGTCATACATGTTTAAGGCTTTATTCGTACGATCCAGCAACTAGCGTGTGATTTTGTTTCAGATTTTTCCGTTGGATAGGTTCTGAGAATGTTTCAGTCCCAATGTTTCAGCCAATAAGGAAAAATTCTAATCGAGTCTTTTCGTTTGATATTCCACACCGCTATATTCTATGAAAATAATTTGTATTTTCTTCGGGGGCGGAGGTCCGTACTTAAACTTAGCAAAAAATGCTGCCACTTGTATATAAAGGGATTCACAGACCTCACATTTACACCAAATTTCATGACAATAGGCTCACCCGTTTCAGTGCAAATCGGCTGTGACAGACAGATATTGAATTGTTTTCAAGGTTTTGTGTAAAACAAAACCTTATTAAAATCGGTTTACTGTCTGTCTGTGTGTCTGTCTGTCTGTCTGTCCGTCTATCTATCCCATTCTTAGAAACTTAGAAGCTTGATTGGATTTGTATCGTGATTTGACGTCAGATACCAGCCGACTCAGCTGCAAATGAGTACCTGAGTCAAATCAGGGTAATAATCTCGGGCGAGTGCAATGCCGACCACATTGCTTCCTATAGGGGTCTGTAATCCTGTAGTGTACCGTAACGGGCTTGAATGAACTGCTCTAACCTGATTTTCTTATGTGAATTGAAAGTACGTCACATCCTTTGAGAATCTACTGTATTTAACCACTTGCAATAAATTCTGAAAATTTGGTGGATATAGAGTGTCTAGTTCCGAAAAGAAGTCATAAACCGCAACATTTTTTCTATTTTTCCAAAAAAGAAATAATTTTTTTAGAAATATTTCAAAAAATAACAAGTCGGGAAACCGGAAGTTAGACGCTTCAGGTATGAAAGGTCTGTGTATTTCTTTTATAAAGAGATTTGAGTGTGCATTTGTCCCATTAGCATTTAGCACGTAAAATATGGATATATTACGTGAAAATAGTCACTTTCAAGTGATATTGACATTCATAGTCTTGAATTTGCAGAGGAGCGACAGTTTTGACCTAGTATAGCTTTGTTAGTAATAGTGCGATTGTCACCAAATTCGGCAGGATCATGATCTATAGTATAGATAGCCTATATTGCTGCAAAATTTTGTGTTTCTAGGGTGAACATAAGGGGGCTTTTCCTGTCAATTACTAAAAATTACAGTAATGTACTATTATTAACTTCATTTGAACAGGTATTGGTATGGAGAGTATTTCGGAGCCTAGGCACCATACAGTGGCAATCCCTTGATTTTTTTTAGATTTTTTGGTTTGGTATTTTCTGAGGATGGGTTCGTTAAAAAAATGACTACTTTAAACCCCCGCACTCTTCACCATTTCAGCAAAAGGGAAAACTAAGACCGGCTTCGAAAAATACTAACCGAGGCCTTTAATTTGATACCCCACATGACTATATTTGATGAAAAAAAAATTACACCCCCTTTTCGCATGTATGGTTAGCCCCCCTTAAATTCGACGTAAAAGGATGTAACTCACTATGTGCGTGAGCGTTTACAGTTCCCAACTTTCTACCAAATTTGGTGTCAGTCGCTATAACCGTCTCCGAAAAAAATGCGTGTGACGGACAGA
Source organism: Hermetia illucens (assembly GCF_905115235.1). Lineage (NCBI taxonomy): Eukaryota > Metazoa > Arthropoda > Insecta > Diptera > Stratiomyidae > Hermetia > Hermetia illucens. The sequence goes on along the minus strand of NC_051850.1, from coordinate 111,834,726 downwards.
CAGACAGTCAGATAGACAGACGGACAGACAGACAGACAGTAAACCGATTTTAAAAATGTTAGTGAAAAACTGTTGACTTAACATTTAAGTGATGGAACGGCCACATTTTTGTATATTAGTATAATATTTTTTTACTATCTGTTTTATTTTTTGAAATTATAAAAAACAAGTTTTTCGTTTAAAAATAAAAATATTTTTTTTTGGGAAAATCACACTTTTTTTTAAGGTACGCACACTATATCCACAAAATTTTCAGAATTTATTGCAAGGGGTTAAATACAGTAGATAATCAAAGGATTCGACTTATTTTCAATTCGTATGAAAAAACCAGGGGACGCGCACATCGGCGCTTTATAACTTTTGTTTCTTATGTCACTCTCCAGCCCCTCCCCAAATTTTATGTCAATCGGTCTTGTCTTGTCTGAAAGAATTCGGCGGTTGCGCCCGATTTTCGGCGTTAATGACCGGACTACTCCAAATTTCGTGACAATCGCTTTAGCCGTTCAGAGTAAATTAGGTGTGACTGACAGACAGACATTGAATAGATTATAGTTCTCCTCCTTTTACCAACAAGTCACCAGGATGAAGCCTTATACACCTCGATGTTCATCCTGCCGAAACAAAGAAGGAAGTTTGATTTCAGGCAGAATGGGCATATTGGAGTGATTGGTTCAGTATTTTGATGGACTGCTCAACAACTAAAATATGGGCGAGTTGGAGGTCCCGGCAACTGAAGACGATGGACAAATGCTGCCACCACCAACTATAGAAGAAACAGTCCATGCAGTCGAATCGGGAATATGGAGGCGACCTATTACGCCAAGCAGTTCATCAACTGATGCTCAAAGTATGGGACAGCGGATCAATGCCTGACGACTGGCAAAGAGGCATTATCTGTCTCATACATAAAAAGGGGGATATCACACAGTGCGCAATTATCGAGGTATCACGTTGCTGAGTGCAATCTATAAGATATTCTCTTCTATCTTGCTAGGCCGGGTAGCCCCATACGCCCAGAACATCATTGGCCCATTCCAAAGAGGCTTCACTCCAGGCAAATTAGCAACAGATCAGATTTTCTCTGTGCGGCAAGCGATGGAAAAACTGTTGTAATATGGACAACAGTTGCAGAGAATTCGGTATCCCGACGAAATTAATAAGACTGACTAGGCTGACCTTGACCAATGTGCGAGGCTAGATAGAAGCAACAGGTTCACTCTCAAGACCATTCAACATCAACAACGCTCTACGACAAGGGGATGCCCTATCACGCGTTGTGTGTGTTTCGCGATGACGATGTAAATGCGAGAGGCACCATCCTCTTCAAGTCAACCCAACTACTGGTCTACGCTGATGATATCGACATCATCCGAAGAACGACCCAAGACATACAAGCTGCCTTCTTCCAGATCGAGCAGGCGGCGCGAGATCTTGGGCTGCACTGATGACGGCATGACGAAGTACATGGTGCCGTCAGCGCCGAAACCGAAACCAAAAGAACGAACAACTTCGAATCGCACTGGTCAAACGAAAACAATGAAGATAGGAGACTACAAGTTTGAGACCGTTGAAAATTTCTCCTATCTAGGGTCGAAAATCAGAACGATAACGGATGAAATCCGCGTACGGTTGCTGGCAGCCAACAGAGCCTATTTCAGCTAACAAAAACTGTTTCGTTCGAAATGTTACCATAGGGCCAAAGCTCATACTATACAAGACAATGATCTTGCCAGTCCTCATTTATTCCTCGGAAACTTGGGTTCTTAGCAAGAAAAATTACGAACTCTTGGTCGCATTCGAGAGAAGAATCCTCCGAAGAATTTTTGGCACCCTACATGAGAATGGACGATTCCGTAGCCCACATAACAACGAAATCTATGAGCGATACCATGACCGTCCGGTTGTGGATAAAATCCGGCTCAATAATCCGTATGGATGAGCATGATCCAGCCCGGAAAGTCTATAAGGGCAATATCTATGGTAGAAAAAGAAGACGAGGCATTCATAGATCTGGACGCCAGACAGCTTTTAGGGATATCGAATTGATGGACCCGGCGGAAAACCGGGATGTCTGGAGTTCTTTATTAAGGCAGACCTAGGCCGGATACCGGTTCATGCGCCGTTGATGATAATGAGAGTAATATCTGCAGCCAGAATTTTATTAAATTAACTCTAACAGCTTTTAAAAAATTGTTACATTTTACAACAAATATAGAGAATTAGCGCGGAAAAAGTTTGCGTACATATTTAATAATAGTTTTAAAATTATTGGTAGTTACAAATCTACTGTCAATTAATAATTTGTACCCTCGGTTTTTAATAACTTGTTGTATATGATTAGGCATTAAATTGATAAGCCTTGCTGTCTCCTCGGATGAAGTTTTCTCCCACTCTTCTCTAAGAATATTTTTCAAGATTTCTTTCCAGGTTATATTGTGTTTATGAATCCTCCTTTCGAGTGAGTCCTATAAATGTTCAATTGGATTAAGGTGTGGAGACTGTGGAGGTATATGAAGCTGTTCTGGAGCATTATACAGTAACCAGGGCTTCACAACTTGACCTGTATGGTTGGGATCATTATTAAGTTGAAAATCATAATCTTCACCTAATTCAAGATTCCAAATTATTCGTCGAAATATTAAGGTGAGCCCGTTTATCTATTGTTAACTCTATAAACTCAAGACAACCTACGCTCCACCACCACCGCGTTTCACTGTAGAAAGTAAATTTTTTTTGGAATGCTGTCCTTGATTTCTTATATACTATCTTTAGTCTTTTATTCCGAAAATGCAAAATTTTTTTTCGTCTGAAAACAAAATATCTTTCGAATTTTGTTTGAGAATCGAAGGATTCCTAAGTCCACCTTCCACTTAATGAGGGACCGGACCAGTTGGAAAGCAGCATACTTCCTCGGTTGTGGTCCACGGCACCCTCATCCTTGGCCAAGCAGCCAAGTTGCAAAAAATGTGACTTCCGGTTTCGTCCAGGCCAGAAGCAGCTCATCAGGCGCCGCCTCACCTCTGTCCTGCCATCCGTCCAAAACGATTTGTGTTAATTTACGTACTGTTTAGCAAAGACAAGGCGCTCTTTTCGATTAATCGGCGAAATGAAAGGTTTTTGCTGCGCGACTCGTCGAAGGTATCCAGTCTTTTTAGGTATTTTCCTGGTGGTATCCAGACAGATTTCCTTATTGAACTTTCCCTTGATTTCCACTGTCATCTCCCTTGCGGTTAGTCGATAATTTTTTCACTATTTTTAGAATGCTGGGCCTTTCTCTCCAGGACAACGTTGATGGACGACCAGAACTCGCCTGTTGATTTGAAGTTGTTAAAAATCCGTTGTATGGAGGAAGCTTGTTTTCTGACGACTCCTACAATTTGCCTCTAATTTGTCCCATCCTTCCATAATATAAACTTTACACAAACTTTCTAATCGCGTACATAAATGAAAACCAATTAATAACAGATGTAAGACAATTTCAGGAAAGTGCATTTGAGACGTCATAATTCGGAGAATTTTCTAACTCGATGAGTGTACGCTGGTTTTTTCTGCTTTCATTTTGCATGTGTCCTGAAAAAAATTCAGTTATCACAGAAAATACTCCGGCGAAATTGAATGAAAATCAGTGTGGCCAGTGATTAACAAATACTTAATCGACAGAAGAAACAAAATCTGCAAAATGTTTGATTCGTTTCGTTTTTTATGGTTTTGTGTAAAAAAGAAACTTATTAAAGTCAGTATAATTTTTGTCTGTCTGTTTGTCTGTCGGCCTACCACACGCACTTTTCTCGGAAACGGTTATAGCAATTTATACCAAATTTCGTGGAAAGGTGGGTTCCGTGAACGCTCGTGCATGCAATCAGTTATATCATTCTACGTCTGTTAGTACTTTTGGAAGCCTGTCATAGTTTTGACATTTGTTGGAAAAGGGGGAGGGGGGAGTGCCGGTGGTCGAAAGTGATAATTTCTTTCACGTACTCATTCTCAGAAACTGCCCAACCGAAAGATCTGAAAAAATCAGGAAACTGTCACTCTATTATGCCTAGGCTCCAAAATACCCTCAATACCGATATCGGCTCAAATAAAGTTAATAATACATAGTATATTACTATAATTTTTAGTAATTGACTGTAAAACCCTCTTAAATTCGTCCTGGTATCACCAAATTGCAGCGATGTAGGCTATAATGTAGAGCATAATCCTACCAACTTTGGTGGAAATCGCACTATTGCTAACAAAGTTGTAATAGGTCAAAGTTGTCGCTTATGTGCAATTTGAAGACTTTGAAATTCCACATAAGGTTCCAGCTTCCGGTTTCCCGACTTGTTTAGTATTGAAAACTAATGACATGGGGTATATGTAGAGTCTTTCTGCTAAGAGAATGTTAAGAGCAATCCGTCCAAATTTGAGCTAAATCGGTTGAACAAATCATCCACAATTATATTAATCAGTTTAGAAAGCTGTGGTTTCGAGAAAAGCGCATTTACAAAACTGTGCCTAGAAGTTCGTAGTATACCCGTAATATGGCCGCGCAATCAAAGTAAGCGTGTATGTGGAGTTGCTCAGTTTTTTGAAAAAAGATACCAGAAGGCCTTATTAATGTAATGCAGAAGAAATTAAATTATTATATACAATGGAATTCACTAATAACATTCACAAAAAAAGTAACCTTGCTTTTTGTGGTCGAATGGTGGGAAAATTCTTAATAGTGCCATATCTATATGATAAGGCAAATCTAAACACGGGGAATCATCATTTTCCACCACTATTTATTGGCATTCACGATTCTTGAAATTTGCTACTAACCATGGGCTTCTGTAAACTTTAATTGCTGATTGAAGAAGTTTGATTGGGAGTAATCAAAAAATAACTTCAAAGTACAAATTTGACTGCGGTTCATTAAAGAGTCGAATTAAAAAACTAATCTGTTAGTTTTTATCACCGATCGATTGTTGAATTGCTATTTTAAGTTAGTTCATTATCGTAGAATACCTTCGATGTCGTCATAGCATCTATTTTAGACAGACTTTACTTGTCGTTTTATTAAACGTGATATTGAAAATATATTCGACTCCTGGCTAGTTTTTAAGATCAAGCCCGGTCAAGAAACACTATACTTTGATTTGGGGTGCGTTGTCTCCAACTTCCGTCTTTGGCTACCAGTTTTTCACCCATTCGCGTTGTCACATATGAATTATTAACTATGGTGACTGTAAGATGCTACAAGAAACAATACGGAAACCGAAAGCTCTCCGCCCTATGTATTATGGTGTCATGAAGGTTCGTGACAGTCTATATAATTGACTAGAGTTCAGTAGTTTACAACTAGTGAGGATATTTTAACATGACAACTATAGCAGATTAACCTGACATATGCAATTAGTTCTTAGCAAAAATGCAGATGTGAATTACGGCGCGTTTCTTAACTACCAGACCAACTCTGGCTTGGTGGTTATGACACAATCGCATTTCCAAAATGAAATCAAAGTAGACAGATGAATTCAACAACAACTCACATCCGATCTAAGTCTGTCTTAATAAGGAAATCCAGACATCCTGATTTTGCGCCGATGTCCACCAATCCTGGTCTACGCCAGCGCTCCATCTTAGTTAGGGTCTGCCACGCCTTTTCTATCAGATAAATTTAAGTCTCTGAGATATACATACATGAGGGCTGACAAGATCATGCTCTTGTACAGTAAGAACTTTGACAATATTCTTAGCACAGGGCAACAGTTGGGTTATATATCATCATCACGAGTCCTTTTCCGAGGCCAGGTAAAAAAGAATGGATGGTTTTTTTTTATGCTAACGAAGTGGCAATCTGCGTCTATATTGGCGTCTCTGTATGTTCTGACATTCATCAAAGTTGAGCGGTGGTGGGGTTCAATTAACACGTTGTCCCACCTGGAGATGCCCATATTTGTTCATGAACCGCTTGGCGTGCATACCTGGTACTTCCGACAATTATTTCGTGTGATACTGCTAATTTGATAATCTGTCGTCTGTTATCATTTGTGTTTTTACGGGGTCCGGCCCTAATTGGTTATTAAAATCTCAAAGTATGATCTTGATAAGACACCTGGGACAGGCTTCAACGGTTCGTTCTAGTACCTTGCCCAGGCGTGAACATTATTGAGGCTTTTATTTCGAAATTTTCCTCGCAAAAGCAGAATGCATAATTGGTTGCCTACATTTTTAAAGCTGATAACAGCAGGCTTCATTTGGTTGACTATGAAACCTACTCCGAACTGTATTGGAACAGGGTATCGTCTAACTGTTTGGCACCTCCTTTTCCGTACAGGGAGTGCACGTTCCATGAGAAAATTCGTAAATCGTTTATGTGTTTTCATTGCCGGATCCATCGTTGTGAAATCCATCTAGTCCAATGCTCCTTTTCTGGCTTCCCAGCAATTGTCTTCCGTGTAGGGTTGTCAGTCTTATCCAACCTAGTTAGTACAATTTGTCGCTTTTTTTAGGTGCGTTAAGGGAGAACTCCTAACGATCACTATACGGAGATGAAGATAAAGTTTGGTAGTAGAGCTGTTAGTGTTGGTTCAGAAGACATTGCCCAGGGTTTTTGCTCCATTAGGGTCCACGTTTTAGCTCTGGTACTTATACTACTTTTTCGAACCGGGGACTGGCGGAGGTATAAAAATGCACTGACTGCGTATAGCAACGCCATCAGGGAAGCGAAATGGAACAGCTTTAGGGAATTCTGTGAAGGGATTGAACAGATCACAGAAGCAACTAGGCTGTACAAGGCTGTAGCCAAAGACGGGAGAATATCCTCTGTCTGCTTGAAAAAGGAAGATGGGACATTCACCGAGAATGAGGAGGACAGGGTACACCTGCTTCTCAGAACTCATTTCCCGGGGTCCTACCCCTCGGCGGCAGGCGACAATAATCTGCCTGACACCCCAACAACGAATAAAAGGGGAAGGAAAGAGAGCTGGAAACTAGCAAAAGAGGTATGCTCAGAAGCTAGGCTAAGATGGGCAGTGGGAACCTTTCAACCAATGAAATCTCCCGGAGCAGATGGCATTTTCCCTGCACTTATCCAGAGGGGCCTAGGAATTATCCTAGAGTCTCTTCTGAGGGTGGTAAGGGGGAGCATAGCACTGGGTTACATACCAAGGGCATGGAGACGGGCAAAAGTGGTCTTTATTCCGAAGGCGGGTAAAAAGGATCCTTTTCACCCTAAATCTTTCAGACCAATCTGCCTAACATCGTTCGTACTCAAAACGGTGGAGAAGGTCATAGACAACTATATTAGAACTAACGTTCTAAAGCGTAATCCCTTACATCACTGTCAACACGCTTACCGGGCAGGAAGGTCAACTGAAACTGCTCTGTATCAGCTGACAGAGGTACTACGGAACGCCATTGAAACAAAAGAAATTGCACTGTGCGCGTTTTTGGATATCGAAGGAGCATTCGACAACACATCGCACACAGAGATACAGGATGCCCTGAGCCGCAAAGGAGTGGGAAACACCCTGGCACTCTGGATGGGCAAAATGCTAGAAAGCAGACAAATAGAGGTACAAACAGGTACAAATTCTATTATCATGAACACCACTCAAGGCTGTCCACAGGGCGGAGTACTATCGCCGCTGATGTGGAGTATGGTAGTGGATGAACTCCTGGACGTGTTAACTAATACTGGAATACAAGTCCAGGGCTACGCGGACGACATTGTTCTAATCTGTAGGGGCAAATATGAAGATACCCTATGTGATAGAATCCAAACTGGATTAAGGGTTACTAGTGCCTGGTGCAGGAAGGTGGGACTGCGGATCAACCCAACCAAAACCACCATAGTACCATTCACTAGGAGGCGTAAGCTGGATCACCTGAAAGCCATAACATTACATGATATGGAGGTGAAACGAGAAACAGAGGTCAAATACTTGGGAATCACGCTAGACCAAAAATTACTCTGGAAGACACATGTCGGAAACACTTGTCGGAAAGCCACGAGGGCTCTGATGACTTGCAGATCCATAGCAGGAAAAAAATGGGGTTGTAGCCCGAAGATACTACTTTGGATATATACTGCAATAGTAAGACCAATGATTACCTATGGAGCGGTAATCTGGGCAGAAAGAACCCAACTCAGCACACAAGCCAGGGAATTACATAAGCTCCAAAGGCTGGCTTGCGTGTGTATCAGTGGGGCAATGAGGACATGCCCAACGGCATCCCTGGAGGTCCTTCTGGTATTAACCCCTCTCCATCTGCACATACAGATGCAGGCAAGGAGATCAATATTCAGGATGGCCGGTAGCATGAGTGAGGCGGGGAGCTGCCTAAATCGAAGGAAGATTGATATCCTTTCTAGGCGGTATCCCGAGTTACTGATACCGAGGGACAACATGACAACGAGGTTTCACTTCGATAAGAAGTTTGAAACACGTTGGAGTAACAAGACAAACTGGGAAAGCGTGGCTGTGACATACGGCTTAAACCAGCAACTGATTACTTGGTACACTGACGGATCCCTCACAGCAGAGGGAGCGGGTGCCGGTGTCATTGGTCCAAGGAAAATGTACATTGAGCCAATGGGCAGGTACACTAGCATATTCCAGGCGGAAATTTACGCCACAGACAAATGTGCCTTCTTTAATCTGCAAAGGAACTACAGGGGGCAGAACATAGCTTTTCTCACCGATAGCCAAGCAGCGATCAAGGCACTTAGGTCCAACCAGGTGAACTCTAAACTGAATACACTCGGCTCGTCCAACAAGGTCTGGATACTTTGGGTTCCAGGCCATGCTGGGCTGGAAGGCAATGAGGCAGCGGATGAACTAGCCAAGAAGGGAGCAGGGATGCCTTTATACGGGCCAGAACCCTTCTGTGGAATCGGAAACGGTTTCATGGCTATGAATCTAAGAAACGAAGAAAAACGGTTGAGGGAACTATATTGGGCGGGTCTACCAGGGATGGAGCAGTCCAGGGTGCTTATTGGGGGATACGAACCCATGCGCACAAAGGATTGCTTAAACCTCACCAAAAAGAACCTCCGAATCATAGTAGGAATTCTCACTGGTCATTGTCGGCTGAACTACCACCTAGGGAAGCTAGGGATATCTACGGACACTGCCTGCAGGTTCTGTGAGGAGGAGGACGAAACCTCTATGCACGTCCTGGGACAGTGTCCAGCACTTGTGCAAAGTAGGTCGATACATCTGGGAGAACACTTAATACCAGATGCAAAGCTGAAACTTCTGGAAGTGGGGAACATACTAAAGTTCCTAACGGTTACTGGCCTGCTTGAGATACTATGATCAACAGGTACACTATAACCAGTAAAAGGGGCACAATAGTTCTTCAAGGACACGGTGCGACTTTCCCTTAACAAAATAATAATAATATACTACTTTTTGATCACCACAAACTTCATGAATGCGGCTTTAGCTAGTGTTTTGAAGCAATTTGAGGGAGAAAAGCCGCTGCAGCGAGCAATAAATGCCTTGTCGTCCTCTAAACTCAATAAGAGTCGTTTTTGGCCAGGAGAGAGAAAACTTTTTTCCTCCGCCAATAATATCAACTCCTAGAACTGCCTAGGCCGTCATAAAAAGTGCTTTTATCTCTGACATGGGAAAGTCGGCTACATTCCAAAATTCTACTTGACCTGGCTGAGTGTGGATAGCCAATGGCTGCCTACCAGTTAGTAAATGGATGTGGATAAGAGCCAGCAAGATTCCGCAGCCAAGGGACTCAGGAAGGCGGTGGTGAAATACAAATGGTAATGATAATTACCATTGGGGCAACAATCCATATTAAATCAAGTGTGAGCACCTCATTCAAGACCGTAACGCCTGCACTACAGTATACTGCAGGAGACAATGTGGTCAGTAGTATTGGGCTCCCTCGAGATTGTTACCCTGATTTGACTCAGCTACTCATTCACAACTGAGTCAACTGATATCCAGCCACGATAACAAATTCCTCTGCCATCATTGAAATTTGAACCGCGACCTTCCGCTTCAACTGCCCAACGCTCTAACCACTTGGGTTATCCGGACAAAAAGTAGAAATAGGTTGGGTCTTTTGCCGACTCAGAGATCAGGTGAGCCTTAGACGCTTTTTTAGATGCCTTAAATTTGACCACAGAGCGGCGGTATGCACTGGTGACTGCGATAAATTAAAGATGTGCAGGAAGAGCAGAAGGTTATATATACAAGGAGTGCAAGACTGATGATGAATGGATGCTTTGCAAGGGGAAAAAGTGCGTAGGCTGTCGTAAACAGCAGCAGATACGCAGTATTTATTAGAGCCTTGGATGCGATTAAGAAATGAGGTTGATTCAAATCAGCCTCAACATTGCAAAGCAGCATAAGATCTATTATCGCAGTCCATCTATGTGAAGTGACTATAATCAGCGAGTCCTATCACAATATCAGTGGGACCTGAACCACAGATGTAACTGGTAAAGGAGATAAGGAGGCCGCAAGAAAATCAAAGCGGATGAACGAATCGGGCTTGTTTGGATTGTCAGTGAGCACTATACTCATAACGATCACCAGGCAATTTTCCTCTAGGGGCAAAATGGGTCATGCGGCAATGGGCGATATTAAAGCTGAAAACATTGAGGTCATAATCCCGATTTTACGGCCTCAGAAACGGTAGTACAGATGATGAGTTGCATAGTTTGCGCATTGATGCTGCGACGCGGTGGGACCAATAGCCGGTCAACCTATTGGTGCAGCGAAGAAATCGGCCTGTTGGGGGCTGCGTGTTTTTGATCAAGAAAGATTTGTCAACAATTTAGAGAAAGACTAGACTTTGGTTAGAAGCGGGAAGTCTTCTTCTTTTTCTTCAGTCTTTGTACCGTTCACAAGCGGGGTCGGCTCGTGATCGGTTTCGCCGTTTAGCTCTATCGAATGCCTGATCTCGGTGCAATGTCGAGGCTTTTAAATTCCCATCCAGCGTATCAAGCCACCGTTGTTTCGGCCTGCCTATTGGTTGTTTACCAATCTTGGTACGTGAATTCTCGTTAGCATGAATTACGTGACCATACCATCGAAGACGCCTCTCTCGAAATTTTTCCACGATCGGTGCAACCCCATAACGATCGCAGATATCCTCATTTCAGATGATATCAAAATGTGTCACGTCACTAGTTCAACGTAACATCTTCGTCTCCATTGCCGCAAAACGTCGTTCATTGCCTCTTACAGTCGAGCAACACTCAGGACCATAAAGAGCGACAGGACGGACAACATTGCTCGCTGATACGTCGATCACAACGAACACCAGCTATGGAATGCCACTTCATCCACGTTGCGTTAATGCGTGAAGCAATTTCATTACGCAGTTCTCCAATGGCTGATAGCATTGACCGGAGATATTAGAACTAACGTTCTAAAGCGTAATCCCTTACATCACTGTCAACACGCTTACCGGGCAGGAAGGTCAACTGAAACTGCTCTGTATCAGCTGACAGAGGTACTACGGAACGCCATTGAAACAAAAGAAATTGCACTGTGCGCGTTTTTGGATATCGAAGGAGCATTCGACAACACATCGCACACAGAGATACAGGATGCCCTGAGCCGCAAAGGAGTGGGAAACACCCTGGCACTCTGGATGGGCAAAATGCTAGAAAGCAGACAAATAGAGGTACAAACAGGTACAAATTCTATTATCATGAACACCACTCAAGGCTGTCCACAGGGCGGAGTACTATCGCCGCTGATGTGGAGTATGGTAGTGGATGAACTCCTGGACGTGTTAACTAATACTGGAATACAAGTCCAGGGCTACGCGGACGACATTGTTCTAATCTGTAGGGGCAAATATGAAGATACCCTATGTGATAGAATCCAAACTGGATTAAGGGTTACTAGTGCCTGGTGCAGGAAGGTGGGACTGCGGATCAACCCAACCAAAACCACCATAGTACCATTCACTAGGAGGCGTAAGCTGGATCACCTGAAAGCCATAACATTACATGATATGGAGGTGAAACGAGAAACAGAGGTCAAATACTTGGGAATCACGCTAGACCAAAAATTACTCTGGAAGACACATGTCGGAAACACTTGTCGGAAAGCCACGAGGGCTCTGATGACTTGCAGATCCATAGCAGGAAAAAAATGGGGTTGTAGCCCGAAGATACTACTTTGGATATATACTGCAATAGTAAGACCAATGATTACCTATGGAGCGGTAATCTGGGCAGAAAGAACCCAACTCAGCACACAAGCCAGGGAATTACATAAGCTCCAAAGGCTGGCTTGCGTGTGTATCAGTGGGGCAATGAGGACATGCCCAACGGCATCCCTGGAGGTCCTTCTGGTATTAACCCCTCTCCATCTGCACATACAGATGCAGGCAAGGAGATCAATATTCAGGATGGCCGGTAGCATGAGTGAGGCGGGGAGCTGCCTAAATCGAAGGAAGATTGATATCCTTTCTAGGCGGTATCCCGAGTTACTGATACCGAGGGACAACATGACAACGAGGTTTCACTTCGATAAGAAGTTTGAAACACGTTGGAGTAACAAGACAAACTGGGAAAGCGTGGCTGTGACATACGGCTTAAACCAGCAACTGATTACTTGGTACACTGACGGATCCCTCACAGCAGAGGGAGCGGGTGCCGGTGTCATTGGTCCAAGGAAAATGTACATTGAGCCAATGGGCAGGTACACTAGCATATTCCAGGCGGAAATTTACGCCACAGACAAATGTGCCTTCTTTAATCTGCAAAGGAACTACAGGGGGCAGAACATAGCTTTTCTCACCGATAGCCAAGCAGCGATCAAGGCACTTAGGTCCAACCAGGTGAACTCTAAACTGAATACACTCGGCTCGTCCAACAAGGTCTGGATACTTTGGGTTCCAGGCCATGCTGGGCTGGAAGGCAATGAGGCAGCGGATGAACTAGCCAAGAAGGGAGCAGGGATGCCTTTATACGGGCCAGAACCCTTCTGTGGAATCGGAAACGGTTTCATGGCTATGAATCTAAGAAACGAAGAAAAACGGTTGAGGGAACTATATTGGGCGGGTCTACCAGGGATGGAGCAGTCCAGGGTGCTTATTGGGGGATACGAACCCATGCGCACAAAGGATTGCTTAAACCTCACCAAAAAGAACCTCCGAATCATAGTAGGAATTCTCACTGGTCATTGTCGGCTGAACTACCACCTAGGGAAGCTAGGGATATCTACGGACACTGCCTGCAGGTTCTGTGAGGAGGAGGACGAAACCTCTATGCACGTCCTGGGACAGTGTCCAGCACTTGTGCAAAGTAGGTCGATACATCTGGGAGAACACTTAATACCAGATGCAAAGCTGAAACTTCTGGAAGTGGGGAACATACTAAAGTTCCTAACGGTTACTGGCCTGCTTGAGATACTATGATCAACAGGTACACTATAACCAGTAAAAGGGGCACAATAGTTCTTCAAGGACACGGTGCGACTTTCCCTTAACAAAATAATAATAATATACTACTTTTTGATCACCACAAACTTCATGAATGCGGCTTTAGCTAGTGTTTTGAAGCAATTTGAGGGAGAAAAGCCGCTGCAGCGAGCAATAAATGCCTTGTCGTCCTCTAAACTCAATAAGAGTCGTTTTTGGCCAGGAGAGAGAAAACTTTTTTCCTCCGCCAATAATATCAACTCCTAGAACTGCCTAGGCCGTCATAAAAAGTGCTTTTATCTCTGACATGGGAAAGTCGGCTACATTCCAAAATTCTACTTGACCTGGCTGAGTGTGGATAGCCAATGGCTGCCTACCAGTTAGTAAATGGATGTGGATAAGAGCCAGCAAGATTCCGCAGCCAAGGGACTCAGGAAGGCGGTGGTGAAATACAAATGGTAATGATAATTACCATTGGGGCAACAATCCATATTAAATCAAGTGTGAGCACCTCATTCAAGACCGTAACGCCTGCACTACAGTATACTGCAGGAGACAATGTGGTCAGTAGTATTGGGCTCCCTCGAGATTGTTACCCTGATTTGACTCAGCTACTCATTCACAACTGAGTCAACTGATATCCAGCCACGATAACAAATTCCTCTGCCATCATTGAAATTTGAACCGCGACCTTCCGCTTCAACTGCCCAACGCTCTAACCACTTGGGTTATCCGGACAAAAAGTAGAAATAGGTTGGGTCTTTTGCCGACTCAGAGATCAGGTGAGCCTTAGACGCTTTTTTAGATGCCTTAAATTTGACCACAGAGCGGCGGTATGCACTGGTGACTGCGATAAATTAAAGATGTGCAGGAAGAGCAGAAGGTTATATATACAAGGAGTGCAAGACTGATGATGAATGGATGCTTTGCAAGGGGAAAAAGTGCGTAGGCTGTCGTAAACAGCAGCAGATACGCAGTATTTATTAGAGCCTTGGATGCGATTAAGAAATGAGGTTGATTCAAATCAGCCTCAACATTGCAAAGCAGCATAAGATCTATTATCGCAGTCCATCTATGTGAAGTGACTATAATCAGCGAGTCCTATCACAATATCAGTGGGACCTGAACCACAGATGTAACTGGTAAAGGAGATAAGGAGGCCGCAAGAAAATCAAAGCGGATGAACGAATCGGGCTTGTTTGGATTGTCAGTGAGCACTATACTCATAACGATCACCAGGCAATTTTCCTCTAGGGGCAAAATGGGTCATGCGGCAATGGGCGATATTAAAGCTGAAAACATTGAGGTCATAATCCCGATTTTACGGCCTCAGAAACGGTAGTACAGATGATGAGTTGCATAGTTTGCGCATTGATGCTGCGACGCGGTGGGACCAATAGCCGGTCAACCTATTGGTGCAGCGAAGAAATCGGCCTGTTGGGGGCTGCGTGTTTTTGATCAAGAAAGATTTGTCAACAATTTAGAGAAAGACTAGACTTTGGTTAGAAGCGGGAAGTCTTCTTCTTTTTCTTCAGTCTTTGTACCGTTCACAAGCGGGGTCGGCTCGTGATCGGTTTCGCCGTTTAGCTCTATCGAATGCCTGATCTCGGTGCAATGTCGAGGCTTTTAAATTCCCATCCAGCGTATCAAGCCACCGTTGTTTCGGCCTGCCTATTGGTTGTTTACCAATCTTGGTACGTGAATTCTCGTTAGCATGAATTACGTGACCATACCATCGAAGACGCCTCTCTCGAAATTTTTCCACGATCGGTGCAACCCCATAACGATCGCAGATATCCTCATTTCAGATGATATCAAAATGTGTCACGTCACTAGTTCAACGTAACATCTTCGTCTCCATTGCCGCAAAACGTCGTTCATTGCCTCTTACAGTCGAGCAACACTCAGGACCATAAAGAGCGACAGGACGGACAACATTGCTCGCTGATACGTCGATCACAACGAACACCAGCTATGGAATGCCACTTCATCCACGTTGCGTTAATGCGTGAAGCAATTTCATTACGCAGTTCTCCAATGGCTGATAGCATTGACCGGAGATATTTAAATCGCTCAGTTCTGCGCAGATCACTGCTGCTGACAGTGATTTTGCCTGTTTCATGGGGATCGGTCGTCAAAAATCCAGTTTTGTTTAGATAAGATTTCACTTTACGTACTCAGGTAACAGAACCCTGCAAACGCCAGCCAAAGTCAACAAATCAAATCGTATTTTAATGCCGTGTGCCATGTACGTTGCGCTCCTTAGTTTTTTTTCAGGGTGACCTTCCCATAGCTTTTTATGCCTACAGCGAGGTATGGCATAAAAACTTGTTTTCCGGCTCATCCGTCGCCGCCCTTTTTCATTAGCTGCAGATGCATTGCACAACGGCTACCACGTGGAGGTGAAAGCAGCGCTGTAGGTGGTAAATCAGATTGCATTTGTATTTGATCCTAGTATGCCATGCAGCCTTCGGCGCCGGGACACAACTACCCTTCAATCGTCAGAGAGAATAGTGAGTCTATAGCTGGCCGTGCTGTATAGTAGAACCCATTTCTCCGATAAAGAGGTGGGGACTATTTATACTCTGGCAGCAATCCGGGTTAGATTTAACATTTGAAAAAGAGTTTAGGATCTTCGTGAACTTCCGAGACGTAAAAACTAAAAACCTGTTGAATGAATCCTGAATATCTATAGCGGACTTGCTATAGTTTTTATTTTATTTTCTAACAAACTGCATACTTGGCTGACTTATTCTAATACGAAGTGAACGCCCGCATCTTTCGCAAGATACGAAAAATTTAACAAACGCTTCATTCTCCCTTGAATTTCCTAAATTGACCCACTACTGACAACCACTCATTTAACATGCTTTACTGTAAATATGCAGGAAGCTAGTAACCAGACAGCTTACTGATAAGGCAAATATAAATACGGTGACTTCATGCCTTTTCTGCTAACAATGATAGATATTAACGATTCTTAGAATTTGATACCATTCGCTGGCTTCTGTAATCCTTAATTGATGAATGAAAAAGTTTGATTGGGGCTAATCAAAGAATGAGATTAAAAAAATTAACTTGTTTTTATCGTCGATAGATTGTTGGATTGCTACTTCAAGTTAGTTGCTTATCATTGAATATCTGTTATGTCGTCATCATATATGTAGTGTGTTCTGGTCAGATTTTCGCAATTGCTTTAAGAAATATCACCTTGGAAATATGACTAGTAGCAAGGTGGCCCGGGCACTAACATAGTCTGAATGATTGAGGTATATCTCACAGTTTCTAACCTACAATACCTACAATATTCCGTGGTTGCCGCAAAGCCCGCCAAGGACGATAGAAATGTGTGGCCGAGCAACAAGGGAATTTCAAAATAACTTTGTTAACGGAAAAGTATCTTGACAGAATTATTTCGTACAGCTCCTGCAGTATCTTTTGATCTGCATCATCTTCTCGCTGTTGCTAGCCGACTAAACACGGGGAATCAAGGAAGATGATACTTACCGAGGACCATGCGAAGGTAATTGCTACAATTGAATGGGATGCAGTTCTTATACTCTGTCAGCGTCTTAAGGAAGGGAGAAGGATATCTCATCATAATTATATAGCCAAGCCATCGATGATCTTAAGTGAAGTTTTATTTTACACATTGCCATAGTCCTTAGAGCATTAGTGTAATGTATTGTGGATTGTATTCTTATAACACTTCCATGTGTGCGAATCCATGCAACAGGGCAACCAAACAACCAAAAGGACATTTTTTTTAAAGTGACATTGCCATATTATTCAGGTCGCGCCGTCTACGATTGATTTTGGCACCAAGCACGTGCACTAACACCGTGGTACAAATGAGAACCAATACCGGTGAAGATGCATAGAACGCAACTGCGATATGGACTGCCCAAAAGATATCATAGTTTTCGTCTCGTAAAAATTTGAAGCTTGCCTAAGTAGTTTCACCTCCTATGTATAGTCTTCTTGGTCCACAGAAATGCAATCAAAATTGCAGAGATGAAGGACAATTTTAACAACAATAATACACCATCCATACTCCTTAATCTGTTAACATGCATGCGTGGGGGGAGTTTAAAATTGACTCTCTTAGAAAATATAATAATAATAATCGTTGGCGCAACAATTCATATTGGATCAGGGCCTTGAAGTGTGTTAGATTACTTCATTCAATACCGTAATGGTACACTATAGTACACTGTAGGAGGCAATGGGGTCAGCATTGTGCTCGCCAGAGATTATTACCCTGATGTGCCTCAGGTACTCCATTTACAGCTGAGTCGACTGGTATCCGACGTCAAATGACGATACAAATTCCACTGCCACCAGCGATATTTGAACCGCGACCTCCCGTATGATGGCCTGGTGCTCTAACCACTCAGCTTTCGGGACATATATATATATACATTTCTAAAAATTACCTGCGGATGGCAAAATTATTGGTCTACGGATGAAATAAAGGATAAAGAAAAAAGCAGTATTCTTTAAAACAATATAGTTTGGTCAGAAAGAGCGGTTGAAAAACCAGTAAATCACTTAATGATTCAGGTGAGAGGACCAAAAGAAGAACAAGTCAGGAAACCGGAAACTTGACGCTTCAGGTATAAACGGTTTTGTGTTTCCTTATGTGAAGAGCTTAACGCAGTTCTCCATTGGCTGATAGCATTGACTCGAGATATTTAAATCGCTCAGTTCTGGCAATAGTAGTAATCTGCCCCTCTATGCTGTACAAAATTAGGAAGTCCTGGGATGAATTTAAGGGGAGTTTTCCAGTAAATTTCTAAAAGTTAGTACTATATTATTAGTAAGTTTATTTGATCATATATCGGAATGGGACATATTTTGAGGCCTAGATTTCAGCTAAGTGCATCACCCTGCTTTTTTTCGGATTTTTTGGTTGAGTAGTTTTCAAAAATGACTCCTGTCTCACTTTGAGTGTGTACATTTTGACTCCTTACGCACTTTGCAATTCACGCCAAAACTAATGCCAGTTTCGGAAAGTACAAATCGAGACCTTTTATTTGATACCCTACGTAACTATATCCGATGAAAACATTTTTTGAATCCCCACTTTGCATGTATGAGGAGCCCCCTTTAAATTCCACCTAAATTTTTGCCACCCGCTGTATGCGTGGGATTTCATAGTTCCCATCTGTCCACCAAATTTCGTTCGGATCGGTTTAGCCGTTTTGGAGAAAAGTGCGTGTAACAGACAAGCAGATAGAGAGACCGATAGACATACATCCAGTGAATCGATTTTAATAAGGTTTTGTTTTACAGAAAACCTTAATAAAAAACTATAGAGAATGTAAGTATATTTGACTGCAGAATTATTTCTTTTGTACGTGGCCCGTACTCTTCCTCGGACAACACCTTGCCGTGTTGGGGAGGCCTGTGGTAGTTTACTACTACACTAAAGATGTCCAAAAACACATGAAGATGGAAACAAAGGATTGTAACTCTCGAAGTGGTAAGAAGTCACAGACTTCAAATTCAATCGCGACGGTGAGAAGTCAGGTCGTGGTCGAGGTAAGGAAGCCTCACCAGATTCACGTTCCCCTACCGAGAAATCTGGGGAAGACGGGCTCTCCACTTCAGTGGAAAACCTGCACCCGATGTGTACGGCGCGGTCAGCCAGAAAGGCTAGTACAGCGACTCCCTTAATGAGCGGAACTGAAAACATGATAACGACCTGCATGTGGTGATACTGTTGCCTAACTCTTCCATAAAACGGGAGAGGAAAGTTCGACAGAAGGAAACTTCAGCCGCAAAGGAGAAGGAACTACAGGCTTGCTTGTCAGAACCTTCTCCTCCGCCTCTACCAGAAAAACCGGAATAAAGGAAAGCTGGTGATATGGATGCAACTTCTCTAATTCCGGTATGTTGAAACAGATCCGCGCACTTCGGACATCGTGGGAGGGCTCGTAGCCGACGATAACGAAGAGCAGTGCGAAAGAAAGGAAAGTTTCTTGGGAATGAGGACATGGGCGTTGCTACACTACCAAGTGTTGCGATATCCAGAGGACGCAACAAAGCGGAACTTTCGGCAGAAAGTGAGGACAAGCTGGTCACCGTGGTGAAATCCACACTGAATGCAGTAGACTTTTGAGTTAGCGGTGGGTTTCATATTAGATTGTCTACAAGCTTAAGAGTTAGTCACATTACCATGCAGCATGACAAAGCCTTTTCCTATCTACTGGCGGTAAGGCTGGCATAGCGACAGGACTGTCCTTATATTTTCTGGTTAAAGAGCAATGGGTTCATTTGAACAAAATCTATGGTATTGGATCAGTCAAGGGAACTAGGATCTTCATCAATGAAAGATCCTCGAGACAACGGGCCTGTGTTCTGATGTCAAAATTGTTAGAGGCGACCGTGGTTAATTTATAAGAGGAGAAATGTCATGGTTACCTCTGCTTACTTACTTTGGTGTCGCCGACGCAAGAACTAGTGGTTTGATAATATATATAGTGGATAGTGTATATAGTCAAGTGGCCTTGAACTTTTAATCGGTTGTGATGTGAACGCCCAGCATATTTTTTGGGGCAGTAACAAATGCAATCCTAGAGGAGAGAAGCTATTTGATTTTATTATTTCAGTTGGCCTAATGACCGCGTCGTAGGGTGCGACCCTGAGTTCATGGGACCAAGAAGTAATTGATCTAACAATTTGCACTTCAAAGTTGTTAGAGTTGATTAGAGACTGGCGAGTGCCAAATAAAGTCTCACTTTCAGATCACTGTTACTTAAAATTTACTCTGACTGCTGCAGGCGACAGCTGAGTGAGTGGCTAGATCACAAGGCTGCCATACGGAAGGTCGCGGTTTAAATCTCACTCGCCTATCAGTCGACTTTCTTTCAGTTTCTTCAACAAGAAGTTGTTGCAAAAACGGTTGTCGTCAATGAAAAGGTGAGAGCGGGTATACTATCAGTTGAACACTTCAAAGCACCTGGTATGGATGGCATCTACCCAATGATGCTAAAGGAAGGTATAGAGCTCTTAGAGCAACTTCTAATAAATTTTTTTTTGTGAATATCTTGCCCTGGGCTACGTGCCTTCCCCTTGGCAGAGGCCTAAGTTAAACTTCTTACTTAAGACTGGGAAAAATGACTACTTATATTCAGAGAACTTCAGACAAATCAGCTTCACATCAATGGGCATCAGTTTTGTGACTACGAAAGCTACTTCATCTAATGTTGCTCGGAATGCGCTAACGATATACCGAAGGCAATTTTCTTCTACACGCCTGAACATTAACGGCTTTTGTCCAAACTGGTGCTGCCTAAAGCAAAATGGTGGTTTGGGTCGTCCAATATTGGGTATTATGTCACCTAACGCAACTACAACTTTCCTTTCTTTCGGGCTCGCGGAGCACAAATGTTCCTTGGAGGTCAATTGATGATCCAGCATTACACCGAGATATTTGATGAAAGGGTTGGGCTCTATCATATTTTGTCCTACACGAAATCGTAGAATTTCTTTCAGTTTGCATCTTTGAGTAGTATAGGCTGAGTTTTATGTTTATGTGTTTCCGTCAACTCTAGTTCATGTGATACCAGCCAATCGTTAGTCAGCCTAATCGATGTCTACTTCGACAATTGCAATGTTGTCTGCATAGTTAATAAGGGTAGGTTTCCGCGTGAGTTCGATGCGAAGCATATGTCTCACGTTCCAGTTCATTGGCTCAGCACCGATCCTGCAGGCACTCCTTCGGTTACCAAATATTCAACTGGGCCTACGTCGGTGTCATAGAAGATTTTCTGTTGACGAAATAGTCTCTGATGATAAGATAATATACGTGGCTGGTTTAGGGAATTTATAATACGATGCATTGAGCAAAATTGGAAGCATTTATCACATTGAGATTGATGATAGCATAGTATTGTTTGGTTCTACTTTGCCACATTATACTTGCAATTGTTTCCTCTGCCAGATTAACCACTGCGTTGATAGCGTTCATTGTTGATCGACCGGCACGAAACCCGTGTTGTTATGTGGGCATACATCCTGCCTTCTCTAAAATTGGAGACAGCTTGTTACATATAATGCGCTTCAACAGCTTTCCCAAACTGTTCAAGAACAAATGGAACGATAGACGATGGTTTACCACATGGTTTACCATTCTTTGGTAGCACTTTCCACCGAGTCGGGAAGATGCTCTCTCCAAAAATGTATTCAAAGTGAAAATGAATGACTCCAGTCTTGTTTTTATCGTGGCCTTTAAAGGCGCTCGGTATTTCATCCAGTTTGGATGCTCTTTTAGCCCCTACTGGGCACTTGATCTGCGGGGCACTATCTTTTCCTCTGTATGGTTCGTCGATAATTCCCATGTCCATATCGATCTCTTAGTCGTTTGGGTGCAATAGCCCTACCTAAATAAAACTCATTCACTCTTCTCTGTTGGTTTCGTCCTAGACAGTGGGTATTTTCCGTTTCCCGCGACGTGGTCTTCATTTTTGCACAGCATGCATCCAGGGTCTTTCTCCCAATTTCGTGGCAGGTGCACTTTTTCGCCACACCCGTTGTATCGGTCAGAACAATTGTACTTGCTTGTGCAAGATCAGGCTATAAGAACGTAGTCCAGATATTTATTACTCTAGCAGGAGATATTTTCTCTTCGAACTCTACAGACAATCCATCCGATCTGTTGACCCAAACAGCTGGAAACCTGATGATTGCCGTTTGCGAACTGGGTGGAGCGCGTAGTATTATACCACTTCGTTTAAATGGATCTAGGTCCATTACCTACTCCTTATCACTTGTTGAAGTATCTGCTCCGATGGTCCCATAATCAAAAACAATGATGTTAATATCCCCTTTGCCCTTCAATGTTAATGGTATTTCATTTTTTTCATCAGTATTTTTGTTCCGGTATTTGTCTCAAATTCAGGCACTGGCTCGTATTCACGGATCACAGTCGTGGCAGTTCTTCGTGCACACCCCCTGAGCCAGCTGGGCTAACTCAGGTGTTTCTCTTAATTTAGGGCATTCTACGTTCACTAAACCACAGTTCACCCGTCTAGGGATTGCTATAAAGTGGCGTGTCGGATTCTGAAACCTACAGGAAACGTTTACTTCAACCCACTAGTCACAAAACTATTCAGATCGCAGTATCACTCAGGCGGAGGCGTCCCACTGACATGTGTGGAAGTCCGCTTATAAAGCGATACAAATAGTGCTTGGGAATTTGCCTGGGCGCAGGTACTGCCAACCAATCTTCACATATCAACGACTTTTAATCTTCTGTTCTGGGTATCCTTCCATGCACCTCCAAATGTGTATAAATGCATGTTCGTACACCGTCGGGAATTTCCTCACCCGCATGAAGAGACGATCCTGATAGGACATCTAGCAATTCCTCTTTGGCCTGTCCGTCTGTTTGACTGTCGCATTTGATTTACCCCGAAACGGCTGAACCAATTTCACGAAATTCGGTAAGAACGTGTGGTCTGTGAATTCCTTCGAACTGGGTTAAACGGGAGGCTCCACATACATATGAAGGGAGGTGCATTTTTTTTTCACAGAATATGGTCATATGGGGCACCAAATGAAAGGGCTCGATTAGTACTTTTCGAAAGTGATTTGATACTGGGTGAAACATGAGGCAGTGAGGGCTCCAAATGTGTGCTCCGAAAAGTGTAATAGTTCTCGGAACCTATTCAGCCGACACAAACTGAAAAAAATTACAATAGTGCATACATACGAAATGTAGGCCGAAAAACATGCCCTGAAGTTCATGCTAGAAGTACAAAACGACTACTATTGGTACCATTATAAGTAATAATATAATTTAGAATTTTGGAAAGTTAAAAGAAAATATAAATATTACCAACAAAATTATAGGAGATCAAAATTTTGTATTTCACGTGAATTTATTGCACTCTAAGACGTGTATGACGACATCAACATATAATGTGAATTCAAATGAACAGCCGAGTTGGAGTTTTGAAATACATATATCAAGGAATCAAAATATTACTTTCAGGTATGTAATGGGAAAGGTGAGTAGGAAATTTCTCACACAAGAACAATAAAAAACCCTTGTACCCGAAGGGCACATAATGTCCCGTGCTGCACCGAGGTAAAATCTCCGAGGATTTTGAACTCCAAAATGGAATTCGCCAGCTTGCACCTTGTTGACCCTGAACGGCGATTTTGATTACTGCGTGGAAACTACTTCATTAGCTTCTGTATCCTGTATCTGTATCCTTCTCGTTACATAAACGTAGGTAATCCGATTGTTGGCTGTGTTTTGTGACGATGATTCGCTTCAATTTTGAGGTCGACTCAACTAAACCTCTTCCCAATAGCCTGCTGATAGTCTGCTGTTGTCAGAGCCTTTTTGTGCAGACTTCACCTAACAGCTGAAATAGACTTCGGTTGAGAAGCGTCCTCGTCATTCTCCTGTTTCACTAAATTCGAATTGCACAGCAGTATTTTACCATCCTTCTTTACACTTAGAATACAAATCCCCTCGAAAGATTCACTTATTCTAGTTGTTATTATCTTTTTCTTCTTCTTCAGCCTTTTGTTTTGTAAAAGGCCTGATCTGGATGCCGGTTCCGATCGCCATCTAGGGCACTAAGCCACCATTGTTTTGACCGGCCTATTTTTCGCTTACCATCGACTTCGATGTTCAGACCAATCTTGGTAAGTGAATTCTCATTACTGCGAATTACGTGATCGTCGAAGACGCCTCTATCTCAATCGATGCAATCGATCACGGATATCTTCATTTCGGATGTGATCAAGGCGTGTTACGCAACTAATCTAACGCAACATCTTCGCCCCCTTAACTTGAGATACCGTGCATTCTCTTTTACAGTCATTTTCAGAACCAGAGAGGGTGAAAGTTCGTTGTTCCGTCAATCATAAAGAGCACCACTTGTGGACCGCCTCTTCATCCAGGTTGCGCTAATTCGTGAAAAAAAAATCATGGCGCAGTTCTCCATTGACTGGAGACATTGAACTGAGGTATTTAAATCGCCCAGTTCTGGGCAGGTCACTTCCATTGTGATTGTGCCTGATTCATGGGAATCGGTCGACAAAAATTATGATGAAATCATCTTCGCTATTAGACGCTAGGAAAACATCATCTGCGTAAAGTAGTGTATAGGATGCTGGCCGTTGGATATCTCGTGTGAAAGTGTCCATAACAAGAGCAGTGGTGAAAAGATACATCCTTGATGAACACCGACGAAGACCCGAAGTGGTGTTGTTACCGCCTTCGCACTTCGAACTTTACTTTTCGGATTATGGTAGAGCAATTTAACCCAGCGCATGAGTTCCTCTGGTACTAGGTCCCGCCGCAGAGCATACCAGATTAGTTCGTGTTGAACACGGTCAAACAACTTCAGTTGCGCTGACAGGTGGAATTGTTGTAAATGACGCAAGTGCTTGTGGAAGTGGAGGAATTTTTCCGTTGGAATCTGCTCGAAATATTCTCGCCATCTATTCGTCGTTGCCTATTGATCGGTAAGTAAAGTACAGTTCTTGTCATTAATGGAACAATAGTTAGATAGTTTTCCCACTTCCAGCAATAAATTCGATGCGATTTCCATGGATCGTAACTTTGACGCATAGATCTAGTATATTCATTGCCCAATCTGTCTTCCGCAGATTTCGAAATGTAGCGGGAGGATGAATCCCAGCCTATAAGGAAATTGAAGGAGTTTTGATCGAAGAGCGTGATGTGATTCGATGCTTCCTAGTCTCTACTCTTTGCGATGATGTAGTCCATATAGATAGGAGGAGTTTCTTCCTAAGCTTTCTGTATTGTTTGCTATCATAAGCTAATAGCTTTATGACATCCCGGGGGTTTGCGGGAGGTTACATGTCTCAAAGTCTTTTACTCAGAGGCAAATGCTTATTAGTGGATGAAACCTTGGCCCCGGTAGGTGACGCCGACCCAGGGTCCGTTGGATTATTCCTAATTAAAAAGAACGGTGCTTCAGATTCCGCGTCTATGAGGTCAGGGTAGTCTTTTCGCTCAGGGTTGAATCCTCACGATGATAAATTAATTTGAGTTTTTGTTTTTTTTTCTATTTGTTGTTTTATGAGGGGCTACCACAACCTTTACCCTTTAGTGGGGAAAGTCGTTGAAGCTGGTGGTTGTCCGGTAATCATAGTTCAACGATTGCGGCCATATTTCAACCCCCCCTCCCCCCCATTCATACCTCGACATGGTAATTTTATCTTGGCTGGTAACTTTGATTACCGATTAGCTTCAGGTTTACCCTTTGGTCTTGAGAAAATCTTCCTGACTGACCTCCCTCATGACAGCAAGGCAGGTAATAGTGGAGAGCACTCTTTTTCCCAACACTAGAATTTAAAGAATTCTTGGCACTCAGCGATCATAGAACTGGCCTTCCGAAATCCATATTGCCATTCTGAAAAACCACCGGCTTCTTCGATGACAAGGAGTACCTGAGCCAAGCCCCCAATATTTTCACTATGGTGTGAAACCAGTGTTTCGATAGTACTTATCTTATTCACTGGATGGGAAATACTCCTTTCTCCAGTCTGCAAGTTGGACCTGATCTTAAGAGCCAGTTTTAGAGTATCCTTCGAAAAGGTGTCTCTAATACGTTGCGGGGTTATGAAAATATGTTCGAGCTCATCTTCTTCTTAGCGCGAAAAAAATGTTATTATTTTAAATAAGAGCTGGGAATAGATTACTAGTTGTACCTAATTCATTGCAACATTGTAGGCAACACCCACTGAGTTTGTTTTCGCTTCACCCCTTTCTTGCTCTTTGATAAAGCCTTCCTGCTATGAGACAGGACGGCGTTAACATTTCAATTTCCTCAATTCAACCACATCTTCTATATTTCTATTTTTCCTTGGTATCAAGGTCTTCACCAAACTCACTAGTGACAGAAATTCTTTATCTTTGTGCTGCAGATTGTTGGCAGAATATTAAAGCCTAGGCCGTTTCTTGGCTAATCAGAGAAACCGCTTTCGGAAGCTACCAAATGTATAGCGCCTTATCTCCTCGATAAGAAAGCAAACTGTGATCAATTGCTCCGTTGTCAGCGAACAATTATTCTTGCTTAGAATTGTCTTCAGAGTTGATAAGTTTAATTTGTTAATCCAAATTTTAATTAGATTCTACATAGATGGATGAATTCCAAGTTATATCTGGAAACGATGCCGACAAGCTTTTATCAAGACATGATAGATGCACGAGTGTTCTTGAATGCAGACTATGTCATCATAATATTTTTCCGGTTGCGCACATGCTTAATTGGCTTGTTTGGAGTGTTTATGATGTGTCACTATTATAACGAGAAATTGGTGTGACATACTGATATACATTTTCTTGTTCTTTTCAATGAACGATAAGGAATACATATAAGTAGATTTTGCAGGTAAGGCTTTAGATACTTTGATCGATTCTTAATGGTTCCCGTGGGTCGAATATGTTATGCATTAGTATATTTGGTATTGACAGTTCTGTAAAGCCTTTTAACATGATTTAGACCCAATTTCACAATTTTTGCGCTAACTTTAGCGATACGGGTAAATTGAAATAGCGGTTGGGTTGGGTGTTTGGAATTCTCAGGTCTGGATTCTTAAAGATTTCAGAAATATCCAGGTGGATAGATAGATATATATTACAAGATTTTCTCCACAAATTACCTGGAGTATCCAGAGCCTACTGTGCGAGTATTCAATTGGTTAAGGCGTTTTCGTCCCTTATTATTGTGTATATTTCCGCTTGAAATAAATTGGTATGCATATCTATTTTTCAAGTACAGGCAATCAGTTCAAAGTTTAAGGCTTACGTCACTGGCTCCCTCCCCCAGTCCACTTTGTCCACCCTGTTGTTCCTATCGGTTTCCATTCCCATGCCATTCGTCCGTGTCAGTAATTCTGGAGAGTGACTAAAATGGATATCAATTTTCCTTCCATTGGATAGTTTTTAGCGTCACTGATACTTCTAGCATTCTGAATGTTGCCTTCTTGTTGCTTATCTGAATGTGAAAATGTAGAGAAATCAGCCCAAGACTACAATGGACTATTAAGGTCTGAGTCTCAGCGGTCGTATATACACCAGTCGGTAATTGCTGAAGTTTGTGGAATTCCTTGACCGTTATGCCGAGTTTGGTTCTCGCTGCCCAGATTACCGCCCCAAACGTAATCATTAGCCTTACTATGTATTGCAGCATATATCCAGTGGGGCTGTAAATCATGCCAGATCTTGTAGCTTTCTTTGCCTGAAATTCTTCTATTGTCCAACTAGATCTTGCATAGCAGCTGTAAAAGTTGATGCCGTTTATTTTAGCCCGGACGAGACCCTTCGATTTCTAGGAATACCCACATAGCGGCCTGTTTGCTCCTGTCATAAATTCATGCATTATTATTTGGTATTTCACATGGTTCGCTGATTGGAACCACGTCCGCTCTCTCATCTACTACAGTTTGTGCCTGGAGATCCTGAGCGGCTGTTCGCAGTAATTGAGGTTTATCTGTATTACCTTGATTTCGTAGTATTCAAAGCCCTCCTGGGCACCGGACGTTTATTACTGCCAGCTATCTGACTAGATTCTTTTATCTGCTCTTTTCTCTAGAACATACACGACGGTATTTTATCGCAGCCCTTCGCTATATGGCCTTCATCTCTGCATCTCCTGCATAGCTTGGAATGATCTTCCTCAATTTTACAATGTTTGACAAAGTGCCCAAATTCCATATTTGAAACACTTTGTAATCCTCACTTGTTCTCCTATATGATAGGCCTCCATTTCCTTCAATTTGGGGTCGGTTTCTGACATTGCGCAGTATATTCACATACGTTATTTCCCCAGCATTCTTAACCAAAATAGCGTCGGGCTTCGGGTTTTTGAGTTCTTTGTCCTCTTCTCCGCCATTCTTTTCTTGGTAACTTTTGTCCAAACGACTTCTCTCTCGTCCACCTGTTTCAGGTTTGTAACATTTGCATTCTCCATTAGTGGCTTCTGTGTCATTTCTTGCTTGCGTCTAGAGTTCGAGGAGTTTTTGGGATATACTTCCTCTTTACCACGGAAACGTTTTATCCGGGAATTGTCTGTGAGGAGTTATTCTTCCGAATCGTTTCTTTAGCCTTCTCGTAACGCCATTCAATCTCCGTCAATTTATAGATAGATTTAATACTCTTAATTGCATCCCTCATTGGTTGATGAATGGAACGTCTTTTTCCGTCATCCAACATATCCACCAATTACCAAATTTGCTTATGGAAATTGCTTTCTTCCGTGACTATTCACATTCAGCGGTGTTTGGGTTCGCTTTCGCTAACGCTCCGTTATGAGCTTGCGCGGTGATCTTGGAATTTGAACACTCCTTTCGAAGGGATTTTTCTCGTTCGCCAATTTCAGTTCGCCGTTGTTGTTTCTTCCGGTATTATTTGTATGCATGTTGATTGGGTCCCCATTCACAACCGTTATCAATGTTTGGGTGTGTATAAGTGATCCCATCTATACAAGGCCAAGCAAGGGTTGGCGCAAGCCATTATGTGGTCTTGCACTCAGAGCTGGAACAGTGCTAATTAGTTATAGTCCATCTGAATCTACATCACCAACCTAATGGTTGCGAAAGATTGAGCGTTTTTTGAGGGCTGGCAGGGTTGTAACGGGAAAGAGGCGTCCGCAACTTTAGCCTGAATGCTATTTCGGCAAGAGTTCATTTTACATGCTCAGGTAAGAAAATGTTGCAAACGTCAGCCCAAAGTCAACCAACCAAATCGTATTCCAATGCCGTGTGCCGTGTATGTTGCGCTCCCTAGGTTTATTTTCAGGGTAACCATTCCATACCTACAGCCAGACCTTGTTTTTTCGGCACAAGGAACCCACAGGCACCCTCTCTCGTTAGCTGCAGATGCATTGCTCGACGGTTACCATGTAGAGGTGAGAGTAGGATGTGGTAGCATCGCTGAAGGTGGTAAATCAGAGTGCATTTCCCAGTTTTTGATCGTAGTATGCCATGCCATGTGACCTACCACACTTAGGCAAATACTACTCTTAAACCGGCCTCAATAGGTCGTCTTCGCCTCTCGCACAAAAGCATACGTGCATATATTTATACATATGTACGAAAATAGAATACCGCTGGCACTTGTTTACATACATATCCATCTTAGTTGGATATTACCCGCAAACTTCATTGGCATATACAGATATATACCTATCTATCTATATCTACCTCAGGTAAGTACTGATTTACAAATAACTAAAAAAAGCTAAGAAAGGAAAACTAAAATGTTCCCTTGTGACATGACGCTCAAATGAGTTCACTTTTTTAATGATGACGTCATACACGTTTTAAAATGCAATAAATTCACATGAAATAGCAAAGTTTGGCCATCTATTACTTTGTCAATAATAATTGGAGCTGCTTCAAACTTTTCAGAATGATGGCCTATCGTATCCCTTATACTGTCTGTGTTTCTAGAATGACCTTAAGGGAGGTTTCTGGGTAAATTTCTACAATATGAATAATTTCTACAATATGATTATATGCTATTACTAACTTTATTTGTGCAGATTGTGCAGAATGGAATGCAGTTTGAGGCTCAGATTTTATATGTATGTCCCATTGAGATTTTTTTCAGATTTTCCAGTTGGATAGGTTCTGAGAACGAGACCTGTTTCACTTTTTGGGGCTCACATTTACAGTCCTCACCCCCCACCCAATATCAAAAATAAGATCAGTTTCGAGAAGTACTACTCGAGCCCATATTCAGTGAAACAAAATAAGTGCACCCCAATTCCAATTTCGAAACAATTCTTGATCCACCTTTACTTTTCTTAAAACCTTTAACACTTTTCTTATTCCCACCAGCGTGCGTTGAGTTTAAGAAGCAACGCCCCAATGGGCCAGTCTCAACGGCATATAATGCCGTTGAGACTGGCTTTGACCAGCTATCAGTTCATTTCCAGACACAATTGACTTGAATTTAACGTTGAATTCTTCATCACCTGCAATATCGGCAGACTTCCGTTCACCAGAAATATCTAATTTTCTGATACGATGACGAATCTTTAAGTTTCTGAGCCAGCCTTCAGAAAATTTGCAATTGGTATCGGTGTTCAAGTCTTGTTGAAATTGTTTGGTTTGTTCAACAATCATTGGACCGGTTTCCATAAGCTTGGTCAACAAATTAGGAAATTGGTCGAAATCACGGAAAAAGTCGTTCTATTTATCAACCAATGAAGGATGCAATTGAGAATGTTAGATCTCGATTCGGAACTCCTTACCCTTACAAACAACTCCCGTATTAAACACTTTCATGGTAAAGAGGAAGCATATCCTGAATGGAGACTTCTCGAACTCGACACGCAAACAAGAAATGACACAGAAGCCGCTAATGGAGAATGCATCCTGAGACAGGTGGACGTAGTAGTAGCAGTTCAAAAAACCGGGGAAACAGCAACCTTAGAGACGGTATCTTTGCGAAAAACGTAACGCGATGCACAAACTGCTGCACTTGTCCCTCCTGCAGAAAGCGCGAGGAAGCTTTTGGAAACAGGAAAAATAAAAGTAGCTTGGGTTGTCTGCCGCATCTGGGAACAGGTGGGGATTACAAAGGGTTTCAAATGTTTGGAATTTGGACACTTTGCCAAACATTGTAAAAATGAGGAAGATCGTTCCAAGCTATGAAGGAGATGCAGAGGTGAAGGCCATGTAGCGAAGGACTGCGATAAAACACCATCATGTGTGTTCTGTAGAACAGAGTAGACAAAGACGGTAGCCACATAGCTGGTAGTAATAAATGTTCGGTGTTCAGAAGGGCTTTGAATACTACGAAATCAATATGAAGGCAATCCAGATAAACTGCAATCACTGCGAGGCGGCTCATGTTCACATGGCAAAAACTGTGGTAGACGAGAAAGCGAACGTGGTTCTAATTAGCAAACCATACAAAATACCAGATAATAATGCGTGGATTCATGTCAAAAGCATGTGGTCATGTGGGGAAGCAAGCGTTCCTAGAAATCGAAGAGCGATTAGAGGGTTTCGACTAGGCTAAAATAAAAGGCATCAACTTTTACAGTTGTTATGCAAGACCCAGTTGGGCAATAGAAGGGTTTGTCTTGAATTCGTGGGCAACAGATTTGGGTAGCAAGCATTAGTCAGAGGTCGATGGTTACTAAGAACGTTTGCGTCTTTGGAATTAGGAATTACAAATAATGGTGAGACAAACACATATTGTAAAGCTGATATGGGGTCGATCGTTGACTTCACCTTCGCCAGCTGTTCGCTTCTGCCTAAGATGATGTGGTGGGTTAGCAGGAATTAATTCATCAGGTGGTTGTGTTTCAAATCAAAGAGCACTGAATGGCACAGAATCTCAAACTGACAGGCTGCAAATGGAAGGATAGTCTCTTCAACAAAAATGCGTTTGACTTGGAGATGGACTCCGTCAGTATGAACCAAGGATCAGTAGAAAAGTTGACCAAACAGCTAATTCAGTCTGTTGTCAACACGTGAAGAAATGAAAACGCTGAGGGCAAAGTGCCTGCGAGCCCGAAGAAGCGTCCAACATTCGAGGTGAAGATTGGACTTCCAGAAGCTACTCTCCACATTCAAACAATTGAGACTTGATTTGCAGAAACCTATCAAACAAAGCAAAAATAGAAGCTTTAAGTGCCTCTGCAACAAAGCTGACTTAAACTACGGGGGCACAGCTTATAGAGTGGCGATGTCTAATATAAAGCGGAAGATATCACCGCAAATAACTTGTCTGACAATGTTGGCATCGATAGTGAAGGCACTGTTCCTGCGAGGATCGAATACAGTCATCGAAGCAATCAGCAGCTGCTTTATGAACCACACCGCGTACCATCGAAGATGAATTGCTCCAGGAATGCAAAAAAATAATGGACCAGAAAGCACCGGGACCTGATAATATTCCTAATAAAGCAGTGAAAGCGGCCGCCCACGCGAAACCAGATATGCTTATACAAGCAATGGAAAAATGCCTCGACGAAGGTATATCCGTTAAGAAATGGAAACAGCAGCCTTCGGTTTGTTGCCAAAACGAACAACCTAGCTATCCATTGTCATATCGCCCAATGCGCCTTATAGATGGATACAATGGGGAAAATACTGGAGGGAATAATTGCTAACAGATTGCGTGAGACAGCTGAAAATTAAAGAGCTTTTTCCGATATGCAGTGTGGATTTAGGTCGATGCACTAAAGGCGGTGGTAGGCATTGGGGTCAAAAGAGTACAGCGCAGTGGTCAGGTTGGACACAGTAAACTGGTCGGTCATCAAAACGCCCCTCATACGAATGAACACTTCCTATGAGGGGCGTTTCGCTACCTGAGAAATATAGTGTTTAACTACTTTACAGACAGGGAGCAGCTAAAGTACGAAATCGTTAAAGGCACAAATTACTACCGTGTCTCAGCTGGAGTTCCTCAAGGGTCGGTACTGGGCTCATCCTTGTGGAATATCATGCATGATGGTGTGTATCGTCTGCATTTACCAGAAGGGGCCGACGATATTGCTGTGGTTTTAGTTGCATAGCACATTCACTAGATTGAGGCAGCCACCAATGAAGCGATCACAAAACAGAAGCCGCATTGATAACAAGCCGGAAGACCCTGGAATACTTCAAAGCAAGGAGGCGGTAGAATGCATAGGTATGATGTTCGACAATAGACTCAAATTCAAAGTGCATGTAGAATACGTAGAAACAAGTCGGGAAACTGGAAGCTAGACGCTTCAGGTATGAAAGGTTTTGTGTATTTCTTTTACAAAGAAATTTGGGTGTCCATTTGTCCCATTAGCATGTAGCACATAAAATATGCATATATTCTGTGAAAACATCCACTTTCAAGTGATATTGACATTCAAAGTCTTTAATTTGCAGTGGAGCGACAGTTTTGAGTATAACTTTGTTAGTAATAATGCGATTTTCACCAAATTCGGCAGGATAATGCTCTATGCTGTAGTCTATATTGCTGCAACATTTTGTGATTCCAGGGTGAACTTAAGGGGGTGTTCCTGTCAATTACTAAAAATTATAGTAATGTACTATTATTAACTTTATTTGAACAGGTATCGGTATGGAGGGTATTTCGGAGCCTAGGCACCATATAGTGGCAGCCCTCTGATTTTTTTCAGATTTTTCGGTTGGGTAGTTTCTGAGAATGGGTTTGTTAAAAAAATGGTCACTTTCAACCCCCCGCACTCCCCATCTTTGCAACGGATGTCTGAACTAAGACCGGCTTCGAAAAGTACTAACCGAGACCTTTAATTTGATGACTATATTTGATGAAAAAAAATATACACCCCCTTTTGCATGCATGGGGACCCCCCCTTAAATGCGACGTAAAAGGATGTAATTCACTGTATGCATGAGCGTTCAGAGTTCCCACCTATCTACCAAAATTGGTGCCAATAGCTACAACCGTCTCCGAGGGAAATGCATGTGACGGATAGACAGACAGACAGACAGACGGACAGACGGACAGACGGACAGACGGACAGACGGACAGACGGACAGACGGACAGACGGACAGACGGACAGACGGACAGACGGACAGACGGACAGACGGACAGATGGACAGACGGACAGACAGACAGATAGTTGAAGTGACATCCAAAGGAGAAATTTGCACCGCCCTAATGGAACAGTTCATGTTGGAGGAACTTGCCGAAGAGTCCATTGTGAGTTTGCGGAAAGCCTATGGCAATACTCAAACGGTGCTTTCAATGCCTCATGCTTGGGCACTTCGCGAAGGCATGCACCAGCAGTATTGATCGATCCGATCGATACAGAAGGTGTGGGGAGAAAGGCCATATTGCCAGAGAGTGCAATAGGGACCCCAAATGCCTATTGTGTGACGTAAAATAGGGACGCGATTACCGGCATATTGCCGGAAGTGCTAAATGCCCGGAATTTAAGAAGGCGCTGACTTCAATGAAAAAATGAGGTTTATTCAAATAAACCTCAATCATTGTAGGGTCGCTCAAGATTTACTCGAGCAGACCATCTACGAATCCGAGGTGGAAATTGCCATCATTAGCG
This sequence comes from Hermetia illucens, assembly GCF_905115235.1. Classification (NCBI taxonomy): domain Eukaryota; kingdom Metazoa; phylum Arthropoda; class Insecta; order Diptera; family Stratiomyidae; genus Hermetia; species Hermetia illucens. The sequence continues at coordinate 111,800,313 of NC_051850.1, read as the reverse complement.
AACCCTATAGAAACCGTCACGGTGGCGTGTGGGTTATAGATTCGTCTGGTGGAGCGGCGACATGGGCATGCGGTCGACAGGCCATACAATGTACTGGGAATCAGACATACAGCGGCTTTGTGTGGGCGAAGATAAACGGGGTATATGTGTACAGCTGTTACGCCCCACCAAGCCTGACACAGCCCGAATTCGAGGAAATGCTTGACAGCCTTGTTCTCGACGCAAGGGGTCGTAGTCTAAGGGTGATTGCTGGTGACTTCAATGCTTGGGCCCGTGAGTGGGATAGCAGAGAGACAAATGCAAGGGGCCGCAGTCTATTAGACACTTTCGCACAGTTGGATGTCGTTCTGGCCAACGAAGGATGTGTAAATACCTTTCGGAAAGGGGGTCTACCTCAATCGTAGACCTAACTTTTGTTAGCCCTGCATTGGGACGTGGTATGTCTTGGTGTGTCAGCAACCATTACACATACAACGATCACCAGGCAATCTTCTTTGGGCTATGGGTGGAGTCACCGAGCATAAGATCATCATGCCCGAAACCGAGAAAGATGTTAGGCTGGTCCGCTAAAGCTCTGGATGAGCAGACCTTCATGGAGGTGTGGTTAGACCAACCTAATAAAGCAGGCGCCTCTACGGAAAGAGCTGCCCATGTGGTCTAATGCATCGCCAAAGCGTGTGACGCGTCCATGCCGAGGAGGTGCTCATTCCCCAGTAGAAGACCAAACTACTGGTGGAATGCTGAACTGGCTAGCCTTCGATCAGCCTGTCACCGAGCCAGAAGAGCGGCTCAAAGAGCGGTAGGCAGAATTAACCAAGGGCAAAAAGAGCGCGCCTATAAGGAAGCCCGCAAAACCCTCAAGTTCGCCATCCAACGGAGCAAGAGGGAATGCTTTAAGGACCCGTGGGGGAGCGCCTATAGAATCGTGATGGGGCGATTCAGAGGCCGATCATCCCCGCAGATCACGTGCCCTTCACTCTTGTTAAAAATTATCCAGGGGTTATTCCCTCAGCAAGAGGAGGGCATAGACAGCTTCCAGCGACCTCTGAACGACACGGCAATACCACGAGTCACCAGTGACGAGCTGCTGGAGATCTGCACTAGGATAGGAGATAACAAAGCTCCGGGTCTGGATGGCGTACCGAATAAGGCCCTTAAGCTTGCCGTGAAATCCAGACCGGGCATGTTCGCTGAGTTGTTCGAAGTGTGCATGTCCGAGGGGATATTTCCTGCATCATGGAAACGACAGAATTTGGTGCTACTGCCTAAGGCTGGCAAACATCCAGGTGAGCCAACCTCCTACAGACCTATTTGTCTTTTGGACACTGTGGGCAAAATGCTAGAGCGAGTAATCTATAATAGATTACTCCCGGTTGTTGAGAGACAGGGAGGTCTCTCAGATCGGCAGTATGGGTTCCGTAAAGCCAGATCAACCATTGATGCCATCAAAATGGTTACTGGCTTGGCCGAAGATGCAATCCACGGAAGGGGCAGTACTAGCAAATATTGCATTGTAGTGACCCTGGATGTGAGAAATGCATTCAATTCGGCCAATTGGAGTTTAATACGGGAATCTCTGGCGAGGATTGGTGTCCCTGCTTATCTTGCAGCTATTGTCAACAGCTACTTACAAGAACGGAGGCTTTGGTATGACACCGATGACGGACACCAGGAGTACGTTGTCTCCTTCCGGAGGAAGCCACGGTGGTGGGCTACGCCCATGATATAGCGCTGGTTGTTGTCGCAAAGCATCTCGAAGATGCTGAGTTAAACTCAGTGCTGTTAAGGGTTGGCTTGAGAGTTCTGGTCTGACACTTGCGGAGGAAAAAACGGAAGCGGTCCTTATCACCAAGCGCCGTAAAAGAAATTTTGCCCGTATTCAAATTGGCAATCATATCATCACTTCTAAGCCTGCGATCAAATACTTGGAAGTGATGATAGATGGATAGCTTAGCTATAAGGCACACGTGCAGTATGTCTATGAGAAAGCATCCACTGCGAGTGTGGCCCTGGCAAGAATGATGCCGAACGTGGGAGGGCCACGGCATGCTTCCAGGTTGCTTATAGCTAGGGTAGTGAGTTCGATCCTGCTCTATGCAGCTCCAGTTTGGGGAAAGGCATTGCAGGTTACATTTAACGGTAACAAACTGAGTTCAGTCTACAGAAGAACAACTCTAAGAGTGTGCTCGGCATTCAGGACTGTCTCAGATGATGCAGCATTCGTCATTTCTGGAATGATGCCCATTGACATCTTGGCAGTTGAGATGACGAATATGTATAATGCGAAGTCTATTTCTCCTTTATCGCAGACGAAGAACGCCGAAAGGGAGAGATCGCTAAGTAGATGGCAAGAGCGTTGGGAATGCTCGGGAAAGGGTCGGTGGACATACACGCTCATCCCTGCCATTAAGGAGTGGTTGGAGAGACGGCACGGTGAGATTAATTACAATCGTACTCAGTTTCTCACGGGGCATGGAGGATATCGCCAGTACCTGTTCAGGTTTAAACTGGATACCTCACCCGACTGTCCAAACTGCGATGGAGTCCCAGAGGACCCAGAGCATGTATTCTTCCACTGTTCAAGGTTTGTGGAAGAAAAGGAGAACCTAGAGGAGACTCTAGGAGAGGTGCTCGTACCAGACAATCTGGTGCGAAGAATGCTAACATGTGAGGAAGATTGGGATGCGATTACCTCCATGATCGTATCTATCCAGAGCAAACTGCGAAAGGCAGAGGAGAGCGGTTACGTACGCCGCGTAGAGACGAAAGGGGACCAAACTAAAATGAGCTGACTCCGCCCCGTGATGTAATACCGTACGGTGGTTCCACGGGGCTTGGAGGTTGTCGGGGGTGGTTTTAGTGGGTAAGAACCCCACACGCTGGCGTGTCCAGGCCAGTGGCTTTTGAAGGTTTCCACCTCCTAAAAAAAAAAAAAACAGACAGACAGTAAACTGATTTTAATAAGGTATTGTGTTTACACAAAAAAGGGCAGCACTGTTGCAGGCAGCACTCCCGCGAATGCTGTCAAATATTGGCGGACCCAAATGCGTCAGCAGAGTTTTGCTATCTCCAGTTATTAGCTCACTCTTGCTCAATGCCTCCCCTATATGGGCTGCAGCATTGACGACTAAGGAAATCAGAAGAAGCCTATTGCGCTCGTATAGATTATGTGATCTGAGAGTGATTTGCGGCTTTCGAACGATATCAGACGCGGCGTTAGTTATAGCCGGGCTGCTGCCGGTATACATCTTGGCTGAAAAGATGTCACCAATCTACATCAGAACGACAACCCAAGACGCTGTGTAATTGATCAAGAGCGAGAAAAGAGCATCATCCATGGCCAGATGGCAGACCCGATGGGATAGAAAAGCCGATGGACGCATAAGCTGACTCCGATTATCCGTATGAGGGTCAATCGTCGCCACGGAGCCTGTAGTTACCAGTCAACGCAGATTCGACCTGGTCATGGTGTATACCGCAAATATCTAACACAGGTTTGGGCATGACGACTCGCCAGCATGATCAACCTGCCCAGGCGAAGACGCGGAGCATGCAATATTCTATTGCAATCGGTTCGCGGCGTGGAGGACCAACATTCCGAGCGTACATCTTCTGTTGGAGCGCATGCTTCAGTGGAAAGATATGGCAGAATTAGTGTCATTCGTAACTAATGTGCAGAACGAGCTCCATATAATAGAAAGGAAAAGGCGAGGGAACAGGCATACAGGACTGACAGCATAATTGCTAACTAGCCTCGTGAAGTAATAACTAACGACAATTCCGCGGGGTGAGCGGTTAAAGGATGCACGGGTGTGGTTTAGTACGTAGGCGCGGATTTACGAAAAATAATAAACTGAATTGGCAACGGTTGATTACGTATTTCTTACCGAGGAGGGTGAAGGTTTTGGGAGAGCCCAGTCGGGCTCGTCGATGTTGTTGGGGTGGAATTTTGTGAAATGGATGCGTAAGATTTGAAGAGACTGCTTTTTCACGTTGATCTTGACACCCCTAGCGTGCGGTATTATCATGCGTGCCAGTTCATAGGATCCTGGATTAGAAGAAGTTTACTGTATATAAATTTTAGGATTAAGAAGCAGGGTATTAACGCATATAGCATATGAACTAAATCTTCAAAGCCCACTGGAGAAGACAGCACGTAGCTACCGGAAAACATACTTGGATAAATAAACTAAATCACGGCCCGGAATAAATTTTATTTTTTCCTTTGAAAGAGTTGAATAGCGTTGATTTTTTTGTTTTCTCCTTTTTTGGCAGCTTTATTAATGTTGCGGAGCAGTGGTGCAAAACAAAACCTTATTAAAAGCGGTTCTTTGTCTGTTCTTAGAAGTGTTTGTACCGATTGATACGAAATTTGGTGTGAACGCATGCCAGTTATATTGTTCTACATTGAGTTTAAAGGAGGCCTCCATATATTCAAAAGGTGGGTGGATAATTTTTCACCTAATTTAATGGTATATAGTACCAAATGAAAGGTCTCAATTAGTACCATATCATGACATATATATGAAAGTTCCACTACTTCTGACAAAGTTATAGTTGCTCAAAACTGTCTCTTTTGCGTAAATTTACTGCAACCCAGAACATTGAATATCAATATCCCATTAAAGTCAGTATTCTGAGCTGCTTCATTACAAGCTACGTATAAATGGAACAGTTTTACACTCAAATGTTCCTACACAAGAAATGCACAAAACCTTTCATATTTGAAACGCTGAGCTTTCGGTTTTCAACTTGTTTGTGTTTTAAGTTTGTTTACTTATTTAATTCTCACGAGTATGGAGTAGCACGGCGGGGTGAATCTTACTGACTGCGGCGAATGTTAACGACAAACGACATCTTTTTTGGTACGTATGTTGTAACCACTTATTTATTCTGGAAAGTATCTAATTTTTATAGTACATCTCTTAGTATGCTATAAATATCCAACTAAATATTTATTTACATAGAATTGAAAGACTTTGGAATTATTATTTGTTGTCCTGTGGCTATTTCTTTGCTTATGTCTATGCTTAAGAGCATCCCCCGCCATTGCCTCCGGTAGCTGACCCACCCTCTCCTGCACTCAAATCTTCTGGATCACAGGGTGGTGTCCAAACCCAATCATCAACGCACACACACTTCCCTGCTGACTCTAAGTATAGGGTGTTAGTCGAGCATATTTTTGACACAGCTGGTTTGCCAACAGCCTCACAGACCCAATAGTGCACAGGATCGTTATTGTTCCTCCAACTTTTTAGTTGGGATGCATCAGAGCAACTGGGCTTCCCATCATTTCCGTTGGTATATCCAAATTTACATGAACTGGTAGCGCATCCTCCAGACGTACATTTGACCGTAGCGGAGAAAGCTATGGAAATGCAACTCAGGAGCAGCAACAGAACTACTGAAAAGGTTCCAAAAAATGAAGAATTAAGCAAATAGGTAAAATAGGTGTAAGGAGAATAACTTACCAGTTTTCATCTTCTTTCTGGTAGATATGGACTTATGGCTAATATGTCGTCCGGTTTGCAGCTTTTATAGCCAGTCTAGGAGCATTAGAAATCGATCGTTCTTCTCGATAAGATTACATAGAGTTCATACATCATAATTCGTTCGTTATTTTTGCTTAATGAAATTGATTACAAATCCAGCTGGTTGACAAGAGATCAGTGCGGGCATTCTTCGGTGTCTTACTTTGGAACATATTATCTAATGCTTAATATGATAAAAGTAATCATTATTCTGCCTGGGTTATATGCTTATTTACGTTTACCTATTTCTGGTAGTCATATGCACGTAAATTACCCTCAATATGGGACTCCAGGGTTTTGTTACCAGCTTTTTATCCGAGAAAACATATTTTCGACATTAGTATCTTGAATTATCATTATTTATAACCCTATTCTATATTATTTACATATCATACTAGTCCCAAGGATAAACAAACAACAAGTCGGGAAACGTGAAGCTCGGCGCTTCAGTTATGAAAGGTTTTGTTTCTTTCTTCTGTGAGTATATTTGAGTGCATTTAGCATGTCAGACTACTCACTTTAGTGTGATATTTAGTTGAAATAAATTTACACGGCAAAGTTACCGGTGAGCTTCTGTCACTTACGGAACCCCCCCCCCCCCCCCCCCCCCCCCACCCCTTGCATGTATGAGGCCCTCCTTAATCGGAACGTAAAAAGTTATCATTCACTGCATGCAGCTTCTCAACGAATTTCGTGTCAATTGGTATAACCGTTTCTGAGAAAAGTGTGTTTGATAGACAGACAGACAAATAGACGGGCAGACAGGCAAGGCTTGGCTAAAAGGCCACGGGCTGAAGCGGCGGAAACAGAAAATTGTTGAAATTTGTATCGTAGCACATGTTGTTCGCTCTCAGCCATCGCTGAAATACTTGGGGGTAATATTCGACTCCAAGCTGAGCTTTAAGCCCTACTTAAAGCTTACTAAGCAGAAAGCGGCGACTATCAGCTCAACACAGGTAAGGTTGCTTCCAAACGTAAGAGGACCGAAACACAGTCGACGATTACACTTATCGCGAGTCGTCAGCTCTGTACTTTTATACGAGGCACCAGTGCGGGCACCGGCGATAAAAATCGGAGAAAATTGCAGACACCTTCAAGCTGCATATTGGTTAAGTCGTCTGCACGATAATTAGGAAGCGAACCTAAACAAGCAAAATGAGAGTATGCGGTCATTGGCTACATGGCAAATAGCATGGAGAATGGCCGGCGGACACACAGGCTTATCCCAGACATAAGTATGTGGACTATGCGGAACTACGGTGAAACGAGTTACGATCTGACTTAGATCTTAACCGGACACGGTGGATACAGGAATTATATCTATAGGTTCGGTCCAGATGTATCCCTCGTTTGTCCTACGTGGGAAGATGCAGCCCAAAATGCAGAACATGTCTTCTTTGTCTGGCCAAGGTTTAAAAGTTAAAGGAGAAAGCTTGAAACAGAGCTAAATACTCGTTTAACGGTGGAAGATCTGATAAGATACATGGTGCAATCAAATACTGCATGGGACGCGATAGTTGCAATGGTGAAACGGATCCACCAGCAGCTAAAAGCAGCAGAAGCGCAGTGGAGACCTAGAATTAACGCCACGCAAAGCGGTAGCAGCTCGTTTAGAGTGAACAGCTAAGAACTGAACAGCCCCGCGAAGCAATAGCAGAACGGTGGTCCCGGGGGGAGAATGTGAAGAAAATATTGGAGATTTTAGTCGGTAAGAGCTTGGATTTCCCAAGCAAAAAAGAACAGAGAACCGATTTTAATAAGGTTTTGTTGTTTTGCGAACAAACCCTTAAAAACAGACTGCAGAGATCAAGTAAAGGGATTACTAAGTATTAACCATTGAAAGGGATTACTAAGTATTGACCATTATTAACAAAGCAAAAATCATAAGAATATCATGCCTGAAAAAAATGTTGGAGTGTTGTTAGAGGACGCAGCAGGATTGGCTGGCTCTGTCGAGAAATGAGATCGATTTCAAAAGAGGGTTGACGGAGGGGATGGTAAAAATATCGATTTGGGTTAAATATAGTCAACCACAAGAGAAATATTATCCTAAGAATTTAAATATGTTAAAAATAGACCATTCAGATCTGCCAGTAAGTAAATACAGTTCATCCTGTGTGTCCGGTCGCTAGGCCCCTACTTGCTTCTCTGAATGGCAATGAACATCTTAGTAAGATCGGTGATATCGCCATCATTAGTAGACTTGGGAATTATCTTCTGGATGTGGGCAACAAAAGCGGCACTGACACGAAAGGGATCATCACCTGATGGTCGCTTAACTACGTTTGAGTATCGTGCGTTTGCAAGGGAACAGAGAGTCGGTCCCTCCAGACTCAATATAGGCCATCTTTGGAATCTGTCTCTCGTCGACCAGTTGGCAACTCTCTTGCTTTCGATGCAAATGTTAAACATTCTGATCGAGAGTATTGATTAGCACTAGGCTGCTGTCAAAAGCGTTTAAACCTCTGAGACTCGTGAAGTTGACGGAAGCATTTACATATATCACGACAAACCCTCCCAATTTCTTTGCCTATTGGTGAGACATCTACCATTTGTTCTACAACCGATGGCCAGCCACTGCTAACTCTAACACGAAATTTCGTGAGCTGCCTTATCTACTTTAATTTCCTTTTGTTACTAAACGATCGTTTCCTTATTTGAAATGTTGAGGTCAAAGAAAGAGATAAATAAGGTATAGTTGGGACTAATCTCCTAAATCCTACCTCATCTTTGTTGGTGACAGCTTCCGCGATAGATCCACCAAGAAAAAATACTGATTATCGGACGTTCACCTTAGTTTACGTGGTAGCACGGGTCTCCATCCCGTCGAGAAATGACACATGGACGGTGCCAGGAAGTAAACAAATTAATCCCAGTCATGTTCTCCTTTTCGTGGATACTGCTCCACCCTCTTGCGATTTTGCAATTTGCACTGACGAGAACTCGCTTGCTCACAAATAGATTCACCCGAATATCAAAGTCGTTGGAAAACAAAGAAAAGGTCGACTAAAACAACACTTGATGGTGATTTGAAAGCCTCTCGATTCAGTTAAACAAAGCCTATGATCGAGAAGAGTGGAAAATCCGGTCTAGACAAGCTAACCTCACTAAGAAATGGGACAAAGGCTAAAAAGGAAGCAGATACTTTGTTGTAATAACAAAAGGCAAGAATGGTCGGCAAATGGTCACGAGCCTTTCAATATTATCATCATCATCAACGGCGCAGCAACCGGTATCCGGTCTAGGCCTGCCTTAATAAGGAACTCCAGACATCCCGGTTTTGCGCCGAGGTCCACCAATTCGATATCCCTAAAAGCTGTCTGGCGTCCTGGCCCACGCCATCGCTCCATCTTAGGCAGGGTCTGCCTCGTCTTCTTTTCCTACCATAGATATTGCCCTTATAGACTTTCCGGGTGGGATCATCTTCATCCATACGGATTAAGTGACCCGCCCACCGTAACCTATTGAGCCGAATTTTATCCACAACCGGACGGTCATGGTATCGCTCATAGATTTCGTCATTGTGTAGGCTACGGAATCGTCCATCCTCATGTATGGGGCCAAAAATTCTTCGGAGGATTCTTCTCTCGAACGCGGCCAAGAGTTCGAAATTTTTCTTGCTAAGAACCCAGGTTTCCGAGGAATACATGAGGACTGGCAAGATCATACTCTTGTACAGTAAGAGCTTTGACCCTATGGTGAGACGTTTCGAGCGGAACAGTCTTTGTAAGCTGAAGTAGGCTCTGTTGGCTGACAACAACCGTGCGCGGATTTCATCATCGTAGTTGTTATCGGTTGTGATTTTCGACCCTAGATAGGAGAAATTGTCAACGGTCTCAAAGTTGTATTCTAATATCCTTATTCTTGTTCGCGTTTGTGTTTGACCAGTGCGGTTTGATGTTGTTGGTTGATTCGTCTTCGGTGCTGACGTTGCCACCATATATTTTGTCTTGCCTTCATTGATGTGCAGCCCAAGATCTCGCGCCGCCTGCTCGATCTGGATGAAGGCAACATTATAGATATAATAATATCCAGGTGGGTTAGACTCAGAGGTGTTTTCGGAAAGACCTGGCGTCCGGAGAAAATGACGAGCTTATTGCAGGCAGAGATATATGCTATTTTACCGGTAGCAAAATCTGCAACATAAATGGCGGACTTAATATTCAGCGAAGAAGTGTCACCAAACCTAACCTGCTGTTTAAACTTGGGCGATTCAATGAAGTTATTAGTAATAGGGAGGTTACGGACAAAACTAGCATTAGGCATTAAGCGATTCATTGTCAAGTCATTAAGCCATTCACGATTGAGTCTGAAACTACAGAAGTTCATTCAATGGGTAAAATGTTCGTGAAAGAGTTTGAGGGTTATAGAGTGACATTTTTGTTATTTCTTAGAAGGGACATGGAAATCCACGCGCTACTCCTTGAATTATGGCATACAACAAAAGGGGGTCAGCCAGATATACCCAAATTGAGCAAGATGAGGAAATGCCTTTGCATTTCATTGCATCTGCCGACCTCCTCATATCTTAGATGAAAATATCTCGGCAAAGTTTTCATCAGGAAAAAATTTACACATTTTTTGTCGGAAATGTTCTCAGGTTAGCAAAAGGCTGCGAAAGTTGCAGTCAGGAAGTCATTGAATGGACGATTTCAAGAGATATAACAGACCTAATATATGAGGCTTGAGTATTCAAAGCTATCCTAGTATCTCATTTTGCCTATCTGTCCTGAGTAGAATACAACGAATATGTACTCAAGGCTTTGGTTCTATGTTCAAATGCAGGCTCGAATTTTATGAAATATTCTTGGAATGGTTGCCTTTTCAAATTTTCTTTATGTTCCACTGTCACCGCCGCGCTATTATCGGTTTCATTTCATTTCTTATACAGCTCTAATTCAATCCGCACGATTCCCGCTTTTTGAAGTTTTCTGTAAAACAAAACTTTATTAAAATCGGTTTACTATCTGTCTGTCGCATCCAGTTTTCTCCAATACGGCTACACCTACTGAAATGAAATGTGGTAGACATATGGGAACTGCAAAATACCACGCATATAGTGAGTAGCATAAATTTGCTTGCAGTTTAAAGGTGGGCTCCCCATACATGCAAAGGGGTAGGTAAATTTTGTTTTCACATTCTGTATCCGTTTCGTGAGTCCCAGTAGCACGCGAAAATGAATATTCTGACGTAATATACAGCGACCCAAAAAAGTATTCGACATGTGACCATTGTTGCAAATATCCTACAAAATATTAAAAAAATTATTTTTTCAACAAAGAAATAATGTTTGATATTTTGAAACATAAAATACTTCGGTTTTTATTGAAAGACTTTTTTAAATTACAAAAACAAGGTAAATTAACAAAAAGGAGCCATTTTTATCTTCGTCGGCCATTCCAAAGCAAAAAAAGTATTCGGCATAAAACAAAAGTGGGATTTGTATCGTGATTTGACGTCGGATACCAGTCGACTCAGCTGTGAATGAGTACCTGAGTCAAATCAGGGTAATAATCTCGGGCGAGCGTAATGCTGACCACATTGCCTCCTAGTGTACCGTTACGGTCTTGAATGAAGTGCTCTAACACACTTCAAGGCCCTGATCCAACATGGATTGTTGCGCCAACGATTATTATTATAAAACAAAAGTATAATATAAAGTATAATAAGTTTAATAATTCAATAAGAAAAAAAGTTAATATCTTGTTGCTCTTCCTTTACGACGAATAACTTCTCGCAATCGTTGTGGCATCGATTGTTCATAATTTTTTGTCGTTTCTGCGTCGATTTTCAGTCACTCTTCCTTCAACATCTCCTCCATCTGGTAAACATTAGTGAAGTGACGGTCACTTAGCCTTTTTTCCAAAATACTCCATACATGCTCAATTGGGTTGAGATCGGGGCTTTGGGCTGGCGTTTTAATGGCATTTGGGCAATTGCAAAGAAGTCAAAGCTTTATGTTGTGAGCTATGTGCTTTGGGTCGTTATCCTGATAAATTCATAGCTTCGTTCGATTCTGAGTTTCGCGGCACTGGCACGTAAATTTTCTTTTAAAATGTTAATATAGTATCGGTAGTCCATAGTCTCTTTGATTGGCACTATATTTCCCGCCTCCGACGCCTCCATACACCCGCAAAACACCATATTTCGCTTTTCCAACTCAGTGTTTGGCTTTCTGTACACAATCATTCGCATCCAAACCAAAACCCTGCGGGAGTACGTAAACTCCCGAGCAAATTGAAGCCTTTCCTTGTGGTTCTTTTTGCAAATATATGTTTTTTCTCGAGCTGACCTGGCTTCGTAGCTATTTGAAAATAGGCAATATCTGCTGGTTTGGGGTGTAACCTCTATGTCTAAATGTTCCTTGGTAGCTGTTGTCAATTTCGCGGCATTCGTTTTTGGTACCCTTTTTAATTACTAGCCAACGCTCTGCAGTCTCAGCCAATTTTATTTGGTCGACCAGATCTGGGTTTGTTGCTAACTGAATTTCTTTCTTTAAACTTTTTAATTGTAAAATGCACAATTGTTCTGGGTCTAGTCACTATTTCCGATACTTCGATCTCAGACAGCCTGACTGATAATTGAATTTTTCACTTCTACGGACAACTGTTGTCCTTTGTGACCGATTTCGCTCAAAATCAAAATCACACTAGGATTAGTGCTTTTAAAAAACTCAACACCTTTTGCCTAATTGTGTAATTCTACCTAACGGTTCTTTGTGGTTTTGCTTTCCAAAATTCTTACAACTTAGTGATGTCCAATACTTTTTTGCTCGTTAATCTGTGCATATGCAAATAATAACGGTTCCTTTGCTATGGTATTTCGTTTTTGCAATTACAAAAAGTGTTAGAGGAAAAGGTAAGCCATGGCTTATGACAAATCGACCAGCATTTTTTAAGGTTTTGTGTAAAACAAAATCAACGGGGAGACGAAAGGGGCATACAAAATGTTTTTTATAAAATATGGCTGTGTGGGGTATCAAATGAGAGGATTTAATTAGTACTTTCCGAAACTGGTTCCATTTTCGATACTGAGCCCCAAAAGGGAAACAGTTTCGTTTTCAGAATCTATCTAACCGAGTAATCTGAAAAACTCACAAAGATGTATCTATACGAAATCTAGGAACCTTTCTAGTTTTTTTTTCAGTTAATTGTATACTCGAGATAAACATATGTTTGAATGTATATATATGCATTATATATGTTGATGAAGATTTTTTTTTTTTTTTTTTTTTATGGATGGAGGTGGAAATCTTAGAAAGACGCTGCTGCGCCAGGTTGCAGCAGTGTGTGGGATTCACACCCACCAAAACCACCCCCACTCTTCCGCCCCTCCCCGCGGGACCACCGTGAAGTATTACTTCGCGGGGGAGGCTCTGGTTCGCTATACCAGCTCGTCCATGTCACGTCTCCGTCGCGCCGCCTTCCGAGCTCGATCCAACTCCAGGAGTTTTGCCTGCACCACGGCTACTGCCTCATTTACCGCCATCCAGTTTTCCTCCGACTTCAACATCTCTTCCACCAGGTTGGAGGGTTCGATGTCCGCCCCTAAGATGCTGTTCAACCTCCTTTTCTAGTGTAGAAATCTGGGACAATAGAACATAACGTGCTCCGGGTCCTCGAGTGTAGCACCGCATTCAGGACAGTTGGGAGACTCGTCCAACTCGAAGCGATGCAAGTACTTCCTATAGCCACCGTGTCCCGTAAGGAACTGTGTCAGGTGGTAATTCAATTCTCCGTGCTTTCGGTTGACCCATTTCTCGATGCACGGGATCAATGTATGGGTCCACCTGCCCTTGTCGGAGTTATCCCATCGTTGTTGCCACTTGCCACACAACTCTCTCCTGATGGCTTTTCGGAAATCCGTATTCACCTCGGCTGGATTTGCCTTCCGTTTTTCGTAGAGCCAGTGTGCCTCGCTCGCTAGAAGATCTATAGGGATCATTCCTGCGATAACACACACTGCCTCCGTCGACGCCGTCCTAAATGCGCTGCACACCCTTAGCGCAATTGGCCGGTATGCCGAACATATCTTCCTCCGGTTGACCGCGTGGTTCAACGCTCCCGCCCAGACAGGGGCCGCGTATAGCAGGATCGACCTCACCACTCCCGCGATGAGTAGCCTGCGACTATACTTCGGCCCTTCCACGTTAGGCATCATCCTTGCAAGGATGAGCTGGCATTTACTGCCTTTTCTCGCGCATAATCCAAGTGTCCCTTGAAACTCAGCTTGGCATCGATCATCACCCCCAGGTATTTGACAACCGATTTTGAGACGACCTCACGATTACCAACCCGGATGGTAACCGTATTGCTCTTCCTACGGTTGGTAATGAGGACCGCCTCCGTCTTTTCGTCCGCCAGGTCCAGCTTGGCCATTCGTAACCATGACTTGATGGTATGAATGGCTTCATTTGCATAAAGCTCCACGTCCTCGGGATGCTTTGCAATTGCAATTACCGCCAAGTCGTCCGCAAAACCAATCCGTCGTACATTATGTTCCACAGCAGCGGTCCCAATACAGAACCTTGAGGCACACCTGCTGTCACAATGTACTCCTTCGGCCCGTCGTCCGTCTCGTACCAGAGAAGTCTATTCGAAAAGTAACTCTCGATGAGCCGAGCCAAGTAGCTAGGAACACCCAGTTTGGCCAAAACGCCCTTAATCCAGCCCCAGTTGGCTGAGTTAAAAGCATTTTTGACGTCCAGCGTCACCAGAGCACAGCATTTGCCCATGGCCATCGCATTTCGAGCCAATTCCACGACCTTTGCTACTGCATCGACCGTAGAACGGGCTCGCCGAAACCCATATTGCCGCTCTGAAAGACCACCCGCAAGCTTGATGAACGGGAGCAGCCTGTTGTATATCACCCTCTCCAACATCTTCCCCATGGTGTCTAAGAGACAAATAGGGCGATATGAAGAGGGCACGCCGGGTGGTTTTCGAGGCTTCGGTAGCAAGACCAGTTTCTGCCTCTTCCACTGGGCGGGAAACACTCCTTCCGCCATGCACGATTCGAATGTGCTTGCGAACCACCTTGGTCTGGCCTTGACCGCCACCTTCAGAGCCCTGTTCGGAATTCCGTCCAATCCCGGAGCCTTGCTGTCCCCAATACGTCTGCAGATTTCCCAAAGTTCCTCTTCGGTAACATCAGGGATCGAGAAGACGTCCTGCTGAGCTGCCAGTTGGGGTTCTCTTTCGTCCTGCTCCTGCTGCGGGAAAACAGTTGCAATTATTTGCAACAAGAGCCGTGGGCATGTCACCTGAGGTGATTTTCGCCCGCGGATCTTCTTCATTACAATTTGGTAGGCTGTACCCCACGGATTCGTATTAGCCTCCATGCAGAGCTTCTGGTAGCATTCCCGCTTGCTTCTCCGAATGGCCTTCTTAAGGTTGCTTCGCAGATCCCTGTATTCTTCCTCACGCTCCTGGTGCTCCGGCCTTCCTCTTGTCCTGTGGGAAAGTCTCCTCGCTCGGAGACAAGAGGATCTCAAGGCAGCGATCTCCGTGTTCCACCAGTAGTTTGGCCTCTTGCCGTGGTGCAAACGTCGTCGTGGCATCGTAGCGTCGCATGCTTCGGTTACACGCTGAGACAGCTGTGTGACCCTTTCCACCGCTGTTCCATCCGGATCATGGGCTCCCTCCAATGCGGCCAGGAATATCTCCTCGTCGAAAGCTCCGATAGACCAGCCAACCGCCTTAGCCTTTCCACCTCCAGAGCGTCGTTGACTGCTTCCCCGCTTCCCAATGTGGAGGAAGATGGCCTGGTGGTCACTGTGGGTGTAGTGCTCACTCACTTGCCAAGCCATCCCCCTCACCAGTGAAGTGCTAACAAATGTCAGGTCAACGATCGAACCCAACCCTCTTCCTCGAAAGGTGGGCACGCATCCAACGTTGGCCAGCACGATGTCCAGCTCCGCAAATGACTCCAATAGAATTTGACCTCTGGTGTTCGTCGATCGGCTTCCCCAGTCCAGGGCCCACGCGTTGAAATCGCCCGCAATGATTTTAGGGCTGCGGTCTCTAGCATCCAACACCAGACTGTCTAACATCTCCTCATATTGTGCTAAGGTTGCACTAGGAGGAGCGTAGCAGCTGTAAATATGGACACCGTTGACCTTCGTCCTTATAAAACCGGCTGCCGGGGGGGCCATGACTTCCTGAATGGCCTGTCTTCCGCACGCCCAGATTGCGGCGTTGCCAGACGCATCCACCGCCCAAGTCGCACCGCCGTAGTTTCTGTATGGCTCGCAAATAACCGCGACATCGACATTCGACTCTCGAATGGTTTGCGAGAGCAGGTCCTGAGCTGCCTCACAGTGATTGAGATTGATTTGTAGCAATCTCATTTTCCTGTGCGGTTTAGCTCCCTCCTATATACCGGACATCTGCTGCTTCCCGCAATATGTCGGCCGTCCACGCCCTCTTTCCCACTGCATAACATACACCGATTCCGCCGGCAAACTAATAATAGCGGTCTGTGTGCCACCATATGCCTTCTTCATCCTTTTTATGGCACTTTGGTCTATATCGCCAAGGTTGAACTGCTGCTTTAGCGCAGCACAGATGTCCTCCCGTGAGGTGACTTCATCTAGGTCCTTGCACTCAACCACTATCTCCTGTTTCCGAGCTCTTACCTCAGCTTCCTCTCCAAGTACACTTTCCACCTTCCCGCGGAAGTTATCGGCCGACTTGTCGGCGGATTTACTTAACTCCAGCATCAGATCCCCTTTCTGTGTTCGCCTAATACGGCTCACGTTATCCCCCAAATCCTTCAATTCCGGGTCTGACTTCACCTTTCGGAGGATGTCGGCATAGGACATATTTCCCTTCTTGGAAATAATTATTATTTCCGGGCGGAGCTTCTTTTTGTTGTTTTTCCTCTTGTTGCTCACCTTAGTCCATTGTTCGGGCCTCCGGGCGTTGGTTTCTTCCACTTTTGTAGGTGTTGTGGCTGCAATCGTGAGATTACCGACTTTCGCGGGTACTCTCGCCGACTCCGCCTTCTTTGGTGAAGAGGCTTTTTTCTTCTTCGGGGCTTGCTGTGGTCCAAGAGGCTCGCTGGTACCGTCTCTAGCCCGTTTTCCTGTCTTCCCGCCTGCTTTATCACGGGGAGGCGTCACCTGCGTTTCCCTTGTGACCTTGCCAACTGACGCTTGGGAATTCTTTTCTTCGAGTGCCCTGATATAAGACAATTTAATGCCTCTTATCAAGGCTCGAATATTTTGATGGATATTCCGCCTCTCCTTGATGAACTCACACAGTTCATTTATTCGTTCCCCAAGTGTAACGAACGCCATTCCGGTATGTTCTCGTTTGCTTTCGCGCCTTGCGCCACAAGGAATGATCTCGATTAAGGGACTATTCGTATTTCTTTCAGAGTCCCGCGACGAATCTCGACTACCAAAAAGAACCATTGTTCTCGGTGGTGATCTCCCAAGCTTCGAACTCCTCCTAAAGGGATCCGGTGTGGACCTAATTTCCAATCCACCATTATCTCTTGTAGCATTAGATGCCACAGTAGCCAAGTTTCCCACTACTGAGGCACTGCGGTCGTTGGATATCGACGGCCGGGAGCCCGCTTGCTCACTCCCAAAAACCGCCGGCACTGGGTTTCCGAAGCCCTGCACCGTAAAAAAACTACTTTTCTCCTCTTCCATATTTGGTTTAATTTCTGGGTGTCTTTCCCATAGCCAATTTTTATCCACGGGTGGGCGTTTACTTCCCACCTACCCGGCCTGCGCATAAGCATGCCCATACACGCACATCTCCGGATGCGTGCATATGCATGCCCATGACACATTCGCCGAGCATTCCCTTATCCGCACGAAGGGACGCGCCTGATGGGAGATTTGGCAACTCCGCACAGGATGTTGATGAAGCTTGCTAGTAGTATAATGGTACTCAATATCTTCTTCTTTTTCTTCAGCCTTTGTCCAGTTCACAGGCGGGGTCGGCAAGTCGTGATCGGTTTCGCCATTTGGCTCTATCGAAATGCTTGATTTGGGTGCAATCTCGAGGCTTTTAAATCTCCATCCAGCGTATCAAGCCACCGTTGTTTAGGCCTGCCTTTTGGTCGTTTACCATCGACTTCGATTTTCAGACCAATCTTGGCAAGTGAATTCTCGTTAGCACGAATTGCGTGACCATACCATCGAAGACGCCTCTCCAGCAACTTTTCTACGATCAGTGCAACCCCATAACGATCGCGGATATCCTCATTTCGGATGTGATCAAAACGTGTTACGCTACTAGTCCAACGTAACATCTTCGTTTCCATTAGCGCAATACGCCGCTCATTGTTTTTTATAGTTGGCCAACACTCAGAACCCTAGACAGGACGGACAATATTCCGGTAAATTTTCGATTTGAGACATTCGTTGATACGTCGATCACAAAGAACAGCAGTTGTGGAACGCCACTTCATCCAGCTTGCGTTAATGCGTGAAGCAATTTCATAAGGTAGTTCTCCATTGGCTGATAGCGTTGTTTCGAGGTATTTAAATTGCTCAGTTCTGGGCAGATCACTGCCAATTCATATACGTGCATTTGTATATGTACAGTATTCGATAAGAGACAATATGTGTTTGTTTAGGGGTATATATGACTGTAAGATATACATACATGTATCTTGGAGGTTGGACAAATATAAAGGAATATTTTGCATTTTGAATTAAAATAAGATGAAGACAAAACGTGTATTCCAGAAGATTCGAGCTTCTGGTATTCCGACTTGTTTGTATCAGTTTTTGGTAAACTTCTTTAAACTTGCTAATAATTGCTGATAACAATATTAGCGATATAGTACTTTATAGGTAAAGTCATTCGTGTTAATTCATGCATGGCGTAGGGTGAAGCCATAGCTACGCGTATAGTTCGCGGTCATCTGAAATGCACACTTTCTCTACTGTTCTGCGCCATGTGCTCCCGGGGCGACCCACTCGTCGGCTATCTTGAGAGAGTGGATTCACTGGATTGCATAACCAGTAATGCAATTGCTGCGCTTCCTTACAGTGTGACCTAGCGACTGCCTGTGCGCCGCCCAAGTTATTCGTTTGTAATAATATCAGGGCACCCTAATGATACGACTCAGACAGGTGATGACGAAAGGTTGGAGGTTTTGAGTAGTAGTGGGGGTCACTTTCCATGTGGGGGTAGCACATGTCAATACAGAAAGAACACTTGCAACAAATGAACTAATAATCAAAATTGAGCACAAAGATGTTCTCAACCGTACAACTCATACGCATTTTCTAACCATGTTCGCAACAGGCGTATCTAGCTGTGATTGTATGAATACATGAAGGGTTTGCATTTTAGAAAGAAAACAAGTCGGAATACCGGAAGCTCGTGCTTCGGGTATAAAGGTTTTGTGTTCATCTTATCTAGGAAATTTCAACGCACATTTTTCTATCCGTATATAACTACAAATTCAACATAATCTCTCACATTTTTCCAAACTATGAGACATACGTACATATTACAGCCATAGATATTCCGCTCACCCTAAACAAACAAACTGTCTATTTCCGAATACTGTACATATATATGCACGTATATAAAGGGATCGTACCCATATTTCCGATTAACTTCTTATATCTATTTGAATTAGGCACTACCCGCAAAGTTCATTAGCACGCATATATTATATACCTACACACACACATGTCTGGTTGACAAATAACTAAAAAACTAAAACAAAATAAATTCTCTGGGATCCAATTCATAAGAACTCATTTCGTTGTGGTATTGACGAATTGACATGTGATGATGACGTCATGCAGGTTGTAGAGTGCACGAAATTCACAAAAAAATGTGAAGTTTCACCCCCTATAACTTTGTTAATGATAGTTGGATTTTCTTCAAACTTGACCAAACTGTGCATTATGTTCTTCATTATACGCATGCCAAATTTTTTACTTCTGGGATGAACATAAGGGGGGTGCCGGGTAAATTTCTAAAATGTGGAAATATACTATTATTAACTTTATTTGTGCAGATATCGGAACCGGATATATTTTGAGGCCTAAATTTCGTAGAGATGCACCACTGTGATTTTTTTCAGATTTTTCGGTTGTATAAATTCTGAGAACGATTCCTGTTACACTTTTTGGGGGTCATATTTTGAGCCCTCACTCCCCTATGTTTCACCCAACATCAAATATGGAACCAGTTTCGAAAAGTACTAATTGAGACCTTTCATGTGATACCCCACATGGCTACATTCTGTAAAAAAAAAATTTACACCTTTACGGTTTCTTACCAGGGCAGAGGCAAACCATCAGACGCTGCCTCACCTTTGCCCTGGGAGCTGCGTGATCGTAGCGGCTCGCAGATGTTGAGTGCTGTTTTAAATTTGTTTGTAGGTACAATGTATAATGGCTTCCCAAAGGTATATTTGTAATGTTTAAAAAAATTAATACTTTCAAGGTCAAATAACGCAAAATCAGCATGTTTTGTGGAAAATGATCTAAAGCTTTTTTAAAATGCTTAAAAAGGCCTCTAAAATGAGGTATGATCGAATTCAGCATATAATTTAATGTAATGAATTTTTTAAATAAAAATCAATGAAAACAAAACCTGGTTTTCTGAAATAAAATGAAAGTAAGCCGAATCCCTTGAGAATCTACCGTATTTAACCCCTTGCAATAAATTCTGAAAATTAGGTGAATATAAAGTGTGTAGTTTCAGCGAAAAGTGTGATTTACCCCAAAACTTTTTATTTCATTTTTAAACGAAAAAATTATATTTTTTTAAAAAATATTTCAAAATTTAAAAAAAAAGATAGTACAAAACCATTTAGCATGTGACTTGCGGTTTTGTCCAGGGCGGAGGCAACTCATCAGACGCTGCCTCACCTCTGCCCTGGGGGCATCATGACCGAAGTGGTTATAAGTTGGCATTTGCTCCCTTATATGAATTCAAAAACACGACATGTGTATGAATGCCCAAGGATTAGGGTTCCGTGGACCACAACCGAGGAAGTATGCTGCTTTCCAACTGGTGCGGCCCGCCTTTGAGTGGATGGCGGACTTAGAAATCCCTCGATTCTCAACAAAATCAAGTTAGCAGTTTTTCACTATCATTTTTGTTTAATTTATTAAATATCTCAATTTTAGAAAAATCACATTTTTTTTTCAAAACTACACACTCCATATCCACAAAATTTTGAGAATTTATTGCGATTTTTTTTCAAAACTACACACTCCATATCCAATAAAATTTTGAGAATTTATTGCGAAGGGTCAAATACAGTAGATTCTCAAGGGATTCGGCTTACTTTCAATTTATGTAAGGTTTTGTTTTTATTGATTTTTATATCGAAAATTAAGGTAATTATGTTATTTTGATCATAGCTCCGTTACTATTTATCCCGCTGACTTCCATCATATCTCATTTTAAAGGACTTTAAAAGAGCTTTAGATCAATTTTAAAAATTACTGATTTTGCGTTATTTGACCTTGAAAGTACTAATTTTTTTACACATTACGAATTTAGGTTTGACGAGCTATAACTTTCTACATATTGTACCTACAAAAAATAAAAAGATCCATTCTTTTTCTGATTTAATACACTTTGTTTCTGCTCAATATCACCCCAAATTTCATATCAATCGGTCTTGACTAAAATAATTCGGAGGTTGCACCCGATTTTCGACTTTAATGATTGGACTAATACGGATTGTAAGCTCCATCAAGAGCATCATTCCCGTGCGGAGCCGAATGAATCCTCCTCCTCCACTGTGGAATTCAGGAGTTCAGATTAAAACTGCAACTTTGGAATCCAAAGTGTCTTCTGAAAATGTTATGTATTTTCCTCAGCTGTTCCAAGCAATTGAAAATCATATACTGGATTAAAATATGAAAACTGACATACAAATTCATTTCCAAGCTCTGGAGGACAAATTTCGCCGATACTATCGAGACATCGATTCAGAATCACCAATATGACACATGACAAAAAATCCAGTTGTTGGTGATGTGTTACAATTACCAGAAGAATTTCTAGAAATAAAGGTTGATTCCCTCTCTTGACATTGGAGAAATTGGGCCCGAAATTTTCACCACCGTTCACATAAGTTCACTTTATCTGATGATGACGTCGTTTATGGGTGCCATAAATTTACATGAAATTCAAAATTTGGCCTCCTATAACTTTGTTAACAATAGTCGGATTGCCTTCAAACTTTTCAGGATTATGCTGGCGTCTAATTTTGTACTCCTAGGATGATCTTAAGGAGGACTTTCCGGTATATTTCCAAAACATAATTACAATACTATTATCAATTTTATTTGTGCAGATATCGGAATAGGATGTATTTTGAGGCCTAGATTTCATCTAGTTGCATCACTGTAATTTTTTCAGATTTTTTGGTTGGATGGATTCTGAGAACGGTTTCACTTTTTGGAGCAGCCATTTTATGTCCTTTCTTCCCTATGTTTCAACCAATATCCGAAAAAGATCAGTTTCCAAAAGTACTAATTGAGTCCTTTCTTAAAATTCAACAAAAAATAGCGCCACTCGCTGCATGTAAAGGGACACACAGACTACCATAGACCATATTCCCACCAAATTTCGTAACAATCGGTTCAGCCATTTCTGAGTAAATCAGGTGTGACAGACAAACAGACAAAGACAGAAAGACAGATAAAGAACAGATTTTAATAAAGTTTTGTGTTTTGTTTTTTTTTATGTTAAAAAAGTGGGCTCTTTTAATAAAAGGTGCGTTATTGGTGAGGAGCTCCGTTTGTAGTAATAACCAAAAATTTAAGCAGGGGTGACGGGTTCAATTTTTGTACAAAAAAAATTTTATTATTGATTTCGCTTTAAAATACATTTGAAAATATATGGTAAAAATATGAAAGTCATATTCGATTTTAAAAATTAGTAGTCAGTGTATATAGTGCGGCAGGTCAAAGTCGCATTTAGAGCTTCTTATTTCTCGTATCCTGCCTTCTCTTCAAAACTTCTGCTTTATATGGCTATATTACGCATTCTCGTTTTGTTAGCATGTTGTACAAATAGAAGGGAACACTTTGGAAACTGGTTTTAGCGGTTATGATTTGAAATCTCCAAAAACCGCCAGTATTTTTTCAGAATAAAAATTCGAAATTATTAACGTAAATACATAATCTTGTTTCAGACGAGAAGTACTAATATGTAGAATAATGTGTAAAAATTTCAGCTCGATCGGTTCAACAGAAATTTAGTTGAAAAAATGCGAGAAAGGTCTTTAAAATTTTGGGTTTTTATGAAAAATTTCCACTAGACGTTATTTCTTAAAGGGGGTTCATAGTCAATATTCCAAAAACATGGTAATATACTGTTATTAACTTAATTTGAGTAGATATCGATATGGAGAGTATTTTGAGGCCTGGGTTCTGTATAAATTATTTTTTTCAGATTTATCGATTGATTTCTGTGAATGGATACGTTAAAAGAATTATTACTTTCGATCCGAAAAGGCGATTTCAGCATGAAAAGTAAGTATTGGATGGGTAATCTGCCGGCTACGTGAACGTGGTCATAAAAACACTTTAAGTGCTGGCCCTTTGGCCACATAAGCTATCCCAAGCTCCTAAGACATACCCAATCTGTCCCGCAAATGTGGGGATCAAGGCCATTTTCCCAAAGACTGCAACGGAAAATGAAAATGCGTTTTTTATATGAGAACCAAAAATACCAACAGCGACCACCTTGCAAGAAGCAGTAAATGGCCAGTATTCAGAAAGGTCTTCATAGCTAAGTGCAAATGAAGTTTATGCAATTAAGTTTGAATTACTGTCGAGCGGCCCAAGACTTGCTCTCCCAGGGCGTGTTCGAAAGCAATGTGGATATAAGTATTGTGTGCAAACAATACAAAAATCAGTATAATGGAGTATGGATAGCAGGCAAAAACACCAAGTTAGCCATCTGGAGCTGTGGAAGTCGAGCTATAGAAGAACTGAAGAAACACCCGAAGGATGGATTCACACATGCCATAATAGGAGGTATATAGGTATATCTACAGCATCGAGCTTTAGATTAAATGAATTCACGTTATTGCTGGAAAAACTATCCTTCGATGCTAGCCGCTAAAATACAAAAATAATAGCCGGTGACTCCAACACATGGGCAGAAGAATGGGGAAGCAGAGAAACAAATGCCAGAGGACGAATATTGATAGAGCCATTTTCACACCTGAATGTGGTACTTATGAATTCTTGAGGAATCAGCACGTTTCAGAGGGGCTATCAACTTCCGAACGTCGCATAGGAATAATATGAAACCAACAAACAGGACAACAATGAGCTGGGTAACCAACAAATTTGACCCGGACAATGGAAACTACAAAAGTTGATAGTCATTCCTAAGTCAGGAAACCATTGAGTGACCCCTCCCTATATAGACCGATATGTTTGATCAACACCATTGCAAAACTATTCGACCGAATGATATGCAATCGGTTGCTCCTAATTGCAGAAAAGGAAGGAGGCCGATCTGACAAGCAAAGTCGAGATTTCGTAAGGCGAGATCAACCGTCGATGCAATGAGTTTGATAATTGATCTGGTACAGGCTGTAATAGAAGAAAGTAAATGCTATGCAGTAGTAACATTAGATGCGAAAAATACGTTCAACTGTGCAAAATGGAAAAAAGTCATCGAGGCACTAATGAAACTACAGTCCATGTTATAATGAGGTTTGACGAGATGAGGGCTGGGGTTCTTAGTTCGCAAATATTATCTCCCTGTCAGGACACAGAGGCTGTACTCACGTGCCTAGACTCAATATTCAAAAAAAAACTAAAACACCTCGCGGTAAACTAATCTAGTAGAAACGTAAAGTCTGAAGGGGATGCTACCATCAACAATTTTGTCACTAAAGTAGCTTAACTGTCAAACGGCAAAACAATTCTATTCAAATGAAAGAATTTGTTTTAAAATGCCTATTTACGAAAAAATACCATCACACAAGAAAGAAGGTTATGATGAAGTCATAATATACATTTAAAAATGTTAACCGTAGTAATGAATAATAAAATTAACATAATATTCATGCCCATAACAATAAGGGGAAAATAATATGTTCTTCTTCTCATTAAGTAATCATATCGAAACTATTTTCTTTTCTCTGGTTTTAAAAAAAAAATTCTCAAGATTTGCTACTATGTCTACAAAAAACAGTTTTGTACCTAGTCTAATTTCCAACAATAAAATAAATTCGGCGGCCAAAGGTTAGTATAGGTCCCAGGGCGAAACGTGGGTTTGTACCCACGATGGAGCATAAAACCTGGGAAATGCCTACTGAACCAACACCAACAGCTCTACTACTAAACCCTATCTCCAACTCGACGTGTTGATCGCTGGGAGCTCTTTCTTAACGAAAAACTGCAGACGGAGAAGGATGAAGCCGAGTCTCCCGCACCTAAAAACAGGACAAAATGGACCAACTGGTCCTCTAGCTTGGGGGTTGAGTAGCGCTGACAACCCTACACGGAAAACCAAAGTTACGAAGCCACGAAAAGAGCCTCAGACTGGATGGATATCAAAATGACGAACACGGCAACGACAACAGTATAACGATTTGTGCATTTTTTCATGGAATGTGCGCTCCCTGTACAGATCGAATGCTGCTGAGCATTCCTAATATAGGGCTGATGTATTATTATTATTCTGTTAAAGGAAAGTCGCACCGCGTCCTTGAAGAACTATTGTGCCCCTTTTACTGGTTATAGTGTACCTATTGATCATAGTATCTCAAGCAGGCCTGTAACCGTTAGGAACTTTAGTATGTTCCCTACTTCTAGATGTTTCAGCTTTGCATCTGGTATTAAGTGTTCTCCCAGATGTCTCGACCTACTTTGCACAAGTGCCGGACACTGTCCCAGGACGTGTATAGAGGTTTCGTCCTCCTCCTCACAAAACTTACAGGCAGTGTCCGTAGGTATCCCTAGCTTCCCTAGGTGATAGTTCAGCCGACAATGACCAGTGAGAATTCCCACTATGATTCGGCTGATGTAACAGCGTTGCAAAAGTTGCGGTGGACAGGGACTGGTTTCCTGGAGAAGAGTCAGTACACCATATATTATAGTGGCAATCCAGTAAACCATGTTTTCGGAGTAGGTTTCTTAGTCGGCCAAAAAATGAAACCTACTGTTATCGGCTTTAAAAATATAAGCGAAAGGTACTCTGCGTTTGCGAGGCAAATTTAGAAATATTAGCCTCATAAACGTTCACACCCCTACAGAGGAGACTGCAGAGTCGGAGAAGGATACGTTCTACTAGGCAGTTGAGCAGACCCTCGAAGCCTGTCCCGAGTATGATATCAAAATCATACTTGGAGATTTCAACAGTCAAGTAGGGACGGAGCCCGTATTCAGGCGGTACGTTGGCTCCCATAGCTTATATAAGGATACCAATGATAACAGACTGTGGATTATCCAGTTAGCATTGTCACCCGAAATGGTGGTTGGAAGTAGCTGATTTACGTGGAAAGTGGTCCACAAACATACGTTGGCCTCTCCAGACGGGAACACTTCTAACCAAATTAACCACGTGTTGATCAAACACCGCTATCTCTCAGCCTTGATGAATGTCAAAACGTATAGGGGGGCCAATATAAACTCGGACGGAGACAAGTAGGATCACTCTCAAGACCGTTCAACATCAACAACGGTCTAAAACAAGGGATGGCCTATCATGCGCCTTCTTTAACCTGACCCTGGAGAAAGGGACTCGTGATGCGGATGTAAATGCGAGAGGCACTATCCTCTTCAAGTCCACCCAAATGCTGGCCTACGCTGACAATATTCACATCATGGGAAGAACAACCCGATTGATTGATTGTAGTGATTGTAGTTCCAGCAGCGACATATCAGCACACAGCCGTCATGCAATCTTATCATTGATTTGAGATAGAATTCCCGGAGTTGCTGGAGAGCCAGGGAATGCCTGGTCTATGCAAAGGATCCATATCTGTAAATTCTATACGCGCTCTTTGGAATTCATCCCGAACCTCAGCGGAAACCTCAGCTGGACGGTGGAGAACAGTGCTTCGGCGAGTACTGAAAGTGTTATCTGCAATGCGGCGTGGTGGTCGAACACGCTCCCTGATGGTGGCCAGGATTGTGTCGCTGCGAGTAATAAAGCGGTACCGGTTTGCCACTCGCTGCACAGTCACGTGTGCGAATTGCGGGAAATGCTAGACGAATCTCTGGTGCAACAAGGGGCGGTAAGATTTTGTACCCGCCCCCGCCGTTATTTCGTAGTAGGAGTAGATGATGAAGAGGTTCATTTCTTCAGTCCACTTCATCCGCTGCCTACGTGAACCTACTGAAGTGGTCGCCACAGATTGTGCCGAAACAGCTCTGGAGATAGCTTCCTCAGTGAGTAATCTGCAAGACTGCAAAGTTCCCGCACTTTCCTCACCTACCCCCTGAAATGCTGCGGTGGCGTACAGCCATTCAGACTGAAGCTATCCATCCCTCCTCCTTTCACAACCGGGCTTGGGACCGGCTTCGGCGGAGTTCTATGTATATTATTATTATTCATTATTATTATTCACGCACAATATAGAGATTTACTGCAATTATCCTTGGGGGGTTACTTCGATCGAGAAAACAATAACTGTTAAAAATCTCCCCTTTGCTTGTCCATAAAATAAAATATTCCGAAAATTTCTTTAAACCGCTTGTACATTTTGAAAACGCCTGTACTAATAGAAAGACAAATGTAAAAATCGATGCGATTATGGGACACATACACAAATTGTTTGAATTGTTACCAAGCAGCGAATATTATTTTTATTTATTTGAGAACTGGAACTTGTGATCTCTTATTATATTTATTTAATTTGGGTTTTTTATTTGTCTTATTTTTAATTTTTTTTGTGTTCTTAAGATTAAAGTCGTTATCAATGTTTTTTTATTTATCCCCTTTTCTTTTAAAATTTTTCCTTTTTATTTTTTGTGAAGCGTTTGGATTATTTATGCTTTTATTGCAATGCTTTCATTTTAATTTCATTTATTTCTATTTATTTTAAGTTTTTATTAAGCTCCTTTAGTTTTACTTTTTCTGTTCTTATATATTTTTATTGGCCGCTGCATGAAGTTTAAGTTTCTTCCTTTTTGGAATGGATTATAAAAATGAAGACGATTTAATCTCGTTTTGATTTGGGAAATTTTCCTCCTCCTCCTCCTCTTGTAACCCGCAAATCTCATTCTAATTAGGGGCAGTCTCTAATATGATGGCCTGAGGATGCCAAGGCAGTGAGGGAACCTCAAAGGCGGCGCCTAGTCGCACATCTGAGACCCGAAAATTATCGATTCGGCGGGCTTTCTAAGTGTTTCTATAACTTCCTAAAACCATTGTAATCTTGAGGAAGCATAACTCGCAAGCAATTTCAACCAATAAAATATAGAAAAGTTTATTCAAACCATCTCAAGCCAAAGAGAGTCCATTTCTGCGATTCGGTATAAGGGCGAATTAGGCAAAGTCCTTACTTGACTAGAAATATTGTATTTAGAGATAAAGATCCTTTTAACCAAGAAAGAATTTTTAATTACCCCAAGAAGCTTTGAATTGAATCGTGTAACATAAAACCGATGGAATCTAAAAGCTGGGGCAGGCATTATTTGAGACTTATATTCTTCCAAGCCGATTGACAGGTGCGGAATGTCCCGCTCGATCTATTACAAAATATGCCACTTAACAGAAGGAGCAAGATGTGGTTTCACCAGGATGGGGCGCTTCCGCTTAATTTCAGGGGCATTACATCCTCTTACATATCGTTAATGGTGTTATAGGCCCGTAAAATGTCCTGCAAAATCGCATGATTTAAATCTTTCTAAAATAAGTTATGCTGCTGCAAAGATATCAACGAGAGTATTATTAAAAGCAATACAAGCAACATTTTGGGAAAAAAAAATTCTCCTATTGTTTAACAATGGACAGTGGTCACTTCCAACATTTTCATAAAAAAATCAAATGAAAACACTTGAAATACAAGGCCTTTTAATTCGCATTCATCAAAGTGTATATACAGGGTGTGGCAACATAACTTCCTTTTTAAGGTTTTGTGTGAAACAAAACCTTATTAGAATCGATTCGATGTCTGTCTGTCCGTCTGTCTGTCTGTCTGTCTGTCACAGCCGATTTATTCGGAAACGGCTAAACCCATTGTCACGAAACTTAGTAAGAGTATGTGATCTGCCGTTACATGCAACAACTGACGCCATTTTGTGTTAAGTTTAAGGGGGGCTCCCCATACATGTGAAAGGAGGGTGCAAAATTTTTTTTCACAGAATGTAGCCATGTGGGGTATCAAATGAAAGGTCTCAGTTAGTACTTTTCGAAACTGATTCAATATTTGATATTAGGTGAAACATAGGGGAGTGAGGGCTCAAAATATGACCATCAAAAAGTGTAACGGGTCTCGTTCTCAGAACCGATCCAACCGAAAAATCTGAAAAAAATCGCAGTGGTGCATCTCTACGAAATCTAGGCCTCAAAATACATTCGGTTCCGATATCTGCACAAATAAAGTTAATAATAGTATATTTCCACATTTTACAAATTTACTCTGCACCCCGCTTATGTTCATCCCAGAAGTACAAAATTTGACATACGTATAATGAAGAACATAATGCACAATTTGGTCAAGTTTGAAGAAAATCCAGCCATTATTAACAAAGTTATAGGGGGTAAAACTTTACAATTTTTTGTGATTTTCGTGCACTCTACAACCTGCATGACGTCATCATCACATATCAATTCGTCAATACGACAACGAAGTACGTTCGTATAAATTGGGTGGAAAAGAATTATTTTGATTTAGTTTTTTAGTCATTTGTATATGGATATCAATTACTCCAACTAGACATGTGTGTATGCAGGTATATAGTATATGCGTGCTAATGGACTTTGCGGGTAGTGCCTAATTCAGATAGATATAAGAAAAATCGGAAATATGGGTACGATCAATTTATGTGTACAGTATTCGAAAATTGGCAGTTTGTTTGTTGAGGGTGAGCGTAACATCTACGGCTGCAATATGTACGTATGTCTCGTAGGTTTGTAGCTGTATACGGATAGAAAAATGTGCGTTGAAATTTCTTAGATAAGATGAACACAAAACCTTTATACCCGAAGCGCGAGCTTCCGGTATTCCGACTTGTTTAAAATGCGCGCCACTCAGTTAGTTGATGTCATAGCGGAGCGCTAGTGGTCTCGTTCAAGAGAGGATACTGTAAAGTTGGAATAGTGAGCAGCGTGCCTTTGCCGTTGAGGTTTACTTTTCAAGCGGATGTCCGGTTATTGCAACACAGCGTGCATTTCGGAATCGCTTTAATTTAGCCCCGTTGGCTCCCGTCCCAGACCGCAAATCAATTGTTACATGGGTCACTACATTCAGACAAACTGCAAGTGCGACAAAAGGATGAACTGGAGTCCCTCGGCCCGTTAGATCACCTGAGAACATTGAAGGAGTACGCTCTCACTCCTTCATCAATGGTGCGATCGCCACGGCGTTCTGCGCGCAAACACGCATCTGCCCTTGGACTATCCGATCGTTCTGTGAGAAGAATTCTTCGTGATGATCTTCATTTTCATTCCTAGAAGATGGCGATAGTGCAGGAACTTTCAGAACGTCACTTCAATTCTCGGATGAACGCGTGTGAGCTTCTTCTTAATGTCGTTCCCGAGGGTGCTATTGTTTTTTTTAGCGATGAAGCCCATTTTCATTTGTGTGGGTTGGTTAACAAACAAAACATGCGCTACTGGGCTGAAACCAACCCTCGAGAATTGCATCAAAAGCTTTTGCATTCACCCAAAGTCACAGTGTGGTGCGCAATTTCCTCAGCTGGAATTATTGGTCCCTGGTTTTTTGAGGAAAATGAGGTTACAGTGACAGTGAATTCGGACCGGTATGTAAACATGCTACAGAATTTTTTTTTCCCACGGCTAGAAAATTTGGATTTGGGGGACACTTGGTTCCAACAAGATGGTGCAACAGCACACACTTCAAGAGCATCGATGGCTGTTTTGAGGGAACACTTTCCAGAGCGCCTTATCTCAATTAGAGGCGATTTGGAATGGCGGGCACGCTCTCCCGATCTGTCCCCTTGTGATTTTTTTCTATGGGGTTTTTTGAAATCCCGTGTTTATGTGAACCGTCCAAGAACCCCACAAGATTTGAAGACCAACATCCAAGAAGAAATTGCCAACATAACACATGCTATGCTAACAAGAGTCATGACAAAGGCCAAAAATCGGTTTACGCAATATATGGAGAATGGGGGACGTCACCCAACAGATTTGATCTTCAAAACAATGTAAATAAAAACTTTAGACATGCACCTACATTATAAAAAATAAACAAATATTTTCCAATGCATACAATAGTTTTTATTGAGTTTTGAAAAAAGGAAGTTATGCTGCCGCACCCTGTATTATTATCATATTATTTTGGCTCTTGGAAATTATTTTTTTTTTTCATATTTATGGTTTATGCCACTAATTGTGTAATTATTATGAAATGATGATACGAAAATTTTATTATGACAAAACGAAGATTCACTTTCTTTTAAAAAATTTAGTACATTGCGGATGTTTATTCAAAAAATTGGGTTAACCCGCAAAATTTCCGGTGCGAGAAACCCAATTTTTGCAGTTGGAAAGCTTTTGCTTCTACGCAACTTATTCTATTTTCACAAGGCAACGTTAGTCTTCCAGAGTGAACGTTTATTCCAATGCTCTAGCTATCGTGGGTTTTGGATTATTATGATTTTAGTGGTGCAAAGGCTGCAATTTTTGAAGCTTTGTGTGAAACAAAACTTAATGAAAATCGATTGAATGTCTGTCTGTCCGTCTGTCTGAATGTCTGTCGGTCTTTCAACGAAATTTCTTCCGAAACAATTGGAGCAATCATCCCGAAATTTGTTGGGAATGCTTGGTCTGTGAATCGCTACACGTGCAATGGGCGCATCATTTTCTGTTAGATAAGCGTGTAGGGTATCAAATGAAAGGGCTCAATGAAAACTTTTCGAAAATGAAACGGCGGAAACACAGGGGTGTGAGGACTTAAAATGTGTTTTCTAAAAAGTGAAACAGGCCTCGATTTCAGGACCTATCCAATCGAAGAATTTGAACAAAATCGCTGTAATGCATCGATACAAAATTTAGGTCTCAAAATACAATATATCCCATTACGATATCTGCTCAAATAAAGTTAGTAATGGCATATAAAAAATTTACCTGGAAACTCCCTTCATTCTATAATAGAAATATGAAATTTGGCATCAGTATAAGTGATAACTTAAGACACAATTCCGGAAATGGAATGCAAATCAACTATTATTAACATATTATAGAAGGTCAACATTTTGTATTCTATGTGGATTCATTGTATTTCAATAGTTCTGGCCACCTACTAATGACGAGCCACACTAATTTGAGTAGCAACTCGCTCCGCTTTTCGGTAGATTCCGGGGTCAGGATACATGGTATATGTGGTAGTAGCTAAAACAATTCTAGGTGCAAACCTGGCGCTTTAGAACAATAATTGATACCCTTGTCGGGTTTTCAATTAAACAAAAATACGGTCAAATGCCACCTGTTGCCGGGTTCTTTCACGCTGCTCCTCAGGCCGGAAGGATGAGGCAGTACATATGTCTGAAAGTTTGGACATATATATGAAGGAATATTCTGGATGGTGGTCAAAGGGTAGTATAGGTCCCAGGGCGAAACGTGGATTGGTACCCACGATGGAGCATAAAACCTGGGAAATGCCTACTGAACGAACACCAAAAGCTCTACTACCAAACCCTATCTCCACCTCCACGTGGTGACCGCTGGGAGCTATTTCGTAACGAAGAGCTGCAGACGGAGAGGGATGAAGGCGAGTCTCCCGCACCTAAAAACAGGACAAACTGTACCAACCGGTCCTCCAGGTTGGGGGTTGGGTAGAGCTGACAACCCTACACGGAAAACCGATGTTACGGAGCCACGAAAGGAGCCTTGGACAGGATGGGCTTTACAACGACGAACCCGGCAACGACAACCGACTAACGATTTGCGCATTTTCTCATGGAACGTGCGCTCCCTGTACAGAGATAAAGCTGATGAGCAGTTAGCCGATACCTTGTCCCAATATATAACAGCGTTACAAGAGATGCGATGCACAGGGACCGGTTTCCTGGAGAAGAGTCGCTACACCATATATTATAGTCCCCATTCAATAAACCATGTGATCGGAGTAGGTTTCTTAGTCAGCGGAAAAATGAAATCTGCTGTTATCGGCTGTGAAAACATAAGCGAACGGCTATGCACTCTGCACTTGCGAGGCAAATTTAGAAATGCAAGCCTCATTAACGTTCACGCCCCTACAGAGGAGACAGTCGAGTCGGAGAAGGATAACTTCTAGGAGGCAGTTGAACGAACCCTCGAAGCCTGCCTCAGATATGATATTAAAATCGTACTTGGGGACTTTAACAGCCAAGTAGGCAAGGAGCCCGTATTCAGGCGATACGTTGACTTCCATAGCTTACACGAAAAAACAAATGATAACGGGCTGCGGATTATTCAATTAGCAGTGTCACACGAAATGGTTGTTGGAAGCACCTGGTTTGCGCGGAAAGTGGTCTACAAACATACATGGGCCTCTCCAGACGGGACCACTTTCAACCAAATTGACCACGTGTTGATCGAACGCCGCCACCTCTCAGCCTTGATGAATGTCAGAGCATATAGGGGGGGCCAATATAGACTCGGATCACTATCTCGTTGGCATGGTGCTCCGAACTCGAATAACAATACTACCTAGAATCCCCTCTGACAATCAGGTGAGAATGAACACTGAAGCCATCCACAGCACAACCCTCCGCGACAGCTATAAGAGGAAAATGGATGACGCAATAACCGCAGTCAACAGAGGACCTGGAGATGAAGCATCAACAAATGATCTTCACAACCACTTGAAGAACGTCATCATGGATACGGGCACAAGCATACTTGGCCCCAGTCGCAAAAAGAGTCGGAACGGCTGGTTTGACGATGAATGTAAGCTAGCAACAGAACGGAAGAATGCCGCATACCGAGTAATGTTGCATTCTCAAAGAACGCGGGCACGCGCAGAGACTTATCACGAACTCCGTCGAGCAGAGAAGCGACTTCACAGACGGAAAAAGGAAGCCTGGGAGAACCAACAAGTCTGTGAGCTAGAAAAGTACAGGGAGCAACCGCACCGGACGTGGAAGTTTTACCAACAAGTCAGCAGGATGAAGCCTTATACACCTCGATGCTCATCCTGCCGAGACAAAGAGGAAAATCTGATTTCCGTCAGAATGGGCATATTGGAGCGATGGGTTGAGTACTTTGATGAGCTACTGAACAACCAGAACCTCGGTGAGTTGGAGGTCCCGCCAACTGAAGACGACGGACAAATACCGCCACCACCAAGTTTAGGAGAAACAGTCCGTGCAATTCATCGGCTAAAAAATCATAAGTCACCAGGAGCCGATGGAATTACAGCCGAATTGGTTAAATATGGAGGCGACCAGTTACACCAAGTGGTCCATCAACTTGTGCTCAAGGTATGGGACTGCGAATCAATGCCTGACGATTGGCAACGAGGCATTATCTGTCTCATACATAAAAAGGGAGATATCACACAGTGCGCAATTATAGAGGTATCACGTTGCTGAGTACCATCTATAAGATATTCTGCGCTATTTTACTAGGCCGGATAGTCCCATACGCCCAGAACATCATTGGCCCATACCAAAGAGGCTTCACTCCAGGCAAATCAGCAACAGATCAGATTTTCTCTGTGCTGCAAGCGATGAAAAAACTGTTTGGAATATGGACAACAGTTGCACCATCTATTCATCGACTTTAAAGCCGCCTATGATAGTATAGCCAGGGTAATTCGGTATCCCCACGAAATTAATAAGACCGACTAGGCTGACCCTGACCAATGTGCGAGGCCAGATAAAAGCAGCAGGATCACTCTCAAGATCTTTCGACATCAACAACGGTTTACGACAAGGGGATGCCCTATCATGCGTCCTCTTTAACCTGGCTCTCGAGAAAGTGATCCGTGATGCTCGGGTAAATGCAAGAGGTACGATCCTCTTTAAGTCCACCCAACTACTGGCCTATGCGTACGATATCGACATCATGGGAAGAACGATCCGAGACGTACAAACTGCCTTCATCCAGATCGAGCAGGCGGCGCGAGATCTTGGGCTGCACATCAATGAAGGCAAGACAAAATACATGGTGGCAACGTCAGCACCGAAGACGAATCAACCAACAACATCAAACCACACTGGTCAAACACGAAGAAGAATAAGGATAGGAGAATACAACTTTGAGACCGTTGACAATTTCTCCTATACAGGGTCGAAAATCACAACCGATAACAGCTACGATGATGAAATCAGCGCACGGTTGTTGTCAGCCAACAGAGCCTACTTCAGCATACAAAAACTATTCCGCTCGAAACGTCTCACCATAGGGTCAAAGCTCTTATTGTACAAGGCCATGATCTTGCCAGTCCTCATGTATTCCTAGGACACTTGAATTCATAGCAAGAAAAATTGCGAACTCTTGGCCGCGTTCGAGAGAAGAATCCTCCGAAGAATTTTTGGCCCCCTACATGAGGATGGACGATTCCGTAGCCTAGACAATGACGAAATCTATGAGCGATATCGTGACCGTTCGGTTGTGGATAAAATCCGACTCAATAGGTTACGGTGGGCCGGTCACTTAATCCGTATGGATGAGGATGATCCCGACCGGCTGCCAAAAGGTTATGTAGTCAAAAAAAAAACAAGTCGGAATACCGGAAGCTCGCGCTTCGGATATAAAGGTTTTGTGTTCGTCTTATGTAAGAAATTTCAACGCACATTTTTCTACCCCTATATAGCTACAAATCCAACATAATCCTTCATATTTTTCCAAACTACGAGACATACGTACATATTACAGCCATAGATATTACGCTCATCCTAAACAAAAAACTGTCTATTTCCGAATACTGTACACATATATGCACCTATATAAATTGATCGTAACCATATTTTCGATTTATTTTGTGCACAAAAGCATTCATATGTACCTATATATAATAGTACGTATATTAAATACCGCTGGTTTAATGTACAAATATCAGAATTAGATACTACCCGCAAACTCCATTAGCACGCATATACTATATACTTACATACATACATCTCTGTTTGAAGTAATTGTGACTAAAAAACTAAAACAAAATAATTCTTTGCGACCCCATTCATAAGATGAAATGATATGTAATGATGACGTCATAGAGGTTGTAGAGTGCACGAAATTCACCAAAAATGGCACAGTTTCACACCCTACAACTTTGTTAATAATAGTTTGATTTTCTTCAAACTTGACGAACTTGTGCATTATGGTCTTCGTTATACTCATGCTAAATTTTGTAATTCTAAGATGAACATAAGGGGGGTTGCCGAGTAAATTTCTAAAATGAAGAAATATACTATTATTATCTTTATTTGTGCAGATATCGGAACCGGATATATTTTGGGGCCATGATTTTGTGGAGATGCGCCACTGTGATTTTTTTCAGATTTTTCGGTTGGATAGGTTCTGAGAACGAGACCTGTTTCACTTTTCGGGGGTCATATTTTGAACCCTCACTCCCCAATGTTTCGCCTAATATCAAATATGGGACCAGTTTCGAAAAGTACTAATTGAGCCCTTTAATTTGATACCGCACATGCCCATATTTTATGAAAAAAAATTTTGCACCCTCCATTCACATCTATGGGGAGCCCCCCTTAAACTAAACACAAAATAGCGCCAGTTGCTGCATGCAAAAGGAACAACAGATTACACACACTTACTAATTTTCGTGATAATCGATCTAGCCGTTTCCGAATAAATTGGCTGTGACAGACAGACAGACAGGCGGACAGACAGACAGACAGATAGACAAACTGTGGAAAACTAGGAATGGCGTATCGACTAAGTGCACTCCGGGTATGCAGTGCTTATCGAACGACATCAGGAGAAGCAGCATATGTACTGGCAGGGACAATCCCCATAGACATCTTGGCGGATGAAGGTCGGCGTCTCTACGACAATATGTATGCAATCGGTGAGTCTATTGTATTTCGACGGCAACTAGCACGGCGAGAATCCATAGCAAAATGGCAAAAGAGATGGAACGAGGCACAAACTGGCCGTTGGACCTACCGTATCATTCCACACATTCGAAGATGGATGGAGAGGAATCACTGGGAACTAAGCTACGAGCTAACGCAATTTTTAAGTGGACATGGAGGTTATCGGGCTTATCTTTATCGATTTGGTAACGTGGCTGAGAATGCGGAGCATATTGTGTTTGAGTGCCCAAGGTTCACAGCACACCGAACTAGGCTTGAGGCGATCGCAGACAGGCGCTTAACACCTGGAAATATAGTGGAGTTTATTTTGGAATCAACGGAGGCTTGGAATCAAGTGGTAATTGAGCTGAAAATGATTCATGAACAGCTAAGGCATGAAGAACTGCGAATAAAGCAAGAAAGAGAGCGAACAATAATGCGCCGCAGTTAAGAACTGATCCAGCCCCACGATGCAATGCTTATAGCAGTCCCGTGGGGAGAGTGGAAGAAGAAGGAGGTGGTTTTAGTGGGTGGAAGTCTCACATAACTGTTTGGCAGGAGCCAGCAGTAGGTTTTGAACCTTTCCAGGTTCCAACGATGAAAAAAAAAAAGACAGATAGACAGACAGACGGACAGACAGACATCGAATCGATTCTAATAAGGTTTTGTTTCACAAAAAACCTTAAAAATCAGGGAATATTTTCGGTTAGAATTGCATAAGGAATCGTCTGGCATCCAGTTTGTATACGTGAAGGATATAAACGCAAATTGTCAAAGTATTTTTTAATATGCAAATTTTACGTGTTTTTTGCAACTTTGCAAATTTAAGTTTATATTCCACCTTGCCGTCCGACAATATTTGTTCTGTATTTGTGGGTATATGTGTGGTAAAAGAGTCAGTTTGTTTTGATGACAATTTGACAGGTTTG
Source organism: Hermetia illucens (assembly GCF_905115235.1). Lineage (NCBI taxonomy): Eukaryota > Metazoa > Arthropoda > Insecta > Diptera > Stratiomyidae > Hermetia > Hermetia illucens. Next base: position 111,762,724 of record NC_051850.1, on the reverse strand, counting down.
ACGGCTTGCTCTCGCTTTAGTCTTCCAGTAGTTCTTCTGACTGTTTAAGAGTTGTACACTGACAACAATTCCAGCACTTCCAGGTAAAATTTGTCGTGCAACGAATCATGTAAATTTTGAGCCAGCTCTTAGACTATTAGCATCGAGAGGATGTTATTTCACTAAAAGCGGCTCATGCGAATAGCATCATTTATCTCTAGCCAAATTACGAGGCTACCGACAAATACCTGTTGCTGAAGATTTCTGAAGTAAGTTGGTTCTTCAGCGAGCTCTGCAAGCAAAATATAACAATCGATAAAGGGTAATTAGCAATATGCGAAAGTTATAATGGCAATGAGAATGCGAATGAACCTAAGAATGAAAGCTGCAGCTAAAATAAACTCATCGGCCTGCATTTTAAGTAACACGACAGCAGTCTTATATGCTTATCCAAGTATATCTTTCGGAAGTAGATTTAATGCTTCTCGGCTTTCAATATAAAGGTAGATTTCCTCAAATTTACAGCATCCCAAACTGGAGCATTCGCTTGTAGAATGTTTCAAACCTGATCACAAAAGACAATGCAGATAATTTAGTAATTACTGAGGACACATGTGTACGCTTGCGGCAAACACTTTCTTTTTCTTCCAATCCAATCATTCTAAGTTGACACAGCGTACATTTGTACCGTCCTCATGTTTCCGCAGGCTGTTCTGCTCGTTATCAGTGACATCTGAATAGGAAAGCAGCTACGCTTTCAAGGTTCCAGTGTTCTATCAGCATGTTCAGAACCAATTGACATCCAACCAACTTTCTTTTTCGAAGAGCTGATTACCCGCGACATGTGTCTGTTGATCTTATCTGCACAGTCTCTACCGCCCACGAGTTTCCTGGCGAATTGGTATAAAAGGTGCATCTGGCGGCAGTTGAAGTCATTCTGAACCTGATTCAAATTCATTTCAGTGCAAACATGAAGATAATCAGTAAGAACACTTTCAAACGCAGTCCTTTTAAGTGAGTTAATTGACTAATATGTTATTTTTTGTCCACTTCAGTTGCCTCTGCCGTGATCCTGTGCTTGGTTGCAGTCGTAAGAGGCGCTTGTACTTGCTCGAGTGGATGTGAAAAACCAGCAGCTTATACACCTGGAAGTAGCGGTCGCCCTGATTGCTCTAAATATGCGGAGGGCAAACAATTCCCTAACAACAACGACCCAACCAAATACTGGAAATGTCAAAGTAAGGAGGCCGTTTCCCTATCATGCGAAACTAGCTATTTATACCAGAGTTCTACTGGAGAGTGCGTATGCTATGCTAATTGGGTATGGGAACCACTATCCGATCCAGAGTACCTACTTCCCGAACCAGAAGGATGCGACGAAACTGCTGGAAACTGCAACTGCGCTTGCAATAGCAAATAAGATGCAATGCACCAACATCATCAGCCACCTCCTGTAGGGCAATGATTTTTCAATAAATAATGCATTAGCTTGAGCATGAGCAAAAAAATGTGTTTCCATTTTCAATTGCGGTTTCTATCAGTGCACGTACTCGGAAAGAAATTGCTAGGCAAGGAGGTTTATACTCGACTAGATTTTAGTCTCCAGGAACCGATGTGAATCTGGGGAAAGGCATTTTTTTCGAAGCTCCCGATTTGTTAGTTTTCAAAATTAGCTAACTGAAAAATTCTTACTTGTGAATCCAAGATGGTCGCAACAGGAATCCCCTTTAAAAGAATTCGTTATTCAGAAGACTAACATCATCATTTTCAAAGTCTTGAAAGTGATTTCCGCACAGGCAACTGACCTTATTCTGAAATTTTCACGTCCTTCATTCTTTTCGTTTTGCTTCCACCGTAAATTGTTTAGATTGCTTAAGATTAAACAATTAGTTTTCTGCTGCCTGCATATACCCTTCGCTGGACTTCATTGTGCTCCTAAAGATTCCCCTCTTATCGATTTATGAGGTAGGGACCGGACTGCCAATAGTCTGTATATCGCTGAGCAGGATGAAATCGTATGTAGCTGCCGAGACAAAAGGGGAAATCTGATTTCCGACAGCATGGAGAAATTGGAACGGTGGGTTGAACCTTTTGATGAATTGCCCTTTTTGAAATTCAAACAAGACGACGGATAAATCCTGTCAGGGTCAAGCATGCAAAAACTGTTCATGTAATTTAGACTTAAGATTCAGAAGTTGCCAGGAATCGAAATATTATAATTATAGCCGAATTGGGGAATATGATGATAGCCAACTACAAAAGGGTTCATAAACTTATGCCCAAGGCTAGGGACAGGAATTCAATGCAACAAGATATTATGTATCTGCCCCATCCATAAATGTTGCGAGCGAGAGCGAGAATGCGATATGCTTGGGAGTGACAATAGCGGAATGCATGCGCTTGTATTCGCACTTGATTGAGCATAGGTCGTGTCTACCTAAATTGGTATGTATGGTGAGGCGTGTGATAATGTGTGAATGGGGGCTAAGAATATATGTAGAACTCTTTCTTGCAAGTTTTGCGTGCATGGCTTCCTCTATTTTGAACGGTTTCGACCGATGGCATGTAGGTAAGTATTGTTGGGTGTTCTTCCACTCGATCTAGAGGTAGTTCGATGTGTCAGATTTCGCCGTTTGCCGTGTCGGGCTGATTCCAGTCTAGCTGTTGAGTTGCGCCCTCCACACGTGCTTGAGGAGGGCGACCAGACCCGAGTCTGCCAGGGGCTCACCTGGTGGGGGACACCGGGATGACCCCCTGAGCCCATATCCTCCAGAAGAATTTCTCTGCAAAGTATTCCCGACCCAGTAGGGGTGTTAGTTGACTGTGTCAGTCACGTGGGAGGACCATAGGATCATACCTACACGACAGGTATTCAGTTTCAAAGCTCCGGGAAATTCATATTTCATGCATAAAAAGGGGGATATTCCTCAGTGCAATAATTATATATGTATCACGTTGCAGAGTGTGATCTAGAAGATATTTTCTACTGTTTTGTTACACCGAAGAACCCCATGCGCTCAGAACATCATTAGCCCATACCAAAGAGGATTCACTCCTGGCAAATCCGCAGCAGATTAGATTTTCGCTGTGCGGCTAGCGATAGAAAAACCCTTGGAATATGGCCATCTATTTATTTACTTCAAGGCTGCCCATGATAGCATAGCCAGAGTAAAACAGTACAGAGCCATGAGAGAATTCGGTATCTTGACTATCTTAGGATGAGCAAAGTTCGAGGTCGTATAAAAGAAACAAAGTCATTAATGTGACATTTGGCATATCTACAACGGTCTTAGACACGAGGATGTCATATCATGAATCCTTTTTAGATTGACCTTGGAAAAGTGATCCGCGATGCTGCTCTAAATGCGAGACTCATCATTCTCTTCTACCAAACTGCCCAAGTCGCCTATGCTGACGATATTGACATAAAAGGAAGAACAATCAGAGATAAACAATCCGCCTTCATCCAGATCGAGCAGGCGGCTATTGGTACGAGATTTTGGGCTACCTATTAATGAAAACAAGATGGTGGCCAAAGGGTTGTATAGGTCCCAGGGCGAAACGCGAATTGGGACACACGATGGAGCATAAAACCTGGGAAATGCCCGCTGAACCAACACCAACAGCTCTACGACCAAACCCTATCTCCACCTCCACGTGGTGACCGCTGGGAGCTCTTTCTTAACGAAAAGTTGCAGACGGAGAAGGATGAAGGGGAGTCTCCCGCGCCTAAAAACAGGACAAACTGTACCAACTGGTCCTTCAAGTTGGGGGTTGGGTAGAGCTGACGGAACAGACCCTGCCTAAGATGGAGCGATGGCGTTGGTCAGGACGCCAGACAGCTTTTAGGGATATCGAATTGGTTGACTTCGGCGCAAAACCGGGATGCCTGGAGTTTCTTATAAGTCAGGCCTAGATCGGACACCGGTTATTGCGCCGTTGATGATGATGATGAAGACGAAATATGTCTCATTCTTCGCTCTCACCGCTCCAAGAAACTAAACCTGAAACCAATGTTTATTTTAGCACCTTCAACGATTTTCTCTCTTCGGAGGGCTTTTGACTCTCAATGCTTATCTACTTATTATCTCCCCAGGTATCGCTTGGTATTTCACGAAGATAGAGCCAGTATCCGAGATTAGATGCACAAAACATGCTTATGTTGTGCAATCGTCGTCAGGCTGTATAGCCCCTTTTAAGCCATATTCGCCCTCTACTCATTTCGGTCTTTCGACATCGTTTCCTATTTCCTCAACCCGACCAATTATGTGTTGTTTGCGTCGATTAAATCTGTCCAATGTTTTGTGATGTGTGTGCAAATTATATCCAACTTAAAACTGCCAGTACTTTGAGCCCAAGCAAGCCCAAAGCTAAATTTGAAGAACGTCACCGATAACAAAAAGAACTAATATCAGTGGCAGGGTGCCACCCTGGCGGACTTCGCTTTGGACCTCAGATTCCTCCGAGATTTTACCTCAGTGCAGTACGTGACATTTTCCGTCATCAAATAGCCCGGATAACTGATTGATTAGAGCACAAGGCTGTCGTACGGAAGACCGCATTTTAAATTTTACTTGTGGCAGTGGGATTTGTATTGGGATTTGACGTCGGATACCAGTCGAATCAGCTACGAATGAGTATCTGAGTCAAATCAGGGTAATTATCTCGGGGCGGACGCAATGCTGACCACATTGCCTCCTATACGGGACTGTAATTCTGTAGTGTACCGTTACGGTCTTGAATGAAGTGCTGTAACATGCTTCAAGGCTCTGATCAATTGGATTGTTGCGTCAACGATTACGCTCCTGCGTAGAGCACTCCAGATACACTCCCTGTTCACGATATCGAAAGCTTTCTTGGAATTGATGAAGAGCATGTGCAGCGAAGATCCAAACTCTGTCCATTGTTACAAAATGATCCGTAGGGTGTTGATGTGGTCAATACAGGTGGATCCGGAGCGGAAACCAGTCTGCTTTCTGTCGATGAGACTTTCGAAATGTTCTTTGATGCGTTCCAGGGTTATTTTAATTATCTTCTTTCCGAAGGCAGGATGCACGCAGATACCACTCCAATTGCCACAAACGAACTGGTGTCCTTCATTCATTCCCTTCTTCAGATCTTCCAGAAAAGTCATGGATTCCCTAGATTCTCGTACGAGTGGAGGCAGCAAAACTGCAGTAACCGCAGATGTAGCGGTAAATAACTCTGCCGGGAGACCGTCAAGCCCAACAGCTTTAGTCCGTTTGAATGCATTGATGGTTGAAATGATTTCTCTTCTGCTTGGAGGAGTAATCCGTATCCGCATGTTACAGTGACAAGCTATTTCATCTACAAGAGCAGGAACTTCACCGGATGTGATACGGTTGAGAAGCGTGGTGAAGTGTTCTTTCCACCTCTCCAGTTGTTCATGCTCGTGGAAGAGAATTCGAACATTGACGTCTATAACAGGACCATCGAAAGATTCGCGATGCGATATACATTCTTGAAATCATTGCGATCTGCGGCAACTTCCGCTAACCGGGCCAGCGCGATAGCAAAGTCTCTCCTGTCACGGCGTACATTACACTGAACTCCTTGGGTTTCCTTTGATATCGGAGTTCGAGTGCGTCACGTTCGTTTCCACTGACAGCGGTTAGTAGAGCCTTCAACTCCTTCCGTTATTCGATCCGCTTCAATGATTCTCCGTCAGCATGACGCCCTTTCGACGTGGGATGACCTGTGTAGCATCTGAGAAAAGAGCATTTTTGATGGCGGCCTACTGTTTATCGATATTCTCAGGCGGGTTACTGAGTAAATCTGCCGTCTGATCAGCGAAATAACTCTCCCATTGTCGAGCGATAGGTTAGTCATTCAAGCGATCAATGTTGTAGTTAGGGGGTAGTAGCTCCGCAACACTGCGAGAAGTGGCGGATGCAACACGCAAGCAAACATAAGCGATGCTCGATCTGATTGCTCGTACAATGTCGGTCAGTTGAAACCCAACTGAGCATATGGCAGGCTCTGTGTTCGAACGATGTGCCAGCAATGACGAAGTGGTGGAAGTTGCAGAAATCTACGAACCTCCTTCTATAACCGCTGCGGTCACCCAGACCTCGGACGTTTCCTCCACATGTCCGAGCAAGGTTTTCAGATCATCCATCACGATCACAACATCACTTTTAGGAAGCCTACCCTGGACTGCATTTAATTGCTCGAAGAGAGCATTATATCGGAAGTCTCCTTTGGTGCGTGGCATTACGCAATTGTGATACTTCTTAGCCTGGATCGAGACCTTTCACTTAGAAATCTGCCAGAAACCATCCCCTAGTTCTAGAGAGCGCGCCTTGCGGTAGCCATCAGAAGCAACCCGATACCATATTCGCGTCTGCTCCCATTTGGCTTTCCAGAGCACAAAAGCATATTGCTGAGGGAGAAAAATACTCTCCAAAGTCTCACCATCTTACTTCACCTATGTCCAGAATGTCCAGTTTATATCGCTGGAATTCTTGCTCAAGTTGGAGAAAGCGAGCATTCTGAGGACCCTCGCTACCGTTATCGAGGAGTGTGCACACATTCCAGAAAACAACCATAGTCATCAATCATCAAGGTCATTACCATTAGGTTGCCCCCTATCCGAGGCGTTGATGATGATTGGGTAGCAGTGAAGTTTCAAAATGCGCAGATTGCTATCCCACAAATTTGTATCCCTTTTAGTCGCCTCTTACGGATACTTTGAGTGTATCTCAAGCCCCAAATCACAGGGCTAACTTCAAAATTATAATTAGCGTCAGGTCATCCGCAATATCAGTCAATGTTGTCTCCCACGGTATCATACATGACGTTCCACAGCAAGGCCCCCAATACGGAACCTTGAATAACACTGTAACAATGTATTCTTTCGACTCGTCGCCGATAAGTAGAAAGGAGCACACAACGTTACCACAACGTGCAGCACTTACCAATGGCTATCGTATCTACGACCATTGCCATTGCATTCCATACTAATAGACCACTAGTTAGCTCGATGGATGGAAGCAGTAACATCTGCCCAATAATGTCTAAATAACAATGAGGAAGACATACTACGATATAACATAGACCACGAAGCTGGGGTATTGGGGGCTTTGGTGGCAACCAACTTCTGCCTCTTACAGTGGGCGGGAAACATTCCGTGCATAATTTACCAATCAAATGTGCTTATGCTCCACTGGCATCTGAGGTTAGCAGCAAATTTGAGTGTTTTGTTTGGAATCCAATAATAATTGGAAAAGAAGACGAGGCAGACCCTGCCTAAGATGGAGCGATGGCGTAGGTCAGGACGCCAGACAACTTTTAGGGACATTGAATTGGTGGACCTTGGCGCAAAACCGAAATGTCTGGAGTTCCTTATTAAGGCAGGCCTAGACCGGATACCGGTTGTTGCGTCGTTGATGATGATGATGATGAATGCAAACATTGTTATCTACAACATTTCGAGAAATGTCTCGTAAATCCTACTTGTTTGTCCCGGCTGTTTTCAATACCTATGTCCTATTGCAATAATTTTGTCTGCCTTTTCAGTTAGAATTTTAAGCCCTTGGTGTATCGTAAGCATCTCGGAAATCACGGTACTGTTCTTCCAGTTTCGACCTTCCCCTTGCCCTTTAGCAAAGTCTCCTCCCTCACAAATAAGACAATTTGCCACAGGGATTAGGTGGTTATATCAGTAGTTTAATTACCGGCTGTCCATTGAGCTTACATTATGATTAGGCTATGGTGTTCCAGTTGTACATAGTTGAAAATTCAATTGTAGTTTACGCGCTGTACCATGTTTGCACACGACGCGTGCGAGTACCAGCACTTATTAGGAAATACACCCCAGTCATGGAGCAGCCTTGCCCCAGGAAAATATCAGTAAAGACGTGAAAAATGGGCTTATGAAATTGGAAGATCTCCTGAATGGCATTTGTTCTTCAGGCGCAAACGCCAAATGGACCACAGACAGTGCGTTGTAGGGCGATCTGGAAAAAAATCGGGAAGAGGAGCACATGTATGAAAGAGACGTCATCCAAGTAGTCTCCAGGGCTCAACAAGAACAAATGGAAAAAAAGCTCCGTGTCGTTACAAAATCGTCTGCCTAAACGGCAAAGCGGATACGAATGGTGAAACACAAAAGGAAAAGATGATGAAACAAAGGACGAGTTGATCGTCAGCTTTGCTCATTTAATCGATCCAAGGCAAGACATTTGCAGAAGTTCTCAGCGCGATTCGCTATAAGTCCAAAGACAATGGAGCCGAAATATCTTCGATACAGAAATGAGAGGGTGACGAAGTCCTCGTTGAATTGGGCCTGAAGACAGAGTACATTTTGCGAAATAGTCAAGGGATTACTTTGAGAGGAGGCTAGAGCCTATGCGCTCTTTGGAAAGCCGAGATCTTGAGGAAGCCTTCAAGTGTAAATGTCCAGAGGTAACGAATGCCCTGGTAGATACCACCTCTGCGAATTCTGGAGGTCAAAGGCTATGGTAGATGTTGGCAAGCAATACCTCGTTAAGAGCGGAACAATTAGAGCACGAATGCAGACAGGCTAAGTGTTACAGGCGCTTACACAATGAACAACGTTTTCATTCTGACTGGAACCTGACAGGAGAACAGTGAGCCACAGATGCGGTCAGGATGGTTACACTAACGAAAAAAAGTTGCATTCTCTACAAGGACCGTGGCGCATCTGGTGGGAGCGTTTTGCATACTGCGGGCTTAGGAAAGTGTCCTGTTTTCTTCGTGCACCAAAGTACAACCACTGACTTATTGCTGCTTGTCCTGCGAACAGCGAACAGCTTTATGGCATCGGGTACCTCTGCCGTTTGCTTCTGGAAAAGGACCCGATTTTAGATTGTTGAGCAAGGCCTGGGGATGGCTCACCGAATGAGATAATGTCAGCCTTTTGATTGAGGATTGATAAGATTGATAATCAACGACGGCCCGGATAGGTGACTGCTTATGAAACCATACCTTATGCTGGTGAAAACCGAAGTGCTTATCTTGGAGAAAGAACCCCTACTCTACGTCAATATCTGTGAGCGTGTTGATTATAGAGTCAAAACTAATGGTCAAGTACTTTGGGTTATCGTTAGAATAGAAGATGAGTTTTTTTGACGAAATTAAAATAGCAGCGGACAAGGCTGCAGTCTGAGGTTTGGCCTTAACTTAGCTAATTACGAATGTTGGGGGTCCAACATCTACCAGGAGAAGCCTTCCTATGAGTGCAATGCGGTCTATTCTGCTACTACCAGTCCTTGACTCTTGTAAAGGTGTGTCGTAAGCGCCTTGAACAAGGATATCATCGCACGGGGTTCCTTGAACTATTAATTCCCTTCCTCTGTATTAGACAGTAAAATGCGCGGCTTCGCGGGATGTTTGTGTGGTGTCTCTTACAGGCAAGCTAAGAATTGACCCAAACGCGAGAAGGTTCTTAACTCCTTTGGTTTTGAGTCGAAAACTTTGGAAACCACTCCATGATTTTTTGTTTATTTATTTAATTTATTTAATGACGACAATATAAAGAAATTCCTTGTTATATATTGTCCCCAGAGAGAGGAGCAAGTAAATGTCTTGCCTTACGCTTAAAACTAAAGAAAGTTGTTATGTTGATATGCTGTTAGAGGTATATTGTTGATATGTTCTGCCTCACTAGTACCTTTGCTTTGCCACTATAACAATACCCTCAGTCGCATAAAACGTTGTATCAGTCATAGGTATAGCAGCAATGGTTCAATACGACCCCACTGTTATTCGATGTATCCCAATGAAAGAAAGTGCGTTGGTTTAGTCTCTTACACGTTATATTTGGTTCTAATTTTTGAAGAAGGGAAGAAGTAAAGTATGGAGAAAATTTTTTATCAGGAAGTTATTTGCACTCGATACTTTTGGAGAAACTATAAGTTGGATATTGGCTCCATTGGGGGAAACTTTAAATTAAAACTCATGTTTACTGTAGATGCGATTTAATTACGATTAGGCGAAGTCATTTACTGTGTAGAATTTCTGGTAAGATAAGGGTAGTTTTTAGAGTAGCAATCAATTATTACAAGAAGTACAGGAAGCACAACCTGCTCCGCCGCTGGTGGCGCTGCCGTCGGAGCCACTGCCCCCGCAGGAAGTATCATCGAGGACCATGTGTTCTGGATCGCATTCAGGCGTCCAGAACCATTCGTTGTAGCAGACGCAGTCTTTTTTGCTCTCTAGGTACAAGAATCCATTTGGACACCTTACAGAAACAGCCGTATTTTCGTTACATTCCCAGTAGTGAACTGGGTCGTTTAAATTCCTGAATTTTCCTTCGCCGTTGTATTTGGAGCAATCTGGCTTTCCACTTTGGCCGTCCTTTCGGCCAAATTTACATGGGTTTTCGCAGCCACCGGCACAGGAGGCGGCCAAAACGACTGAAATGCAGCCCAAGAAGGCAAGGAGAAGGACTAAAACTGGAAGAAGCCACCATTAGAAACTTTCAACTTACCAAAAAATAGGGAAACTCACCAGTTTTCATCTTTAAGCTGAAGTGAAATCGGATTTGATTTGGATGGTATCCAGAGGCAGCTTATATAGCTGCCGCAGGAAAAATCGAGCCTTAGCGCTTCACTGATAAGATTACCATACGCTGGTCTAATCAATTCGCTGGAAAATTCAGTAGAATTCAGAAGGCAGTAGAATAGTAATTAAGTCGGGACGTGTAAAATCATATCCGGCGAACTGATTATTCCTCCAAACAATAGTCAAGTGTGTCCATTCCACATACATTTTTTTTAATTATTGTCGTTTTAGTTTTTAGCTCTGGGTAACAGCTATTTTTGGGAGCGAAACGCTTTTTGATTAAAAGTGATTTGCTGGTCTGTGTTTAGTTAACATGGCCTTATTTTACCTATGTAAATCCGATTATGGGGACAACTTTTAATCTTGCTTATTTTGAAGTTTGATTAACATGACCTAGACTCTAGTAATCTTATCAGAAATGACAAAATATCTGGGGAATAAGCCCAACTATTGAAGAACTGGTTTAAATCAGCATTTAGGTATAAACCAGTTACGTAGTTTCCGAAAGGTTAAATGATGATTGTCAGGGAGTGGATTGTTTCGACTGGCGATCTTGGAACAGCCTTTTGATATGTCGAGTAATACCGTGTCTTACGAGAACTTTTCCCAGCTCAAATGTTCTGAGGTACTATAGATAGCTGAATTAGACAGTAAAATACTTGCAATCTGGACTAAGCCTTTGTAGCAGTTAAGCTAAATACATACACTATGCAAAATCCGTATTTGTACACTACATATTTTACGAATTTTTCGGATATTATTCGAAATTGTCAAATTAAATACACAAATTTTATTGCTTACAGAATCTGCAATTGTCTAATAATGCGAAATATTAGCTGCGATCACTATTGCATTAACAGGAATTGCATTGTTGGCTTAAGGGGGTCATCCCGTGTGAAGGCCGTTTTTTTCGCTTTTTTTAGAATTTTTTTGTGAAGAGGTGCATAAAGATACAAATACGAATTTTTCACCATAGATTTATGAATATCTTGAGCGTGCATAGTAATTTTTTCAGTCCGATCGCATAGTTCGTTATTGAAATACAGATCAATTTATACACCCATCTCCAAAAAAAAGGTGTTTTCTGCTGCCACGCTAGAGGGCGCTGTGACCATCTTAAAGAAAAAAGTAAACGGTGTTTTAATGTACAGACTTAACTACAGTCTGCAAACTACGATTATTAAAAAATATTAAAAGCTCAATTTTTGGCGCCTTGTTAAACTTTTTTTTTGTGAATTTTGGTGTTTTTTTACGGTTTCTTCACTGAAAAAAAAACTGCTGAATGAATCGCAATTATCCTAGTTTGCGGACCGTAGACATATGTTCTGAATAAGTCGTGAAAATTTTAAAGAATTTCGTTGGATAGAGTTTGGGCTATGGTGACAGCCGATTTTCAACATGCTGTTTCGAGGTGGTCAAAGGGTAGTATAGGTCCCGGGGCGAAACGTGGATTGGTACCCACGATGGAGCATAAAACCTGGGAAATGCCTGCTGAACCAACACCAACAGCTCTACTACCAAACCCTATCTCCACCTCCACGTGGTGACCGCTGGGAGCTCTTTCTTGACGAAAAGCTGCAGACGGAGAAGGATGAAGGCGAGTCTCCCGCGCCTAAAAACGGGACAAATTGTACCAACTGGTCCTCCAGGTTGGGGGTTGGGTAGGGCTGACAACCCTACACGGAAAACAACCGTTACGAAGCCACAACAGGAGCCTCGGATAGGACGGATATTAAAACGACGGACCCGGCAACGACAAAGGAACAACGATTTGCGCATTTTCTCATGGAACGTGCGCTCCCTGTACAGAGATGAAGCTGATAAGCAGCTAGCCGATACCCTGTCCCAATATAGGGCTGATGTAACAGCGTTGAAAGAGATGCGATGGACAGGGACCGGTTTCCTGGAGAAGAGCCACTACACCCTATATTATAGCGGCCATCCAGTAAACCATGTGCTCGGAGTAGGTTTCTTAGTCAGCCAAAAAATGAAACCTGTTGTTATCAGCTTTGAAAGTATAAGCGAACGGCTATGCACCCTGCGCTTGCGAGGCAAGTTTAGAAATATAAGCCTCATAAACGTTCACGCCCCTACAGAGGAGACTGCAGAGTCGGAGAAGGATACCTTCTACGAGGCAGTAGAAAGAACCCTCGCAGCCTGTCCCAGATATGATATCAAAATCATACTTGGGGATTTTAACAGCCAAGTAGGGAAGGAGCCCGTATTCAGGCGATACGTTGGCCCCCATAGCTTACACGAAAAAACAAATTATAACGGACTGCGGACTATTCAATTAGCAGGGTCACACGAAATGGTTGTTGGAAGTACCTGGTTTGCGCGGAAAGCGGTCCACAAACATACGTGGGCCTCTCCAGACGGGACCACTTTCAACCAAATTGACCACGTGTTGATCGAACGCCGCCACCTCTCAGCCTTGATGAATGTCAGAACATATAGGGGGGCCAATATAGACTCGGATCACTATCTCGTTGGCATGGTGCTCCGAGCTCGAATAACAATACCACCTAGAATCCCCTCTGACAATCAGGTGAGAGTGAACACTGAAGCCATCCACAACACAACCCTCCGCGACACCTATAAGAGGGAAATGGATGCCGCAATAACCGCAGTCAATAGAGGACCTGGAGATGAAGCAACAACTAATGATCTTCACAACCACCTGAAGAACGTTATCATGGATACGGCCACAAATATACTTGGCCCCAGCCGCAAAAGGAGTCGGAACGGCTGGTTTGACGATGAATGTAAGCTAGCAACGGAACGGAAGAATGCCGCATACCGAGTAATGTTGCATTCTCAAAGAACGCGGGCATGCGCAGAGACTTATCACGAACTCCGTCGAGCAGAGAAGCGACTTCACAGACGGAAAAAGGAAGCCTGGGAGAACCAACAAGTCTGTGAACTAGAAAAGTACAGGGAGCAACCGCACCAGGCGCGGAAGTTTTACCAACAAGTCAGCAGGATGAAGCCTTATACACCTCGATGCTCATCCTGCCGAGACAAAGAGGGAAATATGATTTCCGACAGAATGGGCATATTGGAGCGATGGGTTGAGTACTTTGATGAGCTACTGAACAACCAGAACATCGGCGAGTTGGAGGTCCCGCCAACTGAAGACGACGGACAAATACTGCCACCACCAAGTTTAGGAGAAACAGTCCGTGCAATTCATCGGCTAAAAAATCATAAGTCACCAGGAGCCGATGGAATTACAGCCGAATTGGTTAAATATGGAGGCGACCAGTTACACCAAGTGGTTCATCAACTTGTGCTCAAGATATGGGACAGCGAATCAATGCCTGACGATTGGCAGCGAAGCATAATCTGTCTCATACATAAAAAGGGAGATATCACACAGTGCAGCAATTATAGAGGTATCACGTTGCTGAGTACCATCTATAAGATATTCTCCACTATCTTGCTAGGCCGGATAGCCCCATACGCCCAGAACATCATTGGCCCATACCAAAGAGGCTTCACTCCAGGCAAATCAGCAACAGATCAGATTTTCTCTGTGCGGCAGGCGATGAAAAAACTGTTGGAATATGGACAACAGTTGCACCATCTGTTCATCGACTTTAAAGCCGCCTATGATAGCATAGCCAGGGTGAAACTGTACACGGCCATGAGGGAATTCGGTATCCCGACGAAATTAATAAGACTGACTAGGCTGACCCTGACCAATGTGCGAGGCCAGATAAAAGCAGCGGGATCACTCTCAAGACCATTCGACATCAACAACGGTCTACGACAAGGGGATGCGCTCTCATGCGTCCTCTTTAACCTGGCCCTCGAGAAGGTGATCCGTGATGCTGAGGTGAATGCAAGAGGTACGATCCTCTTCAAGTCCACCCAACTACTGGCCTATGCTGACGATATCGACATCATGGGAAGAACCACCCGAGACGTTCAAACTGCCTTCATCCAGATCGAGCAGGCGGCGCGAAATCTTGGTGCTGCACATCAATGAAGGCAAGACAAAATACATGGTGGCAACGTCAGCACCGAAGACGAATCAACCAACAACATCAAACCGCACTGGTCAAACACAAACACGAACAAGAATAAAGATAGGGGCATACAACTTTGAGACCGTTGACAATTTCTCCTATCTAGGGTCGAAAATCACAACCGATAACAACTACGATGATGAAATCCGCGCACGGTTGTTGTCAGCCAACAGAGCCTACTTCAGCTTACAAAGACTGTTCCGCTCGAAACGTCTCACCATAGGGTCAAAGCTCTTACTGTACAAGACTATGATCTTGCCAGTCCTCATGTATTCCTCGGAAACTTGGGTTCTTAGCAAGAAAAATTACGAACTCTTGGCCGCGTTCGAGAGAAGAATCCTCCGAAGAATTTTTGGCCCCCTACATGAGGATGGACGATTCCGTAGCCTACACAATGACGAAATCTATGAGCGATACCATGACCGTCAGGTTATGGATAAAATCCGGCTCAATAGGTTACGGTGGGCGGGTCACTTAATCCGTATGGATGAAGATGATCCCACCCGGAAAGTCTATAAGGGCAATATCTATGGCAGGAAAAGAAGACGAGGCAGACCCTGCCTAAGATGGAGCGATGGCGTGGGCGAGGACGCCTGACAGCTTTTAGGGATATCGAATTGGTGGACCTCGGCGCAAAACCGGGATGTCTGGAGTTCCTTATTAAGGCAGGCCTAGACCGGATACCGGTTGTTGCGCCGTTGATGATTATGATGATGTTTCGAGAAAAACGCATTTAAAAAGGAGAATGCGATTTTAACTATAAAAACTTAACTGGCCATTAATCTGCTATACCTAGTCAATAAAACTGAGGTCTCTTCAATTAACACATGTACAGCCTTGGCTTCAATTCTTGTCCTTTAGAGAAGTCATTCGAACGTCATTCGGACCGATAAATTCGAGCTTTATTACGGCGACCAACATAAATCTGGCATGTGACTTGTTACGTGTTTAACACTATAATTTCCGAACGACTCCGAATATCAAAAAATCACTTTGCCCATATATTCTACACTATATCTAGATACAATTGATGCCAGAACAAAAATTCGATTCCCCGGATCCGACACTCGGGATGACCCCCTTAAGTCAAAACAAAATTCGTATTTGTACACCCTGGCGATCGGTTAAAATCTGCTTTTAGTACGATACTTGTGCCACACTGTAAAATTGTAGTTGTTAACTTCAAGTAAAGTGTGATAAGCAATTTCGAGCAAAGCATAGTTAAAAAGCGCCCGGCAAATCCTTAAGGGAAATAGGAAAAATTTTCCGTAGAAGTCATTCTACTATCCAAAGTGTCGCTGCGATTTACAAGAGACCCTCAGAATCCAAAAGACAATACGAAACCGAAATAGACTGGTTTTAACAAGACGACAGCAATCCTTTATTTGACGCATAATTGTACAAGATAACACTGTTATTGGAGTGAAATTAGCGGCACTTATCGACGATCGATTCGGGATCAAATTACCTCCTCAGAGTGTTCGGAATTGCTTGCGGAAACTTGGCTTCCCCAGTTGCATTGCTGCTCGCAAACCATTTTTTAGTAACGTCAATAGAAAACAAGTCGGAATACCGGAAGCTCGCGCTTCTGGTATAAAGGTTTTGTGTTCATCTTATATAAGACACTTCAGCGCACATTTTTCTATCCGTATATAGCTACAAATCCAACCCATTCCTTCATATTTCTCCAAACTACAAAAGATACGTACATATTACAGCCATAAATAAACAAACTGCAGATTTCTGAATACTGTACATTTATATGCACGTATATAAACTCGTACCCATATTTCCGATTTACTTCGTGCACAAAAGCATACATATGTACATATATAGTACGTATATTAAATACGGGTGGTTTAATGTACAAATATATCTATCTGAATTAGACCCTACCCGCAAACTTCATTAGCACGCGAATACAATATACTTACATACATACATGTATGTAAAAGAAAATAATTATTTACGACCCCATTCATAAGAACTGTTCCGCTCGAAACGTCTCACCATAGGGTCAAAGCTCTTTCTGTACAAAACTATGATCACGGCAGTCATCATGTATTCCTCGGAGACTTGGGTTCTTAGCAAAAAAAAAAACCTGCGAACTCTGGGCCGCGTTCGAGAAAAGATGGACGATTCCGTAGCCTACATAACGAAATCTATGAGCGATATCATGACCGTCCGGTTGTGGATAAAATCCGGCTCAATAGGTTAGGGTGGGCGACTCACTTAGTCAGTATGGATGAGGATGATCTAGCCCGGAAGGTCTATAAGGGATATTTATGGTAGAAAAGAAGACGAGGCAGACCCTGTCTAAGATGGCGTAGGTCAAGATGGTAGACAGGTTTTAGGGATATCGAATTGGTGGACCTCGGCGCAAAACCGGGATGTATGGAGTTCCTTATTAAGGCAGGCCTAGACCGGATACTGGTTGTTGCGCCGTTGATGATGATGATGATGATTCATAAGAACTCATTTCGTTGTGGTATTGACAAATTGATATGTGATGATGACGTCATACAGGTTGTAGCTACATACTATTATTAACTTTATTTGTACAGATATCCGAACCGGATGTATTTTGATACCTAGATTTCCTAGAGATGCACCACTGTGATTTTTTTCAGATTTTTCGGTTGGGTAAGTTCTGAGAATGAGACCTGTTACACTTTTTTGCACCCTCCATTCACATGCATGGGAAGCCCCCCTTAAACTTAAGACAAAATGGCGCATGTAAAGGGAACAGCAGATCACACACACCAATTTTCGTGACAGTCGGTCTAACCGTTTCCGAATAAATCGGGTGTGACAGATAGACATCCTGTGAGGAGTGGCCATATCTCCCATCGGGCGCGACCCTAGCTGGCGGATTGGGGCATACCTATTGCTGTGTGTTCATGCATTTTTCGTTTCTGACTGTGCATGGGCTAGTGTTTGCTTATTTCTGGTGCGTGGACCAAAATGGCTATGGGACGGATACCCAGGACATAAAACCACAATAGAAGACGAGAGAAGGAGGAAACTTACGGTGTAGGGGCTCGGAACCCCAGTACCGGCGGCTTTTGGGAGTGAGAAAGTGGGCTCCCGATCGTCGATATCCCTCGACCGCAGTGCCTCGGTGGTGGGCAACTTGGCCACCTTGGCATATAATGTTCTCCAGGAACAAGGAAGAGATCCATTCAAAAGAAGCTCGTCAACTTTGAGATCTCCACCAATGCCAAAGACGATGAAGGATACAGTACAGGCAAGGTCAATAAATGCCAAAAGTGAAGGAGCGTATAAAAAGAGTAACCCTGCCGGGGCTTATAGGGAGCAGAGTCCTGATCCGGAGGAAAAACCCTTCACCCAGCTTGGGGAAAAAATAGTTGAGCTCTCCGAGTTTATCAAGGACAAGCACAACGTGTACCAAGCCATAAAGAATATGGTTAGGGCTATCAGAGTCCTCTATAATAGATCGCAGATTCAGGAAAAGAATATTAAGGATACGCCAAACCCCGCTGTGTGAACAGTATTACAAGTGATCCAAGTGACGCGTAACCGCACTATTATCGAATCACCGCGAAATAAACGAGTATGTGAAAAAGAGGGGGATCCTATAAATAATCAACAGGCGCCTGAGAGAAAAAAAAGCGGGCAGGACATTCGGAAAACCAGCACGAATAGCTCAGAAGGAGGAAAGCGTACAGCGAATGTAGGAAGCACGACCAGCGTTGCGAAGCCCAAGACAAACGAAAACGATGGATGGACTAAAGTTACCAACAAAAAAGCGAAACGAATAGCAAAAGTGCGAACTCGTCC
The DNA here is from genome assembly GCF_905115235.1 of Hermetia illucens. Taxonomy (NCBI): domain Eukaryota; kingdom Metazoa; phylum Arthropoda; class Insecta; order Diptera; family Stratiomyidae; genus Hermetia; species Hermetia illucens. The sequence goes on along the minus strand of NC_051850.1, from coordinate 111,744,365 downwards.
AGATGCGATTATTATCTCCAGTAAGGGCAATCTGTCCTACGCGGAGATACTCAAAAAGGTCAAAGCTGATTCCGACGTAAACCGACGTGAACAGATTCCGAAGAAACCAGAAAGGGGATCTCATGTTCGAGCTGGAAAGATCCAGCGTGGGCAAAACTGATGACTTTCGCACTCAAGTGAAAACTCACTTAGGGAGAATGTCGCAGTGCATGCCCAAAAGCATGAGATCTATATACAATGTAAGGATTTCGATAAAGTGACATGGAAAGGAGAAATTTGTACTGCCCTGAAGGAGCAATTCAAGTATGGTGGCACTCAAACGGCCACAATACTAGTACCAGCAGAGGCAGCGCAGATGTTGTTAGCTGCCGGAAAGGTTCGGATTGGATGGGTTGTCTGCCGTTTAAGAGAACAAACTTCACTAAAACGGTGCTTTAAATGCCTCATGCTTGGACACTTCGTGAAGCAGCATTGATCGATCCGATCGATACAGAAGGTGTGGGGAGAAAGGCCATATTGCTAGAGAGTGCAATAGGAACCCCAAATGCCTATTGTGTGAAGTAAAATAGGGACGGGATAACCGGCACATTGCCGGAAGTAGCAAATGTCCGGAATTTAGGAAGGCGCTCACTGCAATGAGAAAATGAGGTTTATTCAAATATACCTGAATCATTGCAGGGTCGCTCAGGATTTACTTGAGCAGACCATGTTTGAATCTGAGATGGAAATTGCCATCATAAGTGAACCGTATAGAAACCGTCACGGTGGCATATGGGTCACAGATTCGACTGGTGGAGCAGCGATATGGGCTTGTGGTCGACGGGCCATACAATGTACTGCAAGTCAGGTAGCCAGTGACTTTGTTTGGGCGAGAATAAGTGGTGTATATGTAGACAGCTGCTGCGCCCCACCAAGTTTGAAACTGTCTGAATTCGAGCAATTACTTGATAATCTTGTTCTTGACGCAAGGAGAGGAAGTCCGAAGATGATTGCTGGTGATTTTAAGGCTTGGGCCCTAGAGTGGGGTAGCAGAGAATCAAATACCGGGGGGCGCAGTTTATTAGAAGCTTTTCCGCAGATGGACTTATTTTTGGCTAACGGAGGTGCTGTAAACACCTTTCAGAAAGGGGGGTCATGTTCGGTTGTAGACCTGACCCTTGTCAGCCCTACACTGGCGCGTGGTATGTGCTGGTGCGTCAGCGAACGCTACACCCACAGCGATCAACAGGCAATCTTCTTTGAGACACGTATCCAGCCACAGGGCAAAGAGCTATCATGCCCGCAACCGAAAAAGATTTCAGGCAGGTCTGCAAAATCTTTGGATGAGCAGACCTTCATAGAGGTGTGGTTAGATCAACCTGATAAAGCAGGCGTCTCTACAGAAAGAGCCATCCATCTGGCTCAATGCATCGCCAAAGTATGTGACGCGTCCATTCCTAGGAGGTGCGCATCCTCTAGTAGAAGACCAAACTACTGGTGGAATGATGAACTGACCGGCCTTCAATCAGCCTGCCATCGAGCCAAAAGAGCGGCTCAGAGGGCGGTAGGTAGAGTCAATCAGGAGCAAAAAAAGTGCGTCTTTAAAACTCTCACGCCAGCAATCCAGCGAGCAAGAGGAAATGCGTTAAGGAGGTCTGCTCCGCAACGGACGTAAACCCGTGGGGGAGTGCTTATAGAATCGTGATTGGACGATTCAGAGGCCGTTCATCTCCGCAGATCACGTGTTCCACCCTCTTGCTGAAAATCATGCAGGAGTTATTCCCACAGCAAGAGGAAAGCACCAACACATTCCAACCACCTGTGAATGTGACGGCAATTCCCCTAGTCACCAGAGACGAGCTGCTGGTGATCTGCGGCAGAATAGGAGACAATAAAACACCGGGCCTGGACGGGGTACCGAATAAGGCCCTTGAACTTGCAGTGAAATCCAGGCCGGACATGTTCGCTGAGTTGTTTGAAGCGTGCATGTCCGAAGGAATATTTCCAGCGGCATGGAAGCGACAGAAGTCGGTACTTTTGCCTAAGCCTAGTAAACCTCTAGGTGAACCATACCGACCCATGTCTTCTGGACACGGTGGGGAAAATGTTAGAGGGGGTAATTTATAATAGATTACTCGCGGTTTTTGAGAGCCAAGGCGGCCTATCAGATCGGCAGTATGGGTTCCGTAAAGCCAGATCAACCATTGATACCATCAAATTGGTTACTGATTTGGCCGAAGATGCAATTCACGAAAAGGGTAGTACCAGCAAATATTGCGTGGTTGTAACCCTGGAAGTGAAAAATACTGTGGAACATCATATACGACGATGTACTTAATCTTCCCCTTCCGGAGGAAGCCACAGTGGTGGGTTACGCTGACGACATAGCACTGGTTATTGTCGCAAAGCATCTCGAAGATGTTGAGCTATACTCAAGCGAGGCAATCAGTGCTGTTCAAAGTTGGCTGCAGAGCTCTGTTCTGACACTGGAGGAAAAAACAGACGCGGTCCCCATCACTAAGCGCTGGAAGAAAAATTACGTCTGTATTAGAGTTGGGAATCATATCGTCACTTCCAAGCCGACTAGCAAATACTTAGGGGTGGTGACACACAGGAAGCTCAGCTATAAGCAACACATACAGTATGTCTGCAATAAATAATCCACTGCTAGTATGGCCCTGGCGGGGATGATGCCAAACGTGGGAGGGCCACGGTATACCTCAAGGTTGCTTACAGCCAGGGTGGTGACGTCAATCATGCTCTATGCGACTCCAGTTTTGAGCGAGGCGTTGCGGATCTCAGCTAATACTAACAAACTGAGTGCAGTCTATAGGAGGACAGCCCCCTTGGTATGCTTTGCCTTCAGGACTGCCTCAGATGATGCAATATTCGTCATCTCTGAAATAATGCGGATTGACATCTTGGCAGATGAGAGAAGCCAATCTCTTCCTTATTGCAGACGAAGAACGCTGAGAGGGAGAGATCCATAAATAGATGGCAAGAGCGTTGGGAATGCTCGGGAAAGGGTCGGAGGACTCACAGGCTCATTTCTGCCATGAAGGAGTGGTTGGAGAGATGACACGGTGAGATTAATTATAATCGGCGATTTTAAACCTCCGTGGAGCTGGACATCGCACTACGCAACGTTGGATGCGTACGCACCTTCCGAGGCAAAGGGCTAGGGTCGATCGTTAATCTGACGTAGCTCGTTGATGAGAGAGATGTTTTGGCAATAGTCACCAGCAAGCCACGTTTCGTGACATCAGAAACGAGAAGGCGGTTATCGAATGAGCAACAGAAGTGGAAAAACCAGGATAGCTGGCTTTCCCATTGGAGCATTTGAGGGAGAGACATTCCTGGCGGATTTGGAAGGAGGTTACGATCCGAAGGAAATGGTGCTAGAAAAAGTAAGCCAGCTATGTCTGCCGTGGCGGGGGTTCCACCACAGTAGGAAACCAAACTACTCACTGTTGAGAGCATCGTGTTTGCGAACGGGGAACGTTTGCCAAAATAGAAGAGGGAAGCCACAACATCGGTAGTAGGAAAAAGAATGACGTGATTTTCGAAGTGGCATTAAGAAGACTATACAGACAAGAAAGCGGAATTCCTATAAGCAGTTGAGTCTTGAGGCAAATGCGAACCTGTGGATTGCTGCTTACAAGATTGGAATGAACAAGACTCGTGGACAACCCCAAGCGATGTGCCCACGACTCTTGTTCAAAATATTCACAAACCTTCTCCCACCACAGGGCGAAAGTGGACCTCAGCCAGCGATTCAACAAGACGTCTTCTCAATCCTCGAAGTGACCGAGGGAAAACTATGAGAGGCCTGTGGGCGAATTGGGGATAACAAGGCTCCAGGAGTAGACGGGATTCCGAACAACGTCCTGAAGTTGAAAGAGTACATGATTGAAGGAGTGTTTCCTGTCCAACGGAATAGGCAGAGGTTGTTTCTACTACCGAAGCCCCGAAAACCATCTGGCACACCCTCTTCATATCGCCCTATCTGTCTTTCTAGGGGTGATATACAACAGGCTGCTTCCGTGACATACAACAGGCTGCTTCCGTTATATACAACAAACTGCTTCCGTCCGTCGAGTTACCGGATGGTCTATTGGAGCGGCGGTATGGGATAATCCAATCTGACCTCGGAGGTAGTTAACCAACCAGGGTTGCGAGTAGTGAGATATCCTAAAGTTATGCTATTTCTGCGGTGCTCTGGTTGATAGTGATGGATGAAATGTATGCATATGTGTATTTGGCATAACAAACTACTCACTTTTGTGTGGTATTCATATTTAGTATTTTGGGTTGAAGTAAATTTACACGGAGAAGACAATTTTGAACTACTGCTACTTTATTAGCAATTGTGCGAATTTGATTGGATATATCCTACTTCACATTATACTACAAATGTATATACATAAGTCTATGATAAACTTTAGGGGGTTTCTAGTCAATTTATTAATTTATAATTATTAAATTGATTTTTGGTAGATTTCAGTATGAGAGAATTTTAAAGTCTGGAGACCATATAGAGGCAGGCATGATTTTTTTTTAATTTTTCGATTGGGTAGTTTCTGAAAATGGGTCCATTAAAAAAGTGATCAATTTCTAGCCGTCGCATTCCCAGGCTTTCCAACTAACATCAAAACTAAAATCGGCTTCCGAAAATGCTGGTCGAGACCTTTCATTTGATACCAAACATGACTATACTCCGTGAGAAAAGATGTTACACCTCCTTTTGCATGTATGTAGTTCACTGCCTGCGTGGGCGTTCACAGTTCCCACCTTCTCACCAAATGTAAAATTACTCTCTGATTGAACGGAGCTCTGGATGAGGAATTTAAAGTATTTTTAGGACATTTTCTATTACTTATTATTGGCTCATTTGTAATGATCTTCATTTATTTTATTTTTATTTATGGTTGTCTTTTCAGTATTATGAATTATTTTTTTGTTTCCTTTCATTCATTTTCTCCATTATAGTTAATATTTTTCTTATTTCATATTATTTCTGTTATTTCCACTTTATTTTATTTCATAGGATTTCTATTATTTTGATTTTTCGAGTTCTCACAATCTCGGCAGATGCCGGATTTTACCTAATATTAGCACTAAGTGCCAAGTATTTAGGCTCGAACGATCCTACCTACTTAAAAACTAAACGGGCGCTGGTGGTGGTGACCGGTGGTACGTTAGTGGGGGAATCCGTCGAGAACTCCTGACAACATCGAGCACGTATGCAGAATGGTATATTTCTGCACGATTTGAACCAGACTGTGTGAGAGTCCCAGGATATCAAAGGAAGCCGTGAGGGATTTAGGTACAATGCCTGTAGTCGACAATATTATGGGAAACACAAGCACCCGCCTGAGATGCTAAATTTCTTTGATTTCTCCGTTCAATATTGCTGTTATGGGGAATAGCAACATCAATAATATACGCGGAGCGACCCGTCTTGTCAACTAACAGTACGTCAAGCTTGTTGTGCGGTATGTGGCGATCAGTTAGAACTTGCCGGTCCCAATACATGCTGTAAGCAGAACTATCAAGTACTGCTTGCGGCTCATATCAATAAACTGGACATGGTCCCGTGATTAGCCAATGCTTGTATGCAAGGCTTTGATGGATCACCTTACATACAGCATTATGCCTGGTGATGTATTGCACCGGTGACATAACAGTACAGCCAGAAATGAGATGGTCCAAAGTTTCTAACGCTGACCCACACATTCTGCATTGGTCGTTTTTCACCCGTTGATTCATAATGAGTTTCTTATAAGTTCGGGTGGCGACCACCCCGTCCTGAATGGCACACACGAAGAACTTCATCTCAGCAAAAAGCTCCACAGTACACACCCATCTGTTCGACAAATGCAAATCGACAAACGGCTGTCAAAGACAATTCACGTGTCTACCGTGCATTGCTTTCGCCTTTCATTCATCGATCCGTTCTTGGTCCGATTTCACTCCACTCACAGTCAGTTAGCTCATAGTCTGCCTTACAGACAGCCGCATGCAAGGGGCTCGTCTGCTTTTTGCTGTAAAAATAAGCGCGCAGCGAGTCGACTTGGCGATGATGTTGTGCCGTCACGTCAATTACGCCCCTACCTCCGATGTCACGGGCAGGTTCATCCGCCCCACGGCAGAGTTTGGATGATGCATTTGGAATTTAGACATAGTAGTCGGTATCCGCCGCTGGACATTTTCCAAATCGGTTTTCGTCTATGACTATTTTCCGAATGCATAAGCCAGTGAAGGGATAGCGTATACATTCAATGTACTTATTTTATTCTTCCCCGAGAGATGTGATTTTAGCACCAGCTTTAGCAGAGCATCTTTCAGATCACCAATTCGAGCATGGGTTCCTTGCAGAATTCCTAGGTATTTGTAGAAGCTTGTCTCGGTCATAGCTTCGATGTGGAGGTCACCAATGTTATGTCGGGCATGCGGCTCGTGATGACCATTGCAGATGGCTTGGATTCTGCACTTGTCTAATCCAGACTCCATCCGAATATCACGCAATTCACAACAAACTTCAAGTTGGCCGTCATATTTAATTTCAAAACGATGCCCTCTAGCATCATTCAGTAGCTATCAAAGAGGTCAAATTCCCCTGGAATGGATGCGTCTCCGTATACGGATGGGCTCTGAGATAATAGTGCCCTCAGATGTACGCCTTCCACGACTGTTGCCAAAAACTTGATTATTTTCGGATCAATGCGATTCAGATGTGGGACATCGATTAGGTATGTGGGACGCTGTCGAAAGCCTTGGCATAATCGATATAGCAACTAAAGAGGTTTCCTTTACCTCTAATTGTTTGTCCTACAACTACCGAGTCGATAATGAGTTGCTCTTTGCAACCCCTTGAACCAACTCGGCGCCCTTTCTGCTCCTGTCCTTCTTTCTTATGGATAAGGTAGGTAACCCCGTAGTGAGGAAGGGTGGAATTCATGCCAGATGTTGTGGTATGGCGGGTGCCTTCGGCGGTGATCCACTCAGTATGCTGGGCATACCGTCGTAACCGACTGCATACTACAGAAGGTGTCTGCTTTAGTGTGTTCCGAATTTCAACTATGCGTGTCTCATTGGGAATGGCATAGTTTCTGTAAAACCTCTGCACTTAATTTCTCACCCGTCTGCTGGCATTGCCAGTGCTGATCTGAATCAGTCTAGCAATGTCCTGCCTTAGTGAAGTGAAGAAGCCGAAGTTCCAGACGTCATTTATTATTAGTTCATTTTCATTTCACTCCATTTGATGTTATTTATGTTTTATTTCAAATAATTTTCATTTTAATTTTCATTTATCCTCTTGAATTTTAGTTACACCGTTTTAATTTGATGGCTTCCTTTTTCCGCCGCAAAAGTTTCTTTAGAAAGGGACATCCTCCTATAGAATGGCCTTTAAGGCCGTCTGAGGCAGGAGGAATGATCCATATGATTCATCGGGGATCCTCCCTTTCAATTGCGGCACTCTGGACTGGAGTTTTACCGCTTCACGCTCGCGGTCTAGGCATTCTTTTTTTAATTTACATTCCAGTTTAGCTCGCATCATATTGTTTCGGTAGGCTAGTGCGAATCCCCCTCTTTGTTTATTTCCTAGGATCTGGTGCGGATTACGATAGTTCTTCACTCAAATATACTTACATAGAAACAAACAAAGCCTGTCATACCTGAAGCGCCGAGCTTCCGGTTTCCCACTTGTTGGTACTTTTCCTCCCAGGCAAATCTAAAGACGAGCGACTAAGGTCGGTAGCTCAGTGTAAGAGCAAGCAACTATTATCTTCGGCCAAAGCAACTGAGTTGCTGATTTGCATAACAAATATTGGACACTTAATGCTTCAGTTAGCAATCCCTTTATTTAATTAATAAAATTTTAATGACTTTGTATGGATTTGATGAATGAATTATTTTATTATTATTTCAAATAAATAAATCCTCAATTAACTATTTTCTTAGAAAATTTTATAAAAACAAAATAATTATCAAGTTTCAGTCCAAGTTTCCTTGCAAGAGAATTTCAACCATTGCGTTAGTGAAGGTACGCTGAGGGTAGGCTCTTCGTCTACAATGATGAGCAATTGGCAAGGTGGGACGACCACCTCACCATGATTCTAGGTCGTAAAATCCCGGTGCATTTTTACCTTTTGCGAATGAAACCATCATATGTGAATATGTAGCATTTCTCCAAGTAAAGGCGAAATTATATTTATTAGCAACGCGCTTAAACGGGGTAAAGCCGCCGATCCTGACAATTTCAGTGAGTGCAGCGCCTACAGCTTTTGCAGAGGTGCTACTTCTACCCTTTCGTAAATGCTGGTAATCTGAGATCCTCCTCAATCTTCTTCTTCTTCAACCTTTGTCCCGTTCAGAGGCGGGGTCGACTCGTCTTGATTGCCATTTTACGCGGTTGAAGACCTGACGCGGATAGATTTGCGAAGCTTTCAAATCACCCGGCATATCAGGCCGACATTGGTTTGGTCAGCCTTTTCTTCGATGTTCAGACCAATCTTGCTAAATGAATTTTCATCAGTGCGAATTACATGCCTACATTATCGAAGACGCCTCCCTCGCAATTTCTCTATGGATTTGAGACGTTCGTTGATATACCGATCACAAGCAATTAAATAACGCAGGTCACCATTGGCTGATAGCATTGATCCGAGATATTTAAATCACCCAGTTCTCGGCAGATCATTACCACCCAGTGATAGAGCCTATTTCATTAGGGTCGGTGGTCAAAAATTTTAAACATCGATTTGAACCCATTGAATCGCAAGTTCAAGATTGCACCTGTGCGTCCGTATCCTTGATTAATTTTCTAGCCGCTTATATAATATTTGGCTTCGAAGTCTATGTTTATTCTTTTTTATGTTACTTTTCTTCAAGTCCCTCATATTGCAAGTTAGGTTAATTACGTGTTTACTATTGATACTTTCACGGACGCATTACATTTCCTGCCTGACTGCAATTTATACTACACCACCATTAATTGCATCTAGCGGGTTTGACATGGGTCATGCCTATATTCAGCCCCCCCTGCCTAATATGAAACCTTTTTATATCTGAACCCAAAACTGATAACACGTAGAATGAAATGCAAATTTTCGATGATATGCAAGTGCATCTACTACCGTAAATTGATCACAATAAATGTGCTTTATTTTTTCGAAACACCAATTTGGTACAAGTACAATGTGGTCGTGGACATTGAAAGCTCTACTTTATGTCAAAGTAGTTTTTATAGTTCCTTCTATGGTACTGCTTCGCTCCAGTGCATCTCCTGAAAATGAGGACATTTCTTCCCCTTGGCCCAACACTCGAGGTTCATCTTTCACATCAGGAGCGATACGTCGCCGAGTTGAAGTCTTTGTATAAACCGACGACTGATATGTCGAAGCCCTTTTTAATGTTGATGGTACTCGTCCGCAGAATATCCTGCCCAACTCCATACGAAACCGGGGATGTGTTACCGCATATACGTAAGGATCAATAGCTGCAGCCGATTTACAAAAGAGTGCTGGTATCATTGACCCCAGTGGCGTAATAGCAGTCTCATTCCCTGATATGCCTAGCAGGGCTACAACGGAGTACGGCGTCCAAGCAAGGAACCACAGTCCAATAATTCCAATGATTACAATAGCTAACTTGAATTCCGTTTTGTTTTTATCCTTGCTTGACTGGATACTATTCGCCGATATCACCACTCGAAGAATATACACGTAGCAATATGTTATTATGGAGAAAGGAATGCACCAGGCTGCAATCCAGTAGGCAAACATGAAAATCCTCGCATCACGAGATTTGGAGAGATAGTCGAAACTGCATGTAGTCAGGTACCCCTCAGGAACATAGTGACTTAGGCCAATATCTAACGCGGGAATTATGGCGAAAATAAATGAATAACACCAAACGAAAAGCACCATGAGTCGTGATCGTCGTTTCGTGGTAGACTTCAGTGGATCCAATGGGTACACCACCACATGATATCGGTCAATAGATATTGCAGTAAGTGTAGTTATGGATAAGGTTCCGGTTAGACCGCCAGCAAATCCGTAGAATTTACACCCTGAAAAGAAACAAATCTCTGATTATTTGGGAATCTAGTTGTTGGCTATTCGACCTACATGAATCGCCCAGAGCTGGCCCGCAGTGAAAGCAATTATAAATAGCAATCGGGATTTTGGACATCATGAGGAAGTCACTCACAGCTAAATTTAACACGAGAGTATTCGCGGGAGTTCGAAGAGATTTGCATCTAGCACAAATGAAAAATTATGCAGCCATAAAAAGCCAACTTCTCACTTACCTTAAAAACATGAAAATTACAAATGCATTCCCAGAAAATCCTATTACAAGAAGCAATATGTAAAGTGCGCCTAGAGTATAGTGGGCCCGTTGGCTAGGTGGGTCGAATTTCAGCCAAAAAGGATTGATGAGTTTGATGTATTCCATATCTAAATCGCCTTGAAAGTCCCGAAGGGCTGGATACTGACTATTGAAAAAACTACAACTTTTTCATGAATTTTCTAAAAGAAAAGGTGGGTTACCTAAAGTTAAGGCCTATTGGATCGTCGATTGAAGTGTTGTTAGTGATTATCGGTGTTGACACATTGTCCATTAACGGAATTGTAGCTGTAGGTGTTAGATTTGTCCAGTGATCCATTGTTACTCGTTCATTGTCATGCATTTTACCTGGATATTCCTCCGATTATTTCCAGGACTTTATTTAATGTCTGGAAATAAAACTTCAGTTAATGTCTGGGAATAAAACATGAAAACTATATTTCAATAAGTTTGAGTTCTGTCTAGATAAAGTTATTGCTAATAAGCTAAACGTCACTTCGTTCATTGGACCATTCTGTACATTCTCCATTGCGGAGAAGACTTGAAGTTTCTAACTTTAGCATTTCCTCAACTACATTCTGTAGACACAAGTTCACCTTAATCACATGGCTCAGACCAACTTTTCCTTGAATGTCGGAGTGTCCTGGCGGTCTGTCTTTTCAAATCTGACAGTCATAGTATCACAGTAATGAGAGGTTTTGCAAGAGATCATAGATCATAGGGCTGTGGGCCCATGTCATATCCATTTATGAGTAACTATGTTTATGAGGTCACCATTGATATCGTGCGGGAGTTTCGGCCTTAGAGTTGGAACCGAAGCATAGCGGCGTTTCTTTTTTTTGGCCGAGCTCATTGCATATGTGTTTGTTTGAGGTAAGGGAGAGCAGCAAACGGTCAATCGAATTTAGTTCCTTCGGTTCTACGAGCTCATCAGTACTTCTGGCTGCAGTAACACAAATGGTAGCGCTTCGCTATGTGAAAATTTCGTTGAAAGTGTGTATTTTAAGGCCTTAAAATTTGCCATAGCTAATTCCCTCTACTATTTGCTGGTAGTTTTTCGTCTAAATGGATATAACATATATTTATGCCTTCAATATGTACATTTATCTGAAAGTTAGGAAACACCTATTTGTAGGAATATTTTGAAACGCGCATAGGAAGTTCCACACATAAAATGATCACAAAGCCTTTATACCTGGAGCGCCTAGCTTCCCGTATTCCGACTTATTTCTATGATAACATGGTGTACATTAAACCGCTCTAAGGTTGAGGTTGAACCTCAGAAACAATTAATTTATCTTCCTCTTCCACTAACAATTCGTTGTTTCCAAACTCACTTGGCCTTGCAGAACGTAGTTGTTTTTCGGTCTGTCTTTAGACACACTCATTCGGTTACAGCAATGTCGCCGTAAACAGTACACAAAATTTCGAATTTCGAGCAAGATTAGCATTGTTTCTAGGGAGTACCCCAAACTGCTGGTACAAAGAGACAGCATGGCAATGAAGTTTCATTGCGACAAGTTTTTCACAATGAGAAAGCGGGCGTAGGAATCATTGGTTTAAGGAAAACGTGTTTTCAACCAATGGGTAAGCATATTAGCTTATTCAACCCCCAAAGGAGTTGTGGGGCAGAATATTGCGATTCTAACTGAGGCAAGTGAGCTACACGAACCAGAACCTTTCTGTGTGATTGAAAAGGGGTTTGTGGCTACTACGCTAACGAATGAAGAGGAACGGCTGAGAGAGCTATACTGGGGAATGCGAACTCAAGCGCTCAAAGGATTCCTTAGACGTCACCAATAGAAACCTCAGGATTATAGCATAAATGGTCGTTAGTTATTGAAGGTTAAATTATCGCCTGGCGAATCTAGCGATATTTAGGGACACTGTCTGTAGACTCTGTTTGGAGTGCCATGAAACCTCCATACCTTTCTGGTCTAGTCTCGTCTTCCTAGCGTTCATAGTGAATCCTTTATACCAACTGTTGATCAGTTGCCGCATACTCTGTTGGTAAATTTACCGATAATCGTTTACAAGAACACACTGTCCTCCAAGAATGATGTCAAGGGAAGTTACACTGCGCAGGCTGCATGAAGAATGTCACCGGTAACAACGCGCTTTAAATCTCAAATTTTCGCGTTCCAGCTTAGAGCACGCGAAATACACGCCTTGTTCACCCTGTCGACAGACCTGTCGGAATTGACGAAGCGAAGATAAAGCAAAAATCTAAACTCTGCGCGCTGTCTCACAATGATCCGTAGGGTGTGAATGTATTCAACGCAGGAAGATTCAAAGCGGAAAGTAGCCTGTTGAACAAGTTTCTTGTGTTCTTTGATACGATCCAGGATTATTTTAGCTATTATCTTTAAGACGGAAGAAAGCACACAAATACCCCTCCAAGTGCCACACTCAAGACAGGTGCCTTTCCGATAACAATCATTCTCTTCTTCCGTTACCTGGGAAATATCTTGGATTCTCAGGATTTCCGTACGAATGGAATTAGCAGATCTGCAGAAGCTACAGGTGTAGCGATAACTTACTCCATCTGCATACTCGCCAGTTCAGCGTCTTTGCTGCAGTAGATGGCCGGGATTGTTCCGAACTAGTCATTTCATCCACAAGGGACAGAACTTCACCGTGTGCAATACGGTCCATAACGTGGTGAAGTGTTTTTTATTCGCCTGTTGCTACAAATAGGGAAGACCTTAAGTGTAGTTTTAAGTCCAAATTCACAGGGCACAAGTGCCAGAAACTGTCTCAGAAGATGAATGGCGAATTAGTCACTCTGCCCACAGTATTTGTAGACAGTATGCATATACCACTAGTTTCCGCAAGTAATAATTGACCTTGCAATGACGGGTAAGTATTCTACTATGATCCTAAGATTTTCTCGATAAGGTTTAATTCATCCAGCGAGTGCTTCAATTTATACTTCCTTAAGCCTTCTGAATTGATCCATTCTTGGTGAGTTCACCCATTATAGTTTTCCCAATTGTTTGCCTCCATTATTTATGGCCATAAACCCCTTTCGATTTCACAAAGGAGCTCTGGTCTGTTTAACGCGTTTTTGCTTCTTTGCTGTCCAGCTCATTAGCTGCCTTATTGCGTTATAACCAAAGCGTGCACAGCTTATTGTCTGCCTCTCTGTCTGTCTATTTGTCTTTAACACACATTTTTTCCAAAACGGGTAAAAAGATTCCATTGAAATTTGGTGAACATGAAATTGCACGCATACAGTGGGTTTCATAAATTTACGAGTGGGGCTCCCCAAACATGCAAAGGGGGCATGTAACAATTTTCTTTATCTAATGTCATGTAGGGTATCAAATCAAAGGACTTGATTAGTACTTTCAGAAACTGATATAAGTTTTAACATCAATTACAAAATGCGCGAGTAAGGAGTCAAAATGTGCACACTTAAAGTGAGACAGGATTCAGTTTCGAAAACTTCCCAACCCAAAAATCTCGCAAAATTCAAGGTTGAGGCGGCTATATGAAATCTAGGCCTCAAAATGTGTCCCATTCCAATATCTGCTTAAATAAACTTACTAACAGTATATTATCAACATTTTGAAATTGACTGAAAACCTCCTTAAGTGCATCCTAGAAGTTCCATTGTAGTCGCATAGAGGACAATATTGCGCATAATACTGCCAAGTTCAGTGAGAATCCAGCTGTTTGTATCAAAGTTATAGCAATTCAAACTTATCAATTTCGCGCAAATATATATTTGTGTGTCTGTCACACCCGGTTTATTCGAAAACGGCTGAACCGATTGTCATGAAATTTGATGAGAATGTGTGGTTTGTGAATCTCTTTACATATAGCTAGTTGTGCCGTATTGGGTTGAATTTAAGGGGGGTTCCCAATACACGAGAAGGTACAACACTTTTTTTCACAGTATATAGTCATGTGTGGAATCGAATGAAAGGGTTCAATTAGTACTTTTCTGCAAGAGTCGACGTGACAGTGGGTGGCCGGATTCTAAAAGCTGGTTCTGGCCCCACCATTGTAGATCCAGACCCTTGCCGAGCCAGTCTGTCAGCCTCCTCGTTACCAGCGATGCTTGAGTGCCTCGGCACCCACATCATGAATGTTTCCTTTAGTCGAGTAAGTTTCAGCAGCACCTAATGACAACTCCACACCAACTTGCTTGATATGTCGTTGCCGTTTAGTGCTGATAATGTCGCCTGACTGTCGGAACAGATTCGAATGGTGCGACCCCTCCATTTTTTTCGGAGACATTGTTCTGCTGCCAATGAAATGGTATCTCCGCCTGTAATATATAGTCGTAATTTTTCAAAATTGACAACGTGTTGATCAAGCTCCACCAGCTCCACCTACGGGGAAGGATCACTATCTCGTTAGCATGGTGCTCCGGGCTCGAATAACAACACCGCCCAAAATCCCCTCTGACAATCAGGAGAAAGTTAACACTGAAGCCATCCACAACACAGCAGTCAACAGACATCCTGGAGATGAAGCATCAACAAATGATCTTCACAATCACCTGGAGAACGTTATCATAAATATGGCCACAAACATACTTGAGCATAATGTTGCATTCTCAAAGGACGAGGCACGCGCGGAGACTTATCACGAACCACGCCAAGCGGAGAAGCAACTTCACAGACAGAAAAAGGAAGCCTGGGAGAACATACAGATCTGTGAACTGAAAAGTACAGGGAGCAAAGGCTCTAGGCGCAGAAGTTTTACCAACAAGTCAGCATGATGTAGCCTTACACATCTCGATGCTCATCCTGCCAAAACAAAGAAAGGAATCTGATTTCCGACAGAATGGGCACATTGGAGCGATGAACTTCTCAACAACCAGGACCGGCGAGTTGGAGTTCCGGCCAACTGATCACGATGGATAACATAGTCAGGGTAACACTGTACACGGCCATGGAAGAATTCGGTATCCTGTCGAAATTGATAAGAGTGACTAGACTATTTTGATATGGTAACATAGGGACGCTGCATGTCCTTGTTCGTGGTTCCTGGGTGTACAAAGCAACCGATGAGACCGGTTCTGACTGCTAAATGATTTTTAAAAAAGAATTAAAGAAATATTATTGTACTTCTTTTCCTTCTCAACCCACGCCATTGGTCTAGCTTTCCGTTTTCCGGCTTGTATAAGTAACCAAATCAGTTTTCGGCATTTCTCTCAAAACCATCGTTTTCATTACATATTCACTTATTTCATCAATTTTCATGCTAATATCATATATATGTATATAAACCCAAAACAAATTTAATAAGTCTGGAAATCGGAAGCTGGGCGCTTTAGGTATTAAAGGTTTTCCTATGTGAGGAACGATGAATGCATGGCAGTTCCTCTTGGACATAGTTCAAAATTCAATTGGGCTATATTTTTTTGAAGAACTATTTGTACAAACAATTTGATCTGGAAACCACTGTACTGATAACAGTCAATCTCATTTGCTTCACGTTCGGACTACAGATACAAAGAAGCCGGAATACCGGCGCAGTAAACTCTAGAAATTTGAATTGCAATAATTTTGACGTTAATAACCGGATTTCTATGAAACTAGGCAGTATTATGCGCGATACTGTTCTCTACGCTGCTGCAAAGTTTAGTACTCGTACGGAGGGGGGTTTCAGTCAATTTCCAAAAGTTGATAATATACTATTAGTAAATTTGCTTGAAGCATGAAACGTATTATGAGGCCTAATTTTTTTGAGATTTTCGAGTTGGGTAGTTTCCGAAAATGACTCCTGTCTCATTTTAAGTCTGCACATTTTGACTCTATTGTCACACATTTTGTAATTTACGTCGAAGCACATATCAGTTCCTGAAAATCGGGACTATATTAGGTCAAGAGACATTTTACAGTTCTCCTGGCATATATAGGGAGGTCTGTGACCTCGAAAAGTACAGGAAGCAACCGCACCAGGCGCGGAAGTTTTACCACCAAGTCAGCAGGATGAAGCCTGACAAACTTCAATGCTCATCCTGCCAAGATAAATAGGGAAATCTGATTTCCGACAGAATGGGAGCAATGGGTTGAGTCCTTTGATAAACTGCTTAACAGCCAGAACATCGGCGAGTTGTAGGTCCCGCCAACCGAAGACGACGGACAAATACTGCCACCACCAGGTATAGAAGAAACAGTCTGTGTAATTCATCGGCTTAAAAATCATAAGTCGCCAGAAGCCGATGGAATTACAGCCGAATTGGTTAAATATGGAGGCGGCCAATTACACCAAGTGGTTCATCAACTTGTGCTCAAAGTGTGGGACAGCGAATCAACACCTGACAACTGGCAACGAGGCATTATCTGTCTCATACATAAAAAGGGAGATATCACACAGTCCAGCAATTATAGAGGTGTCACGTTACTGAGTACCATCTAGAAGACATACTGCGCTATCTTGCTAGGCCGGATAGGCCCGTATGCTCAGAACATCATCGGCCCATACCAAAGAGGCTTCATTCCAGGCAAATCAACAACTGATCAGATTTTCTCTTTGCGGCAAGCGATGCAAAATCTGTTGGAATATGGACAACAGTTGCACCATCTATTCATCGACTTTAAAGCCGCCTATGATAGCATAGCCAGGGTAAAACTGTACACGACCATGAGAGAATTCGGTATTCCGATGAAATTGATAAGACTGACAAGGCTGACCCTGACCAATGTGCCAGATAAAAGCAGCAGGGTCACTCTCAAGACCATTCGACATCAAAAACGGTCTGCGACAAGGGGATGCTCTATCATGCGTCCTCTTTAATCTGGCCCTCGAGAAAGTGATCCGTGATGCTGAGGTAAATGCAAGAGGTACGATCCTCTTTAAGTCCACCAAACTACTGGCCTATGCTGATGATATCGACATCATCGGAAGAACCACCCGAGATGTACAAACTGCCTTCATCCAGATCGAGTAGGCGGCAATTGAGGCGAAATCTTGGGCTGCACATCAATGAAGGCAAGACAAAATATATGGTGGCAACGTCAGCACCGAAAACCAACTAATCAACAGCACCTAAGGGGAAGAATAAATATAGGAGACTACAACTTTGAGACCGTTGATAATTTCTCTTATCTAGGGTTGAAAATCACAACCTACATACAGCCTACATAAGGACGAAATCTATGAGCGATACCATGACCGTCAAGTTGTGGATAAAATCCGACTCAATAGGTTGCGGTGGGAGGGTCACTTAATCCGTATGGGTGAGGATAATCCAGCCCGGAAAGTCTATAAGGGCAATATCTATGGTAGAAAAAGAAGACGAGGCAGACCCTGCCTAAAATGGAGCGATGGCGTAAGTCAGGACGCCAGACAGCTTTTAGGGATATCGAATTGGTGGACCTCGGCGCAAAACCGGGATACCTGGAGTTCCTTATTAAGGCAGGTCTAGACCGGATACCGGTTGTTGCGCCGTTGATGATGATGATGATAAGCAAGAAGCGACAATTAACGAAGGATTCTACTCTTCTTTACCCTATGCATACGAGCACATATTTCTTACGCTTCGACTTTAACGCACTTTCTGGAACCGATTAACGTGATAAGTCGAGGTATGCTTGTAATTATATGTAAAGTTCTGTTATCAGGTGTAAAGACAACATTTTTATCTTATGAGAGAGTAAACAAAACAAACAGATCAATTCACAATATCCAGATGCAATAAATTGATGAACTAGTTAACAATCATTTTTTATATTTTATATTCAATTTCCTCCGGATGCCATTGATAGGATTTCAACTATTCTCCAGTAAACGTCGCAAATATAAATTTATTATATTCTTTACTTCGCAAACCTCTTTCAGGGATAACAAATTTAATATAAATTCTCAAGTCATCAGCCCCATGTTTGTTAGCTTGACATATGTTCCAGCAATATGGACGTGGATGCTATAATATTTCACTTCGTAAAAGCCTGCATATATCAGGGTGAAACATTCTGAAGCCGATCCCCCCTCCGAGTTTTTAAACGCGAAAATCCCCGCATTTTTCAGTTGCAGTAGATTGACCCGCATTCAACCGTATGAAATCCTCATGAAGCATAGCATGCCATGAATGAATCTTTGTATCTTCATGTAGGAGGGAAGCATTCAGGACTACCGGAAACTCTTATCATAACAAGTTCAAATCTTATTGAGGAAATTTAGCACAAATAACACAATAGCCAGGAAGGATGAAACTTTTGATTAACGGATGGTAGGGTGGGAAAGTATTGAATATAATGTCTGAGTTAGAAATGGAGGGTGTTTTATGAATTATACATTTATACGTTTTGGTTCCCTGGGAATGTGCACATGTGAATAGCATTGGTACGTCTTATTCTCGTGAATTTTGCAACACTTTTCTAAAGACTTACAATCCTGCTTGCTACGAAAAGGTAATTCTTATCTGACAATATTATGAACGGAATTTTCATGCTGCGTTAACATTCTTCAAAAAATATTCGGGAGTTCTCTTTAGGAGGCTGGAATCTTGGGGGTGCCAGATTCCTTGCTAATTACAGCTGTTTCTTGACATGAATAATAATCATGTTTAGAAGTGTCCAAAAAATAAACGAGGAACCTTGATTCATCTGGAAAACTTTAGGCGACCGTGACAGCTTGTGGTAATTGAAAGTACATACAACATCGAAATCGCAATTCGTAAGGAAACTTGACGAGCATTGCTCCGCTTACTGCGACCATCTACTTTGTTGGAATCTAGGGAGACCATTTATGCAGGTTTGCGCAGGCAACGCATTAAGAAAGTAAATCGCTAAGTCACTCCTTCGGAGGAGTCGGCAGGTGGAATATCGTACCACCCCTGGTTGAACTCTATTCATCGAGTGTTTCCCATATATGTAGGAGTACGTGACTGTATAGTGTGCAGCGCACGTAACAAAATCGCGTCACACTGCAAGCAACAGGTTGGGCACAATAGTTCTTTAAGGACGCGGTGCGACTTTCCTTTAACAGAGCAACAGGTTCAATACTCTTCACTGACAGGCTGAATCCCCCAATGAGACTTGGAATGAATTCCAAAACGCATTTGTGGAATTTTCAAAAATCTGCCCTTTGCCTAGATCGGCTATTCCCCGATTTTATAAATTTTAATGAATCGTGGAATCTGAGAATAGCTCGTATGGCCATCCCGATTGACTATGACTAATCACGAAAGTTTCTGTTTTTGTTGTAAAATTCTACATCTCTTAGATGTTACATAATTCAGGTATAGATTAACCTTACAAGTTGAAGTAACATCGAAAAATGACTTCATAAAAATGTCGTCTGCATTGTCAAACGAAGGTCAATAAAGGAACAAGTCGGAATACCAAAAGCTGGTCCTTCGGGTATGAAGGTTTTGTGTTCATCTTGTGTGAGAAAATTTCTGCGCACATTGTTCCATTCATATATGGTTAAAAATAGATATTATGCGCACCCTAAACAAAGTAACATTGCCTTTTACCGAATACTGTACATATACATGCATTTATATAAATTAATCATTTCCATGTTTCCGATATACTTCGTACGCAAAAGCATTCATATGTATGTACATATTAATTACGAATATTCAATATCGCTCCTTGATTGTACAAATATATTTATCTAAATTAGACACTATGCCGAAGCTTCATTAGCATATATATATAAAGATATACATATGCATGTTTCGAGTAATTGATATTGAAATATAAGTGATTAGGAAACTAAAACGAAATGTTTGCCTGAGACCCCTTATTCGTATGAGTTCATTTTGCTTTGGAATTAACCTATACCCTCTATAACTTTGTTAAGAATAGTTGGATTTCCTCCAAACTTCTCAAATGCTAGCCTTTATGTGCTAAATTTTGTACTTCTAGTATGATCTTAAGCGGGGTTTCCGGCTAAATTTGTAAAGTATGGAAATATACGATTATTAATTTTATTTGTGTCCGGATAGCTGGTGCGGTTAGAGCACAAGGCTGCCGTATGGATGCGGTTCAAATCTCACTGGTGGCAGTGGGGTTTGTATCGTGATTTGACGTTGGATACCAGTCGACTCAGCTATGAATGAGTACCTGAGTCAAATCAGGGTAATTATCTTGGGTGCAATGCTGACCACGTTGCCTTCTATAGGGTACTGTAATCATATGGTGTACTGTTACGGTCTTGAATGAAGTGCTCTAAAATACGCCAATGATTATTATTTCCGAGTTATCACAATCTCGGCAGATGCCGGATTTTACCTAACACTAGCACTAAGTGCCAAGCATTTAGGCTCGGACGATCCTACCTACTTAAAAACTAAAGGGGCACTGGTGGTGGTGGCCGGTGGTAGGTCAGTGGGAGAATCCGTCGAGTACTCCCCGCAACATCGAGCACGTATGCAGAATGGTGTACTTCTGCAAGGTTTGAACCAGACTGTGCGAAAGTCCCAGGACATCAAGGGAAGCCGTGAGGGATTTAGGTACAATACCTGTAGCTGACAATATTATGGGAACTACAACCACCCGCTCGAGACGCCAAATTTCTTTGATTTCCCGAGCCATTGGCTCATAGTGCACCTTCTTCTCCACGTATTTCCTTTCAATGTTGCTATTATGGGGGATAGCAACATCAATAATATACGCGGAGCGACCCGTCTTGTCAACTAACAGTACGTCAGGCTTGTTGTGTGCTGTATGGCGATCAGTCAGAACTTGCCGGTCCCAATACATGCTGTAAGCAGAACTATCAAGTACTGCTTGCGGCTCATATCGGTAAACCGGACATGTCCCCGTGATCAGCCCATGCTTATATGCAAGGTTTTGATGGATAACCTTACATACAGCATTATGCCTGGTGATGTATTGCACCGGTGCCATAACAGTACAGCCAGAAATGAGATGGTCCAACGTCTCTAACGCCGAACCACACATTCTGCACTGGTCGTTCTCCACCCGTTCTTTCATGATGAGCTTTTTATAAGCTCGGGTGGCGACCACGCCCTCCTGAATGGCACACATGAACCCCTCCGTCTCAGCAAAGAGCTCCCCAGCACACAGCCATCTGTTCGACAGATGCAAATCGACAAATGGCTGCCAAAGACAATTCAGGTGTTTACCGTGCATTGCCTTCGACTTCCATTCCTCGATCCGCTCCTGGTCCGACTTCACCCCACTCAGAGGATTGAAGGATCGATCCTTCAAGTTAAGTGGAGTCAGTCCACAGTCTGCCTTACAGACAGCCGCATGCAAGGGACTCGCCTGCTCTTTGCTGTAAAAATAAGCGCGCAGCGAGTCGACTTGGCGATGATGTTGTGCCGCCACGTCAACCACGCCTCTACCTCCGATGTCACGAGGCAGGTTCATCCGCTCCACGGCAGACTTTGGGTGATGCATTCGGAATTTGGACATAGTTGTCCGTATCCGCCGCTGGACGTTTTCCAGGTCGGTCTTCGTCCACGGCAATATTCCGAATGCATAAGCCAGTGAAGGGATGGCGAATACATTCAACGCGCTTATTTTATTCTTCCCCGAGAGATGCGATTTCAGCACCAGCTTTACACGTCGCAGGAATTCGGACAGCAGAGCTTCCTTCAGATCACCAACTCGAGCATGGGTTCCTTGCAGAATTCCTAGGTACTTGTAGAAGTCTGTCTCGGTCATAGCTTCGATGTGGAGGTCACCAATGCTATGTCCGGCATGCGGCTCGTGATGACCTTTGCGAACGGCTTGGATTCGACATTTGTCTAATCCAAACTCCATCCGAATATCACGGCTGAACATGTCTATTATTCGCAACAGACTTCTAAGATGGTTGTCAGTACCAGCATACAGCTTGATGTCATCTAGGTACATCAAGTGTGTCAGTTCGCACTTAGCACGTAGGCCATATTTTATTGCAAAACCATGCCCTCTAGCATCATTCAGTAGCCATGAAAGGGGGTTCAGTGCCATACAAAACCAAAGAGGACTCAATGAATCCCCCTGGAAGATGCCCCTCCGAATACGGATGGGCTCTGAGGTATTAGCACCCTCAGATGTACGGACTGACAAGGTGGTATGCCACCCTTCCATGACTGTCGCCAAAAACTTTATTAGTTTCGGATCAGTGCGATACAGATGTAGGATGTCGATTAGCCAGGTATGCGGAACGCTATCAAAAGCCTTGGCATAATCGATATAGCAACTGAAGAGGTTTCTTTGGCCTCTAGTTGCTTGTCCTACAACTACCGAGTCGATAATGAGTTGCTCTTTGCAACCTCTTGACCCAACTCGGCA
This sequence comes from Hermetia illucens, assembly GCF_905115235.1. Taxonomy (NCBI): domain Eukaryota; kingdom Metazoa; phylum Arthropoda; class Insecta; order Diptera; family Stratiomyidae; genus Hermetia; species Hermetia illucens. The sequence continues at coordinate 111,721,815 of NC_051850.1, read as the reverse complement.
GCCCTTCTGCTCCTCGGACAGAATGTTGTTGGTCTCGAGGTGCGCATTGATCCTTCCACTAATAATGGACGTGATGAATTTGTAGAGGGTTGGTAAGCAAGTGATCGGTCTTGTGTCTGCGGGGTCCTGCACCGTGTCCTTCTTAGGGATAAGGTAGGTAATCCCCGCAGTGAGGAAAGGTGGAAATTCCTCCGGCCGACTCATGACCTCATTTATACTGCGTGCCAACCGACTGTGTACGCTGGTAAATTTCTTATACCAGAAATTCTGCACCCGATCCAGACCTGGGCCCCTCCAGTTCTTCGAGCTGTTTATGGCTCGTCGAACTTCCTCTTCGGTAACATCCGCGAAATTCATGCCAGGTGTATTGACATGGCGGGTGCCTTCGGCGGTGATCCACTCAGCATGCTCAGCATGCTGGGCAGGTAACCCCCAAAGTCCACCCCAATACTCTTTCGCTTCCGTCACCGAGAACTGTATTGTCTGGGCGCTCTGTTGGGATTCGTTGAGAGATCTGAAAAAGCTCCGCTGGTTCCTCGCGTATGTTGCATTCTGGACACGTCTGGAATAACTTTCGCCATACCGCCGTAACCGACTGCATATGACAGAAAGTTTCTGTTTTAGTGTGTCCAGAATTTCAACAACGGGTGTCTCACAGGGGATGGCATAGTTCCGGTAAACCCTCTGCACTTTGTTTCTCACCCGTCGGCTGGCACTGCCAGTGCTGATCTGAATCAGTCTAGCAATGTCCTGCCTTAGTGAGTCCCGCCGACGTTCCAGACGAATTTTCCATGGTGGATCTCTTTTGTCACTCAAACCAATAACACGAAAGCGAATCTTCTGACCGTGCAATCTGATAGCCGCAACTGCACCACAATACACAAGTGATTGTAGTTGCAGCAGCGACATATCAGCACACAGTCGAGATGCAATCTCATCATTGATTTGAGATAGAATTCCCGGAGTTGCTGGAGATGCATAGAGCCTGGGAATGCCTGGTCTATGCAAAGGATCCATATCCGAGAATTCTATACACGCTCTTTGGAATTCGTCCCGAACCTCAGCGGAAACCTCAGCTGGACGGTGGAGAAGAGTGCTTCGGCGAGTACTGAACCTGTTGCCAGCAGTGCGGCGTGGTGTTGTTGATGCCGCCCCCTCTGCCCCCATCGACTCTCGGTCACCAGTTTCCCCGATGACTTCAAGTCGAACACGTTCCCTGATGGTGGCCGGGATTGTGTCGCTGCGAGTGATGAAGCGGTACTGGTCTGCGACTCGCTGCACAGTCACGTGCGCGAATTGCGGGAAACGCTCGACGAATCTCTGGTGCAAAAAGGGGCGGTAAGATGTTGTACCCGCCCCCGCCGTTATTTCGTAGTAGGAGCGGATGATGAAGAGGTTCATTTCTTCAGTCCATTTCATCCGCTTCCTACGCGAACCTGCTGAAGTGGTCGCCACAGGTTGTGGCGAAACAGCTGCAGCAGGCGGAACTGTGCTCCTGGTCGTCGTGGCGCCTAGACGTCGAACCGCCCCACGACTAGCGGTTTCGACGCCGTGCTGTCCATTACGAGAGCCCGACCCAGTCACCAAGTCAGACGACTCCCGCCGGTTATCCGTACCGGACCTTAAATTTCTCCTTCTTCTCATTTTTGGTGGTGCATTTTATCCCTAGCTGCCAGGTGTGTAGATAGCTTCCTTAGTGAGTAATCTGCAAGACTGCAAAGTTCCTGCACTTTCCTCACCTACCCCCTGAGACGCTGCGGTGGCGTACAGCCATTCAGACTGAAGCTATCCATCCCTGCTCCTTTCACAACCGGGCTTGGGACCGGCTTCGGCGGCGCCAATGATTATTATTATTATAATTTTGTTTGTGCACATTTCGGAACAGGATGTATTTTGAGACCTAGATTTCGTTTAGATACACCACAACGATTTTTTTTGTTGATATTTTGAGCCCTCACTCCTCTACGTTTCACTCGATATCAAATATGGGACCACTTTCGAAAAGTATTATACTAATTGAGCCCTTTCATTGGATACCCCACATGGCCATATTCCATGAAAAAAAATGTACACCCCTCTTTCGCATATATGGGGAGTCTCCCTCCTTGAACTCAGCACACAATGGCGTCACTAACTATATCTTCTTCTTCTTTTTCTTCGCCTTTGTCCCGTTAACAAGTGCGGTCGACTCAGTGCCACTATATGTAAAAGGGTTCACAGACTACACGATCTCACCAAATTTAGTAACAATCCGTCTAGCTGTTTCCGAATAAATTGGGTGTAACAGACAGACAGACGAATGCCGAATCGATTCTAATAAGGTTTTGTTTCGCACAAAACCTTAAAAATGCAGTGATTTGCCATGTCACAAAACTTCAAGTCTCTGTATGCAAGGCTATATAGGAACCCACTCAGTGCGTATTTGGCGAACTCGAAACTATTCAAAAACATCATCGGGAGAAAGGGAGGCATGAAATTAACAGAAGAGAAATAAGAAAAAGAAGCAGCTTAAAAGAGAAGAATTAGAGGCTCTCAGGAGTTCACTATGGGACAAAGACTTTATGTAGAAATTTTTAAATTGGACTTGAAGAAAGGAAACATTTATCAAAAAATGAATACCAAAAAAATGTCAGTAAATATGAAAGTAGGTATGAATAATAGAAAGGCTTGAGTTGTTAACGCTATTCAAAGAAAGGAACAAAGGACTAAATAAGTTGATCGGTTTATAGCTAATCTCTGGAGTGTGTTCACATTCACACATAGAATGCGCGCTTTCTTAAACTTGAGCCTAAGTAAAGTGAATCCCACTTTAAGGAGAAATTCTCTGTCTTCCCCTTTTTTGCACTTCGGGGCGTAACTTTTATCGGACTGTTACTGGCAGTTACAGCAAGCCACAACCTTATGAGCTGAGAGCCGGTTTCTGTTCGAATTTTGACTGGCAAATTCTAGTTCAGGCTTAGGAGTGCGGATTGCTGCATACTAACACAACTTACAGAAATAGAAGAGAAGAAGGCAGTTGTGGACTTTCTTCCTTAGATGGCATTATGATCGTGATGGATGATCTGAAAGCTAAGAAAGTTTGTGCCGACACCGGCTCGGGCATGTACTGGGGAGGCATGATTTGGGAACATTATCATCAGTGTTACAACTTTCGGCCACACGTGAAGAATATCCAATCAGATCAACCATACCAGAATCAACAAGGCATTTTGAGCGTAACGAAAAAGTGTTGATGTCGGCCTCAAATCCGATCACCGTCTGATGGTCGCGTATATTTGCCTGTACCCCACACCGCACTGTTTCCGTGGCTTGGCTATCGAAAGCTTTCTTACTGCGCAGACGACACTACCTCTAAACATCTTTACATCTGGTGCGGATGAAGTTGTCGGCCATATTCCGAGGGGACGCCCCAAGGCCTGGCTGATTACAGGCGAATCGATGAACGTAAGGGGCTGAGAGTTGTGCTGATCATTATGAGCGGTGGTAAAAATAATGGTGAATATAAATGAAAAACGCATCTAAGCGTAAGCCGTGACAGCAGAAAGCTGCGCAAAACAGTAACTATGTCGAAAACGTTTATCGAATAATGAAAGAGTGTGAGTGGTTGAAATATATATGGCTGCCACTTACCCCTGGTGGGGTACAACGCGTCATCCACACCTACGCGCCATCATTCGAGGTTACCTAAAATGCTCTCCAGGTCCTCCACGGCATCCCGAGATTGCCCCATTTCTCCTCCATTGTTCTGCGTCAAGTGCTCTTAGGACGACCCAACTGCTGGAGATCGGATTTGACTAAATGGCGTAACCAGCAATGCAATTGTCCCTCCTGCATCTCTCCTTAAAGTGTGACCTTTGCACTGCGTATCAGTGCCAAGCCTGTGCACTGATCGAGTTCTACGATAGATGATAGTACCAGGTCAGGGGAACGCCGATGGTATAATGCAGACAGGTATTGACGAAGGCTTGTAGATTTTGAGTAACAGTGGATTTCACTTTCCACGTGCTACTCCGATACAGCAACACACAAAAAACGCAAACACCGAAAAGTCTCAACTTGCTCTTGATGAGGTAACTGCATTTTCAAATTTCAGACAAAGCAGCGCATCGAGCAACATCCCGTTCGGTGCCACCATGGGCAGAAACCAGGCTTCCCAGATAGACAAATTGATCAACGCTTTACATGCTCTACCCTATAATGCATATAGGCAGGGTGCGAGACCCGTTAAACTGAGAACCTCGCTTTTGTTGGTGTTTATCCTCAGTTCAACCCTACTTGCCTCTCTTTTTAAATCCAGAGCCATTTAGCCAAGGTCCATGACCGAGTGACAAGAGTGAAAAAGCGAACAGATGTCATCAGCGTACTCGAGGTGTTTGAGGAAATATGTTATCGCAGCGCGTGACGTTTTCATCATCATATGTCGCAATAATAATAGCTTTAGTTTCTCCGGAATGCCCCCTGAACAGAGCACCGCAGATACACTCCCTGTTCACCCTATTGAAAGCTTTCTCGAAATCGATGAAGAGTAGGTACCATGCAAAAATGAGTGTTGATGTGGGATTCCCAAGATTTCCGTACACGTGGAAGCAGCAGATTTGCAATAACTGCATTTGCAGAGATAAACAACTTCGCGGGGAGACCGTCAAGCCCAGTCGCTATACTTTGTTTGAGTGCGTTGATGGCCGAAATGATCTCTCTTCTGCTTGGAGGATGGTCCGTATCCACATGTTACGGTGACTAGTTATTAAATTCACTTCATTGGATGTGATACGATTAAGAGCCATGTTGAAGTGTCCTTTTCCCCTCTTCGGTTGCTCGTCATCGTGAATGAGAAGTCAACCGTTAACGTCCTTCACAGAACCATCGAAAGCTTTGCGGTCACATGCAAGTTCATTTCGATTTGCGCCATATTCTGCTTCTCTAATCAGCGCGATAGCAAACTCGCTCTTGTCCCTTGTCGGGATTTCGAACGGTACCAGATTTCGAACGCGCCCTGCTCGCTATCACTTGGAGTGGCCAACAGAGCCTTCAACCCATTTTGTTCATCGATCCGTTTCCACGATTCCGCGGTCAGCCAGATCTTATGACTCCCTTTGGGACGTGGCCGACGACCTGTGTAGCGCCCGGGAAAAGAACATTTTTTATGGTGGCCCAATGCTCTTCTATATTCTCAAGTGGGTTACTCAGTATGTCTGCCATCCGTCAAAAAATTGCTCTGTCACTCTGGAACTACAGCTGAATCATATAACCGGCCGATGTTGAACTTATAGGGAGGCACCTTCCCAACCCTGCGAGAAGTGGCGAACGCAACACGCAAGCGAAGGTAGGCGACCATCAGATGGTAATCCTTTCGAGACCAATCTTAGCGCCGCTGTTATTACGCACACCCAGAAGACAACTCTTAAATCTACTGCTGATCGCGAAGTGGTCGATTTGATTGCTCATACGGCGTGGGTCAGTTTAAATCCAACTAATTTTGTAGTAGAATTTGTGTTAAGCGGTGGAAGTTGCAACCTACCATTATCAGTACGGTCGCCAAGACCGTGTTTCCCCATCACATGTCCAAATATGATTTTGTCAAAGCAAAACTGGGCATTTACGACCTCACCTTTAGGAAACCTCTCCTGAATTGCATATAATTGCTCGTATATCGGAAGTTTCCGTTGATGCTTAGCACGGTACAATTGCGATGCTCTTTAACCTCGACCGAAAAATTTCATTGAGACATCTGTTAACCGGTTTCCATGTCAAGAGAGCGCGCTTTGCGGTAGCAGTCGGAAGCAGTGGATTCATGTCTGTTACCACTTCACTTTGCACGGTAAAAAAGCGCATTGCCGCAAATGGGAGTAGAGTATTTTCCAGAGTCTCACCATCTCACTTCGCTTAGGCCCAAAATGTCCAGCTCCAGGAGGCTCAAGTTGGAGAAAGCGAGCATTATAAAGACTTTTTTCCATTCTCTATCCGAGTTGTTGACATTTCGGTAGCAATGAAGCTTCAAAATTTGCAGATTGTTAACTCACAAATTTCTTTCACTTTTAGTCGCCTCTGACTAGAAGCAAGGAAGACTTTGAGTGTATTCATAAGCCCCAACTCACAGGGCATAAAGCGTTCGAAAGTTTCGAAAGTCTTTCAATGATTCTGAAAATCACGTTAATGTTAGGCTTCTCATCGATGATGACATACAGCTGAGTAGGTGGAAGTAGCGCACCACTACGTTCCTCAATCGTATAATAACCGGTGATCCGGTCATCTATCTTCGAACCGCTTGATAATGCTAATGATATCTCTTTACTCTTTCACAGGGGAATAGCCCTTGGCCATTAACAAATAAAGTCCATCCGTGAAAGGACGGGCTACAACCCATCGCCGTGGGTATAGGGAAGTGACAGTGGATAGGTTACACATTGAGAAAGGAAATTCATCCCGGGTTTTGCCATACAGTGAAAGCCACTTTCTCAATATGGTGGACGAATGAGTCACTCTAGAATAGGCATAGAATAATGGAGGAGTGCAAGCTTCGTGGAAAGTTAGGTGGGGACAGTTATGAGGCGCTTTTCAAGAACGGACTGCAATGTCGCCCAGCATGTCAACTACTATATACCACCTAACGCAAAACCGAAGAGTTTATGGCAACTGTATATACTCAAATCTGTTCGACACTTTCTACCCATAGTAGACGAAATCCACTGGTCATCGAGATAACGTTAAGTTGAAAGCCGTAAGTTCAGTGTTTCAGGTAGGAAAGGTTTCTTCTTATATAAGAATATTTGATGTTACAAACTCAATGTCTTTGTCTGCAGTAACTTTACATGAAAGAGACATTTATAACTTTGTCAGTGATGGTGGAATTTTAACCCATCTTCTTATTATTATACCATGACTTATTATAGTCTATATTACTTTTACGATTTTAGGAAGAACTTAAGGGTCTAAGTTCTAGACATGGTTTAGATATAGTTTTGTGATTTTCTTTCAGCAGATGTTAAAACTAATACCGTCTTCGGGAACTACTAATCAAGACCTTTCATTTGATATACTACAAAAACCTATATTCAAATAAAATAAAATGTTCACCCCCAGTGGGCACCCTCCTTAAGCTTCACGTAGAACAATGCTGTTGGCTGCATCCGTGTGGAGTTCCTCACAGTTACAATCTTCCGACCAAATTTCCTGTCAATAGCAATAACCTTTTCTGAGAAAAGTACATACGACACACAGTCAAGTAATGAACCGATTTGAATAAGATTTTGTTTTACACAAAACGGGAAAAAGCGATAAAATGCATATTCTATATCCCACAAAATGGTGAAGAGAAAATTAAGAATTTTGAATGCAGGATTAGGTTAAAAAGTCCTCATTGAATGAATTTTCATTACAAAAGGCGGCTGTTTTTCACTTTTTTTAATATTATTTTGTGGGATTTCAAATATTCCAAATTTCCAATTTAGGTAAGTACGGTTGGCATTCATTTATAGACAATACATTTAGCCAACTATAAAACCTTATTTAGTCGAATACATAACTTTGAATTTCAATGAAGATGCTCGATATAAACCAAACTGAATGCCATCAAATTTCTATAAGATGTTTCCACGTGGATCTGTAGATTATCTCAAAAATAGAAATAAATTGACTCAGGAACGAAGCAGAACCATCGATGGTAAAGGACACATTTTTATGGACTGGAAGTCGTAAAAACATTCTCGTGTCCATTAATACAAATGTCTCAATTCACTAGTGATGGATATCCTTGTCTGATAAATATGCAATTGTGGTAGTTATTCCTTGAATGGCTGGAGCACTCTGATTGAATTAATCACTGTATAATCCAGAGATGAATGCACAAATATACTTTCTGAAATATATAAGATTATTTAAATCAATTTCTTTTTTCTCATTATAAAAATATCATTTTTTAAGGTTTTGTGTAAACACAAAACCTTATTAAAATCGGTTTACTGTCTCTCTGTCTGTCTGTCCGTCTGTGTCTCTCTGTCTGTCTATCTGCCCTTCACACGCATTTTTCTCGGAGATGGTTGCAACGATTGACACCAACTTTGGTAGAAAGCTGGGAACTGTGAACGCTCACGCATATAGTGAGTTACATCCTGTTACGACGAATTTAAGGTGGGGGTTCCCATACATGCAAAAGGGGGTGTACATTTTTTTTGCATCAAATATAGTCATGTGGGGTATCAAATTAAAGGTCTCGGTTAGTACTTCGAAGACGGTCTTAGTTTTGACATTTGTTGGAAAGATGAGGAATGCGGGGGGTTGAGAGTGATCATTTCTCTAAGGGGGCCATTCTCAGAAACTACCCAACCGAAAAATCTAAAGAAAATCAGAAGCCTACCACTATATGGTGCCTCGGCTCCGAAATACCTTCCACACTGATATCTGTACAAATAAAGTTAATAATAGTATATTACTATTATATAATTTTTAGTAATTGGCTGCAAAACCCCCTTAAGTTCATGCTAAATTTCGTAACAATATAGGGTATAACATAGAGCATGATCTCACCAAGTTTGGTGAAAATTGCACTGTTACTAACAAAGTTATAATACGCCAAAGTTGTCGCTTCTTTGCAAATTCAAGGCTATGAATGTCAATATTATCCGAAAGTGGATATTATATGCATATATAATGTGCTATGTACTAAGAAATACACAAAACCTTTCGTACCTGAAGCGTCCAGTTTCCGGTTTCCCGACTTGTTTATCATTTCTCACGTTTATGGACTCCTAACTTTGAATTTAGAAAACCTGAACATATTCGCTAACAAATATCGAACTGCAAAGAGGTTTTCTGTACATTTATTCTTTTGAAAAAATATTGTAAATTTAAACAGGCAGCTCTTGCAAATGGATTAAAAGGGTTTTGCACCGCGCCCTACGGCCGACTATATATGTATGTATACATACAATAAAGGAGGAAATTAAAAAGGCTTTCCATCTCTTTGTAGCACGGACAGATAATTGCACGTAGTAAATCTATGCAATGTTCGAAAATTTTCTTTCTAAAGGGACTTTGCGATGATGTTCTTAAAGATAAAGGATAGAAATTTAAATACACGACAGGAGCCTACAGAAAAATTTTGTGGTTATATCAAACGCGAAAACTTCTTGGGCTTTAATACCATCTAAGTTCATTATCAATAGCGCATATTCTGGTACTCATCAGAATATTCTACTTCTGCCTGTAACTTTTCCAACAAGGAATTTAAAAATATTAAATTAGAGACGCTGTTTCCGCCGCAGGTAAAATTTTACGTTACAGCAATAAGTTAAAAATATATATTATATGGGGAATACTATACCACCCTTGACCAGCCCTAAACACAAGGGATTAAACACAACTCTTGCAAATACCCTGATGAACGGGCCGGTCAAGAAGGGGAAGAGAGGGTGTCAGAGGAGCCCTCTAGGTCCAATCACAGGATAATCAGATTTGACATTGAGGGCAAATCCGGAATAAACAGAATACTAAGAAATCCCAGGTGCCCTACATTGAGATTCCTATGTATGGCACCTGAGCAACAACATCGCTCATCTCCAAAGAGGCGGTAATGTCAAGAGCAAACTCGAACTGGAAACAGTCTTGGAAGACCTGAACAAAGTCGTCATTGAGATCAGCTGTGGGGCTGAAACGGTAAAGTCACCAAGTGATATACCATGGTGGAGTAGAATCCTAGCCAGAATAAGATCTGAAGTCGGAAAACTCTTCAATCGGGCATAATAAACCAGAGACTGGCCGAGGTACAAAAATGCACTGACAGTGTATAGCAACGCGATCAGGGTTAGGAAATGAACCAGCTTCAGGAAGTTCTGTGAAGAGATAGAACAAACCATAAAAGCAACCAATTTATAGAAAGCTATTGCTAAGGATAGGGCAATATCTTCTGTCTGTCTGAAGAAGGCAGATGGGACAATTACCGAGATTAGAGGGGAAAAAGTACTTCTGCTTATCAGAGCTCATCTTCCGGCATCCTATTCCAGAGGGGAAGACGATAATATTCTGCCAGACGCCACCTCAACGAATAGAAGGGGGAAAAGGGAATTGTAAACTAGCAAAAGAGTATGCTCGGAACCTGGGCAGTGGGAACTTTTAAGCCACTGAAATCACCCGGAGTAAATGGAATCTTGCCTCCCTCCATAGAAGCCTAGAAATAATCTTAGCATTTCTTCTAAAGGCGGTAAGAGACACCATAGCCTTGGGATATATACTAAGGGCATGGAGGCGGGTAAAAGTACTCTTTATTTTGAAAGCGGGTAAAATGAATTGTTTTTACTCTAAATCTTTCAAACTAATTTTTCTATTATCGCTTGTACTTAAAATGGTGGAGAAGGTCATAGACGACTATATTAGAACTAATGTGCTAATGCACAATCCTCTACGCCAGTGTCAACACGCTTACCGGTCAGGATGGTCAACCAAAACTGCCCTGTACCAGTTGATGGATCTATAATGGAAATACCAACAACCAAAGAAATAGCACAGTGAGCGTTTTTGAACATGGAAGGCCGTTCGATAACACATCGTACACAGAGGTACAGGGCATCTTGTACCGCATCGGCAAGAGAGTGAGAAACACACTACCTTTCTGGATAAGCAGAATGTTAGAGAAAAGGCGAATAGAAGTTCCGACAGATGAAAATTCCATTGTCGTGAACACTACTCAAGATTGTCCACAGGGTTGGGTACAATCACCGCTTATGTGGAATATGGTAGTGGATGAACTCCTAGGAGGGTTTCACAAACTTGACAGACTGGCTTGCATGAGCATCAGTGGGACAATGAGGACATACCTGAGATTAGCTTCTCTCGATTTGCAAATACAGATGCAGACAAGGTGGGCGATCTTCAGAATAGTCGAGAGTATCAGTGAGGCGGAAAGGGAGCAGACAACGCAGTCATTTTTCCAGGGGGAACGTACTTGGAGCCAATGGGTAAGCACACAAGAATATTCCAAACGGAAATATACATTATAGACAGAAAACTATATGGGGCAGAATATTGTTATTCTGGCTGACAGTCAAGAGGAGATCAAGGCGCTTTCGTCCAACCAGGTACTTTTCTGATTAATGGGTTCGAAATACTAGTTTGGCAATAATTTAAATTCGTACATTTAAAACACAAAAAATTAACTTTATTTAACTTTATCACAAGATGCGCGTACAGTACTTGATCACTCTCCGAATTTGGGCATTCCAACTGGATCTTTGCACATTCGTGTGAACACCACCGCGGTTGGAAACAGAAGAGACCGGCTTATTTCCATGCGGTCCTTACTGTCCCAACCAACGGCATTTTTCCACCGCTAATTCTCCACTCCCTTGGCGCGTTCTAAAATGAGTGAGTAGAGAGTTCCGCGCCATCCATCCGTCCGCATCCGCAACATTCGAAATAAATTTCGAATGCTGCAGATCCTGCCGCGCCACACTAGTATGGTTGCGATGTACTGCTGTATGCTAAAGGTGTTGTCTATGCAAAATAAAAACCTTTCAGTGAAAAAATGGGAAGCATTTTTTTTATTATATCTAAACCTCCGAAAAGCTCGGAAACAAATGAAAAGGTGTTATGGCCGATCTGCGATCTGTTTCACATGGCGAGAACCCTTGGTTTTCGTTTATTTAATTTACCCAAATGATAGGTATTTCGAGAAAACTATCACGGCAGGCTTCATTCCTCCAGAAGCGTTCGTGTATGTTGACAGGAATGGTCTAATTCTTGATTCTGCCGGTGATCCGGTTATGTATACATAGGCGGGCCACGGACAAAAGGATAGAATATCTCCCGAACTTGACTGTGGGGGCTCCGGAATTCGACTGGAGATAATCCAGAGCGAGAGCAATTGATATTAAGCGGGATGAAAAAGAGAAATTCTGGTACTGGTGGTTGCGGGATGCCGGTTAGCGGCGGTCGTGCTCAGTTCTGTCATTTGTTTCTTGGTGAGGCTTTGTAAATATGTGCATACTGAAGGGGTGCTGCTTTTCCCTCCAGTTATAAATACATATGTTATTATTCTTTGTCTCTTTGTAAATATTAGAACTGTTATTATTACTTTTTCTCCCCAAGGATGTTATTGTAAAAAAAGAAAAAAACATAAACCGAAAAGTAGTAGTTTTATTATTACTTTCATATTTCTTTATTTGCCACTAAGGCCAAGAGAATTCTGTGGGGTTTTTTGACCATTGCCCGACAACTTATTGTAAATTAGATTTTTTTCTTACTGTTTCAATTCTCTGCCTGTAAATCGCTATCTAAAAATTTTGAGAGCCCACAGTGGCCATTAGATTTAAATTTCTTTTGTTAGTTTCAAAGATTGTTTTTTTGTTCATTTTTCCAATTTATATATTATTGTTACCTATTCCTTAAAAATAAAAAATGATTTAAAAATAAATGTCAGATAAAAGGCTGGGACACTATGTTGACTTGTATATGGAATTTAAAGATGAAAGAAACAACGCATATTTGTGTTCGGAAAGACAAAACTTGGGACAGTTGATGTAGAATACTCTTCAAGCTTTTCAAATATGTTAATATGAAGGCAAGAATCTGATGACACATGAAATATTAAGGGATCTCTTTCTACCGAATTACGTCTTTACCTTCCCAACAACACTTTTATGAAATTCGTCTTTGAGGAATGTGTCTTCAGTTACATAACAAAGTATCACCTCCTCTCTTGTAGCCAAGTCACGTTAGATGAACTCACTTCGAGAATTTCATGGTCGAAAAGTTGGGGTATTCCTAGTTATTATCAGAACAAAGCAAACTTCAACAAGAATAAGTGCTTTTCCATTTGAAGTGAAGATAATATAAATTGCTACCGTTCAGCTCCTTTATGTTGCGTGAGCTTCCTTCTTCCCAGGGACAAGGAAATATGAAATTATGACTAAATTGAAAGAAAGAAATGTAGGCCTGAAGGCTAGAAAAGATATTTTTAGGAAGGGTATAAGCTATGCTTTTTTAACATTCGACCCCAAGCGTGCGTATTTTTTAGGGTGTCCTGCACAATCAAACCCACTTGGACAGATACGTGGGAGCCGAATCCTGTAGTACTCTAATGAAATCAGAAGAAAAAACAGCTGCTCTATAAATGTGGGAAGTGATAAAACACAGAACAGAACACTTTTTCTCGACGATAGTTATTAACAACGTGATTGTATTGGAGATTGTCAGAAATTATTACTCTAGGGTTTCTAAATGATGTTCAATCCAGGTTAACGTTTGGATATATCGGTTCGGACCTGCACTTTTTTCAGAATCTTTGTACTGCAACCCCTATTAATTTATAAGCTACTATTTATTTATTACATTACTTATGTTGTTATGTTGCTATTTATCGCTGCTCATGAAATATCCTTCAAGTTATCCTTTTTAGGGAAGTTTGGAGTGATGCAAGCAGTAGCATTCCTCCGAAGCTCATTGTTACTCAATTCGATCATTTTGTTTTTAACGACATTGAATACATTTTCCTGGTTAGCCTGTCGTCGGACCTGTCTCCAAGAGAGGTCAGGTAGGATTTACGACAGTGGAATAACTATAACTATACTTTATTTATCTCTTTTCCTGATCTCTGCACTTTATTTTTGTTTGGCTGAGAATAGTACAAAGTACGTTACTCAAACCGTCCTCCTTCGCCTGGGCTTGGGACCAGCATGCTCTGTAAATAACGTGGCAGAGTCAGTGAGTAGTCTAACGTAATAAATGCATATGAACTACGAGCTACCGTGATGCACTCAAATACTTTTAACTAACTACACAAAATTTTTCCACTTATATAAGTGGAGGGGAAAATCTTAAAAAGACTCTGATTCAGTGTGTCAAGTTCTCACCCACTAAAACTACCTCCACTTTCTCCCCCTGTCTTCTGCTCAGAACCGTCGCGGAGAATTACTTTGCACTTCAAACATCGAAACTTTCGGCTCCTTGTGCTTCCTTTGTGAGCTCCACCCTCCCAAAAGTCGCTAGAATCCACCTCATTAAGAAGTTCTCCGCCCAGCACTTTCTTTGTAGGTAAGCATCTCCCTGATGTGGACGGATAGCTGAGTGGTGAGAGCACAAGGCTGCCATACGGAAGGTCGCGGTTCAAATCTCACTGGCGGCAGTGGGATTTGTATCGTGATTTGACGTCGGATACCAGTCGACTCAGCTGTGAATGCGTACCTGAGTCAAATTAAGGTAATAATTTCGGGCGACCGCTAGTACAAATGTTAGTATAGGTCCCAGGACGAAATGTGGATTGGTACCCACGATGAAGCATAAAACCTGGGAAACGTCCGCTAAACCAATACCAACTCTACTACCAAACCCTATCTTCACCTCCACGTGGTGATCGCTGGGATTTCTTTCTTCATAAAAAACTGCAGATTGAGAAGGGTGAAGGCGAGTCTCACGCGCTTAAAAACGGAACAAAATGTACCAACTCCCAACTCCAGGTTGGGGGTTGGGTAGAGCTGACAACCCTACACGGGAAACAACTTGTTACGAGGCCACAACAGGAGCTTCGGACTGGACTGATAACACAACGACGAACCCAGCAACGACAACGGATTAACGATTTACGCATTTTCTCATAGAACATGCGCTCCCTGTACAGACCGAATGCTGCTGAGCAACTAACCGATACCCTGTTCCAACAGGGTTGCAAGAGATGCGATGTACAGGGACCGGTTTCCTGGAGATGAGGCGCTACACCATATCTTATAGCGGCCATGTGCTCGGAGCAAGTTTCTGTTATCGTCTTTGAAAATTTAAGCGAAAGATTATGCACTCTGCGTTTGCGAGGCAAGTTTACAAATATAAGCCTCATAAACGTTCACGCCCCTACAGAGGAGATTGCAGAGTCGGAGAAGGATACCTTCTACGAGGCAGTTGAGCGAACCCTCGAAGCCTGTCCCGAGTATGATATCAAAATCATACTTGGAGATTTCAACAGTCAAGTAGGGACGGAGCCCGTATTCAGGCGACACGTTGGCTCCCACAGCTTACATAAGGATACCACTGGACTGGACCGGGGATTATTAAATTAGCAGTATCGCAGGAAATGGTTGTTGGAAGTACCCCGCCACTTCCCAGCCTTGATGTCAGAACCTATAGGGAACCAATATAGACTCGGACCACTATCTGGTTTTCATAGTGTTCCGAGCTCGAATTACGACACCACCCACAATCTCCTCTGACAATCAGGTGAGAGTGAATACCGGAATCATCCACAGAACAGCCCTCCGCAACAATTATAAGGAGGAAATGGATGCCGCAATAACCGCAGTCAACAGAGATCCTGAAGATGAAGCATCAACAAATGATTTTCACAACCATCTGAAGAACGTTATCATTGATACGGCCACAAAGATACTTGGCCCCAACCGCAAGAAAAGTCGCAACGGCTGGTTTGACGATGAATGTAAGCTAGCAACAGAGCGGAAGAATGCTGCATACCGAGTAATGTTGCATTCTCCAAGAACGCGGGCACGCACAAAGACTTATCACGAACTCCATCGAGCGGAGAAGCAACTTCACAGACGGAAAAAGGAAGCCTGGGAGAACCAACAAGTTTGTGAACTCGAAAAGTACGGCGAGCAACCGCGCCAGGCGCGAAAGTTTTACCAACAAGTCAGCAGAATGAAGCCTTATACGATGTTCATCCTGCCGAGACAAAGATAGAAATTTGATTTGTGACAGAATGGGCATATTGTAACGATGGGTTGAGTATTTTAATGAATTGCTCAACATCCAAAATATCGACGAATTGGAAGTACCGCCAACTGAAGATGAAGGACAAATGCTGCCACCACCAAGAATAGAAGAAATAGTCCGTGCAATTCATGGGCTTAAAAACCAGAAGTCGCCAGGAGCCAATGGAATTACAGCCGAATTGGTAAAATTGTGGAGGTGATCAGTTACACCAAGTGGTTCATCAACTGATGCTTAAGGTATGGGACAGGGAATCAATCCGTGACGGCTGGTAACGAGGCGTTATCCATTTCGTACATAAAAAGGGGGATATCACGCATTGCCGAAATTTTAGAGGTATCACGTTGCTGAGTACTATCTATAAGATATTCTCCTCTATCTTGCTAGGCCAGATAGTCCCATACGCCCAGAACGTCATTGGCTCATACCAAAGAGGCTTCACTCCAGGCAAATCAAGAAGAGATTAGATTTTCTCTGTGTGGCAAGCGACGGAAGAACTGTTGGAATATGGACATCAGTCGCACCATCTTTTCATCGACTTTAAAGTCAAGCCAAATCACAACCGATAACAGCTATGACGATGAAATCCGTACACGGTTGTTGGCAGCCAACAGAGCCATTTTTAGCTAACAAAAACTGCTCCGCTCGAAACGTCATACCATAGGGTCAAAGCTCTCACTGTACAATACTATGATCATGGCAGTCATCATGTATTCCTCGGAGACTTGGGTTCTTAGCAAAAAAAAACCTGCGAACTCTTGGCCGCGTTCGAGAAAAGAATCCCCCGAAGAATTTTTGGTCCCTTACATGAGGATGGACGATTCCGTAGTCTACATAACGACGAAATCTATGAGCGATACTAAGACCGTCAGGTTGTGGATAAAATCCGGCTCAATAGGTTACGGTGGGCGACTCACTTAGTCAGTATGGATGAGGATGATCTAGCCCGGAAGGTCTATAAGGGTAATATTTATGGTAGAAAAAGAAGACGAGGCAGACCCTGTCTCAGATGGCGTAGGTCAGGATGGTAGACAGGTTTTAGGGATATCGAATTGGTGGACCTCGGCGCAAAACCGGGATGTTTGGAGTTCCTTATTAAGCAGGCCTAGACCGGATACCGGTTGTTGCGCCGTTGATGATGATGGTGACTTAAGTACAAGAGCTAACTAGCTATCAAAAACTGTAAATAAGCTACCCAAAAGACATGTGGCAGACCGTTAATTGCTAAACCCACCAAACTCTATCTGATTGAATTGAGCAGACTCCTGTCGAAACGCAGAAAAATTGTGGTCATATCAACTGATCGAAATTCACTAAAATAGGGATTTTGTAAAATGATAAGGGGCCATCATGTAGTGGGAAAAAGAAATCCATTGAACATTCTCTATGTGATATTCCATTGGAAGAGGGGATACCATAGACCACCAGGTTCCGATTGCTCAGAGGCTTTGCCTCTTCCAGATCTCGTACACAGACCCACAGAAGACTCTACAAAATATATGTTTCTTAGTCACATAAGAAAACCTTATAAAAATCGGTTTACTGTCGGTCTATCCGTCTGTCAGTCACATCAATTTCCTCTGAAACGATCACTTCTGTTGATATGAAATTTGATGAATAGATGGGAACTGTGAATCCCTTCGTATGCAGTCAGTAACGATGTTATACGTTGGGAAAAGGGGGTTGCAAATTTGCACCGAATGTAGTCAGGCGGAGTATCAAATGAAAGCTTTGACATTGGTTGGAAAGCGAAGGTAGGTCAATTACTTCAAAGACCCTTTCTTAGAAACTATTTAAATCATAGTGATCCAGGCACATGGTACCTAAGTCAAATTTGTTGCTCTTGTGCAAATTTGCTGCAATGTAAGACATTGAATGTTAATATGACACTAAAATGAATGGTACTAAACGCTTAAACATTACCTGCTATGTATAAATGTCCACTAAAATATTCTTACATAAGAAGAAAAACCGTCCATACTTAAGGAGGATCGTTTGCCTTAGGTCTCTGAAAATGTGTCCTTTTTTAAAGTTTCGTTTGTAAAACAAAACCTTACTAAATGGAGAAAAATTTCCAATTCGAGCCTCTGGGGATCTTCCTTCCTATTCAAAATTTTATTGTACGCTACTCTTCTAGACCCATCCAGCAATTATGTAAGTGTGTACAGCTTTGATCGTATTACCATCTAGTTTCAACTTGATAATGGAGCATTATCCAGTAGCAGTTTACTGAAAATATTTACGATGTATTTTTTATTTTGGAGCAAATATGCTGGCATTCCCGCAAGAGTCATCGGGGACGAGGAATCATAAAATACTGTCATACTTGTGGTACCACATATTGAGAATACACGCTTCCTCTCCTCTGCCCTAGAAGCTACATGAACGAAACGATTCCCAGTGATCAAAACTCCCTGATATACATTCGAAAGCACGATGTTAGTGCTAAGCTAGGCCGATGCTACACTTTGATTGAGGAATCCGAAAATTCGGATCTTCTTGATATTACCCTGGACCGATCGGAGAGCTACCACTTTTCTTTGGGCTTAGCACCGAAGTATTTAAGAAAACATGCAGATGGCTTATGATTTTGCGCAGGGCAGAGGATATTGTGTTAATTTATGATCCTTGGCTGATGGATCGGAGAGTACTAGACTTGGGGAGGTTGGAAGTAAGTTTATATATGACATATTATAAAACATTATGTTATACGTACTTATTTTCAAGAATAATAACAACATAATATCTACTACATAAAAGGAGAATAGGTGAGCGGGAAGAACACAATTGAACACTCACTCAGTACTATAAAGAGGTCTGCAAAATAAAGGGAGAGGACATTAAAGAACAAATGAAGATATTGTCCCTTTGGGTGACACTAGCTAAATATTGAGTCAATAATGTAGTGGCGCTGCAGAAACACAGGTCACTCACAAAAGCCAGGGAAGAAACTGTGGGAAACCTTTTAGAAGCCCACCTCACTGGTTTTGAAAAAAAGAGTGATAAAATCCAGTTGAATGAATCGCCTGGTTTAAATGGAGTCTTCCCTGTTCTGTTATTACAAAGAGCAGTAACTACTGAACATATATGGTATAAGGTCAGTATTGAATATGGTTACATACAGATGGAATTGAGGCAGGTTAGGGTGGCCTTCCTAGCAATGCCAAGGACCAGGCCAAAGAATGCAAGCCGATGAATCTGACTTCCTACCTTGTCAAAAGATTAACAAAGTTATCTGAAGAACACATGAGGGAAAGCCTTTCCAACCATCATGCTTATCAACGGGGAAATCTTGTCAAACAATTTTTCATCATGGATATATTTGCTTAGTAACCGACATCAGCAGGTGACTAGCCTTCCTATCTGACAGGAATATTACACCTACCAATCTTATGTGTAAAGAGTGCTTCCATTAAACCCAAACCTAAAGCAAATTATTCCACTCATTACTTGCAAGAAGTTTCGCATGCCCCATAATACCATTAAGTTTCATAATACCTGATTCAGCCAGTTCCGGGGAAATAGCATGTGACAAACAGACAATCAATCAGATTTGGTTTTACGATTAAAGTGAATTTATTTCCAATGCGAAGTAAAATAGAACCTCAAATTATTGGAAACCAATCACTTCTTCGTCCTTGTTGATGATTCCCTTTGCGTTTATTTTGGGTCTCTTTCCGCAATACGAACAATGGGTGGTCATACATACATACCTATGTATCTGGCTGTGCGTATGTGGATATGTTGTATGTACATATGTTTATAAGAGTTAAACTCTGAAGGCAAAGTTAACCATTTGAAAAATAGATTGTACGGTTAGGTGAATATGAGATATTCTCGTGATGAAATTATTCGTAGACAAGATAGTTTCAGGATAAATCATAATGATTCGAATTTCTTCGCTTCCTTGAAGTCTTTGGAGATAAAATTGAAGAATTTCTGAAACTATTTTAATTTAAAACCGACAAATTGTTTTTCATTATCCCATTAACATATATATATAGCCCAACATAAGTGTTGCATTTAAAGAAAGCGATAGTTTGCTAGGCGTGCGGCGGAATTAACACGGGCTATATATGTGTGTCCCCATACATTTCACCGAGTACAGCCATATAGGGTATCAAATAAAAGACTTCGACTAGTACTTTCCAAAGCACCTCAGTTTTGATATTTGTTCCAAATGGGGGAGGCGGGGGACTGCAAAATTATCATTTCTTTCATTGATTAATTCACCGAAACTACTCAACCCAATAATCTGAAAAAATCACGAAACTGCCACCATATGATGTCTATGTCCTTCATATAGATATCTGTTTAAATAAAATTAATAGTGCTGTACATATTATTACTGTATTTATAAATATGATAAATATGATTGCAAATTCCCCTTAGTGAATGAATGAAAGCTATAGTATAGAGCATGAGACTACCAAGCGGTGGAAATCGCTCAATTACTACCAAGTTATAAACGGTTAAAATTACCTCTTTTGTCTAAATTTACTCCAATCTAAATCCTTGAACGTCAGTATTAAACTGAAGTAGTCTGACACATTAAGTGCGCAAGGATTACGAGCTAGGTGCAAATAGTGCAAATATACATTCAAGTATTCTTACATAAGAAATACTCAAAACCTTCCATACCTGAACCGCATCTCAGGCGAAATCTCCTGATCATCCACTTTCAAGTGTTCCCATTTCCTCGTCAAAATTTTCTTTGCTTGTTTGCCTTAGTTTATTAAAAGTGATCTGGGAAAATGCGGCGAAAGGAAAAAAAGAAAAGCGACAGTTTCAGCGGAGAATTTTTCGAGAGAAGAATTTAGGTGTTTACTGGTCTCGTTTTCAACCAGCGTGGAGTTCAGCTTGAGTGCTGGACAATTGCCACCCGAAAGTATAATAAAATACGGAGCCGGATTCTTCCACGTCCTCAGAGGTTGCCTCACTTCCACCCTGGGAGCGACGTGATCGACGATGGTTACAGGTGAAAGTCGCTCGATTTTATATAATTGGAGACACGACATGAGTCTGGTTTATACTTCAAGATTCCAGAGAAGGGCACAAGTCTTCGATAAGAGGGGTATTTGCTCCACAAGTCGAATATCGGCGAGTTAGGTATCCCGTAGAATTACAGCCGAATTGGTTAAATATGGAGGTGACCGATTACACCAAATGGTTCATCAACTTATGCTCAAAGTATGGGATAGCGAATCAATGCCTGATGACTGGCAAAGAGGCATTATCTGCCTCATACATAAAATGGGAGGTATCACACAGTGCAGCAATTATAGAGGTATCACGTTGCTGAGTACCATCTATAAGGTATACTCCGCTATCTTGCTAAGTTGGATAACCCCATACGCCCAAAACATCTTTGGTCCATACCAAAGAGTCTTCATTCCAGGCAAATCAACAACAGATCAGATTTTCTCTCTGTGGCAAGCGACGGCAAAACTGTTAGAATATGGACATCAGTTGCACTATTTTTTCATCGACTTTAAAACTGCCTATGATAGCATAGTGTCCGGATAGCTCAGTGGTTAGAGCACAAGGCTGTCGTACGGAAGGTCGGGGTTCAAATCTCGCTGGTGGCAGAGGGATTTGTATCGTGATTTGACGTCGGATACCAGTCGACTCAGCTGTGAATGAGTACCTGAATCAAATCAGGGTAATAATCTCGGACGAGCGCAATGCTGACCACATTGTCTCCTACAGTCTACTGTAGTGTACCGTTACGGTCTTGAATGAAGTGCTCTAACACACTTCAAGGCCCTGATCCAATATGGATTGTTGTGCCAACGATTATTATTATTATGATAGCATAGCCAGGGCAAAACTATACACGAATTCGGTATCCCGACGAAATTCATAAGACTGACTAGGCTAACCCTGACCAATATGCGGGGCCAGATAAAAGCAGGAGGATTACTCTCAAGACCATTCGACATTAACAATGGTCTTCGACACGGGGATGCCGTGATGCTGAGGTAAATGCAAGGGGTACGATTCTCTTTAAGCCCACCCAACTACTGGCTTATGCAGACGATATCGATATCATGGCAAGAACGACCCGAGACTTACAAATAGCGTTCGTCCAAATCGAGCAGGCGGCGCGAGATGCTAGGCTGCACATCCATGAGCGCAGAACAAAGTATATGGTGCCAACGTCAACACCGAAAAACAACCAATCAACAACATCAAACCGCACTAGTCAAACGGAAACAATAAAGATAGGAGATTACAGCCTTGCGACCGTTGATAATTTCTCCTGTCTAGGGTCGAAAATCACAACCGATAACAGCTACAGCAACAAAGCCTAAACAATGATCTTGCCAGAAGAAATCGACTGAATCGACTGAAAACATTTCATCCTAGGAATATAAAGTTGCAAAAACATAGTGGACAATATGGAAATTTGAACATTAGCGGCAAGGTTATAGTAGTTCCAATTTAGCGATACAAATAAGATGCTGACGTTATAATTAATAATTAATTGACATTCGTACGAACTATTAAAGTCGCATTTGTGAGAAATCTGCTTCTCCCCAGCCCTCTTCAAGGTATTGTGTAAAAGACTTATATGAAATCTAAGGGTCGAAAGATACCCCATTCTGCCCCATTGCGCAAATAAACATACTAATAGTAAATTACTAACTTTTATAAGTTGACTGAAAACCCCCCTTAAGTTCATCCTAGGAGTACTAAATTTTGGACCGGCGTAGAGGACAGTATCGTGCATACGCATGTCACTCAGTTTCTTGAGAATCCGGTTATTAGTGTCAAAGTTATAGCAGTTCAAATTTATCAATTTTGTGCGAATTAACTGCATCCTAAGCCATGCAAATAAGATGCTGACATCATAATTAACATTCCATTGAAATATTAAAATTTCATTCCTGAAGAATCCGTTTATATGCAGCAGTGGCGCCATTTTATGTTAAGTTTAAATGTGAATGGAGGGTGCAACATTTTTTTTCATAAAATGTGTCCATGTGGAGTATCAAATGAAACAGCTCAATTAGTACTTTTCGAAACTAATTTCATATTTGATATCGGGTGAAAGGTAGGGAATTGACGGCTCAAAATATGACCATCAAAAACGTACAGATCTCGTTTCCAGAACCTATCCAACCGAAAAATCTGAGAAAAATCATAGTAGTGTACCTCTATGAAATCTAGGCCTCAAAATGCATTTCGTTCCGATATCTGCACAAATAAAGTTAATAACAGTATATTTCCACATATTGGAAATTTACCCGGCAACCCCCCATCCCAGAAGTACAAAATTTGGCATGGGGTTTAAGGGATAACATAAGGCAAATGTTGAAGAAAATTCAACTAAACAAAGTTATGGAGGGTGAAACTTTGCCTTTTTTGTGAATTTCGTACGTTCTGCAACGTGTATGATGTCATCACCGCACATCACAACGAAGTGAGTTCATATGAATGGGGTTGCAAAGAATTATTTTGTTTTAGTTTTTTAGTTATTTGCATATGAATATCAATTGCTCCAAACAGACATGTGTGTATGTAGGTATATAGTATATGCGTTCTAATGAAGTTTGCGGCTAGTCTCTAATTCAGAGAGATATATGTATTTGTACATTAAACCAGCCGTATTTAATATACACACTATATATGTACATATGTGTGCTTTTGTGCACGAAGCAAATCGGAAATATGGGTACGATCTATTTATATATATGCATAATATGTACAGTTTTCGGTAATGGACAGTTGGTTTGTTTAAGGTGAGTAATATCTATGGCTGTAATATGTACGTATGTCTTGTAGTTTGGAAGAAATTTAAATCGCTCAGTTCTGGGCTGGTCACTACCGCTGACAGAACCGAGTGATTTAAATATCTCGAGACAATGACTTTTTTTAAAATAAGAAAAATTTTTTGTCAAATTGTTTCATAATTGGAAACATTTAATCGGAATTGGGAGTCTCTGTACTCCGGAATACGCTGCAAAAAGTTCAAAGCGAAATATGTGTTTCTATAGATTTCATGAGCGTAGAACCGAGCGATTATCGCTTTATGTTCTAACGTAATCTTTTAGCATAAATGGCATATTTAAAAAATCCCTTTTTTCACATTTGCGGGAATGCTTACTCAAAAACCTGCGAGATGGCATTTTTTAAGGGTCCTTTTTAGAATAATTAGTAAAAGTAAACGGTGAAAATTGAAATATTTTTTTCCAGCAACTGCAAAATTTGATTATTTTCACCTGCACAACGCAGGTGGTGAACTCAACGTTCATATTCCTAGAAAATATGCTATTAATGTGATATTAAAACTTTTCCGGTTTAAAACCTTTAACGGATTAACGCCGGGTAACGTTGTTATTTTTGGCTTAAATTATTAAAAAAGCATCTCAGATGTTGTCTGAGATATAACTGACATACGAGTAATTTGATTGCATTCAAATTAATTACTCCAACTAAAAAAATCTCGAAATAGTTTCTGAAAATAAGGTTTCTAATGTGGGTTCCTCCCTTCCCTCCCCTCCTCTTGTAGAGATGTTGAAATCAGCGACACTTAGCCGCAAACGCGGTTGTCATTAAAAAGTACAAATCCATACTTCACAGTGTTCCTCTGAAGTATAACCAAGGGAATGAGAGTAGTTCTGCCCGCGTGAATTTAAAACAACACTGCAATTTGAGTATATCCATCTTTCAAAAAATACAGATTTAAGGGTGAAGATTAACTCAATAAAATACAAAATTCAGAAGTTTCAACTTTTATGTAAGCTATGTATGGCATTAGATTTCTATTGTGATATCAAACAATTTCATTCAACGCATATAACAATAACGTCAATTTAGAATCTATTCAAAAATTCGCAAGGCCCAAGCCCATCATTTAAATATATTACAAAAGGGATAATCGATAATTTCGTATATGCAAACCATTCTATCCTATTCAGTGATACAGTTCAATGATAAAGTCACAATAAAAGATGAAGGTGAGTTATGTATCTAAGCAGAATCCCGATAAGACGATATATACATATATATGGTATAAATGCTCTGCTTTTTTCGCTACATTTGGATACCAAATTACATATTGATGGAGCAAATTTATGACTAGGGGAGTCGAGTACAATGGACCAATACCGTGTGACTCCTCATGGGCTTTGCTTTTCTACAACTTGTTACTAATGTTCGCATACATTCCCGCTCCAAAAACCTTTAGCATTCAAACCAATTTTACATTTCTGCGAAATATTTACACAGCTTCAACAATTTTTCCCTCTACATCTTCAAATTCCTTCGACCTATCTACAAGCATACACGGAAGCCATAGTTACCGACATGAGAATGTTCTGTAATTTCACCCACTAAGCAAAGTTTATTCAAGTCTGTATACAACTAGGGATACACTGTGTAAAGTAAAATAATGCTCGCACGTACAGGATCAAAGAGATGCGATGGTCCGCTTGGTGGACACCATCTTGCACCCCAAATTAAATTGCCGTCTTTTCATGCACACATATGTTAGCTTCATATTGGCATTCATGCTTCTGCAAATATCATTGCTACAACGGACGAAGTTATACTGATTAAGCGAAGTTCAGATTTCAACGAATACCAAACTAAAAGCATAATATCTACGTACTATCATATTATAGAATATGTTATATATAATTGCATGGTAGGTTCTTATCTGTGGCTTCTCTGGTCCTATTCCAACTGGTCCCGAGCCACTGATTTCATCTTTGAGTATTTTCAAGTCGCTCATTCGTTGAACCGCATATATATCGCACAGTTCCCTAATAAACCTCATCTATCATGCATCATCTTCTGGAACTGTTCGAAGGACTTTTCCTAACACCTTCCTTCCAAAAGCAGTTACCAGTTTTTCAGAAGCCGGGAGCCAAAGTCTTAGTTCCGGATCCATAAATAACGCAGGAATAAGAGTTGTTGTGCAGACACCGAAGTACGTCGTCCAGTGTATGTATTTCAACTTTATGATAAGGAGAACTGTGTGTGTGCATGAGGTGAGGGATAGGCAAAGCCGTTCAGCACTCAGACCCCAGTGGCCCATTGTACATAATTCCCCCTGTCTGACGGAACATCCCGGATTCTTTTATGTATCGCAGGATTTCCGTTTGTGGAGGTAGCACCAAACATCAGATATGTGATATGGCCATAGGCGGGGCACTTACATAGAAAATTTTGCGTGGATTAAATTAGGATGGGAACATATCACCTTGGAGAATTCCTGTTTTGCACATATGCCCAGATAGTGAATTACGACCTGTTAGAATGCCAAAAGTACTTCTTTTTATTTCTGCCTGCTTTTTGAAAGGATATTCTTTTCAGTACGTTTGTTTGGTTCCGGCAGGAAAATTTTGAACATTAAGAAGTACCCAGATTAGTTCCACCGTATTGAATCTTGAAACATAGTTCAGGTTTTTACATTCCTCAATGCAGCTTGATTATTGCTACAGATTCCGCTGTGTCTGCCTTTTAACCGCTCGTCAATCATCCAGGTTGTTACCCTCAGAATGCATACACTTCAATCTGAAAGACCGTTGTACATTGTCCCATAGGAAAGGCCTACTTCTCGTTTTTATTCAAGAAGTACATTCCAGCTCCAGAACCCGGTTCCGAGTTCCCGGTTTTGAGCTATCAGTTTTTCAGTTGGCCGAACTCGCAACTCGAAGAAATCATGACCGATTGGCTTGAAATTTTAATGATAATCCTACAGTGTACCATTGAGGCTTTGAATGAAGTGCTCTAGCACACTTCAAGACCTAGATCCAATTGGGTGTCGCGCAAACAATTACCATTTCTATTCTTTGTAAAGGGAATTTCTGTTCATGATTGTTTTGAAGCATAGAAAGGCATACAAATAAGTGACCTGCATGTACACTTTTCACTTTTCAAAACAATACTTTCAAGCGAACCGCCTCTGGGCAAATAGCTTTCGAATTGTGCCGGTATTGACTAAAAGGGTCATCCGAGGTATAAGCGGCTATGTACAAACCAAAGTATCAGTGGTCTTCTCACGATCACAACTCTTCACCAACAACTAAGCCTTCATTTGTAGCTCAAGATATCAATGCCGTTTGGATTTGTATGGTAATAACAGACCATCTGGTTCCGATACCAAGCACTGCGAACAACTTAGGAGACAACTCTTCCCAGTTGTAAGGACTACATCCTCACAAGGCATTAACCTTCGATTTGAGTTGGCATATACCATAAAATGTTGCGGCTAAATTTTGCCATCAAAAGCAAAAATTAGCCGTTCAACAATGTGTGGGACTCAGGCCCTGAAAAGGTTTTCCGAGCTGCTTTAAAAAGTGCTTTCTCTGGCTTCCAGAACCGAAAAAACTCATTGTTCAGAATAACCTCAACACCTCTACCTCCAGATTGGGAGCGTCCCTTCACCGATAGACTGGGAATTTTCCTCATTATCGGCGTTCCTAAACTGGATATTTAGAAGGTTCGGGAAGAAACGGGATGCGGGCTTGAGACCATCACATGATAAGTGTCGGCTTCTAAAGACATTGAAGGGGGCCTAGAGCCCACGCATCTTAATCTGAAGCGTGGATGAGGTGCCATATTTCTCAAATAAATTTGTAGCGTTGTGTAGGGTCGACTATACTTATCAGTTGACGGATCAATATGTGCAATATATTTATGTAGCTCATACAAGAACCATTCACCAAAACTATCCAACATGCCAAAAATTAAAGGCATGTGGAACATGAACGAAAGAAAATGGCACATATTACAGTATCTGGAATGAACCAATCTGCAAATTCTCTATTTGGGTAATGAACCCACTTTCTTCAACGTGGTCAGGCAAGAAGCCATCGACAACACGATGGAATCCCTTGATATTGTAGCTCTTGTCAGAGAGTGGACAGTATCCCATAATATCAGGCTCAAGCGTATTGATTTCGTAAGGGGCGTTGATTCACCTTCAACCACTCTATTTCGGGCAGATTGGGCGACGTAAAAAAAGTAGGACTGAGCGTCCGAATTATGGACCCCGAAAGATGCATCAAATCCACTGCTGGAATTGAAAAAACAACAATCCTGATGATCATAACTAATATGAGAGACGCTTTCGAAGACACTTGGCTACTCGAGATGACAAAGGAGGGAAAACCACCATAGTGGAACTCGGATTTAATAAAACGAAGGAGCACAACAAGAATGTTGTTCAAGCATAATTGAATTAAACAACTTGAAAAGACCCGCTTGAATTATCATCCAACAAATTGGTTCAAGAAATATGCGGGGAGTGCCAAAAAAAGGCCGTTACGCTAGAGCAATGCAGCAGTAATGGTCCCAAAATCGCTCATCGACATGATTGCCAAGTTGTTTCCGTAAACAATGCGAGCGTTCTGCCGCACATGTAAAATGCGATATACGCAATTTAGGGCAAAATAATAATAATCGTTGGCGCAACAATTCATATTGGATCAGGGCCTTGAAGTGTGTTAGAGCATTTCATTCAAGACCATAACGGTACACCACAGTACATTGTAGGAGGCAATGTGGTCAGCATTGCGCTCGCACGAGATTTGACTAAGGTACTCATTCACAGCTGAGTCGACTGGTATCCGACGTCAAGTCACGATACAAATCCCACTACCACCAGCGAGATTTGAACCGCGGCCTTTCGTATTATAACCCAGTGCTCTTACTACTGAGATATTCGGACACCTCTAGGTTCTAGGATATAATAACACGCACAATCTAAGGCATAAGAATTAGCTCAAGTCCAATATAAGAAGGTGTTGAGCACGTTAGCAGCCGGTTGATCTGAAAGGTGAAGGCAGCATGGGAAGTCACGACGTCGAAGAAGAAGTTGAAACAGTATCAGGTGTAAAAGGTTAAGCTGGTAGCAGTACAGCAGCAGCTCGAGCGCCGAGTACGTTCTGGTGAGGCAATCAATTAAGCTAAGGAACTTACTAATATGTAAAATATATAAATATAAAAACATTATACTTAAATTAAATCTAGAGCCGTAGTTTTATTCCTCCCCCAAGTCTTTAGGAACCTTTCAGCCACCCTTTAAAAGAAGTTCCGTCGAAACGTCACAAGTGACCTGCAACAAGCAAGCCGGAGTAACATTTCGGTGGGTGTATCCGGGAATCGCCACGTCGGTGACGAGTCTTTCAAATATCGGATCGCTCCGTCGGTGACGAATCTTTTAAACAGTGTTTCTCACACCAGCTCTAAAGTTTGATTCGGAATCAGTACAAAGAAATTCCGAAAGGTCTAAAGAAAACCATATGTCGCCCAAACGATAATCATGGAAACGCTCTTGCGAAGAAACTAACTCTCTGGAATCAACCTAAAGGCTGAACCGGATCCTTGTCAAAGAACGAATGTTATCTACATTTACAAAACAGGAGATACACAGAAAGCGATGAAGAAACGGTAAATGCTTCAAAGTTCACTTGCCAGGTAACACTTAGAACCTCATCTCAGAGCCAGCAAGTTCATAGAGCTCTCAACCGAAAGACTGGATTCTGACATGCAAAGTAGTATTAATCGAAAGAGTAAAAAAAGCCTGTAACCTGTTTTATAGATACAAGTTTTTGGACCCGAATGGCATTCAACGTGAAATCATTTGCTGCTACAACCAGCCAAATATTGAGGAGTACATTTCGACTCCAAGCAACCGCGGAAGCACAATATCTAGGAACAATATCAGGAATTCTTGCTCTAGTGTTATAGGTAAGACCTGAAGACTTCATTAAAATGGATTTATTAGATGTATACATCCATAATAAAACTCATTTCAATGCATTCGCGTATCTAGTGGCCGAGACTAAACTTTGCTAACAACAGGAAACTGTTGGCGCAGATTCAGAAGTTCATTTGCCTAAGTATTACTGGTGCAATGAGTACTACGTCGACCGCGCACTCGAAGCTATCCTGAATCTACCCCCTAATATGTGAAACGTAAAGCTGACGAAGCATACAGGGTTGATATCAATGGCGCGGTCATGTGTCCATCTGGGAATTCCTTGACAAAGGTGATCCTGATGTCTGTCAATTAATTGGGTTTTCAAATTCGTCTTTGAAAAGACATACTTCGTCGTAATTACTTGAAAGAAAAAGGGGCAAAGCCAACAGCACTGTCAAGTACTTCAAAGTACTTTAAAGGGTGAAATTGCAAAAATTCACACAGCCGAATGAAGAAATTTGAACTGCTGCCAGCAGGTGAAATTTTTTGTGAAAGAACCTGGGGCTGCTAAAGTGGGATTTTTGTTGTCTCTTAAGAAATAGGACATGCGAAATCTAGTAGGGACTTGAAAAAATTGCTGCAGTGATCTCGGTTGTATGCAGCTAATGTGAGAACGGGGATTAGACGGCCCTGTACATCATATGAGACCTTACTGCCTGTAGCCGCAGGTCCCCCACTAAACTAAACTAACTAAATTAGTTCTCATAAGCCTAGCGGAAGTGTATCGGGAAACAGACCCGTCAGTCACTCTTGAACAGTCCAAAGTCCATCCGGCCACCGATTGGATTGAAAACACCATATACGCACCAGTAAGCCGAACGCCACCATTACTTCAACTCTGGCCGCATTCGACGTCGAGCTACAAAGTTGAGATATTTTTGTAAGTGAGCATTTAGAACAGAACTCTCACTGCCTAGATGGCCTGTCTGATAACCGTCGCCTGGGCACCTCAACCCGCATATATACTGGATGGTCGAATCCAATCCAATCGAATCGATTCGGTTCGATGGTTTAATGGTTGCCCATACAGTCCAAACTAAGAGGCCAGGCGGATGTCACACGCAATCCGGCGCCCGGTTAAAGCCCGTTACAGGCTGGTGTCCGTTTTGCATCTTCCTCTTTTGACCACATGAAAATCCTTTAGAACATTGTGTAGCAATGCATTAAGTTCAGCTTACTGCCTATAAGGTTTTGTGTAAACAAAACCGTATTAAAGTCGATTCAATGTGTGTTTGTCTGTTTATCATAGCCACTTTACTCGGAAACGGTTAAACCTATTGCTACGAATTTTTTTGGAAAGGCGTGGTCTATGATTTCCTTTACAGATAGCAAGTGGTGCTATTTTCCGTTGAATTTAAGGGGGCTCCCCATACATGCGAAAGAGGGGTGCATTGTTTTTTACTGACACAATACACGCCGCGCGGTTACTCATGGAGAAACACCGTGAGAAGCATCGCCATCTTTCGATTGCCTTTCTGGATCTAGAGAAAGCGTTTGACCGTGTACCACACGAACTCATCTGGTATGCTTTACGACAACACTTCGTGCCAGAAGAACGCGTGCGCTGGGTTCAATTGCTCTACCACGATCCGAAATGTAAAGTTCGAAGTATGGCGGGTTTATCAAACCTACTTTGTTCATCAAGGAAGCGCCCTCTCACCACTCCTCCTTGTTCTTGTTATGGACACCGTCACACGGGATATCCAACGTCCAGCGCCCTACACACTGCTTTATGCAGATGATGTTTCCTAGCATCTGATAGCAAAAATGATCTCGAGCAATTTGTTCAAAAATGGAATGATCGCCTCATGCATGCAACACGGCCTCAGATTGAATTTAAACAAAACTGAATTTTTGACGACCGATCCCCATGAAACAGGCACAATGACTGTCAGCGGCAGTGATCTGCCCAGAAATGAGCAATTTAAATACCTCGGGTCAACGCTATCAGTCAATGGAGAACTGCGTTATGAAATTGCTTCACACATTAACGCAACCTGGATGAAGTGGCGTTCCACAACTGGTGTTCTTTGTGATCGACGTATCAACGAACATCTCAAATCTAAAATTTACCGCAATGTCGTCCGTCCAGTCGCTCTCTATGGTTCTGAGTGTTGGCCGAATATAAAAGACAATGAACGTCGTCTTGCGGTAATGGAGACGAAGATGCTACGTTGGACTAGTGGCGTCACACGTTTAGATCACATCCGAAATGAGGATATTCGTGATCGTTATGGGGTTGCACCGATCGTGGAAAAGTTGCGAGAGAGGAGCCTTCGATGGCATGGTCACGCAATTCGTGCAAACGAGAATTCACTTGCCAAGATTGGTCTGAACATCGAAATCGGTGGTAAACGACCAAAAGGCAGACCTAAACAACGGTGACTTGATACGCTAGATGGGGATTTGAAAGCCTCGAGATTGCACCCAGATCAGGCATTCGATAGAGCCAAATGGCGAAGCCGATCACGACGAGCCGACGCCGCTTGTGAACGGGACAAAGGCTGAAGAAAAAAAAGAAGATGTGGGGGGACAAATAAAAGAGCTTGATTAATAATTTTTTAAACTGACCTTATTTCTAATAATGGGTGAAACACAAGGGAGGCCTCGAAAAGTGCAACGAGTCATCCAAGCAAGAAATTTTACAAAATTCACAATAGTGCACCCATACACAATTTCGGCGTCACAATACATCCCATTGCGATACCTATTCAAATAAAGATAATAATAGTACATTACCACATTTTATAATTTTTTAAGAATAAGGGGAAGTCCTGAGTTCGCCATCTACTTTATGGCGGACCGGACCATATTGTAATAAAGAAGTAATTAGTAATAGTGTCGTCTAAAAAAATTAGTAGGATTTTAGGACTTATTGTAGGCCGTAGAAAAATGGTGAAAGGAAAATTTCGAAAAAAAAGGATAAGATATTACTCAATCTACATTTGTTAATTGGTAATTAATGACCCAATCCCCCAATCAAGTGGTAATATACATGCAATGCGAAAATATACGCAAAACCAGCCTAACTTTGAGTTTAATTTGCGATTAATTTTGTACCTGGCGCGTTTATTACAGATTAACAAAGTCTAACAATCGCCATTTTCATAAAAAACATTTAGAATTGTTAGTGGAAATCAGAGAACTTGACGTTAATACTCGTTCCATTATTCATAAGAAAATTTTCTTTTACCTCTGGAAAGCATTTAATCAAAAAGCTGGACGAGGGAGTTCCTTTTATGACTGAATCCACACTATAATAGAAGCTATAACAATTCATTTTGCCCAGTTCACAAAACGCAGCTTAATAAAAGATTGTTACCGTAGGACGGTGGCAAAAGTGGATTCACCTTTTACAGTTTCTTGCAAAATATACTTAAGAGTTTGTGATGTGAATTTATACGACCATATTAGATTCTAACAAAAATTATTCAAATAAATTTTTAAAATTAAGGCTTTTGGCTATCAGGGGATGATATAAGTGTTCAAAAATAACTCAGAAAGTATATTACAAATACAAATGCTCATTTTCAAACCCTTTGGATGGTTAGTGGCTGAATACAAGACTTGTGCTACGCCATAACGAATTCCCCTTTCCCGGGATCCCAACCTGCAACCGTACTCGTACCCGTACAATTCCAGGATAAAATGGAAAATCGACATTCTACTGGGCGAGATAATTGTAATTTAACTTATCGATGTATGTAAAGTGTCATATGCCAAGAACCGCTGAACCTTAAGCTTTTTCGTAAATTTATTTCTGTTACGTGCTTTCGTGTAAATTCCCTAATAGCACCCCTAATTGCTCACTCTAGAAATGCTATACATACGTGCATATATTCAATATATGTATTAACTTCAAAACACAGATGTCTTCGCCTTGAGTAGAATTCAAAAGAAAGTAAGACGATTTTCTTGTGAATTGAGGAAATCACCCATACAAGGCGAAAATCAACCAGCAGAAAATTGATTGCTAACATGAAAGCCTTGAAATCTGTGTCGAATCAGTGCAGATGATGGGGGATGTATATTTTTTCGCATATAAAAGGCAGAATCTCATATCGGACCCCAGTCTAGTTACAGCAATGCAATTAAAACATAATATCGTAAAAAGAAGATTTTAGTCTGTATTTTGGGGGTAGGAGAAAGGTGTCAGACGTTGTACTTGTTAGAATTAAGCCAAGTAATTAACGCAGGTCGTCCTATCGGCAGCACTTTTATTCAAAAGGGTAATTGGTGTGGAAATGATTAGAAGCACATCTTTTGACTATTGTATATTAGAGCTAAAGAGTAGATTACAGATGTAGCACTATAGTCCCTCATAAAAGCCTGATTGTGGTCAAATTTTTATAACTAAGAAAGAGAAAGCGAATCGTTTAGCAAGTACATTTGCTAAAAATTTTAGCGAAAATGAGGAACTGCATGATGCAGCAACAGAAGTCGAGGTTGAACGGACAATTAGAGAGTGGAACACACTTTCCATGACCGGAAGCTTCCCAACGATTAAACCAAAGATTATATGGGATATAATCAAATCGTCTAAACCGAAGTTATACACGGGCTTTGATAATATCCCCAACATTTGCTTAATGAAGTTGCCAAGGAAAGCAATCGTATTTCTTATGCACATTTTCAATGCATGCATCAAATGTGGTTATTATCCAACTGTTTGGAAATCCGCAAAAATCATCCCGATTTTGAAGCCACAAAAACCTGCTCATGTAGCTAGCAGTTATAGACCTATAAGTCTTCTGAGCAATCTTGCAAAAGTGTTTGAGAAGATCATCAAACAACATCTTTCTGTCCACGTGGAATGTCAAAAAATGATACCGGACGAGCAATTTGGATTTAGGAAAAGGCATTCAACAAACCATCAGTTAATGCGTGTAAAAAATGCTGTTGAATTAGCTTTCAGTTCAAAACAATCTATGGCCTTAGTGTCCCTAGATATAGAAAAAGCTTTTGATAGAGTTTGGCACAATGGTTTACTCTACAAGCTCATAAAGGCGAACTTTCCGGCTTACCTTATTAATCTGGTGAATAGTTTCCTTAGTGGCAGGTCATTTAAGGTGCACATTTATAATAACCTTTCGGAGCCCCAGAATATTAGGGCAGGAGTTCCACAAGGCTCAGTGCTGGCCCCACTATTGTACCTTATTTACACACATGATTTTCCTCAGGCAGACAGTGTACAAATTGCAATATTTGCAGACGATACTGCAATTTATACAGCAGACACTCTCTATTCTAAAATCCAAACAACAGTGGAACATGCAATAGGTGTTATATTAGAATATTTCCAAAAATGGAAAATTAAAATTAACGAACAAAAAACTCAAGCCATATTTTTTACTAAACGTAGATCAATTCCTTACATACCTACCTCAGATTTATCCATAAATGGATGTAAAGTAAAGTGGACTAAGCAGCTTAAGTATTTGGGGTTTACGTTCGACAAATCTTTAATTTATAAAGATCACATTACTCAGACGATAAATAGGGTTAATAGTCTGATTAAAGTTCTGTACCCACTAATTAATAGAAAGTCCCAACTAAGCATAGAAAATAAGCTGTTAATTTTTAAAATGATTTTCCAGCCTGTAATGTCCTATGCAGCTCCAATCTTCGCTACTTGTGCTAAATCACATACCACAAAACTTCAAATTGCACAAAATAAAGTGCTGAAAATAATCTTAAATCGTTCGAAATTTTTCAGAACGAAAGCACTGCACTCTTTAGCTAAAGTTGACTTAATTGATTCAGTAATTAGTGTATTGAATAAGAAATTTTATGATAGGATTGCACTTGTGGATAATCCGTTAATAAATTCTTTAACGTAAAAAAAAATTAGCTTATAAAGTTTAATTAGGTTAAGTTAGAATAAGTTTTAGTTTTACTTCAAGTTCTAGAGGTTTTTAATTTCCATTTTCCTCTAAATAACGCATAATGTATAAAGTACAAATTGCGCGCATGCAACACTTGTATCATAATTGTAAGATGTAAAGTTAGTTTAACTGGACTCTGAATTTCAAATTTTGTTATATAAAAAAAACAACTTTGTAACACATTATTGGCAATAAATTATATATATTTATATATATATATATATATAAAAGCCTGAACGAAGCGCGTGGATTTCATAGTTAGATTAACAAATCCTACTTACCCTCTACGCGATTGGTAATTTCTAAGCAATGTAAATTTCAGCTTGGAAGGTGCGTTCTTTGTTCAAGATTGAGGGTCTCAGAGATCTTATCGAACATGTTGAAGAATACAACATCTATGTAGATCAATATCTTAGCCATCTAGGTAGAGCATAACAGTTGGGGGAACATTATCTACCCTCCGATATTTGATAACAGGTTACTCGAACGTTTCCATATATTTCTGATACAAAAGTGATAAGTTCGTTTTAATAAAATCGGTGCTATTGGATCAATAACGGGAGCTAGGATCTGCTTCGCAAGCACCCTGATGTCAAGATTGTTAGAGGCAACAATGCTGAGGCATTACCTTAGTTAGTTAGTTAGTTTAGTTGGGGGGGGGGGCGCAGCTCCAAGCACTCAGGCCATTGTTAGGTTCATTGTACTATCCCCATAGATCGCTTTAGCGATTCTGAGAATATTCTCCAGAAGTCGAGAGTGTGCAGATTCTTCATTGAAGAAAACCTTACCCGGTGTCTTCGTTTGACATCTGAGGAGGCCGGGAAACTGCATTAAAAGTGCAGGGCAGTCGCCTCCTCCACCTCACATTGGCTGCACATGACCGAAACCACGATCCCAATCTTTCCCATATGGTAGTTTAAGGAATAGTGTCCCGATAAAAGCCCTATTAGGGTTCTCATGTCCCGCTTCTTATGGGACAATAAAAATGCGGCTTGGCGACCCCAGGCTCTTTCACAATGATTTTCGCCTGCGGGCAGGAATTCAAATTACTCCACTCGGCTGCGCGAATCCTTACAATTTTACTCTTCAGAGTGGCCATCCACTATCAAGGATGGCCGGATTCCAAAGGCTGGTTCTGGCCCCACCATTGTGAATCCAGACCCTCGCGAGCCACTCTGTCAGCCTCCTCATTACCAGCGAAGTTTCAATGCTCCGGCACTCACATGATGAATGTTTTGTTCAGTTGGCCAAGTTTCAGCAGCACCTGATGACAACTCAACACCAACTCGCTTGATATGTCGTTGTTATTTAGTGCTGATAATGCTGCCCGACTGCCGGAACAGATTCGAATGATGCCCCTAAGAGTGTGCTCGGCATTCAGGACTGTCTCAGATGATACAGCATACGTCATTTCTGGAATGATGCCCATTGACATCTTGGCAGATGAGATGACGAATATATATAATGCGAAGTCTATCTCTCCTTTATCGCAGACGAAGAACGCCGAAAGGGAGAGATCGCTAAATAGATGGCAAGAGCGTTGGGAGCGCTCGGGAAAGGGTCGGTAGGCACACAGGCTCACCCCTTCCATCAAGGAGTGGTTGGAGAGACGGCACGGTGAGATTAATTATAATCTCACCCAGTTTCTCACGGGACATGAGGATATCGCCAGTACCTGTTCAGGTTTAAACTGGATACCTCACCCGACTGTCCAAACTGCGATGGAGTCCCAGAGGACCCAGAGCATGTATTCTTCCACTGTCCAAGGTTTGTGAAGGAAAGGAAGAACCTAGATGAGACTCTAGGAGAGGTGCTTGTACCAGAGAGAAGTGGGTAAGAATCCCACACGCTGGCGTGTCCAGGCCAGTGTCTTTTGAAGATTTCCACCTCCTCAACAAAAAAAAACACAAAGATTCGAATGATGCGACCCCTCTATTTTTGTCATAGACATTCTTCTGCTGCCAATGAAATGGCATATATCTCCGCCTGGAATATAGTCGTTATTTTTCCAAGGGGTCGAGCCAGTTCCCCGAGAACACCCGTGCGCCCGATCCGCCTTCCATGATTGAGCCGTCGGTGAAGGCTATTAAGTCTGTAATCTGAATTGACACATTGCCATTTATCGACCATTCTTCTCTTTTCGTGATTACGACAACGTATGTCTTTTCAAAGGCGAATCTGGAAACCATATGATCGGCTGGCATCAGAGCTACCGGATGTTTATCGAGAAATTTCCAGATAGAAGATATGATATGATATCGAGTCTACATGCGTCATTGGTTGCTTTCCGTTTCACCTCCAAGCGAAAGGGGGTAAATTTAGGATAATTTCAAATGCCACAGTCGGCGGAGTACTCATTGCCCTAGTAATAGTTCAGTCTTGGCCACCGTACGATGCATGCATACATCAAAATGGGTTTTATTAGGGATGTATACATCCAATCCATCCGTTTTGGTGAAAGTCCCCAGGTCTTACTTATCGCATTCCTACAGCAACGGAGCAATCTGCCAGATTTCTGATATTGTTCCTGGATATGGTTCTTCCACGTTAACTTGGAGCTGAAATGTAGTCCTAAATACTTGCCTGTTTGTGCCAGCTGGATTTTCGCCCCTACGTTCCTAGCGAATATAACTAGTTCAGTCTCCCTAGCGTTCACCGTGAGTCGATTGTGGAGGCACCAACTGTGGACTTCATGCAGAGTTGCATTCAAGCAGTCACATGCTGTGTCCGCAAATTTGCTGCTAATTATTACGGCTAGATCGTCCGCAAATGCTTGCCCGAAAACTTGTTTGTCCTCCGAGAGTCATAGCAAGGTATCCATTACCAGGAGCCATAAAAGCGGAGAGAGAATCCCTAAGACATCCTGCTTCAATAGGCTTCTTGCCGACCAATATGTGGTTTTGCTCCACTCTAGCATGTGAAGGATCCAACTGTTTAACAGGAATTCGATTCTATGCTGTCTTGTCGGATAACAAATTGCCGCGAATGAGGCATAATTGAAGGCACCTTCGATGACCATGAATACGTCTAAGGCGTATTTTTTTTTTCGGAAATCGCCTTTTCAATTGTTGTTGTGAGTTTATGGAGTGCTGCCTCCGTGAATTTGCCTTTCAGGTAGGCGTATTGCCAATAGTAAACCCAGGGGATCAATTTCCTCTATTTCTAGTGCAGGGATGATACCATCTGGATCTGCAGACTTGTATCTATGGAACGAGTTAAATGCCCATTTCACTCGCTCCAGTGATACTCTCTCTCTCTGCATGTCAC
Source organism: Hermetia illucens (assembly GCF_905115235.1). Taxonomy (NCBI): domain Eukaryota; kingdom Metazoa; phylum Arthropoda; class Insecta; order Diptera; family Stratiomyidae; genus Hermetia; species Hermetia illucens. The sequence goes on along the minus strand of NC_051850.1, from coordinate 111,683,244 downwards.
ACTCCAGTCCAGGATGCTGCCTCGGAAGTGCACTTCAAGCAAATGGTTTGCCGTTTCGTCATCGCTTTCGGTGTACCTCCCCTTTAGTAAACGTGAATAACCCAGCTTCTGGCTACGTTCTTTAACAAGAATGCGCTTCAGTTTTGAGGTTTCCTCAAGAGAGTTAGTCTCTTCGAAAAAGCATCTCCATGATGATCATTTAGCCGATCTTGTGTTGAGCAGAAGGCTCTAATTATGTGCCTCTTTATAGCCGTTCTAGTCAGCGGCTGAATCATGCTTCGAAGCACGATTGAGGAGCAACCTTGTCGTTCTCCTCTGTTTTGCCAAATTCGAGTTTCCCCATGGTGTTTTACCCTTCTTAGCATCTTGAGTAGACAACTTCCTTTGAAAGCTTTTCTCATGCTAGGTATGATCACCCGGGTTGTCTTCTCAGTTTCAGCAATGTTTTTTAATGCGCTTCCCAGGGATAGTGACTCGGGCGCTCAGTTGTATTTTATAGAATGCCCAATCTGTCTTCCGCGGATTCTGAAATGAAGTGAGTGGAGGTGCATCTGTGCCCACTACGACATCAATGTGTCTGTGATCTGAGAGTATGATATCGTTTGATACTCTCCACTCTCTGACCAGAGCCGCCTATTACCTAGTTGGGGTCAACTTTTAATACCAGATTAATGGCAAAAAGGGAAACGTCATAGTTGCCACCGCCTAGTTACCCTATGATTCTGACGCAAGAACTAAAAGTTCTGGTGGTGTATGCAGAATCAAATGGGCTTAAACGAACGAAGGGTGCACCCCTAAGTTCGTGGGACCAAGAAAAAATGAAGTAATTGAACTAACAATTTATACTGCAGTTAAAGTTGATTAGAGACTGGCAAGTGCGAGATGAAGTCTCACTCTCAGGTCATCGTTGCTTAGAATTTAGGCTGACTATTGCAAGCGAGCAGTCTGCAACAAAAAAAAATAAAATCCTTAAAAAACGGATTGGACAAATTTAAATGAACTTTTTGGCAACAAAAAGCAGCTCCCTAGGCAACTAATGACCCTTTAACGAGAACTGCGAAGACTCATCTAACCAATGATACGAATTTTCAATCGTGCTTTTTGAAGCAACAGACTGACATGAAAACTGTTTAAACTGGCGGAGTTCACAGGGTGAATACAAGAGGCTCGAAAAACCTTCGTCAACGTCAAAAACGAGGTGCTACATTCATAATCCGAAAGAATTTAACAGTTTGAACATCAAAAGGGATATGGACGTGAAAGCAGTTTCTTTTCGATTATCTACTTTGTACGCCAGAATTCGTCTATATTTGAGAGAATATTGCATAGAAACTCACAGTGGAAGGTAATATCTGCTAATGCCAACATTATTATGTATCTGTGGCATTCTGTGACACCTACGATGCCCCGGATTCTTTTTTTGCCGATGGAAGACGGAAAGCTTCAAAAACTACTGCAGGCTTCTATCACACGGTTATGTGGGACTCTTACCCACGAAAACCACTTCCTTCTCCTTCCCCATTTGGTATTACGTCGTGGGCTTGGATCAGAATTTATTTTGCGCTCATGTTAATATTCCTGTTTCTCTCCGGTTTATTCTTTCGGATGCCTGAGCTTCTTTCCGATGGCTGCAATCACTTTTTCGACTTCGGTCCGTATCCCCTTTGCGTCCACCTTAAGTTCCATTATATTTTCGGGTGTAAAGTGCTCCCCGGTTGTAGCTTCTAATGTAGCCCTTTGGGCTTTAAATCTGGGGCAATGAAAAAAGACGTGTTCGGCGTCCTCTGCAATATTTGGGCACTTTGGGCGATATGGCGAATCATCACGTTCAAATTGATACAGATAGTCTCCGTGTCCGCCCAAGAATTGAGTTAGGTCGAAACCTACTTCGCCGTGGGGTCGCTCGATCCATTTCCGGATATTTTGTGAGTCCAGCGGCCTTTTTCTGATCCGTCCCATTTCTCTTGCCATTTCACAACAGTTTCAGTTCGTGCGAACTGTCGCCGACGGGAGGAGATTCTCCGGTCAGATACGTTCGATCGTAAAGTCGTTGTATTTCTTTCGTCAGAATCTCAATCAGAACCATTTCTGCTATCACGAAAGCTGCTTGATTTGATATTGTTCTGTAGGCGCAACATGTTCGGAGTACACTTATGCGATACGCAACTTCAATCTTTCTCTTATTTTCTATATTTTTCAGTGCGTCTGCCCATACTGGGGCTGCATGCAGTAGGATCAAACTGACCACCTTCGATATAAGGAGTCGACGGCTCGGCGTTGGGCTACATGTATTTAGTAGCATTGTCGCAACTAGTGCTCCGATGTTATATGCCTTGGTTTCTGCACCCACCACATGCGATCTGAAATTTAACCTCTGGTCAATCATTATACCTAGGTACTTAAGTGCAGGCTTGGAATGAATTGTTTGCGTTCCAACTTTGATCTTCATGGAAGTGCACTTTCTCCGCTTGGTAATAAGTACTATTTCCGTCTTATGCTCTGCGAGCATTCTCTAACCAGGGTTTAATCTCATAGACTGCTTAATTTTGCATTAAGCTCGACTTCTTCGAGAAAGCGTGCAACAACCGTCTCACCAAAATCGTCCGCGAAACCAATGAAAGCCACACCAGTAGGAAGATCTAGGGTCAGTACTTCGTTATAAATAATAATCCACAAGAGTGGCCCTAGGACAGACCCTTGTGGAAATCCGCATGTCGTTTGGTATGATTTCATTTCTTCATCTGATTCGCAGCACAGAATCGTATCGCTTAGGAAGTCGGCAACGATACGCACCAGGTGCTTCGCCACGCCTAAGTTGATTAGGAACACAATTATCTTGCTCCATCTAGCGGAATTGAAGGCATTTTTCACATCAAATGTAATCACTGTACAACATTTGCCCTCGTCAAGTGCGGTCTTAACTGTATAGCTACTAGGGCAAGTGCATCCATTGTAGACCTCCTCTTTCGAAAACCGAACTGATTTTCGGTGAGACCGCCGTCCTTTTGGCATATCCAATTAATCTATTATAGATTACTCTTTCGAATTTGCCAGTATTATTTAGAAGGCATATTGGCCTGTAGGACGAAGCTTCACCCAAAGGCTTGGGGCTTGGGGACTAGTATTAATTTCTGCTTCTTCCACAGATTCTAGCGCATGGTGCGACTATCTTAGATAAGACATTGTTACCGATTGGGCATTGGCACTATCGGAAGAAGCCGTTTACGCACGAAAGAATCATCTTCGATCCTACAGGCAGAATTTCGCAAGAAAAATTATCAAGGGCTAAGTATAATATGGATATTATTAATACGTTAAGCTTTTATTGATTATTACATGAGACCAACTCCTAAAAAACACACGGCCATTTACGATGGATGCATTTGATTTCATGATTCCCGTTGTACTTGACTCGGAAAGTGATTTCGATTTGGAAGAGGCCTTTGGAGACACAAATAGTGATTAGGGCCATGAGCAGCCATCGCACTCATCATCATCTCAAAGCACATCGACTCTATTTCGGAGAAGTCATAGAAGTGTAATTTTATTACATTTTCTTAGCAACATTGTAAGTCATTATTCATTGAAAAACAATTTCATCGATATAGTAAATCAAGGAGTTGTCGGAAGTAATATAAACTAATTAAATAATTTTGTTTGGCTAAATTGGCAAAGTACTCCTATGTGCGACGTAGCGTGCCCTAATGGAAAGCGGCTCATGTTGTTGAGACGCTTCGGCGGTTCTTAAAGTAGAAGCTGCAACTTGCAGGTTGTGAAACCCTGAATCTCGATTTTCTGTTGTTGTTTCAATACCTTTTGAAGTAAAAATTCAAAACCGGTTATATTCAAAATTTAAATTTCATAATGATCACAGCACCATCTAAGGGCGAGCTACAATAACGTGGCTGAGTATTTCCCATGGAAAGATACACATACATGACAATTTTCATAGCGATCGGGTGAACGGTATGGAAGTTAATCCTTTTCAGCGCCATCTACTGACAAGCTGTATACTGTAGAAACTTTCTCCAACAAAGAATATATTTGTATACCAATTTTCATCGCGATTGTGTGGACATTTTTGGAGTCTATCAATCACAGACGGATGTATATATATATCAGCCACTTCCATTTTTATATGACGCGAAAATTCCTTTAAAGCTCAACCTTGAAGCGTGTTAGAATACACTATAGCATAGTCCCAGTTTCTTCATCTACACGTAATGTTAACCAAATTTTCATTAACTTTAAAGTCTAGACAGAATTAACCTCAAGCTATTTTTAGGTCTGGAAAGGTCAAAGGAACGGCAATGAGCGTCCTAAAATACAAGTATTGATTAAATAATTCAAGGTTTGTGTTAAAGGTTACTAACGAGGAGGTCTGCTTATTCATCGATGCTTATATTGTAGCACGCTTTATGGCTTTTGAAGCAGACATGAGTGGAAAATCATAGATATCGTGCCCTACTTTAAAGAATTAGATTAGCTTTTCCTGTCTAGGCTCCGAATTCAAATGTTGCCACTCGTGCTTATCCTAAATGTGCTTTTCTGTCTGGAGCAGCACAGGATGTAAACGTTAAATTTTTACCATGTGATTCCCTGCGGAAAATTTGCGCAAGATACATGCTCAATGTAAAACCTAACTTTGTATTTAACATATGAGCATTATTTATCTCCTGCTGCATGGTGCTGCTGGATTGAAAAAGGATCACGTAGAAGGGTGGTTTCAAAACTGAAATCACGCATTTCGCCGTCTTAGGATCCATCCTTTGTATAAATTCCACTGTAGCGTAAAACAGAATATAGATGAAATGAAAGTGTTACACCGAGTTCAGGGATTTAGAACCCTGTCTTGTATTTATAGCCTAAGAGCTGGCTACATGAACATTTACATGACTCGATGCACGAAAAGTTTTAACTAGAAATGGTTAGAATATTGTCCGTGAAGCAACAGTCGGACACTCAGAAGGCCTATTGGAAGTCTAGCTGTCAAAGCTGTCAAATTTTGGTCAGAAAAAAACTGACTCCTGCTGGGCTAAATTTTTGCATACATACAGAGTGACGACCGACAAATAAAGGCCCAATATTTTGAGAAGGCTAGGTGGAAGATAAAAAGCTGTCAGCAAAAAAACACTTGTAAAAAAACACTTAAAATTTGCACCCTAAAAAGTACTTTGACAAGTCGCATTTACATATATCTTTCACGTATACATGGTGTTTTCCAGCTGATTCCTCATGCAATTCTACGCAAAAAAATACAGATTTTTTTTTTGATTTCTTAACGCTTTAATTTCCACAGGTATTTTTATTTCTAAACAAATCGCCATCTTTACACCATCAAAATCATTACTACTTAAGAGCTATGGTAGTCAGAGCATTGGAATAGACGTTGAATTGCAGCTAAGACAATATTCTAGGAGATGAATGATGTGCTTGTGAAAATAGAGCAAGTTGTGTAAAAATGATAACTTTGCAAAGGCAAAAATTGGGTTTTTGTCCCCACAAATTTTGCCGTTTAATGCTATTTTCCTCGAATTTTAACATACACATTGTACCAATTTTCATACAAAAAATAATAAATGTGATGAAAAAATGCACAAACAAAATTTTCATTGATAATCATACCCATTTCATGAAGTGTAGGGAGATTGCAATTTATTTTGCCATAATATAATATAAATATGGTCTTTAGTGATCCCTCCTTTGTAGAGGATCTGGAGAGTCACTTCTCGCTGTTATTTTTCCCAATACTTTATTTTCACTGAGGTTGCACTACGGTTTTATCATCGGGCTTAATGTTGGATAATTGAACAGCCGCACACTCGAGAAGATAACCGCATGGCGATCAACAAGCTGAACCATCGCTCGGCTTTTATGCAAAATAGTATAACGATTTTCAAACGGAAAGTTCGGCTTTATGTATTTCTTATGTAAAAACATCTGAAAGTACAATGGCGCATTAGGTGGAAGGAGTAACTTACTCCTCAAAATCCCGTCATGAAGTAGATAGCGTACTCAAGATCGCTTTACCCTCAAACTAAATAAGTTGAAAGTTCAGCTTCAAGAACGAAAGATTTTGCTTATTTCTTGTATAAGAATATTTGAGTGGACATTCGTCCCATTTGTATCTACGTAACTTGTGATGTCGATGGATGACATTCTTTAGTAAATTTGCACAGAAACGACAGCTTTGACCTATTACAACTATCTGCAAAAAAATGTTAGATCCTTTTTTTGCATGTATGAGGACGCCCCCTTAAATTTAATATATATAGAACAATGTTACTCGCTGCATGCGTAAGGGTTTAGAGTTTCCACCTACCTAACCAATTTCGTGTTAATAGGAGTCACCGTTTCTGAGAAAGATCCGTATGACAGAAAGACAGGCAGCGAATCGATTTTAATAAGGCTTTGGTTTATCTAAAACCTTGAAAAATTTTGTTCTCTGGGCTCAGCAAACCAAAGTTTATTTCGACAAATTCTGTCATATAATTCCCACTTATGTCGGGAAACAACATCTGCAGGCAACTAAATTTTTTCCCCCAAAATTTGGTCACTTGGGATACCAAATTAAAGGGCACAATTAGTATTTTTCTAAAATGTAAAAGGAAAAAGGTGAAACAGGACTCGTTTTAAGAACATATCCAACCAAAAAATTGATAAAAAAACACAATGATGCATACAAAATCTTGGTCTTAAAATACATCCCATTACTATATCAACTGAGATAAAGTTAATAATAGCATATGACTATATTTTAAAAAATTTAGTTGCAGTAAATTTACACGGTAAAGTCAACTTTGAGCTACTTTAACTTTGTTAGTAATATTATGATTTTGATCAAATTTAGTAAAGAGATCTATAATAGATTACTCCCGATTGTTGAGAGCCCGGAAGGTCTTTCAGATCGACAGTATGGGTTCCGTAAAGCCAGATCAACCACTGATGCCATCAAAATGGTTACTAACTTGGTCGAAGATGCAATCCACGGAAAGGGCAGTACTAGCAAATAATACCTGTTAGTGACCCTGGATGTGAGAATTGCATTCAATTCAGCCAATTGGAATCTAATACACAAATCCCTGGAGAAGATTAGTACTCCCATCTATCTCGCTGCTATCGTCGATAGTTATTTAACTGAAAGGAGGCTCGAGAATGACACTGATGACGAACCCCAGGAGTAAGTTATCTCCGCAGGTATCCCACAGGGCAGGCAAATTTTGCCCGTATTCAAATTGAGAATCATATCATCACTTCGAAGCCTGCTATCAAATACTTGCGAGTGATAATACACGGGAAGCTTAGCTATAAGCAACGCGTGCAGTATGCTTATGACAAAGCATCTACTGCAAGTGTGGCCCTGGTGAGGATCATGCCGAACGTGGGAGGACCACGGCATGCTTCCAGGTTGCTTATAGCTAGGGTCATGAGTTCGATCCTGCTCTATGTAGCTTAAGTTTGGGGAAAGGTATTGCAAGTTACATTTAGCGCTAACAAAATGAGTTCAGTCAACAACCTAAGAACCCTGAGGGTGTGCTCAGCATTTAGGACTGTCTCAGAGAATGTAGCATTTGTCATCTCTGGAGTGATGCAGATGAGATGAGATGACGAATATATATAATGCGAAATCTATCTCTCTTTTATCGCAGACGAAGAACGCCGAAAGGAGGAGATCTCTAAATAGATGGCAAGAGGATTGGGAATGCTCGGTGGACATACAGGCTCATCCCTGCCATCAAGGAGTGGTTGGAGAGACGGCACAGTGAGATTATTTATAATTTTACCTAGTTTCTCACAGGGCATGGAGGATATCGCCAGATAACTCACCCGATTGGACAAGCTGGAATTGACTCCCATAGGGCCCAGAGCATGTATTCTTCCACTGTCCAAGGTTTGTGGAGGATAGGGAGAACCTAGAGGAGTCTCTAGGAGAGGTGCTCGTACCAGAGAATCTGGTGCGAAGAATGTTGGCATGTCAGGAAGACTGAGATGTGATCAACTCCATGGTCCCATCTGTCCAGAGCAAACTGCGAAAGGCAGAGGAAACTAGAAAAGCGCGGTTACGCCCGCCGCGTGGAGACGAAAGGGGCCAAGCTAAAATGAGCTAACTCCGCCCCGTAGTGGTGGTGGTGGTTTCACGGGGTTTGGGAGAAATCGGGGATGGTTTTAGTGGGTGAGAATCTCACACTCATTTCTGGTATAAAAAACCAAAAATTCTGCACCCGATTCAGACCAGGAGCCCTCCAGTTCTTCGAGCTGTTTATGACTAGTTGTGCGGTGCAGGTGCCTTCGGCGGTGATCTACCCCGCATGCTGGGCGGGTAACCCCCAAAGCCCAACGCAATATTCTTTCGTTTCCGTCACCGAAAACTATACTGTATGTACGCTCCGTGATCTGAAAAAACGCCGTAAGTTGCATTCTGGAGATGCATATGACAGAACATTTCGGTTTTAGAGTGTCCAGAATAATAGGTGTTTCACAGGGGTTGGCATAGTTCCAGTAAAACCTCTTCTCTTTATTTCTCATCCGTCTGCTAGCATTGGCAGTGCTGATCTGAATCGGTCTAGCAAAGTCCTGTCTTAGTGAGCCCCGCCGTTCCAAACGAATTTTCCATGGTGGATCTCTTTGGTCACTCAAACCAATAACGTGAAAATGAATCTTCTAACCGTGCAATCTGACAGCCGTAACTGTATCACAATACAAAAATGATTGCAGCTGCAGCAGCCACCTACCAGCACACAGTCGAGATGCAATCTTATCATTGATTTGAGATAGAATTCTCGAAGTTGCTGGAGATGCATAGAGCCTAGAAATACCTGGTCTATGCAAAGGATTCACCTTCCAGAAATCTATACATACTGTCTGGAATTCGTCCCGAACCTCAGCGGAGACCTTAGCTGGACGGTGGAGAAAAGTGCTTCGGCGGGTTCCGAAATTGTTGCCTGGAATTCGGCGTAGTGTCGTTGATTCCGCCGCATCTGCCTCCATCGACACTTGGTCACCAGTTTCCCCGATAACTTCAAGGGGTTTCCCTGACGGTGGCCGGATTTGTGCCGCTGCGAGTAATAAAGCGGTACTTATCTGCGAGTCGCTGCACAGTCACGTGCGCGAGTTGCGGGAAATGCTAGACGAATCTTTGCTGCCGTTAGGGGGCGGTAAGATGTTGTACCCGCCCTCGCCGTTATTTCGTAGTAGGAGTGGATGATGAAGAGCTTCATTTCCTCAGTCCACTTCATCCGCTGCCTACGCAAACCTCCGGAAACAGTTGCAGCAGGCGGAGCAATGCCCCTGGTGATCATGGCGCCTAGACGTCTAACCGCCCCCGGAATGGCGGTTTCGACTCCGTGCTGTCCAAAGATCGAGGTATGTTAGAAGCTAGGAGGACATTATGTTTTCATCAAATATTATTATATTAATATTATAGAATCTTTCTTTCAAATATTTGAAGGCAGATCCTTTGCCAAGCTGTTAGATGTGATGTCAGTTTGTACATATATTTGCTGGTATACGCCTGTCTCTGCTTTTAGACCATTTGTTAGCTCGAACTGTTGTCTGCAAGGTTTAGATGAATCACCTTATATACGGCATGACTGCCCGTGTATTGCACCAATGACGTGCAACCACAAATGAGATGGTCCAATGTTTGTTACGGTAAACTACATATTCTAAACTGGTCATTCTTCACGTCATCTTTCATTATGAGTTTTCTATAACCATGGCGTAACACCACGCGGTCCTAAAGCGCATATATAAATAATTCCTTCTCAGCAAAGAGTTCCTCAGAAAACAGCCATTTGTCCGAAAAATGGAGGTCGACAAATGGTTGTCAGAGACAATTCACTTAGCGTGCATTGCATTCGACTTTTATTAACTTATCTTTTCCTCGCCCGACCTCAACAACTCAAAGGATTGAAAGTTCCATTCTTCAAATTAGGTGGAATCAGTCTGCAACGATTACGATTTCAAGAGCAGTTACATACACCGTAGGAATTCGGACAGCAGAGCATCCTTCAAATCACTAACTTGAGCAAGGGCTTCTTGCAGAAACCCTATGTACTTGTAGAAAATCTCTCATGCTATATCCGGCATGCGGATCTCAATGTATATTACGGCTGACCTTGTCAACTATCAACAATAAATATATAAATATACATTATAGACTTCTAAGATGATTATCAGCACTAGCATATAATTCGACGTCATTTAAGCATATCAAATGAGCTCTAAAGTGCGGATACCCTCAGATGAGTGCCCTGACAAGATGGCACGCCACCTTCCGTAACTAATGTCAAAACTTTACTAGTTTTGAATCAATCTGACTTATCTTAGATTGGTATGCGGAATGTTCTCAAAAGCCTTGGCGTATTCGATGCAGAAACTAAAGAGTTCCCTTTAGTTTCTAATTTTTTATTCTACAGAGGCCGAGCTAATAATTACTTGATCCTTGAAACTTCTTTTCCACCTTAGAAGCCCTTCTGTTCCTCGGATAGAATATTGCTGGTATCGAGGTGCGCAGTTTTTAGAGGGTTGGAAAGTAATCGATCTTTTGTCTGCGGGTTCCAGTATCCTTTTTAGGGATAATCCCTGCAGTGACGGGGGATTAATGCCTGATTTATACCATGTGCCAACCAACTGTGTATATTGTTGAACTTTTGGTATCAGAAATTCTGCATCCTATTCAGATCAGGATCCTTTCACTTTCTCGAGCTATTTGCAGTTCGTCGAACTGCCTCTTCGATAACATCCACAAAATGCTTGCCCAGCATTGTGACATGGCGGGTGCTTACTGCGATAATCCACTCAGGATCATCAGCATGCTGGGTAGGATAACCCCCAAAGTTCACTCCAATATTATTTTGCTTCCGTTACCAAAAATTACATTGTCTGGACACTCTGCTGGGATTCGTTCAATGATCTGAAGAAGCTCCACTGGTTCCTTCCATACATTTCATTCTGAACAGTCTGGAGAGATTTTCGCTAAACCATCGCAATCCACTTCTTATAGCACAAGTTTCTGCTTGAGAGTGCCCCGAATTTTAACCATAGCTGATTCATTTCCTATTTTTAAGGTTTTGTGTAAACACGAAACCTTATTAGAATCGAGTCGATGTCTGTCTGTCCGTCACACCCGATTTATTCGGAAACGGGTAGACCGATTGTCACCAAAATTGGTAAAAGCGTGTGATCTATTGTTCTCTTTACATTCAGCAAGTGGTGCCATTTTGTGTTAAGTATAAGCGGGGCTCCCGATGTGACTGGGGGGTGCAATATTATTTTTCAGAAAACGTGGCCATGTGGGGTATCAAATGAAAGGGTTCAATTAGTACTTTTTGAAACTGGCTCCATATTTGATGTCGGGTTATACATAGGAGAGTGAGGACTCAAAATATGACCATCAGAAAGGGTAACAGGTCTCATTCTCAGAACCTATCCAACCAAAAATCTGAAAAAAATACATTAGTGAATCTTTACGAAACCTAGGCCTCAAAATATATCCGGTTCCGATATCTGCACAAATAAAGTTAATAACAGTATATTTCCACATTTTAGAAATTTACCCGGGAACCCCCTCTTATGTCCATCCCAGAGGTACAGAAAATGGGTATGGGGCTAAGGGATAACATAATGCACAATTTGACCAAGTTTGAAGAAAATCCAACCATTATTAACAAAGTTATAGGGGATGAAGCTTTGCCATTTTTTGTGAATTTCGTGCATTCTACAACGTGTATAACGTCATCATCAGATATCAATTCGTCAATACCACAACGAAGTGCGTTCATATGAATGGGGTCGGAAAGAATTATTTTGCTTTTGTTTTTTAGTCATTTGTGTATGAATATCAATTGTTCTAAACAGACATGTGTGTATGTAGGTATATAGTATATACGTGCTAAAGAAGTTTCCAGGAAGTGTCTAATTCAAATATATATATTTGTACATTAAACCAGCCGCATTTAATATATGTACCATGTAAGCACGTATGTATGCTTTTGCGCACGAAGTAAATCGGAAATATGGGTACGATCAATTTATACACGTGCATATATATGTACAGTATCCGGAAATAGGCAGTTTAATTGATTAGGGTGAGGATAATATCTATGGCTGTAATATGTACGTATGTCTTGTAGTTTGGAAAAATATGAAGGATTATGTTAGATTTGTAGCTATATAGGGATAGGAAAATGTGCATTGAAGTTTCTTTCATAAGATGAACACAAAACCTTTAATCCGAAACGCGAGTTTCCGGTATTCTGACTTGTTTTCTTTAACTTTTGTCCCGGATCGGACTCGTCGTGATCGGTTGCACCATTTTCTTTAGCGCAAGTCGTGTGACCGTTCCACCTCCCTCGCATTGTCTTCACAATCGGTACAGTCCCATATCGATCGCGGATATCATCATTTCAGTGACGCCACTAGCCCAACGCAACATCTTCATCTCCATCACCCCAGGACGCCGTTCATTGTCTTTTATATTAGGGCAATACTCAGAACCATAGAGGACAACAGGACAGACGAGTATACGAAAAATTTTAGATTTGAGGCGTCAATTGATCGGTCAATCACAAAGAACGCCAGTTGTGGACCGCCAGTTCATCCAGGTTGCTCTAATGCGGAAAGCAATTTCATAACGCGATTCTCCGTTGGCTGATAGCATTGACCCGAGATATTTAAATCGTTCAGTTTTGGGCAGGCTACTTCGTGGGGGCGTTTCTTTGATGAACTCCGTTCGTGTGGCACACAGTAAAATGCGCACCAGATCCAGAAATGCAACATAATTAGGGGCGATGTTTCTTCATGAGTAACCACGCAGCGTGTATTGCGTTAGTAGGACGATAATTTGAACATTCTGCTGGAACACCTTTCTTTTTCCATATAAGAATTGGAGTACTTTCTTGCCAGTCAGATAGTGTTCCATCTTTCTCAACAAGGCGATTGAAGAATTCACTGAACCACAGAGCTCAGATGCAATGTCGTCAGACCCAGTTGCTATTTTATTGCTTCCTCGGCTTCAGTTGCGCTGACAGTTGAAATGGCCCCAAAAGTTGCCAATGCTGAAGTGGAGGATGAACAAATTTGCTCGCCGCCATGTAATGCGCGGCGGACCAGTGCGTTCCTCACACGATTTTATCGGTAACTTAATTCGGAAAACAGTGATCAATGGCCGATGTTGAGGTGCGATGGTCACATAGGGAACGGCTTTGCAGTCAGCGACGGTGGTGAAATGTCGGCGTCTTATGAGAATGTAGTCGAATTAAATCTAGGAAGATGAAACAATCGTTTTATGAACAATGTATTCATAAGTACAAGGTCATGGATATCCGCGAAATCGACTATATGCTCAATACCCTCATTACGCGCTCCAAACCCTTTTCCCCCATGCCACCTGTTGCCGTCTACCTTTTCACCCACACTACCATTTAAGTTACCTGCAATGATTACATAGTCATCATCAGGCACGTTACAGGTCTTTTTTATCCATAACGTGCTAGAAAGCATCCTTTCTTGTAGAGAGCAGATATTAATACGCCTTTTCCGAAGGGATCTTGCAAGTCCCTCGGTCTCTCCAGTGCGGGTGACAATATTTAACTTATCTGATTTGTTTTGACTAATTTGCTCACGTCTTACGCCGTCCATGCATCGACTGAGGTGAACGGCCTATCATTTTCCCAAGGCTTGTGACAAAATCCGAGTACTGTGTTTTTGACGGTACTGTATGCATTTGCTTGGTTGACCTGCCGCGGGACCTATCACCAAGAGAGATCAGGTAGGGTTTAGCATAGTGAAATATGGGGGATTCACTGAAGATGTCATATTTTCAGAAAACTCTCGTCCATTTTCTGGCGTTGCTAGTGCTACTTTGAGCTGCTGGTGTTGTTGGGTGCTTGCTGGTTTATTAATTTATTTCAAATCGAGTATTATTCAAAAAAAAGTCAAGCGACGACGGCTTTACGGTTTCTTACCATTATTATTTGCCATGAGCCATTGGAGAACACTCACCCGCTGGTATGGAGGAGGAGAGTTCCCTGAAGTATCGGCGTAAGTCACTTTATTTTATAGCAAACTATTACTAAAAGAAGTCAACATTTGAACCCATTGATAATATATATGTATACATACATAAGTATATTGTAAGAAGTTTGAACTCGCTGCCTACATGGGCCATCTTTCTGTGTGTCTTGTATGAATAAATATAATACATACCTCTAATCGTTTCTCTCCCCAGAAAGCATATGATACACGTTTTTAATATATGTTCTGTGTAGTTTTGTTCATTTACTACTACTATATTTGGTGTTGAGATTAGGGAATATTTTGGAGTCTAGGCATTGAAAAATATTTACAAGGTTGTATAGATACAAAACGAAAATGAATGGAAGTGAAAATTTAATTCCTTGGTAAAAATTATCTCTGGAATTTCTCATTTAGAACAAACTCGCGCTATGGAACCAAGATATCAGTTTTAGACAATAGTAAAAGTCTACAGCCCAGATAAGACTTTTTAATTTTCAGCACAACATCGACTTAAAACTTTCGAGTTTCGATAGCTTCATTAATTTTAAACTAAATCTGTTCAAGTACATCCACTACTCCATTGTGCGAAACAAGGGTTTTCATTGGAAATTTTACAAACTCACCGGAAAAGTGGAAAGCACTTCACGAACTACACCATGGATTGGATAAGTCTAAAACTTTCCTTTAGTTTTTGTTCCTTTCATTGAAAGATGTCAAACAACCGTCTCGAGGTGAAGGGTCATTTTTAAATTTGTATTATATATAATGTCACTAACGACCGCCTGTTTAACTAACAACATAAATATTGATATATTCAAAAAACTCATATATAACACACGAAACATCTTCAACGAAACAGGTATTCACTCCGTTTGAACCGCACGTTCTTAAATTGCATCTTTATTCCTTCTGAGCCACTTCGCCTACTGAACTTCAGCCACGGTTATATCCTTTGAGGACAGGTTTCTGTAATAGACTGAATGGAAGGATTCCTCGCGCATGTATTTTATAAAATTCTACCGTAGCGTCCACAGAATAAAACCCATATTCCCCTTTCTCACTCAACAAGTAAGTTAACGTGTTGATAGCTCCAAACCTCAATCAATAAAGTGCCCACTTGATTCGAATGCATCCATGTAATACGACATAAAGATTCCCACAGGAATCCCTTAAGCCACTAGGAGCAAATGAAAATCGTTTAGATGGAGATTGTGCATGAACATCAATTTAGGAGGAGTAGTGAACATGTAACCATTGTGCGAATATTCACCCAACAATTCTACTTGATTAATTGAGACAAAAGTAGTTTTCGGTTTTAATAACTGCAATCACTGTGAAAGCATGCGTTCATCAAATGAGGGGCACATTGGTTTACATGATTCTGGTGTTTTACCAATTCTATTTCATTCCAGGGTCTCAAGGGCAGAATGCACCAAATTTGATTTCATCTTCAGTCGAACTAATTGCACCTTTGCTCACAGAAATGTAGGTGCTTACGTTGTACTTTGTTTGTCCAATCAAAGCTTGATAAATACAATATTGATGTCCTTACATGAATATGATTGCATGGATTGGGCAAATGCAATGCTTACACATGCAAATAAGTTAGCAGAAACTTCTGCTCATAAAAATACTATAGTTCAAAGCGGTCGAATTGCCATCACTCAGTTTAAACATAATTAAGAAATTTGTGGGCTAGCAACCTGCAAAATTTTTTACTGCTACTGAAACGTCAACGACGCCTCGGATAGGGGCTGACCTCATACCCATGACCTTTGGCTATCGAAAAAGGACTTTGATTGGTGCTCCTTGACTCGAGCGAGAATTCCAACGTTGTAAGCTGGACATCGAGGGAATCTGGGAAGCACTCCTCCCCTTCTTCCACACTTGCAACAATGTAATTTTGTACTCTGGAAAGTCGAGCGGTAGACACGAATCCGGTGCCGGGTTGTTTCTGACGGTTAATGCGAGGCTCGCTCTTTTGACCTCCCGCTCGCAGGGTTGGAGAATTGCGATCCCTCAAGTTTAACAACTACCGCTTGTACCATCCAGCTGCCGCTCGACGCCATCTCGTCCAATTATATTGATGAAGATTGGGTCGCCATCAAAAATGTTTTTTTCTCTGGTGCTACACAGGTCGTCGGCCATGTCTCAATGGGGTGTCATAAGAAGAGAATAGCAGGCGTTGAAGGCTCTATTGGCCGTTGCAAGTGGTGGTGAACGTGACGCGCTCGAACTCGTTCACCGGCTCCAATGAGGTAAAATCTTAGAAGATTTTGAGAACCAAAGCGAAATCCGGCGATAGGTTCACACGAACTAAAACCACCAGCGTGGAAAGTACTAGGGGCTGTTCTTCTTTCCTTAGTTCGTAAGACAGAAGAGATATCTCTGAAAGGTGAGTACGCGATAGGGGTGTTCGTGAACATTGAAGAAACTTTCTATTGTGCACCACAGCTTACGAGCAATGTTGGCGGGCTTTTGCCTAGACATGGTGACTTAGGTCCCATATGCTGTAATGCGGATGTATGTTACTATCATTAGGCAAATGTCTACTTAACAGTGCCACAAACAAGACAACCCATCCAGCTCTAAATGCGCTACTCAATTTACAGTCCTTGAATGGATGTATGTATAAATTCAGAGCGCTACAATTAGAACAGCTCACTGATTAATTTATTTAGGTCAAGGGGAAACAAAGCATTGGAAGGGATATTGGAAGAATGAAATCCAGCTCCTGTAAGTCCTTCTGATTCTCAGATCCATATACATTAGTTTGATAAAAGATATGAAGCTATCCTGAAATGTTGAGAAAACTGGTACGAACCAGAATAATGCGTAGCAGGATATTGAAGTCTTCTATTTGGAGGAGAGTAAGCGTCTACCTTCTGGATGAAAACGAGGATTGTGCTTTTTCCTTGAGACAATAGTGATTTTTCATACTGAAGGGTAGCCTGAAGTAATCTCCCCACAATAACGCGATTGAAGAACCTACTTGCCAAAATATTGGTTCCAAGCTCTGCACTTTTAAATCTCAATTGCGTGCCATCAGGCTATATTACTTTGTCCAATTGCCTGCCTCTTCCATTTCTTAACTGCTAACAGATGGAATCTGTTTTTACGAAATAACAACTTCCGATTTTGATGTTGAGATGTGATGGCCTGGGTAACGGCTTTCCTTTCAGTAGCAATGACAAAATGAAAACGTCTGCCAGAATTCAATCAGTTTTCGCCTTACTATTCCCACTATAATAATATCATATCTACTATTAAACCAGAAATTGCCCCCCCCCCCCCCATTGATGTAGTATAAGGTCAGCCATAAACAATAATGATTGCAGTATTGCATGCCATATCACGAAAGGGTGGTTACAAGATCTTTGGTTATGATGTGGAAAATTATCGGTAGGCTCCTCATCCATGACGATGAACACCTCAATAGCTTGATAGACCAATAGCAGGATTATTTCATCCCTACGACCACATGCGCTGACTACATGAACACCTCACGGTTCAATTTGAAGCAGTGTGCAGAGTGTAGATTACTGCTCTACCTAATCTTCGCCGATTTCAAGAACTCTTTTGACAGCGTAAACAAAAAGTGTAGCTCGAATGCTCTATGATAAAGTGTCATTCCAGAGAAACTAAATTAAAATGAAACTTAGTGCCTTAAAATAAACAAGTCGGGAAACCGAATAGCTTTGTGTATGTCTTATATAAATACATTTGAGTGTGCATTTGCCCTATTAGTACGCAGCAGGTAATATATGCATATATTATGTGAAAGTATCCACTTTCAAGGGATACTGACATTCGAAGTCTTGAACAGAAGCGAAAACTTTGACCTATTATAGCTTTTTTATTCATCATCATCATCAACGGCGCAACAACCGGTATCCGGACTAGGCCTACCTTAATAAGGAACTCCAGACATCCCGGTTTTGCGCCGAGGTCCACCAATTCGATATCCTTAAAAGCTATCTGGGGTCCTGACCTACGCCATCGCTTCATCTTAGGCAGGGTCTGCCTCGTCTTCTTTTCTACCATAGATATTGCCCTTATAGACTTTCCGAGTGGGATCATCTTCATCCATACGGATTAAGTGACCCGCCCACTGTAACCTATTGAGCCGGATTTTATCCACAACCGGACGGTCATGGTATCGCTCATAGGTTTCGTCATTGTGTAGGCTACGGAATCGTCTATCCTCATGTAGGGGGCTAAAAATTCTTCGGAGGATTCTTCTCTCGAACGCGGCCAAGAGTTCGTAATTCTTCTTGCTAAGAACCCAAGTTTCCGAGGAATACATGAGGACTGGCAAGATCATAGTCTTGTACAGTAAAAGCTTTGACCCTATGGTGAGACGTTTTGAGCGGAGCAGCCTTTGTAACCTTAAATAGGCTCTGTTGGCTGACAACAACCGTGCGCGGATTTCATCATCGTAGTTGTTATCGGTTGTGATTTTTGACCCTAGATAGGAGAAATCAAGGTCTCAAAGTTGTATTCTCCTATCCTTATTCTTCTTCGTGTTTGACTAGTGCGGTTTGATGTTGTTGGTTGATTCGTCTTCGGTGCTGACGTTACCACCATATATTTTGTCTTGCCTTCATTGATGTGCAGCCCAAGATCTCGCGCTAATCGCCGCCTGCTCGATCTGGATGAAGGTAGTTTGTACGTCTCGGGTGGTTCTTCCCATGATGTCGATATCGTCAACATAGGCCAGTAGTTGGGTGGACTTGAAGACGATCGTACCTCTTGAATTTTCCTCAGCATCACGGATCACTTTCTTGAGGGCCAGGTTAAAGAGGACGCATGATAGGGCATCCCCTTGTCGTAGACCGTTGTTGATGTCGAATGGTCTTGAGAGTGATCCTGCTGCTTTTATCTGGCCTCACACATTGGTCAGGGTCTAGTCAGTCTTATTGATTTCGTCGGGATACTGACTTCTCTCATGGCAGTGTAGAGTTTTACCCTGGCTATGTTATCATATGCGGCTTTAAAGTCGATGAATAGATGGTGCAACTGTTGTTCATATTCCAATAGCTTTTCCATCGCTTGCCGCAGAGAGAAAATCTGATCTGTTGGTGATTTTCCTGGAGTGAAGCCTCTTTGGTATGGGCCAATGATGTTCTGGGCGTATGGGGCTATCCGGCCTAGCAAGGTAATGCCTCTTTGCCAATCGTCAGGCATTGATTCGCTGTCCCATACCTTTAGCACAAGTTGATGAACCACTTGGTGTAACTGGCCGCCTCCATATTTAACCGATTCGGCTGTAATTCCATCGGCTCCTGGCGACTTATGATTTTTTAGCTGATGAGTTGCATAGACTGTTTCTCCTAAACTTGGTGGGGGCAGTATTTGTCATATAAGGCTTCATCCTGCTGACTTGTTGGTAAAACTTGCGCGCCTGGTGCGGTTGCTTCCTGTACTCATCTAGTTCACAGACTTGTTGGTTCTCCCAGGCTTCTTTTTTCCGTCTGTGAAGTCGCTTCTCCGCTCGATGGAGTTCGTGATAAGTCTCTGCGCCAGCCCGCGTTCTTTGAGAATGCAACATTACTCGGCATGCGGCATTCTTCCGTTCCATTGCTAGCTTACATTCATCGTTAAACCAGCCGTTCCGACTCCATTCGCGGCTGGGGCCTAGTATGTTTGTGGCCGTAACCATGATAACGTTCTTCAGGTGATTGTGAAGATGCTTCATCTCCAGGTCCTGTACCAAATTTGGTAGGATTATGGTTCTACGATGAACTTAAGGGGGTTTTTCCTCCCAATTGGTAAGAATGACAGTAATACACTCTTATTAACTTCATTTCGAAAGATATCGGTATGGGGTATTTCGAAGCCTAGGCATCATATAGCGACAGCCACTTGATTTTTTTCAGATTTTTCGGTTGGACAGTTTCTGAGAATGGGTCACCCTCCATACTCCCTACCGTTCCTATAAAAGCAAGAACTAAGACCGTCTTAGGAAAATACTAATCGAGACCTTTCATTTGATACCCCACATGATTATATTTGGTGAAAAAAAATATTACACCCCCCTTTTGCATGCATATTTTATTGGACCTAAAAGGAAGTAGCTCAATGTATAATATGTGTGAGCGTTTACAGTTCCCACCTTTCCACCAAATTAGGTGTGAATCGCTATAATCGCCTCCGAGGAAAATGCGTGTGACGGACAGACAGACAGAAAACCGATTTTAATAGGGTTTTGTTTTACACAAAATCTTACGTTCTCCCTAGGACGATATGTTCCGCTACCTTCGATGTGGAGTCCCCCGCCTCTTTCTTTCCGTTAACTTTGCTTCCTTCAGGTACTGCCCAACACGTGTCTCCACTTCGCTTTTGGTTTGTCCTATCTATGCTTTTTTTCAATCCTTAGTCGATCCCAGAAGAATTTTGAGCTGCCTGTTCTTATTGCTGAAAACGACATCCAAATCATGTCTCCGCAGTTTCCGCTTCAATGAAAAGGAAATTTTGTC
Organism: Hermetia illucens; assembly: GCF_905115235.1. Lineage (NCBI taxonomy): Eukaryota > Metazoa > Arthropoda > Insecta > Diptera > Stratiomyidae > Hermetia > Hermetia illucens. The sequence goes on along the minus strand of NC_051850.1, from coordinate 111,662,746 downwards.
GAATTCCAAAGATATTCTCCGTCTGGTCGGTCGATCCGGAGTCACCTTGATGAGCTCTTGTGGTTGAAGCGCCCCTTTTGTTTGCTGATCAGGCTCCTTATCGTCTCGGTATATTCATTAAGTCTAGCGTCCTCAAAAAGTGCTTCGTCTTTTTCATCATGCTCTCCGAGCAAAATTGGAGGGTTTTATAATCAACTTGGTATAAGTACAGGATGGATAAAGACTCTAGGGAGTACATTGTCGCAGGTGGGGGTACCAACACGCCGAATCTTCTACAGTAGGATATGATGCATAAAGGCGCGCTGTCCCTCAGAAGACGCTTCCCCAAATATTGCTTGCGTTGGTGAACCAAAACATTACCGAAGGGGTTAGATCAATACTGTTGGATAAGACGCTAAGCAACTAGCAGAAACGAAAAAATATAAATATGAGTGTGTCTTCTGTTTCTGATAATTTGCAGCGCGTTTGGCACAGCCGCATACGAGGAAGCGTTGGTGGTCCTAATTAACCTTCATTCTTGGGAAATGCGAAAGTGTGCGACTAGAGTGGACTCGTATAAATGTGTGTTCCAAAAATACAACAGGTCTCGTTCTGAGAATCTGCCCAAGAGAAAAATCTCAAATCTTGACGTCAAAATGCATTCCATCTGCTCAAATAAAGCTAATAATGGTATATTACTACATTTTATAAATTAACCTAAGAACCTTCGAAAAGTACTAATCGAGACCTTTAATTCGATACCCTACATGACTATCTTCGGTGAAAAAAATTTTTACAACCCTCTTTTACATGTATGGGGACCCCCCTAAATCTCAACGTAGGAGGATATTACTCATTGCATGTCTGGGGGTACACAGTTCCCACTTTCTCACCAAATTTCGTGTCAATCGGTATAACCGTTTCTGAGAAAAGTGCCTGTGACAGACAGACAGACAGACGGACAGACAGAAAGACATTGAGCCGATTTTAGGTTTTGTTTCACAAACAAAACCTTAAAAATTGGCTATGGAAAGGGTACCCCGAAACCAAACCAAATAAGGAGGAGGAAGAAGGAAGTTTAGTTACCGTGCAGGAGTTTGGAAAACTCAGTACCGGCGGTTTTTGGGAGTGGACAAGCAGGCTCCCAGCCTTCAATATCCAGGGACCGCAATGGATCAGTAGTGGCGATTCAGCTACTTTGGTCTATAATGCTACAAGAGATTTTAATGGAGAGGAAATGAGATCCACATCGGATCGCAATAGCTCTAAACGTAACAGGTCACCACCGAGGGCAGTTGAGATTCATCGTGGTACTTGAAAAGGAACGTAGATAGTCCCCGGATCGACATAATTATTGCTGTTGTAAGAGACGAGCGTAGAAGGTAGAAAAGTGTAATAGAGTTTCTTCCGCTGGGATAACGCATAAATCAACTCTATGAGATCATCAAATAGAGGCGGAATATCCACCAAAATAGCAGGGTTCTGATATAGGGCATTAAGTTATCCTATATTGAGACGGCAGAGGAGAAAAACACCCAAGCGCCATATGGCAAAGGCATGCGGAAGACACAGGTGACGCCAGGTAACCTTCGTCATATCGCCCCATCTGTCTTTTAGACACTACGAGGAAGATGTTGGAGAGGATGGTATACAAAAGACTGCTTCCTTTTGTCAAGCTAGCGGGCGGTCAATCGGAGCGGCAGTACGGATTCGTAGAGCGCGGTCCACAGTCGATGCCATTGCGACGGTCGTACTGGCCCTGGTAATTGCTTCGTCCGAGTGACGCTGGATGTCTCGAATGCCTCTAACTCGACCACCTGCCGTTGAATTAAGGGTACTCTGGCAAAACTGGGTGTCCCTGGTTACTTAGCTCGGATAAGTGAGAGTTTCGTTTCGGACAGACTTCTTTGGTACGAGATCCAAACCATGGTTACAAATGGTTAAACTAAACCGACTATCCTTATTACCAATGGCAATAAAAACAATACTATTTTAGACCAAGTTCCTAGTTCATCTCCAACAAGGATGATTCCTAATATTGGACGGCCAAAATCTAGTCCCGGACTGCTCATCAGATGTAAAATACAGCCTGCTATATACGGCTTCTGTTTGGGCGGACAACACGATGAACCAGAGAAGGGTAAGTTCGACATACCGGCCAATTGCCCTGGGATGATTCCCTTGGGTCTTCTTGTAAATGAGGCACACTGTCTCGGAGAAAAAGGGCAAATTCAGCCGAACTGGCTGTGGGCTTCCAAAAAACGATTAGAAGGGAGCTGTACAGGACATGGCAGCAACGGTGGGGTAATTTAAAATAATGCTGCTGGATCCATACACTGATCCCGTGTATTGAGAGATGGGTTGAGTGAAAATAGGGAGAATTGAATTACCTTCTAACATAGTTGCTTACGGGACACGTCCCCAGACTGCCCCGAGAATCCGAAACATGTTATGTTTTATTACCCGAGATTTGCGATTGAAAGAGACAGTTAAAACGAAGCCTTCAACGTAGTTAACGGTCCGCGTAATCTTGTAGAGGAGATGCTAAAGTTGGAAGCAAACTATACTGCAATAAATGCAACAGTAAGTGCGATACAGGAAAAGCTGTAGGTACTGAATCGAGGCCGAATAACGCGACGGACGCGAGACTTAATTGTGCTGGTATAAGCCAGAGCCTTTCTCGCGAAGTAATATTTCACGCTGGTCCCGCGGTGATGTGGACGGAGAAGTGGGGCTGGTTTTAGTGGGTGAGAAACCCACACACTGCTGCAATCAGACGCATCAGTATCTTTTTAAGATTTCCATTTTTACCCATAAATAAACACAAAACCTTAAAAGGAAATATGTACGAATGTATATCTTCAAGTTTAGTAATATATGAAGGAGTATTTTGAATTTTTAGCTAAGCAACAATAAAACAGTCCGGATGTGTCCGGATAGTTGAGTGGTTACAGCATAAGACTGCCGTACGGAAGGCCGCGGTTCAAATCTTACTGGTCGCAGTGGGGTTTGTATCGTGATTTGACTTCGGATGTCAGTCGACTCAGCTATGAATGAGTACCTGAGTCAAATCAGGGTAATAATCTCGGGCGAGCGCAATGCTGACCACATTGCCTCCTACAGGGTACTATAATCCTGTAGTGTACCATTACGCTCTTGAATGAAATGCTCTAATACACATCAAGGCCCTGATCCAATATTAATTGTTGCGCCAATTATTATTATTATTATTAGACGGACAGACAGACATCCACTCGAACGTGCATAAGATAAACAAAAAACCTTTATCCCCCAAGAGTGCAGCTTCCGGTGTTAAGACTTGTTTTTTTCTAATCAACAGTTGATTGAATTTACACCTTCAAGTTGTCAAGTAATGGTAATCGCTGAAGCATGATAGGATACTTCATTTCGAGATGGTGGTCAACATTACACACTTCCGAGGGTATTACCCTGATCTGCAGCTGAGTCAACTGGTTTCGATATCCAGGCGGAATATAAATCCTCTTACTAATAGAGGACATTGACACGGAGTAATATAAATTTATGGAACTCATCTTTTCCGTGTGATTCCTTTACGAATGTTGCTACGGAATTTTCATAATAGATAACCTGCGCAAAGCGGTCGATTGTATGCTTATTCAATCAATTATGCTACAAATTATTATATAACCAAATCCTGTTACTAGATGAATTTATGTATTGCTTGCCAATTTCGGGCGTGTACCGTCTCATGGGACTTCTCGCAGCCTCCTATGCGAACCTCCAAGTAGTATTCAAACATTTTTCGAAGGAGTAAACCCACAGTAAGATAAAAACAAGAATTATCAATTACCTTGCTAATTAAGATTGGTTGCGAACATGTTGTTTTCCATGCCCTAGTTTCTTGCCGGCGAATAGTGTGAACATTTTACCTATCAATCCAATTAGTTTCTCTCAAAAAACGGACAATCTGGAAAATCCACTGACCTAACTCAATCCACTAATTTACTTTTCTGAAATAATTTATTTCTTTAAAGCAGAAATCTTATAAAGTTCCAAATTGAACTATTTAATGTATTTGGTAGCCATCTTAAAGGACTTGAATATTCGAAATTCAATGTCGAAAAATGGCATTCATGAAAGCGTACAATTATTCCTATACCTATTTGTCCCTCTGCGTGTTTACAAAAACAAATTGATTATGACTGTGAACGTTTCATTGGATAATCGACAGATTTTATAGCCATAAGGGATGTCCCGAACGCTGAGTCTATTGAATCATCGATTCAATGTTGATGAAGTAAGTCTAATTCTGTGGGGATTCCAACATATTAATGAGATACAAAGTATGGCGAAGTAATTGAATTAGGCGAATGATTAAAGCAAATATTTGTTGAAATTATATTATGTCATGAGGAGATCAAATTATTTTACATAATACGGCATAAAGTTGGTAAAGGTGGTTGACGAATTAAGATATCTAGTAACTGCTTTAAATAGTTTCATAGTTTAATATTAATGTAAATAAGTAACTAAGCCAGCTCTAAGACCTTTTAAACAAGTCGGGAAACCGGAAGCAAGACGCTTCAGGTATGAAAGGTTTTGTGTATTTCTTTTATAAAGAATTTTGAGTGTGTATTTATCCCATTAGTATGTAGCACGTAATATATGCATATATTATGTGAGAATATCCACTTTCAAGTGATATTGACATTCAAAGTCTTGAATTTGTAAAGTGACAGCTTTAACCTATTATAACTTTGTTAGTAATAGTGTGATTTTCACCAAATTTGGTAGGATCATGCTCTATGCTGTAGCCTACATTGCTGGAGCATGATTTTCTGAGGAACTTAAGGGGGGTTTCCTGTCAATTACTCAAAAATCTAATAATAATGTACTGTTATTAACTTTATTTGAACAGGTATCGGAATGGAGGGTATTTGGGGCCTAGGAACCATGCAGTGGCAGCCGCTTGACTTTTTTCAGATTTTTCCGTTAAGTAGTTTCTGAGAATGGGTCCGTTAAAGAAATGATCACTTTCAACCCCCGGCACTCCCCACATTTCCAACAAATGTCAAAACTAAGACCGGCTTCGAAAAGTAATAACCGATTTCTTTAATCTGATACCCCACATGACTATATTTGATGAAAAGAAAATTTACACTTCCCTTTTGCATGTATGGATTCGACGTAAAAGGATGTAACTCGCTGTATACGTGAGCGTTCACAGTTCCCACCGTTCTAACAAATTTGGTGTCAATGGCTACAACCGTCTCCGAGAAAAATGCGTGTGACGGACAGACAGACAGACAGGCACGAACAATCCTCATAGACATCTTGGCGGATGAAGGTCGGCGTTTCTACGACAAAATATATGCAATCGAGGAGTCTATTGTACTTCGGCGGCAACTAGCACGGCGGGAATCTATCGCAGGATGACAAAAAAGATGGAACGGGGAACAAACTGACCGTTGGATCTACCTTATCATTCCACACATTCGGAGATGAATTGAGAGTAGCCACGGTGAACTAAGCTACGAGCTAACACAGTTTTTAAGTGGACATGGAGGTTATCGGGCTTATCTACATCGATTTGGATACGACGAGTCAGCATGCTGCCCAAGATGCGTTAACGTGGCTGAGAACGCGGAGCATGTTGTATTTGATTTCCCAAAGTTTACAGCACCCCAAACTAGGCTGAAAGTGATCGCAAACAGGCGTTTAACACCCGAAAATATAGTGGAGCTTATGTTGGAATCAACGCAGGCTTAGAATCAAGTGGTAATTGAGCTGAAAATGATTCATCAACAGCTACGGCATGAAGAACTGCGAAAAAAGCAAGAAAGGAAGCAAGCAATAATGAGCCGCAGTTAAGAACTGATCCAGACCCGCGATGCAATGCTTATAGCAGTCCCGTGGGGAGAGTGGAAGAAGAAGGAGGTGGTTTTAGTGAGTAGGAGTCTCACATAACTGCATGGCAGAAGCCAGCAGTAGACTTTGAACTTTTCCTCCTTCCAACGATGAAAAAAAGAGACAGACAGACAGGCAGATAGTAAACCGATTTTAATAAGGTTTTGTGTTTACACAAGATAAGGAGAAGATGCGACTATTGCTTAAATGGCTGTGGAGCATTTAATCGCCGCGAAATGAAGGTCTGAAACTTTGCTGCCTCCTTAATGGAAACCATTTCTAATTCAACACACCTTATGCCGCTAACATTTCCCCAAAATAATCCTCACTTATCATAAGGGGCGAAATGACGGACTTCTCGCGAACTTCATCTCTCATACTAGAACAACATTTATTTTCTTGAATTTGTGCGCGCTCATCGCAAATGGTATCACAGCTTGCCAGAATGTCAGTTTTGTTTAATTTGAGTTAGAGGTATATTTTCCCTTTTGCAGCACTGTTTTCTGGAAAATCAGGGGGAAGCATGCTTGAATTAGTGTCGAAATAATGCTTATAATAGGAGCAAAGCTAGTCCATATTATGAGCACCTGGTACAGAGTGAGGAATATGTCAATAACTCAGTACCACCAATCACCAATAGATAAGTATAAAAGAGAAGGATACATTCCATATGCATTTAAATTAAATATAAGACAGGCTTCCAAGAATGAATATTACGATTGTGGTGCGTGGGTATCCATGATGTACCACAAAAATCGGAAAACCTCTGTCGAGTCAGCACCAGCTATTGAATCCCATTTCCCCTCTAGAGGGTCTCCGCCTGCTCCCCTCCCCCCGCTCCCAAAATAAGACTGACACGGTCCCATTTCAAACAAGCCGGAAAACCGGAAGCTCGACGCTTCAGGTATGAAAGGTTTTATATATATCTTATATATTTGAATACCATGCGGTCCTGTCTAGAAATGAGCAAGGGTCCTAGACGCATGCACGGCGTCAGGAAGTAAGTAAGTGAGACCGAGCAAAGCAAATACCTTTCTGCACGCTAAATATTGGCACTCTCACTAGAAAGACTTTTCGCAAAAGGCGCATAATATCTGCGCTCTGCAAGAAACCCGATTGGTGCTAAAAGCTCCGACATTGAACGCGAATGTGGTAAAAATGGCAATAAGCTTCACTATTCACTTGTTCACTGGGAAAGCACCACATGCAGGTCGACCTAATGGTGAGAAAGATACCTTCTGGCCACTTTCCGATGCGAAGACCTTCAATGCGTCAGTCATCATTGGAAGAGACGTTAATGGTCATGTGGATGAAAAGGCAGACGGCAACAGGTGCCATGGAGGGAAGGGGTTTTTAGAATTTACGAGGTGGCGAGCATATAGTCGATTTTGTGGACATCCATAACCTTGTACTTATCACTTCCTACATTTGAAAGTGGGAATAGTAAAACGCAAATCAACTATATTCTCATAAATTGCCAACAATTTGCTACCGTCACTGATTGCAAATCTGTTCCTTATGAGACCATCGTACCTCAGCGTCGGCCGTTGATTGCTGTCTTGGCCGGCCGCCCATTAAGTGGTGACGATTTCGTGAGAAGAAAGAAGAAATGAAGTCACTTACGCGATTACCAACCATTACGAATCTGGGAGAATCGAGGAACCAAATTAAAGACACGATCCACAAAACGGCCTATGCATCCTTCGGGGTCACCAAGCCAGGAAAGGGATTCATCAACCGACATACCTAACTTTGGAATGCCGATGTTGAAATGAGGGAATGCAGATGATGTTTTCCTGCCGTCTCATAGCAAAAATGATCACGAACAACTTGTCCAAAAATGAAATGATCGCCTCATGCAAAACGTTCTAAGATCGAATCTGAATAAAACTGAATGTTGGACAACCAATCCCCATGAAACCGGAATAAGGACCTGTCCAGAACTGAGTGATCTAAATGTCTCGGGTCAATGCTGTTGCATTCTGAAATTGCTTCACGCATTTACGCAACCTGGATGAAGTGACTTTCCACAACTGGCGTTCTTTGTAATCGACGTACCAATGAAGGTCGCGATTTCCACCGAACTTGGCAGTGTCATTCTTTATATTATAGCCGATATTACTTATGACTCTAGATAAATTTAGGAGGGGGGCCGGGGTTCCAACTCAATTTCTAAAAAATGTAGTAATATACTAGTATTAACTTTTTTTAACAGAAATCGGCATGTAGAGTATTTTAAATCTTAACCCTGATTTTTTTCAGAACTTTCGGTTGGTTAGCTTCTGAGGACTGCGCCTTTAAATAAATGTTTACTTCCCAGCCCGCGCAATGTCCCTGCTTTACAATCAATATCAAAACTAATACCGGCTTTGGAAATTACTAACTAAGATACTTCTATATTCGGTGAAAATAATGTATACCCCCTCTTTTGCATATACGGAGCCCCCCTTTAAACCAACGTAGAACGATGGACGATAGACTGCCAGACAGACAGACAGATAATTATTGAAGCGCTTTTAACAAGGATTTATTTTACATAAAACCTTAAAAATGTTCTGGGTCAAGAAAAGAGCGATTTCCCAAATACAAACCTCATAAATGCGCATGCCCCTATAGACTGCAAGGTCGGAGAAGGACACCTTGTAGATGACAGTAGAACGAATGCTCAAAGTGTGCCCAGATAAGATATCAAAATCATACTGAGAGATTTTATCAACAAATAGAGAAGAAAATGCCATATTAAGGCGATAAGCTGGCTGCAACAGCTTGCGTAATATTACCAATGACAACCGACTCTGGATTATTCAATTAGCAGTGTCACACGAAATGGTTCGATGTCGTTTCCGCGTGCCACCTTTCGAGGTTACACGTTTTGATACGAGCAAGTTTGTTCGCCAGATAATAATTTGTAGGCACTACATTTACCAAATATCAAATTGACGCGGGATGTAATAGAAAATAGTACAAACTTTCATGTATAAACACGTATCTAGTATATATAGATGTGGAAAGGGGGAGCACAGCGGTAAAACATAATGAAGCGAAGAAATAATGAGCAGTTTAGATCCACCAAATAAGGAGTATATTCGCCGCAAAAACTACCAATAAATAGGGCCGACTACCAGGCCGCATAGCAGATAGCAGAGTAAACCATTATAACTTTAACACAAGAAAATTGCCAAATATTTTCTAAGGAAGTCGATGAAACCCCAGAGTGAATACTGACTGCTTATAAAAAGACGAAGCATCGACACGACGAAAACCTACTCCGTCGAGCAGAGAAGCGGCTCCATAGACAGAAAAAGGCAGACTGTGAGAATCGACAGGTCTGTGAATTCAGGAAGTACAGGGAACAACCACACCAGGTTCGAAAGTTTCACCAACAAAGTTGATAAGCTTAAGCCGGTGCTGATCCTGTCGAGACAACGAGGAAAATCTTATTTTCGATCACGTAGGAATATTGGAGCGATGGACTGAATGCTTTGATGAACTGTCCAACAATCAGAATTAACGGATATGAATGAAACCGATCGATATGTACATATGGCGTTACAAGGTAGGTGGGTGACCGCTGAAGTTCGAGATTCTTCGTTACTGCAGCAAACTTAGGAGAATTTCAGGTCTTGCTAGGTTAATAATGTCAAATACCTTGGGATGAATCTCGATCGATAGGAGAAGTACATAGATGTGGAAACATTTCAATTAATCTCAAAACGGAAGGCTTCTACTGGCTCCTTCACAAAGGGTCCAAGTTGCAACTATAATAGAATGAAATGGAGCAGCATGCAACTTGCATTCTCCACAGAATTCTTCCATCTGCGCCAAGATTTTACAGTTCGTCGTTTACATTACACCTTGTCTTTGGTCAGGTTTCCTGGAAATTACCTGGCTTGTTCTGCACGAGGTCCCCATTGAAACTCTCCAGTCTCAATAAAGATGGCTGGTTCGTCGTATGTAAGTACAACCCCCTATTCTGTATCATTCCCCATTCCCCGTCTGCTTTCATTGAGCCTAAGATTCTCAAGCATTGATTTTTTGCCCTCTAGCCTGGTTTACCATCCATATCTCGCCGCCGAAATATAAGCCAAGACAAATCGAAATTTTATATATGCATTGAGAACGTTATTTGCCTGTGCATGTTTTTATTTTTATTTTTAAAATTGGCAGTGCCAGGTAAAATACTTTCGTAGTAAATATGATCCCCTTGTTTGTTTGCACTTAAGTATACAAAAATGTTGGCTTGTTGCAAGTTGTGGTCGCTTAGTAGTTCCTCTGGTTTGTGCCACGATTTTGTTCTTTTCTTAGTTTATTTGAAGGCTATCTACTGCATCAAACTTCACCAAGGTCTCCTTCGAGCTCTCTTTTAATCGTGTCAGGATATTTTTACCATCCACATAGGTTACTATTTGAGGTACTTTATACAGTAGCATACCGTTTAAATCCACTAGCATATTTTGTATCTTAAGTAAAGGTCCTGCCTTATTACCATTCTGGTGAGTATATTAACGTCAACTTTGACTGCGTCGAATATACATATATATACATAATGTAGGCGATGAGACAATTTCCTGTATTTCCTCTTCTCCTCAAACGCGCCGAGATTCCGTTGTGACGTTGCTCCTCGCAATATTGGGTTCTCAATGAAAACGTGATCAGTCTGTGTGAACGCTATTTTATTTCGTGAAGTCCGCGTTCTTTTGTGGATCCCGTTATGGGGGAAACAAGTCGATGAGATTACCAATTTTTTGCTGCAACGAATTCTACGAGACTGCCTCAATTCTTATATGTAAGTTGTATCGCGCAGACTATGGCACCCGGTAGTTCCACGGTGGAGAAATTCTTTTCTGATGTTTGCGTTAAAGTCGCCGAGCACTATTTGCACGTCCTTCTGGGGCAGTGGATTAAATACTGATTCAAAGCGACTTTATAATTCGTTTTAACTGAATTATTCTTGTCTTCCTTTGGAACATATGCGTTGAGTAGTCAAACGAAGAAAAATGTAGTTTTCACTTGAAGCGCACCGAATTTTTTGTTTATTGGTCGGAAGTATTCCATGTTTCGTTCGAAATTCTTCTTCTACGTTCTGTTATGTTTATCGACCTTTTCAACGAGTACACTAGGAGCGTCATTCTGAACAGGGAGTATTATAGTAAGCGTCGTATTTCCCATCCAACTCAAGGCTCAATTTCGAATTTAAAAATATCCTATATTACTGCGAACAAGTTGTGCAGCCCCCAACTGACAAATAGAACACGCCTTTCACCCTCTCTCATCTACTACTAGGTTGTTGCAAATGAAATGCCCGTTTTGGTACTAAAATTTGAAACGACTGTAAAGTTTACAAAATTCTATTTATTTAATCAAAATAGGTGCCAGTCGATTCAAAACACTTCTCCCAGCGAGATTCAAGAGAATGTATGCCAATTTCGTGGAAGTCCAACTGTCGGGTGTTGATAAATTCGTTGAAGGCAGTTTTGACAGCCTCTTCGTTCCTAAATTGTTTTTCCGCCAAAAAATGATCCAAATGCTTAAAAAGTGGCAGTCGGTTAGCGAAAAGTCCGGTGAACATGGTGGATGAGGCAGAGTCTCATACTGCAATCCGTTCAACTTTTGAACCGTTGTTCTGGATACATGAGGTCGTGCATTGTCGTGAAGGAGTATCACACCATCTCTGTTGACCAATCTCGGAAGTTGAATACTCAATTTTTGGTGCATTTCCTCGAGTAGGGCACAGTATTTCTGTGCATTTATCGTTGCTCCGTTTTCTGCCAAAAAAAATAGTGGATAACTCCACCACCAAACAGTCACCATCAGTTTCTTCGGATGGAGGCTCGGTTTCGGCATATGCTTTGGTGGCTTATCAGCATCTAGCCATTACGCTGATCGGCGACGATTGTCGTATAATATCCACTTTTCATCACATGTCACTATTCTGTGCACAAAAGGGTTGCTTCTGTTACGGGAGAGTAAAGAGCTGCAAATTTGCATTCGAAGCGCCATTTTTTGCTCCGTAAGGGCTTCCGGAACCCTTTTGTCGAGCTTTTTTACCTTTCCAGGCAGAGAAGAATAGTGTACGCCCAGTTTCTCTGCAATGTCTCTCACAGACTAACGTGTGTCGAATTCGCCTAGCACACGTAGCTCGTCGTTATCAATCGACGGTCCTGGATGTCCATGTGGTTTACATCGCCTGATCGGAATTTTTCGAACCACCGCCGTGTGATTCGTTCGCTTACCGTATCAGCTCCAAATGCACTGTTAATGTTCCTGGCCGCCTCCGCTGTTTTATGACCGAGTTTGAACTCATACAGAAAAATTAAATGGCTCAAAAAATCAAAATGAAATGACTCCTTGATTAAATATAGGAGTATTTATACTTCATTATCCGACACAGCGCTGGTGGTGGTTTGATACAGCAAAATCGCAACTAACTTCCCTTGATTGCCAAATCGGCCATTTCATATGCAACAACCTAATGCTTACCATTGTCCCGGCGGTTACTAGTGTAGATATGTTGTAGGTGCTAAATTAACATACCTGACCTGAACATTTTTCGAAGATTGCGGTCCCGAATCTGCAAATCCCCCTAAGAAACATACGACCTTTCAATTTCCTGGAAAGTTAATTGGCACAACTAAAAATTCAACGTGTAAAGCGGTTTACATGAAACTATGATTTTGTCTACATTAAATCAGTATTAAAGATTCAATATAAAACACTCTTTTAACAACTTAACATTGAAATTGTTAAACAAGTCGGAAACCGGAAGCTGGACGCTTCAGGTATGAAGGGTTTTGTTTGTTTCTTATTGGAGAATTATCCCATTTGTACGTAGCCCGCAATGTAATGTCAAGCTACTCATTTAGTGTGATATTGATATTTAGTATTTTGGGTTGCAGTAAATTTACACGGAATAGACAATTTTGAACTACTGTAACTTTAGCAGTAATAGTACGATTTCGATCAAACTTGGGAATATTATTCTTAATACTGTAAATTTTTATAACTCTTCGATGAACTTAAGGGGGGTTTCCAGTCAATTTCCCAAAAACATAGTTATATACTAGACTTTTGTTTGCGAATCGAGGGAATCCAAGGTCCGCAATCCACTTGATGGCGCAATCATTTAGTTATATATATATATAGTTAAAAAGCCCACGGACCCTCTTCCCGCCCAACCGGACCGAGGAGCGACAAACCTAAGGATGGGCTGAAGGCAACATCCAAAGGCCCGCATCACGGCGATGATGCGTTTTAACGCAAAGTGTGTGCGACCATGCGAAAATGTATTACTACATCCCGATTGTCGCAAACACTTCAGCCAATGACGCGGAGGTTCTACACTACAGAGACATGGATCTTATATCGAAGACAGTGTGGATCAAGACTGAAACCCATTAGATCAGATTGTTACTGGACAGGACTCTTTGGACTATAGCACAGCTTGCAAGGATAACCGCTTTTTGCATCTCCATGTATAGTCCAGCCCTAAGATCGAGCGTTTTCAGCGCTTTATATAAGTTTTGCGGGACTAATCCCGTTGTTGAAATTACCACTGGGACTACTTCGATCTTTTGTAGTCTCCAAGTCTGCTTCATATCATCTGCCAAGGGGCCGTAGTTCCGGATTTTTTCGTGCTGTTTTTCAACAGTGTTCCGGTCCAACGGTACGGCTACATCGATTATAAAGCACGCTCGTTCTTCCTTCAGAAGCAGAACTAGATCGGGTCTGTTATGATTAACACTGTGGTCAGTGACAATAGTGTGATCCCACAGTAGTTTGACCCGATCATTTTCCAAGATTCTCTGCGGAGTATACTTATAGTAAGGATAGTAGGTTGCCACTAAGTTATACTTCAACGGAAGGTTTTGATGGAGAATCTTGCAGACGGAGTTATGACGATTGGTGTACTCGGTACTGCTTTACATCCTGCACGCAGATGTAATGTGCTGGATGGTCTCCTCTTCACAGTTGCATAACCTACTACTGGAGTTGGTGATTGAGGAGTCGTGAAGAATGTACCGTTTATAATTTTTTGTTGGGAGCGAAACATCCTGAATTGAAGTTAGGAATGCTTCGGTCTCATAGAAAAGTACACCATTTGTCAACCATTTGTTGTAGGCTTCGATGTCAATGCCTGACAACAACAAATTTTTGATATGACCTCCGTGAATGGGTGTCTTTTTCCACATGTCGATCTTCTGTTGGACTAAAGTAACATTCGACATGGGATCCCATTCTCTACTTCTCAAGTTCAAAGGAGATAATTTATTATCTGCCATGACGGTAGCCTTGATTGTTTCTCATAGAAAAACTCACGAAGAGAATGCACTTGATTGTAGTGCAATGTTTTTAAATCAAGTACCCCCCTTCCTCCCTGATGACGTGGGATAGTGATCCTCAATTTTTCGGCAACTCTATTGTGCATGTTGTTGTTTGCAAGAACTACCCTTACCCGTCTATTGACAGATTCTAAATCAGTATTGCTCCACTGTATCACACCGAAAGTGTATAGAAAGACGGGAATGGCGAAGGTGTTGATTGCCATGATTTTATTTTTCCCGTACAGCTCAGTTTTAAGGACTAGATCCAGACGCCGAACTTAAATTTGATTATTGCCACAGCAGGTGTTGTTGCTTGCAATATGCCGAGGTATTTGTAGACGTCATCCGAATCCATACCCTCAATTCGGATGTTATTTTGGCTGCATCCTTCGTTGTCGGTGTGTTTTCCCCGAACAATTGTTTTTATGCGACATTTTTCCAAACCCAACTACATGGATGGTGATGTCCAGCAAGGAGCGAAGTTGGTTCTCGTCTTTCGCATACAATTTGATGTTGTCAATATACATCAAATGACTTAATGTACATTTCGACAATATGCCATGCTTGACTTGGAACTCGTATTTGCTTTCATGCAAAAGATGGGATAGCGGATTCAAAGCCAAACAAAACCACAGTGGGCCTAGAGAGTCGCCTTGGAAAATGCCACGCCTGATTAGTATCTCTCCTGATGTTTGTGAGGATACCGATAGCTTCGTGCTCCAATTCTTCATTACTGTTCTCAGAAGAAGAACGACATTCGGGTTGATTTTATACAAGCGTAACACTGTGATATGGAGTCAAAGGCTGATTTATAATCGATGTAGGCTGCCGAGATATTTCGTTTCTGATGGACAGCCTGCTTTACAGCTACCGTATCGATTATAAGCTGTTCTTTGCAGCCTCGGGAGCCTTTTGCGCATCCTTTTTGCTCCTCAGCTATCAATTTATGAACACCAAGATGTTTTGAGATGTTCACGCACAGAACTGAAGTGAAGACCTTGTAGATGGTAGGAAGACAAGTAATTGGCCGACATTTTGAAGGTCAAGAGGCACCCTGTTCCTTGGGGATGAGGAAAGTTATCCCCTTGGTGAAAAATGGTGGAACTAAATCAGGATCGGCAATCATCTGATTAAATTGATTTGCCAATATCCTGTGAGTGCTCTTGAACCGCTTCAGCCAGAAGTTGTGAATCTTGTCAACTCCTGGCGCCTTCCAGTTACCTGCCTTGTCAAGGGCTGCTTCAACGCCGACTTCAGTTACGTCAGGCATGGTCATTTCGGGGAAGGCCCCACATGAACGCATAAGGTGTGGGAGCCACGCTGCTTCTAAATTGCAACGGCTGGATCCGCTCCAAACACTTCTCCAGAAGTCTTCTGCCTGATCCAGATCGAGGTTACTTTCCCTATCTGAACTGGTGTTGTCTGTCCTTCGCTGAAAGCTTTTCTGATACCTACGGATGCGATTGGAGCATACCGCAAGTTTCTGCTTCAGCACCTCGAGGATTTCTTCGATTGGCATATCATTGGACAGATGGTAGTTTCCAATGATGTTCACAACGCATCTGTGCACTCTTGGTGATGGATTTCCAAGGAGTGCTTGCGTGGCACGACCAATCTCCTTTCTCAACTTTTCGACTCTTTTGTTGAGTCGAAACACCCAGAACGGTAAAGTCCCTCTGCGCATTCCTCTGTTATTCGCTCTAAGATGTTGATTATGGAGACGAGTAACCGTGGCAGCTGCAACGTAGATCAGGCTGTGAACCTCTGTAGCAGTAATCTCGCTAGCCAAACGATCAGCTAAAATTCTGTCAACGGCAGCAATGATGTTAGTAGTTGCCGAAGTAAACTTCAGTTTTGGGATCTTTGGCCTAGCGTCTGGGAGAATCTCAGCATACTCTGTGAATGCGCCCTGGAATGCGGTCAAAGCCTCATTATAAATTGGGTCGACATCCCCAGTTACTAAGCTTCTCCTGACTACTGGATTCATGGAGTGCCTTACAGGTGGAGTACTTGTGTTACTCCTTTGACTAGTCCGGTAATTTGATGACTCCACCCCGAGCTCAAGTGAAACCTCTTGGAAGATTTGTTGCCTAGTTGGTAAGGCAACTCGGTTGCTATTCATTATCACCCGGTATTGATTGACAACGTTCTGCTCCGGAACATGACTTAGTTCCGGGAAGCGGGTTATGAACGCGTCATGGGGTCGATGTCTGTACCCTGATGGATTCCGTTCCAAATCCGTGACACGGTAATAGGCGCGAACGATAAATTCGTTAAGTTGGTTCGTCCAAACCATACGACGCCTAGGTCTCCCGTCCCTGGTGGTTGACGGCATAACCGCCAAAACATCCAAGAGCGAAAAGCCGCTCTGGTGTTGTTGAACGACCCTTAACCGTGTTGGGTACTGTCTTCGTGTCCCTGGGGTCCCATTAAAAGAATTTGAAATATTTTCTGTTCCCACGAGTGTTGGGGAGGCAGTCAACCCTGCAACAGAGCCCCAATGTTGCAATGTCCCATGGTTACCTCCAAAGATAGGGAAGGTATTTGGAGGGGAGCCGCTGAAATACAGTGTAACGTCACTGCAATTCATCCGATAGGCGCGCCGATCCCTTCACCCCAGATTACGGATTTGTTAAGGAGGTTTACTCCCCCTGAACGGGAAGAATCTGTAAGGGAGGACGAACACAAAGGGAAACGTTCTGCTTCTCCGCGGCTACTTATTTACAAGATTAACTTGCAATATTCGTAGCTGACCCGGTGGGTCATGTCATTATCCGCAACCCATGACACGCGCCTGGTCGCATGCAGCTCTGCGTTTGCAACTCAGGTGAGGATAAACTCGGTACGCCAGGTATATATATATGATATATGAAGCAGACTTGGAGACTACAAAAGATCCAAGTAGTCCCAGTAGTAATTTTAGCGACGGGATTAGTCCTGCAGAACTTACATAAAGCGTTGAAAACGCTCGATCTTAGGGCTGGACTATACATGGAGATGCAAAAAGCGGTTATCCTTGCAAGCTGTGCTATAGTCCAAAGAGTCCTGTCCAGTAACAATCTGATCTAATGGGTTTCAGTTTTGATCCGCACTGTCTTCGATATAAGATCCATGTCTCTGTAGTGTAGAACCTCCGCGTCATTGGCTGAAGTGTTTGCGACAATCGGGATGTAGTAATACATTTTCGCATGATCGCACACACTTTGCGTTAAACCGCATCATCGCTGTGATGCGGGCCTTTGGATGTTGCCTTCAGCCCATCCTTAGGTTGGTCGCCCCTCGGTCCGGTTGGGCGGGAAGACGGTCCGTGGGCTTTTTTAACTATATATATATATGAAGGGTATTTTGAGGCCTAGAGGTATGATTTTTTTCGAATTCTTCGGGTGGTTAGTTTCTGAGAATGGGTCTATTAAAGAAATCACTACTTTCAGCCCACCCCACTTCTCGCTCTCTCTCTCTCTAGGATTTCTACCAAACTTTCCAGTATGATTCTGCATATTAAAACATGTACTACTACAACTTGGATCTAGTACTAGAGTAAAATTTCATAGCATACTAATATTATTTTCTTAATGAGGAGGTATTGTAGTAGAGAGTGTTTTGGGGCCTAAATGTACACCAATCATAGCATTTTTTTCAGATTTTTTAGTTGTGTAGTTTCTAAAAACAGGTCCTTAAAGTAATTTACCCTTTTCGAACCCCCGTGTTCATCGCATTTGCAGATAATCTCAAAACTAATCTCTGCTTTGGAAAGCATTAATCGGGACCTTTCATTTGATAAACCAAACGATGATATTCGTGAGCAAAATTGTGCACCCCTTTTTAAGGTTTTGTGTAAACACAAAACCTTATTAAAATCGGTTTACTGTCTGTCTGTCTGTCTGTCCGTCTGTCTGTCTGTCTGTCTGTCTGTCCGTCACACGCATTTTTCTCGGAGACGGTTATAGCGATTGACACCAAATTTGGTAGAAAGGTGGGAACTGTGAACGCTTACGCATACAGTGAATTACATCCTTTTACGTCGAATTTAAGGGGGGGTCCCCATACATGCAAAAGGGGGGTGTACAATTTTTTTTCATCAAATATAATCATGTGGGGTATCAGCTGATCTTAGTTTTGACATTCGTTGGAAGGGTGGGGAGCGCGGGGGGTTGAAAGTGATCACGTCTTTAAGGGGGCCATTCTTACAAACTACCGAACCGAAAAATCTGGAAAAAAATCAGGAGGCTGACACTATATGGTGCCTGGGCTCCGAAATACCTTCCATGCCGATATCTGTTTAAATAAAGTTAATAATAGTATATTACTACAATTTTTTGTAATTGGTTAAAAAACCCCCTTAAGTTTATCCTAGTACCATGAAATTGCAGTGATATAGGTTATAATGTAGAGCATGATCTTACTAAGTTTGGTGGAAATCGCACTATTACTAACAAAGTTATAATACCTCAAATTTGTTGTTTCTTTGAAAATTGAAGACTGTGAATGTCAATATCACCCGAAATTGGATACTCTCACATAATATATGGATATATTACGTGCTACGTACTAAGAAATACACAAAACCTTTCGTACCTGAAGCGTCCAGCTTCCGGTTTCCCGACTTGTTTATATGTATGGGACCGTCGAATTCTTGGCAATTCATAGTTCCAAACTTTCTACCGAATCCCTTGTGATAATGTTAGATATAACCGTTTCTGAGGAAAATGCGTGTGAGAGATAGACAGACAGATAGCAAACGAACTGTAATGAGGTTTTGTTTGCAACAAAGGTGAATTCCTTCTACAAATCCAGATCAAATTCTTAGCCGTCCAGACTACTGTTTTTCAATGCCATGACGAGTAGTTAACCTCATCAATATTATTATTGAGTTAAACTCCAAGGCTGAAAAGTAAGGATTGATAAGCTGTACTCCATTTAGAACTTTATAAGAAATATAGTCAGTGTACTGGTAAATTAAATATCTGAAATTCTACAAAAGCTTATACATCTCGTCCAACGCTCGGCAGCTATAAGTTGAGAACTGGCGATTACTTTATCACTTATCAATATTTACTTCACTAAATCACTCCTGATAATTTTATCATTTTTCCAGAGAAAACCATTCACGATTTACGATTGAGTAGCTTATTCCTATTTTTATCTCACAGGAAATTAGGTTCCCACGTTTTTCACCTGAAAAAATGTTATTGACATGAACGTATTTGCGCTAATATGGTCGGTACCGTAGCAACATACAAACTTTTGAAGTAATCACAGGCAGAATTAGATAAATCATTCATAAAATGAAAATTGTTATCATAAAATACTTCTTCCTAAAGGTCAATTTGATTGACGGAAGTGTGTGAATACTTTCCACTTATGCTTATCTAAATCAAAGTGAATTTGCAGTGCAGTGAATTCAACAAAAGCAGGAGGTAAATCTAATTTAATGGCATTGGCGACTGTTTATTTCTGTGCAGTGATCGCTTTCTACACATCTTTTTAATTTATTAAGATTATTTTTGCACTCACAACATAGCACGGAGTGAAAAAATGCATTCCGGTGATGTGCTCTAGGATATCTAGTTCTCTAGCCCGATATCTAGCCCGATATATATATGCATATCTTATTTTCTTTCACCTTCTGTCCCGTTCACAAACTGGGTCGGCTTGTCGTGATCGACAGGCTTGATCTGCATGCAACCCCCGAAGCTTTCAAACCACCATCCAGCTTATCAAGCCATCGTTGTTTCGACCGGCCTTTTGATCGCATACCATCGACTTTGATGCTCAGACCATAAACGGAGCATAACGCATCTACCACGTCCTCCTCCACTGTTCTTCGCGATATATTTTAAGGTAGACACATTAGTCGACATGCTTGATGCTCTGCAGGTTGATGTAGAAAGGAAGAGTCCCATCAAACTGAGAACTTTGGTTTTATTGGGGTTTATCTTCAGTCCGACTCCCTTTGCACCTCTCTCCGAGTGTAGCGACATTTGGCCAAGGTTAATGACTTGGACAGAGTGGGCTTAGTCGAGGTGTTTAAATAAAGATGTCATGGTCATTGAGCTCCTCCACATTCCCCAGATAAGGTAGCACAAAGAGCGCCACCGATAATAAAAAGGGATAACATCGATAACAGAATACAACCTTGCCAGATTCCTCTGAAATTTCGCGCAATATATCGCTCTGATAATAGCAATCAGTTTCTCCGGAATGCTCCTCCTGCGTAGAGTATTCCAGATATACTCGCTTTTCACGGTGTTGACTAGCAGCCTTACCCAGCTGGTGTGCGTTTATAGCCGAGATAGTTTCACTTTTGTTTAAAGTAATAGTCCGTATCGCATGTAACAGTGACTAACCATTTCCACCATAAGAGGTGGAACTTCTCCAAATGTTATACAGTCAGGAACCATGGTAAAAGGTTCCCCCCACCTCTTAAGCGCCTCGTCATCGTGGTTGAGAAGGGTCCTTCATAATATGATCGAGAAACTTTCGACCAAACGCAAGTTCTTTCATGGTGCAGTAACTAGGGGTAGATCGTTGTTTTACGGTAACTTCTGCCTCCTTTCGTAACGCGCACGCTACTCTTCACTTCCCAAGATTTTCGAGGTGCTATAGTTCAAAGGCATTGCCTTCCTTTCCAGTTGCACCGGCAAGAACAACCTTTCGTTTTTTTAAAATCCACAAATGGTTTTCATGTGCTGGCGGTCACCATAATCTTATTGCGCTCTTTCAGGACATCGCCAACAACCTCATTTGCGTTGACAAGAAGAACACTTTTGAATACGAGCCGAGTCGTTCAAGTTGTCTGGCGTTAAATCAGCAAGATGCTTTTCCCACTGCCGGGCAGGCAGCTGGGTCCGTGTTGAATTCGGCGGTGGAGACTCACACCCTACGAAAGAGTACAGAAGCAATAGGCAAATGAAGGTAGGCGACCATGAAGTGCTAATATCAGCGCCTCTCTTATTACAGATATCTAGATGGCCAGGGTGGCAACTCCATCTACTGCTAATCGCGCTGTGGTCGATCTGATTTGATGCACGTTACAGGTAAATTTGGAAGTCCCTGCGCTTGAACATCACCAATGACGAGGCGGTGGAAGCTGTGGAAGACGGCAAACCTCTCACCATTGTCGCCACAACCTCCAAGACTGTGTTCCCTGCCACATGTTCGAGCAAGGTGTTATCAGACCGCACCTTGACAATCAGATCTTCTGTTACGATCGCAATACCCCCTTTAGGAAACTTCTCGCGGGCTGCATTAAGTTACCTATAAAAATCTTCCTTCTCCTCTGCATCAGAAGTCTCCATTGCTGCATAACACTGTTGAATTGTTTCTCATAATACCGCTTCCTAGGACAAGAGCCTGTAATTTTGATCTGACACCAGATTAACGCTTACTTCCAACAGACTTTCTAGCTAAAATTGGACCAACCGAGCATTCTGGGCCACCTCAATACCGTTGTCGTGATGTGCCCGCACAATCAAAAGTTCAGTCATAAGCCGTTGGTAAAGGGAAAGATCTGTCCAATTTCTATTTGTAATAGTTGGTTCCGAAGCATAACTAATTTCATCATCATCATCATCATCATCAACGGCGCAACAACCGGTATCCGGTCTAGGCCTGCCTTAATGAGGAACTCCAGACATCCCGGTTTTGCGCCGAGGTTCACCAATTCGATATCCCTAAAAGCTGTCTGGCGTCCTGACCCACGCCATCGCTCCATCTTAGGCAGGGTCTCCCTCGTCTTCTTTTTCTACCATAGATATTGCCTTTATAGACTTTCCGAGTGGGATCATCTTCATCCATACGGATTAAGTGACCCGCCCACCGTAACCTATTGAGCCGGATTTTATCCACAACCGGACGGTCATGGTATCGCTCATAGATTTCGTCATTGTGTAGGCTACGGAATCATCCATCCTCATGTAGGGGGCCAAAAATTCTTCGGAGGATTCTTCTCTCGAACGCGGCCAAGAGTTCGCAATTTTTCTTGCTAAGAACCCAAGTTTCCGAGGAATACATGAGGACTGGCAAGATCATAGTCTTGTACAATAAGAGCTTTGACCCTATGGTGAGACGTTTCGAGCGGAACAGTCTTTGTAAGCTGAAATAGGCTCTGTTGGCTGACAACAACCGTGTGCGGATTTCATCATCGTAGTTGTTATCGGTTGTGATTTTCGACCTTACATAGGAGAAATTATCAACGGTCTCAAAGTTGTATTCTCCTATCCTTATTCTTCTTCGTGTTTGTGTTTGACCAGTGTGGTTTGATGTTGTTGGTTGATTCGTCTTCGGTGCTGACGTTGCCACCATATATTTTGTTCTGCCTTCATTGATGTGCAACCCAAGATCTCGCACCAATTGCCGGCTGCTCGATATGGATGAAGGCAGTTTGTACGTCTCTCTCTTGTGTCTAACTAATTTGCTAATTATTATCCCATAGATTTCCAGATCCAGGAAATACGTACACTTGACCTGAGTGAATTCCACAACCGCCAACTCACAGGGGTGTCATTAGCTCATCGGGATATCGGCTTGCCGTTTTAATAGGAAAGATTATTAGGCAGGGTGAGGTTGGCCCGCACCTAGTCCCTAAGACGGCAAGGTGCTACATAGGCGTTCAGCTTATAGTGTTCCTTATGAGGGAGCTGCCAGATCACCCATCAGACGCAACCCCAGGGGAATATCTATTGATGTGTAATTATTTTAAGACTGTGCAATGGGCAAGTATTGACTCATCTCTGGTACGTGGACCAAAATGGCTATGGGAAGGATGCCCAACCAATATGGAAGAAACGAGAAGTAATAAATTTACGGAGCAGGGACTCAGAACCTCAGTGACAACGGCTTTATTAAGTGAGCAAGCGGACCGTCGATATCCCTCGACAGCTGGCTCAGTGGTGGATAACTTGACCACCATTGCAACTAATGAAACAAGTGACTTAGATTTGGAGAAGGAGGTGGTTTCCCGAAGCAAGACCTTGCCAAGAACAACAGTTAAGAAGGCAAACAATTGTGGGTCCAAAGGAAATCGCTTGCCGACTAAAGCGGAACAAAAAATATGGAAGGAAGAAAGTATGTGTCCCAAATTTGAGCGTCGCCAATCGAAGGAACTTAAGGCGTGATGCAAATGATGGAAAGGCTAGAGTCGTTATCAAAAAGGGGAAAAGTAAACAAAAGTGCCAACTCGCCTAGAGGCAATTGTTATCTCCGGGAAGGACAATCTATCATACACGGAGATTCAAAAAAAGGTAAAAATTCGTCCCGATCTAAAAGATTTAGATGGAAATATGAGCAAGACTCGAAGTGAAGGTAGTGCAGAAATTGTTGTAATTGTAATTGGGTAAGTTTTTGCCGACTGGGAAAGTAGATTACATGAAAAAGTGATTCTAACGCCTCATGTTTGGACACATCGCAAAGGCATACATCAGCAGCATTAATTGATCTGATCGGTATAGGTGTGGGGAAAAGGTCATATTGCCAAGGAGTGGAATGGGGACCCCCAGTGCCTATTGTGCATACGAAAGAAAGGACGGGATAACTGACATATTGCTGGCAGTGGTAGGAAGTAAGCAAAGCGTTGACTGCAATGAAAAAAATTAGGTTTATTCAAATAAGCGGCACTCCACTCATAAGTGACACGTGAGCGCGTTCGACCAATAGAATGGCAATATGAGCGCTCGGTCAGCATCAGCAAGCTATATGGTGCACCATGAGCCGATCGGCTGGTAGCTTTGTGGGCAAAAATAAGTGGGTGCACATGTGCAGGTGCAACGCTACATTCAGATTTACATTATCTGAGTTTTAAAGCAACCTGACGGAGTGTTTGCTGGTGATTTCAATAAGTGTGACCTAGAATGGGGAAGCAAAGAGAATAACGCAAAGGAACGAAGTCTGCCAGATGCTTTTACACAGTTAATACACTCCTAGCCAACGAAAGTGATGTAAACACGTTTCGGAAGCTAAAACCTCAAGCAGGCATCCAGCGAGGCGGATGTACATCTATAGGGAAGCGCTTATAAAATTGTTATCGGGCAACTCAGAGGTCGGTCACCCTCACAGATCACATGCACTACTCTTGTGAAAAATTATCCAGGAGTTGTTCCCCGAGCAAGACAGAGCCGCGCAGAAGTTGATACTGCAGCTTAAGGCTGGCAAACCTCCTGGTGTGTCATCCTTCTACAGCATCACATATCTTCTAGACACTATCCGCAAAATGTTAGAGCGGGTAATCTATAATAGATCGCTTTAGGTTGTTGAGGGCAAGGAAGCCTTTCAGACTGCCAGTATGGATTCCGTAAAGCCAGATCAACCATTGATGCCATTTAACAGGTCGATCGGAAATGTAATTCAAAATAGCATAGTACTAGTAAATAGTGCATAGTGGTGACACTAAGCGTGAAGGATACATTCAATTCCGCTAATTGGAGGAGGCTCTGATATGATACCGATAACGGTGCAAGTGGAATATACTTGCGAAAAAGTATCCATCGCGAGCATGGCTCCATCAAGAATGATTCGGACAGGTACAGCCCTAACGGTATGTTCTGCTTTCAGGATCGTCTCAGATAATGCCGGGTTCCTCACCTCGGGAACGCTACCCACTAACATCTCAGCAGACGAGATGACAAAAGTATATAATGTGAAATCCACCCTATAAGTAGGTAGCACCAGCGATGGGACCACATATTCTTCCAGTGTTCGAGGTTCATCGAAGAAAGAAGGAACTTAGATTAGACTCTATGTGAAATACTCTCACCAGAAAATTCTATTCGAAGAATGTTAACATGCCAGGGGAATTGGAATGCGATCAACTCCATAATCGCAATGATCCAGGGTAAACTGCGGAGAGCGGTTATGAACGACACGCATATAAAAAAGACGGTTTCGCTAATTTTTTCCGTGATGTGATACCTAATATTTCGCTGGACAAGGAAGGTCAGAGGTGGTTGTACGGGTAAAAATCCCACACACCATAAAAAAGACAGAAAGGCAGTAAATCCTTTTTTAATGAATTTGAATAATGATTAATAATGAACCATAAATTAAGATTACCAAGATCACGCAAAGGTGCATAATACTTTTATCTGTAAGGAAGTCAAGAGCACACCTTATCCTCATGTGCGCCTTAGTCAGGCAAACCTAGTGGTAGTAGAACCGAATTCGTATGACCTGGGAACTGGTTTGTGCGGCACTACACACTTTGGAAACTTTGGAGATATTCCGACCGAAGTATAATAAAATAAAAAACCCTTTTTATTTTTATCTTCGACTTTATTTACTTTTAAACGTTACCCTTCTCCGAACTCTGGTATGTGACTCTTTTTCCGCCGACAGTCTACTCGAAAGTTTTCTTGTCATCCTGACAGCTGTTTCTGCGGCCGTTCAATGCGGCGGCATAGGCGAATTCACGGTGGCGTTCAGGTTCGCGCCCGCCATAGGAACATGGAGAGGCGCAGGCCGGGATAACTGGCGAGATGCGCAGTCATCTAGTGGGCCATCCCATCTTATGTTCAGTGTCTGTATCATTTTTGTTTACAGGAGAGATATTTCCCTTCTTTCTACAAGGCACCTTGAGAGTGTTGTGCTTCTGGAATCATCAAGGAAAGGTTAGAGTCATTCTCGGTCATACAAGGCTATATCTCTTCTCCCGACCTTTGGCAAGATCCTGGATAGGATTATAGCCCAGGGCTGGGAGTGAAAGCATCCCATCTGGTGTCAAACAGTCAGTATGGTCAGTATGGATCCACTGATGATGCTTCAAGGCATGTTAGAAACTTTGCTGGCCAGATACTTCCTTGGAAACTTTGTAGATTTCAAAGCCGCATTTGGTTACTTAATTTGGTTATCTATGTTGTTGAAACTTCGTGAGTGTGACTGCTAAGAATTAGCTCTGTGAAAGAACTACTTCCAATTTATGAAAGCATTCGTTTAAGATGTTAGCAAGCGTGTGCGAGTGAATATGAGGCACGGCTGCCTACAGGGATCTATTGCAAATCCATTTACATGGAACATGGAGATGGATGAGCTATTGGGTGAGTTTATCTCTATGATTGAATGCGCTGCTTACGCGAGTGACCTCCTCCTTCATATTGAGGGGAGCACAAGACTTAAGCCTCAAGGCTCAATGTTAATTCATAGTCTTAAATAGTCGGTATCACGGTACCAATGAAAAAACCGTCGTGATAATACTGAAAGGCTACCTACGTAGTCCGTCATCGTTTAAGTCAAACGGAGCATGATTGGAATTTCGGAAGAAAGTGACATATTTGAAAGTCACATTCGCTGAGCATAGGTACGTGCTTGTACGCACACCTGATTGAACTCCAGACGCGTGTTACTAAATTCATGTATATGCTGAGATGTGTTATGAGGTGTGAATTAGGTGTAAGCAGAAAAGCTGAAAGATGTTTAGAGTAAATACTATTTTCTGGGTAAATTCTCTACCTTTGTTATAGGCCGATAACGGCATAAATAAGTAAATTGGGACTTTGAGCTCCACAGAGTTTCCCTGGACCGCTAAAATATTTTTGGGTCGCTGACTCTTCTTATTTTTCTTTGCATGGAAACAAAATTTATGAAATTCCTTTAAAAAGTAAGAAACGCCGAATTAAATATCCACAGAATTGCTAGAAGGTTTTCCTTTTGAAAAGCTGTGGTTTTTGTGTGCACTTTCTTTTTATATATTTATTTATAAAGATAACAAAAATTATCAAGATGAGCAAAATACAGTTTGTTTATTCGTTATTACTTAAAATAATTTTTCAACATCAGAAAAGTAAAAAATTTAAAATTCTTGATTCATAAAGCAGAGGCGACTCATTCACAAACTCACTTCATATAAACTTTACTACGCGAGAGTGCGTGTGATCACGCCGGCGGTTGGAGCAGAAAAGAGATGCGGTCCCTCTGTCTCCAAACAACGGGACTCCCTCACCGCTGGCTCTCCATTCTCGTGGCGAATTCTATGATAGAAAAGCCGCGGAGAGCGGCGGCGGCGTCATCCATTCGCTCGTATCAACGCTGCGCCACAGATGCATATATGTGGAACCCTTTATTGCATGTTCTACTTACAAGCCCCCTATGTTGTATGCGTTTGCCATGGTAGTTCATGGCAGGAAACGGCGGAGTAGATGCGTACCTTTGCTGCAAACAGATCTAGTGACTGTTGATCAGATGGAGGGTCTAGGACCGCTTGCGATAAGAAAGTTGTTAGATGAGAGTGTAATGTTTAAACCACAGTAGATATACTATAGGCAGTACCCTTACAAAAATGACCCCACTTGCAAATGTGCTTGCAGAAGCTTATCTGTACACATCAGAGACGCTAAACAAGGAAAAGGCATAATTTTCGTCAAATCGTATTGGTAAGAGAGAGATCGGTGAGCTTTTGCTATTCTGGTACTACGGCGTGCTCACCCATATAGCAAAAAGTTGTTTCACGTATTCACTTATACATAAGCAAAAACTTGCCAATCTCACCAATACATTGGCAAGTCCGGGCGGTATGTCAAACACAGCTGATCGGGTTTTCGGTACATCTCGCTCATGCTCAAGGACAAAACAATTTGAAATCGTGAGTACTCGCACTGATTTCCCCCCTTGAGGGGCAAGGGGGAGTGAGGTAGCTGTCTAGTATCTAACTGTGGTTTAAACAGCAGCTTATATGGACGAAAGTGGGAAAGGTCGGATCGGATGTGAGTACGTGTAATGTATGTCTGCCAAAAAGAGCTCAATCGTGGTCTTTGAGCTTTTTCTCCTGACGAGGCATGGTAGCCTGAATGAGTTTCTTTTCTCGCGGAGCCTTGTGGGCCAGGCACAGACGACTGTTTTCATGTACTCTGTGTCTGTCCAGCGTACTGTGGTATCTACAACCTAGAGGGCATGGGTGTGGTAGTGTTGTTGTAGTGAACAGTATCAATGATTTTAGTATATGCCTTACAAGCAATGTTACGCTAATGAATATGCGAGCGCTGTCGTCCGGGACGGAGAGAGTTCCTCGGCGCTGGTTCGTCTGTAATATGATGACCGTGTAGTTTGTGTAGTTTCCTTGTGTGTGTTGTGTTGTACGTAGAGCGGAAGTTGACTGTTTCGAAAGTTTGGTTGCTGCTCTCCACACCGGGTTGATTCCAGGTAAGTCGGTGGCTAGTGTCGTCCTCACTTATTTTCGGAGGCCGGGCAGAATCCTTGTGGAACGTGAGTTACGCAATACAACTCGGAGGTGACACCCTTTAATTGTGGAAGGGTTGTTAGATAGGGATCCCATCCACTGGTATGAATACTGAGCGCGTACTCAGTATAAACCAGCACCGCTACGCCAGTTGATTGTGATTGTGGTCTCCCATCAGTCCTTGTCCGAAGAGAACCAAGACCTTCATGTTCGTTATAGGATTCATTGATTTACTACAATTGTCCCCATAAAACGGGCCCAATACTTCATCAGGACGTCATTTGAAAAGAAACGCAGCGAATTGATTTTTTTTTATACAAAGCCATGAAAATGGAATTGAATTAATATTATTCGAATTTCATCCTTCTCCCCCCTGCCTTAACTTGAGGTATGTATTTCCGCTGATACCTCTAAGGTATGTAGTCACATCGAATCACCTAAAACCAGCAATTCTTCTCGCATTTTAACGCAAACATTGGTAAGGAATAGCTTCTTTCCGGGTTCTGGGATTATTTTAACTTCCCAGCAGTTGCTTTCCAAACTTTGTTCACACATGCTATTGTAAGTTCTCAGATAAAATAAAATAAAATGATATTGATGACCTTGGAGAAAGAAGGTGATAAGAAACCACACATCCACACCATCTCAGACCAGGGGTATGCAATCGTGCATTAGCGATCAGTTTTGTGAAAATGCGCTTAACAATGTATGATCACTGCGTGCAACCTTTCTACAACAGTTGCCCCTGCGTCAAGACGGTTTCTTTCCTTGGACTTGAACTTCTTTAGGAACTGGAAATCTTGCCCACATGCAAATATGAGGTGCAAAGATAATAAGAATTACAAACCAGGTCGTCAAGAAAGTGCAACGGTTTTTAACTCTGAAATGGATGGCTTGTCAAATTCTAAACCCATTATAAAGAATTCGGTACACATCCCTAATAGAACAAAATAAATATTTTGCCATAATTTCTTAAGAAATACGTGCATAAAAAAATGGTCATGCACATTATGCTTATCTCATTGATATTTCTGTAGTCTGATTACTACAAGTATATTCAGAAAAGGTGAAATCATTCGATAATTTTAATTATCAAATCAGAATCAGATTATATTCCCCTTGATTAGATGATGTGATATACCATGCAAAACCACATATAAAAGGTGGACTCCGCCTGTTGGATTTAGTAAAAATATTTAAATATTTGCCTGAACATGAAGTTGGGTAAGTCCCGCGTTGCAATTGAAATGTTTCACCCTAGAATTCATATTTGCTTTCTTTTAGTTATCTTACTAGTTTTCCTGGGTGGATGCTGGGCTGCACCAGCTGACTGCGGATGCTCATATGATCACGGAAATGGACAACCAGGTTGTAAGACGGCGGAAGAATTAGGACGTTTGTGGAGAAATAATTGGGATCCTACTGCCTATTGGAAGTGTGAAGCAGCTGGTCAACCTGCTAAACTGGTTCGATGCTCAGGACAAGCTTTCTCGGACGCAGAACAAAAATGCGTCGATTGGTCTTGTTGGGTATGGACACCACCATGCGATCCGCCCTCAAAACCTTAATCGGCCATGATGTAAACATTGTATGAATATGTATTTATTGTCAATAATAGGTGAAAATAATAATGAAAAATATATTTTTTGTGAGCAAATAACTCAAAGAGGTACTAACTGACAAATGTGCAAAAACTGCTACCTGACACCTCACGCCAAGGGGAATCGAAGAATACTAGTCTTAGTAGCTACCTGGCGGCCTTGATTATGACATCCCTCCATGTGCGGCAGGTGTGCTACCTCTTGTTTTTCTACTTCAAATTTTGCCCTCATAGACACTTATTTTTGCATCATATTCATAACCAAACATTTCTATTGGAATCTATTCGCTCATAGATTTATTTTACAAAAAATTCTACCCCCCTATCCAGCTAGCAGCTCATTGGCTTGTACAGTAGGAGCTTTGAACCTATGAAGAGACTTTTCCAGCAAAGCATTTTTGTACCACGCCCGGATTTCGTCACTGCAGCTATTACCGAATATGATTTTCGAGGCGAGGGCGCAGGGCCTAAAAACGGGACAAAATGTATCAACTGGTCCTCCAGGTTGGGGGTTAAGTAGGGCTAACAGCCCTACATGGAAAACCAAAGTTGCGAAGCCACGGAAGGAGCCCCGGACCCGTCAACGACAACAGAATTACGATTTGCGCATTTTCTCATAGAACGTGCGCTCCCTGTACAAACCGAATGCTACTCATGAGCTAGCCGATACCCTGGCCTAATATAAAGCTGATGTGACAGCGTTGCAAGAGATGCGCTGGACAGGGACCGGTTTCCTGGAGAAGAGCCATTACACCATATATTATAGTGGCCATCCAGTAAACCATCTTAGTCAGCCAAAAAATTAAACCTGCTGTTATCGGCTTTGCTATGCACTACGCGTTTGGGAGGCAAATTTAGAAATATAAGCCTCATGTTCATGCCCCTACAATGCAGACTGAAGAGTTGGGGAAGAATACCTTCTACGAGGCCTACCTATTGACCACGTGTTGATCGAACGCCGCCACCTCTCAGCCTTGATGAATGTCAGAATATATTAGGGGGCCAATATAGACTCGGGTCATTATCTCGTTGGCATGGTGCTTCGAGCTCGAATTACAACACCACTTACAATCCCCTCTGACAATCAGGTGAGAGTGAATACTGAAGCCTTCCACAACACAACCCTCTGTAACACCTATAAGGGGAAACAGATGCCGCAATAACCGCAGTCAACACAGATGCTGAAGATGAAGCATCAACAAATGGTCTTCACAATCACCTGAAGTACGTTATCATAAATACGGCCACAAACATACTTGGCCCCAGCCGCAAAAGGAGGCAGAACGGCTGGTTTGACGATGAATGTAAGCTAGCAAGGGAATTGAAGAATGCTGCATACCGAGTAATGTGGCATTCTCAAAGACAGCGGGCACGTATAGAGACTCCGGCGAACTCCGGCGAGCGAGGGAGCGACTTCACAGATGGAAAAAGGAAGCCTGGGAGAATCAACAGGTCTGTGAACTCGAAAAATACCGGGCGCGCAAGTTTTACCAACAAATCAGCAGGATGAAGCCTTACACACCTCGATGTTCATCCTGACAAGACAAAGAGTGAAATCGGATTTTCGACAGAATGGGCATATTGGAGCGACGGTTTGAGTACTCTGATGAACTACTGAACAACCAGAACATCAGCGAGTTGGAGGTCCCGCCAAATAAAGACGACGGACAAATAATGCCACCACTAAGAAACTTAAGACTTAAAAATCACAAGTCGCCAGGGGGCGATGCAATTACAATCGAATTGGATGGAGGCGGTCGTTCATCAACTTGTGTGGGACATCCAATCAATGCCTGACGATTGGCAAAGAGGAATTATCTGTCTCATATATAAAAAGGAAGATATCACACAGGGCAGCAATTATCGAGGTATCACGTTGCTGAGTACTATCTATAAGATATTCGCCGTTGTCTTGCTAGGCCGGATAGCCCCATACGCCCAGAACATCATTGGTCCATAACAAAGAAGCTTCACCCCAGGCAAATCAGCAACAGATCAGATTTTCTCTGTGCAGCAAGCGATGGTAAAACTGTTGGAATATGGACATTAGTTGAACCATCTATTCATCGACTTTAAAGTCGCCTATGATAGCATAGCCAGGGTAAAACTGTACACGGCCATGAGAGAATTCAGTATCCCGACGAAATTGATAAGAGCGACTAAGCTGACCCTGACCAATGTGCGAGGCCAGATAAAAGCAACAACAACAACGGCCTACGACAAGGGGATGCCCTATCATGCGTCCTCTTTACCCCGGCCCTCGAGAAAGTGATCCGTGATGCTGAGGTAAATGCAAGAGGTACGATCCTCTTTAAGTCTATCCAACTACTGGCCTATGTTGACGATATCGATATCATGGGAAGAACAACCCGAGACGTACAAACTGCCTTCATCCAGTTCGAGCAGGCGGCGATCGGCGCGAGATCTTGGGCTGCACATCAATAAAGGCAAGACAAAGTATATGGTGGTAATGTCAGCACTAAAAACCAACCAACCAACAACATCAAACCGCACTGGTCAAACGGGAAGAATAAAAATAGGAGAATACAACTTTGAGACCGTTGATAATTTCTCCTACTAGGGTCGAAAATCACAACCGATAACAGCTACGATGATAAAATCCGCGCACGGTTGTTGGCAGCCAACAGAGTCTATTTCGCTCGAAACGTTCCACCATAGGGTCAAAGCTCTTACTGTACAAGACAATAATCTTGCCAGTCCTCATGTATTCCTCGGAGACTTGGGTTCTTAGCAAGAAAAATTGCGAACTCTTGGCCGCGTTCGAGAAAAGAATCCTCCGAAGAATTTTTGACCCCCTACATAAGGATGGATGATTCCGTAGCCTACATAACGACGAAATCTATGAGCGATACCATCTATGGTAGAAAAAGAAGACGAGGTAGACCCTGCCAAAGATGGAGCGATGGCGTAGGTTACGACGCCAGACAGCTTTTAAGGATGTCGAATTGGTGGACCTCGGCGCAAAACCGGGATGTCTGGAGTTCCTTATTAAGGCAGGTTTAGACCGGATACCCGTTGTTGTGCCGTTGATGATGACCCGTGTTGTCAACTAACAGTACGTCAGGCCTGTTATGTGGAATATGGTGATCAGTTAGAGCAGTTAGCCAGTCCTAATACATGATGTAAGCAGAACTGTCCAGTACTGCCCCGGCTCATATCAATAAACCAGACATGTTCCCGCGATGAGCCCATCCTTGTATGCAAGGTTTTGATGGATAACCTTACATACAGCATTATGTCTGTTCATGTATTGCACCGGTGCTACAACACTGCAGCCAAAAATGAGATGGTCCAACGTCTTTAACGCCGAACCACATATTCTGCACTGGTCGCTTTCCACCCCTTGTTTCATGATCAGCTTTTTATAAGCTCTGGTGGCGACCACGCCGTGCTGAACAACACCAACAAATGCCTCCGTTTCAGCAAAAAGATTCCTATCGCACAAACATCGAATACGAGAAATGCAAATCAACAAATGGTTGCCAAAGGCTATTCACGTGTTTACCGTGCATTGTCTTCGACTTTCATTCATCAATCCGCACTTGGTCCGACTACACCCTACTCAGAGGATTGAAAGATCGATCCTTCAAGTTAAGTCAGCCCACAGTCTACCTTACAAACAGCTGCATGCAAGGAACTCCCCGGCTTTTTCCTGTAAAAATAAGCGCGTAGCGAGTCGACTTGGCGATGATGTTGTGCAGGCACGTCAACCACACACCTTCCTCCGATGTCATGTGGCAGATTCATCCGCTCCATGGCAGAGTTTGGATGATGCATTCGGAATTTGGACATAGTAGTCGGTATCCGCCGCTGGACATTTTCCAGATCGGTCTTCGTCCACGGCAATGTAGAACCAAAGGGGACTCAACGAATCCTCCTGGAAGATACCTTTCCGTATATGGATGAGCTCTGAGGTATTGGCACCCCAATATTAACGCACTGATAAGGTGGTATGCCCCTTTGCTTGACTGTCGCCCAAAGCTTTAGTAATTTCAGATGAACGTGATACAGACGTTGGACATCGATTAGCCAAGTAGGCTGGACGCTGCCAAAAGCCTTGGCATAATCAATATAGCAACTAAAACGGTTTCTTTGACTTCTAGTTGCTTGTCCTACAACTACCGAGTCGATAATGAGTTGCTCTTTTCAACCCTTTGAATCAACTCGGCAGCCTCACTACCAAATCTCACTGGTGACAGTGGGATTTGTATTGTGATTTGACGTCGGATACCAGTCGACAATGCTGACCACATTGCCTCCTACAGGGTACTATTATCCTTTAGTGTACCGTTACGGTCTTAAATGAAGTGCTCTAACACAGTTCAAGGCTCTAGTCCAAAATGGATCGTTACGCTATTTTTATTATTATAATACCGATGAAGACGCGCAGAACGTAACTACGATATTGGCTGAAAAGTCTCGCCCACCGGACGCTATATTTTTTGTCCCGAAAAGCTTCAAGTCTTGCCTAGGCAGTTTCACCCCCTGTGTATAGTTTCCTTGCAGCAAACTTCATTGATATTAGAAGGTTAAATTTGTTAAAAAATATTATAAACCCTCCGCATCCCACATGTCTCTGAATATATGCGAGGAAGTTTACGGTTCCAATATTCAAATTTATGTCAGTTGGCTGACAGTTGGCTAATTTCAATAACGTTTAAATTTACCCAAAATCTAAAAAGTATCCAAAATTAGATCATCAATCGAGAAAAGTGGAAGGCGTATGCTGCCTCCACACGTTTGGCGCTGGCCCCAGACTTTAAAGCTCCATAAACGTTTGACTTGATTTTAGAATCATCCACACGTTCGCAAGTGCATTAGTATTTTCTAAGCAGGCAAGCAAATTCCCTTCCACTAGGGCTTGCTAGCCCACATTTGTGAAACACTCCATTCACATGTTGGAATTTGCGATGGGTTGTTGAGGTTTGGTAAACATATGGATCCGGCGTTAGGTTACTATTATATTTAGAGTCAAATGAAGGCTGGACTGTTTGTCCTACATGCGGCAAATAAGGTCACTGCAGTCGTGCTGGCAGGGGGAGGAAGATAGAACGTTTACTTACAAATTTCGTGAATCTTTATAATTCAATTAATTTATTGGTGCCTTCAAAAATTCAACAATAGAAGGCTGATTGCCAGAGATGAATATAAAATTAAAATTATCATCAAAAAACATAATACTGAAGGTTTTACTGAATTTTATTCATTAAATACCGCTCTCCCCTATTATACCATAAACTTCGTAAAGCTGTTGTACATTCTACATTACCTTCACTGTTGGAAGGGGAGAGCTTTCGATGCGAAACATGAAAGTGTTATTTTTTGAAGCTTTTCATAGAAAATATGGAAACCTTGGAATATGATGGGCAGTGACTATTTCAAACTTTTTCTGGCAGCTTTTTTTGTTCATCTGCTGATAAATAGCGAAACTACAATATACAGTAGAATCCCGATAATTCTTATGGCGAAGGGACTGGCAGCTTCGTGTGAATTATCGGGACACACCATAAAGCATTAGCCGGAAATACGAATAATCGGAATACGAATTATCGGGATTCATCTCTATCATGTGAACATATGAGGATTATTATACAAGGTTGGTATGTGTATTCAGTGTGTTTTTTAAGGTTTTGTGTAAAAACGCCATTTTGTATTAAGTTTAAGGGGGGCTCGCCGTACATGTGAATGGAGGGGTGCAACATGTTTTTCATAAAATGTAGCCATGTGGGGTATTAAATGAAAGGACTCAATTAGTACTTTTCGCAACTGGTCCCATATTTGATATTAGGTGTAATATAGGGGAGTGAGGAGTCAAAATATGACCATCAAAAAGTGTAACAGGTCTCGTTCTCAGAACTTAACCTACCGAAAAATCTGGAGAAAATTACCGTGATGCATATGTACGAAATCTGGGCCTCATAATACATCCGGTTTCGGTATCTGCACAAATAAAGTTAATAATAGTATATTTCCACATTTTATAAATTTATCCGGCAACCCTCAAGTACAAAACGGCGTGGCTCTAAGGGATAACATAATTCACAATTTGGTCAATTTTGAAGAAAATTCAACTATTATTAACAAAGTTATAGGGGGTGAAATTTTATCATTTTTTGTGAATTTCGTGCACTCTACAACATGTATGACGTCATCACATATCAATTCGTCAATACCGCGACGAAGTGAGTTCATTTGAATAGGGTGGCAAAGAATTATTTTGTTTTAGTTTTTTGGTCATATTCATATAGAATATCAATGGCCCCCAAACAGACATGTGTGTATGTAGGTATATAGTATATACGTACTAATGAAGTTTTCGGGTAATGTCTAATTCAGAAAGATATATTTGTACATTAAACACATGTACATATGTATGCTTTGCGTGCATATATATGTACAGTATTCGGAAATAGGCAGTTTGTTTGTTTAGGGTGAGGATAATATATATGACTGTAATAATAGAACAAGTCGGAATACCGGAAGCTCGCGCTTCGGGTATAAAGGTTTTGTGTTCATCTTATCTAAGAAATTTCAACGCACATTTTTCTATCCGTATTCAGCTACAAAACTACGAGACATACGTACATATTACAGCCGTAGATGTTACGTTCACCCTAAACAAACAAACTGCCTATTTTCGAATACTGTACACATATAGGCACGTATATAGATTGATCGTACCCATATTTCCGATTTACTTCTTATATCTATCTGAATTAGGCACTACCCACAAAGTCCATTAGCACGCATATACTATATACCTACATACACACATGTCCCGTTGGAATAATTGATATTCATATACAAATGATTAATAAACTAAAATAAAATAATTCTTTTCCACCCAATTCATAGGAACTTACTTCGTTGTGGTATTGACGAATTGATGATAACGTCATGCAGGTTGTAGAGTGCACGAAATTCACAAAAAATTGTAAAGTTTTACCCCCTATAACTTTGTTAATAATAGTTCAATTTTCTTCAAACTTCATCTAATTGTGCATTGTGTTCTTCGTTATACGCGTTGTACTTCTGGGATGAACACAAGGGGGGTGCCGGGTAAATTTCTAAAATGTGGAAATATACTATTATTAACTTTATTTGTGCAGGTATTGGAACCGGATATATTTTGAGGCCTAGATTTCGTAGAGATGCACTACTGCGAGTTTTTTCAGATTTTTCGACTGGATAGGTTCTGAGAACGAGACCTGTTACACTTTTTGATGGTCATATTTTGAGCCCTCACTCCCCTACGTTTCACCCAATATCAAATATTGAACCAGTTTCAAAAAGTACTACTTGAGACCTTTCATTTGATTTGCCACATGGCTACATTCTGTGACAAAAAAATTTTCACCCTCCTTTCACATGTATGGGGAGCCCCCCCTTAAACTTAACACAAAATGGCGTCAGTCGCTGCATGTAAAGGGAACGGCAGATCACATAATCCTGCCAATTTTCGTCACAATCGGTTTAGGCGTTTCCGAATAAATCGGCTGTGACAGACAGACAGACGGGCAGACGGACAGGCAGACATATAGCAGGCGCCTCTACGGAAAGAGCTGTCCATCTGGCTCAATGCATCGCCAAAGCATGTGACGCGTCCATGCCTAGGAGGTGCGCATTCCCCAGTAGAAGATCAAACTACTGGTGGAATGATGAACTGACCGGCCTTCGATCAGCCTGCCACCGAGCCAGAAGAGCGGCTCAGAGGGCGGTAGGTGGAGTCGATCAAGGGCAGAAAGAGTGCGCCTACAAGGCAGCCCGCAAAACCCTCAAGCTCGCCATCCAGCGAAGCAAGAGGAAATGCTTTAGGGAGCTCTGCTCAGAAGCGGACGCAAATCCGTGGGGGAGAGCTTATGGAATAGTGATGGGACGATTTAGAGGCCGTTCGCCTCCGCAGATCACGTGCCCCACCCTCTTGTTGAAAATCATCCAGGAGTTATTCCCCCAGCAAGAGGAGAACACCGACACATTCCAACCACCTCTGAATGTGACGGCAATTCCTCCAGTCACCAGAGACGAGCTCCTGGAGATCTACGGCAGAATAGGAGACAATAAAGCGCCGGGTCTGGACGGAGTGCCGAATAAGGCCCTTAAGCTTGCCGTGAAATCCAGGCCGGACATGATCGCTGAGTTGTTCGAAGCGTGCATGTCCGAAGGAATATTTCCGACGGCTTGGAAGCGACAGAAGTTGGTACTTCTGCCTAAGCCTGGTAAACCTCCAGGTGAACCATCGTCATACCGACCCATATGCCTTGGACACGGTGGGGAAAATGTTAGAGCGGGTAATCTATAATAGATTACTCCCGGTTGTTGAGGGCCAAGGCCAAGGCCAGTATGGGTTCCGAAAAGCCAGATCAACCATTGATGCCATCAAATTGGTTACTGGCTTGGCAGAAGATGCAATTCACGGAAAGGGTAGTACCAGCAAATATTGCGTGGTAGTAACCCTGGACGTGAAAAATGCATTCAATTCGGCCAATTGCAATCTAATACCCAAATCCCTAGCGAAGGTTGGTATTCCCGCCTATCTCGCTGCTATCGTCGATAGTTACTTAACTGAAAGGAGGCTATGGTATGATACTGATGACGGACCGCAGGAGTACGTTGTTTCCGCCGGTGTCCCACAGGACTCCGTATTGGGCCCACTACTGTGGAACATCATGTACAACGATGTACTTAATCTTCCCCTTCCGGAGGAAGCCACAGTGGTGGGTTACGCTGACGACATAGCACTGGTTGTTGTCGCAAAGCATCTTGAAGATGCTGAGTTATACTCAAGCGAGGAAATCAGTGCTGTCAAATGCTGGTTGGAGAGGTCTGGTTTGACGCTTGCGGAAGAGAAAACAGAAGCGGTCCTCATCACGAAGCGCCGGAAGAGAAATTACGCCTGTGTTAGAATTGGGAATCATATCATCACTTCCAAGCCGACCATCAAATACTTGGGGGTGGTGATAGACAGGAAGCTCAGCTATAAGCAACACGTACAGTATGTTTGTGATAAATCATCCACTGCTAGTATGGCCTTGGCGAGGATGATGCCGAACGTGGGAGGGCCACGGCATACCTCTAGGTTGCTTATACCCCGGGTGGTGACCTCGATCATGCTCTATGCGACCCCAGTTTGGAGGGAGGCGTTGTGGATGTCAGGGAATGCTACCAAACTGAGTTCAGCCTACAGGAGGATAGCCCTGAGGGTATGCTCTGCCTTCAGGACTGTCTCAGATGATGCAGCATTCGTCATCTCTGGAATGATGCCGATTGACATCTTGGCAGATGAGATGGCGAATATATACAATGCAAAGCCAACCTCTTCCTCATCGCGTACGAAGAACGCTGAGAGGAGAGATCCATAAATAGATGGCAAGAGCGGTGGGAACACTCGGGAAAGGGCCGGTGGACGCACAGGCTCATTCCTGCCATCAAGGAGTGGTTGGAGAGACGACACGGTGAGATTAATTATAATCTCACCCAGTTTCTCACGGGACATGGAGGATATCTCCAATACCTTCACAGGTTTAAATTGGAGAGCTCACCCGATTGTCCAAATTGCAATGGAGTCCCAGAGAACCCAGAGCATGTATTCTTCCACTGTCCGAGATTTGTGGAAAAAAGGAGGAATCTAGAAGAGACTCTAGGAGAGGTGCTGGTACCAGAAAATCTGGTACCGAAAATGCTAGCACATAAAGAGAATTGGGATGCAGTCAACTCCATGATCGCATCTATTCAAGATAAATTGCGAAAGGCAGAGGAAAGGAGAAAAGCGCGGTCACGTGCGCCGCGTATAGAAGAAAGGTGGTTTTAGTGGGTAAAAATCCCACCTTCTCAAAAAAAGAAAAAAAAAAAAGACAGACAGACAGACGGACAGACAGACATCGAATCGATTCTAATAAGGTTTTGTTTCACACAAAACCTTAAAAATGTGCGTTGAAGTTTTTTACATAAGATGAACACAAAACTTTTATACCCGAAGCGTGAGCTTCCGTTAATGGTAAAACGTGAATAGGGTATTTCTCACACACGATGAAGACAAAACCTTTATATCTGAAGCGTCCAGCTTTATATCCCATTTTTAAGGTTTTATTCAAAAATTAATAGACCAGTAGCTTCCTCCAAACTACAATTTTTATTTTTCAATGTAGATATATATTTCGGGAGCAACTTATCCCCTGCTTCAGTACAAAGCTACTAAAAAACACACCGACGTAGAACATCGCCAACTGGTTGATCAATGAGTGCCAGACCCTTGAGACGACGAAAAGTATGGTAAGTATTCAGTTGCTAACTCCCATGAACTAATACAGAAGTGGCAACGCATTGAGGGGATGGGTGAGAACAAGGTGATGGTGTCGTTCGATCTAAAGGCATTGTTTCCCAACACGCCAGTGAAAGAGTCAATTTTCGAACTCGAGAGATGGCTGAGCCAGTTTGGATCTGGCCCAGAATGGCGACAAAAAGTTCGTATCTATACAAACCTTGCCAGGCATTTCATCAACGAAAACTATTTTACGCTTCGGGATAGATTCTATAAAACTATTTCGGGAGTAGCGACGAGGAACCCCCTCTCGCCGTTACTCACTGAATGGTTCATGTCATCAATAGAAGGCAAAAATTGAATCGAGGGGAATAATGCCTAAAGTATGATTTAGGTATGTAGCTGACGTATTTCCGATTGATAGAAGAGATGAGATCAACATGCTCATTCCCTCTATAAACAAGATATATAATAAAATCAAGTTTGCACTAGAGGTAGAAACGGATGGGGCTCTACCCTTCCTACATCTAAATATCGTCAACTCTAGCGGGAAGCTTAAGTTCGAGATATACTGTAAACCTACAGCAACACAGAGACCGATACCAGCAACTTCACACAATATATTTTCCCAAAAAATGGTTGCCTATATTTGCATGATTCACCGACTGGTCACATACCCACTTTCAATAAGGAACGACGGCATATTATTGACACCGCTATTAAGAATGGATATAATCCTCAGACTTTTGACAAACTAGTAGGAAGGAAAACCAAGCAACACAATAGACATTCCCAAACAATACTATTCTCCCAGCAGAAGGAGGCATCACTCTCATCACTCTCAAGACCATTCAACATCAACAACGGTCTACGAAAAGGGGATGCCCTATCATGCGTCCTCTTTAACCTGGCCCTCGAGAAAGTGATCCATGATGCTGAGGTAAATGCAATAGGTACGATCCTCTTTAAGTCCACCCCACTACTGGCCTATGCTGACGATATCGACATCATGGGAAGAACAACCCGAGACGTACAAATTGCTTTCATCCAGATCGAACAGGCGGCAATCGGGGCGAGATCTTGGGCTGCACATCAATGTAGGCAAAATAAAGTATATGGTGGTAACGTCAGCACAGAAAACCAACCAATCAACAACATCAAACCGCACTGGTCAAACGGGAAGAATAAAGATAGGAGAATACAACTTTGAGACCGTTGATCATTTCTCCTATGTAAAGTCGAAAATCACAACCGATAACAGCTACGACGATGAAATGGGCGCACGGTTGTTGCCTGCCAACAGAGCCTATTTCAGCTTACAAAAACTGTTCCGCTCGAAACGTCTCACCATTGGGACAAAAAGCTCTTCCTGTACAAGACAATGATCTTGCCTGCCCTCATGTATTCGTCGGAGACTTGGGTTCTTAACAAGAAGAATTGCGAACTCGTGGCCGCGTGCGAGAGAAGAATCCTCCGAAGAATTTTTGGCCCCCTACATTAAGGTGGAGGTTTCCGTAGCCTACATAACGACGAAATCTATGAGCGATACCATGACCGTGAAGTTGAGGATAAAATCCGGCTCAATAGGTTACGGTGGGTGGGTCACTTAATCCGTATGGATAAGGATGATCCAGCCCGGAAAGTCTATAAGGGCAACATCTATGGTCGAAAAAGAAGACGAGGCAGACCCTGCCTAAAATGGAGCGATGGCGTAGGTCAGGACGCCAGACAGCTTTTAGGGATATGGAATTGGTGGACCTCGGGCAAGGCAGGATTCTGCGTAAAATTTAAGGGAGCGTTACGTACAAACGAAGAGGAGGTGCAAAATCTATTATCATGCATGGTATTAAATGAAAGGCCTCGACTGCTGCTTTGAGAAAGTTAGATTTGATATCATAACTTAGATTTGACATGGCAAAGTAGGGTACTGAAGTGTTAAACAAACCGGGAAACCAAAAGCTGGACGCTTCAGGTATGAAAGGTTTTGTGAATTGTTTCACATGCTACTGACAGCCCTAGTCAATTTGAATTTGCGCTAAAGGGGCAAATTTGATCTACCATAATGTTGTTACTGATAGTGTGATTTTGATAAAATTTGGTAGGATCGTGCTTTATAGTATAACTTATATCACTACAATTTGATGATTGTAGGATGAGTCAAATGCAATCAATTATAATACTAAAAATTATAGTAATCTACTATCATTAACTTTATTTGAACAGATATCGGTATGGATGGTATGATATTTGGGAGCCTAGGCACTGTATATTGGCAGTATCCTAAAATTATTTTAAATTCGGACGGAAAGAAAGAGTTCGACAAAGCCTTAACAATCATGAATTTTGAAGTTCCCTCACTTACGCAGTAGGTTTGGCTAAAGTTCAGCCCATTTAACACATTTAATATCTTTCCATCGACAATTGCAGACGCCAATTTGGAATGAATCCTTATCTATCATGGTGATCTTCCAGCAGTTTGTAGGGGATTAGTTGTTCTGTTTCACATATTCGAAAACAATCATTCCAGAAGGATTTTCTACTTTTTGATAATATAAGCTGTTTCTCGCTTCTCCGCACTCCTACCCATAACTTCTGTTTTGAAGAAGGTCACCTTATGTTTTAACTCCTACTAAATTGCTGCCTAAATCAAGCGACATGTACGCGACAATGTTAAAGTGGAATTTAAATGCTTGCTTTGCATTCTACCATTATTCACGTATTATTTTTTAAAGGTGCCTTCTGGTAACCTCTCGATACGTCGTTGTGAGCAACCCCTTGCCTTGCTGGTGAAAAGGCAAACGGCAACGGATGCCATGTGAGAAAAGAGTTTGGAGAACTTAACGAGGGTGGCGAGCGGTTATTCGAATTTGCGGATACTCACGAACTAATACTTGCACTAGTACATGGTTTATCAAGCGAGTATACATCTTCCTATATTTTGTAGTGCAAACAGTAAAACTCAAATCACTGCCACTGACTGCAAAACCATTTCCTAGGAGACTATTGGACCCCAACATCGACCGTTAATTGTTGTCTCGTCGAATCAAACCAATATTAAAACAGCCTGAGAAACACACTTGTTGTGCATTAAATGGTGACGATTTCGTGAGAGAAAAATAAGAATTTTTTCTGCGATGCCTAATAATTAGGAGTGCCAAAGGATCCTGGAAATAAGTTCAAAATCATCATTATCATCATTAACGGCGCAACAACCGGCTTCCGGTCTAGGCTTGCCTTAATAAGGAATTCCAGACATCCCGGTTTTACGCCGAGGTCCACCAATTCAACATCCCTAAAAGCTGTCTGGCGTCCTGACCTACGCCATCGCTCCATCTGTGGCAGGGGCTGCCTCGTCTTCTGTTAAAAGTACAATCCAGCGGCCTACGCAACCCTTGGGGTCAACAGGTCTGTAAGTGGTCCTTCGAGCCAAATACTTGAAAGCATTCTTGACAATCATGTTGGCGAAATCGTTCAAATAACCGTAAATCAAGCCCTTGTTACGATGCATTTCTGGATCTAGAGAAGGCGTTTGACTGTGTGCCACACGAGCTCATATGGTATGTTTCGCCGCAACAACTCGTGCCAGAAGAACTGGTTTTTGGTGTTAAATTGCTCTACTACGATTCGAAAAGTACAGTGTGAAGTCAGGCGGGCACATCAAAATTGCCTCGTATTTCTGTCGGTATTC
The DNA here is from genome assembly GCF_905115235.1 of Hermetia illucens. Classification (NCBI taxonomy): domain Eukaryota; kingdom Metazoa; phylum Arthropoda; class Insecta; order Diptera; family Stratiomyidae; genus Hermetia; species Hermetia illucens. The sequence goes on along the minus strand of NC_051850.1, from coordinate 111,618,829 downwards.
ATCAAGGAAGCGGCTTCTCACCACTCCTCTTTGTTTTTCTTACGGACATTGTCACACGGGACATCCAACATCTAGTGCCCTATACACTGCTCTATGCGGATGTTTTCGCGTCTCATAGGAAAGTTGAACTCAACAACACGGTCTCAGATTGAATCTGAATAAAACAGAATTTTTTACGAAGCAAACGATTCAAATATCTCAGATAAATGCTAGCAGCCAATGGTGAACTGCGTTATAAAAACACATCATGCATTAGCGCAATTTGGATGACGTTTCGTTCCACAACTGGCATTCTTTGTGGCCGATGTACTAACGAACGTCTCAAATCCAAAATTTATCGCAGGTTTGTTCACACTCTCCGCCTCTATGTGTTGGCCTACTATAAAAGCCAATGGATACCGCCTCACAGTAATGGAGACGAAAACGTTGCGTTGTACCAGTGGCATGACACACCATGATCACATCCGAAATTAGGACATCCGCATCGATATGGGGTTGCACTGATCATGGAGAAATCTTCGATGATATGGTGGCGCGGCAGGATTCGCGGCATTCGAAATTTATTTCGAATGCTGCATCTATTTAATGGCAGACGCCACTAATTTTTTAAAACACATGGACTACTCTATTTTACGAGTCGATCCAGAAACATATGGTTTGAAAAAGCGAAAGAAGGTGAAAGCCTCAAAGAAGGTGATGCAAGCAGCTGAAACATATTTTAGCAAACCATCAGCGATCTTCACAACTACCTGAAGAACGTTATCATTGATACGGCTACAAACATACTTGGCCCCCGCCGCAAAAGGAGTCGGAACGGCTGCTTTGACAATGAATGTAAGCTAGCAACGGAACGGAAGAATGCAGCATACCGAGTAATGTTGCATTCTCAAAGAACGCGGGCACGCGCAGAGACTTATCACGAACTCCATCGAGCGGAGAAGCGACTTCACAGACGGAAAAAGGAAGCCTGGGAGAACCAACAAGTCTGTGGACTCGAAAAGTACAGGGAGCAACCGCACCAGGCGCGGAAGTTTTACCAACAAGTCAGTAGGATAAAGCCTTCTACACCTCGATGCTCATCCTGCCGAGACCTGGCGAGACCAAGAGGGAAATCTGATTTCCGACAGAATGGGCATATTGGAACGATGGGTTGAGTACTTTGATGAGCTACTGAAGAACCAGAATATCGGCGAGTTGGAGGTCCCGCCAACTGGAGACGACGGACAAATACTGCCACCACCAAGTTTAGGAGAAACAGTCTGTGCAATTCATCGGCTAAAAAATCATAAGTCGCCAGGAGCCGATGGAATTATAGCCGAATTGGTTAAATATAGAGGTGACCAATTAAACCAAGTGGTTCATCAGCTTGTGCTCAAGGTGTGGGACAGATCAATGCCGACTGGCAAAGAGGCATTATCTGTCTCATACATAAAAAGGGAGATATCACACAGTTCAGCAATTATCGAGGTATCATATAGCTGAGTACCATCTATAAGATATTCTCCACTATCTTGCTAAGCCGGATAGCCCCATACGTCCAGAACATCATCGGTCCATACCAAAGAGGCAAATCAGCAACAGATCAGATTTTCTCTGTGCGGCAAGCTATGAAAAAACTGTTTGGAATATGGACAACAGTTGCACCATCTATTCATCGAATTTAAAGCCGCCTATGATAGCATAGCCAGGGTAAAACGGTACACTGCCATGAGAGAATTCGGTATCCCGACGAAATTCATAAGACTGACTGGGTTGACCCTGACCAACGTGCGAGGCCAGGTAAAAGCAGCAGGATGATTCTCAAGACCATTCGACATCAACAACGGTCTACGACAAGGGGATGCCCTATCATGCGTCCTCTTTAATTTGACCCTCGAGAAAGTAATCCGTGATGCTGAGGTAAATGCAAGGGGTACGATTCTCTTTAAGTCCACCCAACTATTGGCCTATGCTGACGATATTGACATCATGGGAAGAACAACCCGAGACGTATAAACTGCCTTCATCCAGATCGAGCAGGCGGCGATTGGCGCGAGATCTTGGGCTGCACATCAATGAAGGCAAGACAAAATATATGGTGATAACGTCAGCACAGAAAACCAACCAATAAACAACGTCAAACCGCACTAGTCAACCGGGAAGAATAAAGATAGGAGACTACAACTTTGAGACCGTTGATAATTTCTCCTACAATGGTCGAAAATCACAACCGATAACAGCTACGATGATGAAATCCACGCACGGTTGTTGGCAGCCAACAGAGCCTAGTTTAGGTTACAAAAACTGTTCCGCTCGAAACATCTCACCATAGGGTCAAAGCTCTTACTGTACAAGACAATAATCTTGCCAGTTCTCATGTATTCGTCGGAGACTTGGGTTCTTAACAAGAAAAATTGCGAACTCTTGGCCGCGTTGGAGAAAAGAATCCTCCGAAGAATTTTTGACCTTCTACATAAGGATGGACGATTCCGTAGCCTACATAACGACGAAATCTATGAGCGATACCATGATCGTGAAGTTGTGAATCCGGCTCAATAGGTTACGGTGGGTGGGTCACTTAATCCGTATGGATGTGGATGATCCCATCTGGAAAGTCTGTAAGGGCAATATCTATGGTAGAAAAAGAAGACGAGGGAGACCTTGCCTGAGATGGAGCGATGGCGTAGGTCAGGACGCCAGACAGCTTTTAAGGATATCGAATTAGTGGACCTCTGCGCAAAACCGGGATGTCTGGAGTTCCTTATTAAGGTAGGCCTAGACCGGATACCGGTCTAGGCGCCGTTGATGATGATGATGATCAGCGATAGGGCGTAGGCAGGATTGACGCCCTATGTTCTTTTTAGGGCTAAGTAGCAACAATAAACATATATTCCCCAGCACGATAATATCCTGTTTATATTTCCCGAAAAGAGATATTACAGTTGAAGAGCAAAATGCCTTAAGCAAATTGGCGCGTTAGATGCTAGCAATAAATACTGGAAATAATATCACTATATAACGTGCATTGCAATGCGAGCCACCTGTTTATTATGAGCTATTAGAAGGCTTATTTTAACGTATTTTTTAGTAGGAAAAACTAATTAGAGTTCAATAGTATTCGGGTATCATATTTGTCCACTTTTGAGATTTTTTCTGGATAATTTAAGCCAAAGATAACAAAGTTGCGTGATATGTTACGCTACAGGTCCAATTTTTATCCGAAATCAAACGAGTTTTAATTACCAACTTATTTTCGAATAATATTAACGTCGAAGCGGAGGAAAATACTAAAAATTAAAAATTATGTGATTCTCATTAAATATACAAAAAACACCCTTAACAATATGATGTCATCCCAAACGCATTCTTCGGAATTTTATAAGAATCTTAACTCCAAATTGAATAATGATCAGGTCATTTTCAGAAAAACGCATTTGAAAAACATTATTTTGAAAAATCGCTATTCGGATATGCATATATTTCGCAAACTTAATTGCTAGCAAAATACAGTTAAAACAAATACAATTTGCGCTGCATATTCTGTGATAGTTAAGTTTGCGACCTATGCAATAAAAAATTCGATTTTGAGAACCTCTTAATGTGGTTTCCCCCCTTAATTCAAAAATAAAAAGTTTACACAAACAATTTTTTTACTGCATGTTAAACTGTGATTCATTTCCTCACCCACTCTTGCTCCTCCTTTATTAAAGCAATTTTGCTATTACCCAGTGTTTTTTTAAGGTTTTGTGTAAACACAAAACCTTATTAAAATCGGTTTACCGTCTGTCTGTCTGTCTGTCTGTCTGTCTGTCCGTCTGTCTGTCTGTCTGTCTGTCTGTCTGTCTGTCTGTCCGTCACACGCATTTTTCTCGGAAACGGTTATAGCGATTGACACTAAATTTGGTGGAAAGGTGGCAACTGTGAACGCTCACGCATACAGTGAGTTACATCCTTTTACGTCGAATTTAAGGGGGGGTCCCCATACATGCAAAAGGGGGGTGTAAATTTTTTTTTCACCAAATATACTCATGTGGGGTATCAAATTAAAGGTCTCGGTTAGTACTTTTCGAAGCCGGTCTTAGTTTTGACATTTGTTGGAAAGGTGGGGAGTGCGGGGGGTTGAAAGTGACCATTCCTTTAAGGGGGCCATTCTCAGAAACTACTCAACCGAAAAATCTGAAAAAAATCAGGAGGCTGCCACTATATGGTGCCTAGGCTCCGAAATACCTTCCATACTGATATCTTTACAAATAAAGTTAATAATAGTATATTACCATAATTTTTAGTAATTGGCAGAAAAACCCCCCTTAAGTTCATGTTGGCACCATGAAATTTCGCAATAGTATAGGGTATAACATTGAGCATGATTTCACCAAGTTTGGTCTGAATAGCACTATTACTAACAAAGTTATCATACGTCAAAGTTGTCGCTTCCTTGCAAATTCAAGACTGTGAATGTCAATATCATCCGAAAGTGGATATTCTCATATAACATATGCATATATTACGTGCTACGTACTAAGAAATACACAAAACCTTTCGTACCTGAAGCGTCCAGCTTCCGGTTTCCCGACTTGTTTTAAGTTCCCATGTACCGATATTTCGGGAATACCAAAATTCACCTTATTGCTTCAATCTGGTTTAATCGGTAGAGACCCAGCGGATATGTCTTTAATTGGACACTCCTCTATATTATAATTATACATGATAGGGCTATTGTCATAGATATCACCCGCTGACTCAAGTTTTCAAATAAAATTTTATGACAACAAGAATTATCTAATGAAATCGAAATTCTTGAAAATTCCATCGTAAAGATAGATTCAATTGGCGAATGTAACATACTGAATTTTACACTCTTATCTTCATCAAAGTGAATTTAACTTATCAGAGCGATTGCCAATATTGCATGAACGGATTTATACGATCTATAAATGCTTTCTGGATTATCACTATCTCGCCCGATTCAAGATTTTACATATTGGGGACCCATGGTGTGTGGTTATCTCCGCGATTGATAGTGATCATACCATAGTTATCTCTGTGATTGATAGTAACCATACAATTAAAGGAACTAATGGATGGAACGAGGTGGTTGGTGGAAGGACATCTGATATCTGACATCTGATATCCAGAAAAAGTACGAGAAGTGCAGCGTATTATTTGCCTTGATAATAGGATATTTATAATTACGTAAATATGGTGCACTCTAAGCAAGAACAGCTCTCCTGAGAAACAAAATGCCTTTACTGAAACGGCACATGATGATATTATACAAAATATTGCGTGCTAACTAAAAAAATTGTTGGAAGAATTTCAAGTACAAAGCCAGGTCCGACCGAGTTGAATTCTATCACCGATCCTATTTTCTCTTGACTGGTGACATTTTTCAAAAATTGTTAAAATAGTCTTCGTTGTTCTATCCAAAATCTGAAAGTGCAGTTATCTCAACCACATCAAGTTAAGGTTATTAAAAATTACCATGAATTAAAAGTAATTATAATTAAATTTTGTCATGTCAAAGTTAGTTTTAGTTTCACCGTGCTCAAGCGCAACGCAGTGGTCGGCCTTGAGCCCCGTGGAATTCTTCGTTCAACTACCCCCCATCTTTAAAACAGTTGCTAGTTCTTGGATTCTTTTCTAATGACCACTAAGATAACATCATGCTGCAATAATTGGAGAGGTCTATGCATGCTCCATGTTGTCGCAAAAATAAGGGCTAAAATAATCCTGGGACGCACCACGAACTCATCTGGTATGCTATAAGACAACACCTAGTTCCAGAAGAGCTCGTGCGCTGGGATAATTTGCTATGTCACAATCTGAAAAGTAAAGTACGAGGTATAATAAACATATCCAAATCGCTTTGTGGCTCTGTTGGTGTTCATCCAGGACGTGCCCTCTCACCACTCCTCTTTGACACTGCCGCAAGGGACATTCAACCATCTTATGCAGATGGTGTTTCCATAGCGCCTCATAGCAAACCTGATCTCGAGCAACTTGTCCAATAATGAAATGATCGCCACATGCACCACGTCCCAGATTGAATCTGTATAAAATAGAATTGTTGACCATCCACCTTAATGAAAAAGGCACCATCACTGTCAGTGGCAGTGACCTGCCGAGTGCTGTGCAATTTAAGTATCAGAAATTAATGTTATCAGTCAATGGTGAACTGTGTTACGAAATTGTTTCACACATTATCATAGTCTGGATGAAGAGGCGTTCCACAACTGTCCTTCTTTGTGATTGACAAATCGACGAACGTCTCAAATTCAAAATTTACCGCAGTCTCGTCCGCCTTGAAGAGAAATGTTACTTGTTTGGATTAATACTTACTCTCCTTTTTACTAACTTAATTGACGAGCATGCAAGAGTACAATGATGACATCGGCTTGCTCTTCTACTGGACTACAAACCTTGCTCAAGTCGTTTTGTACAGGGTGCGGCAGTATAACTTCCTTTTTTAAAATGCGCGCCATTCAGTTAGTTGATGTCATAGCGGAGCGCTAGTGGTCTCCTTCAAGAAGGGATACTGTAAAGTTTTGTCCCGACACGGTTCAGTTGCCATCATGCGTGCCTTTGCCGTTCAGGTTTACTTTTCAAGCGGATGTTCGGTTATTGCAACACAGCGTGCATTTCGGAATCGCTTTAATTTAGCCCCGTTGGCTCCCGTCCCAGACCGCAAATCAATTGTTACATGGGTCACTACATTCAGACAAGCTGCAAGTGCGACAAAAGGATGAACTGGAGTCCCTCGGCCCGTTAGATCACCTGAGAACATTGAAGCAGTGAGAGCGTCAATGTTGCGATCGCCACGGCGTTCTGCGCGCAAACGCGCATCTGCCCTTGGACTATCCGATCGTTCTGTGAGAAGAATTCTTCGTGATGATCTTCATTTTCATCCCTATAAGATGGCGATAGTGCAGGAATTTTCAGAACCTGACTTCAATTCTCGGATGAACGCGTGTGAGCTTCTTCTTGATGTCGTTCCCGAGGGTGCTATTGTTTTTTTTAGCGATGAAGCCCATTTTCATTTGTGTGGGTCGGTTAACAAACAAAACATGCGCTACTGGGCTGACACCAACCCTCGAGAATTGCATCAAAAGCCTTTGCATTCACCCAAAGTCACAGTGTGGTGTGCAATTTCCTCAGCTGGAATTATTGGCCCCTGGTTTTTTGAGGAAAATGAGGTTACAGTGACAGTGAATTCGAACCGGTATGTAAACATGCTACAGAATTTTTTTTCCCATGGCTAGAAAATTTGGATTTGGGGGACACTTGGTTCCAACAAGACGGTGCAACAGCACCCACTTCAAGAGCATCGATGGCTGTTTTGAGGGAACACTTTCCAGAGCGCCTTATCTCAATTAGAGGCGATTTGGAATGGCCGGCACGCTCTCCCGATCTGTCCCCTTGTGATTTTTTTCTAAGGGGTTTTTTGAAATCCCGTGTTTATGTGAACCGTCCAAGAACCCTACAAGATTTGAAGACCAACATCCAAGAAGAAATTGCCAACATAACACCTGCTATGCTAACAAGAGTCATGACAAAGGCCAGAAATCGGTTTACGCAATGTATGGAGAATGGGGGACGTCACCTAAAAGATTTGATCTTCAAAACAATGTGAATAAAAACTTTAGACATCTACCTACATTATAAAAAATAAATAAATATTTTCCGATGCATACAATAGTTTTTATTGAGTTTTGAAAAAAGGAAGTTATGCTGCCGCACCCTGTATTTGGAGAAGGGACCGGACGTCGAGCGGGACAGAATCCGTTTTTCCAGGGCATATTCAGAATAATGCGAATTGGCAAGCTGCAAACGTTGAGCTATAGAAGATACGAAAGAAAACTCGTAAGACGGACCCATGCGTGTGAAGATAGGATGTATAGTATACTTACGTATCTATAGTTGGTAAGCAGTACCAAGTCTCACATTAAAGGAATTGACTTCTTTGGTGAAGAAATTATCCTTCGGTTTGAACCATTTCAAAAGTAAAATAATAATCGGTGATTCCAACGAATGGGCTGATGAATCGGGTATCAGAAAAGCCAATGCGGATTTTGTTAGAAATATATTTAAGCCTTAATGTGCGAGATCGGGAGGCGTCAATACTTTTCCACGGAAAAAATTCTTAGTAAACTTGATCGTTATTAGAGATATGCTACTCAAGGACCTACAACTACATGTCAGCGAGGAATGCACAAACAGCGCTAATCAGACTATTACCTTCCAAAGCTCACATAGGAATAATATAAAGCCAAGAAGTAAAATAACGGTGAGCTGAAGAACTTTATGCCATTTGTTACTTGTCGTACAAAATCCAAACCGTCACAAACATTTGGCGGAGCAGACATCGTCATCCATAGGTTTACAAGTACATTAGTATTTTCTAATCAAGCAAGCAAATTATATTCGATTTGTCCAAAACACCGACGTTCAATCGGATCGGCGGCAAGCGCTTGCAAGCCTACACGAACCAACCTAAACACTCTACTCACTCGTTTGAATTTGCGATGGGGTGTTGAGATTTGGCAAAGATGTGGATACGACATCAAAATTTCAACAGCAAAATGTTCAAGGAAGTACTGAATTTAGTCCACTTCCACAGTGAATTTTAGTTTAAACTTCATCATTCTGAAGTCAGGTAACCTACTGGGTGACCCTTCTGTGTATTGACTGATATGTCTGGCCAACACCACCTGCGAATGGTTGGAATCAATGATGTACAACAGACTGCTTCCAATTGCGGAAAAGGATGAAGGCATCCCTAGTAAGTAATTCGAATCTCGTATGGAACGATCTCAGCGGACTTGGCTAATCAGTAATGAAAGAGGACGAATATTGCCCTTACCCAAGATCTAAGGAATGCGTTCAAAATAGAAAAAAATCATCAAGGCCCTAGTCAAACAACAAGCTGCAAAATACGTAGTACACATGGTCATCGAACTTCTCCTAAGAAGATCACTGTACTGTGGATTAGGCGCAAGGTTCTATTCCAGGTCCTTTGCTGTGGATAGTTATATAGGGTGACTTTTGATGCTGGACCTCTCTAAATCCGTTGGTTTCGTACATGGTATTGAGCTAACAATCGCAGCAAATCACCTCGATGAGATTATGAGGTAGTTAAAAAAGTTGGTTTATCACTTGGTGAATAAAAATAGTACCTGTCAGCAAGGGGAAAAAGCCAACGTCTGTTTAGTTCAAGGCTATCAGGGGGGAGGGGTCAGTGTTGGCAACTGTGCTGGAAAGCAAAGCAAACTACAAAAGAGACATTCTAAGATGAAGACGCTGCTGTTAATTGAACGCAAATCTTAAGTAGAGATGTAGAGGTTATCGTACATACCTTCATATGGTTTACCATACTGCCTTTGATGCGTTAAAATGTTTCAAAATGTAAAACATGTTGCTCTATATTTACTGTGCACCAAACAAAATTCGAGCCCATCACAGGCAGACGCCTGTAGACAATGGAGGCGATGTGTAAAAAATAATGCAAACTATTGATGAATTTAAGGACTGACCGAGCTCGGGGCAAAATAGTTATGAGTAGACCCGCGGGGAAAATGAAAAGGGAAGCTAACCGTATGGGAAAACTCAGCAAATTCTGAATGGGAAACCAATTTTAATAAGATTTCGTTTCCAGTGCATATAAAAATATATGAAGTCATATTTATTATTTCAAAGATTTATTTTTGAATAAAAGGAACTTACTCCAAATCGTTGTGTATGTGAGGTTATTCTTGGTACACCTTATGAATAGCATCTACAAATTTCCTCTGTAGGATACGAACAGTTCTTGATATCTCAATGGAAACGTTCTCCTTGTTCTTCGCTCACGGCTCCTAGATTCTCAGGGAAATAGTCCAGGGTAGATTGGAAAAAATGTGCCCCTAGGCTCACGAGACAAGCCAAATCTTCAGAAACATATAGCATTCTTCTGACTGTTTTTTTTTGTAAGCAGGATCTTTATTGTTACCAAAAACACTCTCCACAACATCCTTAAATGCGAATCATTGTTATCTCTGGAGATCTGTCATGATATTGGCAAACCCTTGACCGGCTAGAAATCTTCTGATATCTAACCCAAGAAAAATACCCTCCTTCCATTTCGTCTCCAAGAAACCTGGAAACTTTTTTGCCAAGTATTTGAAACATTCCCCATCTATTGGAAGAGATTTGATAAACTTCTTCATGTAGCCTAGCTTAATATGAAGGAGAATAAAATGGTAAATTTCGCCCACATGCAATCGAGAAAGCAATAAAGTGCAATTTTAATGTTGATAAATAATGAACTAAAATCCTAAAAAGTGTTAGGAAAGTTGACAAGAAAATGAATGGATTTAGTTCAAAATTTGATCGAATTTTATAATTTAGAGATGACACTCAAAATTTCGGAAACAAAGACACTTGTTTTGTATTTCCTTCTAATCCCAAACCTATTATGATTATTGTGATATTGGGAAGATTGCGGTAGAGTTGGCAAACGTTAGAGGATTATCTTTACCAACCACGAGTACTTTTCCGTCATTGTTTGAGGAGTGGGTGCACAAAACATTGTACCACCCCTTACTTATCTTCTTGCTATCTTTACAGCCTGATTATCACATTCGAGGAAATAGTTTAATTGAATTGAATTTAAATGATGAAGTCAACATCAAATTATATTACTCTTGATTAGATTCTTGATTTTATGGTCGTAATATGCAATGCGAAAATATATATAAAAAGGTGAATTTTGCCCGTTGGATTCAGTCAAAAAGTTTAGAATCTTTCATGAAGATGAAGCTGAGTAAGTTTCGAATTACAATTCAAGCGTTTGCCATAGAAATTATTTGTTTTCTTTTATATAGTTATCTTACTGGTTTTCCTGTGTGGTTGCTGGGCTGCAAGTTTTGACGGGGAATGCGAATATGATCACGGGGATGGCCAACCGGGATGCAAGACAGAGGAGGAATTAGGACGTTTGTGGAGAAATAATTGGGATCCTACTGCCTATTGGCAGTGTGAAGAAGCCAATCAACCTGCTAAATTGGTTCGATGCCCAGGACTGGCTTTCTCACAAAATGAACAAGAATGTGTGGATTGGAGTTCCTGGGAGTGGACACCACCCTGCGATCCACCTTCAAAACCTTAGTTAATTTTGAAATGGACAGCATACAATATATATGTGCATAATGCATTTATGAGTAATAATAACTGAAAATTGCAATGAATATGTTTTTTTTTTGTTTGCGAACATCTCAACAATACACTTGCATCGATAAATTTTCAAAAAATAAGACCCGCTGTGGTCATGATAGATTTCAATTCTGAATATAGAGCTCGGAACCAATGTTCACCCTTATGTGATATCGCTCAACGCATTGCATGGCAATATTTCGTAGTTTCATATTAACAGTACAATTGTCCAACATTCTATCCTATCGCCTCCCAGCTATACCTTTTTAGTCGGAAGTTTAGTTCTCGAAATTGAGAAATATAGTGATATATTGGACACCTCCTGCGACAATTATTAGCCGCGCTATAGCAAGGGAGACCAGCAAAGAAGATTATCCGCAGAACCAGAAAAGAAATCTTAATGTAATCAGTTTAAGTTTAGTTTAGTTTACTGGGGGGAGCCGCAGCTCCGAGCACTCAGGCCATTGTTAGGCCCATTGTACTATCCCCGTAAATTTCCTATTCAATGGCTTCCCGCCTACGGTGTTCGCAGGCTTTAGCGAATCTGAGAACATTCTCCAGAGGCAGAGAGTGTGCAGATTCTTCATTGAAGAAAACCTTGCCAAGGTGTCTTCGTCTGAGATCTGAGAATGCCGGGCAGCTGCATAAAAAGTGCAGGGCCGTCTGTAATGTAAGCGGTAATCAAACCTCAGACCAACCAAACCGAGGGCTGAACGGTCACAGATGCTAAGATGTGGCCGTGAATAGTGAACTTTTGATACCATGTGACTACTAGTTTCAATGAGCCTTTTCTTGGCAAAAAGGGGGTCTGTCGAAATCGACACATTTTCCAAAGTAAAGCAAGGTCCATGGCAACCAATCATGAAAGAACAAATAACAACAAGCAAAAGCTAAAATTAAATTTCAATTGTAGCCACGCAACCCTAATGAAAAGGTTCTGAGCCCATCAATGGAGAATCGGATCATAGATCCAGATTATTCACTTTTTCAGTTGTGAAAGAATTCAGTTGGTATACGGTCTTTAAAGTACGAGCTAAAGTAGAACCCATATCTCAGCAGTTCTGCCCCTAGGCTCCAGTCCACATACTGAAGCCAAGGTTTTATCCACAGGTAAGCATTGGAATCCGGACAAAACGCCTCCGGTTTTCCTAAGGTCGGAGGAAATGGTAAAATGACGGTAAAAACGCAATGTCTAAATCTTCATTTGAAATCGATTTTATCGGAATGGATGGCTGGGTCTTATAAGACGACAACTATGCATCAAGATGTAATAGTATGTGGTGCAGACAGCTCTGAATGAACCTGAAAGGATTAGATCATCAGATGACATTGAACTTTCCTTTGAGTCAGCACTGTATACGTGAGCGTTCACAGTTCCCACCTTTCTACCAAATTTGGTGTCAATTGATGTAATCGTCTCCGAGAAAAATGCGTGTCACGGACAGACAGACTGCAAACCGATTTTAATAAAGCTTTGTTTTACACAAAACCTGAAAAAGGATTCAGATAGCCTCTCGAAACTAATATGACTCGCAGTAATTAGTGGAAAGATAAAAGAATCTTGTAATCCCGATAATTTTTAGTAGCTTTTTACTGAAGAAGAGGGTATATTGCTCCCGAAATATATACATACCGCTGAGGGCCGGTATTGGGAAATTTCGGTACAGGCAGCACTCAATACCAAAGTGTTACGCACCAACGGGATATTGTCGCAAAGCCATTTCCATTTGAACTGACCGTGGAAGAAAATCTAATACACAGAAAAGCGGACTTGCGACCGGCATGAGCTAAAGGTTCTAATTACTGTAACATCCGGCGAAGTTCCTTGCGCTCTCATGGATGAAATGACAAGTCACCGTTAGATACATATGCAGACTTTTTCTTCATATATAGCTTCATATATAAGTGAACTAATCTCCCCTAATAATGCCCTCAAGCAGCTTAAAAGGTACTGAGCGGGACTTACAGTCACCAGCTATATATTCAAGCCTGTGCGAGATTTCGAGAATAATGCGATGTTGACAACGAAATTTCGCTCCGCAATCTCAATAGTAATGTAGAAAAACCTCTGCCCTGGGAGCAGCGTGACCGAAGCGGCTCGCAGATGTTAAATGCTCCTTTATATAATTCGAAGAACACAAAATGACTACGAATTATATTGAGTGTAAATCCGTCCGTACTTTGGACCAAAGCGTGGCCAGAGCTAAACAAATTTTTTTTTTGAGGATTCGGGGCCTTAAGTCCGTATCCACTTGATGTTGGACCGGACCAAATGGTGACAATTTGCCTCTGCTCTAGTAAGAAACCGTAAAACCGTCTTTGTCTAATTTTTTTTTAAGTTGGGGCGCTAAGCCCTAAACGAGGGGTCCATTATATAGCGCGGATGTGCGCTTACCACCCCCCTCTCCGTAAGCTCGTAATAACCTAAAACAGAAAGAATATTTTAACGTCAAATAACGCAAAACCAGTAACTTTTTCATGGAAATTGGACTAAAGCTTTTTCGAAGTGCTTGAGAAGACCTTTGCAATGAGACTTGGTAGAAATCGATGGGATAAATAATAACGGAGCTATGATCAAAATGATGTAATTACCTGAACTTTTGGTATAAAAACCAATAAAAACAAAACCTGGTTTTCGCATATAAATTGAAAGTAAGCCGAATCCTTGGAAAAAATTGGGGTAGTGGTTTCGGCTGTGTGCAGCCAATGTGAGGAGGAGGAGGAGACAGCCCTGCACTTTTTATGCACCTGCCCGGCATTTTCAGATCTCAGACGAAGACACCTTGGCAAGGTTTTCTTCAATGAAGAATCTGGACACTCTCTGCCTCGTGAGAATGTTCTCAGATTCGCTAAAGCCTGCGAACACCGTAGGCGGAAAGCCATTGAATAGGAAATTTACGGGGATAGTACAATGGGCCTAATAATGGCCTGAGTGCTCGGAGCTGCGGCTCCCCCCCAGTTAACTAAACTAAACTAAACTAAGCCGAATCCTTTGAAAATCTACTGTATTCAATCTCTCGAAATAAATTCTGAAAATTTGGTTGATTTAAAGTGTGTAGCTTACTTACTTTAAAAAAAGTCATCAAAAAATAAAAATGATTTTGAAAAAAATCGAAAGTACAAAAATGTGTTTTTTCCCTCTAAAAGTTTAAGTAAGTAATTTTTTACTACGGTTTTCATTTTTGAAGATATTAAGAGAAAATGTTTTGTGTGTTTTTCATCATTATTAATTAAAGGACAATAAAGCTGGATAGGAAATAAAAACATGTGCACCAATCAGTAGGGAAGAAAATTGTACAGTAAATTCAACTCGTTATAACACTACATTTTTGTGAAAATTTGCGAACCCCTTCATTACCCTCCATAGTTCCACAACAAAAAGTTCGTAGATTCTAATCAGATTATCTATATTTACAGCAATAAATAACTTCCGGCGATTTTATATAAGAACTTTTCTGGAGAAAATGATTTGTGATTTATGATCGCAGTAGTTGATTATTATCTAAATCCTTCTAATAAATCAAAATTTTCACCATGAACATTTCTTTCTAAGAATAGATATGATTGGCGGAATTAATTGAACTACATACTTCCACTTATCTACACTTTTCTTCATTTAATGAAGTTATGTGCCAAAGTGATTAGCAATGTTGCATGATCGGATGTTTTAAATCTATAAATTATTATTTTTGGACTATCACTATCTCGTCGTAGACCGGGCGACTTTTGTCTACCCTAACTTTGTTAATAATGATAGGATTTACATAAAAATTAAAAATATCATCTAGAATCTTTACACAACTTTCGCGTCTTTCTCCATTTTTTATTGACATCCTGCAAGCGCAGATAACATGATCCCACCGTAACTTTTCGTCCATTGAAATCTGTCTATTGACTCGGTTGATGTTATCGCTACATTTGAGGGTTCGATTGGTTTCCGATACACGCTTACTATTGCAAGTTTAGTAGTGAAATTTCTCATAATATGGATATTCTGAGATCCTTCTTCAATCATTAGCATATACAATTCTTCGCTCAATTGTCGCAAAAATGATCGCCGCTCGTTGGTTTTATGTTTAATATTTTATTTTTTACTTTTTTTTCATAATAAATTTTGCAACTAGCAAAACCGGCGATTATTGTCACTTTCTCATGAAATCCAAATGTAATAAAAAATTCTTCGCGAGTTTTAGATGTCTGCATCTCCACTGGAATATATAAGTCCCTACAATTGTTAGGGTCCATGATATTGAAAGCTTCGCTAAAGGAAGACTGGTTGGTATGATGCATAAATTGGACTATCATTAATTATTATTCTGTTAAGGGAAAGTCGCACCGCGTCTTTGAAGAACTATTGTGCCCCTTTTACTGGTTATAGTGTACCTATTGACCATAGTATCTCAAGCAGGCCTGTAACCGTTAGGAACTTTAGTATGTTCCCTACTTCCAGATCTTTCAGCTTTGCATCTGGTATTAAGTGTTCTCCCAGATGTATCGACCTACTTTGCACAAATGCCGGACACTGTCCCAGGACGTGTATAGAGGTTTCGTCCTCCTCCTCACAAAACCTGCAGGCAGTGTCCATAGATATCTCTAGCTTCCCTAGGTGATAGTTCAGCCGACAATGACCAGTGAGAATTCCCACTATGATTCGGAGGTTCTTTTTGGTGAGGTTTAAGCAATCCTTTGTGCGCATGAGTTCGTATCCCCCAATAAGCACTCTGGACTGCTCCATCCCTGGTAGGCCCGCCCAGTATAGTTCCCTCAACCGTTTCTCTTCATTTCCTAGATTCATAGCCATGAAACCGTTTCCGATTCCACAGAAGGGTTCTGGCCCATGTAAAGGCGTCCCTGCTCCCGTCTTGGCTAGTTCGTCCGCTGCCTCGTTGCCTTCCAGCCCAGCATGGCCTAGAACCCAAAGTATCCAGACTTTGTTGGACGAGCCGAGTGTATTCAGGAGTCCCAAATTACCAGCATGCTTCCTCCTTGCAGACCGCGAATCTGCCCCCGGTACACCCAGGGCTCCTGAGCCAGCACTATTCCAATGTTCCCCTTGGAATTTGCCCTTGCAATCACTGCAGATGCAGCTCTCGCATGGTGGAGATTTATCTGGGCTATCTTATTGCTGGCCATTGGCTCCGTTATTATTTGGAGCTCTTCTCTATTGTCGGAGTGTCACCCTCCTCCTCCAACATGGCGCTTTCCTGCGCGTCGCTGTCCACCCTGAGCCCTAGGAGTCCTAGGTCTAGGTCGTCCAGCTTCGGCTCTTCACTGGGCAGCAGGTCTATTTCCCTGATTGATCCAGTCCTTTCCGCCTCTATGGCTTTCGAGACTTCTTCAGGGACCTCAGTAAGTTTTCCACCCGATGCCTCCTCCGAGGTCTCTTTCCTCGGCTTTTCCCTGTGCACATGCACGGGTATGTTGCCAAATCGGTAGTTGATATGACAACTCCGACGTTTAATTGCCTCGGGGATCTTCTTCCATTTCTATTGCCGCGGCTTTTGGCAGAAAAACTGTCACCATGTGGGCTCCTGGTATTTCATCCCCAGCACATGTTGAAAGTTCCACCCCTTCCCAGCCTGGCAATCTAGGAACTATGGTTCTAACCCATTCTGCAGTGTCTTCCGTCGCGCAGTCCACCAGTATAAGGCCTGGTCGAAAACGTATCTCGGTGAACACCATTTTCGACGTCCAACCCTTGATCATCTGTTTGGCTACAAGGCCCTCAATGATTTCCTACTCCTCACGAGTGAGTATTTGCTCGGGAAACCATTTTGGCAGTATGGCCAGTCGAATGCCCTTGACCGAGTTTTCTCCCCCTTTGGGTTCAGGTTTGCTCCCCGCTTTCTCGGCTCCGGTAGAGGTGGCTTAGGTCTGTCCTGAGCCTTCTCAAGGGCCTCTTCTGATTTCAGGCCTGCCTTCAGATAGCGCAGGTACCATCTAACACCGGCGCCACTGAGACCTGTCTTCTTCCTGACGTCTGCTATATTTATCTCAGACTTTAACAGTGAGAGTTGTTTAGTAAATATGAAGAGGTTCACCTAAATCAAGTACATAAGAGTACTTATATGTGCACTTCATATGTGGGTGTTTGGTATTAAATGTCAACTTTTCTGGCTTAAAGTGTAGTAAATTCGAAATTGATGGATCTGACATATTATCACCTCCTTAGTAATGACAATTCTAGTATTATGTGCCATACCATTCTTTATGCTGCTGCGCCTTTGGTACTCCAAGGACTTACAGGGGACTTTTCGGAATTCGGGAATGCACTATTAACACGTTTATTTGATCTTGGAGATCTTTGAATGAGATGTATTTTGAAACCTAGATTTCACACATTGCACATGCGTTATAGTAAATATTTCCAGATTGTTGAGTTCTCTAGTTTCCAATAATAATTATTGCTCACTTTTTCACTCTTATTCCCGTATTTTGTAACCGATATCTAGGATAGGATAGGATCTAGAATAACTAGGATCTGCTTGTGGTAGCATTTATTAAGACTCCTCATATAATAGGGTTGAAAGTTAAGATAAAGTTTTTATACAGCCACTTGAATATATGGAATGTTGACATCTCAAATTGTTCATGCAGAATATTTTACATACATGGTGTGCTCCCTGGCGCTGCGAAGAAAATTGCTAAAATTATCTTGAAATTCATTAAACGATACCTCCAATGTTTGATCGACAAAGGGCAGGTTAGGTTCCGCTCTGGGTCCTCCTGCAGTAATGACATTTAAACACCAATAATACCTGGGCTCTCAGTCTGACTTGTCACAGCACTCCTCTTATCGAAAGTGTTGACTACTTGATCACTTTGTCTACTTTGCTAGCAGGCCACAGCTTTGAGGGGACTTCTGTACTAAGCTTTCACAGCTGGCTCAGGTAAAAGAGCTTCCTGGTTGTCAAGCGCCACTGCATAATTTTGCAAATAAGAAAAAATGATTAGCGGGACTCAACGTTTTAAGACAAACACAAGATCGGCAAGATTTTGTGATATGCCATTTATAAAGAAATGTGACTCTATGCTAAGGGCAGAATGTGAAAGTAGCAGGCGAGAACTTATTTAACACACTTTTATGTGGGCTGATTTCATATTGCATCAATCTAAGGATATATTGTACAGTTGCGCCCTCAGGTTGAAAACAGTATATTCTACATCATTTAAATCGTCGGAATGACTACAAATCGTAGAAGATAGGAGCAAGATCTTATGCTGAACAAATATTCCCAAAATACTAGATATGTAGTTATAACATAAAAAAAATACTATTCGTAAAAATAAATTTCTTCTATTGATGCTCATTTCAAATTTGGCTAACGAACGCAAAACTTTGTATTTAGTGAAGTTAAAAGGCGCATAATGACGTATAATGACTAACGGATTGAGCGATGGTTCAAAACTATCGAAGTTGACCAAAGTCAACTAAAAGGGCAGAGCTATTGAGAAAACCCAAAGAAATGATAAAGTAAACCGTGAAGGTCCGCCAGCAAATAATGTGCCTCCACTGTAGTGCCCGGTGTTCACTCGTTTGCACACTGTTCTAACCTGGCCCGGAAATAGGAGGCGGCGGGAGTCCTTTGGACACTTCTGTCCATCTTACGCAATTATCAAAAAATTGATGACGGACAGACAAACAGACATTGAATCGAAGTTAATAAGGTATTGTTTCATAAAAAAGGTTAGCTATCATTTTGAAAATCTTTACTTTATAATTGAATAATATTTAAAGCACGACTTTGAAACCGTTGTGAATTTCTCCTATCTACGGTTGAAAATCAAAACGATAACGGTGACGATGACATCCGCATACCGTTGTTGGCAATCATTTGTCCCTACTGCTTTTTACAGAAACTGTTCCGTTTGAAAAGCCTCAACATACGGACAAACCTCTTACCGTACAAGGCAATAATTTTACCAAACCTCACGTATTCTTCGGAGACTTGGGTTCTTAGCGAGAAAATTTTCAAATTCTTAACCACGTTCGAGAAAAGACCATTCCAAAGTCTATATTGATGAAATTCATGAGCCATACCACGATCATCTGGTTATGATTAAAATCCAGCTCAATAGGCTGCGGTGGGCGGGTTACTTAAACCATATGGGTGCGGCTGCCCGGTGAATCTATGAAGGTGTTTCATATTTTAGAAAAGGAAGACGTGGCATACTTTACCCGAGATGAAACATTCGCGTATGTCAAGAAACCAGACATCCTTTAGGGAATTGGTGAACCTCGGCGTAATGTAATGAGAATAAGAATTAAGAATTTGAAAGAAAAAGGAAAATGCACGTAAGCAAATGGAGCTTGATGCGGAGCAAATGCGAAACGAAATGATCAGCATGTCGCGAAATCATGAATATTACAATGGGTGTTGTTAGCTCTAAACCCATTAACTGCGAGTCATATTTACAGTATTCGTCCATTGAATTATGAACTCTAAAAAAATATGCAAAATTTCAACTTTAAAGTTTTTAATTTAGTTTGACAAAATAAAATTTTTTATTATATATAATATATATTATATTATATACGTGTGTAATATTTTTGAAGCCCAACGTCGCTTTTTCTCCTCCCAACATAATTAGCCACCTCAGGCACCGCCCTTAGACAACATTCGCATTAAAAATAGCCTGCAAAAAATTAGAAAACGAGAAAAACTGGTTAACCAATTTAACTTTCTTTAATAGTTCCAATTGTAATTCACGTGCAAGCGGGCCCATAACAGTCATTGTCGCTGCATCACTTTTCTTAACTTCGGCTTTTTAGTCGGTCTCCTGCGTTTCAACCCATTTTCATACAAACGCCTGTATACTATGTAATGGGATATCTCCACGACGTTTCTCACGTCGTCCAAAATATTCTGGGAGGTTGCAGTTCAAGCCTCTTAAGACTTTCGCAAATTTCGCCAGTCCGCTTCTCTTCTAGTTTTTTCGATTACTCAGAAAAGCCTTGGGTTGGTTTATCAGGAACAATAGTGAATTTTCTTGGCATTCTAGTCACTGATGATTTAGAAACACTAACATTAAGGGCAATCGTGATATAGTTTGGCCTTCCCTCTTTCAAAAGAAATGCAACTTGTATTTTCTATTTTAATGTAGTATCTCCTTTTTAAGGTTTTGTGTAAACACAAAACCTTATTAAAATCGGTTTACCGTCTGTCTGTCTGTCTGTCTGTCTGTCCGTCTGTCTGTCTGTCTGTCTCTCCGTCACACGCATTTTTCTCGGAAACGGTTACAGCGATTGACACCAAGTTTGGTAGAAAGGTGGGAACTGTGAACGCTCACACATACGTTGAATTTAAGGGGGGGTCCCCATACATGCAAAAGGGGGGTGTAATTTTTTTTTTCATCAAATATAGTTATGTGGGGTATCAAATTAAAGGTATCGGTTAGTACTTTTCGAAAACAGGCTTAGTTTTGACATTTGTTGGAAAGGTGGGGAGTGCGGGGGGTTGAAAGTGACCATTCCTTTACGGGGGCCATTCTCAGAAACTACCCAACCGAAAAATCTGAAAAAAATCAAGAAGCTGCCACTATATGGTGCCTGGGCTCCGAAATACCTTCCACACTGATATCTGCACAAATAAAGTTAATAATAGTATATTACTATAATTTTTAGTAATTCGCTGCAAAACCCCCCTTAAGTTCATGCTAGGACGACGAAATTTCGCAACAATATAGGGTGTAATATAGAGCATGATGTTACCAAGTTTGGTGGAAATCGCACTATTGCTAACAAAGTTATAATACGTCAAAGTTGTCGCTTCTTTGCAAATTCAAGGCTATAAATGTCAATATCATCCGAAAGTGGATATTCTCACATAATATTGTATATGCATATATTACATGCTACGTACTAAGAAATGCACAAAACCTTTCGTAACTAAAGCGTCCAGCTTCCGGTTTCCCGACTTGTTTCACTTGTACTGTTTAACACACTACAAACCTTACAAAGAACTAGTTAAGCACAATTTTCCGATTTTCCCAAAAAGAAAAACACAAAAAGCGCAAGAATATTTAACATCGACCAGCTTAAAATATTGGGTTGGGGAAAAAGTATTGTCGTATTTGTGATCGAATTTTAACGCTTTATCTAGCATACTTAGAATTATCCGATTTAAGTCAAATATGCATCATTTTGTTCGCAAACTTCTTTCCAGTTAGAAGGCAACTCCATTATCCCCTCTTATAAAACCCCCCCTCTTTATTTGCAAAAAACTCAGACAGCCAGTTTTTGCAAGCCTCTTTTGAGGAGCGTTTTGCATGGACCGGAAGAGATGGTAATCACTTGGTGCCAGGTCCGGACTATACGGTAGGTGCGATAAGACATCCCACCCGTGCTCCCGTAGATTCTGACTTGTCATCAAAGATGTGTGAGGTCGAGCGTTGTCCTGGTGGAACAGAACATCATTCCTATTGACCAGTCCTGGCCGCTTCTGATCAATCGCCTGCTTCAAACGGTCGAGTTGCTCACAGTAGAGAACCGAATTGAGGGTCTGGCCATAGTTGAGCAGCTCATAATAGATGACTCCCTTCCAATCCTACCAAGCACACAGCAAACCCTTCCTGGGTACCAATCCGGGCTTGGCGATGGTTTGGGCCGGAGCGAATTCGTTCGGTTTCAGCAGTGCATCGCAGGCGTTGATTCGGTCCAAGAGATTTTTTTCCGTCAACTCCTGTGGCACCCAAACATCCAGGTTTTTTTAATATCCAATCTTCTGCGAATGATTCCAAACGGTTTTATAGTCTATAGCCAGTTCCTGGCCGATCGAGCGAATGCTCACATGCCGGTCTACTTGGATAACTTCGACGATTTTATCGAGTTCTACGACGATTGGCTTACCAGTACGGAGTGTATTTTCGACATCCACTACACCAGAACGAAATCGATCGAACCAACGCTGTGCTGTGCGAATTTCTTCCTTGGTGGACTCCATTTTTGACGCGCTATAACTTGAGACTGGAACGTGCGATCATAAAACTATCAAAGAGACACCTGTACCCCAGATTGTCGTCTTCAAAGAGCCGTATAGTATGACCCGATGCGATAAGTACAACACAAGATATGTTTAAATGTCGCCATCTATTGACAAAATACGACATTACTTTTTCTCTAAACTAATACAATTTTCGAGAGAATGAAGCGGCTGGTAGGTAAGCAACGGTCCCATGCTCGGTAGTCAAAAAACCAATAAAGGGGACAACATAAAACCAATGATATTGTAAATTTTCTCAAAAAGTTCATCGATCAGAATTCTATGGACGAAATACTGTCCATGTAAGTATATGCATTCAGTAGGCCAGACTATTCACTTTACTGTGATGGATTCTTTAGTCGCAGTAACTTTGAACTTCATCACATCACCTTATCTTAATTGCATGGCTTAGGATGCAGTTAATTCGCAACAAATTGATCCATTTGAACTGTTATAACTTTGACACTAATAGCCGGATTTTCATGAAACTTGACATGTGTATGTATGATACTGTCCTCTATGCCGGTGCAAAATAGTACTCCTAGGAGGTTTTTCAGTCAATTTCTATAAGTGGGTAATACACTATTAGTAAGTTTATCTGGGCAGAATGGGACATCTTTAGAGGCTTAGATTTCACATAAGAGTTTTACACAAAACCTTAAAACAGGCTGGGGAGAAGTAGATTCCTCATAAACGCGACTTGAATATTTCAGGCGAATATCAATTATTCTCGATAATTATGAAGTCAGCATATTATTTGCAAAGCTTTTGAAGCAGTAAATTCGCGTGAAATTGCTAAGTTTGAATTACTATAACTTTGGCGTTAACAACCCGATTTCCATGAAATTTGTCATGTGTATGCAAAATCCTGTATTCTGTTGCAATATTTGGTATTCCTAGGATAAACTTAAGGGGGCTTTTCAGTCAATTTTTAAAAGTTGGTGAAATACTATTAATAAGTTTATTTGAGCAGATATCGAAATGGCACATATTTTGAAGCCTAGATTTCATCTAAGTGCACTATCCCGGGTTGGGTATTTTCCGAAAATAGCCCTGTCTCACTTTAAGTGCGTTCATTTTGACTCCTTACTCACGCGCTTTGCATTTCACGTCAAAAATAATTTCAGTTTCAAAAAGTACTAAACGAGGCCTTTCATTTGATACCCCACGCGACCATATCCGGTAAAAAAAGACAGACGGACAGTACATCGAAACCTTAAAAATAATTGCGTATGTCATATCGTTCTTACTATTTACTGCGAGACAGGGAGAACATTTCTAATCATTAAAAGATATACATATTATCCGTGCCGTTATTAACAGAACTAAATTGAAAATTCAAACTTCTCTGGAATTTGAAATTACCACTACATATAGCATCAAACGTATACCACAACAAAGTGTACTCTTGTCGTGCTTCTAACGATTAAGTTAATGCAAATAATTAAGTGATTCCTCTTTCTCCCTAATATTAATTTTGGTACGCATATATCAATATTTTGGGAGCAACTGCTGCCATTTTCAAATCTATGTCTATGAGAATACCCATAAACTTCGTATAGATGGTGGACGTTCCATATTGCCTCCACTGTCAACAATGGAGCTTCCATTTATAATATACGAAAGCATTGCTGTTTGCAGCTTTTGAAAGAAAAGCATGAAAACGTTGAAATTAGCTAAGCAAATGTCTATAGATGCTTTACGTATTCACCTGTTGGTGAATGGCTAAGGTACAACATATTACTACCCGTATAAATTGTAAAGATACAAGAAGTATAGTAAGCGTTACTACTGGTGTTGAATGTGTTCTTGTTGATTGGGTACAAGAACGTCATAAGCGAAATTTGCGCTTTCTATGCTGCAGACACTTAATGCGTTCAGTCCCGACTTCAGCCAACTCCGCCATATAATTTACAAAAATCGTATTCGGAAACATTTGTAGTTTAAGGTGCTGTATAGTATTATCATCGGTAAAATGAAAGAGAAATGTTGAAATCAGGGAAAATTGTATCTTACCTGACGTGATGATAGTGATACCGTGATGATAGTGGTACCAAGTCGACCAAGATTGCCGTTAACTTAGAAATGATTAGAATCATTGAGTTGAACATTAACTCAGTAGTCGGTCCGGCTCGGGGTTCCCAGGCGAGGACCAACCCTCATATAGTGTGCAAAACCACATTACTGCAGACGTGGTACTTTCACTACTGAGAATCTAAGATGAAGGCGGTGATCATTAAAATCCCAAAATTGCGTACCGTCTTAGAACTCTCCAGAGAAAGCTTAGAAAGTTTTATCGACAGAGAGCAGGTTAGTTTTCGCTTTGGATCCTCTTGTGCCGATAACATTAACACCCTTCTGTCATCTGGAAACAATGTATGGAGTTCAGATACCCGCTCCGACTTGCTCTTCTTTGATTTCGAGAAAGTTGCGGACAGTGTGAAGCAAAATTATCTGGCCTGTCCTATATAGGAGGAGGATTCTGCAGAAACGACTAGCTGTTATCAGAGCGACAAATGAAGTCGCAAAGTGGCAAGTGATGCATCAAGGTAAAATCTCAGAGGAAACTCTAACTACTTACATTAGTAGGCAGATCGTCGAAAAAGTCCATCGATTTGTATATATAGGAAGTGTCGTTTCTGCCAACGGTGGCATCGAACTTAATGCCGCTCGACGTAATAACAGAGTTAAATTTGCTTTCATAGAAATCCAAGTAACTCAACATTGACGTATTTTGGCCTAAGAGAATATGAAACAAAAACTCCGTCGACATATGAGTTAAGTAGACTTAGAAGTGTTGATCGGAAGGTAGAACTGGTAGTGGATAGGTCACACAATGGGAAAGGATGACAAATCAATTGTAAGTTATGTCATGCAATGGAATCCACGAACACAGAATGGCCACCGAATTGGTACGCGCACAAACATATTTGCTCCTAGTCACAAAAAAAGTGGGAAAGACTACTTGGACGAGCAACCCAACGGAAGAATTTCGCATAGAGGGTAATGCAGCAATTTCAAACAACGAGGGCATGCACAGATACCAATCACATCCATCGAGCGGGGAGGCAACCACACAGACAGGAAAGGAAGGCTGATAGAAGCCACAGGTCTGTAAACTCGAGAAATGTAGGAAACAGCTTTTCAGATTTTCTCTCTACGGCAAGCGATGGCAAAACTTTTGGAAAATGATTATCCATTGTCTCTTTTTATCGACTTCAAGGCCGCCTATGATAATGTATGATAATTTAGTTTCAAAATTGTTCGAATCTAAAGTGCGAATATTACTTAAAAACGTTTTAAATCTACGCTACTTGATCTTAATCCCTTTGTATAGAACTGTGCGGACTTAATTTTCAAGAATTAATTTGAATGCAGATCTCAATGTGTAGGAGTGATAAGCACGGAGCGTTAAGCTAGACTCTGGAAAAACGCCGCCGCCCTTCATGCGAGATGCTACGCGATTCTCCCCTTTCACCGGCCTCGTGGCCGCTCGCGCTTTTTCCGGTCGTTGATGTGTCCGACGGGTACACGTGTCACAGACAGGTTTTATAATCGCTCCGCCCCCATTAGAAACCAAGGAGTTTCGGCGACAAAACCTTCGACGGGGCAACTCGGCCACATTCGATTGGTGGACGTCAAAACGAACGCAGCGCACTCGCTTCCTTCAAGTGCCGTCTGCCTCCTGGAAGAAAAGCTTCAGGCGCTTGCTCCCCACGCTCGAGGACTTTGCAGGGCCCTCCTATGGTGGTTGAAGTGGTTTCCGTATGGCATCAGTCCTCACCAGAAGGCGGGTGCAGACTTCGAGTACCTTAGAGATGTGGACTGCTGACTGCACATGATGATATGGTGGAGGCGACTTTAATTTGAGAACAGCCTCTCATAGTAGGCGCTACAACATCATAGCCAGGTAAAATTATTTACTACCTTGAGAGAATTCGGTACCCTGACTAAATTAATAAGATTGACTAGGCTGACCCTGACGTGCGAGGGCTGAAAAAGAAACAGGAACACTCTCAAGACCATTCAATATCAACAAGATATAAAACGAGGGAAAGCCTATCATGCATTCTTCTTAACCTGGTCCTGGGAAAAGTCATTCGCGGTACTGATGTAAATTCGAGAGACACTATCCTCTTCAAGTAAACCCAACTACTGGCCTACGCTAATCTCGCCGATATCTTGTGTAGAACAACCCGAGATGTGCAAGCTGGTTTCATCTAGATCAAACAGACGGCTGTTGGTGTGAGATCCTGGGCTGAACATTAATTAAGGTAAAACAAAATAGAAGTTGTACACTGAAAACAATAAAGCTAGGCGACCATAACTTGAAAGTTTCTTCCATCTAAGGTCGAAAATCATAACCGATGACAGGTATTGCTATAAAATCCGCGCATTCCTCAGAGACTTGGGTTCTTAGCAAGCAAAGTTGGAAGCTATTAGCCACGTTCGAGAGAAGAATAACAATCTCCGAAAAAAAATTTTCAGCCTACATGAAGATAAACGCTTCCATAGTCTATATAATGACGAAATCTCTGAACGATACCACGATCGTCTAGATGCGGATAAAAGCCAACTTACCCACTTAGTAGATGAAGACGACGCAATCTGGAAAGTCTATAAGAGCGATGTGTATATTAGAAACACAAGATGTAGCAAACCCTTCTTGAAATGGAGGGATCGCGTATGCCAGAAGATCAGTCCGCTTTTAGGGTCATTGAATTGGTGAAACTCAACATAAACTTGGGATGTCTGGAGTTACTAAGGGAGGCCTAAACCGGATACCGGTTGCTGCGTTGATGATGATGAAATTTACCCCAAAGGACCTTTTTAAGGATTTGTATAAAACAAAAACTTATTACAGTTTGTTAACTGTCTATCTATCTGGTGCTCTGAGGTGGCGGGGAGGAAGACGGGGCGGGAACCTAGTCAGCTGAACCAAAACCAAGTGGCCGAGGAGAACCTCCACGTGGTGTCTGTCATACTTCAGAAACGGTTACTCCCATTCATACGAGATCTCATCATTCTCATTGCATGAAGTGGGCAACATAGTTCCACGATGAGTTTAGGGGGGTTCACATAGATGCAAAAGGGGGCGTAACATTTTTTTTCACGGAGGATAGACGCGTGGGATATCCAATGAAAGGTCTCGGTTGGTACTTTCGGAAGCCTGTATTAGTTTTGGCAATAGTTGGGGCCCGAAGGGGTTCAGTTACTTCAAGGATCCGTTCTCAGAAACTACCCAACCCAAAATAATTTGAAAAATATGGTGGTCGGTTGAAAGCTTCAATGACTGGACTAATAATGGGTGTTGTAGACAGACAAAGAGACATTGTATGACGAATGCCGTTAATTATGTCATCAGTATAACATTTCTCTAACTTAAAATATAGTAAGTGAAAATGACAATTTTGACGTATAAAAACTTTCTAAAATGATTTAAAAAGTAATATGCATACAATGAGCAGAAATAAAATCCGCACATCGTCGTATGAAATACATAAATGCTCTGAAGAAGGCTAAGAGGAGTTGCATGTGTTTTCAGTTTTTACAAGAACGTTACGTACAGTCTGTTGCATACAATGCAAATGCAACGAAATATGATAACACAAAACCCTTCCTGAGGGCGAAAAACAAAAGAAACTCTATTTCCGTATCCAAAATTGAAACCTGGACAGTGCCAAAGAATCGTACTAATAACATTAAAAACTCAACAGGTATGAAAGGTTTTGTGTATTTCTCATATAAAAACATTTGAGTGTGCATTTGCCCCATATTATGTGAGAGTATCCAATTTCGGGTGATATTGACATTCATATGTAGTCTTGAATTTGAAAAAAAACGGCAATTTTGACCTTTCATAACTTTGTTAGTAATAATACGATTTAAACCCAATTTGGTAGGATCATGCTCTATGTTATAGCTTACATTATTTCGTCGTACTACGGTGAACTTAAGGGGGGTTTTGCAGCCAATGACTAAAAATAATAGCAATGTACTATTATTAACTTTATTTGAAGGGATATCGGTATGGAAGGTATTTCAGAGCCTAGGCACCATATAGTGGCAGCTTCTTGATCTTTTTCAGATTTTTCGGTTTGGTGGTTTCTGAGAATGGGCCCGTTAAATAAATGATCACTTTCGACCCCCTGCACCCCCCACCTTTCCAACAAATGTCAAAACTAAGACAAGCTTCGAAAAGTATTAACCGAGACTTTTCTTTGATACTCCATATGACTATAAAAAAATGTACACACCCCTTTGGCATGTATGAGAATGTACATAACTCACTATATGCGTGTATATTCACAGTTCCCACCTTTCCAAGAAATTTGTTGTGACTCGCTATAAACGTCTCCGACAGACAGGCAGACAGACACAATTTTAAAAAGGTTTTGTTTTACATAAAACCTTAAAAAGTTTTTTCGAAAACAACGCATTAAAATTTTTCATTTTGTATGCACGTCAACATGCCTCGTGCTCCTCTATTCGCTGCAACTTGGTAAACATTTTAAATTTCGGGTTGAAATTTCCGCCGTATACTCCCAACATATCCTGCTTTCAAAATATATATAAACAAGTCGGGAAACCGGAAGCTAAACGCTTCAGGTACGAAAGGTTTTGTGTATTTCTTTGTACGTAGCACGTAATATATCCATATATTATGTGAGAGTATCCACTTTCGGGTGATATTGACATTCATAGTCTTCAATTTTCAAAGAAGCAAGAAATTTGAGGTATTATAACTTTGTTAGTAATGGTGGGATTTCCACCAAACTTGGTAAGATCATGCTCTATATTATAGCCTATATCACTGCAAAATTTAATGGTACTAGAATGAACTTAAGGGGGGTTTCTAGCCAATTACAAAAAATGGTAGTAATATACTATTATTAACTTTATTTAAACAGATATCGGCATGGAAGGTATTTCGGAGCCCAGGCACCATATAGTGGCAGCCTCTTGATTTTTTTCAGATTTTTCGGTTTAGTGGTTTCTGAGAATGGCCCCCTTAGAGAAGTGATCACTTTCAACCCCCCGCGCTCCCCACTCTTCCACCGAATGGCAAAACTAAGATCGGCTTTGAAAAGTACTAATCGAGACCTTTAATTTGATACCCCACATGACTATATTTGATGAAAAAAAATTGTACACACCCCCTTTGCATATATGGGGACCCCCCCTTAAATTCGACGTAAAAGGATGTAATTCACTGCATGCGTGAGCGTTCACAGTTCCCACCTTTCTACCAAATTTGGTGTCAATCACTATAACCGTCTCCGAGAAAAATGCGTGTGACGGACAGACAGACAGACAGACAGACAGACAGACAGACAGACAGACAGACAGACAGACAGACAGACAGTAAACCGATTTTAATAAGGTTTTGTGTTTACACAAAACCTTAAAAAAAGCAATTACAGGAAATCGTTATATTGAAAAACCCCCTTAAATTCTGTTGTTTTTGTCACATCAGTCATTGAGGTTCTCCTTACATTTCAGCATTATATGTATGATATATCGCAACTCCATGTTCAATACATTTGACTGTGTTCATGATTTCGAACTATTACAATGTTAAAAATAGAATTGAATTTGCAATAACGATATCATATTCAATTTTGCGATAAAAAAATCGACCGCTCACTCCGACCCAGCACATATTCATCAAACGAATCATAACTGGAAACGAGGTATCGATTTAAGCGTACGGGGATTCTGTATCCCGATGAAATTTTTAAGACTAGGCTGACCGTGACTAATGTGCTAGGGCAAATAAAGACAGCAGGACCACTCTCGAGATCATTGGAAATCAACAGCGATCCAAGACAAGGAGATGCCCCCCTCCCCCTAACTTAGCCCCGGGAAAAATGATTCGTGATGCTGCGCTAAATGCGGGTGGTATCATCCTCTTTAAGTCCACCGTCATTGGAAGAACAACTCAAGACGTACAATCTACCTTCTTTCAGATCGAGATGGCGGCGCGAGAGCTTGGGCTTCACATTAAGGAAGGCAAGACGAAGCACATGGTGGCAACGTTAGCACCAAAAACCAAAGAGGAAAAACATCAATAACGCATTGGCTGACAGCATTGACTCGAGATATTTAAATCGCTCAGTGTTGTCAGCTTCAGTAACCTGCCCAGAACTGAGCGAATTAAATATCTCGTGTCAATGCTATGCGCCAATCGAGAATTGCCTAATAAACCTGGATGAAGTGGCGTTCCACAACTGGTGTTCTTTGTGACCGCCGTATCGGCGAACGTCTCAAATCTTAAATTTACCGTAATGTCGTTCGTCCTATCATACTCTAGAGTTCTGAGTATTGGAAGACTATAAAAGACAATGAACGGCGTCTTGTGGTAATGGAGACGAAAATGTTGCGTTGGACTAGTGTCGAGACCCGTTGTGATCACATCCGAAATGAGGATATCCGCGATCGTTATGGGGTTGCACCGATGGTGGAAAAACTATGAGAGAGGCGTCTTCGATGGTATGGTCACGTAATTCGCGCCAACGAGAATTCACTTGCCAAGATTGGTCTGAACATCGAAGTCAACGGTAAGCGATCAAAAGGCCGGCCAAAACAACGGTGGCTTGATACGCTGGATGGGCATTTAAAAGCCTCGTGATTACATACAGATCAGGCATTTGCTAAAATAAAATGGCGAAACCGATCACGGCGAGCCGACCTCACTTGTCAACGGGACAAAGGATAAAGAAGAAGATGTGAGGAACGATGAGTGCATGACAGTTCCGTGTCACATGATTAAAAATTCCATTGCCCTCCATTTTTTAGAAAGCGATTTAAAGAAATCATTTAATGGAAAGTCCTGTATTGATAATAGTCAACATCATACGCTTCACACGAAGAATTTAATCCACAACAGATACAAAAAAGGGCCGGGGAGAATGAATGAATGAAATTTTAATACTTCATTCGAATGTCAATTCTTTTCATAAATGATGATGTCAGCATCTTATTTGTATGGCTTAGGATGCGATAAATTTGCACGAAATTGATAAGTTTGAACTGTTATAACTTTGACTAGGAACTAACATGTAATTTCAGAGGACTGTCCCCTATGCCAGTGCAAAATGTAGTACCCCTAGGATGAACTTAAGGGGGGTTTTCAGTCAATTTCTAAAAGTTAATAATATATTATTAGTAAGTTTATTTGAGCAGTTATCGGAATGGGGGTTTTTCAGTAAATTTGAGGCCTAGATTTCATCTAAGTGCACTTTCCTCTTTTTTTCGGATTTTTAGGTTGGGTAGTTTACGAAAATGAGTCCTATCTCAACTTAATTGTATGCATCTTGACTCCTTACTCGCGCACGTTGTAATTCACGCCAAAATTAATATTAGTTTCGGAAAGTACTAACTGAGAACTTGGTTACCCCACACGACAACATCCGGTGAAAATTTATTTTAAATCCCCCCTTTGCATGTATGGGGAGCCCCCCTTTCAACTCCACCTAAATTTATGTCACTCGCTGCATGCGTGAGATTTCATTTCCCATCTGTCCATCAAATTTCTTTCGGATCAGTTTAGACGTTTTGGAGAAAAGTGCGTGTGACAAACAGACAAACAGTGAATCCATTTTAATAAGGTTTTAATTTACACAAAACCTTAAAAATGACTAGTTAATACTCCGTATGGAGACTTTTAGCATCATATACATCCTTAACTGGGGCTCGGCTGGAATGTTTCTCTATTATTCGAGAAGATGTCTCATCAAGTTTTTTTTGTTCGAAATGAAACCTTCGCGAAGCAGGTTCCCAACAATATTGTAGTCCGTGGATTGTGGAGAGATTTTGAGTAGCTTTGAACAGTTGAACGTTAGCACATGCATGTTTTTAACTCTCTATGTTTGGAATTACTGTTTTAGCATATTTTGAATATTTGACAAATATCTAATTTCTCTGCGCAGGCAAGCACATTTTTATAAAATATCCATGCACATATTCGCATTCAAATACCTCATTACAAAAACCACATTACCCACACCGTCCGCCCACTTTACTGTGATTTTCGGATTTTTCGGCTAAAGTCTTGGCTTAGTTAGTTAGTTAGGCTTTCTCTGCGCTTCTCTTTTCCATTGCAGGAGAATACATCAAATTTAGACTCATTGGCAAAGAGTACATCATCCCAAAACATTTGGTCTTGAAAAGGGTAGTTCTGGCCAAACTCAAATCACTTTACTTGATTCACTTCATTAACATGAGTTTTATTTCGTGTCATATGTAAAACACATAGCGAGGGAAGGACTATGGTGGGCTGGCTGTTGCGGGCCGGACGGCGTAGGCAATGTGGTATTCGTGGAGGCGAATATAGATGCGAATTTGTACATCGATATTTTAAAAAAATATTGTCCGTCGCTAGCTACAACTTTTTTCATTTTGCTAGGAGAGTTCGAATACCGTTACGATAAAAGTATTCGCCTCTTGAGGCTTTCCACGAATCAAGTCATTTTTCGATTACTTCGTATGAGCGGAACTGCTGATCAGCCAAACCATGAATGGAACAAGTAATGATCGGACGGCACAACATCTGGGGAATATAGCGGGTGGGGTAGGACTTCCCACATGGGCGTTTCTGTGTGAGTTTTAATGGTTTTGGTAACATGAGGTGGCGCATTGTCATACAGTGGAATCACTTTTGGTCGCTTTTGCAGCTCATAATAGATCATACTGACCTGGTTCCACTAAACACACAACAAATTTTCGGGTTTATTCAGCCGAAGCAACGACATAGTAGCATGATCCAGCAGCCCCCATTACTTTCTTTTCTTTGGGTTGCTGTAATGGATCCATTTTTCATCAGTCATCTCAATGTGATAAAGAAAACCCTTCCTCCTTCGCCGCTGCAACAGTTATTCACAGGTGAAGAAGCGACGCTTAACGCTCTTTGGCTTCAAGTCATGAGGAGTCCAAGCTCCTTGCTTTCGAATCACTATCAACGCTTACAATTGCTTGAAAATGGCTTAGCGGGTAAGTCATAATACTCAAACAAGGTGTTTCTGCATTTGTCATGAATCCTCATCGATCACTTTCTTCCCATCTTAGAATGTTTTTGGCCTTCCTTTACAACATCGAAAGCGGCGAAACTAATCACGGCACGGTGTGTCACCTAGAGCAGCATTTCCATAAACTTTTTGTAACTCTTCAGCCTCCGTTTTTTTTTAATGAAATAAGAAAAGTAACACTTCCCGCAATGACAATTATTTGGCATATCAGACATTTTCACAAAACTGAAAATATGCGGTGTTCGGAGCTGAGTGGTTAGAGTACAAGGCTGTCGTACGGAAGATCATGGTTCAAATCTCACTGGTGGAATTGGGATTTGTGTCAGACGAGGGCAAAGCTGACCACGTTCCCTCCTATAGAGTACTGTAATCCTGTAG
Organism: Hermetia illucens; assembly: GCF_905115235.1. Classification (NCBI taxonomy): domain Eukaryota; kingdom Metazoa; phylum Arthropoda; class Insecta; order Diptera; family Stratiomyidae; genus Hermetia; species Hermetia illucens. The sequence goes on along the minus strand of NC_051850.1, from coordinate 111,585,276 downwards.
TGTACCGTTACGGTCTTGAATGAAGTGCTCTAACACAGTTCAATGCCCTGATCTAATATGGATTGTTCCGCCAACGATTATTAATAAAATTACTATATATGATACCACAATAAAATCACTGACACGTTAAAACGGCTTGCGGTTTGGTTCATGACATTTTAGATATATAAAAATCGACCAGCATTTATTGCTGGAGCCATCTATTAACAAACAGTCGGAAAACCGCTGGATGCTTCAGGTATGACAGTTTTGCTGATTTCTATGTAAGAATATTTGGCTGCACGATAATACCACTTATATATAGCTCGTAGTGTATATACGTTGAATATACTCAACATTCGATTCTAGGTGATACTGACATTATATCTCGTAAGGAGTAGTAACTTAACGTGAAGGGGACCAAACTTTCCAGTATGATGCCTCAGAAGTACAAATCGAAACTTTGCAGTTGATAGCACAGATGACTAAGAGGGGGGACCCAAAAAAAACGGGAATTTCGTCATAACTTCTTTATTTCTCAATATTTTCACACCCAGTTTTTATCACCTTCAAAGTATCCGCCTGTGACTACAACACACTTCTCCAAACGATTCTTCCATTGTTCAAAACATTTTTTAAATTCACTCATCGGGATGTCCTTTAAGACTTCCAGCGATTTTTGTTTCACCTCCTCCACAGTGGCAAAACGCTTTCTCTTCATATTCCTTTTGAGTCGTATCCATAGCACCACAATTCATCACCAATTCAGGGTTCTCTTCGAGCTGACTTTGAAGCTCAAAACATGCCTGAAGTCGACGCTCCCTTTTCTCATCTGTGAGAAGGCGCGAGGCGAATCTGGTTGCAACCTTTTCCATGTGCAAATCTCTGAATTGAACTCCATGACATTCCCGACATCTCACAGAGTTGATCAATGGTTCGGCGACGGTCTTCACGAACGAGGGCATTGATTTTGTCGACATTTTTATTAGTTCTTGACGTTGAGGGGCGTCCTGAACGAAGTTGGTCTTCAATAGACATTTCTCCATTTTTAAAACGTGAAAACCAATCGTAAACTCTGGTTTTACTTAAGGCAGCATCCCCATAAGCAGTCTTAAGAATTACAATAGTTTCCGAGGCCGATTTCCCCAACAGGAAACGAAATTTCACAGCCGCGCGTTGTTCTCGACAATCGTTTTCGCCGAACCGATGCACTCACAGCGACACAACTTTGCACACTGACGCAGGTGGCGTAACACTAACGGACATGTGATCAAGCAATAGGTTCCACCACTCTCCCTCCCCACCACAGCGTAATTCCCAGAACTTATGGGTCTCCGCTCGTATATTCGGAGAAAACAAATTTTTGGCGACCCCTCTCCGCCTTAAACTTAACGTAGAACGATGTTACCCACTGAATGCAAAGGGATTCACAGTTCTCATCTTTCCACCAAATTTCGTATTAATAGGAGGTGGGGAAATGGATGTGACAGGCCGATAAACAGACGGACAGACAGACGATTTAAATAGGGTTTTGTTTCCAACAAGACCTTAAAAAAGTTGATTATTTGTACAATGCATACGTGTCGAAATTAATTTTAGATTCAAATGTACTCCTACCAAAAATCTTGAAAGCTTCGACTAACTTCATAATTTTTTATTCAATCATTATATTCCAGTTCGGAATAATTTGCAAATGAGTTTGCTAGAAAGTGGGAACCTTATTTCATATTGGGCATATTTTCTGAGTTAAATGTTAAACATTTCAACCAGGTAATTTTGTGATTTTTCAAGTAAAAATTATTTTTGCACATTGATATTCTGGACATATGTTATATATTTTTAGGAAAACTGTTTAGCACTGATTTGGAAAGTACCTCGGTGTATGCATTGTATCATCTACATACGGTTTACGGATGATAACATTCATTCTTGGAAGCAGAATTGAAATGTTAAGAGCGATTAATATATTTATGTATATTCAAGTCAATATTTACGTATGCAAGTAACATGTATACATGAACAGAAGTGACAGCTTGTTTATTTGAAATCGATTGCTGGTCAAATATCTGCAGTCGATGAGGAGAAGCGAGAATAATGAAGTTCGATTTAATTTACTTGTACCTTATTAAATAAGATAACGGTTAGCAGTTCCGACATAATATAGTTAAAATGATATATTATGAGTAATAACATGGTTTCGTGTCATCTATACTTTTATTGATAAATGTGTGTAAAGATGACTAGACACCTAAAATGCCGGAGGCTAATCAGTGGGACTTTTCCTCATGGCACCCTCCAATAGTGCCGATTAAGAACGTTCGCTTTCAGCGTAACATATGACCATGACATACATAGGGTTCTCCCAATACTCTCATTCGATTAAGAATAAATTGTCTAGTTAGCGCTGACAAGCAGAAGTATAATAATAATGCTTTTAACGCTGTGGAACATCAAAGGTGGGTCAATAGGAGCCGTAAAAATAATTTGGTTATGTCCCACATAGCAATTATAGAAAGTGACTAATCACTTTTCAAGAAAAATGAAATCATATTGATTACCACCACTCTCAAAAAAGTAAAGCTGGTGAATTTCACCGCCCCTTTCCCAAAATATTTTCAGCTAGCTCTCCTTTTTCCCAGAAACCTGGAATATGAATACACAAAACGCCATTGCTAGGAAAAATAAAGGGTAATATCTGAAAAGTAATGGATACGCTGTTGATGGATACATAGTACAAAGATAATTTTTGAACGTATCAAAAAACACTTCAAAACCTTAGACGATGAATAATAGACTGACTTTCGTGAAGGAATCCCATGGGCCGACCACTACATAATATCACTAAATGCAATGGGAAGCATTTCGGGAAAGATTTTCTTCAGTGAAAATATATCAATAGTACCCTGTGAACGATGGTCACTCTTGATAAGTTATATGCCAGAAAGAAAAAGAAAAAAATAAGGGGATTGAACTAAGGATAAATATGAACCTTACGATGTAAATGTCACATAGAGCCAAAACCCTAAAAAAATTAAATTTTACTTACTTACTTACTTACAAATAGTGTCGAATTTCGTTATAAGTAAACCATATCCTTGCTTTTCATACAAATTATTAACACAATCAGTGCTAATTCGATTCCAGAATTGTGCACGTTGCTTTTCGTTGGGCCCAATATTAACGAATGTTACCGATCATTAGAGTCATATCTGCTTCGCATTTATCATTTCCGTAAAAATGGGAGCGGCGAGTGGTTAATGAATATAGAATAAAGTTTAGCAGCCACCTAAATTTGTCTTATATACGTTAATTCGGAATTGTGTGTAAGAAGAGAACCCCGATAGTTAAAACTTAATCGACACAAACACGAAACCATTTTTCTTCGCCAACGCCAGGCAAGAAAACAGAAAATCATAACACTAACAAATTCGTGAAAGACGAACCGCTACCGACACTGTACTGGGAAATATTGTGTGATATATCGAACAACACATTACAATACGCCTCTGTGATGTGTGATGTAATATTCCATCAGCACAGATATTAAAAAACATTGCTTATCACAAAAGTACTATAGCTATCCATTGGTTGATGTTGCGATATTTGCAACATATACAAGTGATGTGATATTTGATGAAGTTTGGGTTGCGTACGGTGGTGGTTCTGTGATATTGCACTGTAATATGATATTACTTTCGTGATGTTACAAATCTCAGCTACTCATCTCCAGTCAGACTGCTTTCCACTTCGATATTTGCCAAAATAAAATTAATAAGAGAATATAACCATAACATATTTTGTAAATTTACAAAAGTTTTAAGTTTATCCTAGAATCATATTAGGCCAGTTTGGTGAAAACCATACTGCCATTAACATGGTGTAGTAGGCCGAAATTCATTTCTGAATAGAAAAACGTCTTGTTTCGTTGATTCTAATTTTTTGGTAAGCTTATAATTATTCGACGAGCTAAATAAACTAAAGAAATCAGAAGGAGCTGAACCCAGACTTGTGAGGATGGAAATTGGCCAAGAACAATAGAACCGACTGCTAAGATATTGTCGTACTAGGGCAGTATTTCACGGAAATTACTTGCCGTGCATACTCTCTAGGGAATTCCAAGCTACGCCAAACCCAAGCGGAAAGCTAGGATTGGATAACACCCACTAAAGGAACCTCCGGCATAGCGGGCATTCGCATGAAAACGAAAACATCGTCCTGCTACCATCAAATTTTACAGTATTATACTTTATGGTATTGCTTATAAGCGTGTCATTTTCTTCTTCTACGTTAAACTTTAGAGGGGTTTTCCTTCAAATTTAGTAACATTAACTTTATTTGGCCAGAGTACCGAGATAGAATGTATTTTGAGGCCTCTTTACGAGTCTCACATTTTAAGTCTCGGCTCCTACGTTTTTCAACCGAAATTAAAATCAGTTTCGAATAACACTTAAGTAAAAAATTGAGCCCCCGGTCAGGACTTTGAGAAGGTCAGGTTAGTTTCGCAAGTTGGTTGTCATTTGGCCAATTCTGAACAAACTTGTGCTTAGGAACCCTATTCTGTGAGAAGACCCAGTATTTTCCCATCTTGTCATCAGCATGTAATAACATGTGCTTTCCCAAAACGTCACAATACATTGGTGATTTCATAACTACTCAACTTGAATCAATGGACCAACACCGTCTCAAAAAATGCGCCCTACAATAAATGTTGTTAGTGCCGAAAATTTCACACAAAACTGATAGCAGCCTCAGATCATTATGTTTCCATCCCCATGCTTTTTATAGGTACTTGGTACTAGGGACCGTTGCAGGCTCCACTTGGATGGCGAAAATATCTAATTCCATCAGTACCAAAAAGATTAAGCTTGCTTTCGTTGCTCCACAAAACGCGACCCTAATCGCAAAAGAACCTGAGCAGCTGGTCGATATTTGAACATTGTAAAATTCAGCAGCTCCTTTCGAACAAGTGTACATTTTTGTGCAGATTGTCTAACACAGCGTTAACCAAGGATATGCGCATTGATTTCATTAAGTTAGTTAGGCATCCATCTCCTTTTGAACGATCTACCGTACCCCTTTGCTTCCGTTTTTTATGGACTCTCGATAGCGCAGATTTTGTAACACCAAAAAGCACTCCGACTTCTCATAACCGAAACAATCACAAAAATAATCGAATATCGGAACCCGTCTGCCAAATCAAACAAGCCAATGTGGTAACAATGGTGTGCTTTGTACGTAGCCGATAATGTGTACGCATTTTCTATTTAACAAACATGAAACCGTAAGTCGTCTTCATCCTTCATTGTCCCTGAATGTATATGCATTTACATGTTAAGCTATTAACTTCTGTGTGATATTTATATTTAGTGTTTTAAGTTGTAATAACTTTACACAGAAAAAACAACTTTGAACTCCTATAACTTTGTCAATAATGGTGCGATTTGAGCAGATGTCGGCAACGATTGTATTTTAAAGCCTGGACACTGTGTAAAGGTGGTAGTTTCTGAAAATGCGCTTTCACAGTTCCCATCTTCCTACCAAATTTTGTGTCAATTGGTACAGCCGTTTCTGAGGAAAGTACGAACGATGGAGAAACCCAGAAAGACTTCAGACTGGTCTGTAAAAGCTTTTGATGAACAGACCTTCATAAAGGTGTATTTAGACTAGCCAGATATAGCAGACGCCTCTTCGGAAAGAGGTTTCCATGCTGCACAATGCATCCCCAAGGCATATGACGCGTCCAGACCTAGGAGGCGCTCATTCTTCAGTAGAAAACCAAACTTTCTGTGGAATAGTGAACTGGCCAGCCTTCGATAAGCCTGCTAGAAGAGCGCAGAGGACGGAAGGTGCAAAACCCACAATCTCTCCATTCAACGGAGGAAGAGGGAATGTTTTAAGGAGCTCTGTTCGGAAGCGGACGTAAGCCCATGGGGGAGCGTCTGTAAAATCATGATAGAGTGATTCATAGGCTGTTTATCTCCGCAGATGACATGCACTACCCTCTTGTCAAAAATCATCCACTTGCCGAGGGTTAGAGAGCCTTTCGGATCGGCAGTAGGGGTTCCGTAAAGTCAGACCAATCTTTCATGCCATCCAGTCAGTTTCTGGCGATTGGTAGTATATTTGCGTCGCAACCTGGACGTGAGAAATGCATTCAATTGAGCCAACTCTAACATAATACAAAAATCCCTAGCGAAGATTGGTATTTCCGCCTGATAATAATCGTTGGCGCAACAATCCATATTGGATCTGGGCCTTGAAATATGTTAGAGCACCTCATTCAAGACCGTAACGGTACACTACAGGATTACAGTACACTGTAGGAGGCAATGTGGTCAGCAATGTGCTCGCCCGAGATTATTACCTTGATTTGACTCAGGTACTCATTCACAGCTGAGTCGACTGGTCTCCGACGTCAAATCACGATACAAATTTAACTGACAACAGTGAGATTTGAACCGCGACCTCCCGTACGACAACCTTGTGCTCTCACCACTCAGCTATCCGGACAGCTGCTATTACCCACAGCTATTTACAAGAACGGAAACTCTCGTATGACAACCATGGCAGACAAAGGAGTACGTGTCCTACAGGACTCCGTAGTGGGCCCACTGCTGTGGATCGTCATGTACAGCAATATTCTTAATCTTGCGGTTCCAGAAGAGCCATGGTGACGGGTTACCCCAAGGATATAGTACTGGTTATGGTCACAAAACATTTCGAGTATGTACAGTGTTGGCTAGAGAGTTCTGGTCTGATGCTTTCGAAGACAAAAACGGAAGCGGTCCACATCACCAACCGCCATAAAGAAATGGGAAACACATGATCACTTCCAAGCCTGCCGTCAAATACACCAAATAGGAGAAATGCCAGGGTAGTTGAGGTTTTTTGAGTTCAAGGGATTTTGCCCCTGTACTGAATGAGCCCTGGGTCAGAGTCTTAGACGCCTCAGACGGGTGTTTTAGCCGATAGTTTGTCTAAGACAGGAGTCCGGCGCTTTGTGCGTAAATACATTTTACCTCAAATACTTCTGAGTGGTGATAGAAGCGAAACTCAGCTACAATGAATAGCCAGCACTTCAAATCTTGCTGCGTTCATAATCTCCGATTGATAACCTGGCAAAGTTTACATTATTAAAATGAAAAAAAAAAAATTAATAAATCCAAATTTCAACAATTAATTGGTTAAATACAATTTCACCATCAAAGGATTCACATTCTACCATATGAAATATCCTGAAGAAAAGGCTCATGATGGTACAGCTTTCCTTATGAAATCGCGTCTCCAGCATTATTTGCTTCAAAACTATTGTAACAATTACCTGCAAACGACACCTACTCGAGTAACAGAGATGTCCGAGGAAATACCTATATCATCAATTTATTGCCTTCCAAAATTCAAAATTAGCTCCAAACAATTTGGGGACTTTTTCGACTTTGGGCAATAGCCGCGGGAGATGACAACTCGAAACATGCTCACTTGGTCTCTAGGCCAGCCAAGATAAGGACCTTTGGAATGTTTTGAGTGGCACCAAGGAATAGGATTTCATTTCATCGGGCCGCAAAGTCGCCGTCGAGAAACGATTTCAGCTGAACCACGTTTCCAACTCTCATCCGATTACTCTCCTGTCATCACATACATGTTCGGATAGCGTTCCAGAGGAAGCGAAACGCAAACTCTAACAAGCAAATCTGCAAACTGGTTGAAATATTAGAGATACAAAGGTTCTTACTTAGCTAATGGATTACGTCTAAATACGAAGTTTCACCGACGTTCTGTATATGGTTGCACGACACAAAACCAAAGGATAACCAACCAATACAAGTCTATCCTAGAGACAATCCACAAAAAAAGGAAATCTGAGGCGTTCATGGCAAATACATTGTTCTCCTACGAAAAGCTCTGAACGATACGAACCAGCAGAATGTGCAAAATTACCTCAGAAGTTTAACTTCGACAGCGGGCATACACTATTCTCTTTGAAAAACTTGTAGAAATCTGAAAAGACCAAAACAACATTCACCAAAATTGCGCCTACGCCCGAAGTGGTGCTGAAAAAGGTGCGGTATTCCAACCCAGTGAAAATCAAAGTTCAAATTCCGCGATGCTCACCTCCGCTTCAGAGTTAACAAGTGGGGAAACCGGAAGCTAGACGCTATAGGTATGAACGGTTTTGTGTATTTCTTTTATAAAGAGATTTGAGTGTGCATTTGTCCCATTAGCATGTAGCACGTAAAATATGCTTATATTATGTGAACATTTCCACTTTCAAGTGATATTAATATTGGTAGTCTTGAATTTGCAGAGAAGCGACAGTTTTGACCTAGTATAACTTTGTTATTAATAGTGTGATTTTCACCAAATTTGACAGGATCATGCTCTATGCTGTAGCCTAAATTGCTGCAATTTTGTGATTCTAGGGTGAACTTAAGGGGGGTTTTCCTGTCAATTAATAATAATTATACTATAGTAATATACTACTATTAACTTTATTTGAACAGGTATCGGTATGTAGGGTATTTCGGAGCCTAGGCACCATATAGTAGCAGCCCCCTGATTTTTTTCAGATTTTTCGGTCTGGCAGTTCCTGAGAATGGGTTCGTTAAAAAAATAACCACTTTCAACCCCCCGCACTCCCCACCTTTTCAACGAAATTCAAAACTAAGACCGGCTTCGAAAAGTACTAACCGAGACCTTTGATACCCCACATGGCTATATTTGATAAAAAAAAATTTACACCCCCTTTTTGCATGTATGGGGACCCCCTTAAATTGGTCGTAAAAGAATGTAACTCACTATATGCGTGAGCGTTCACAGTTCCCACCTTTCTACCAAATTTGGTGTCAATCGCTATAACCGTCTCCGAGAAAAATGTGTGTGACGGACAGACAGACAGACAGGCAGACGGACAGACAGACAGTAAACCGATTTTAATAAGGTTTTGTGTTTACACAAAACCTTAATAATTGTGCCTGCATCATCAGAGAACTAGATTCAAAGAAAACACGTGACCACGTTGACACGAATTGGTTATTTCCCGAACATGTAGAGAACTTCTGTTATAGTTACGGTTGCCAAACCGGGAAAAGATCCGACACAAGTAGCATCATCCCGAACAGGTTCACTGTACCGTTTCGGCAATAAGACAAACTTTCAGCCATCTTTCTCTATATGGCCCAACCATTCGACAGAGTGCTACACTAATTATGCACGATAAGAAAAATCTATCTTTCAGCAAATATGTTATGATAACATGAAGTTCTACATATATAAAAGGTCGATAGTTCCGAGTAATATACAAAAGTTGCACATCCGCACTAGGGCCATTATTGTATCTGATATATATCCCCGATCTGTCAGTTGACCATAATCTGATTATATCTACGTTTAGGGACGACACGGTGATCCTTAGCTCTCGTAAAAATTCTGAGGATGCCTTCAAATCCCTGGAATTTTATTTGGTAAAACTTGAAAAATGGCTAATGATGGAAAATTCGTGCGAACGAGAACGAAAGCTGTCGTGTTACGTTTATTCTGAATCGGACCCGACCATTTCATCAATTTACTTATGATATACTTACTCAACTAATAAATATCGAGAAAGCCTGAAAGACCACTCAAATGTTTTTGATAGGAATTTATTAAATAATCCCCATCGAAATAGTCAAAATTAATCTATTCTTCACCTTAGAATACTGCTAAAGCCAGTCTTTTAACAATCATAAATTCCAAACGTTACCAAAGAAAGGGAGGGGAGGGAAGTTTCTTTTAGTCAATACACTTCGAATAGATATTGTTTGTTCTGCAAAAAGTGGAAGATACAATAATAAATGGAATTGGAAAAAAATAAAATCCTGGCAGATTAGATGACGAACATATACAACAAATCAAGAAGTGGTTGGAGAGACGATACGGAGAGATTAATTATAATCATTTTCTCACGAAGCATGGAGGATAACGCTAGTCCCTGCGCAGGTCACTGGATACCTCACTCGATTGCCCAAACTAGGAGAGAGTCCCAGAGGACCCAGAGCACGTACTTTTCTACTGTCCCAGATTTGTGGGAGAAAGTAAGAACCTAAGACAAACTCTAGGAGAGATGCTGGTATCTGAAAATATGGTGCCAAGAATGATACCATGCTGCAGTCCCCTTTATGCAATGCGATCAACTTCATGGTCAGGCAGACAGACATTGAACCGATTTTAATAAGGTTTTGTCTTAGACAGAACCTTGAAAACAGCTGACAAAAAAACGCAAGTAAACCTCTAAAGAGCTTTTGGAGCGCTTCAAACTCAAAGCGACGATTTGCTTCGCTCCGTTGTTGCTGGAGGGAACCTTAAACTAAAAGATAGTTACAAAATTGACGTCACATCTTTTCACCCTCCGCCAAAAAATTCTACAAGTACCTAGGAATTCTGCAAGGAACCCATGCTCGAATTGGTGATCTGAAGGATGCTCTGCTGTCCGAATTCCTGCGACGTGTAAACCTGGTGCTGAAATCGCATCTCTCGGGGTAGAGTAAAATAAGCGCGTTGAACGTATTTGCTATCCCTTCATCCCTTATGGCTAATGCATTCGGAATATTGTCGTAGACGAAGACCGATCTGGAAAACGTCCAGCGGCGGATACGGACAACTATGTCCCAATTCCGAATGCATCATCCATCGGAGGTAGGGTCGTGGTTGACGTGGCGGCACAACATCATCGCCAAGTCGACTCGCTGCGCGCTTATTTTTACCGCAAAGAACAGGCGAGTCCCTTGCATGCGGCTGTCTGTAAGGCAGACTGTGGGCTGACTCCACTTAATTTGAAGGATCGATCTTTCAATCCTCTGAGTGGGGTGAAGTCAGACCAAGAGCGGATCGATGAATGGAAGTCGAAGGTAATACCCGGTAAACACGTGAATTTTCTTTGCAGCCATTTGTCAATTTGCATTTGTCGAACAGATAGCTGTGTGCTGGGGAGCTCTTTGCTGAGATGGAGGGGTTCATGTGTGCCATTCAGGATGCGTGGTCGCCACCCGTGCTTATAAAAAGCTCATCTTGAAAGGAGGGGGAGAACGACCAGTGCAGAATGTGTGGTTCGGCGTTAGAAACGTCATCTCATTTCTGGCTGTACTGTTATGGCACCAGCCATAATGCTATATGTAAGGTTATCCATGAAAACCTTGCATACAACCATGGGCTGATCACGGGAGCATGTCCGGTTTACCGATATGAGCCGCAAGCAGTATTTGATAGTTCTGCTTACAGCATGTATTGGGACCGGCCAGTTCTGACTGATCGCCATACTCCACACAATAAGCCTGATGTACTGTTAGTTGACAAGACGGGTCGCTCCGCGTATATTATTGATGTTGCTATCCCCCATAATAGCAACATTGAGCGGAAAGAAGAAGGTGAACTATGAGCCATTGGCTCGAGAAATCAAATAAATTTGGCGTCTCGAGTGGTTGTAATTCCCATAATATTGTCAGCTACAGGTATTGTACCTAAATCCCTCACGGCTTCCCTTGATGTCCTGGGAAGTTCGCACAGTCTGGTTCAAACCATGCAGAAGTGCACCATTCTGCATACGTGCTCGATGTTGCGGGGAGTACTTGACGGATTCTCCCACTGACCTACCACCGGACACCATCACCAACGTCCCTTTAGTTTTTAATTAGGTAGGATCGTCCGAGCCTAAATGTTTGGCACTTAGTGCTAGTATTAGGTAAAATTCGGCATCTGCCGAAATTGTGATAACGATTATCAGTTGGCGCAACAATCCATATTGGGCCTTGAAGTATGTTAGAGCACTTCATTCAAGACCGTAACGGTATACTACAGAATACTGTAGGAAGCAATGTGGTCAGCATTGCGCTCGCCCGAGATTATTACCCTGATTTGACTCAGGACTGGTATCCGCCGTCAAGTCACGATACAAATCCCACTGCCACCAGCGATATTTGAACCGCGGCCTTCCTATGATAACCCAGTGCTCTAACCACTGAGCTATCCGGACACATCGGTATTTAGGGAGCATAAATATATGATGACTAAATGTTTGGCTTGCGGGGAGAGGTGGGATGAAGGGCAGGCAACCAAAACCACGAACCAACATCTGTATTCATTAGAATAAATGTTTTGAGTTGTCTCCACCTCTGGCAGTCCCCTAACCAGGCGCCTTTTCATAAGCTCTTATTTTAAATCATTAAAATATGGAGGTAAGGAGATCGTTTTCTAAACTAGGGACAAATCCGGAATATTTATGCTAATTTCAATATTTAGTGAGCCTCTCTCAGTGCTTATTAAATTCGTAATTTCTAGAGATAGTTCGACATGTACCCCGGCTACGTTCTCAAACATTTTGATTATGGTGGGGAGGCAACTGCTAACAAAGGGGGTCAACTGAACATCTGAAACAAGGATCAGTGTATGGTTTGGATGTGAGTAATTCTCAATGGCAACGGGATAATAGGTTTTTGGTGTGATATCCAAGGTTTAGATGTCCGCATGGCTCAAGTGGTTAGAGAGCTGGGTTGTCGTAGCGGAAGGTCGCGGTTAAAGTCTCACTGGTGGCAGAGAGATTTGTTATCGTGACTGGATTACAGATACCAGTCCACTCAGCTGTGAATGAGTACCAGAATCAATTCACGGTAGTAATCTCGTGCGAGCGCAATGCTGACCACATTGTAGTGTACCGTTACGGTCTTGAATGAAATGCTCTAACACACTTCGCGACACTGATTCAATATGGATTGTTGCACCAACGGTTATTATTATCTAAGGTTTAAATTCAGATTCACTCTGTTGTTCTTGCTTTTAGTAGGAGAGCACGGAGAGGATGTGTGTTCTATGTGGTGGGTATTTACGCGATTTATTTAACAGGAAGTTCATCAAAATATACTTGCTGAGGACTAAACGTTCCTCCAGTTGATGTAGGTCGTCAGAAGTTCAATAGGCCCCCCCACATTTGGAGCTTACATTTTAGTATAAATAGGAAGAGGGAAAAAAGAGAAGTGCAGAGGGAAAGTTAAGCAACAAATGCTTAGGGGTGGTATGTGGTTCGTTATTACTGTCGTTTATTTATTGGTCATAGTTAAACAGTACTTGATATTCGTATGGAAATCAACGTACCAGAATTTTGAAGATTTATGAGATAATTGTGGCATGATCTTTCGGGAAAACATAAATAGGGGTAGACGAGATTATAAGCGATTCAGACTTGAGTTATGTAGGCCCTTTTATTGAATCCTTTCTGTATTCTTCCGTAAGTAAATGTATACGATTTTGGAGGGTTGCGAATGATTTGGAAAGCTGTGCAATGCTTTATGGTGGGGGCTGAGATAATTTATCTTGTAATTGACAAGGAAAAGCATGAATAGTGAAAAATGATGAAAGCTAGTACGATGAAAATTGACAAATTGTGTTTGGTAATAGAGAAACCAACAATAGTCCGGGGTTGTACATGGATAGATTAGAGTGCATTCTTTATTTGTAGGTTTTCACGTCCACCGTTATCATTCCTGCAACTTGGTAAGTGCCGCTGTGTGCAAATGATGTTGTGGGGGAGTGATTTAGAAAAATGTTACCTGTTTGTATCCATAATTACCATTTGCCCAGCTGTATTCAATATGGTTGGGTGAGAAAAGGTTCACAATTAGTAACTCATGGTTTTATGGTGCTTGTGGTTTGTATTTGCCTTACTTTATATGTTAATCTAAGAACGATGTTTATAGCGTGGTGATGTGGGCCTAACGTAAGGCTTTCTGTTTTTACACCAGCAGAATTATCATTGTATGTTTGCAGGTTGTTGGTTTTTATTTTCTCATAGTGACTCACATTTAGACATGATTTATCTTAAGTTTATGATTAGCTAAAAAAACTGCATTAACTTCTTTGAAATGGGTGGCTATTATATTTGTTTGTCTAGCCCCCGTATTAATGGTGCGAGAAGGATTCAAACTAACTTAACCTAACATGATTTCCTAAAAACTATTTTCCATAATTAGTACATTACAATACATTAGTACATTTCCTGCGCTCATCCCCTATGTACTTCCACCAGGCAAGAAGCTTTAAAGCGGGAGAGGATCTGGGATTTAATGGTGGAATTCACTATTTGGCAGGGCCGAAGAAATCTGGCCAATGGAGTTGTTTTTCCTGGCGATGTAGTCTTCTAATGTTAGGATTTGGGTGGTTTTCCATTCTTCCGATGAACCTTTGCATGAGATTGATAACGAATCCTCTAAGTGATGTGACTTTTGCTCTCCGATATACATCGGCTTTCGTCCCGCACTTTTTAGTCTGGTTTAGTCAATTGTAAGACAATCCAGTGCAGTGTCTAATATTCGGCGTTCGAAGCCCATACACTTTCCATGGCTTCCGATGAGCATGTTGCATGGGTTATATAAAGAATCAATTTGGTTGTGGTACTTATGTAGGCCTACCTTGTTACGAAGAAGAAAGTAGATCCTACTCAATGCACCGCATACTTTACTAATAGCGAGCTTAGGGTGAGGGTTGAAATTTAGAAATTCATTGAGTTGGATTCTTAGGTACGATTCTGAACTGCTCATCGATTCCCGACTTTGACCTTTGGATGGATCTGAAACTAGGCTATCAAGATTTTCTCCGCAGACTTGGTCTTTGCCTTGTTCATTTTTATTTCCCATTTCTGGTAGTATTTGTAGAGAACTTTAACTGCCCAGTTGGACCAGAAATATGAAGAATAAACCAGATTCCAGGGGCACAACGTCAGCCGCGAAAATGAATGAATCCTTTCCGCACTCCAGATGTTACCGATAAGAGATCGAAAATTTCATTTCCGACGCTGACATAGAAGTTTCGATCTTCGAAAAAACTGATAGCAAATTATTTTCAATGTCAAGAGCGGAGGCTACCCTAGGTTGGTTTTTGATTTTTAGCCGGGTATTGACAGTATTGTGAAGCTAGCTTAGAACGTGTTGGGTAGAGTCTTTGAATCGGAATCCAAACTAATGGTTAGGAATAATGCTAATGAGATCACAATGCTGAACCTATTCGATTGTCTATGCTCTCTCAAATAGTTTACCGAAGTTAGCTAGTAAGGAAATTGGCCTATAACTCTCTGGTTCGCTAGAGACACCCTTTTTCCTAATGCTAATAATTTTTCCAAACGGATGGAAAATAACCGTTATTTATGTAGTTGTTTTAGACTGCACGTAGGAACTTGAGCTGATATAAATTCCCCATGGATTATTGCTTTCTTAGCATCATCGCAGATATGTTCCCTGCCAAAAAGAAGTTGTGGGATTTGTGCTTCCCGGGTTACCCTATTTTCCTATAATATTTGAACATATTAGCTCGAAAATAAGGTATTTAGACTTTTACTTGAGATTATTCAAGGCTTCCTTCCATCTATACAGAGGGATGCGGCCAATATCCGCCTATTATCCACTATCGCCCCCGCAGCGGAAAAAGTGAGCAGGCTATCAATGGCGACTTTCTCAAAATGATAGTCTTCCCTGACTAAAAGATCAGCGCCAGTCCTATTGCCATTCCGGATAATATTATATCTGGCAAATTGAACATTGTGGACATTGAGGATATAAGATCAGGAACGCAGAGTTGAGAGTTACGATGTTTTACTCCCCAGGTTGAGAATTACTTTAATAGCAGCGAATTGACGCGCCCATTTTTGGGGGCAGAAGCAAGCGCTTCAGCCTTGGTGGGTGGACAGCACTGAATTTGTTCAATTGACTTTACTTGTCTCGGTGGCTACGAATCATTAAGTACTGTGTCCTTAATAAAGAAGAGGTGCATGATGTGGCATTCAGCCGTAGCTCTTTAGTAAAAGTGAAAATCTTTCCATGGTCCATACCCTCATGTTTTTAGGGTTATTTTAAATCCTTTTTGCTTCAAAACCCACAATAGTTACGGTACATTCAAATTATACCCGATGCTTTTCGGAAAAGCGGCCTGATTCGAAATAGACTGGGAAGGGGATGGTGCAGCACTTACACTACTACTTCTTAGTTCTCTTTCTGCGAACTGCTACAAAGTAGAATGGGTCCTCATTCGTTGGTTCATACCCGTCTAGGACTACTTTTAGGGAAATTTTTTCTGCTGCTCCTTTTTCCGCGTCGATGTTAGATAATGCCGCTTGCTGCTGCTGCTACTGTTCTGGTCGCTCACGCTTTTCATGTTGGTAGCACTGCTGCTACAATTAAGCCTTATCTTCTCTGATGATTCGTAACTCCTCTTGAAGTTCAAGGATGAGTGTCTGCTGGTACTCAACTGGTGGGCCATGAAGATTTGTGGCTTCTTCGGCTCTTGAATATGACATAGGAGCCCTGAGTTCCCCTCCAACTTTTTTGCGGGGCCCTAACTCACCTCCTCCGACGACAACTTTGTCCTTTGTCTCTTAGCGGGCAATGTAATTTATGTCGATCAACATAAATCCGCTCGTTTCGACTCCTCAGAGCGAACTGTGTATGTTTGCATAGATGAATGAGTGCAATGTTCACAATATTTTAGCGGAGCATTGCTTTCCAAAAAATGTATTATTATTGTCTAAAATCTATTTATCCACTAATTCATATTATGGGCTTAACGATAATTGCACCTATGTAAGTAAATAGTGCAGCGTCAGCAATATTTTCCGAAGTATCCGATAGAATTATACCCCGCCATCCACATTCGGTTTGACCGGTCAGTTACGCCAGAGGAACCCGCAATGAACCTGGCCATCAGATGAACTGAAAGCACCATCCACGTACCGGCAACCCGCTACATCATTAGTTCAACTCTGGACAGGAAAGCCTTGAGGCGAGAAATTGAGATAATTTGATGTGTGAGCATTTATCAAAAATTTTCCCCATTGATAAAGATGACCATAAAATTCTCGTTTACAGCCTAAACAAATGTGTCTGGCGGGTTGGCCAAAACATTTTTCATCCTATGGCGGTCAACGATCGATTGAACAATCAAAATTGAAGACCAACTGAATCCCATTCATGTTGCGGCCACCGATCAGTTGTGAAATCTTCAGGCGTAACTGATACGCCACACTGGACGTGGATGTTGGAATATATATTAACTGACGACGGATTTAAGCCAAGACGCACTGTGGAATGAAAACGAAAGTAAATATCAATACGATATTTTTCAGCATTATTATATATTATGTAAACTGTAACACTAGAATAACTCCCTTAAATCAAAACCTCGGTTTCCCTAGCCAGGGAGAATTCGACTTAAAAAGCTTTACTCTATCTGGTTTTCTTTAACAATATTGCTGCTATTGTTATCTGCATCATTTTTAATGTGTTGTGTGAACACAAAACCTTATTAAAATCGGTTTACTGTCTGTCTGTCTGTCTGTCCGTCGCACGTATTTTTCTCGGAGACGGTTGTAGCGATTGGCACCAAATTTAGTAGGAAGGTGGGAACTGTGAACGCTCACGCATATAGTGAGTTACACCCTTTTACGTCGAATTTAAAGAGGGGTCCCCATACATGCAAAGAGGGGGGTGTAAATTTTTTTTCATCAAATATAGTCATGTGAGGTATCAAATTAAAGGCCTCAGTTATTATTTTTCGAAGCCGGTCTTAATTTTGATATCTGTTGAAAAGGAGAGGAGTGCGGGGGGTTGAAAGTGACGATTTTTTTAACAAACCCATTTTCAGGAACTACCCAACCGAAAAATTTGAAAAAAAATCAGGGGACTACCACTATATGGTACCTAGGCTCCGAAATACCCTCCATACCGATACATGTTCAAATAAAGTTAATAATAGTACATTAATATAATTTTTAGTAATTGGCAGGAAAACCCCCCTTAAGTTCACCCCAGAATCACAAAATTTCCTCCTCATTGCCCCACTGATACACACGCAAGCCAGCCTTTGGAGCTTATGTAATTCCCTGACTCGTGTGCTGAGTTCGGTTCTTTCTGCCCAGATTACCGCTCCATAGGTAATCATTGGCCTTACTATTGCAGTATATATACAAAGTAGTATCTTCGGGCTGCAACCCCATATTTTTCCTGCTATGGATTTGCAGGTCATCAGAGCCCTCGTGGCTTTCCGACAAGTGTTTCCGACATGTGTCTTACAGAGTAATTTTTGGTCTAGCGTAATTCCCAAATATTTGACCTCTGTTTCTCGTTTCACCTCCATATCATGTTATGTTATGTTATGGCTCTCAGGTGATGAAGCCTATGCCTCCTAGTGAATGGTACTATGATGGTTTTAGCTGGGTTGATCCGCAGTCCCACCTTCCTGCACCAGGCACTAGTAACTCTTAGTCCAGTTTGGATTCTATCACATAGGGTATCTTCATATTTGCCCCTACAGATTAAAACAATGTCGTCCGCGTAACTCCGGACTTGTATTCCAGTATTTGTTAACACGTCCAGGAGTTCATCTACTACCATACTCCACATCAGTGGCGATAGTACCCCACCCTGCATATGCATATATTATGTGAAAATATCCACTTTTAAGTGATATTGACATTTATAGTCTTGAATTTGCGGAAGAGCGACAGTTTTGACCTAGTATAACTTTGTTAGTAATAGTGAGATTTTCCGTTAATCTGGCAGCCCAACGGCATCCCTGGAGGTCCATCTGGGATTAACCCCTCTCCATCTGAACATACAGATGCAGGCAAGGAAATCAATATTCAGGATGGCCGGTAGTATGAGGGAGGCGGGGAGCTGCCTAAATCGAAGGAATATTGATATTCTTTCTAGGCGGTATCCCGAATTACTGATACCAAGGGATAACATGACAACGAGGTTTCACTTCGATAAGAAGTTTGGAACACGTTGGAGTAACAAGGCAAACTGCTTAAACCAGCAACTGATTACTTGGTACACTGACGGATCCCTCATAGCAGAGAGAGCGGGTGTCGGTGTCATTGGTCCAAGGAAAATGTACTTTGAGCCAATGGGCAGGTACACTAGCATATTCCAGGCGGAAATATAAGCCATAGACAAATGTGCAAAACATGGCTATTCTCACCGATAGCCAAAAAGCAATCAAGGCACTTAAGTCCAACCAAGTGAACTCTAAACTGGTATGGGAATGCCTTGAAAGACTGAATACACTCGGCTCGTCCAACAAGGTCTGGATACTTTGGGTTCCAGGCCATGCTGGGTTGGAAGGCAACGAGGCAGCAGACGAACTAACCAAGAAGGAGGCAGGAACCCTTCTGTGGAATCGGAAACGGTTTCATGGCTATGAATCTAAGAAATGAAGAGGAACGGTTGAGGGAACTGTACTGGGCGGGCCTACCAGGGATGGAGCAGTCCAGGGTGCTTATTGGGGGATACGAACCCATGCGCACAAAGGATTGCTTAAACCTCACCAAAAAGAACCTCCAAATCATAGTGGGAATTCTCACTGGTCATTGTCGGCTGAACTATCATCTAGGGAAGCTAGGGATATCTATGGACACTGCCTGCAGGTTTTGTGAGGAGGACGAAACCTCTATACACGTCCTGGGACAGCGTTCGGGACTTGTGCAAAGTAGTTCGAGGCATCTGGGAGAACCTTAATACCAGATGCAAAGCTGAAACATCTGGAAGTAGCGAACATACTAAAGTTCCTAACGGTTACAAGCCTGCTTGAGATACTATGATCGATAGGTACACTATAACCAGTAAAAGGGGCACAATAGTTCTTCAAGAACGCGGTGCGACTTTCCCTTAACAGAATAATAATGCATATTTTACGTGCTACATGCTAATGGGACAAATCACACTCAAATCTCTTTATATAAGAAATGCACAAAACCTTTCATACCTAAAGCGCCTATTAATAAGCTTTTACAGTGGATCTATAATAAGTAGGTTCTAAGCCCCTTGGTATGCTGCGGGGAGGCCTGTTTTTCAACATTACTGCCTTCGGCTTATTAGGTTTTCTTTCCTGAATGGTGAAAAAAGCATGAGCGGAATCATGTTGATCATTAACAAAACTTTCGTTTAGAGCGTCTAAGTAAAGTTTTGTTGACATAAAATGGAAAATCTAAAACAGTTTCCTTTTTACTTTTCTAAAAAATGTTTATTAATTTGCAAATATGCAATCCACACCTAAGCACCGAGGAAGGCGACAAATAGTCGCCAAAATATGCATATTTGCAAATTAATAAAAAAACGTTTAGTAAAGTAAAAAGGATGATGTTGATCATTTTTTAAGGTTTTGTGTAAAATAATACCTTATTAAAATCGGTTTACTGTCTGTCTATACGTCTGTCTCTCTGTCCGTCTGTCTGTCTGCCTGTCTGTCTGGCCATCACACGTATTTTTCTCGGCGAGTGTTATAGGGATTGAAACCAAATTTGGTAGAAAGGTGGGAACTGTGAACGCTCACGGATACAGTGAGTTACATTCTGTTACGTCGAATTGAAAGGAGTTCTCCATACATGCCAAAAGGAAGTGTAAATTTTTTTTCATAAAATATAGTCATGTGGCTACTAAAATAAAGGTAAGGATACTTTTCGAAGCTAGTCTTAGTTTTAACATTTCTTGGGAAGATGGGGAGTGTGGGGGTTGAAAGTGATCATTTATTTAACGGGGTCATTCCCAGAAACTGCTCAACCGCAAAATCTGAAAAAAATCAAGAGGTCACCACTATATGGTGGCTACGCTCCGAAATACCTTCCATACCGATATCTCTTCAAATAAAGTTAATAATAGTATATTACTATAATTTGCAGTAATTTTCTGGAGAACCCCCCTTAAGTTCATCCTATCCGGCACTATGGGCTATAATATAAAGCTTGATCCTACCAAGTTTGGTGTGAATCGCACTATTACTAACAAAGTTATAATAGGTAAAAATTGTCACTTCTTTGTAAATTCAAGATTTTGAATTTCAATATCACCTAAATGTGGATAATCTCACATAATATATACGTGTTACGTACTAGTAGGACAAATTCATACTCAAATGTCTTTATAAAAAAATATACAAAACCTTTCATACCTGAAGCATTCAGCTTCCGGTTTCTCGACTTGTTTGTATATAAATGAAAATGCAGACGTTTGTGGTCGTATAGGCTCTACTGGAAGCCATGTGTTGCTTTATTCAGGGCTCCTGCTCAGGGTTCCAAGGTGAAAGGTACATACTGATGCTAAACCCTCACTCTAAATATTGATGTAAGGTTCTGCACGTTGTGCCAAACTCCGGCGACACCAAGCTTTTCTCGAACTAAGTCATCGCAGAAGGGACTAATAATAGCTGGTACAACGTAGTATCTGCGAATCTCCCCGCGTTATGAATCAGCCTAAAAATTTGGAGGATCAAGCCAGAAATTTCGAAACATGAATGGAAATCTTTCAACAAAGAAGAAGCCGGAATAGCCGTCATATGAATTATGGCGAATTAACAGCGCCAGGTGTTAATTAAAGTTGTTCTAATTGATTTATTCAAAAGTGTGTCATACCCGATGACTAGTTGGTGAATTTGGTTTGAGCTTTAAAAAATAGTTAAATGATGTTGGACGTTAATTTTAGTGTCAGTTTTACGGAGTATTTTGTATTCTTTCTCCCATCAATATTTTCAAACGGATATCACGAGATTCCGATTCATGTCCGCGATTTATTTAAGCATTTCTAAATACGTTTGAAGGTCACGCAAGAGGCGAGCGAAACATGACTGCAACTTATCCAATTTTTCAATCAGAGAATGCTCACAAACTAAATTCCATGCAATTCAAGATCAAATTATTTCATATCGCAAAGGAAAACAAATCGTCAATAAAATTGGGGCAACGACTCGAATCTCAAAACATTCTAATTTCATCGCATCCGCCACGCAGGGTCCCAGTTGCTGAAAATACAATTGGCAATCATGATCTCAGTGCACGTAAATATGTAGCAGGGAACTGTAAGTGCTTTGGTCATACAAATCAATTCTGCTAAAATGAGATTAAATGTTTAATCATACCCACATAATGTATATAAATTTATACATAATCTCTTACCACGCTTCGCCTCGAAATCATACCCCCTGTTCCGGTGTCAATATCATCATTCCATCATGTTTACGTATATATGTACGTACTTAACTCGTTATCTAAGCAAACAGATTGTCTTGGCGTTACATTTACTTGATGGTGGCACACTCCCAGTGACAATCCGATTTTATCTTAAAATTTATGTAATCATTTGGCTGAGCTAAAACTTTTTCTTTCGGAACAATAACTCATACCTGGGCTAGAAAAAAGCAGTTAAGAACATTTACATCCTCACCTCCGTGGCTTTTGTTGAATGGAATTTTTCGGCAATTATGTGCGTCTATTTAAATTTGAAATAATAATCTGAACAAGTTCTCGTACGTCTGCTGAATTTTCAAAAATTAGATGTATGTTAGCTGAGAGTCCAAAGATGCAAATAGTAGTGAAGAGGAGGAAAAACCGAGCGTGGTAGATCACCGACGTACCCATAAAGTGCTATTACAAAAGATTATATCTGATCTTAGTATCTTTAACACCATGAGGCTATGTGTAGATAAATTTGTTCTGACAGCGTCTAGAAATCCATGCAAATTGGATGAAGTTATTTTAGACGAAAAAACTACTCTAGACCACTTTTTCCAATGAAGCATTGTATGTATATACAGGAGCCTCTCTCAACAATCGAATGGTGGAAAGTCCATCATGTGCCTTCTCCGCATACAATATAATCTCGAACCTGCCTATAACAAGCACCTGTACTTTTTGACTATCAAAGGTTGCAGCGGTTAGTTCATAAAAACTTGCAACAAATCGTCGTAAACATTTTTTAGTTGAAAAACTTGCTTAGTGCACCTACGTTACGTTAAACCGTGACGTTAAACCCTGAATTGGATTGTCATGCAATACAAAGGTCAAGTAAGGACGAATGAATTTTTTAATCAAAGTATGTATGGATCAAAATCCAGAATGGATCTCTATTCCGTTGATTTACAGTCGCATTTTTGAACTTTGGAATGTGAAACTCTGGTTCGTTTACAAAAACAAAGTCTAGAATTTGTTAGCTTGAGAAAAATATATAGTTAAAGTAATTAAAAGGGTTTCCCATCTTTTGGCCTCAAAAAACAAGCTTATTTTGTGATTTTTTTAGTGATATGCAACGACTCCTTTTGGGTTACGATTATACTCGTACATTCTTACACATTCATTTTTATTAATATTTCCATGTCAGTAATTAATTATAAAGTTATAGAAAAAATGCTTTGAAGCATTGTAAAAATCTCCAGTTTGGATGATGTGGAAGCGGAAAATCAAAAAGATTTATGATTAGTAAGTAAATGGCTAACGCGCCTACTTTAATCAAATTTTGCATGCTAAAACGAAAAAATCAGGATAATCCGCTGTTTTCCTTCTACTCACTTTATTGCACAGAATTTGTAAATTTTATAATTTAACTTAGGGACAATAGCCAATAGTGGTCAAAGGGTAGTATAGGTCCTAGGGTGAAACGTGGTTTGGTACCCACGATGGAGCATAAAACTTGGGAAACGCCTGCTGAAACAACACCAACAGTTCCACTACCAAATTCTATCTCCACCCCCACGTGGTGACCGCCGGGAGCTGTTTCTTAACGAAAAGCTGCACGCGGAGAAGGATGAAGGCGAGTTTCCCGGGCCTAAAAACGGGACAAATTGTACCAACTGGTATTCCAAGTTAGGGGTTGGGTAGGGCCACAACACGAGCTTCGGACTGGACGGATGACACAAAGAAGAACACGGCAGCGACAAAGGAATAACGAGTTGCGCATTTTCTCATGGAACTTGCGCTCTCTGTATAGAGATGAAGCTGCTGAGCAGCTGGCCGATACCCTGCCTCAATATAGGGCTGATGTAACAGCGTTACAGGTGATGCTTTGGACAGGGACCGGTCTCCTGGAGAAGAGTCGCTACAACATATATTATAGTGGCCATCCAGTAAACCATGTGCTCGGATTAGGTTTCTTATTCAGCCAAAAAATGAAACCTGCAATTATCGGCTTTCAAAAGATAAGCGAACGACTGCGCTTGCGAGGCAAACATATAAGCGTCATTAACGTTCATGCCTCTACAGAGGAGACTGGAGAGTCAGAAAAGGGTACCTTCGACGAGGCAGTAGAACGAACCCTCGAAGCCTGTCCCAGATATGATAGCAAAATCATACTTGGGGATTTTAACAGCCAAGTAGGGAAGGAGCCCGTATTCAGGCGATACGTTGGCTCCCAAAGCGTACACCAAAATACAAATGATAACGGACTGCGGATCATTTAATTAGGAGAGTCACACGAAATGGTTTTTGGAAGTACCTGCTTGCGCGGAAAGCGGTCCACAAACATACATGGGCCTCCCCAGACGGGACCACTTTCAACCAAATTCACCACGTGTTCATCGAACGCCGCCGCCTCTCAGCCTTGATGAATATCAATAGGGGACAATATAAACTCGGATCACTATCTCGTTGGCATGGTTCTCCGAGCTTTAATAACATCACCCCCCAGAATCGCCTCTGACAACCAGGTGAGAGCTAACACTGAAGCCATCCACAACACAGCCCTCCGCAATACCTATAAGAGGATAAGGGAGCAACCGCACCAGGCGCGGAAGTTTTACCAACAAGTCAGCAGGATGAAGCCTTATACACCTCGATGCTCACCCTGCCGAGACAAAGAGGGAAATCTGATTTGCGATAGAATGGGCATATTGGAGCGATGGGTTCAGTACTTTGATGAACTACTGAACAAGCAGAAGATCGGCGAGTTGAAGGTCCCGCCAACTGAAGACGACGGACAAATACTGCCATCACCAACTATAGAAGTAACAGTCCATGCAATTCATCGGCTTAAAAATCATAAGTCGCCAGGGGCCGTTGGAATTACAGCCGAATTGGTTAAATATGGAGGCGACCAATTACACCAAGTGGTTCACCAACTTGTGCTCAAGGTGTGGGACAGCAAATCAATGCCTGACGATTGGCAAGGAGGCATTATCTGTCTCATACATAAAAAGGGAGATATCACACAGTTCAGCAATTATAGAGGTATCACGTAGCTGAGTGCCTTCTATAAGATACTCTCCGCTATCTTGCTAGGCCGGATAGCCCCATATGCCCAGAAAATCATTGGAGCATACCATAGAGGCTTCACTCCAGGCAAATCAGTAACAGATCAGATTTTCTCTCTGCAGCAAGCGATGGAAAAACTGTTGGAATATGGACATCAGTTGCACCACTTTAAAGCCGCCTATGATAGAATAGCCAGGGTAGAACTGTATAGGGCCATGAGAAAATTCGGTATCCCGACAAAATTCATAAGACTGATTAGGCTGACCCTGACCAATGTGTGCCAGATAAAAGCAGCAGGATCACTCTCAACACCATTCGACATCAACAACGGTCTACGACAAGGGGATGCCCTATCATGCGTCCTCTTTAATCTGGCCCTCGAGAAAGTGATCCGTGATTCTGAGGTCAATGCAAGAGGTACGGTCCTCTTTACGTACGAATGAGCGTCTATGAGCGATACCATGACCGTCAATTTGCGGATAAAATCCGGCTCAATAGGTTACAGTGGACGGGTCACTTAATCCATATGGATAAGGATGATCCAGCCTAGAAAGTCTATAAGGACAATATCTATTGTAGGAAGAGAAGATGAGGCAGACCCTCCCTGAAATGGAGCGATGGCGTATGTCACGACGCCAGACAGCTTTTAGGGATATCGAATTGGTGGACCTCGGCGCAAAACCGGGATGTCTGGAGTTCCTTATTAAGGCAGGCCTAGACCGGATACCGGTTGTTGCGTTGTTGATGATGATGATGATGAAAATAGCCACACATGTATAGAGTAGGTAGTGAAGCGAATCGCCCGATTAGTTCCGAAAAAAATTACAGCGGAACCTTCAAAAATATTGTTATCAGAAAAACCTGTTTAATTTTTTTTTTAAGAAAACCTTGGATAATTCCAACTTACACCAACTTACAACTTACGACAATGCTTACACCATGGAGCAAATCTTCTCATTTCCGAAAATTTCATGTTTGTGCATTGAGCCTTGCTACTTTTGAATAGTCAAAGCCAAATAGCTCACAGATGTATAATCAAAATAATCCTTGGCACGACAATCCAATTGGATCAGGGCATTGAAGTGTGTTAGGGCACTTCATTCAAGACCGTATCGATACATTACAGTACACTGTAGGAGGCAATGCGATCAGCATAGCGCTCGCCGGTAATTATTATCCTGATTTGATTCAGTTACTTATTCACAGCTGAGTCGACTGGTATCCGACATTCAGTCACGATACAAATCCTACTGCCGCTAGCGGGATTTGAACCGCGAGCTCCCGCTACGACAGTCTAGTGCTTAACCACCCAGACAGAACACCAATACAGACGGTTGTTAGAGTTATATCAGTACTATTCGGATTTTCATGAAATTTTAGCATAGTACATTCAAATGTTAACACTTTTGATAAATTGAAAATAAAAAAAAAATATTTTTAAAAAGTGGTAGAATGTGAATCGGTAATATACATGTTTATTGCCACTTTTCCATTAGTTATTATTTCCTCCAAAACATTTTCCATTTCAGTTTCCTCCACTTTAAATAAAAATTCCAGTGATTGATCCTTACGAGCGTTCTGGAATATTTCTCAGGGAAAGAACAAAGTTCAATGCCCGAGCTTCAATTTTAACAATTTTGACATCCCTTAGAAATATTCTCGCCACCGGATTGACTTTTATTAGAAGAAAAAGTCAGATATTTGGTGTAAGATTCTCAACACAGCCCAGAAGAAAATTTATAAAATGTAAAGTTAGGTCTTCAAATAGGTTACTTGAAAACTTTGATTTTTGAAACTCCCCCTTGTCTGATTACTGCGGACAAATTCTATTTTCTCTGCAGGTCCTCCATGTGCAGGGTTTGCCAGCAAGGGTTTTGTTTTTTTCATAGAATTTCCCATTCCGATGTATAGCAAAAACCTACGATTTGTTAAAATGTCTTAAATTTTCTTGGAAAATTGCACTAAAATAATGGAAATTTAGGAGCGGGAAGTAAGGGTGACTCCTTTCCTCTTTTTTCTTTTTTCTTCGGTTCGATTTTCAACACCTCGAAGAGACGAGGTATGCAGAAAAGAAAGAGGGCCCCTTCCCTAAAACCGTTGAAAATTGATAGCGGTCACTTCCTTTAAAAGGTGCGGATCCTTTATCTATCCCACCCCTCGAACTTGACAATTACACATTTTAGGCCATACAGCGGAGGGGCCGTTCAGAATATTAGATTTTATTAAATTAAAAATTAAAATAAATATAAGAATTCATTAAAATAAGTAGAAGGCACCGCCATCCGTATTTTTTCGACAATGAGGTTGGTTCTGCTTTGTGGTCATTGAAGTTCGTTGTAAGAATATGACAACTACTTTTCTATGACCCATTTAGGATGCAATGGATATGAAAGCTTGTGATATTAACAACATGGAACTCGGTGCCATGCAATACAGGAGACAATCGATTTGTTGAAAATCAAAATTAAGGGACACCTAATTTCACGGGGTACCCATATGGTTTAAGGGGTTAACTCCACTTATGATTTATAAGAAAATCGATTTTTCAGGTTTTGTGTAAAACAAAATCGATTCACTGTCTGTCTGTCTGTCTATCTGTCTGTCACACGCACTTTTCTCCAAAACGGCTTAACCGATCCGAACGAAATTTGGTGGACAGATGGGAACTATGAAATCCCACGCATACAGCGAGTGGCATAAATTTAGGTGGAGATTAAAGGAGCGCTCCCCATACATGCAAAGGAGAATTAAAAAAAAATTTTCACCGGATATAATGGTGTAGGATATCAAATGAAATGCCTCGATTAGTACTTTCCGCAACTGATGTTAGTTTAGTCGTGATTTGGAAAGTGCGCGAGGGAGAAGTCAAAATGAGTTAAAATGAGCCAGGATTCAAACTTAACAATTTCGAGCGATTAACTGCTTCCAAAGCCATGCAAATAAAATGCTGACGTCATAATTAACGGGAATAATTGACATTCCTGTAAAATATTAAAGTCGCATTTATGAAGAATCCACTTCTCTCCGAAGCCGTGCAAATAAGATGCTATATTACCAACTTTTAGAAATTTACTGAAAAACCCCCCTTAATTTCACTCTCGCATTGCTAAATTTGGCACCGACATAGAAGACTGACTGGTCAAAACACATGTAATATCTTATGGAAATCCGACTATTAGTGTCAAGGTTATAGCAGTTCAAACTTATCAATTTCCTGCAAATTTACTGCATCCTAAGCCGTACAAATAAGATGCTGGTGTCATAGTTAACGAGAATAATTGACATTCGAATGAAATATTAAAATTCCATTCATGAGGAATCTACTTCTCCCTGGCTTAAAAAGTTAAGGCTTTGTTTGCAAAACAAAACCTTATTAAAATCGATTCAATGTCTGTCTATCTCTCTGCATGTCTGTCCGTCACACGCACTTTTCTCAGAAACAGCTATACGGATTGACACGAAATTTGGTAAGAAGGTTGGAACTGTGAACGCCCAGAACGCCTTCTACGTTGAGATTTAGGGAGGTCCCCATACATGCAAAAGAGGGGTGAAAATTTTTTTTGACCGAATATGGGCACGGGTATCAGATGAAAGGTCTCGATTAGTACTTTTCGAAGCCGGTCTTAGTTTTGAGATTTGTTAAAAAGGCGGGGGGTGGGAGGGGTGGAAATTGATAATTTCTTTAACGGACCCATTCTCAGAAACTACTCAACCGAAAAATATGAAAAAATCATAAAGCTGCCTCTCTATGGTATCCAGCCCTCAAAATACTCTTCATATCGATATCTGTTCAAATTAAGTTAATAATAGTATATTACCATATTTTTTAAGAAATTGAGTAAAAACCCCCCTTAAGTTTATCCCAGAATTATAAAAATTTGCAGTAGTATAGAATATAATATAATGAATCATGTTATGCCCAAGGTTGATCTAAATCTTACTATTACTAACAAAGTTACAGTACCTCAAAGTTGACTTTACCGTGTAAATTTACTGCAAATAAATGTCAATATCACACTAAAGTGAGTAGTGTGACATGCTAATTGCAGATACATAACGGGCTACGTACAAATGGGATAGTTCTGCACTCAAATGTACTCACAGAAGAAGCAAACAAAACCTTTCATACGGAAGCGCCGACCTTCCGGTTTCCCGACTTGTTATTGCATTTTATGAAGTATAACTATCTGAGAATACGCCCTTCAAGTTTCAAGTCGATCCGAATAAAATGGACTGAGTAAACGACCTAAGTTGAAACTTTAAACGTGTTTGCTGTTTTTCTACAAATGTCATGTTTGAAACCGGTCACTAAAATTAATCGGAAACGCTTCAAATACGGGACACAGAAAACAAGTATACTCAATTTGTGTAGGCTTAAAAAAATTATTCAGAAAAAATATATGGTTAACCTCGTACGTATGTATTTTTCAACACAGTCGGCTTCCATTTCGAAGCAGATGGTCAGGCGAGATGTCAAATTTTTTCCATTGCGTTACTCTCTTCTTCACGTCCCTCTTTAATGCTTTGTTCATTAAATCCACCTTCCCTTCAGGCAAAGGAATAGATGGTAATCTGAAGGCAAGTGGTCAGGAAAATGCACCGAGCTGTTCAACACATTCCATCCAAACAAGTCCAGAAGTTATTTCATGGGATTGACCCGATCTCGAATTGATGCGCATCCATCCGTATTGATGGTATCCTCCTGAGCCAGATATTTAATCAAAATTATGCCTTTATGGTTCCAAAATACGGATGACGTATTTTTTTCGCTAAAATTGTGGTTTTGGTAGAAGCTTAATAGGTATGATACCATTGTTGAGACTATCTTTTAGTTTTAGACGTTTAGTGAGCAACCGTCATAGACAGTTTGAAAACAAAACGGCAGAAGAAATCAATATGGGAATACTTTAAATCCTATATGTCGTCCAATCTAAATGACGTATTCTATCCCCCCCCCCCCCCTTTGTTTATCCAACTTACAGCATGATACCATTTAGCGCATACGTCAGGGATCACAGTTTTGAAAGCCGCACCAGATTTCATATCAAGATAAATCGGATATAATAAACAAAGAAGCAGTCAGTGATTTTACTGAGCTTTACAAATCTTTGAAAGTAATATTAAAAATAAAAGCCCCCATATATATGGATTTTTAGTACCTCTGACTCTTCACTTTATTGTGGTACAGATATATATACATATATGCATGCATACCTTTTGATCCCAACAATCACTGCTTTCACAAACTATTCAAGAGTCGAGTATAGACGTGGTGGTAATCTGTGAATTATACCAAAATTAAGGTAGCCCAACCTGAGAGAATTATACCGCTGGTAATTTCATGATATGGGCATGTGGAAGACACGCCATAAAAGAAGCAATGACATTCTTGGGAGCCGACTTTGTCAGGGAAAAAATAATTGAATCTGTATCTACGGGTATTACTGTGTTAAACAGCTTAGTATTGGAGCCTGGAGACCACAACCCTAAAAAAATTGCCGACGATTTCAAAGTGTAGGACTAGGGAAGTCGAATGATGAACACCAGGGTCCAAATCCTCCTTTAAATTTTTATGGAGCTGGATATTGTACCAGCCAGCCCTAGCTTGGTGCCCACTCTCAGAGGTAGAGAGCTTAGCTCGACAATCGATCTCAGTACCTTATTTCTGAGAGCAATGATTTGGCGGTGAATACTTCAGTCAAGTGATGGAAAACGGAAGAAGCGATACCCAAAATCTCTGTGGAAGTGAAGAAGTCGAAAATCAGCTCAGCGCTTCAGACATTAAAGATTTTGTGCATTTTTGATATAAGAATACTTGCATACCGCTGGCCCGTTTGTAGGTAAATCGTAATGTATACGCATTTAGTATTTCAGACTATTCACGGTAGTGTGGTATTGATATTCACTATTTTAGGTTGCAGTAAAATTACACAAAGGAGAAAATTTTAACTCATTATGACTTTGTTAGTAACAGCAGGATTTTCACTAACCTTGTCAGTACAACGCGTAATGTCAAAGCCTATATTGCTGCAAAATTGTATGAATGTAGAATGAACTTAAGGAGGTTTCCAATCAATTTCCCGAAAATATAGTAGATTGCTTTTGTTAACTTTATTTGAGCAGATATCGATATGGTATTTTGAGACCTAGATATCGTATAGGGGCAGCTTTATAATTTTTCCGTTTGGTGGTTTCTGAGAATGGAACTGTGAAATAAGTGACAATTTTCCAGACCACATATTCCAACTTTTTACAATTGATGCCACAACTAACTCCACATTTAGCTCCTTTTGCATGTAAGAAGACCTCCTCCCCTGAAACTTATCTTGGAATGATGTCAATTTCTGCACGCTTGAGAACTTGCCCATAGAATTTCGTATCAATAGGTATAACCGTTTGTGTCCAACAGCAGACAGACAGATAGACAGTAAACCGATTTTAATAAGGTTTTGTTTTACACAAACCGTAATCTTGTCCTGACTGGGATGTGCATGATGTTCCTTGCAGTGTGCCCAGTATGGAGCCCTGTGACTACCCCACAGCGAAGCGTGCATCATACAGGATCCTCCTTCCTTCTAAGTAGCTATCGACAATAGAAACGAGACAGTTGGAAGTACCGATCGCCGCCAGGGACCTCTGTGTAAGGCTTCATTGCGTACCATTGAATGCGTTCTTTGCATTTAGGGTCAACATATCCGGGTGTCCGGATAGCTGAGTGGTTAGAGCACTAGGCTGTCGTACGGAAGGTCGCGGTTCAAATCTCACTGGTGCCAGTGGGATTTGTATCGTGATTTGACGTCGGACACCAGTCGACTCAGCTGTGAACGAGTACCTGAGTCAAATCAGGGTAATAAACTCGGACAAGCGCAATGGTGACCACATTGCCTCCTACGTTGTACTGTAGTGTACCGTTACGGTTTTGAATGAAGTGCTCTAGCACACTTCAAGGCCCTGATCCAATATGGATTGTTGCGCCAACGATTATTATTATTTCCGGGTGGTACCCTTTTCGTAAATTGTATTATCGGCCAAATAAATCACCAATTTAGTGGCGTCAATAATTGACTGGCTTTAGAGCAATCCAGGCCCCATACGTTGAAATCCCTCTTCTACTTAGTCATACTTGATGGTGCACAGCTACTATTCACATATTCGTTTCTAATAGACCGACTCACTCATGCTGCATTGTATGATGTCACCTCCACACGGGATATAACCACTCAATCAATCCAGCCTTGGTGATTTCTAAAGGCCTTCGAAAGGTCTTGCCAATTGAATTTTTAACCTTGTTGGTACCAGCTTTGCTCAGTATGTGGCATCACCTTGGAATTTCAGGTTTTATATTGTAGTTCGTTTTCGCATTATAAGAGGTGTGGACGAATATAAATGTATTTCATTTCTTTTACTTATCTGAAATGGATTTAAGTAGTCTCGCAAATCCTTCCCCCAAATAGTAGGAGCAAATCCACTATAATTATTGTCCAGCTTTCAGTTAGCAAAAGTCACAATTGGCATTTTATAACCAAATCTGTTGTTCCAAATTTGCTTTCTGCATAAATTCTTTTCCTCGTTGATCGCATATAAATTCTTTCTTCCACAAGACCTCAATCAATCTTTCCTTAATTACTTCCTGCTGTCTAAGGAAACAAGGCAAAGTTCTCAGTTGATCTCCGGTAAATCCCTGCCAAGTATGTCCGAACCCTATGCAGTGGAAGTCAAACTGGGATAAAGCAGTCGACGAAGTAATCATTCTGGTAATAGATACCATTAATACGGCTACACGCAGAAACACGAAGCTTATTAAAGTCGATGATTTCTAGTACAAATCACATCCCCACGACACCTGAAGACCAGACAGATTTGGGGCAAAAATCTTAAGCGAATGTTCCATAAGCACAGTGATAGAGTTAATGTTGAATATAAAGCATTACTCTGCCGGATCAACTGCCTCAGTAGGTTAATCTGCGAAATGGTAACGAATTTTTGTTACCAAAAGCGGATACCAGGCCCGGACCAAATATGTTCCAAGACATATATAGGCTAACCGGGAAACACAAACCCCGCAACTTTGTTCTGACTCAGAGCAGGAAACCAGAATCTTTTAAGCGACAGCTCAACGAAAAGACCCAACCCTCACCTGAACTTCGTCATAAGAAACCTCCCCGCGGTCTCAATCAAGTTCCTACTTGCATCTTTTGCAGAAAATCTAGATACCCTGATTCTAGATGCAGTCACAAGAATTTTAGACGCTTAAAGCTCAAAGTCGGGAATACTTGAGTGACTAGATCGAAATTGATCAAGTACTTAGGAATCCAACTTAATGAATTCCAAAAGTTCAATCCTCACCTTAAGCTCGCTATCAGTAAGGCACGCGGTGCATTAAGTCAAATCTACTCTCTTCTTCGTAACAAGGTAGGTCTAAGCACCAAAATCAAACAGATTCTATATAAAACTCTGGTGTATGTTACGGAGCTCCAACGTGAATCACTTGCTGAGTGGAAGCCAGGGAAAA
Source organism: Hermetia illucens (assembly GCF_905115235.1). Taxonomy (NCBI): domain Eukaryota; kingdom Metazoa; phylum Arthropoda; class Insecta; order Diptera; family Stratiomyidae; genus Hermetia; species Hermetia illucens. The sequence goes on along the minus strand of NC_051850.1, from coordinate 111,551,764 downwards.
GTCTATAGCCTACGGCTATGGTCGGATATTAAGACACTGCACTGGACTGTCTTACAAATGGAAGACTCAAAAGTGTGGCCGGTACACCGAAGTATATCGACGAGCAAATGTGAAGTCACCAAAACCAACCAAAAATATTAGAATACGGCACCTGCAAGATAAAATAACCCGCTTAGCCAGTTTTCTTCGATCCTGCCATGTAGTAAGTTCCACCCTTAAATCCTAAATTCTCTCCCTCTTTGAGACTCCTGGCCTGGTGGAAGTACGTAGAGGATAAGCGTAATGTAAAGTGCTAATTGTAGATAATAGTTTTTAAGTAATCATGTTAAGTTAAGTTAGATTAAGCAGTCTTTTCTGAATAGATAAATTTCTTTAAATAAAAAAATATTAAGTTTGATGCAACAAACACACAAAAAATAAAGCAAATTACAGAGGAGGTCGGGTTGGCGAAACAAATGTAATAACCACCCGAAGCCATTTGAAATAAGATAATTTTTTAAATAATAATAAATTAATATTGAGAATAATCATGTCTAGATGTAAGTCACTATCAGAAAATCAAAACCAAAACAAATTCTTTGAGGCCAGAATGTATCTTTGATCTGATTTTTGGTTCGGTTTGGTTCCCAATCATTTATCACAAACCTCCCATAAAAACATTTGCTCTTGCTCATGACTCCTTAAATCTGAATGCAAAGACACTGTATTCCTAAAAGCCTTCGGACAAATCGAGCACACGCAACATTACCCGCATTCTTATGTTCTTCATGGTGCTTCACTTCTATGGGCGGATTCAGCGGTTAGAGCGCTAGACTATTGATGGGGAAGGTCGCGGTTCATATAATCGGGGGCAGAGGGATTTGCGTCGTGACTGGATCTTAGATACCAGTCGACTCAGCTGTGAATGAGTACCTAAGTCGGACACTGGTGAATACGATGTTGACCACATTGCCTCCTACAGGGTGTAATCCCGTAGTGTACCGTTACGGTTTTGAATGAAGTTCTCTTACACACTTCATGGCCCATGCCAACGATTATTATTGGTATTTCATGGGCGGCTCCTCTGATATGCTTCCGCTGGATATTCCTTTTGAAGTTCAGAGCTTTGAAAAATGTTTTCGAAATTTCCTCATTAGATGAACTCCTCTTCAATAGGCACTACCGAATTGGGGGTAATCACCAAGTTGTCCGAAATGACACTCTTCTCGAGTCAGCTGACTACCGGTCCAACTTTCTCAGCTGCCCAATATCCTGCTAAGTTTGCTTCTAATAATATGCATCATGAGCAGCCAGCAGTAAAAGCAGCAACAAAAAGATTAATGATGATTTTCGGAATATTACAAAAATTGTTATATTTAAATGGATAAAAATTATCATTTTAAAATTTAATTTTTTTTATATAAAGGAACTTTGAGATGGGAATTTCTCATTAGCGTGACCCTGGATATAGCGAACGAAATGTTGCACATACCGAAGTGGCAGACACTACCCATCTCATGTAAGGTAGCTAAAAAGTACAAACTTGAAATTAACTCTGTGCTAGTAGCAGAGATAGCAGTGGGTGGATCATACACTGCCAAATGGTAACAATTTCATTGAAAGCTATGACATGCAAGAGACCTCGCTATCCCAGGATGAACAGCATGACCAGAGGTCGATAATAACGCTGATCGTACGTGCGAGGGCAACAGATCATTTAGAATTTCTCCCTTTCGTCGTATAATTCAGAATACTAACCAAACCGCAAAAACCTTCTGCATTGATATAGAAAGCAACAAATCGTCAAACAATAATTCTTTCAAGGTTAATGGTAGCGAATCACTGCTCAAAAGGCTTTGTAAGCGTTTATTTGGAAAAGAGTCTCGTCCGGAATTCATTAATATTGCTCAGTTCTCTACATATAAATTCCCCATAATTGAGTAGCGGTGGTCAAAGGGCAGTATAGGCTCCAGGGCGAAACGTGTATTGGTAACCACGATGGACCATAATAACCTGGAAAACCTGCTGAACCAACACATAGACTCGGATCACTACCTCGTTCGCATGGTGCATTCTTAAAGAACACGGGCACGCGACGAGACTTATCACAAACTCCGTCGAGCGGATAAACGACTTCACAAACGGAAAAAGGCAACTTAGGAGAACCAACGGGTCTCTGAACTCGAAAAGTTCAGTGAGCTACCTTACCAGGCCACGAAAGTTTTACCAACAAATCAGAAGGTTGAAGCTTTACACACCTCCATGCTCATCCTGCCGAGATAAAGAGGGAAACCTTATTTCCGATAGAATACGCATATTGGAGCGATGGGGTGAATATCTTGATGAACTGTTAAATAACCAGCACATCGATGAGTTGGAGGTCCGGCCAACTGAAGATGACAGAGAAATGCTACCACCAGCAAGTATAGTAGAAACAGTTCGTGTAATTCAGCGGCTTAAAAATCATAAGTCCCCAGGAGCGGAATTACAACTGAATTGGGTAAATATTGAGGCAGCCAACTACACCAAGCGGTTCATCAACTGATGCTCGAGGTGTAGGAGAGCGAATCAATGCCTAATGACTGGTAACACGGCATTATTTGTCCCATACATAAAAAGTAAGATATCACGCAGGCATCACGTTGCTAAGCACCATCTATAAGATATTCTCCACCATCTTGCTAAGGTAAATAGCCCTATACGCCCAGAACATCGTTGGCCCACACAAAAGAAGCTTCCCTTCAGACAAATCAACAACAGATAAGATTTTCTCTGTGCGGCAAGCGATGAAAAAATTGTTGGAATATGGACATCAGTTGCACCATCTTTTCATCGACTTTAAAATCGCCTATGATAGCATAGGAAGGGTAATGGTCGTGAGAGAAATCGGTACCCCGACGAAATTGATAAGACTAACTAGGCTGCCCTTGACCAATGTGCGAGGCCAGATAAAAGCAGCAGAATCATGCCCTATCATGGGTCTTCTTTTACCTGGCCCTGGAAAAAGTGATCCGTGATGCTGAAGTAAATGCGAGGAGCATGTTCCTCTTTAAGTCCACTTAACTTGCGGCCTACGCTGACAATGTCGACATCATTTGGGAAGAACAACCCAAGACGTACAAACTGCGCACATTCGGATCGAGCAGGCGGTGCCAGATCTTGGGCTGAACATCAATGAAGGCAAGACGAAATATATGGTGGCAACGTCAGTACCAAAAACCAACAGCATCAAATCGCATTAGTCCAACGAGATGAATAAAGATAGGAGACTACAACTTTGAGACTGTTGATAACTTATCCTATCTAGGGTCGAAAATTACGACCGACTACAACGATGATATCCGTGTACGGTTCTCGACTGCCAACAGAGCCTATTTCACCTTACAAAATCTATTCCACTCGGAATGTCTCACCATAGGGTCAAAGCTCTTACTGTACAAGAGTATGATGTTGCCAGTCCTCGTATATTCCTCGGAGACTTGGATTCTTAGGAAGAAAAATTGCGAACTTTTAGCCGCGTTCGAGAGAAGAATCCTTCCAAGAATCTTTGGCCCCCTACATGATGATGTACGATTCCGTAGTCTACATAATGGCGAAATCTATGAGCAATTTCATAACCATTAGGCTGCGGATAAAATCCGGCTCAATAGGTTACGGTGAGCGGGTCGCCTAATCCGTATGGATGAGGAAGATCCAGCCCGAAAAGTCTATAAGGGCTATGATAGGAAAAGAAGGCGAATTGGTGTACTTCGGGGCAAAGTCGGATGTCAGGAGTTCCTTATTAAAGCAGGCCTGGACCGGATACCGGCTGTTGCGCCGCTGATGATGATGATGATAATTGAATAGCACTAAATTTTTTATATTCTTCTATTATGATATTCCTTAATTTTGCAGATAGAAATTTAACCAGCTCTCTCCACTTGAAGGAACGAATAATGTGTGTCCCTTATAAGAAAGCAATTCACCTGACATATATTGCGTATATACAAAATACCAGCTGGGGCAGAAAAAATCACTCTATTAGAAAACGCTACAACTTTTGCAAATGGCGCCAACTGTCGCTCCGGTTTTGACATTTATAAAGTAAACAAACGTAGAATTTCGTCGCAGATTTCCTGGCCGTCAGATATCAACTGGACAAACACTACGGCGTTTGGCCACTCGCCTAGAAGAGACTGGGACAACACGAGATGTTCCCAAGGCAGACAGTTCATTAGCTTTTAGCTATTTACCGCTAAACGCGTCTAACCTACGCTCAAGCCATCCTGAATCTCAACGAAAGGGAGGACGATTTTTCATCGAAAATTATCATAAGTGATGAGGCTCATTTCCATCTTAGCAGTTACATGAATAAACAAAATAATCGTTTCTGAGGCCACGAAAATCCATGTATCACCCACGAGGAGCCACTACACTCGCTCAAAGTTACTCCTGTTTACGCTGAAGGAGTCATCGGGCCATTTGAGAAAGCCGCGTGTCAAATGACAACTGTGGGCGACGCTCAGAGAGTCATGATTACCGATTTTTTTCTTCCTGAACTGCATGAGTTGGGACTGGAGAACATGTGGTTTAGCCATAAAACAGGTGTCAATGGTCATCAACTCTGGCGGGTGCCAATGGTCATCAACTCTGGCGGCGGTCTCTTGGCTGATATAATTTTCTCGACTAGATGGAATGAATTCTAATGGAATAAACAAATTTCACAAGCAGAACCAAAGTTTTTCATTAAAAAAAATTACAGCAAAGAACATCAGGTGATTACTTCGGCCCACCTAGCTTCCGAAAAACAGGCAGTCATAGAGAAACCTCCTTAAAAAATTTGTTTAAGCCGAATCTATGAAATATGTTTACAAATTATTCTATAAAAAGGTGTTATGCGATCCATATGATCGAGATCATTATCAATCCAATAAATCAATGTCGGAGAAATGAATATGCTGTTCATGGTGTATTTTTGAGTATATGCAACATGGAAAGGCAAATATCTGACTCACACATAAAATTTTCAACCGCCATCGAATTAAAAAAAAATTGCAGCATAGCGTTAATTACAGAAAAAAAACTTCTTTGCAGTTCAAACTAGTTGAACCCAAATTATCCATAACAAAACTAGATAAAAAAGCTACTTAGAGAGTCCCCATCTATTCAGACATGTACGACTCAAGTAAATTAGAAAATGAGCATAAATCTTTTTTCACATTAACCTGTAACGAATACGGAAATGCAGAAGGGATTTCTCTTACCCTTTTTCCATTTCACCTCAACTAGCAATTTGAGCCACAATCACTAGCAACAGCTTGAAGTTCATTACTAAAGACCTACACGCTCAGGTAAGATGACCCCAACGTGTCATCACTTTATTTGGGCAACCACAGGCCAAATACGGAACCATAATAACAATAACACTTCGAGTATTCATACTTCATAGTATCAATTCATCCACTGGCAGTAAACTCTCCAGTCCATAAGTCCATACCTAGTTATCAAAGTAATTGAGTCTAGCAGAAATCATAGTGAGCCTCGTTTAGCAGACATAGCCGCGGATCTATGCCTGCTTACTCGCTGGCTCGAAACTGCGGTGAACAAAACCAACTGACCAAATGGCGGCTCCCTCAGTTCTTAATTGCAAGCCGCTGTGGAAGCTTCGAACATTGAGAAAGTTGGGGAATCTGTTAATGAAAGTGATACCTTCTTCAGTGGTCAATCCAAATTTGGATTAACAATTGGAAAAGAATTTTATTTAATTGCAACCGTCGCCACTCGACGTTATAATTGGGTGTTAAGTGTTGTTACCGCGGACGTGGTTGGATAGAGTGCGGTTGGAACCTTAGAGTAAAACCACTCGATAAGTCAAGAATTGAAAAGTGATTCCCAAAATAGGATTAATTGAAGATGTTGAACAGGAGAGGCCAACAGTTTTTAATCATCGCTCTGATATTAATCTCAGGTGAATACTAGATATGTTAAACTGCTTTGATGCATAGTACGAATATCAATGAGAAGGAAAAGTCCTCGAACTATCGTAATAGTGGAGAAGAGTGATTTAGAAGGATATCAGTATTCTCCACGGTATCATTGGCTCCCCACGTGTACTTATTGGAAAAATCATTTAGTTTTTCCTACCTTATATATAAGCTTTCATGTAAATTCCCCCGTGATTAGATACAAATCTTCGTTTCTATACCCCATTGAGAATTGGATTTTTTCAGGAATGTTTCTTATTAAACTGTCACAGATTGATTAGGCCGAATCTATTGAAATGACGAGTCAGTTGTTTTCCCCACTCCCCAAAATCATAATCCAGAACCCTCAGACGCTTTACATATGTGTAGAAGCAAATTTAGTCCTTGCCCAGGACAGTGTTCGTGTTAATGGGGCTGGAAAAAATTGTGCGGTGATCAGGATTATTGTCAATTAAATCAACGGAGTATCCTAAATATCGTACCTTTTCACCCCAAATATGATTTGTTAAGCACAACTTTCAGATATCTTTCTGTTCAAGGTGGGTTTTCTCGATTTTTTCAATCGTCTGTAACTTAAATGCTCAATTACTTAATGAAAAGTGAATTCACTGTAACGACAAATAATGAGCACTCACAAAGCGTTCTAACAACAATCGGATATGAATCGTTTGGATAACGAATGGGCCACGGCTAGAAGCTAACCTAGTGCTCCTCCATTTGCTATAAATAATTTTGATTGAACAAGTACCTAACCGACTGACACTCAAATAGATTGATTGTAAACATCCGTGTTTATGAATGGAAATTAGCAAATAGGTATTATCCACTATTCCCACTGATTCGTTTGTTTTACACTTAAGTGTTGCGATGAACTGCAAAATATTCGCTAATCCAATACTGGTAGCTTTTGTCTGACAAGGGAGTACTGCAGGTTTCCACACTCCAGGGTTTTAACACGTTACACGCTACTATCCAGCAACTAAATTTCTGTAACCTTCATCTAGATAGAGAGCACCACGTGCCTATCTTAAGTATTTATTTGTGGAAGTTTTCCGCTTTTAGGGAACAATCAAAAATGAAAAACATCTCAGGGGTTGAACCCATTCGTTGTTTGATTTTGAAATTTTAAAGGTGTTTAGCTAATTATTGCAAATTTGTTCATGGCCAGTCAATATATGAGAATGGGCATAACCGCAGAGAAGCCACTATTGCGTGTTTGGAGCCTATCATGCCCATTACAACAAGTAATGCTTATTGTAAGTAAGTAATGCTTATTGTTACATTAGAACTAATTGGATGACATTCCGCTGCGAACTACGTCAACTGATTTTATTACTCATATAATTCGGTTCATTCATGAGTTTTGTAATCACAGGGCAAACATATGTAAATTCAAGTGAGGTTCTATATGGAGTTTGGTATGGCTGCATGTTAAATGCCGTTAGCGGCGATGACTCCGACCCTAAATAGATGGTCTTCCCCTCTGCCAAGAAATAAAAGTGAACTCTCTTAATAATTTTTCATAGAACTCATCGGCGAACTATCTTATCTGTACTTTATAGAAGAGTTTATACATCACCCATTCGGTTTTCTGCAAGCAATACCATTTTAGTTGTAAGACTAAGTTCAAAATTTAAGTTTCTAACTTCTACTGTCAACCTGAAAGAATCTCTCCTTAAGCAGAGAAAGGAAACAGTAAATCTACCATCAACGAAATACGCTTCTTCTTCATTTTTGGTGATCCGGCTAGCTAAGGCGGCTAGTGTGAATCGGATTCACAAATTCTCTGGTTCATAGGCCTGGTCCTGCTGGATTTGAAAGATTCTCAAATCACGGTCTAACGTATCTTGCTCTTCCTGCGGGTGTTTGGGTCATTTCCCATCCACTTGCATGTTTCAGTTAATCTTAGCTAGCGAATTATCACCAACGCAGATTACAGATCATAGCGCCAAAAGTGTTGCATGATGGCATCAAGTTACATATGCTGAAGTCCATTGTTTGTTGGTTGCCCAGCAATTGGATAGAAAGAAGGTGACAGGGCCAACGACACAATGGTAGATTTTGCACCTTAAATGTAACTTGTGGGGTGTCACTTCATCCGTATCGTATCGGTTTCATTTAAGTCGGCCATCAGATGTTCTGTCTTCTTCAAATTTAATCGATCAAGCCAACCATCCGTTTATTGGTTAGAATGCTAGACAATTGCAATATAAGGTCGCGGTTCGAATGCCACTGGTGGAGGGATCTACATCTTGTTTGGATGTCGGGTACCAGTCGACCCAGCTGTAAATCGCAACTTAAGTCTAACTCCCAACGGGCACAATGTTGACCGCCGTTACTACACTTTTAACGATAATGTCTCTATTTCTTGATGGGTGCTTTTCTTAAGGGGTTCCAGAGTCTGCGACTTATTCAACTAAACCCATGAATTTGAAAACCACACCGACAGCAGTCTGGGACAGTTAAATCTGGCGAACAAAAAGGCGATATAGAATAACTTGGACAGGATGGAAATGGAAAACTCCACTTTCCTTTGGGACAACATGCCATCTTTTTTCTAGCTGAGGTATATACGCGATGCTAAAAGCAGTAACATGGATGATGGACAAGCATTTAAAGGGCAGACGCATTGCAATCTGCAGCGGTAGTAAAGCTACACTAAGGACGTTGGACGTCTGATCACTTCAAAAATGTTTCAGAAATGTAAAAACCGAGTAAACTCGGTGGAATTACTTTTGGTACCTGGTCGCTCAGATGCCTTAGCAAAAAAGTTTACACTTGCTCATACAAGCGCCGGAACTAGCAATTAAAGTACCAAAAGAAAGTTCCAATATGCCCAGAACCCAGAATATTCAAATTTCATCGCGCAAACCAAAGGTTTTAAGTTTATCAAGACGCTCCCATACCAGTTTAAAGTTCACTTAATTGAATTTAATTTCCTCAATGACCCACTTCCAATGCTCTGCTTCCAGCAGGTCTTTTGAAAAATCTTTATCTTTAACTTATGTTTCCCTTTGAAATACTTCAATGGCTTCCTTTGAAATACTCCATTGTGCCCACCTAGAAATAAGTAAGTTCACCTTTGGGCCAAAAGTAGGTATAGGAGTTTCTTCTTTCTATGCAAGGGACGCGTCCGCATGAGGGATATCATTTGTTAATTTATGTTCTCCGGCCCAGACGCACTCTTCTGCACCAGTTGCTAGTTTTAGTTCTAAGACTATATCATATATTTGCCCATATAAACAATACTATGTCATTAACATTAACTTCAACATTCTAGTATTTGTTAGTTCTTCCAGAAGTTAGTCCAATACGATAGTATCCCATTTGATTCCGGCTCATAAGTACTGATGCATTCACTGCACTTGTGCAACGATAATGAACGTTCTGTATTTCCACCGGCAATCACATATATATATGTAGATAAAAGACGTATAACACTGAAGAAAAAAACCAGTTGTCTACAAAAAACGGCATATATGAATAAAATTACCAATGAGTAACAAGAGCAATACTGCAATTTATTTTTTTAAATTTCTATACACGTTATATATGTCTTCAGCACAAATAATCTTCAACAAACTGGTTTTTAATATCAGGTATCCTATTTATCCAACTGGTATCCGGTCTAGGCCTGCCTTAATAAGGAACTCCAAACACCCCGGTTTTGCGCCGAGGTCCACCAATTTGATATCCCTAAAAGCTGTCTGGCGTCCTGTCCTATACCGTCGTTCCATCTCAGGCAGGGTCTGCCTCGTATTCTTTTTCTACCATAGATATTGCCCTTATAGACTTTCCGGGCCAGATCATCCTCATCCATACGGATTAAGAGACCCACCCATCGTAACCTATTGGTATCGCTCATAGATTTCTTCGTTATGGAGGCTACGAATAGTTCATCCTCATGTAGGGGCCAAAAATTCTTCGAAGGATTCTTCTCTTGAACGCAGCCAAGAATTCGCAATTTTTCTTGCTAAGAACCCAAGTCTCCGAGGAATACATGAGGACTGGCAAGATCATAGTCTTGTACAGTAAGAGCTTTGACCCTATGGTGAGACGTTTCGAGCGGAACAGCTTTTGTAAGCTGAAATAGCCTCTATTGGCTGTCAACAACCGTGCGCGGATTTCATCGTCATAGCTGCTATGGGTTGTAATTTTCGACCCTAGATAGGAGAAATTGTCAACGGTCTCAAAGTTGTAGTCTCCTATCTTCATTGTTTTCGTTTGACCAGTGCCATTCAATGTTGTTTCTTCTTTTGATTTTGGCGATGAAGTTACCACCATGTACTTCGTCTTGCACTTAATGTCGAGGCCAAGATCTCGCGCCGCCTGCTCGATCTAGATGAAGGTAGACTGTACATCTCGGGTTGTTCTTCCCATGATGTCGATATCGTCAACATAGGCCAGTAGTTGGGTGGACTTGAAGGGGATGCTGCCTCTCGCATTTACGTCGGCATCGCAAATCACTTTCTCCGGGGCGAGATTGAAGAGGACGCATAATAGGTCATCCCTTGTCTTTGACCGTTGTTGATGTCGAATGGTCTTGAGAGTGATCGTGCTGCTTTTATCTGGCCTCGGATATTGGTCAGGGTCAGTCTAGTCAGTCTTATTAATTTCGTTGGAATACCGAATTCTCTCATGGCCGTGTACAGTCTTACCCTGGCTATTCTGTCATAGGCGGCTTTATGTATGATTTTGATATCATACCTGAGACAGGCTTCAAGGGTCCGCTCAACTGCCTCGTAGAAAGTATCCTTTTCCAACTCTGCAGTCTCCTCTTTAGGGGCGTTTATTATTACCTGCTTATATTCCTCATACCGCCCCTAGTAATATCTCAACCTTGCACCAGCACTATAGCAATGTTGTAATTTCTACAGATGCAGCCTTTGCATGGTAGAAGTATATCGGCGCAATTCTAATGCTGGATTCAGTCCATTATAATTGGAAGCTTTCCTTCGAAGTCAAACTTCGTCCGTCCTCATCCGATATAATTGAGACTCACTGTTCTTGAGCCTTACGATACCAGCGACAAGGTTATCTATTTGTTCTTCCTCTCTAGGCAGCAGGTCTTTCTTTCTGCCTTTTCGATTTCTATTACCTTAATGATTTTTTTGGGATCTCGATAGCGTTTTTCCAAAAGCTTCTCTTTTCGGTTTCTACTGATAAACATACAATTGTAAGCAATTAGTCCTTTTCTTCCGCCTTGCATCCCAATCAATTAGAACAAGGTCTGGGGGCTTCTTTGTTCGTAACTTTGCTGTCTTAGGCAACACGTTTACTACTGGTAAGTCCCTTTTTCTTGGCAGTTTAGGAATAAGATTTTGAGAAATTATGATGCCTCCTCCAGAATACAGTCTGGCAGTATACCAAGTAACATTCGTGAGAAAGCACGCACTCGCCTTTATTGGAAATTAGATAAAAAAAAGTCGCGGTGAGTGACGTCACCTCGCTAAGCTACTCACGGCCTTACAATTAAGGCCCAAACAACGGAGTGACTGCGTGCGTGGGGAGTGAGAGAGCTGTTAAATGAAGTTCATTATACAGAATTGTATAAGGCAATATACAACAGGCCCGATCAGTGCTAACAAATCTTCATCAGTGCTAACAAATCTTAGCACTGATGAACGGAACATGTGTTTCCCGAAATATCGGTATTCACAAAATATAAATCAACACTTACGAATAGGAATATCAAGTTTTTATTATTTTAAATAATTTAATCGCTAGAAATTCCCGCGGAATGTCATGCAACATGGCGACGCTTTTCGTTTTTATTGTTGAATGTAATTAATTTGAATGAGTTCGTTTTGAGAACAGCGGAAGGCAGTATTTGCGTTGCAAGTGCTAATTATTAATGTAACTTCTATTAGTTCCGTAGTTACCATTCAAAAAAAATTAATTTAAGCCGGAGGTGGTATTGTATTGTGATATTGTATGAAAATATATTAAGATGCATACACTAATTATAGAAATTTGACAATCGACTTGAGTGCATATTTTATGTTATGAAAATCATACAATTAAATGCCACTAAGGGTGCACATACCTCCGGCTTAAATTCAATTTTTAAGAATGGAAGCGACAGGACTAATGCAAGTGACATTAATAATTAGTGCTTGCAAACCAAATAGTGCCTTCTGTTGTTCTCAAAACGAATTCATTCAAATAATTTATATTCAAAAGTAGAAACCGAAAACGAAGAGCGCCGCCAAATTGCAAATGGCCTAATCTGTCATCAGACTGAACCTTGCCGAAGTGGAGCGAACTTTGCCGCCCTGAAATCTTCATTGTACATTGAAAGTGTGTGCTTTCCGCGGCTTCTCTCTTTCGCATTCGGCACGCGTCGTAATTCTGTTTCCTGCTTTAGTCAATAACTTGTCGCACCGTTTAAAACGTTCTTTTTGATAAACATTCCCCATCAAAAGGGACTAAAAGTGCCGAACAGCTTTTTAAGGTTTTGTTTACAAAACAAAACCTTATTAAAATCGGTTCAATGTCTGTCTGTCTGTCCGTTTGCCTGTCTGTCTGTCTGTCTGTCACAGGCACTTTTCTCAGAAACGGCTAAACCGATTGACACGAAATTTGGTGAGAAGGTAAGACCTGTGGAATCCCAGACATGCAGTGATTAATATGCTTCTACGTTGAGATTTAGGGGGGTCCCCATACATGTAAACCGGGGTGTAAATTTTTTTTTTACCAAATATAGTTATGTGGGATATCAAATAAAAGATCTCGATTAGCACTTTTCGAAGCCAGTCTTAGTTTTGAGATTTGTTAAAAAGGCGGGGGTGGGAGGGGTGGAAAGTGATGACTTCTTTAACGGACCCATTCTCAGAAACTATTAAACCGAAAAATCAGGAAAAAAAATCATGAAGCTACCTCTATATGGTGCCCAGGCCTCAAAATACTCGCCATACCGATATCTGTTCAAATTAAGTTAATAATAGTATATTACCATATTTTTGGGAAAATTGAGTAAAACCCCCCTTAAGTTTATCTCAGGGTTATAAAAGTTGGTAGTAGTATAAAATATAATATGAAGCATATTATCCCCAAGTTTGATCAAAATCACACTGTTACTAACAAAGTTATAGTAGCTCAAAGTTGACTTCCCCTGTAAATTTACTGCAACTAAATATCAATATCACATTGGAGTGGGTAGTCAGACATGCTAAATGCAAATACATAACGGGCTACGTACAAATGGAATAGTTCTACACTTAAATATACTCACAGAAGAAGCAAACAAAACCTTTCATACCTGAAGCGCCCAGCTCCCGGTTTCCCGACTTGTTTTATATACGTCATGAAAAAAAATCTCAAAAAAATGTGTTTTTATCCTGAGTCCGTCAACTTGGAGGAAGACCAATTGGAAAGAAATTTTCTCCCATTTCAGCATAAAATTGAATATGTAACCAAATACCTGTGGGGAGAATCCGGAGCTGCTACGATATGCCCTGCGTAAAAGTTTTCTTCAACCTTGTGACCTTGCTGCAAATTTTTTTGCATGATTGGAATCTATACTTTTCAATCATTTCTCGCATGTGACTATGCAGCTCCGTCCTTTTTTAATTTCGTCTACTCGTCACAAACTATTCCTGGTTTTCCCTTGCTTTATAAGAACATACATTTTCCATGCTTTGATGCAATCCAGTGATAAGTGTGACGAAATCCCACCATAGCGGAAAGTAGATACTCGCATTAGCCAACCTACGCAACGCAATTTTCAACTACCTGGTTCATATTGGAGAAGTCGACTCTTCGTTAATCATGACGCTTCGATGGTCATTGCAGTCATATTTGCATCAATGTTTACAGACTTGGAAACTAAAATACATAAGAAAAATATTTACTACATTTTAGACAATAGAAGATACCCCTTTTAAAAAGTTCAACAACAATCAACTTCACATTTTAATTGCGTATGTATATTATTCATAGACATATAAAGTGACTATACGAAAGTTTGCCATCTTAAAGAAAGGTTTATGAACGGAAAAACCAAGTATCAAAAATTAACACTGTCGATTTGTAAATTGGTTGCAATAAAATGGCAAACCAACTAATCAAGTGAAGCCCCTTTTCTTAAAAAAAATTAGATACACTCTGGGAAGCAATATGTAACAAATTAAATTCACCTCTAGGTGCTTAGTGGGTACTCAATAAAAAGTCTAATGCTTCAATGTTTCCGCAAATGCACAATTATCGTCAATTAGACGGCTTGAAAAAACAATCTACTACGATAGAATGTGATAAATACTTTGCCAGCGACTTCTAAATGTATTGTCCAAGTTCATTCGCCCATGGCATGCAGAAATAAGCTTGAAGTGAAACCGAAAGATATTAAGATGAACATTGAGAGTTATGCTCTGGCTCGGAACGATTTTTTAGATTATTTTCACACTAAAATTAATAATTTGCACAAAATTTAGTAGACATTATAAATGCGATATCCATAAAAAGATGAAAATTTGTTGCATAATGTAACACTTTGTTTGCTCAGATTGCTACCACTTTCTTCAATGAACACTTCATAACCATTAACATAATCCTGAATTCAATTAAGTTTTTGATTTTTGGTACTCACTCAAAATCCTAATCAGAGTTGTTCCTTAATAATTTTCTACTCACCTATTTTTGCACCGATCGATGACCGCATTAAATTTTCTTGATTTCCTAACACGGTCTCTCGTATTTTGCGCACTCCCGTCATGAATTCGACACTAGTTGCTGGTCGAGGGAGTCAACTGGCTTGATTTTCAAGTTAAACGTCACTTTCCTGCTATCGCCCTGGCTTTGCAATCATTGCATAACATATAATGATGAAATCTCTCCTAGTATAATTCCTACATGCGGACATTTGTCTGACACAAGCACAGATATTTGTCTGACACAGAAATTTGTCTGAAACAATCATTTAGAAAAGACTGACATTTGTCTGCTACAGACATAGGCATTCGTCCGTCTGATGTCTGACGCATGCACAGACATTTGTCTGTCTGTTGTCTAAGGTGGCCGGCGACATTTGACTACTTTTCAATATGTAAGCCTTGCAAAACACTTTATCATGAACTAAAATAATATCCTTTATTTAGCACATTTTTACGCGATTTTCCAATATAAGATTCTATTCTAATGACCAGTAAGCTTTCGATATCTATCGTTAGTTTATTATCTTCTGCCTTCCATGATCACCGTCATGATGTATACTCTTCTTTCCTTTTTATTTTAACATTTTTCTTGGACCCTTCATGGCATTCGCTCTTGAATCCTTTCTTTTCAATTCTTTATGTCCACCTTCTGCCTTCTGTGCCATAATCTTCGTCACATTGAGAAGTACTGCTCACTTTGTTTCAAAGCGATGGATTCTAACTAACCATAGTTCGCTGGAATATGCCTACCCTAAACGTGTCAATCTCTTCTGCTACAAGGTCCTGCAGTGTCTCGCCAGCTCCTTATGCCCTGTACTTTGACTTTATTGTTAAAACTTGTTGTCTATGTTCCGCTCGCATTTTCCGCAAAGTACTGCTACGATCACTATATGATTATTTCGTTCCTCACTTGGAATCTTCTGAAATGCTTCGCTGCTGCACTTTTCAATTCGACTATCAATGCACCGGGACACAATGGTCAATTCAATGAATTTGTACAGTTTGAATTTCAAACTCATGTCAAAGGTGGAGATTTTAAATTTTGGTTCAAACCGTTCAAACTTTACTTCTACACTGTTATTTAATTTTGAAGGCTTATATATTCCATAAGGGAGACTGCCGCAATTTCCTTCCTTCAGCATGTTCTCCTCTTGTTGTCGTTTTACAAATTGCTTCTGTTCCTTTACATTTCACCTATACTTTTAGATCCTTCGCTCTCTCATCACACCAACTCTGTGACTTCTAATCCAGCTGAATTCAAAACTTTCAACATACTCATGTATTTTTTCACACTTAGAAAAATCAAAGTTATCTACGATGCTTTGCCGCTTCAGGTGCTGCCTTGTCCTGATGCTACGAGTTGTATGTATGATCGCAATCGTCCTATAGCGGTTTTGCATTGAGCTCATGGAATGTCCATAAATAAAACTGACTGAAATGACATAAGTGGGAAGTCCTCTCCATAAGTATCAATAAATGCCACTTTAGCGACCTCCGACTCCCAAGCTGCTTTGACAGTGGGCGACAGGCATATATTAATTAAACCTTTATTTTAGATGTGTACATCCAGTAAATGCAATATAATGAGATTCCCCAGTTTATCTGTAGGAGTCCGGAAGCACCGAATTTTGATATCGTAATTTTCACATTCATGAATATGATCAAACCAAATTCTCCTTCGGATACCGTCTTCTCAATTTTTGATACCAAATCGTGGAGTACTGTCTTCATAAACTTTTCTTTTAATAAGCGTGCTATCTGGAGTAAAATGGTCACCTGGAAGTAGTGTCACTCCTGTTCTTTTAGGCGTTATCTCAAACTTTAAAAGACACCATCTATAACAACGCCCGTCGAAAGAAGGGGGAAGGGGAGATTCCCAACAGGCCTAAAGCTTTCTCGGGAAGTCAGAATGAAAAATTAAATAACAAAATAGATGATTCATTTCTAACCTGGGCCGATTTTCCTCCTTACATCCCTACATATAACTGACCTCGTACTCTTTTCGAAGTTTCCTGAACTCCTTAGAATCAATTTCAGTGTTCTGTTGACTGACACTTTAGAGCTCCGTTAAGGATTAACTTTATATTTCTCCTGTGTTTAGCAAAGTCTGGTTTTCATCATTAGTAAGCCGAAGGGGCAAAGATTACCTCTGAGTTATTCCAATAATTCCATCACTGGATTTGATGCATTTCTCAGGAATCATGACGCAAGCGCTCGGTACAAATTTGTACGTCCCTCTATTAATCTCCCGTAAATTTCGGAATATGTAGCTAACCTTAACAGCTGAAGTTAGGAGGTTGTTTTTTAGCCTAAGATTAAACTATATTAACAGGTGGAGAAGGGTATTTTAAGTTGTGTCGTTAAAACAAATGTACTGCATTTCGGGAACCAACTGTCCCCTTCAGTGGAGAAAAGAGAGCATACTTGAATAGCACAGTTAATTGGTGTTATCTGCAATGCAGTACAAGGTCGTGAGTGTCCACAAAATCGACAAAATCGCGCCACCCTCATTGTGGCCTTCAAATCCTCCCCCCCTTTCCGAAGAGCTCTTGCGAATTCCTCGGTCTTTCCAGTGAAGGTGTCAGCATGTAGACACGGATCCCTTTTGCTCGAACTAACTTACTTTCTTTTGAGAATTGTGGGGTCCTAAGTCCACATCAACTTAATGCCGGACCGGACATATAAACGAGCATTTACCATCTGCGAGCTTCTCCGGTCACGTTGCTCCCAGGGCAGAGGTGAGGCAGCGTCGGACGATTTACCTCTGCCCTGGTAAGAAACCGTAAAGCCGTCATCGCCTGACATTTTTGTAATTTACTTTCATCCTAACGCCTTCCATGCGTCAGGAACCCTTGCCCCAGGATAAGGGCCCGTTCTGCCTCATCGACTGAAGCGGGCGCCCTAGCATCTCCCCCAGGCTAAAGATATCCCAACACTATGGTTTTGTTTTTAACAACATTGGATGCAATTTCTGCAGTGCACTATTAGACATCAGGTAGGATTTAGCAAGGTGGTGTAACCCCAACTATACTTTATTATATATTCAATATGGGTTCACGATGTTTCTAGCGAAAAGATTAAACAATTGAAACGCCACACTGCCTCCGGGGCTAGTAGTTGATTTTTTAATTTTGCAAATACCTATATTTCGGGAAAAACTTGTTCCTTTCTTCAGTGCCGGATGTCTACCTTATTTTATTTATCTCCTTCCTTCATCGCAGCACTTTATTTTGTTTTACTAAGGACTGTACAAAGTACGTTGCCTCAAATCCTCTCCATTTATCTCGGCTTGGGAGCAACATGCTATATAGATAACATGACAGATTTGTGCGTTGTTGCTTTTTATGCGTTTGGAGCCTTACTGAAGCAGATTTTGGATAAAAGTTTTGATTATTTCAGGAAGTAATCATGTTGGCAGTGATTCGCGTGTACGAAAGTGTTTCGAAAATTGGGATTTTGAAACTTGACGCAGTCGAAATAGTTTCTGTTCTCAGACTTTACTGACATTTAAAAAAAGTTGGTGATTGCTCGTATTCCTCTGGGCCATAAAATGCAGCTAGTGAAGGTACTCCAAATGTCATGCAACATAGTGCATAATGCGTCGAGAAGCATCTGTTTAGAGAAGGCGAATTGTCGTCTCAACTAACACAGGGCATAAAAGCTGCATCGCCTGCCGAATATGCCTCATAATCGCTTGATATCTCGATTTATTACTAACCTACTTAGATAAGAATAGTCTCTATATTATTTATCCAAGACAGATATTGCATGGGATTCCCATCGAAGACTTTGAGGTCCCATACAGAATTGGCAAGCTTGTAAATAGATTCTTAGTTTAGCGAGGGCAATTATTCACAAACTCCTCCCAATTAATAACATTCTAGAACTTCATAAAATTAAATAACATTACATTTATTATAAACCTGGTTCAAGGTTAATTCAGTAGGAGGTTAATGAATCTTAGAGATTTCCTGGACTTCCATAAGAATCCTTTTTGGTGCCGGTCATTGTTTGTTTGGTTGATCCAGTGCCTACTAAGTACGGGTCTGGTGACTCAAATTTCGGTTGCTTTCGGCTTTCCTTTGGATTATTACCGTTCACCATATTGTGATAATTTTCTTCCCTTTGAAGTACTTGAACATTGGTTACAATCTTTGTATTATACCAGTTACTAGATTAGACTCGTTCTATTTGGTGTGCTGCAACAATAAAACAATTATCCTCTGAAAATAGGCGATAACTTGCTTTTTGTTTAAGGATTGGTGGATCCTAAGTCCGCAGAATTTTTGGTTATTTAATTCTATTAATGTTACTCCTCTAATTAAGGTTGTCGAAGTTTCTAACAATACTCCAACGCTCCATGTTGGAACCCAGTTTTGAGACGGACAGTCAATTTTATAACAAAGATCTTTACTTGGTAAAATTTTAAATACAACCGGTGTTACCTCAACTTTTGTTGCTGATTTTAGTATATTTTATAATATTATGGGGGAAACAATGAAAAAATGTGGTGTTGCGGTTCAATCACTCATTCTGCATGTGATATAAAAAATGCTCAACTACCACCCGTTATAGTAAACGAGTGTTTGTTAAGATAAATATTCGCTCAGACTGCTACAAATATTTATCACAATATAAAAACAAACGTCTTGTTTTTGAACGAGAAAACACAAATCTTGATTGAAACATTTTTTTGATTTTCTTTTTTCTTTATTCGATTACCTTTAATTTTCTTCACCTTTTTTTCTTTTTTTCTTTTTCGATATGATAAAGTCCAACCCTGATAGTTAAAAAAATACTGTAAAAAAATGTAAATTACAAAGAAATTATAAGGAGGTTAAAATGCTCAAAACGGAGAGGGACGGTGGCTATATATTTCCGTCTTAAGGTATATACCATATGTAGAACAAGAAAAACTATGTAAGACATAGCACATAATCTTTCTTTAATGATCAACCCAATACCCCAAATTGTTTCAAGGTGTTGTAGTATTTTACTAACTTATGTAGTGAACGCTGCCTCAAAAACGGAAAAAGAATAGGCGGGTGGTTTCACTTGGCCAGAATTCTCTCAGAGACTTGACTGGCCATTATTTATCAAAAGTATCAATTTTTGGTACATATCGACATCCATACATACCTAGAAAAAGTAGCGTATAATATGTTAACAACTCCGAACCACCTAGTTCAGTAGTACAATCGGTACTATTTTAAATAAATATGCCTATAACGATATATAAAAAAATCATTTTGCTCTAATTTCCTAAAAGAAAACATCACTGGAACCTTATTATGATTTAATAAATTATGGTTAATAAGTTTATTAGTACTCGCATGTAATCCAATAATTATGGCGATTCCCTTGAAATTTCATAACAAAGCAAAAATGATACTCAACCAGCGAACAACATCTCAATTAACCCAAATGAAATTACACAGCCCCATGCCATCCACTTGACCATTTTTTAACACACTTATGTTAACTTGGAGACTTTATCATTGTTTATAATGCAAACAGGCTTTGTTATCACAAATAAATAATTGCTAATGAGACGTCCAATCGATGAGTTCAATGTCTGCAATTTCAGTTTAAAAGCTGGGATAGTCTATCTTCCAACGGCAGATTACTATTCGTTTGAGGACAAGATTTATGCATTTACATGAGAAGAAGATTAATTTCAAATATTTCCAGGCTATCTCCAGTGATTATTTGATTGGAAGTTGCTAATTAATTATACGCAAATTTTTACTATTTCAACAATTACCAGAATATTTCCTGTTTTTTTTATCACTGAAGATACTTTACTCTGATTAAACATTCGGTCATGTGCCGTAAATTCCGCGCACCCCCTAAAAATGAGATTTTTATGATTACAATAAAATAATTGCCAGCAATAATTTTAATCTTAGAATGCTCAATTTTCCCGTAAGTCATGTGCAAAGACGTAAAGTAACAATACGCGAAATACGAGCAATTTCATGTGACTAGCAAAAAGATCAATTTTAAAGGTCATAGTTTTTCTAGGCTCTAATTTAATTTACTTGCTGCTTAGACAGTTTGGAACATGATTCAATAAAGTTGATATCTGTGAGGTGTATGAGGTGAATTATGACCGAATGTGTGCAACTGAAAGGGGTTGTCAAGCAAAAGTGCATAAGTTCCAGAAGGTATTTCTCCGTACTTATTTTAGTCAAAAATAAGCCACGAAAGTAATTTTATGGTTCAAGTTTATACAGAAATTAAATAATTACTTTTGGTAGTCTAAATGGAGAATTTCATGCTTGAAGAAATCATCATGACTTGAAGCAAGCGCGGGTAAGCTTCGTAGATAAATCCTATGTTTTGCTGTTGTACTTATTAATTTGCATGTGGCTGCCAAATCAGCGCAAGTTCTTACCGCGTGGTTACAATTGTCTGTGGAATTAAGTTTATGGATGAGATATTTTTAGTTAATACGCGTGGTAGATTTCGAGTAATTCTAATTTAATTCACGCACGAAAAAAGCCAGAAAGGGTTGTTTTTGTTTGAACGAGACTATTTTGATTTAAAGCAGCCATTGGTATTTTCTTTTCAAGGCCGCTACTCCGTCTGATTTTTTTAAAATAATAGCTTCTGAGGAAAAATAGAAAATGAAACGAAAAATGTTGTTTTATTTTGAGGACATTCTTTTGGCTAACGATACCATTCAAATATGTTTTATTAGCATCCCTTAACATGGATGACTATTTCAACGATATTCAATAGATTTTAAAAATAATCTCTTAACCTTTCGGAACTTTTTATTATCGTTCGTTTTCACGAGGAGTAACAGGAGATTTTCAAAATATTAGTATCGCACACAAAAAGTATAGTATATTTACCATTTGGGCACTATTTATGAAATTTAAAAATTTTATTTGTGCAAAAATTATCAAGTTTCTAATCAAACCTTCCCTTACCGGAGATTTTGACTTCTGTAATTTGGAAGAAATTAAGCTGAAATAAAAATTTGCACCTCGTATTCTATTGTTGTCTAATTTCCACACTACTGGTCTGTAAAAAAGTTGAATGTTCAATTATGTTAGAGTAACGGTCAATGCAACACCCCTATCGATTGGGGATGTCTTCATTTCGGATGTAATCATGTTACGCCGGTAGTCCAACGCAACATCTTTGTTTCCATTACTGCGATTTCCGGTCCATTGTCATTTACAGTAGGCCATCACTGTTTGAATTTGGAAAGCTCGTTAATGGGGTCATCCCGTGTGAAGGTCATTTTTTTTCGCTTCTTTACAAATTTTTTGTGAAGAACTGGATAAAGATACAAATACGATTTTTTCACCATAGATTTATTAATATCTTGAGCGTGCATAGTAATTTTGCCAGGCCGATCGCATAGTTGGTTATTGAAATACTGGGCAATTTATACATCCATCTCCAAAAAAAGGTGTTTTTCTGCTGACACTCTAGAGGGCGCTGGGATCATCTTAGAGAAAAAAGTAAACGGCACTTTAACGTACAGACTTAACTACAGTCTGCAAACTAGGATTATTAAAAAATATTAAAAACTAAATTTTTGGTGCCTTGTTAAACTTTTTTTGTTAATTTTGGTGTTTTTTGAAGCTCCTTCAATGAATAAAAAAAAACTTCTGAATGAATCGCAATTATCCTAGTTTGCGAACCGTAGAAATATATTCTGAATAAGTCCTAAAAATTTCAGAGAATTTGGTTGGATAAATTTTGGGCTATAGTGGCAGCCGATTTTCAACATGCAGTTTCGAGAAAAACGCATTTAAAAAGTAGAATGCGATATTTAGCCACAATACCTTAACTGACCATTAATATGCTATACCTAATCGATAAACCTTAGCTTTCTTGAAGAAACACATGTATAGCCTTGGTTTCAATTCTTGTCCTTTTAGCGAAGTCATTCGAACGTCATTCGGACCGATAAATACAAGCTTTATTACGGCGATCGACATAAATCTGGCATGTGACTTATCACGTGTTCAACACTATAATTTCCAAACAACTCCGAATATCAAAAAATCACTTTGGCCATATTGATGCAAAAAAAAATTCGATTCTGCGGATCCGACACACGGGATGACCCCCGCCTCGATTACAAAGAACGCTAGTAGGGGAACGTCATTTCATCCAAGTTGCGCTGATAAATGAAGCAATTTCATAACGCAGTTCACGGTTGGCTAAAAGCATTCGGTTGAATTCAGCTCTAAATTTTTCGAGAAGTGTCTGCACCTTTTTTTGAAATGTGTAGTATTCGCTTATCCCACCATTGTGCTTCTGCTAGCCTACGTCCAAGTCGCCTTCATTTTAAAAGCGGTCCCAGAGTGAAGAAATAGAAAATCAGGTTCATATCATTATAACTATCTGCGAGTTTTTAGAACAAATTCTGAATTTGTCGCTGGTTTTAAAAATCTCGTGTGCCATCCATATGTTTCGCTTTGTTTTCACACATCGCCATCGTTAAGTATCACGCGATCGGTCCCATTTCAAGAGCGTAACAAAGAAAATTCCAATTCTCCACAAGGAAAAAAGTAGAAGACTGCATTGTCAAAAAAAAACCTGACTTGACCTGGTTGTGAAGCGGCAAGCACCATAAAATAATGATCGATAATGGAAATCAGTAGTAACTTTGGTTCCAAGGTGGTTTCCGAAAGGGTATCGTCTTCATAGTCAACTAGTAGTTACACTCGTAGGCATGGGCAGAGAAGAGTTTGCCAGTTAAAGTGTACTATGAAATGTAAGACATGAGCACAACAACATACAGACGCAATTCAATACAAATGAGGAAAGACTACATATCATCCGAAAGGACGAAAATTGAACCATTATTAGGAACAAACCCGAAATAAAAACTCCTAAACCTGAAGATTACAGCTTGAACCTTTTCTTTTTCCAAACAATCTGGACGCGCATGATCTCCATGCGCCCACTTCTTCAAATTACCAGAAAGTGGAAACAGGGCTAAATAATTCGAACGAAATGAAGCTGCCGATATTGACGGAATATCCGCGCAAGTGTCAGTTACTCTATCAACCAATCAAATTTTTAACTTGCCGTAAAAATATGAGCGACTGAATAAATAAACATGACAATAGGCATGGGGATATCAAATTAGAAATTTAAAAAAAACTAAGAACATGGTATTGACCTGCGCCAACTCTTTGTTCTTTGTTTTGAGCCAGCAATATTATCGATTGTAATGAACTTCACAGGATGATAATCAAATTAGAAATGCCTGCAAAACTTGTTTGTTTGGGAAATGTTAGGGTAGAAGGCAATGGGAACCAAGAAAAATACAACATCAATTAAGAAAAAGTTTTCCAATGGCATCACGACTCAGGAATCTGGTCATCGAGCACTTCGGAAATGCCCATCGGAAATAATCGCGCCATTAAATACTGATTTGACAAAAATGTAACTCGCAATGAAAGTAGCACCAGCAAAAATTCCGTAGTAGTTACTCTAGGTAGATACCCTGTAAGGCGGGATTGGAGAATACAATCAAAGACACCCCTGCTTCTCGTAAAAGGCGAATAAAAGGATTGAAATTTGTGGAGTTAGCAACCTGCGAATTTCGAAACTTTTTTTGCTACCGAAACATCAACAAGGCCTCGTATAGGGACTGATCGCAGCCGAAGACCTTTGGATTTCGAAAACGAAGAAAAATTGGTTTCTGGAATGTGCGCACGCTCCATGGTAACGTATCGAGGTTCTTCAGAATGCGCGACTTCTCCAACTCGAAGAAAAATTCCAAGGACTTAAGCTGGACATTCTGAACCTATGCGAAGTAACATGGTAAGACTTTAGGGAGTACTCCTCTCCATCTTCCTACACTTATGGCAATGTGCTTTTGTACTCTGGAAACCAAGTGATAGCAAAACCGGTTGTTTCGCACGGCTATCTCAAGGCGCGTTCTAGTCACCTGGGCTGACACTTGCGTAGAAAAAATCAAAAGCCACTCTTATGATAAAATTAAGAGACATTGTTCTTTCCTTAAAATTGATTATTATTGATTATTATCTCCAAAACGGTCATCAAATATCTTGAACTGTAAGTATAATAAAGCGCGAGTATGGCTATAGCAAGGATAATAGCAAAGAGAAGACCTCCTTTGAATAATTTTAAACCTCGGA
This sequence comes from Hermetia illucens, assembly GCF_905115235.1. Taxonomy (NCBI): domain Eukaryota; kingdom Metazoa; phylum Arthropoda; class Insecta; order Diptera; family Stratiomyidae; genus Hermetia; species Hermetia illucens. The sequence goes on along the minus strand of NC_051850.1, from coordinate 111,527,032 downwards.
TGATGCAACATTCGTTATGGTGAAAATAAAAATGACGAATATATATGGTGAAAACTCCTCATCACCGCAGATAACTATTATGCAATAAGTTCAAACTCCTAGCTTAAAAGGTTTTGTGAATCCTTTATGTAAGAATATTTTATTGCACGATGGTTTTATCTGAACACAGCTCGTAGTGTGCAATGATACTAATATTTATATCTATCAGTAATTTTACGAAAACGTGACTACTTTGGTTTATAGATGTCATATTCAGACAACACCGCGATTTCCTGTATAGGCAGTTTCTGGGAATGGACCCTTAAAATTAGTGACGTGACTCCCCCTCCTCTGCTCCATCTGATATCAAAAATGCTTTGGAAAACATCAATTAAAACTATATATTTGGTGGAAGCTCAAGATAGAACGATGTCATTCATCACATGCAGATCCTTTCGTTTTTCATGAATTCGTTCACGTTAAAGCCTTATAAGGAACAATTAGAATTTTTCATTCACTGTCTGACCCCCTGACAAAAATTGTATATACACAACATCGTTGTAATCGATAAAAACCATCAATATCGTTTACTTTTTCCTCTGAAGACTAGGTGCTTTTTCGGCCTTGGCTCATTTGGAGCATATAATTTACTCGCCTGATATTTGGATTGCGTATCGTATTCCCCACAGTAGATCTACTATAGGCAGTACCCTTACTAAAATGACCCCACTTGCGAATGTGCTTGCAGAAGCTTATCTGTACACATCAGAGACGCTAAACAAGGAAAAGGCATAATCTTCGTCAAATCGTATTGGTAAGAGAGAGATCAGTGAGCTTTTACTTTTCTGGTACTACGGCGTGCTCACCCATATAGCAAAAAGTTGTTTCACGTATTCACTTATACATAAGCAAAAACTTGCCAATCTCACCAATATATTGGCAAGTCCGGGCGGTATGTCAAACACAGCTGATCGGATTTTCGTTACATCTCGCTCATGCTCAAGGGCAAAACAATTTGAAATCGTGTGTACTCGCACTGATTTCCCCCCTTGAGGGGCAAGGGGGAGTGTGGTAGCTGTCTAGTATCTAACTGTGGTATTTACAAGCCCACGTCTTGTCTCCAGTTGTACCTCGTTTGATGAATATTGGATTGAATTCACCCATGGCGTCATTTTCACAACTGTTGAGCTATGATGCTGAAAATTGCAGTAAATTTCAGTAACCAATGAGGTAACCTAACAAAAAAAATACAAATTAAATCGGGTCTGTGATTAGGCCACACGGTAGTACTATCGGGAAGTTTATAATCAAGGTAGTGTAAGATAATCTCGCTTTCAAAGAAGAGGGGAGGGAGGAGGTGCAGAAAATGGCCAGATCAGTTATAATTTTAAGTAGTTCCTCACGAGGCATGGAAGATGTCGCAAATGATTCTGCTAGATGAAACTGAATTACGGGTTGCGTAATTCGTATTGTTTCTCTCCTAGATTTATAAATATGGAAACTCTAGATAAACTGGTGGCAACCCCCAATAGCATAGAGGATGGAGTCGCAAACAACTCTAAGCTAACTAAAATCCGGATCAAAAGGTTGTAATATGAGGGTCACTTAATCCGTGTAGGTGCGGATAATCCACCACCACTCTATTGAAGGAAAAAAAGACGCAACAGACCCTGCCTCAGGTGGAGGGATGACATAGGTAGACAGCTTTTAAGAATTCGTAACAAAACCGGGATGGCCGAAGCTTCTTACTAAGATAACCCTAAACCTGATACCGATTATTGCGCCGTTGATAATGATAATGAATGTTTTTTCAGGTACGAATTATTTTCGTGCTTAGTATAGGTTTTTAAAAAAATTTTGGCTGTATTGGATTCAACTCTCCAATGTCCACGAAAAAATATAATTCTTTCTACGGGGAGATCAAGGTCTAGGAAAATCTAGTCAACCGCTGCCTTCACTTTGACTTCGTATGCAAAGCGCCCATACCTGTCAAGGATAGATAGATATGAGCTCTAGTTTGAAGACTTGAATCGTTACGGCAAAGATTTCGTGAGCACGGAGAGAGGAGCTTTACTTATGTTCACAACATTTATAGGAGCCCACATATCTCCCCAGAAATTGAACCCTAATTTGGACAATTGCACAACAGGATAATTCTCGCGCATGACGTACACCACACCATAACAGCCCTCAGTAATAATGATAATAGCACAACAACAATGTTGATAAATTATTAATACGTATATAATGAATTTTTCAAAGTAATCGAGTCTAAAGACGATAGTAAAAGCAAGAAAACTTTTTGCAAGTACAATATGAAAAAAAAATGTAAATGCTAATGTTATGGAATATGGAAATTTTAAACTCCGTTTAAGCGGGGAAACTACATTAGAAGGCCTATTTTCGCGTACGCTGTTAGAATTTTTTAGGTGTGCACATGAGAGTACGAGTACAGTGGAACCAAACCGCCTTGTAGAATTGAATTTACCCCCAATGTTCTAGAGGAAAAGCAGAAGGAAGACGACGTTGGTCGCGTGAAAAATGTCTCAATAATGATTGTGTTTAGTAGTACACTAAATAGTAGCTGATCTAAACAATCAAGCATATATAGCATTCGCAAAATGCCAACTCAACCCCAAAATTTTGTTGGTAACTCGTATCAAAACAATTCCTGCACACCGGGCGTCAATGAAAAAAGAAAAATGTCATAAGTGGTTCTCCATCGCAGTGTATCGGTTAACAAAATCAAACAGTCGTGATATTAGGAGTAATACTTAGATCATCAAAGATGTAGAAGTTTTGAAAAAGTAAAATAACACTATTTGATGGACCTGTTAATTCATATGAATGTTGAATATGTATCCATACTTTGCTTTGACCTGGCTTTAAAATGAAGCCAATACCAAACAAAAGCTCACAAGGTTCGAAATTTAATCTTTCAAATGCTTACATTTCATATTAACTCTACAGAGCTTCAGTTTGAAAATTAACTCTCTAATACTTCGGGCTTATAATACCAATATACGTTGTCATATCTTCATATTCTGTTTTTCACCCCATAACGAAATTCCCGGGCTCAAATACTGTGCGTCATATATCGATGTCTATAAATGTTGAATATCCTGTTTAAGTGGATAACATTGCGGTGAAATTAATCGATTATCTGGCTCGTCCTTTATGTCCAGTTAGTGGAAATTTTTTTACCAGGCCCTCCATTGTGTTGTAAACGTGATTACTATCCTTTCACATGCTTCATTTGAACGGCTAAATCACCAGAGCTTAGTAACAATTTCAGTATATGGTTCATATCACAATCTATGCCGATAGTCCTTTAGCCAAGCGTCATGAATGCTGGCAGACACAATATTCAAAGTCCAATATTATATTTCAACCGCCCCCTCCCCTTAAAACAGATAATCAGAAGTCAATTTTAACGTTTTCCATCCCCAACTGTTCATTTCGAAGCGTATTGCGTAAAGATATAATAACTTATCTAAAAACTATTTTACATGTCATTATATGAAACTATTAAGAATTTGCAAGTGTTTTTCCACGTAACTATTCAAAAAGCAACCCTAATTATAAAAAACAAGCATTTACAATTTAGCTTAATAGAAACCTTTGTAAGTTAAAATTTTAATACGCAAATCATCATTTATATTATGACCAATAAATTCATCCGGAAAAGTAGTCGGCATTTCTTTGTATATTGCAGAGTGAAAAAATCTTTATGAAATTGACAATTTCTCTGCAAAAAACACCCAGAGACATTAATATTTACTTCCAGGAATAATAAAATTTCTTCCAACACTATCAATTCCTTGGCAACTAATTTTCCATTATATATAATAGGTGTCAATTCTTACGTTAATCAACATGAAAGTGTGTGCTCTTTTATACTGCTTGTCCCGTGGTTTGGAGTATTTACCCGGTAATCTTATCGTTATTGTTAATTATATAAACAATTTATCATGACTCGGCAACTTTCTTAATGGGAACGTATTCGAGCGCACGGTTGTATATATTGTAACATTTTGAATGCAGATTTAGCTAGAAAAATATTGAAGTCCACTCCAATAAATCTTGGGACCACGCTTTTCTATTGGCTTGAAGAATTCGAATGAAAAGATGCTAATATGAAATCTATGTTACTTGAAAAATTCGAAAGGTGTATCGATATTATTTCCAATCATAGCAAGTTCCAATTTATACTAGGATTAAATTTCTTATAAACTATATATACTGCAGAGTGATTTTGATTTCATTCTTATGCAGTGACCAGAAAGAAAATGAAAATTGCATCAGAAATGATACTTCTTTGTTTATTTCAATAAATAAATGATGTTAGACCTCAATTGTCAAGGTAGGCTTGAACCATGGAAAATAATCATGACCGTGAGAAAATGTGGGTACCGTTTATAGCCCTCTAAATAGGAATTAGGCATGCATTCATAAACATTGACTATCGAATGTGCTGCAAAAGGATAGATCAGTATTTTTTTTTTTTTGAGTACTCGTTACGATACGTCGCGGGGCAACCATCTAAACACCTCCCCGTCAACAGAGAACTAGCCTCGAACCGTTTGACACATTACCTCGGGCCCGCTCCCACTCCCACAGCTTAGGGAGCCTTCAAGTCAAGGAATTCACCAACAGGAGGAGAGAAGAGAAAGGGAGTTATTAGTCCAATCTTCTTTACAACAAAAAGAACCCGAATGTAGCGCTTCTCAGTATCTCTCTGATACCTGGAGAGAGTTCCCTCTCTGTCTGCATAAAGTTGCTGACGAAACATCTCTCAAGTTTGACAAGAGAAAAATGTTCGGTGGCGTCCACCACTCCATTACAGAAAACACACACAGGAAATAGTCTCACCATGTTTTCGGCTCAGCCACGGATCTAAATTGCCCACCACGCAGTCCATCTGCCTCTTGATTCATCTTGCCAAGAATATTGCCACTCGATAAGTATGCGCTAACGTTCTTCACGGGCAGCCACCTCTTTTATGGGGTTAAGCCAGCGGCCAAATAAATAAGCTTATTTTGGGATTTTTTGCAACGGGACAATGAAGTAAATTTAAATTCTGATAAAGGAGCTTCATTGTACATATGAAAATCTGTATAAATTATTTTTTTAAAAGCAATGCAAAAGACAATGGGGGCTACATAGCTTTTTTCCGACAATACTTTCATTTTCGAAAGTGCCGCGGCCGAACCAATTTCAGCTACAATTTTTAATTTACGGTGAACAAAGAATTTGATTAGAGACATACACAGCCAGAGCAGCACATAAGATATGTCGATTTCCGCCACTGTTTATTAAAAAAATAACTAAAAAGACTATCGTATTTATCACGCAGAATGTAATTACAAATAGACAAGAATCTAAATAAAACAAGTCGAGAAACCAGAATGTGCACACTTGAGGTATGAAAGGTTTGGGTATTTCTTTTATAAAGTCATTTGAGTGTATATTTGTGACAGTAGTACGGAGTGCCCAAATATACATAGTCTTGAAGCGATAAATTTGACCTATTATAATTTTGTTAGCAATAGTGCCATTTCAACCAAATTTAGTAGGATCATGCTCAAAGTTATAGTCTACATTAGCACAATTTTGTGGTGCTAGGATGAACTTAAGGGGGGTTTTGGAGCCAATTACCAAAAATTATAGTAATATATTATTATTAACTTTATTTGAACAGATATCGGCCGCTGCAGTACAAGCAATATACCCTAGTTGCCTTCTTGGATATAGAGTAAGCTTTTAACACCGTTAGTACCAATGTCATCAAGGGAGCCTTGACCGGTATTGGATTGGAGGGGTATCTCTCGCATTGGATTATATCCATGCTAAGTACCACGATAATGCTGTCGAATCTGGGAGGCAACCACTTAACCAGAGCTGTGAACGGAGGCACGCCCCAGGGTGGCGCCATCTCACCGGTGCTCTGGTTAATAGTAATGGACAAAATTTTACGTACATTGGACAGCAGCGGGGTGAAGGTGGTGGCGTATGCCGACGACTTGGTGATATTAGTATCAGGGATGTTTCTGTCCATTATGAGCGACATCATGGAAGAAGCGTTGCGAAAGGTGTGCCTGTGGGCCGCAAGAGGCGGACTCAGCATAAACCCAACCAAAACGCAACTCATGCTATTCACCACCAAGACACGAATACCTGAATTCCATCTACCACCGCTGAATGAACAAAGATTTGTTCTTTCCTCTAATGTAAAGTATCTGGGTGTAATCCTGGATGCAAAGCTAAATTGGAGATTGAACATAGAACTGAGGGTTAAGAAGGCCTGTATAGCCTTCTATGCCTGCAAGAGAAACTTTGCAAAAAATGAGGTCTCCGGCCGCGGATGGTTCTCTGGATGTACACCCCTGTATTGCGTCCGATCCTAACGTACGGCTCTATTGTATGGTGGCAGGCTTGAAGAAGAAATACAATAGAACGAAGCTTAATAGGATTCTAAAAACCGCGTGTGCAGGTGCTACGGGGGCTCTGCAGTCCTGCCCGGCAGATGCTCTCAATGTACTCCTGCATCTCCTCCCCCTTGACCTTCACATCAAATATGTTTCAGCGTGCAGTGCCGTCAGACTACGTGAGTCCGGATGCTCGGCAGCGAAGTCCTACGGCCACAGCAAATCCCAGACGAAGTACCTAGGGAAATCTGAATATTCCCTACGGATTATGCCACACGTAAGCTGAACTTCACGAGAAATTTTGCTGTGGACTTTCCAACCAGGGCAAAGTGGAAGACCGGCGGCGTATTGCAAGGTTATGACACAGAATTCTTTACGGACGGATCAAAAATGGCCTGAAGAGTCGGCGTGGGGGTTTTCTCGAATACACACGGTTTCACCAGTGTATTCCAGGCGGAAATACTGGCGATATTGGAAGTCTGTCGATGGCTGGAGCGAGATTCGAGCCCCAAGGGTAACATAGCAATTCTGACCGACAGCCAAGCGCAATCAAGACTTTGTACCCAGGGATGCCATCTGCTGTTGGGGCAGTGCAAAGATGCACTAAACCGTTTGGGCGGCACGGCATAGGAACATAGAGGGGAATGATCAGGCTGCTGGATTGGACATACGAGGCTCTGCACTTGGCAGTCGGTGTTCCGCTGGCGGCTGTCGTGAGCCGAGTCTACTCGCACTACCCAGCAGCCGCGGGCCTAAGATGGCGAAGGCTTACGAGCTGTGCCAAGTCAAGGTGAATGCTACAATAGTCACGGTCTTAGGAGTTTGTGGCATCAAAACCGCGCACCACAGCGCTAATTGGGCTCCTCGGAGCGGCCACTGATACCTACCTACCCATCGGTATGTAAGCAATTTCGGAGGCTAGGTACCATATAGTAGGAGCCTTTTGACTAGTTTCAGATTTTTTGATTGCGTAGTTTCTGGCACAAGTTGTGCCCTTCCTCAGTACCTGGTCAACTTGTATCCAAATATGTATTTGCTAATGAATAATCTATCTCATTTTAGGATGAAATCAACTGTTTTTCAGCTAGATTCTAGTAGAAAGTGTGGACAAAAGCGACAAAATTGAAATTGGTGTTTACAAACATACAATTCAAATGTCAAGTCAATCAAAATTTGTTCGAGTTCTGAATCTGGCTAACTAGTTTCGACATTCGATTCTGAAGGTGTTTGGGCATTCTTTCAGTAAAGAAAACAAAAGTCTTCGCCCTTGATTTGTAAATGGGTTTACGTTCCTTAGCAAGGAGGGCAACAGGGATCACACCCGCGATCAGTGCGATAAGCAGACGCCACTCGCAAAGTCCCGAGTATTAAACCAAGGTATTTAGCTTTCGAATGGCATATAAAAAATGAGCTTAATTATGAAACATTTACGAATATTAGACATTAAATATAGGAATACGAAATAATAATAACAAGAACACGAAAGCTCACATAATAGGGCAACTATTGTCAACTTTGGAGGTTTGTAAGCTTAAAGCACCGTTATAATATTGCATGTTAGATTTAGATAAAATATCGGTTTTGAAAGTTATACCATACTATTTATATGGAATTTTAACTATTTTCCGAAAATGGTGTCAAATGTCGTATTCAATGACTGGAGACGTGGACAATTGTTAATTTGTTTGGTAGGTCAAGCTTTTTGACACTATTCCCGGAAAAAACTTTAATCCTGCAACTGTAAAAGATAGAGTGGCCATTCCTTGAAACAGTTAAAATGTCTACCATCGTCAACGAAACACCCTTAGCCATCGCATCAATATGCCAAGTCTGTCTTGTGCCTGTTCAATAGTCCGGCAACAAGCGCCGCAACGTCGTCTATATAACCGGCTAGGCACGACTCTTCTGGCATGTGGAATCTTACCAAAATATCGTAGGAAGCCTTCCAGAGGTTTCACCCTAGGATGGATCTCTGAGCTTCTCTCGACATGTTCTCCATCCTCCCCTGGCCTAGAGGGAACATTTTTGTTGATCTTTTTTACATATTTTGATCTGTATCTGTTTAAAATTTCAAGTCAGTATTTAAATTCACCTTGATTTTACATCATGTGGGGGTTGAAGCCGGGGGAACTTGATTGCCAGTCGAGCACAATAGATTTATTTTGTAGTAACTGCTTCTTTGCTATTTACGGAGAAGTATGTTTTTGATCGTTATTTTGTTGAATAACGTCAAAAACTCCTTTTTGTTAATTTTGCATATTACCCTGCAATTTGTTCCTCAAGACGAATTTCACAGTTCTTTCCCCCAACTCTCTTCCATACCTAATACTTTCCATCCGAATAACTTTTATTTATTTTGGTTTCGTCAAATTAAATTACTTTTAACCAGTCGTCTAGAATATAGTTTTTATACTTTTTCGAGAAAACCAGATGAAGTTCATGATGCCGCCCTGTAAGTAAGATCTCCCCAACCTTATCGCGTCCATGAAAATGGTTTTAGCACCATAATATTTGTACACGTTGTGTTAAAACCGTTATTCTGGCATTCTAGTAAAGATCACGGTCTTTTTAAGATTGGATTTTTCCCTTGTTACACTCCATTTTTTCTGACATTTTTTAACAAATTTTTGAAACCGCTCCAACAGAAATGCCTAGTTCCTCAATAATTTTATGATGAGGGTGTTTTTAATTTTATTAGCCGCTTCATTTCCTGGGCTAGAAAGGAGTACCTTCAGTAGTGTTAACGGGTTGCAGGATCCGCATCTGTGGACGAAAAAAATCATCCACTAAAATGCAATACCATTCTTTTTCACGTTTGGCCCTTTAGCGTCCCTATTACATTCCTTCCAGTTTTGTTCATATTTCTCATCCCCACATACATTTCCCATAAAATATTAAATTTAAAATGATAATTTTCATTCCCAACTTTATTTACAAAACTCTCTCACCTTTTAACTTTCCACAAAACCCTAAATTCAATTAAATATTTTCAAGGTTAATATGGAAATTTTCTACGATTTCGAAATTGTTCATTAACCTTCTTTTAGGTTTCGTGTAAAACAAAACCTTATTAGAATCGATTCAATGTTTGCCTGCCCGTCTGTCTGCCACAGCCGATTTATTCAGAAACGGCTAAGTCTATTATCACAAAATTTGGTGAGAACATATAGTCTGTGAATCCCTTTACATACAGAAAGTGACGCGATTTTGTCTTGAGTTTAAGGGGGGCTCCCCGTACATGTGAAAAGAGGGTTTACACTTTTATCACAGAATATAGTCGTGTGGGGTATCGAATGAAATCAAATGGCTCGATTAGTACTTTCCGAAACTGACCTTATTTCTGGTATTAAAAAGTGTAACAGGTCTCGTTCTCAGAGCCTAATCAACCTTAAGTCTGAAAAAAATTGCAATGGTGCACCTGTATAAAATCTATGCCTCAAAATGCATCCCATTCCGATACCTGCTCAAATAAAGTTGATAATAGCATATTACCATATTTTAGAAATTTACTTGGTTGGTACCATCAGACGTAATAATATAATAATAATCTATTCCGGCTTGTTTATTGAATTATAATGACATGCAAATGAATCAAGTTCTTTCATTTGAGAGCTCGCTCTCCCCTCCTCCTCTTTAACCCGCGTGACGATGCCAATGCAAGATGGAAAACCGAAAGGGCTTTGCCATGATATTAGAGGCCAAGCGTATCATCAGACTCTTCAATTTTTTAGATTTATCTACAAGTATGCATATGTAAACACGTAAATTGTCTTTGGCGGCCATTTGTCGATTTGCATTTATCGAACAGATGGCTGTGTGCTGGGGAGATCTTTGCTGAGACGGAGGGGTTTATGTGTGCCATTCAATACGGCGTAGTTGCCACCCGAGCTTATAAAAAGCTGCAGTGCAGAATGTGTATTTCCGCGTTAGAGACTCATTTCTGGTTGCACTGTGTTGGCACCGGCGCAATACATCACCATGCATAATGCTATATGTAAGGTAATCCATCAAGACCTTGCATACAAGCATGGGCTCATCACGGAAACATGTCCGGTTTACTGATTTGAGGCGCAAGGAGCACTTGATAGTTCTGCTTACAGCATGTATTTGGACCGGCAAGTTCTAGCTAATTGTCATACTCTACACAACAAGCCTGACGTACTGTTAGTTGACAAGACGGGTCGCTCCGCGTATATTATTGATGTTGCTATCATCCATAACAGCAACATCGAACGGGAATACGTGGAGAAGAAACTATGAGCCACTGGCTCGGGAAATCAAAGAAATTTGGCGTCTCCAGCGAGTGGTTGTAATTCCCATAATATTGTCAGCTACAGGTATTGTACCTAAATCCCTCACGGCTTCCCTTGATGCCCTGTGACTTTCACACAATCTGGTTCAAACCATGCAAAAGTACACCATTCTGCATACGTGCTCGATGCTGCGGGGAGTTCTCGACAGATTCTCCCATTGACCTACCACCGGGATCAGCCCTTGAGAAGGACAATATAATGTATATTATAAAAAATCTTTCAAGAAGTATGTTTTAATAAAACTCGAATTTAGTAAGAAATTCGGAATAAAATTCCTTTCGCAAATATTTTATATATATTATTGTCTTTAAAAGATATCTACTTACAACAAGAGAATAAAAATATGTACTTACAAAAGGAAATAATTCATAATTCTCATAAATCACAGTTCTTGTTGATTCTTAACACAATCATCAATAGTACTCCAATTCATGTCTTTAACAGTAGCAGTTGTCGCATACCGCAGGTATCCTCATGCATATGTAAATAGTTCGAATAAATTAGCTAATCGATTTACTAGTCTGACAAGTTTGTTGAGTCCACACCAATGTACCTGGATAATTAACTACAAACGAACTATAAATATCGCAATTACATAAATAAACTTAGACGTAAAGTACGGCAACGTGATTAGCATTTCTGAAAGTAATATCGGTCCACGATTCTGACACTTTGGCAGAAACAATCTTTATTAGAAATAATCGTAGATTCATCGTGCTTAACTATACTAAGCCAGATACGTACTAGCTGGTAAAAGATACGCACCTAATCAAGATAAATCAATTCGAGCACTCACTTAAATTTTATGCAAAGTTGAGTGATGATGATTTTTTTTCGATATAATAATAAGTTATCATCTGCGAGGAAGTTTGAATATTGAACGAAACAGAAAAGATTTAAAACTTGATTAAGTAGATAAATTCATTGTTCGTTTTATATTAGATTTATACAGTTTATTTTTATAGATGGAAACTATTTACGAAATAGTTTTTTGTTTTGTGAATAACTCCTTTTTTGAAGTACGTTATTGTATCTTGCTAACAAGTTTGCCACTATTTTCAAGTATTTTTCTATTTATTTATGCGTCAAGAACCGAATGGGTAGCAGATTCAAGAACATTGTTATCTGCTAATAAGGGCTAACATTCTTTCATGTTTTTGAAGGCCATCAAGAATCTTAACCTTGCTTACTACTTGGCAAACTCTATTTGTTATTATTGCTTTTTCTTTATGATTTCATCAATATTCTTTAGCTTTGGTATTTCATACGTCATTAAGTAATGAATCTGCATAAACAATATTTGGTTTTCACTAGCATTAACTGGCCTGAACTGTTGAAATGACTCGTTAAAAACTGCAATAAATAAATATATAACGATCCCTTTCGATTTGATGCCTATCAACTTTCGCTTAAAGCATGACCATGTTTCAACTTCAGGAACGCGTTAATTATTAGCTACCTGAATTTTCTTTTATCTAGATAGAACGGGATTTAGCATTTGCATGGTAGAATGGCACTTAGCATAATATACCAGTATAAACCATTCTACGTGGTTAATAAATAAACATAAACAACACTGACAGATTTTTTTTTAAATAAAAGAAGTTGAGCATTCTGTTTAGGTAGTAAACATGGACAGTAGATTTTTATTATATTTACACGAAAGAATTTATGTTTTACTGCATGTTGCATGTTGCTTGTGTAGAATGCAATATGTCAGTAGCACACTTTCACTAGAATACCTGACGTCACATTATTCTATCTCTCTCGTATGCTTCTTTTGTGGAGTACTGTGCAGTCTCTTCTTTACTATTATTATTCTCCCACATTTTTAAAGTTTTGTGTAAAACAAAACTGGGCGGGGGTATAAAATGTTTTTTCACCAAAAATAGTCTCGTCACGAGTGTCAAATGAAAGGTCTCGATTAATGTTTAGTAAGCCGATCTCAGGGGATTAATAAAAGTATATTACTCTACTTTTTAGTAATTGACGGCAAAGCGCCCCCTTAAGTTCATTCAAGAATCATGAAATAAATTATAGTTCATACCTGAAGATTCCAGCTTCTGTTTTCCACATTTGTTTCCTTTTCTGAAACTTGGAATATGTTGACTTCCTAGGCCAGGTGAAAATTTAGGGAAACTCAGTCTTTTCCTCGCCTAGTATCAACTTCAAACAGAATTTGTTTGCAAGTGAGAAAGAAGCTTTAGTAGTGCATTTCGTTATAGTGCTGTAATATAGGCTATAATGTAGAACATCATCCTACCAAGTTTGGTGGAAATCACACTATTACTGTCGATTCAGTGCAAATTCTAAGACTGAATGTCAGTACCACGCGAATGTGAATATTCTGAAATAAGATATGCTTATATAATACATTACGCGGTAGGCACTAATGGGATAAATCTCACCTCAAATGTCTTTATATAAGAAATGCACAAAACCTTTCATACCTGATGCGTCAAGCTTCCGGTTTCCCGACTTGTTAAGGTTTTATTGAAATCGCAGCACTATAAAATCGAAAGAACGAAATATTTTGCTTGTTGGGCAGAAATAAATTTTGGTTTCCGATGTTTATAAAGCTTAGACGAACTTAAATGCATAGCTTCTTCTTTTTACAAGTAAATTCAATTTTTGAAAATAAGTACTTATATCGAGAACTACTTACTCCCTTTTTCAGTACTTAGTTACCTAAATAGCGTTTAAGTTCTGAACAGAAATAAGTTTAAAGTCTTAAGGCAAACCCCCCAGTTCAACCGTCAAATTCCACATGCAATGGCTTTCTGTTGCTGCAACTCCGTCTATAATTTTCAGAGGAACTTGCACTCTGCTTCGACTGTTCAACTGTTCTATGCCACGTAATTTTTGGACGACCATTTCGTAGTATAGCCCTTTCCCCAAAGAATGGCTTATTCACTCTCACTTTCTTGTTCTGTTCAATACGTCCACGGGTAGCTGGCCCACGCGTTAAGGAAATTCTCCATTAGTTAGTGTCTCACGCTGAAATTCCCAATGATACACCCCAGTCATGCATTGATGGGAGCCTGGAGCTTTTCAGTAAAAGTGGAAGTTACTTTCAATGTACTGCTCTCATACAGTAGCATAGAGAGAATAATGACGCTGGACAATCTCACCTTGATGTTCAGATAGTTAAATTTCTAGATTTTGGACAAAACAGCGAAACAGCAGATTTTCAACGACATCAATTTTAGCGCCGTCGTCAACAGAAGAGTGCTACATGGCATTATCTTTTGAACCCCTCCGAGTCCTCCGGCCAAGATAGAACGTCACCGAGAACGAAAAGAAAAAGTATCGGTAACAAGATGCAACCTTGACAGACTCTGCCTTGTTCTTCAAATTCCTTTGAAATTATACCTTATGTGCGTCGAATTCGCGAAATCGATTTTTTTTTTGCGTCAATTGTACCTAGATATAGTGTAGAATATATGGGTAAAGTGATTTTTTGATATTGGGAGTTGTTTGGAAATTATAGTGTTGAACACGTGATAAGTCACATGCCAGATTTATGTCGATCGCCGTAATAAAGCTTGTATTTATCGGTCCGAATGACGTTCGAATGACTTCGCTAAAAGGACAAGAATTGAAACCAAGGCTATACATGTGTTTCTTCAAGAAAGCTAATGTTTATCGATTAGGTATAGCAGATTAATAGTTAGTTAATGTTTTATGGCTAAAGATCGCATTCTACTTTTTAAATGTGTTTCTCTCGAAACTGCATGTTGAAAATCGGCTGCCACTATAGCCCAAAATCTATCCATTGAAATGCTTTAAAATTTTCACGACTTATGCAGAACATATTTCTACGGTTCGCAAACTAGGATAATTGCGATTCATTCAGCAGTTATTCATTGAAGAAGCCTTAAAAAACACCAAAATTCACAAAAAAAGTTTAACCTGGCACCAAAAATTTAGCTTTCAATATTTTTTGCGAATAGTAATTAAGTCTCTACATTAAAATGCCGTTTACTTTTTTTTTCTTTAAGATGATCACAGGGACTCTAGCGTGGCAGCAGAAAAACACCTTTTGGAGATGGGTGTATAAATTGCTCCACATTTCAATAACGAACTATGAGATTGGGCTGGAAAAATTACTATACACGTTCAAGATACTAATAAATCTATGGTCAAAAATTCGTATTTGTATCTTTATCCGGTTCTTCACAAAAAAATTCTAAAAAAAGCCAAAAAACGGCCTCCACACTGGATGACCCCCTTAATGTAGAACACCACATTTTTCGCCATCATATGTAGTTGTGATAGCAGCTACTTACTCCTTAAGCAGCTAAGCACTGAGGAAGAGAGTAGGCAGCTCCCAAAATATTTACGCTGTCGTTTAGTCGCAATTCTTCCATTCGCCCCAATGCCGTATAAAACGTCTGCTGTTTCGGCGCGCTCCCTTCAAGTGGAGGAGAGGATTCAGATTCATATCTACATCGATAGTAGGTAGGTTTCGCAGTTTTACGGAAGCAGTGAAAATCCAAAACTGACGTTATTGCTTAGTCAAAATAGATTCGATTGAAACTCAGATCGACTCTGAATCAACAATGAAAAATAATAATTTTCAGATAGTTGATCTGAAAATCATTTGCAATATTTACAATTCTAGCATTAAATATGTTAATATAAGCAGACAGACAACCTCACCCTCCGGAAATAGAACAAGATACAATGGCGTCGTCACCAGCTCCTCCTCCGAGATGACCCTCTTCTTTAGCAGAGTGTCTCAAGGATGTCGACCTTAACTGAAAAGTAGCGAAACTATCTAAACTCAAATTTCGCGGTCCACATCAGTATAATTCATACGCTTGTCCGGTTTGAATTTCAATTTGAAAAGAGTAAATAATAGCCGTAGCCACTTTCGATAAGGCATTCATAACATTCATAAAAATTGAATTTAAGCCGGAAATATGTGCACTCTTTGTTTCATTTAATTGTATGAATTTCATAACATCAAATAAAGGAAGATGCATAAACTAATTGCACAAACTTGAAGATTATGTGCAATGCCATGATTTTGTGTGCGGACAACCGACTTGCTTGCGAATTTTATCAAATCATACAATTAAATGCCACTAAGAGTACCCATACACCTCCGGCTTAAATTCAATTTTAATTAATGAAAGCAACAGGACTAATGATAATGACAATAATAATTGATAATTAGCACTTGCAACGCAAATAGTGCCTTCTGCATTTCTCAAAACGTCCTCATTCAAATTAACTACATTCAAAAGTAACAGTCGAAAACGGAAAGCGCCGCCAAATTGCAAATAGCGCAGTCTGTCATGAAAACAAACCTTGCCGACGTGGAGCGAACTTTACCGACCTGAAACCTTCATTGTACATTGAAACTACGTGCGGTTCGCAGCTTCTCTCATCCGCATTCCGCACGCATCATAATTGTGTTTCCCATTTAATGGATCTGCACGTTGAGGACAGAGGTTTGACAGAAGCCCCCCCCCCCCCCCCACCCCCATGTTGTCGATGACACTTTAGTTAAATGGCTCTATGCTATTCTAACTCAAAGATTGTTGTATGCTGAAGGAGGTGTGATATACCCACTTTGTGGAATATGTTAACTGACTTTCTTCTATTAGAACTGCGAGATCTGGCAATACACTCTTATGCGGATGCCGTGGTTCTGCTAGTTGTTGGTCGAGATCTCGGACGGGGTATAGAAATAAACAGCGTGCCGGTGATTTGAGTAGTAACTGATGCCTCAGGCATACGTTCTCAATGTCAAGTGAAGTAACAGCACAACGGTATCATTTACTAAAAGTAGTAAACTGAGTGTTCTTTGCCTTCCATAGATGAAGGCAATAACCCTTCAACTGTCCAAAAAAGGAAAATATCTGGGAGTTATTTTAGATAAGAATCTTTATTGAACCAAACAAACTAAGGCAAAGCAATAGCCTTTATACATTTGAGAAAATAGTTTTCTTGGCCAGGTTTGAAATAACATATTATAGTTTATGTTACAGCTTTGAGTTTATGGAAATTTTCGCAGAGAAGCAAGAAGCCATCCTTATTAGGCAGGAGATGTAATGGTGATGTCCACGGGGTGCCAAAGAGTAGTACCCCATTTTCAGAATCGAAATCCTGTTTAACTATCTTAGTCGTACTGAGCGTTGAGTTGCAAAGGTGGGTTAGTCACATTGAGGAGCTGATTAAACAGTATATGGTAATCTGAATCTTGCGACACAGTCGCCACCGTCTGATACTCTGCACCGCGAAAATATCTTCGTATTACATTTTTCATGTGCGAATCGATGATC
The DNA here is from genome assembly GCF_905115235.1 of Hermetia illucens. Taxonomy (NCBI): domain Eukaryota; kingdom Metazoa; phylum Arthropoda; class Insecta; order Diptera; family Stratiomyidae; genus Hermetia; species Hermetia illucens. The sequence continues at coordinate 111,510,019 of NC_051850.1, read as the reverse complement.
GATTTGCTTTGCATGTCTATAATTAGACCAAAGTGGCCGATGAAATTAGTTCCGAGAATTGGTTGAGCTACATGAATGATCGAAAGTTTCCTAGACTAACAACTAAATTTTTTAATTCGAGAACCGTTTGCTACGGCAAACTTAGCATCATGAGACTACGAGTTACGCTTCACATTGCGATGACGGATGTCTCCACTCATTGTCTACCAAAAAGTTAATCCGTGAAAGGTTGTATTTAATATAAAGTCGGTTCTATTTATTGGTACTTTCGTTCACCGAACACGACAGTGTTGAACTTAGTTTTCCGCATCGGTGCGTGGTGATACCCACCGGCATCTCTTCTAAAGCTTATGCGGTCGGATTGTATGGCCTTTATAAACGCCTTGAGCGACTGAAACTACGACGAAACCTTGATCTCCTTACCGACGAACAATCAACACGCCCACATACTTCTGCCAGCTCTTTCAAACTCGTGCGCTTAAGGTGGGTAATAATTGCGGGTCGCGAATTTCAGTTTCTTCTAAAACTAAGTAAGCAACTGATGTAAAACTAAGTAAGCACTGATGTTACCCGTCCAAAGGCGTCGTAGCAGTCCCCATCTGGGGCTATTCGACGATATCCACAACTTGACTGAATATTTCGGGATAGAGCTGACTTACTACTTTGTCAAACCTAATCATATCCTTGTTGATCCCGTGCGGAGCAATGTTGTGGCCGAAAAGATAGCGGGCGCCACGAAAGCGGTGAAAAGCGTTAGAAAATATGTCTGACATCCACCTCGAAAAATGGGCGTGCGGATAACCGCGCACTGCGGTCCGCATCGAACCTGCCTTCGTTGATACCATCGTAGATTTGCAGTTCAGCTCACTGAATTTAGCTCACATAAGACTTTTTCGTAGCGGTTCATATTGACTAACATCTGTGGCCCCATATTAGGCGCAGATTTGCTGTGTCGCCATGGGCTACTGGTGAATATGAAGCATGAAATTCTGATAGATCCCATAACCTCTTTTAAGTCGTCATGGAAAATTTTAACATATGCATACAACAGGCATTCCAACATTTTTGAGGACCTTGCTAATCCATGTATTCGGACGCTTCTCCAAAAATATCGAACCATTACTACCGAATGTAGCTTTTCTCAGTCAGTTAAGCTTGATGTTCAGCACCACATCAACCCTATTGAGTCCCCAATCTTCTAGAAGGTGCCTTTTCTATCACCCCCAAAGCACTCATGGAAAGAGTTTGAACAACTACTTATGCAGACAATGCAACACCAGTTGGTCATCTCCACTCCATCTGCAACCTAAGCCCAGTGACAAATGGTTTTCCATCAAATCCCTGTAGCCCCCGAAGATATTTCAAATACAGCAATTTGCTAAATTTTCGGACACTTTGAGTTAGCACGGATAGCTTTTGACCTGTGCAATGCGGTGCAAACGTTCCAAAGATTCATCGACTCTATATTACGAAACTTGGACTTCTGCTCCATCTACTTGGATCATAATCTGGTCGCATCTTCTACCGAGCCCGAGCATTTGGCACATCTCAAATGCATATTTTAACGCTTCCTTGACAATGGCCTAATTCTTAATTTAAAGTCGGAAAACTGGAAACTAGACACTTCAGGTATAAATCGTTTTGTGTTTCCCTATGTGAAGAACGATGAGTGCGTGGCAGTTCCGTGTGTACATAGTTAACAAGCTGGGTAACCGGAAGCTAGAGGCTTCAGCTATGAAAGGTTTTATGTATTTCTTTTATAATGAGATTTGAGTGTGCATTTGTCTCAGTAGCATGTAGCACGTAATATATGCATATATTATGTGAAAATATCCCCTTTCAAGTGATATTGACGATCAAAGTCTTGAATTTGGAAAGAAGCGATAACTTTGAACTATTATATTATAACTTTCTTAGTAATAGTGAAATTTCGACCAAACTTGGTAGAATCATGCTCTATATTATAGCCTACATTGCTCCAATTCGTGGTACTAGGATAAACTTAAGGGGGGTTTTCCAGCCAATTACTAAAAATTATATTAACACACTATTATTAACTTTATTTGAACAGATATCGATATGGAGGGTATTTCGGAGCATGGGCACAATATAGTGGCAGGCTCTTGATTTTTGGTTCGTTAGTTTCTGAGAATGGGTCCGTTAAAGAAAGAATCGTTTTCTCTCTCAGCAAATTTCATGGCAATTGGTTTAGCCGTTTCCTGGTAAATCGAGTATGACAGACAAACATACATTGAATCGATTTTAATAAGGTTTTCTGTGTAACATACAAACAAGTCGGAATACTGGAAGCTCGATGATTTAGGTATAAAGGTTTTGTGTTAATCGCAACGGATTCTGCATCGCCATCTTATAGTCCTCTATGTCTTATTTGAAAAAGAGCAAAAAGAAAAATGATGGTTTCGTGAAGTTATAGGCACATATATGTATGTTTTCAAGTACCGTACACACCCTGTACATATACACACACATGCCTGTCTCCAGTAATTGATAATGATATTCAAATAACTATCATAGAAAAAAGCTAAAAAAAGGCAAGGGGAAAGTGTCTCTATGAACGCCGCCGTTTACATAAATTTACATTATACGTATGATGATGACGATGCGAAATGCAACATTTTGACTTTTAATAACTTTGTTAGCAATAGCTTGGTTGCCTTCAAAATTTGCTGAATTATGTCCTATATTATCACCTAAACTGGTGTCAAAATTTATTTGTACAGATAGCGGAACGGAATGCATTTTGAGGCCTAGATTTCATATAGATACATCACTGTGATTTTTTTTCAGATTTTTCGGCTGGATACGTTCTGTGAACGAGATCTGTTTCACTTTTTGGGGCACACATTTTGGGCCATCACTTCCCTATATTTCACCCAATATGAGAAACAACATCAGTGCCTGAAAGTACTAATCAAGCCCTTTCATTTGATACCCCACATGACCATATTCGGTGAGAAAAAAATTTACCCCCCTCTCGCATGAATGGAAAGGCCCCTTCACGCTCAACACAAAATGGCATCACTAGCTGCATGTAAAGCGACAAACAGCTGACATATTCTCACCAAATTTCGTGACGATCGGTTCAGCCGTTTCCGAGTAAATCGGGTTGTGGCAGACAGACGGACTTTGAATCGACTTTAATAAGGTTTTGTTTCACACAAAACCTTAAACAAGTCGGGAAACCCGGAGCTCGGCGCATCAGGTATGAAAGGTTTTGTTTGCTTCGTCTGTGAGTATATTTGAGTGTAGAACTATCCCATTTGTACGTAGCCCGTATAGCATTTAACATGTCTGACTACTCACTTTAATGTGATATTGATATTTAGTTGCAGTAAATTCACACGGTAAACTCAACTTTAAGCTACTATAACTTTGTTAGTAATAGTATGATTTTGATCAAACTTGAAGATAACATGCTTCATATTATATTCTATACTACTACAAACTTTAATAACTCTACTGCTACTCAACATGACTATATTCGGGGAAAAAAGATTTAAGCCCCCCTAAATCTCAACGTAGATGGATATCACACACTGCATGTCTGGGCGTCCACAGTTCCCACCTATTCACCAAATTTCGTGTCAATCCGTATAGCCGTTTCTGAGAAAAGTACGTGTAACAGGCAGACAGACAGACAGACGGACAGACAGAACCGATTTCAATAAGGTTTTGTCTGGCAGACAAAATGAATTGAATTTTAGTATTTCACTCGTATGTCAATTATTTTCGTTAAAAAATTATTGGCGTGGGGTGCACTGAATTAACAGGAATTCGTCGCGGACCGTAACTTGTATTATCCTTAAGGGACGTGGCCAAAGTCGTGTTTCTTGTTTAAAAAACTAGAGAGGCAGCTATATATAGCCTAGCTGTACAGATCGACCTTGATAGCAAAGTCTTTATGCATATACTCCTGATTGGTATATTTCCACGTAATTATCGGAAATTTGTGGAATAAGCCGATAATACTTATACGCCTCCATAAGGGTAATAATTTTAACGTTCACAAACTTTCTACTTCCTTGCAACCTATAACATTTGTTATCTGTCCGATTTTCATCGCGGATTCACCTCATACTCGATTTTCTTATCCTAAATTTTCCCATAGCTACTAATAATCAATATCTATGGAATAATCTACCTATATATACATATGTAAACCGTAACGCATTCCAAGGTTCCTAAAGTAATAAGTGGGTTCTATTTTGAAAATAATTTTACCTCATGGACAAACACGTGCCTCGATCCTTGATTGGATAATCGGGAGCTGGTTTTTATTGGATAATCACACGTCGCTTTGATATCAGCATGTCGACAAAGGAAATTTCTAGAAATTTTGCCGGTGATCTAGCTCACTCTATCATTAATATAAATTTGTGACTGCCATCTCCCACAAATTGGGCAATTTGCATACACACACGTACTTGAGCATACATAATTTTTGGACAATTGGAATTTATTTTATATCTTGAATAATTTCTTAATTCCCATTATTACTCTCCATACATCACATAAAGTATACATATGTCATAATTGAAGCATCTTAACACATCCATTTATAAGGTTACCTTCCCATAAGTGTAAGTGTATAAAGCTCAACATAGTCATATGATGAGTAATTGCAATCTAATTATCTGACACGATATTATCTAATGAATTAATATTGATCTCTAGGAATTTAGTCGTGTGCGTCTCGCTTCCTACCGTCACTGCTACTACAACTATTAATTAATTGAGATAGTGTAATAGCGTTGATGATATGCTTGACCAGCATTGACCAGCAATGAAACACCTTTAACTCCACACATTCGAACATGCTAACGGAAAAGTTAATTAAGTTCTACGTTCAGAGTGAGCAAATTATCCGTTGACAATAATCGTTAACTAGCTCAAAGCGCTTCAACAATTATTAGTATCAATCATAAAGTACGCTTGATGCTGCAGCTCTGGACCATTGCAATTCATTTTATGCATTCAAGTCAAATTAAACATTTTTTTTTCTAGCAAGGTAGGAAAGATAAACGCAAGCTGACGACATTTGAAATTACGTGGAATGGTCAATTGCTTCTCTTAATTATTGTTGCTGTTAAGTACAGGTAGATACTGAGATATTTAGATATCGCTGAATATTTTTTTCCGCTGGACGTTAATGATATTAGGTGAACCACGTGAATTTCACTTAATCATGTAGTTATCATCGACGAAAGCATGTAACAGTGGCAAAGGGGAGTTTAATGATACCTGTAATAATTGTGGGAAGTTGTTGCGTTTGCTATATTGGTTTTAATTATACAATACTATCTAGCACATTGTGCCACTTGGGAATGCGTATTGTTACCTATAATGAGGAGTAGACTTTTTCTATTTACATGGGTGTTTACCAACCTACCCCCACTTTCTCACTTCCAGCAGACTTACTATAATAGCCGATCTTGTTGTTGGTAACTGCGGGTCTAATTGTGTCTACAATAGGCTTTCTCAATTACAAATGTATATTTTGTAGATCTACGCGAAATTTGAGCATATTAGCAAAAACAGCTTTAAGGGACTATGCAGCAGTCAAGGCATATAATATTCATCATCACCAACGGCGCATCAACCGGAATCCGGCCTAGACCTGCCTTAGTAAGGAACATCCCTGTTTTGTGCCGAATTCTACCAATTCGATATCGATATAAGCTGTCTGGCGTCCTGACCTACCCCATCGTTCCATCTCAAGCAGCGTATGCCTCGTCTTCTTTTTCGACCATACTTTCCGGGCTAGATCGTCCTCATCCATTGAGCCGGATTTAATCCACAACCAGACAATCGTGGTATCGCTCATAGGTTTCGTTGGTATGTAGGCTACGGAATCGTCCATCCTCATGTAGGGGGCCAAAAATTCTTCGGAGGATTCTTCTCTTGATCGCGGCCAAGAGTTCGCAATTTTTCTTGCTAAGAACCCAAGTTTCCGAGGAATACATGGGGACTGGCAAGATCATTGTCTTGTACAGTGAGAGCTTTTAACCCTCTGATGAGAGGTTTTGAGGGAAACAGTCTTGGTGAGCTGAAATAGGCTCTGTTGGCTGCCAACAACCTTGCGCGGATTTCATCGTCATCACTGTTAACGGCTATGATTTTCGACGCAAGATACGAGAGATTTTCAACGGTCTCAAAGTTGTAGTCTCCTATCTTTATTTTTCCCGTTTGACCAGTACGATTCGATGTTGTTCGTTTTTTGGTTTTTGGCGCTGACGTTGCCACTATGTACTTCGTGTTGCCTTTATTAATGTGCAGCCTCGCGCCGCCTGTTCGATTTGGATGAAGGTAGACAATAATGTTGATATCGTCACCATAGGTCAGTAGTTGGGTGGGCTTGAAGAGAATGGCGCCACGCGCATTCACATCTGCATCACGAATCACTTTCTCCAGGGTCAGGTTAAAGAGGACGCATGATTGGGCACCCCCTTGTCTTAGACCGTTGTTGACGTTGAATGGTCTCGAGAGTAATCTTGTTATCTGGCCTCCCACATTGGTTAAGGTTAGCGTAGTTAGTCTTATCAATTTCGACGGGATACTAAATTGTCTCGTAGGCGGCTTTAGAGTCAATGGAAAGATGGTGCAACTAATGGCCACATTCCAACTGTCTTTCCATCGCTTGCCGCAAAGAGAAAATCTGATATGTTGCTGATTTGCTTGGAGCGAAGCCTCTTTGGTATGGACCAATGATGTTCTGGGCCAATGGAGCTATCCGCCTTATAAATAGTACTCAGCAACGTGATACCTTTATAATTGCCGCAATGCGTGATATCTCCCTTTTGATGTATGGAACAGATAATGCCTCATTACCAATCGTCAGGCATTGATTCGCTGTCCCACATCTTCAGCATAAGTTGATTAACCACTTGGTGTAATTGGTCGCCTCCATATTTAACCAATTTGGTTGCATTTCCTCCTCCTTCCGACTTGTTTATGGGTTTCATCTATACTTAATGGTGGCAGTATTTGACCGTCATCTTCAGTTTCCGGGACCTCTAACTCGCCGATATTCTGGTTGTTGAGCAGTGCATCAAAATATTCAACCCATCGCTCTAATATGCCCATTCTATCGGAAATCAGGTTTACCCGTTTGTCTCGGCAGGATGAGCACCGAAGTATATAAGGCTTCATCCTACTGACTTATTGGTAAAACTTTCGCGCCTGGTGCGCTTACTCCCTGTACTTTTCGAATTGACAGACCTGTTGGTTGTCCTAGCCTTCCTTTTCCGTCTGTAAAGTCGATTCTCCGCTCGACGGAGTTCGTAATAAGTCGCACAGAGTGCGTGCCTGCGTTCTTTGAGAATGTAACATTACTCGGTATGCGGCATTCGTTCGTTCCGTTGCTAGCTTACATTCGTCGTCAAACCAGTCATTCCAACTTTTCGTGCGGCTGGGTCCAAATGTGTTTCTGGTCGTATAAATGATAACATTCTTCAGGAGGTTGTAAAGATTATTTGTTTATGCTTCATCTCCAAGATCTCTGCGGACTGCGGTTATTGCGATATCCATTTCCCCTTTATAGGTGTTACGGAGGGTTATGTTGTAAATAGTTTCAATATTCACTCTCACCTGATCGTCAGAGGGGATTGTAAGCGGCGTTGTAATTCGAGCTCGGAGCACTATGCCAACGGGGTAGTGATCCGAGTCTATATTTGCCCCCCTGTATGTTTTGACATTCATCAAGGCTGAGAGGTGGCGCCTTCACCCAGCACAAGGTCAATTTGGTTGAAGGTGGTCCCGTCTGGAGAGGCCCATGTATGTTTGTGGACAGCTTTCCGCACAAACCTACTACTAACTGAATAATGCGCAATCCGTTATCATTGTTATCCCTATGTAAGCTATGGGAGCTGACGCTCCGCGGTCCATTGTCATTTGTATCCCTATGCTGCTGCTGAGTAGCATTCGGTATGTACAGGGAGCGCACGTTCCATCAGACAATGCGCAAATCGTTAATCCGTTGTGGTTGCCGCGCTCAACGTTTTAAAGTCCATCCTGTCCGAGGCTCCTTCTGTGGCTTCGCAACATCGGTTTTCGGTGTAGGCTTGTCAGCCGTACCCAACCCCCAATCTAGAGAACCAGTTGGTGTAATTTGTCCCGCTTTTATTCACGTGAGATAGGGCATACAATACAATGCCAAAATCGTCATAATGAGTACGTAGATTCCATTCCATCCAATTGTGGGCTCAGTCACTCCTTGATTTTGCTCAATTATTCAACTAGATTTTCTCTTTTCCTTTACCGAATAGTGCTTCTCACTTACTCACTTCTCACTACCAAGCCCACTGCCTTAAAAGCATACACCGCATCCTTAATGGGTTGGAGGGTGGACCAGGACTATCTTTCTCTAATTAAATCTTGTAAGCAAATGCCTCAACGAATGGCAGATATGGATATAAAAACTTGAAACTGTCAGCATAGCATAATGATACCATGATATAGCTATAAGCCTCGCTCGCTGGCGCATGTCGCATGTGGATGTGGCAGTAATCTGTAACTTTTTTGTAAGCTTAAATAGCCTCTGTCGGCAGCCAACAATCATGCGCGGATTTCATCGTCGTAGCTGTTATCCATTGTAATTTTCGGCTCTAGATAGAAGAAATTATCAACGGATTCAAAGTTCTAGTCTCCTATCTTTATTGTTCTTATTTGACAATTGCTGCTTAATGTTGTTGCCTCTTTGGTTTTTGATGCTGACGTTGGCACCATATACTTGTTCTTCCACTCATTGATGTGGAGCTCAAGATCTCGTGCCACTTGCTCGATCTGAATGAAGGTAGATTGTACGTCTCGGGTTGTTCTTCCCATGATGGTGGTAGAGTTAAAGAGGATGATACCACCCGCATTTACCGCAGCATCACTGATAACTTTTTCCAGGGCCAGGTTAAAACGGGTTCACGATAAGGCATCTCCTTGTCTTATACCGTTGTTGATGTCGAATGGTCTCGAGAGTGATCCTGCTGCCTTTATTTGCCCTCGCACATTAATCATTGGGATACAGAATTCTCGTACACTTAAACCGTCACCTCGTTTCCAGTTACGATTCATTTGATGAATATGTACTGGGTCGGAATAAGTGGTCGAATTTTTTTAACGCAAAATGGATTATAACATTCAATTCTATTTTTAATATTAGAGAAGGTCGAAAGCATGAACACAATCAGATGTATTCAACATGGAGTTGCTACATATATGTTAACAAAACAACAAAATTTAAGTGGCTTTTTTCAATATAACGGTTTCCATTCGTCGATTTTTTCTTTTACATATATTTTGAAAGGAGGGTATTTCACAGTTGCAGCAAACAGAAGAGCATGAGGCATGTTGACGTGCATACAAAATGAAAAATTTAAATGCGTTGCTCTCGAGACCCCTTTTTAAGGTTTTGTGTAAAACAAAACCTTATTAAAATCGATTCAATGTCTGTCTGTCTGTCTGTCTGTCTATCTGTCTGTCACACGCATTTTTCTTCAAAACGGCTAAACCGATCCAAACGAAATTTGGTGGACAGATGGGAACTATGAAATCCCACGCATACAGCGAGTGGCATAAATTTAGGAGGAGTTTAAAGGGGAGCTCCCCATACATGCAAAGGGGGGATTCAAAAATTTTTTTCACCGGATATAGTTGCGTAGGGTATCAAATGAAAGGTCTCAATTTGTACTTTCCGAAACTGTCATTGGTTTTGGCATAAATTGCAAAGTGCGTGAGTAAGGAGTCAAAATGTACGCACTTGAAGTGAGACAGGACTCATTTTCGGAAACTACCCAACCTAAAAATCCGAAAAAAAATCAGGATGATGCACCTAGATGAAATCTAGGCCTCAAAATATGTCCCATTCCGATAGCTGCTCAAATAAACTTACCAATAGTATATTACTACTTTTTAGAAATTTATTGAAAAACCCCCCTTAAAGTCATCCTAGGACTTCTGTACCAGCATAGGGGACAATATTTCGTATATATGTGCTAAATTTCATGGAAATCAGGCAATTAACGCCAAAGTTATAGCAGTTCAAACTTCGCAATTTAGCGCGAGTTTACTGCTTCCAAAGCCATGCAAATCGGATGCTGACGTCATAATTACCCGGAATAATTGACATTCGCGTGGAATATTAAAGTCACATTTATGAAGAATCTATTTATCTGCAGCCCTTTTTAAGGTTTTGTGTAAAACACTTATGTGAAATCTAATCTTCGAGAGATGTCCCATTCCGGTATCTGCTCAAAAAATTTACTAATAGTATATTATCAACTTTTAGAAATTGACTAAAAACTCCCCTTAAGTTCATCCTAGGTGTACTAAATGCACCGACATAGAGAACGGTCTCGTGCATACACATCCCAAGTTCCATGAAAATCCAACTATTAGTGTCAAAGTTATAGAAGTTCAAACTTATCAATTTCGTGCTAATTAATAGCATCCTAAGCCATACAAATGAGATGCTGACGTCATAATTAACGAGAATAATTAACATTCGAGTGAAATATTAAAATTCCATTCAAGAAGAATCTAATTCTCCCTAGCCCTTTTTAAGGTTTTGTGCGAAACAAAACCTTATTAGAATCGAGACGGTGTCTGTCTGTCCGTCTGTCTGTCTGTCTGTCTGTCTGTCTGTCTGTCTGTCTGTCTGTCGGAAACGGCTGGACCGTTTGTCACGAAAATCGGTGGAAGTATGTAATCTGATGTTCCCTTTACATGCAGTAAGTGACGCCATCTTGTGTTAAGTTTAAGGGGGGGCTCCCCATACATGTGAATGGAAGGTGAAAATTTTTTTTTCACAGAATGTAGCCATGTGGGGCATCAAATGAAAGGCCTCAATTAGTACTTTCCGAAACTGGTTCAATATTTGATATTGGGTGAAACATAGGGGAGTGAGGGCTCAAAATATGACCCCAAAAAGTGTAACAGGTCTCGTTCTCAGAACCTATCCAACCGAAAAATGCGTTGAAATTTCTTACATAAGATGAACACAAAATCCTTATACCCGAAGCACGAGCTTCCGGTATTCCGACTTGTTTATATTTGATGTTGGTTAAATTGTTTTAATTCGCTAATAATATTAAACTCAGAGCGTGAAGCGTATGAGGTTGACCATTATCAACACAGGGCTTTCCATCAAATGATTTATTGAAATCGCTTTCTAGAAAATAGGGGGCAATGGAATTTTTAGCTATATTACACGGAGCTGTCGTGCACTCATCGCTCCTCACATCTTTTTCGTTTTCTTCAGCCTTCAGTTCACAAGCGGGGTCGGCCTGTGGTGATCGGTTTCGTCATTTTATTTTATCAAATGCCTGATCAGGATGTAATCTTGAGACCTTTCAATCCTCATCCAGCATATCAAGCCACCATTGTTTTGACCGGCTTTTTGGTTACTTACCATTGCTTTCGATGTTCTGATCAATACTGGTTGTTGAATTCTCGTTAGTGTGAATTACGTGACCACACCATCGAAAACGCCTCTCTTGCAGTTTTTTCACGATCGGTGCAAACCCGTTCGATCGCGGATATTCTCATTTCAGACGTAATCAAAACGTGTCACGCCACCAGTGCAATGCAACATCTTCGTCCCCATTACCGCAAGACGCCGTTCATTGACCTTTATAATCGACCAATACTCAGAACTATAGAGAGCGGCAAACGGACGACATTGCAGTAAATTTTAGATTTGGGACGTGCGCTGATACGTCGATCACAAAGAACACCAGTTGGGGAATGCCATTTCATCCAGGTTGCGTTAATGTGTAAAATAATTTCATTACGCAGTTCTCCATTGGCAGATATTTAAATCGCTGAGTTCTGGCAATGGCAGTAACCTGTCCCTCGAGTTATTTAAATCGCTCAGTTCTGGCAATGGCAGTAACCTGCCCAGAACTGAACGATTTCAATATCTCGGGTCAATGCTATAAGCCAATGGAGAACTACGTTATGCTCCTCACATAGGGAAACACAAAACCTCTTATACCTGAAGTGTCAAGCTTCCGGTTTCCCGACTTGTTTTCAATTGGTGGGAAACACAACCCAAATTCTGCTCAACTGATGGGGCTGAAATATCCTACACATCTGCAGTTCTAGTCCGAACCACGATTATGCATTTTCGTTAATGATTATTCAGAATTCCATGAAAAATTGCCCCGATGTTTGAAGCATTTGCTTTACAACTTCGGCATTTTAATATTTAATAGTTTGAATTTTTGGTTTCAAATTACTACAGATGGAGATGGCCTTCCCATCAGTAACACACCCCTTTTAGAGGAGCCCACTTTGACCATTAAAAACAAATACAAAAGGCTATTAAATTCGCCAAATGAAAATTTTGTATTATAATTCAAGACGTCAACAAAAACATAAAAAGATTGAAAAAATTACATTTATTTTTATTGCCAAAAAAAGGAAAACCCCCATTAAATCAGGTGCATAGGAGCACCATACGGAGGTAAATTCAGGAGCTTCTTCATCAAGGTGTTGTACCATTAAAAGTACCCGTGGGAATAATTTCTACTACCGCGTTGTTGTTTCATACAAAATACCAGTAAACTGACTTGTCATATCGTGTCAAGCCAGCGCAATATAATATAATTGCCGTTCTGCGACACCCTGTTCATGCTACTTCTTATGAGCACCGGTAATAAATGGATAACGCTTTTAGATATTCCGCAGTCAGGCACGCCTCCGTTTTTCGAGTACAATCGGAGGATGTTATCATTTTCTAATAAAAATAGAACCATTCCGTGGAAAACCCTCATGTTGCTCATGAATCCAGTGCAATCAATATTTATCGTTCGATTTGTGAAACTCGAGCCGTTTTGAATTACTTAGTGAACGTCCACTTGAATTACGGCGTATGCAAGTTCAAGAGTATGCAATTTTTTACTACCACTTTAATCGTTGTAAACTATCTCCCCATGAAACGTTCGGAATTCACAACCAATTTAGATAATTACGGTTTATGCAATATGGATTTATGCAAAATAAAAGGAACTGGAAGTGCAATTTATTCTACAGTTGATATGGTACTTCAGTTTCATATTCGTTGTCAGTTACAATTCCAAAACACACCACGCAAAACAGCATGTCATATGTGTGTAAAGCAATTAATTGCAGATACGTAATAAGTGCTGTTCGAAATGAGAAATTATAAATAAACGTATATAGGATACGTATTAGTATATAGTAAAATAAGCGATATATACTAAATTATTGAAACCAATCAGGTTTTGTAATTACTAAAGGAAAGAAAGTTATTAGATGCACATGGAAGGTACCTAAGTAAAAATATAAGTCCGCACATGGGAGGATATTACCTCAGATACTCCCATGGAGCCTGTACGTATTGTGCGAATGCATGTAATGATACTAAAACAATAATTTTTAAACAATTAACATTAAAATGGAAACTCAATGATAATAATGTAAAAAATCAAATACATTCCACACATTAGTTACTGACTGGCGATTAAGCCAATTGAAAATGTATAGAATATTTCACGCAGTCATTATCCATAGTGTAGAATAATCACGAGAGAAATCGACATCATTCTTTAGTAATCAACCAGAAAAACTAGCTGCATTGAACAGTTATTGAATATTGGTGAACGCGACAATAAATGGGTCCCATAAACATAAAAGAGGGACTGTTTTAACCGAATATAGCCATGCGGGGTATCAAATGGAAATCTCGATTACTTTTCGAAGAGGATACTATTTTTGACATTAGTTCCAAAGGGGAAGTGTGCGAGGATCCGCAAGATGTGCATTACTTCGAGGACCAGTTTCTTGGGAAAAGTATGGTGGTTCATCCGCAGGGTATCTATGTCTCAAAATACTCCGTTGCGATATCCGCCCAAATAAAGTTACTAATTGTGCCCCTTTGGCGTCGAACTACTACTCCCTAAAAGGTAAAATTTCAGAACCACATCAAATCGAATGTTGGCTACATTCCAAATATATACACTACGAGCTGGGTACAATTGGAATCATCTTACATAAAAAATCCACAAAACCTTTCAACCGTCAGTAATAGTGAGGAAATGGCGATCTCGAATTAGAAGCCATTAGCTGAAAATGGGGTGCGACCTCCGAATTCTTTCAGTCAAAACCGATTGACATAAAATTTGAGGTGGAGTTAGAGGGTGGCATAAGAAACAAGAGTTATATAGCGCGGATGTGCGCCTCCCCTCCAGAGGGGTGTGTGAGTTTTAGATCAATTTCTACTAAAAGTTACTGGTTTTGTGTTATTTGACCTTGAAAGTATTAATTTTTTGTTTGTACATTGCACTTACAAGAAATAGAAAAAACATTCTTTTTATTCTATTATTTCTACATGGAATACATTGTTTTCGTGTTATTTGCGAAAAACCGTTGAAAAAAGTTATTTTTTCGACATGTTTGAATATAAATAACTCGAAAAATACTACTTTTACGAAAAATTTTCACTAAACACCATTTTATTGATTTCTGTAGTATTTCGAGAAAAATATTTCCACTCCGGAGGGCGGTGCCACACCCCTCGCGGGGAGGCGCACATACGCGCTGTATAACTTTTATTTCTTATACTACCTTCTACCCCCATCCAAAATTTCATGTCAATCGGTCTTGACTGAAAGAATTCGGAGGTTTAAACTAGTACTAATAGTCGATTTGCGTCTTTATAATGAAAATCATTGTGAAATGTAGGAAAATAAGAAAACCCTTTCACAAATTCATAGAACCGGTTACTGTCTCCCTTTCCACTTTGTCAAAAAGTACCTATCTCGATGTCGGGCCGAACTGTCTGTGGCGCATAAAGAAAGAATTCAAGCATGTGGTCAGCTCATGTAATAATTAGCTTCATCAACTAGTCATTAAATCGATCGACTTCTTCGATGACGCACCGAAAAATCTCAGACATGGTGTATTACCAGTAGAATCCCGATAATTTGTATGTTCAACGATCTGAAGATTTGGTACGAATTATCGGGATTACCAATTATCGGGAATGCAAAATAAAGAAAATTAACTCTGGGGACCAACAAATTTGCACGAATTAGTCGAAAATACGAATGTACGAATTATCTACATACAATGTTGTTGTATCCTCTTTGGTTGGCGGGTCTTCCGTGCGAAAAACGCTAGAAATTATACCAACCAGTCCTCCAGGTTGGGGGTTAGGAAGGGCTGACAACCCTACGCGAAAAATCAGGCCTCTTCAGACGGGACCTTTTTCAACCAAATTGACCACATGTTGATTGAACGCCGCAAACTTTCAGTCTTGATGAATGTCAGGACATATAGGCGGGCCAATATAGATTCAGACCACTATCTCGTTGGCGTGGTGTTCCGGGCTCGAATAACAACATCACCTAGAATCCCTTCTGACGATCAGGTGAGAGTTACAACCTATCCACAGCGCAGCCCTTCGCACCAACGGGAAAAGGATGCCGCAATAACTGCTGTGTATCATCTATAAGATATTCTCCGCTATCTTGCTAGGTCAGATAGCCCCATACGCCCAGAACATCATTGGCCCATACCAAAGAGGCTTCACTCCAGGCAAATCCGCAACAGATCAGATTTTCTCTCTGCGGCAAGCGATGGAAAAACTGTTGGAATATGGACATCAGTTGCAGCATCTATTGATCGACTTTAAAGCCGCCTATGATAGCATAGTCAGGATAAAACTGTTTACGGTCATGAGAGAATTCAGTTTTCCGGTGAAAAAGGATCATTCTCGAGACCATTCAACATCAAGAACGGTCTAAGGCAAGGGGATGCCTTTTCATGCGTCCTCCTTAACCTGGCCTTGGAAAAAGTGATCCGTGATGCAGATGCTAATGCGAGAGGCAAATTCCTCTTTAAGTTCCCCCAACTGACGATATCAGCATCATGGGAAGGCGGACCCGGACGTACAAATTGCTTTCATCCAGATCGAGCAGGCGGCACATCAATGAAGGCAAGACGAAAAATATAGTGGCAACATCAGCATCAAAATCCAAAGAGGCAACAACATCAAATCGCGTAGGTCAAACGAGAATAATAAAGATTAAAGACTACAATTTTGAGACTGTTGATAACTTCTCCTATCTAGGGCGGAAAAGCACAACCGATAACAGCAATGACGATGAAATCCATGCACGGTTGTTGGCTGCCAACAGAGCCTATTTCAGCTTACAAAAACTGTTTCGCTCGAAACATCTCCCCATAGGGTCACAGCTCTTACTGTACAAGAAAATGATCTTGCCAGTCCTCATGTATTCCTTGGAGACTTGGGTTCTTAGGAAGAAAAATTGCGAACTCTTGGTAGCGCTCGACAGAAGAATCCTCCGAAGAATTTTTGACGCCCAACATGAGGGTGGACGATTCCGTAACCTACATAACAACAAAATTTATGAGCGATACCACGACCATTTGGTTGTGGATAAAATCCGGCTGAATAGGTTGCTGTGGAGGGGTCACTTAATTCGTATGAATGAGGATAATCCAGCCCGGAAAGTCTATAAGGGCAATATCTATGGTTGAAAAAGAAGACGCTTCTGAAATTCTTTTTGTTTCCGAAATATTCTGCTTGACTGTTCAACGCAGTAATAAACTCCCTTTTGTCACAGCAGTTATATCGTATAACATACCATATATGCAGCGATCATCAAAAGTCTCAGCTCTTCCTATTGATCGCCCCCTAGCCCTTAAAATATGTTGATCTTACAGCTATCCAATATGTAAGGATTTTTCTCTCCTCCTTTCTCAATCTAAGTTGGGAGTTTCTTTGGTAGAATTATTTGTTATTGCGATCCCAACAACACGGAAAGTGTCAGTTCATTTCGAGACTGTAACAGTTCATTAGAAAACAATGCCGCATTGCGCTCACCTGTTCTAATTTAATCTTATTCATTCTCAACTGAGTTATCTAATATCCAATATCCAGCTAACGAAACAAACCCCTAACCACTAGTTATATTTAAACATGATAGTAGCGCGAGAACTACTATACATAAGGATCACTGGACATTTTACAATGAAAACGGCTGAAAGTTCCCTATAACTTCAAGATAACTTTTTCATAAATAATTATAACGATTTTTAATTTTCTGTTTTTTTTTTATCATTCTAGATTTGAGGAGGATATCGTGTCAAGATTTCACATATGATGGGCCTCTCGGTACGTAATTTCCAAATATCATCGTAACTGCATATTACAAACTACAATCACTCACTTGCTCCTTTGCATATTCCAGGACCTATGCACTGGGGAGAACAATATAACGGCTGTGACGGAAAATACCAGAGCCCCATTAACATTGACCCCAAATTTGTTAACAAAGTTAGTTTGCCACCACTTTCATTCAGTGGTTTCAAAACATCGCCCGCTTCAGCAAAAATAACAAATAATGGCCATACCGGTAAGTAGAAGATTTTAATTTAAAGCATTCCAGAAGATACGGAGGAAGCTATTTAAACATAACATATATTTCCTCGATAAAGCTATGGTTACGATGGATTTCAAGGAAAAAGCAACCGTCACTGGAGGACCATTGGATGGCGAATACGAATTCGTCCAGTTACATTTCCATTGGGGCGATCATGACGGATATGGCAGCGAAAGTCTCATCGACCATAAAAGCTTTCCAGTTGAACTGCATATGGTTTTCTATAAAACAAAGTACGATTCCTTTACAAATGCATTGGACCACCCAAATGGAGTAACAGTTCTAGCCTCGCTATTCGAGGTAAATTTTCTAAAATCATACAATCTTTAAAGCAGAAGTTTGCTCAACAAAGTCATTTTTGAAGGTCGCTCCAGACCCAAATCCAAATTTTGAAGAGCTTACAATTCTTGTGAACGACATTGTTAAACCAGACACTGAAAGAGAATTCCTGAATCCTCCGAATCTCTTGGAATTTTTATCGCCGGACCTCATTCACTATTACACATACAACGGATCATTGACCACCCCACCGTGCAGTGAGGGTGTTACATGGATTGACTTTGCTACTCCAATCTCGATCTCATCAAATCAGGTAAGCCTTAGAACTAAGTACACAAAACTCAACCAACAGTGCAAAATGTAGAAAAAATTTGTGTGCATTACCCATCAATGTGCGTCAATTTTGAGAAAGTAAAGTCAATATTTCCTTCCATTGACGGCATGATTTTTGCAGCTACTAAAAGTGCCCAGAAATAATATTTGCTCCATTGAACACGTAAAGACTTAAAACCTATGACATGGTCGTGAATAAAAAAAGATATTCAGTTATCCTCCGCACAGTAACAGCAAACAATAAATTTCATTGAATATACCAAATTAATGAACCTATCATCCCTCATGTAGATTACCCTCATTATACCCCGCCGGCGAATTGACGCTAATAAAATGTGCTAATCTCACCTTTCCACTAATATCACGGGAGAGTTACATGCATAGGAGATTAATTAGCAAATGCAGTGAATTCTTTATGCTCGTGCCATTAAGATCCAACCAAACTTAGTCTTCCATAATGTTATACGAAGTGCTAATCGAATGAATACTTACCAAAAATAGTTGGACAATTCTGGCTTCAAATTTAGCACAAGACTTTGGACCTATTTTTAGCAATTCAAATACATGGACTCTTACCTTAGATGCAAATATTGTCTAGACATATTAAATCGGAAGAGGTAGACACACTTGTGTATGAAATGCTAAGTGGAAATTGAATAATTGCATCAAATGTTTGTGTTCAACGTCGACAACTGTTCTCTACAAAAATGTCCACAAATACTTAAAAAGATAAAAGAGGAACTTTCTAAAATACATCCGCTAACTTATTGCAGTTTTCAATATCACTATAATCTAGAACAGAAAGAAAATCATAGGAGGCTCGGGGGATCTTGCTATACCAGGATCTCAATTTCCAAGGGTCCGTTCGATGTTGTAATCTCTTAGGGTACAGCTGGAGTTGTCATTTTTGCGCCTACAAATCAGACCTTCTTAAACATTACCTCTTCTTACTGTAATTGTCTTTCCTGTTTTTCGTAAAAGACGACTAAAAGGCAAAAACATTTGACTGCTTTACTGAAAACGGGATGTGTGCACCCTCAGCGAAGTGAGAGGGTGGGGGCCGCGGAAGAATGTTCCTCTCTCTTGCCGCACCAATTGCAATGTGCTTATGTACTTTAGAAAGCCAAGTTGTAGCTGACGCAAATCCGGTTTCAGATTGTTTCTGCTATCCTCAATGTGATCTCCATTTTCCTCTAGTCCTCTAGCGTGCAGTCTTTTCCATAATATGTCAATATCCCCCACAGGTAACCTGGCACAAGAAAGAAAAAAGATTTTTTTAGTATCGAGCATTTTTCGTCAAGATCGACGATTGTACGCCTCCAGAAAAGCATCCACTGGGGAACTTCCTGTTCTAAAACCGAACTGTCCCAACAGTGACACCCCGGAAATATGTATTGTCTTGGCGAGTCCACTCCTGATGAGCTTTCCAAGCAAGATAGTTGGTATGCAGATAGCAGCACAGAATCTCATTTGCTTGTGCAAGTCTCGCCAACTTTCAGCGACAAAGAAAAATGTTCCCTTCTGGCAAGTGTGGAATACGTCAAACAGAATACTCGGCCGATGCTGGAACACCAGTTTTCGTACCTCGTCCAGGATGGCATCGGGTCCTGGCGGCTTCTTATTCTTCATATGGAAAGTTGCGTTTTCCATCTCATTCACGGACCCGATTAGAATGCACAGAAATTAATATCCATACAATGAGGTCCATCTTTTCGGCATACAGTGAACACGGTTTTTGCAGTGCCTCCAATTTTCAGGTGACCAGTTTATAACCGACTCCCCATGGATTCCTATCCACCTCACCCACAGCGAACTTCGCTTTTATTTATCTCGTTGCGGAGTCCCCTTTTAGCTGATTTATACTTAGTCATTCAGTTACTGCTAATGATACTCCCTGAAATATCCTCCAGCATGGCTCTCCCCGTTCCAAGAGTTTCGACGAATTTCTAAATGTACATAGTCGCGACATCCCAAATACAAAGGGGACATCAGACTACTGTACAGCGAAAAATAGCATCGACGACTTCAAATGCGTATGCGATATATTGATGGTTGCCTACCGAGAAGTGATTTCGACACCAAGGTCACATTTGCAATATTTCGCCCACAGCTTGAGCATTGGAGGGTCCGCCTGTTTTTGGTGTTTAAAATTATAAGCCAATCTGTCCGCCATTTCCAGGATGTGAGGTTGCAGAAAACTATTCAACAGATATACCGATAAATCTAGCTTTCGATATTTTTTCTTCAATTTCTAATGTTCCCACTTCTTCTTCTCTTCCAGCAAAATTTTTCAAAACCGCAGCTGACCAAATAAATATGCCAGCGATCAGGATTCTCAAAACCCATCCGTTGCTGTTTCCTCCATCTCCAATATTGTGGAAGGTTTTGTAGCCACTGTGGATTCACTCAACCACCAGAACAACACCTTCACCAAAGGAGCATTGACATACCTTGCGTCAAAAGCTGAACCACATTTCAAAAGCAAATCAGTTCCAAAAATGTTGATGTGGTGGAAAATAGATTGCGGTCTAAATTCAACTCACGAAGTAATTGGGAGAAGATATATGAAAATATATTTGCAATTTGAAATCCATTATTCTGAGCTGCTACCACTATGGTATACTATGTATACTGAATTCTACTACAAAGCGCAGTCAATATTGATTCTCCCAACTCTAACTAATCCTTCCATTGGCATTCGACCAGTACGCCAACACAGTTCTTAGTGTAAGATTCATTCAAATGGTATAATACCATTTAATTAACGCATAAGTCTCCAGTTATATGTTGTCACCTAGTGTTCATCAACTGTAACCAATTAATGAAATTATTGATTGTTGATTCATCGACAGTGTCAGCGAAAACAAAAAATTCCTTAACTCGGCGCTTACAGAGGATCACTAGTCTGATATCCAACAATTTTTGGCAGTGTGTCTACTTCTGAGTCCACTGACTACTCGTTGTGAAAGCAGCTAAGAAAATCAATAGGGAATCAATAGAACATTCACAGGTCAACTGGAAGAAACATTTAGCCCAAGTAATCCCCAAACCCCGGTTGTCCAGTCAATGCCAAATTGAATCATCTGCAAAAAGCCTTCAAGAGGTCAAAAGTTTCATTAAGGAAAAAGTCGACATTAAAAAAACTCCAGAGTATGCATTAATCACTTCTTTCATGTTGAAACAGTTGCCTGTAAAAGTTTTCGCCATGGAATTATGGCAATGATTCCAATATCTGGAAAGGATGCCACTCCAATAAAATCGTGTAGACCGATAAGTGTTCTTGCTCCAGAAACGATTGCCAATCCTAATAGAAAAAGAAAAGCGATACCATACTGTCCATTCCTGGTTAGGAAACAAGTTATTAAGAAAAATCAAACGCTTGACCCATGGTTATTTATACAAACTATTAATATTTTACGAAACGCAGATTGGTAGTAAAATGCAAAGATGTTCTCACTGAACAACGTAAGATCAAGGCATGGGGAACTCAATGGAGTCCATACCATCGAAAGGGTCTCCCTCGTTGATACTTTAATCACAAAGAACACTAGATGTGAAACACCATTTTATCCAAGTTGCGCTGATGCGTGAAGCAATTCCATAGCGCAGGTCACCACTGGCTGATGGCATTGTTCATTCAAATCGTTCAGTCCTCAGCAGGTCGCTGCCAGTGGTAGTGCCAGTTTCTTTCGATGTTCGTCTTGCATGAGCCAATCATTCCACTTTAGGACAAGTTGCTCGAGATCAGCTTTATTATGAGGCGCTAAAGAAACATCATCTACATAGAGCAATGGGTAAGACACTAGACATCGGATGTCCTGTGTGACAGTCTCCATAAAAAGAACAGAGAGAATTGCTGAGAGGACGCTTCTTTAATGAACACCAACAAAGACATAAAGTGGTTTTTATATATCTGCCACACTTCGAACTTTACTCTTTGGATGGCAGTAGAGCAATTTAACCTAATGTACGAGCTCATCTAACACTAGGTATTACCGCAAAGCATATCAGATGGCTTTGTGCAGCACACCGTCGAAGGCCTTCTCTAAATCAAGAAATACAATGCAGCGAGAGCGATGCTTCTCACGGTATTTCTCCCTGAGTAACCGCGCAGTGAGTATTGGATCAATAATTCCACGGCTCTTGACAAACCCGACTTGTTTCACGGTAATGTGAACGATGTCGTGAATATTGTTGTCCTGGTATGGAGTTGGTTGGGATATCGTCAGAAGTTCCGCAGTTCTTGGCAAATCTGGCCCAGTTATTTGAACGGATATCTCAAATGCGATTGTTAAGAAAGCATTCAAAAATCTTCATGGATACCAAGCTGATCGGACAGTTAGTTGAACATTCCCCTGGATTGCCTTTCTTTTTCCATATTGAAAAAGTCGTGTTTTCTTACCAGTTGCTATTCTACTCTCGTCAGTAACCCTATCGGAGACATCACTGAGCGAGAGTATTGGAACTTTCACTTCCAGAGCTCATTCACGATGTGGTCAAGGCTTTTTTCTTCTTTCACTCGATTGCTTCCTCGACATCTGTGGCGCTGACAGTTAAGTTTTGGTGGTTTAATGTTAAGTTCCTGCCGTATAAACTTAATCTCACGGTCTTGTTAAGACCGGATTGATTTCGTCACCACAGTCAGAACTCCGCAAATGCAAGCACAACGATACCAGTCTATACTGAGTGCATGGCTCAGCATTCATACGGATCCCACGACAACCTACCTAAATCTCTACCAAACCCCGGAGTACGATATCCGAGTTGCAAAGCAACTCCAATTTTGAGACGTAAAGGTTTCGTGTCCGCTTGGGCGTCACCCACAAACCCCATGAAACTCCCGCTATGAAGCTAACCGCTACAAGCAAGCTGAAACAAGCTGAAAAAACATGAACCAGGATTCTTCCTGAGACATGTAAAGTTAGAGGGCTACTCGGTTCCCATGGTACCAATATACCTCTGGTAAGGTTTCGTAACCGAGGCCACTTCACATGAATCCCCGTACAAACTCGCCTTTAATCACTCTAATTAAGCGTTGGAATATTCTCCAACTGCATCACTACCAAAGTGGGTATAGCAATTCTCGGTGCCAGAAATTCTCCTCGACCACGTGGTCTTGGTCTAACCGACAGGGGTGCTGCCCGCCATCTGCCCGTCGGGTCTGTTCGATCAGTAAGCAAAGTACCATTCTTGTCATAAACGCAACATCAATCGGAATCGTCGTGTAACGAGATATTCTCACACATGAAATAGACAAAATCGTTCATATCTGAAGCGCCGGGCTTCTGATTTCCTAATCATTTTACTTTGATCCGATATTTATGTTTTCGACTGATGGACTCCTCTATTCTTGCCGAGCTTGGAGCCTTCACAGATATATTACTGAAGTTTTCTTCAGTTAAAAGTTTTTTTCCCCCCTTTGATTTTCATCTCCCTGCTTCGTTAACCAGATGTTCTATAAACCTAAATAGCGGCAGCAAAACTGGTTCAAACCTACTATCGTTAGCATAATTTTGCCAAGTAGTAGCATGAAAGTTAATTTCTATTTTATGCGGGACTTTAACGCATGCTAGACCGTCCAAAATAAAAATGTTACCTTGGCATGATTTATGTGATCCTTTTAGTACAATAAATATCCAAATTAATTTCTGACTATACTACACTAAACCAGTGCCTCAAAATTACTTACTTAAAAGAGGAAACCACAGAAGAATTAATTGGAATTCGATCAAATTTGGACATTATATTACTCATATTTTGAACAATTTTTGAGAATTTGTTTGGACATTTTTAATCGAAAATCTATAGGTACATAGATTTTGAATTTTCCAAACTAATTTCAGACCTTTCCAAATTAATTTCAGACTTCTCCAAATCATTTTCGTAATTTTTCATTTCAAATTCAGATTTTTCTATTCAAATTCACATTTTTGCATTTCAAATTCATAATTTTTCCAACATTTTATTGTAAAGTTTTTTACCAACTTTCTACCACTGGATAAGAATGAAATTGGGATATTTTGAACAAATCTGAGCTGCCCATCAATTTCCTATATACTACAAGACGAAAGTGTTTTTAGAAAATCGATTTTTTTTTAAAAAAGATACCGGACGGCCCCCTTAAATCAGCACAAAACTTTTCCTACTTAAATTGCCCAGATGCAGATATATCTTAGCAGTGGCACTTCGTACTTAGCTAGATTTCGAAATTTCCAAACTCCTGGAGTAGGTTGCATATGATATCCAAATCAGCCAGTGAATAGTTAGGCCTAATACATTTCTGCGCATGAATGTGTGATGCCGCGACCAATAATATCCCATACAAGTTTTATTATTTAATAGATCAATTACTGTTTTACAGATCGCCAGTTTTCGTCGTATCCGAGATCACCATGGGCTCCTTTTGAAGCATAACTCTCGTCCAATACAACCCTTAAACGGCCGCACTGTTCTATTCAATACAGAGCCCAACGACATCGAAAGTGACAAAAATAAATACGACATTAACGATATCAGATATGATTTACAAGATCTTGATAAAGCAGAAAGTAAATATGAGAAACATACAAATAGTGGTAAAAACTACTCACAAACAATCCATGGCGCAAATAAACTTGTCACACTTTTGTATGTTTTAATAATTTCCCTAATTATCCGGGAGTAAACCTACAAGGATCTTAGCACATAGCAATTAAGAATAGATACTCCCTCGAAGGAAGGATCTTCGATGATTTTGGACACTAGCTTTAATAAAATTACGCTTATTACTTCTACAGTACCGAAACGGTATTGAATTTACTTTGTTTTAACTCTCGAACAAACAATCTCTAGCGTCTTTATTTAATGGTAAATTATATTTAGTTTTGACTTTATTACATTATTTACAATAAGAAACTCTAATATTTTATAATATAATGAAACTCAGAGAATTTTGCAAGAAAGTACGTGCATTTGTACGAATAGGAATTAGCAATCAATCGGTTTCGAATTATTGGAATCAAATCGCAAGTTGCACATACTTTCTTGTGATGCTCACTAGATATTCATTCGCCATTTAATAGTATAATTTGGGTAGATATTAATTCTGCATGAAGTTTATTTAAGGGTGCAGACTAATGTGAATTGTAAGTCTCTAGTATAGTAGAATATTTATAAGAATACGATCAGCTCATACAGAAGGAATATTAATAGCAATAATTAAGGTTTAAAGAATTGAGTTTGTTTTGCAAGGCTAAATTCACGGTATCCTGTTTTCTAGGTTTAGTTTATTTCACATAATATTCGAAACTTTAATAAATTACTAATAAATTACTTGCTTAATTGCTGGGAAAACGCATGTTTTGTTAAGCATGTCCTAGAATATTGGGATATATTGTAATTTATGGACTTTCTAATTGGAAGAAATAAACTAAGTATCTAATCGAAAACATCATCCAGCTAATTCAATTATCTGGTCATCAGTGTTTGGCATTGCTATGATAGTAACAATCACTAACACATTGAAAGAAACAATTTTTCCAGGACAATTATAGGTATGTTGCATTTTGATCATGTACATCTAAAATATAATGGAAGGCAATACCACATAGTGGAGATTATATATTAATTTCAACGATGATCGTATATTGTTTTCGAACTGATAATTAAGCAAGTTGAAAACGTTGTTGCCAATACTTTCATAAACTATGTGTATTTTCTTTGCGGTAGCCACTGAAAAATTGCCGCGCTAGGGGAGTAGGTTCATCCAACTGAAGAGGATCTGTCTGCCTGCTGCTCATGTATTAGGAGCAAGCTTATCTGGTAGGAAGGATGAATCGAAGCAAAGGCCCGAGAATCGTCTTCCCTGCACTGAAAAAGGAGCCAGCTGGACCCCAAACCAAAATGGAGCAGAATACACCAAGAACTGCGTGGTCAATGGGGAGCTTGGTCTTTAGTATCTGGACTCTGAATATCTTGGGCAGTTTCAAGTTCAGTTTCAAGTACGACCCTTACCCTAGTGGCTGTGCTAGCCCAGGCGCAGACGAACTAGTTGTTTCTAACTTGAGAACCACTATCGTCGAACTGAGTATAGCCATAGTATTTATCACCCAAAACCACCAAGGAAGCAGACTTCCGATGCGGTCCTGCTCAAGAGCCATTATCAAAAAGCCATACACATTCTGAACAAGATTACGAAGAATACAAGTCGGTGCGCTTCAGGTATGAAAGGTTTTGTTTGCTTCTTCTGTAAGTAAATTTGAGTGCAGAAATATTCCATTTGTACGTAGCCCGTTATGTACGTGCATTTAGCATGTCAGACTAGTCACTTTAGTGTGATATTGATGTTTAGTAGCGGTAAATTTACACGGTAAAATCAATTTTGAGCTACTATAACTTTGTTAGTAGTGGTACGATTTTGATCAAACTTGGAGATAACATGCTTCATGTTATATTCTATACTACTACAAACTTTTGTAACTCTAGGATAGACTTAAGGAGGGTTTTTACTCAATTTCCCCCAAAAATATGGTAATATACTATTATTAACTTATTTTGAGCAGATATCGATATGGAGAGTATTTTAAGGCCTGAAGACCATATAGAGGCAGCTTCATGATTTTTTTTCAGATTTTTTGGTTGGATAGTTTCTGAGAATGGGTCCGTTTAAGAAATCATCACTTTCCACCCCTCCCACTCCCCGCCTTTCCAACCAATGTCAAAACTAAGTCCGGCTTCGAAGAGCACTAATCGAAACCTTTCATTTGATACTCAACATGACTATATTCAGTGAAAAAAAATTTTACACCTCCTTTTTGCATGTATGGGGACTCCCCTAATCTCAACCTAGAAGGATATTACTCACTGCATGTCTGGGGGTTCACAGTTCCCACCTTCTCACCAAATTTCGTGTCAATTGGTATAGCCGTTCCTGAGAAAAGTACATGTGACAGACAGACAGACGGGCATACAGACATTGAACCGATTTTAATAAGGTTTTGTTTTGCAGATAAAACCTTAAAAATAGGCCGGTATTGTCGACAAACGGAATGAAAAATATTTCGCTAAATACAAAGCGATGGTGGAAAAATACAACAGCAAACGTCTGGAAAACCAGCAGATGAAGCCCACCGGCTTTAAACACAATCGATCTCAATCATCAGTGAGCAAAGGCTTGAACGCTAATCCACCTCTGCAAACAAGTCAACAGTAACAGCGGGCCGACGAGACACGAACTTCGTAACCCATCGGCAACGTGGAATCACTTACGTGTGATGGAGATGGATGGTAATTCCGCGAAAGTCAGGTGTGAACCTGTGTTGAGGCCAGGCTGTCGAAGATGATCATCGAGCATATTCTGGATGGCAAAATGGAATAGAGGGGATTCATCCCAGGTACCCGTTGGTTTCCATATCATCCGCGTTGCTAAGATTGCCGATGCCTGGCAGGGTGTAGAACTCAAGATCATTCCGTACGACGAGATTCCTAGGAGACCGGTCATTCGCATCTTGTTGCCGAAGATTCGAATCGATAAGCACAAGCTCGTCCTATCCTAGCGCCAGATGAATAGTCAATCTTTTCTGCTTGACATAAATGAAGATTTTCTGGAGACACTGGAAAAGGCGGATTATAGAGTACGGTTCGGAGCCAGGAATGCAAAGTTGAAAGTGTTTCGCTTCACGAAACCGAAGATGAACCTGCAGCACTCCAAATGCGTCTAAATTAATCTGCTGATATTGACGTCACCCTAATATTGAAGCTCTGGGTCGGAGAAGGCGGAACCATCAAAGGACTCCAACGCAAATATTACATGTCCCAACAAATAAACAGATTTTAATTTCAAAATTACTTCCGCAGCAATTGGCTGCCGACATACGTATTCGAAAATCAACGAAAGTCATTGCCAAAAAAGAAATTAGAATCTGTTTATTTGTTCGGACATGAATTCTGTCAATGCAAACACGTCGGGCGCAACACGCAATACATAATTTACGCAATATTACAATTTATTCCACGGCATAAGCTTTCCCGTGCCCGGCAGTACAGACTATTGTAAAAATGTTGCAAACACCACCGAATTTGCGAGATTCAGTAAAATTCTGGTCAAGGGCACAGGAGCCCATCCTTTCTAAATAAGTGGAAGGCTCCTGGATGGAATCTTTTGGTGAAACCTTGAAGCTGCTAGTTCAGACGCACTTCCCCGAAAGAGAAGAGGACTATGAGTTAGAGCCTTGCTTGAAGAGTAGCCAGCTCCAGCCGAATGAAATTATCAAATGATAAAACCGGCTGCGTTAAAAGCAGCTACTACGCATATAAATCTCCCGGCCTAGATCACATAGCCAGTCACTCTACCAAAACAACAAAATAGGATATACCGTGGCTTATCGAAATTTAGAGGACCTGTATTTCTTTAGGATACTTGCTCCATACTTGAAGACACGCGCGGTTGGGTTCATATCGAAAATGGGGAGGTCATAAGTCCGCCACCCAATCAACTTTGTTGACTTGGTTCTACTCCTTCAAATTAAATTGGCTCTTTGGGGCCAATGAATATTGTTATGCGCTTAGGCAGTTTCACCACAAGCTTTAAAATAGCAAAGTCTTGATTACTTAGACAACATTAAAGGTTTACTTTATTGAACATAACTTATATGCTCAAATTTTTCTCGTTTTAAAATTCTTACCTATATTCATAAAAAATGATGTATTGTGCCTCGGCCAAAGTTCAACTCCCAACAATTTTCCATACGCAAACAATATTGTATCTCTTACTGTACAAGACAATGATCTTGCCAGTCCTCATGTATTCCTCGGAAACTTGGGTTCTTAGCAAGAAAAATTGCGAACTCTTGGCCGCGTTCGAGAGAAGAATCCTCCGAAGAATTTTTGGCTCCCTACATGAGGATGGACGATTCCGTAGCCGACGAAATCTATGAGCGATACCATGACCGTCAGGTTGTGGATAAAATCCGACTCAATAGGTTACGGTGGGCGGGTCACTTAATTCCTGCCCGGAAAGTCTATAAGGCAATATCTATGATAGAAAAAGAAGACGAGGCAGACCCTGCCTAAGATGAAGCGATGGCGTAGGTCAGGACGCCAGACAACTTTTAGGGATATCGAATTGGTGGACCTCGGCGCAAAACCGGGATGTCTGGAGTTCCTTATTAAGGCGGACCGGATACCGGTTGTTGCACCGTTGATGATGATGATAGGAGGCAATGTGGTCAGCATTCCGCTCGACCGAGATTATTACCCTGATTTGACTCAGTTACTCATTCACAGCTGAGTCGACTGGTATCCGACGTCAAATCACGATACAAATTTCACTGACACCAGTGAAATTTGAACGGGGAACTTCCTTTAGAAAGGCTTGTGCTCCAACCACTCAGCTATGCGGACACCGGAGAAAATGTTAACCTTTATTATACAAAAGAATTTGAATAACTTTCGAACTAAGAACGGAAGAACGAGAGTCAATTTGTGTTTGCAATATTCGCGAGTTTAATTTTCTTACATGATTAAATACCTACCTCCTATGAGTTAGCTTTATACGGATTTAAATTTTTATAATTTATATAGATAAATTACTCCTTTGTTTGTATTCTTAAGTAATTATTTCTATTTATGATGTTTAATCCTAAACAAGCCTAATTTTTTGTACCCTAGACCGCGTCCTAGACATTCATTTAAAGACGATCATGATGAGAACCCTTCTCCAAGTCTCACCGCAACTCCCTCAAAGGTAAAACCACAAAAACTGCTCTTCGCGTGATAATTAACACGTCAATATACTCTGCTGCTCTGCTTTCCTGGATATGGAGGGAGCATTCAACAAGGTTAATACCAACGACATCAAGCAATCCTTAACCAGAATAGAATTCGAGGGTATCTTAAGCATTGGATAATATTCATACTAAGTACTTGGATAATCCAGCCCAATCTAGGATGTTGCCAGCGACCAAAGCTGTGCGCAGTGGTAGACCCCAGGATAGCACTATCCGTCCGAGGCTCTTGTTTGAAGTAATGGATGAAATTCTACGCATATTAGACAGGAACGAAATTATTGTGGTGGAGTATGCCGATGACTTGGTAGTATTGGGGTCATTGATGCTTTCCTCCGTGATAAGCGAAATCACGGAAGGAGTATTAGAAAAGGTGTACCTTTGAGTTACAAGGTGCTGACTCGTCATAAATCCAACCGAAACAGAGCTGATGCTATTTACCACCAAGATATGGATGCTGCAGTTACCTCCCAGAGCTAAGTGAACATATATTGGTTCTTTCCACTAATGTAAAGGATCCACTGTGTGATCCTGGATTGGAGATTGAACAAACTAAATCTAAGGGATAAGAAAGCTTGCACAGCCTTTTATACCTACAAAAGGACCTTTGTAAGCAAATGGGTTCTCCTGGCAAAATGGTTCTCTGGAGGTACACAACCGTTCTTCGTCCCATCCTAACGGACGGTTCTATTGTTTGGTGGCAGGGGCTGAGCATAAAGTTCAATAGAACGAAGCTTAATAGGATTCAAACGAACGCGAATGCGCTCTGCGGCCCTGCCCTCCTCCCTCTGGACCTCCAAATCAAATACGTTCTAACGTTGAACAACGAAGCCCTAGTAGTAATATTCTAGACAAAGTACCTAAGAAACGCTGGGTATTCTTATTTTTGTCAATGTCGGATTTAGGGCTCCCTCAATTCTTAACAAAAATTATTTCAGTTTCATTTGGGCAGAAATACTAGTCGGCCTTTTCCCTGGATATAATTCGCACCCATGACATGTTTGCGAGTTAATAAAAAGGAGCGGACTAACACTGGCCATTCCCTACGGGTTACGCCACATGCAAACCAAGCTTGACAAGCATCTTTGCTGTGGTTTTTCCAACCAGGGCAGAGTGAAAGACCGGCGACGTGTTGCAAGGTTATGACGCAGAGTTTTTTGCCAAAGGGTCTACGATGATGGGTTCAGTCGATGCGGGAGTTTTCTCGAATACACAAAGCGTAATCAAAGTAGTGCAGCGCAGATTGGGCTCCTCGGAGGGACCACTGATACCTACCTACTGTCCTCAAATAGGAATAATTGCAGATAATTTCCTCTGCATTAGTTAACTTCTGTGGTGCTTATAAAAATGTTGTAGAAGTTAAATAAGTAGTTTCTCCTTCTTTACAAATAATTCTTATCGACCTTCTTGTACCTATTCTTTTGATTGAAAGATTAATTAGGCTTGAACAAGAACGAATATGGAAGAGACAGTCCCTGACCATATTATTAGACGCACTGCAGATTCTATGCAAAATCTTAATTATCGGGTGTTTTTCAGCTTTAGAATTTATTAATAGACACATTTATGTAATTTGTATGTTTAATATACTTAGTTACCTAATTGTTAACAAAAATAAAACATCATCTTTTGAGAAAAAATATGTATTTATTAACTACTAAAGAAGTTTGAAATGTATGCCATAAAATATTAATATTTTGTTAAGCTACCTTTTGCCGCTATGATAGCTTCAATTCTGCGCGGCATGCTGTCAATAGAAGATTGTACTGTATCCTGCAATTGAGGATGATGGTTTCACACATGGTTTATTTTTTCCAGGAGCTGAGTTTCTGTTGTGATCACCTCTTTAGCCACTTCCCTTTTCATCAGCTTCCACACATTTTCAATTGGGTTCATATCGGGGCTATTACCCGGCCAACCCAATAGAGGAATATTCTGCTCTCGCAAATAAGTTTTCACAGATCGCACCGTGAGACAGGAAGCCACATCCTGCATGAAAATGAATGGCTCCCCATTCGGAAACCACTCTTTGAGCTGGGGAACCAACCGAGTTTGCAAGACTTCTATATACTGATCTTACCTCATTACGTCTTTCACCATGTACAAACGTCCAGTACCTTTGCTGCTGATAACTGACCAGATCATAACCTTTGTAGGGTGCTTCACAGTTTGAACAACGCAGTCAGGATTAAATTTTTCTGCAGGACGATGGCGAACAAACTGAGTTCTATTCTACAAAATTTCAAATGTGCTTTCATCTCTAAAGCAGACCCATCAAGAACAGAAAAAATAAATGAATATCCTAAGTATCAATGCTTATCTTTTATTGTTTCATAGTAAATGATGCATCTAATATCAACGTAACGATCTCCAGAAGTTGAAATCTTTATCACGCCGCTGTGTGGCCCATTTCCGACGCTTGGCTTTAAACGTAAATCCTTTAATTTTCAACGTACAGTGCGCTCAGATGCAATTACATTAGCATCTTCCAGTTGAGATTTTATCGGTCTTGTGGTAGCACATCTGTTTTCTCGGCAAATTTTCCCTAGATACCTTTCTGACCTGGTAGTAAAAATGGGTTTACTCCTTAAACAGTAATCTTTACCTACTTCAAAAAAATGTTTATCTTGAGGAAAGATTCTAATGACTAGCTAAATCATTATGGTAAACAAAATATCCCTTTTTGGATATGACTCAAAACTTGGCTGAGGCATATTTTTAATGACATGTCACTTAATTTTTTTGAGCCACGGCTCCAGCGCCCTGATTTCAAATGGCACTAGCATTTCATTGTCTTATATGTGCCCAACGCCATCAAGCAAGTCTTAACTAGAATAGAATTGGAGGGGTACTTGTATAATCCACTCTGCTCTGGGAGGTTGTCTGTGAGCAGAAGTACATCTCAAGATGATGCCATCCATCCGGTGCTCTAAAAACACTTTATGAAGAATCATTTGACTCAAGAGATGTACCAGGCATATGCTACGTACGTAGATAATTGACAAAGTGTTGATGAAAAATTTGAAATACAATTACTATCATGCAAAGTTATGGGTCTACTATCAGAATTTCTTCTTCTTTAACAATGCAAAAGATAAACTAAAAACAATTGTCTTAGCTTAAGTAAAATATGAGGCTTACAGGTTGGAAAGCTCAGATTTGAAATTTTTAACACGTTTAAGGATGCTCCCGTCGAAAGGTGCAATGTCACACTTGGGTTAAATAAAAAGAATATAGGTAAACCCAGTTGCTTGATTCAAACAGGTTAAAATTGTCAGAATAGAAAAACAGGAAAAGGGGCATGTCTAAACGTTGGAACTTATTTCTTTCCCCGGAACTCCCTTTGAATATAAACTGAGATGGGGTTAAGTTTGGTAAGTTAATTTATTTGCAAAAAATTGCATCATCGTAATATGTATATGTTGACTCCAATATAGGGTAAAAGGTGATAATTTCGCGACTTCGAGAACATAAAGGATTCGAGAGGTTCAAAGGACAACCACTTTTCGAAATACAAGGCAGTTTCGTGAATAGTTGAAATGTTGCACAAATCCAGTTTGTTATGTTTTGTTATTATGATGATTCGATTCGAGAGGTTCAAAGGACAACCACTTTTCGAAATACAAGGCAGTTTCGTGAATAGTTGAAATGTTGCACAAATCCAGTTTGTTATGTTTTGTTATTATGATGAATTGTAACTTCAAAGACTTATTGGTAATATATCTACATATATTCGAAACTTATATTTATTTGTGATTGATAATTATCATAATTACTGCCTCAGATGCTGTGGTTGCATCTTCCTCTGGTACGTCTAGTCTGGTACACACTGAAGGTTAAGTTAAGATGAAATGAAGTGTCATTGGAAAGGGAATGCATCCACACTTCTCGAGGCAGCAGTCAATCATTACTTTTTATGCATTCCTTTCCCGCTGGGTACTTCAGTTTCATTATACTACAGCAGAGTGACAAAGACTAAAAAACAGTTGATTATGTACTGAGGAAATGCACAATTGGTGCCCGAAATACGTATACACCAACAAAATAACATATACCGTATAGAAAGAATTATCTATTTTTATTTATTTTGGCACATTCGGATTTAGTTCAAGTGATAAACTATCATAAATAGACTCTTAGAGTGAGTCGACAGAAGATTAGTTGCAAAACCTGGAAAGAATTGACTGCAATAACGAGTTTTAAATCTTATAAAAACTAAAATGTTAATGAGCGAATCATGCAATGCAAACGTAGAAAAAAAGTATCTTTGAAGATAAATTGGCATAGCTAAAGGCATCCTTGGAATAACGGAGATGAGGATTTTGAAAAATCGTGCTGGTAGACGCTTTCAATGTGTAATCTTAAAAGCTTTTTATTTTCTGATGAAAACCGTCATTAACAAAAAGACTAAAATTTCTTCAATAACAAAACTTCAGGTAGATATAATTTCTGCAATTTTTCTTCGACAAAACCTTCGTGGACGGCGTTGATTGGATTCCTATCACAGAGAAAAGCCGCTTTCGAAAATTTAACTGATTCGCCATCCGATTGCGCTTCCACTCCATAATATTTGCAGTCATTCACAACACTACCCCGATCTGAGTAGAGAAATCCTGTTTGCAGCCATTTGATTGGCACAGTTAAATTTTTGCTATTATATGCTACTGAAAAAACTTGATATAGTTCTCTGAAAAAAAAAAGAGTAAAATGAATAACGATTCGAAATCTGCTTTACATAGTTTATGGGTGGAATCTACGAGAATTTACCTTCTTAAAACAGGTAACTTCAATGAAGCAATAGCAGCTAGAATATGAGGCAACCCCTCCATTAACTTCATCACTTTGTAGTAGTTCCTTCTATACATTTCAAGCGACATTTGTTGCGCTGTACAGAATATTGGATCCCTGCACAATAATTCAAATTTTTTTCCATGGTAATATTTAAAAAAACATATCTGTTTATGCAGCATTTATACCTGAAATTCATAGGTACTTTCAAACTCCTCTGCAGCGCCTCATATGACCCTAGATTAAACAGCTGATACAAGGACTCGATAAAACTTCGTCTTTTCGTCATCAATATTGTAAACGGGCGCTCGTCTTGTAAACTTAACTCATCGTAGCAACATAGAGTCTTCTTCAAGCATTCTTGAAGGTGTTGATTGCAAATGGCAGGATCGAAATTGTCTACTGCTTCTGTGCATAATCTTCAAAATTGAAAAAGGGGCACAATTCTAGTGTACTCCAAGCTATTTATAACATACCGAGAAACTAAATCATTACCTATAACGACAATATGCTAAAAACATAATTGTCGGCTCCAATAAACTTATTGTGGTCAGCGTGTCGAGATTCTGCATAACAATTTCTTGACGAACACATCTCAGTCTGTCGAATATAAAGTCGTAGACGAAACATAAAGGTTTCCGCTTATCCATAAGAATACTAACAACGAGAAAATAAGAACCGAATTTAGGATTAACGCCGATAAATATGTTGGGTTGTTTTCAATTACTCTTTTAACAGATACTCAACAGTCTTTTGCAACGCTCTTGGCGTTCTGAGGTCAGATTTACGAGGCGTTTTGATACCAGCCGCTGAACGAGAGAATGATTTTACCACTATACCTGGTACATTTTTTTCACCTTGTTTCCGCTCGAAGAAATGTAGTAAATGTTCTTTTGTCCGCCTAAAAGAAGACGTTTATATTTATAACAGATTCAAATTTTAATGATCTAATAATAATAAAAAACAAGTCGGGAAACCGGAAGCTAGACGCTTCAGGTATGAAAGGTTTTGTGTATTTCTTTTATAAAGAGATTTGGATGTGCATTGTCCCATTAGCATGTAGCACGTAAAATATGCATATATTATGTGAAAATAGCCACTTTCGAGTGATATTGACATTCATAGTCTTGAATTTGCAGAGGAGCGCAGATTTGACCTAGTATAACTTTGTTAGTAATATTGCGATTTTCACCAAATTTGGCAGGATCATGATTTATACTGTAGCCTACATTGCTGCAAAATTTTGTGATTTTAGGGTGAACTTAAGGGGGGTTTTCCTGTCAATTACTAAAAATTATAGTAATATACTATTATTAACTTTATTTGAACAGCTATCGATATGGAGGGTATTTCGGAGCCTAGGCACCATATAGTGGCAGCCCTCTGGTTTTTTCCAGATTTTTCGGTTAGGTAGTTCCTGAGAATGGGTTCGTTAAAAAAATGACCACTTTCAACCCCCCGCACTCCCCACCTTTTCAGCAAAGTCAAAACTAATACTGGCTTCGAAAAGTACTAACCGAGACCTTTAATTTGATACCCCACATGACTATATTTGATGAAAAAAAAATGTACACCCCCCTTTTGCATGTATGGGGACCCCCACTTAAATTCGTCGTAAGAGAATATAACTCACTATATGCGTGAGCGTTCACAGTTCCCACCTTTTTACCAAATTTGGTGTCAATCGCTACAACCGTATCCGAGAAAAATGCGTGTGACGGACAGACAGACAGACAGACAGACAGACAGACAGACGGACAGACAGACAGACAGTAAACCGATTTTAATAAGGTTTTGTTTTACAAACAAAACCTTAAAAATGACCACTGATTCTACGGAAGTTTTTCAATGAAAGAGAAAAATGCAAATCCACTAGTTCGGCTAAAGCAATAACATGAATCTAAGCCAAACTCAGAAAATCTATTTTCAGTAAAATCCACCATTATGTATACACTAGTAACTAAAGAAGCGCATAATAGAAATTATTTCTGAATTGGGAACTGTTAATCTCTTTTTAAGGTTTTGGCTGTCACACGCACTTTTCACCAAAACGGCTATACTGATTCAAACGAAATTTGGTGGGCGTATGAGAACTATGAAATCCCACGCATACAGTGAGTGACTTAAATTTACGTGCCGTTTAAAGGGGGGCTCCCCATACATCCAAAGCGGGGATGCAACAATTTTTTTCACCATTTATAGTCATCTGATATTTGAAAAAAATCAGGGTTATAGGCTTATACGAAATCCAGTCCTTAAAATATGTCCCATTCCGATATTTGCTCAAATAAACTTACCAATATTATATTACCAGCTTTTAGAATTGACCGAAAAACCCCTTTAAGTTCATCCTAGAAGTAATAAATTTTCCACCGGCATAAAGGACAGTCTCCGGATGGCTCAAGTGGTTAGAGCGCTGGGTCGTAGCTGAAGGCCGCGATTTAAATCTCACTGATTGACCTAGCTGTGAATGAGTACCTGAGTTAAATCAGGTTAATAATCTCGGGCGAACGCAATGCTGACCACATTGCCTCCTACAGTGTACTGTAGTGTACTGTTACCGTCTTGAATGAAGTGTTCTAACACACTACAAGGCCGCGATCCAATATGGATCGTTGCGCCAACGATTATTATTATCATTATAGAGGATAATATCGCACAAACCCATGCCAACTTCCATGGAAATCGGGCTATAAATGTTAAAATTATAGCGTTTCGTACGAATTTTCTGCATCTTAAGCCATGCAAATGAGATGCGGACGTCATAATTCACGAGAATAATTGACATTCGAGTAAAATATTACAATTACATAAAGAATCTATTTCTCCCCAGCTCTTTTTTAACAAAACCTTATTAAAGTCTATTCGATGTCTGTCTGCCTGTCGATTTACTTCTAAACGGCTAAACCAATTGTCACAAAATTTGATGACAACATGAGGTCAATGAACCTTTATACAACGGTTGGCATCATTTGGCACTAGCTCCCTATACATGTGAAAGGCGAGAGTGAATTTTTTTCACTGAATATAGTCGTGTGTGGTATCAAATAAAAGAGCTCAGTTATTATTTTTCGAATGATGATGATGATGATGATATTTTCGATACCGGATGAAGCATAGAGGGAGTGAGGGTTCAAAATATGTGCCCAAAAAGTGTAACAATTCTCGTTCTCAAAAACTCAAACGAAACATCTGAAAAAATCACAATGATGCATCTATACGAAATCTAGGCCTCAAAATACATACCATTCCGATATCTACTTAAATAAAGTTAATTAAAGTATATTACCATATTCTAGAAATTTTCCCAAAACCCCCCTTAATTTGATCCTAAAAGTGTAAACGTAGTATGGTTATAAGTAATAACATAATGCATAA
Organism: Hermetia illucens; assembly: GCF_905115235.1. NCBI lineage: Eukaryota > Metazoa > Arthropoda > Insecta > Diptera > Stratiomyidae > Hermetia > Hermetia illucens. Next base: position 111,472,038 of record NC_051850.1, on the reverse strand, counting down.
TTTTGGAAAGTTTGACAAAAATCAAACTATTTTGAACAAAGTTATAGAAAGTCCACGTTATATATTTCACGTGAATTTACCGCACTCTAAGACGTATATGCCGCCATCATTATATAAAGTGAACTCATATGAAAGGCGGAGTTAGAGTGTGGAAATACATTTTTATATCAAGGAATATGAATTGGAGGTATACGTGAATGGGAAATAGGGAATTTCTCATACAAGATAAACACAAAACCTTTATACCCGAAACATCCAGCTTCCGGTATTCTGACTTGTTTGTATCTGTTGTAGGTTAACTTCTTCACATTTGCAAATAATATTGAATATTGATATACAGTGCTTTTCAGATAGTTTTTTTTTTGTGTAAATGGATCTTTACAAGATAGGAATGGTTAACTGCACACGCGGACTTGTCATGAACTCATCGCTCCTCACATAGGGAAACACAAAACGTTTTATACTTGGAGCGTCTAGCTTCAGCTTATTTTTAATTGAAGAAAGGGGTCCAAATCTACAAAAATTTATTATTTATTTTAAAATGCATTCAGTGCATATAGCTAAATAATATTAGGTTGGGAAAAAAGTAATGTTGTATTTTGTCAATAGATGGCGACACATATATTGTGTTGTACTTATCGCATCATACTATACGGCGATCTGAATACGGCAATCTGTACTATAAGTGTCTCTTTGACAATGTTGTGATCATACGTTTCAGTCTCAAGTTATAGCGCGTCGAAGATGAAGTCCACCAAGCAAGAAATTCGTCATATTTTACCTTTTCACTATCTGAGAGGTAAAAATGTAACGAAGGCGGCCAAAAAAATTTGTGAAGTTTATGGGCCCGATACTGTAACGATTCGCATAGCACAGCGTTGGTTTGATCGATTTCGTTCTGGTGTAATGGATGTCGAAGGTACACCCCGTACTGGTAGGTCAATCGTCGTAGAAACCGATAAAATCGTCGACATAATCCAAGTAGACCGGCATGTGAGCATTCGCTCGATTGGCCAGGAACTGGGTAAGGACCATAAAACCGTTTGGAACCATTTGCAGAAGATTAGATTCCAAAAAAAAATGGATGTTTGGGTGCCACACGAGTTGACGCAAAAAATCTCTTGGACCGAGTCAACGCCTGCAATGCACTGCTGAAACGGAACGAATTCAACCCATTTTTGAAGCGGATGGTGACTGGTGATGAAAAGTGGATCACGTACGAAAATCTCAAACGAAAAAGATCGTGGTCGAAGCCCGATAAGCCGGCCCAAACCATCGCCAAGCCCGGATTGACGGCCAGGAAGGTTTTGCTGTGTGTTTGGTAGGATAGGAAGGGAGTCATCCACTATGAGCTGCTCAACTATGGCCAAACCCTCAATTCGGTCGTCTACTGTGAGCAACTCGACCGTTTGAAGCAGGCAATTGACCGGAAGCAGCCAGGGTTGGTCAATAGGAATGGTGTTCTGTTCCACCAGGACAACGCTCTGCCTCACACATCTTTGATGACCCGCCAGAAGCTACAGGAGCTCGGATGGGATGTCCTATCACACCCACCGTATAGTCCGAACCTGGCACCAAGTGAATACCATCTCTTCCGGTCCATGCAAAACGCTCATGGTGCTACTAAGTTCGCCTCAAAAGAGGCTTGCGAAAACTTGCTGTCTGAGTTTTTTGCAAATAAGGAGGGGAATAATGGAGTTTCCTTCTAAATGGCAACAAGTTTGCGAACAAAACGGCACATATTTGACTTAAATCGGATAATTCTAAGTAAATAAAGCGTTAAAATTCGATCACAAATACGATATTAATTTTCCCCCAACCCAATTTGTTTTGTATACTAGTGAGAAATGCCTTCTTATTCGAAAGGTGACTTTGCAAACAATTATTTTTCAAATGTGTTTTTCTCAACATGACCGATCATTACAAAATTTGGAGATATGGTTCTTTATAAAATGACCAAGAGTACGAACCAACATTTAAAATTAAAGCTTTTTGGCTTCAGATAAAAATTGTGGTCGCTACACGTCCCGCAGTTGGATAACTCTTGTTATGACCTTCATCGGAATAATGTCGTGTAACTTTTTTATTCTTGGCTTATATTTTTCAACAAAAAAAACCCCGAAAATACTTCAAATTATGTCTATTATAATGTCCAAATTTGATTGAATTTCAGTTGAAACGAAGAGTTGGGACCCAACACTGGCTTAGTTAATTCTTCAACCGGGTTATTTAGTTGCTGTCAAATACCATGAAGATTTTTGAACGCATTCTTGACAATCGTATTCGCGAAATCGTTCAAATAACAGTGAATCAAGCAGGGTTTGCCAAGAATTGCGGAACTATTGACGCAATACACGGTGCGTCCTTACTCATGGAGAAACACCGTGAGAGGCATCATCCTTTTTATATTGCATTTCTGGATCTAGAGAAAGCCTTTGGCCGTGTTGGCCCATTGTACTTGCCACCCCCGTCTAATGGAATATTCCGGATTCGTTAACGTATAGCAGGATTTCCGTTAGTGGAGAACATCGGCACCAAAGATCTCATGCCTGATGCGTCCATAGGCGGGGCATTCACATAGGAAATGCTCCGTGGATTCCGCTTCCTCATTACAGGAGGGACACGTATCATCTTCGGTAATTCCTATTCTGAACATATGCCCAGCTAGTGAATTATGGCCTGTCAGAATGCCAACAATACACCTGCAAGTCCCCCTGCTTTTCGACAGAATAAACTTTGCGGTACGTATGTTCGGTTCTGGCAGGAAAAGTTTAGTGTGTCGAGCAGCATTTGGGCTCTGCCACCTGTCCTTATGGGAAGCTTGTTCCCAGTTTTTGAAAACAGACTTAGCCAATGCTACTGATATTCCAATTGCTGGCTCCGGTCCCGGCATAGGAGAGATTGACCCCTCTTTCGCTAAAGCGTCCGAGATTTCAATTCCCTCTACGCCACAGTGACCAGGTACCCAGACTAGTTCCACCGTATTGAATCTAGATATAGAGTTCAAACGGTTTCTGCATTCCTGAACGATTTTCGAAGTGATCAAAGGACTGCTCAATGCCCTCAATGCAGCTTGGCTGTCACTGCAGATTGCGATGCGCCTGCCCTTCAACCGCTCGTCAGTCACCCAGTTTGCCGCCCTTAGGATCGCATAAACTTCGGCTTGGAAAACCGTTGCATATTATCCCAAAAAAAAAGTCCACTTCTCTTTTTTATTCGAGAGGTAGACTCCAGCTCCAGAACCCTCTTCTGTTTTTGAGCCATCGGTGTAGAAGACTTCCGTATATCCCAGTCCTCTCCACGCTTCAGGGTAACTTCATATCTTCTACCAAACAGATGTATGCGGACCCGAGAATCGGAAGGCATTGTAAGAACTAAATTCAGTCCTCCCAGTAACTCTTCCAATGCTCTGTGCCCCCCAGATCCGTTGTTTGCCCATAGACCTAATCGAATTAGTCTATGGGCTGCTCTAATTGCAATGCTTTGAATGAATATATCCAGGGGCTGCAAATTCAGTTGTGCACTGAGAACTGCGCCGGATGTCGTGTTCATGGCACCAGTGATACCCAGACACACAGTTCTTTGCAGTGCGGCTAGTTTACGGTGAAAACCTTTTTGTCTCACCTTCACCCACCACACTACGGATGCATATACGAACATCGGCCTAATGATGGCAACGTATATCCACATTACGACATGAGGCCTGAGTCCCCATGTCGAGGCAAATGTCCGTCTGCACAGCCCATAAGCTGTGAGAGCTCGTTTCATCTTTAGCTCTACATGTTTGTTCCAAAGAAGTTTTTTATCTAGAGTGACCCCCAGATATTTCACTTCTTCGGAGTGTTGAAGGGTAGTACCTCTCATCTCAGGGAGGCAAAGTCCATCCAATTTTCTCCTTTTTGTGAATAAAACCATCGTGGTTTTATTTGGATTAACTGACAGACCATATCTGAGGCACCAGCTGTCTATATTCCTACACACCGTTCCAAGATCCCGGTCAACAGCAAGTACAGCCACGTCATCAGCATTAGCTTGAGCGTGTATTGGCAAATTTTGCAGTTCGCATAGTAGTGAGTGGATCAGCATACTCCACAGAAGTGGAGAAAGCACACCTCCTTGGGGGCAGCCCTTCGTTGCTTCTGCCATCAGGTAGCGATCGACACCTACCTCAGCGCACAGCAATCTCTGCGTTAGCATAGCATGGATCCACTTAATTAAAGCTAAAGATATAACAGTAACTTAACATATTAGACCGACGATATACAAAACATAAACATTTCCGACTTTCCGAATGTTGCACTCTCTAAAACAGCACTGAAATTTACAGGTTGCCGACTCCCAACTTATTTTAGTAGGTTTGTACTGGAAACAGGACAATTCCGAAGAATGTCTTCCTGGACCATGTTATCGGTGATGAATAATCGCTACAGCTACTCCCTGGCGTACCATGGTGATCCGACTAAAGTGATGATTCCCCCGTTTTAGTAGGTTAAAGTTTGTAAGAAATCCCTCTTAAAGACCTTACAATGGGAAAGGATCCGCCGAACTATCCAACTCGCTGAGATTCGAAGATTGTGATGACACAAAAATCCCTGTGGCAGCTGCTTTAAATATGCTAATTTTGCAAAGAGACTCACAATTTTATTTCATGCTGCGGACACATATCCTCACAGGTCCCTTGCACAAACTCTGTCATTTCCTTTTTTGTTGTTTTCGCCAAATCAATCAAACAAAACTCGCGACAGCTGAATTATTGTTTGACATTTACAGCACACGCAGCAACTTGTTGAAGTACATGGGTCGTTGCTGCTGTCAAATCTGAGTGGTGTGTGTTTCTTTCCCAATCAAATAATTGGAAATTCTTGAGTTAAGTGAATGATCCGTTTACTACAATTCGGCTTTTAATATTGTTACGTTTTAAGTGGATATTTTTAAGTAAATACTTTTTTCTGCATTGCATGTATAGCCGAGATTTTTGCCAAAATTTATATATTCAAAAACTGGCACTGCATATCCTAGCTTGACAGTCAGCTGTCACTATCCCCACAAGAGCTACCTGGACACTTCGTTCGATTGTTCTCGTCGATCATTTCGAGAGAGGCCTTCTGTTTACAAATAGAATTTTCGAATCTTCTTAACGCGGACGTCTGTTGTGTGGAAACGAGGTGACTGATCGACAAGAGTTTCGTGTTTCCCGTTTGAAAGTGAATGCCAACAGCCTGAGAAATGCAGCGCGCCAGCCCCATGACTATTCTGGATCTTCCCGACTGCATGCTCGAGAACATTTTGGAGTACATGAGCTACGATGAAGTGGCTCGCAAGCGGATTGTAAGTAGCCCGACTTTCATTTCCCCGTTCACTGTCTGCCCAGTTTATGTAATTGCCTTTGTCATGAATTAACTGATTTTCCACGCCCACCATGCATGTTTCCAGGTTTGTCGGCCGTTCGACAAGGCGGGTCAGCGGATCCTCAACAGGGGGTTCAATAAGATGATTAGGACTCACGCAGCGCACTTGAAACGATTGAAAGCTTTGCTGCCGCGCCGCGAATCGGAACGCAGGTAAGGAACTTTGCAAAGTAAGCATGCGCGATAGAGGCAGTGGCGATGACCCCAGAATGCAATTATTCACCCGTGGGCGCTCCGTTCAAAATGCGCATTTGAAACACAAATAGACAATGTTGACTTTATTAGACTCGCGTCCCATGATTCATTTGAGCGGATGTTCCTAGCTCAGTTCGCCGAGCCATCTAGAAACTTTGTAATGGCGAAGAACATCTGCAGAATTAAATCTTGGAATAATCAAAACGGCCATTGATGGCGTTGAGTTCTTGTTTTGGTTTCGGCTTAAGAAACTCGGATTAAGTGAATTTGAATAAAATTCATAAACTTTCAACAATAAGCTCGAAATTCCTTACTCTGGACTAGCGTAAACACTTGACTTGAGTTAGAATTGGGGAAAATACAAAGCAGAGCAAGAAATCTCTTGTCGTTTCTTACAGAATCCAATTACTCCATTTAAAACCAAAAGTTAAAACAAAAGCAAGTACGGCTGACATTTCCCACATTCAACGATATTCAATATTTAAAAGCATCTGGAAATCTTAATTTCTCCACAAAACCATTCACGATTAACGCTTATAAGTAATGTGAAACTGGCAACGATGTCGGCCCCCAACCATTTTCTGAATTTCATATCTTAACTGCTTCAAGAAAAGTTTGTTGAAACCCTGTGTACGATTCCCCTGTAGTTTAGTCCTGGAATGAAAACGCGGTTGCGTCCTTTGGATATTAAGAATATTTCGAGAGATTCCGGTCCAAGTTAAGGAGGAGGGAATTTCCAGAGAGACGCATGACCGTATGATTGGCCGCCTTTCCACGCTGCAATGGTGTCGCGTCTATATGCGTCATTGGCCTTCCGTTTCACCTCCAAGTGAATGGGGGGTAGATTTAGGATAGCTTAAAGTACCGCAGTTGGCGTAGTACTCATTGCTCCAGTAATACTTAGGCAACCAAGTCTCTGAATCTGCGTTAGTAGCTTCCTGCTGTTAGCAAAGTCCAATCTTTGCCACCAGACGATGCACACATATATCGCAATGGGTTTTATTATGGATGTATACATCCAGTATATGCGTTTTGGTGAAAGTCCCCAGGTCTTACCTATCGCATTCCTACAGCACCAGAGCAATCTGCCGGATTTCTGATATTGTGCTTCCACGTTAACTTGAAGTCGAAATGTGCTCCTAATTATTTGACTGTTTGTGCCAGCTGGATTTCCGCCCCTGCTAAGTTGGATAGCGTACAGCTGGCCCACCTGACGTTTCTAGTGAACATAACTAGTCCAGTCTTCTTAGTGTTCACCGTAAGCCCATTGCGGGGACACTAACTGTGGATTTCATGCAGAGTTGCATTCAAACAGTCACTGTGTCCCCAAACTTACCGATAATTATTACGGCTAGATCATCTGCAAGTGCTTACCCGAAGATTTTTTACTCCAAGAGCCACAGCAGAGTATATCTATTACCAGGAGCCATAACAGCGGAGAGAGAAATCCTCCCGGAGAGAGAAATCCTCCCTGAGAACAAATATCACCTTCACATCACGCCAGTTAATTGAAATATAAGCGTGTGCTAGGCATGCAGGATATATATTCCGGATATTTAGACCCAGGGCATTCATTCCCTCTATTACTAGCGCGGGAATGATGCCATCCAGACCTGCAGACTTGTATCTATGGAACGAGTTAAATGCCTATTTTACTCACTCCAGTGATGCTACTTTGCATGCACCTGTCGGCCCCGAGATTAGATTTTGGATGCCGCCTGGAAAATGCACTTCAAGCAAATGGTTTGCCGTTTCTTTATCGCTTTCTGTGCACCTTCCTTTCTGTAAACGTAAATAGCCCAGTTTCTGGCTACGTTCTTTAACAAGAATCCGGTTCAGCTTTGAGCTTGCCTCCAGAAAGTTAGTCTCTTGGCAAAAGCGTCTCCATGATTATCGTTTAGCCAATCTTATGCTCTTCTTTAGAGCCTTCTGTGCCTCTTTAGCGATTCCAGCCAGCAGCTGAATCACACTTCAGAGCACGACTGAGGAGCAGGAGTGTTTTGCCAAATTTGAGTTCCATCATGGTGTTTTACCCTTCTTTGGTATCTTGAGTGGGCAGCTTTCTTCGAAAGCTTCTTTCATGCTAGTTGTGATCATTTGGGTTGTCTTCTCAATTCCAGCAACGGATTTGATTCCCCTCCCAGGGATCGAGCGCTCAGTTCTATTTTATACGTCCCCCAATCTGTCTTCCGCGGATTCCGAAATGGAGGGGGTGAAGGTGTATCCATGTCCATTACGAAATCAATGCGTCTGTGATCCGAGATTGAGATATCATTTGATAATCTCCGACCAGAGCCGCGATGTCGATGACCTCTCACGTGGCCACGTTGAAGAAAGAGGGGTCATTACCAAAACTAAGGATCTGCAAATCGGTTCCTACTAGATACTCCAGTAGTCTCGATCCTCTTGCGTTGATGTTGGAACTTCCCGAGCATATGTGGTGAGCGTTGACATCACGTCCTGATATTACCCCCACGCCTTTACTTTTGGCATATTGGGTAGCTCTCATGAATGTTCCACTGAGAACTTCTTCTACGTCATCGGGGACTTTTTATGGCTAGTTTAGCCAATGTGGTGTCGCCATCACACAGGTGTTAACCAAGTTAGTCTGGAAGTCTTGAGACTACCATGCAGGAGCGGGGTCGATCACTTCCATTGGAATACCCCACCAACAGCCCATGGTTCTTGTACGAGGTATATAAATGTCTTGCACCTATTGATCCGACGACGGATAAGTGCAGTCGCCACTTTACAATGCTGCAAATTTATTTGGGAAATGTTGCACCAAATCTACGCTTCAGATGAAGATGGCAAGGGCTGCACGTTCCCTGCAATGGTTTTAGGAGCCGACAATTGTAATATGACGGTCCCTAGCCTGTAGTAGAGTTGGCAGCCCGATTGTTCCCGAATCTTCTTAGCGTTAGGTTCGGGGACGCCGATAGTCAGAAAAGTTCCCGGCCTATCGGCTCTCTCTCCTATTTTGCTGAATAACAGCATCCAGGTGGAGGTGGTGAGGTTATTCTGCACACCAAGTTGTTCCAGAACCCGTGAACCATTCCGCTCTTCTTCTGGAAACCAGAGGGACACTTTTTGAACGATGGCATCTGAGAGACCCTTTTCAGGGTTAGTCATGCGCCCTCCCATATACCGTTGAGGGAGGAGCAGTACTGCCTGATCACTCGTTAGTGTCTTCGTCGACAAAGTTTAACCGTAACATTTTACGGTATACAGCTACTGACTCAAAGCGAAGCTTAATGTCTTGCGAGGATGCAGTCCTTACAGCAAGGAAGAGTTTTCTCCTAAGCGTTTTGCACTGCTCAGTATCGTAACCGGATGGATTAGAGTTGTCATAGTAGACCCATCCAAAGGCTGCAAATGAATGCCTAACCGATGCCAGCGGAGTCCCCTTTGCTGCCTTTTGTGTCGAAGAGTTAGGATCGTCCGAGGACCGCTGCCGCTTCGGTTTCCCTTTAGCCGCAGGTGCCCCGTACGATTCTTTCTCCTCAACATTTGCACAGCTCATGGACAGGTGCTTACCCATGGGTAAGACTTTAGCCTCAGCAAGTGACGCCGATTGGAGCCTCAGGTCGGGAGTGCTGACAGAAGGGGTCTGTTTAGGCTCGTCCGTTAAGGACTGGGTCCCAATTAGATTGGTTCCCACTCAAGTAAGTGGAGAATATGAGTCTAGACTTAGGTTCTCCATCGATGAGCTTAGGGTTGCCTCTTCACTCGGGGTTGGATCGTCAGGATCGAGATTTAATTGTAGTTTTTTAAAAGGTTTTTTTTTGCTTTCTCATAATTGGCTGCCATGGCCTCAATTTTATCGGGAAAAGTACGTCGATCTCGGCAGAGCCCCTTTTTGCCACGACAAGGGGATCCCCTGGTATCCAGAGTTCACCGTTTATGGCCACAACTTAACCTCTGTGACCATTCAGCCCTCGGCACGGTAGTCACATCTTGGGGTTTTGATTATCGCTTCGCTTCAGGTGTCACCTCTCGTTTCCTGGAGGATCTTTCTTACTGGGCTCCCTCGCCTCGACAAGGTAGGTAATCGTCGAGGAAGAAATTTTTATTTTCGGCTTTAATGACTGTACCATCTGGGAATTTAAGGGGTCATCCCGTGTAAAGGATGTGTTTTTTTGGATTTTTTTTTTTTTTTTAGAAGGACTCAATAACTATAAAACGCGAATTTTTCACCATATATTTATTAACATCTTGAACATACGTAATAACTTTTTCAGATCGATTTGACCATTGTTATTGAAAAACATGGAACTTATCCACTCATCTCTAAAAATCTATTTTTCGGGTGCCGCGCTAGAGAGCAGCCTTGTTTCTAATCAAAAACTTAAATGTGTTTCAATTTAGTGTTACATTGTTCTTTGTTCTGCCGAGTCTACTTTTGTTTATTTTGAAATTTGTGAAAATTAGGCAATGAATTCTTAAAAATCAAATTTCGATCTATTTTTACCCCCATTAATGGGACATACCGCGTCAACTACGTCATCTTTTACTTTCTGAACTGTTCTTCAGTTCCCCCAAGAATTCCCGAGACTGTTCTTCGCCATGTGTTAATAAGGCGACCCACTAGGCGACCATCTGAGATAGTAGCTTCCACTACATATCGTAGCCAACATTGCAGTTGTTATCCTCTCTTAATATATGACCTATACACCGCCACTTTCTGGTCGACATCGACGAGTAACTGGCCTACGCACCGATCGCAACTAAGTTCTTCGTTCGAAATTGATTCAGGCAGAGCACCCCGGTGACACTTCGCAGACAAGGGGTAATGCAAGGTTAGGGGTAGCCTTGATGTTGGTATTGCGATAACTGCATTTCCACGTTTTAGCAATGCAGCGAAGGTGAATCTAACACTGTTAATGCTTCAAATTACATCAAGTTCGGTGTCACCGTCGGCAGAAACGAGGTTTTCGAGATATACATATTGGTTGACGCCTTTGATGTTCTACCCATTAATACGCGTAGGTAGTGCACGATGAGTAATAAACCTGAGAATCTTGGTTTTGTTGGTGTATATCTTCAGCCCAATTTCAGCGCAGTTCTCCAGCCTCGCGATATGTGGCGGATGCAAAACACTAGCGAAAGTAAGTTACCACGAAATGGTGATCCCTCGCCAGGTGGATCTTAGTGCCTCTTTCTCTACTCTCTACTGCTAATTGCAAAAATGGTCAATCTCATTGCTCGTACGATATCGGTCAGTTAAATCCCAAGTAACCTTATTGCAAGCTCTCTACTTGAACAATGTGCCACCAATGACAATGGTCTGAAGCTACAGAAATCCACAAACCTGCTACCGTTATTGCTACGGTCGCCAAGACCGTGTTTGCCTACCACATGTTCGAGCAAGTAGTTCTCAAAGGACATCTTGACATTCAGATGATTCATTACGATCACAATGTCACAGGTGAACTGCATGTAATTACTCGAAGAGAGCATCTTTCTCAACTATATCGGAAATCTCCGTTGGTGTGTAGCACTGTACAATTGACTTAGACCGGAATCTTATCAGAAACCATCTCTCCCCGGCCAAGAGGGCACGCCTTGCGGTAGCCGTTAGAAGCAACGCGACACCAAATTCGCGTTTGCTATTGGTTTTCCAGAGTATATCCCTTTTATTGTCTTTTACGACAAGCGGGGAAGACTGAGTGTATTCCTAAGCCCCAACTCATAGAGCACAATGTCAAAAATGCATTATAAAATCTTCATGATTTCGGACAATAATCGAATTAAACGTTGCAGTGAACATTTTGCTGAACTGCCTTTCTTTTTCCCTATTGAAAACGGTCGTGATATCTTGCCAGTTAACTAGTATTCTGCGGTCCTCAGCAACAGTGCTGGATCCCAACTCGTGACAAATCCTTCTCCTTTATCTGGGCTCAGGACTAACGTGTTATGTAAATAACATGGCGATGTTTCAACGGGGTTCAGTGAATCAACAAAATCGTTCAATAATCACAAAAGGTATGCACTCAAAGTCACATTTTCACTTTCTTTTTTCTTTTTCCAGAAATCATCCCCTGGCACGTCATACGGACATTCTTACGTGCATTGAGACCCGAATTTCAATGCTCTCAATGACTTATTCAAAGTACATCGATTTGAACTTATGCTGCTTCATACCTGGCAAGGTAATTGACGAAGTGTACAATATCTTCAAGTTGATAAAATATGACACGAAACCGTTGCGTGCACATGAAGTTCTTCAAGAACTTCGGGACATCTCATCGATGGCCATTGAACATTTCGACGAGAAAATTGCCAATGGTTTGAAAAAGTCATATATGAGCGCAAGTCCCGGAAGATTGTCCGTTGCCGGATGTGAGTTAAATCATAGCTCCCGACGGTTTTTTTATTCAATATCTTGCATTTTTTTAGCCATAGGTTCCGGAAGCGATCTTTTGCATTTAACGCCACCTTCATTGTCAGTAGACGACATGGGCGAGGTAATGCCCCGTCGTTGTGATGGAGAAAATAATTGTCGCCAAGCCCGAATGAATAAAATGGCACTAGTGCGCATGGAAACGAAATACAAAAATGCAATCAAGAAGGTGAGGCCCCCAACTGAGCTTATCATTCATTACTCCTTCAAAATTCAAATAACTACCCAATTTTCCGCAGTTCACTCAGATGATTCAAATTCAGAACAAGCAAATGCGTCACTTGCGATGCAATTCTCTAAGGATTTCGCAATTGACCTCAACAGTAGCTGACCTCAAGCGTCAAATCGAAGAATCAGAGGCAAAAAACCGTGAAATCAAAGCCAACATAAGTCAGATTGCACAGGAAGCTGGTTCTTCCATATCATCAGCACCAGTGCCAATGCGCAATATCAAGCCTCGTGCAGCAACAATCATCCTGAAGCGAAGAATCACGCAGTCGATAAACGACACAACGGACTTCCCGGAGATGAAACAGATTAAATTGGATGAGTATAAAGACGAGCAGCAGGACGACAACATGCTTATCTGTTAAATTCGTTGCGTTATGAATTGTAATATATGTGATTTTGCTTGCGAATTGTTTACTAAGCAATAATGAAAGTTTATTGGCATTGATCGTAATAATTAAGAATAGGATAATTTATGAATACTCACAGAATAGTTTTTTGCTAAATGGATTAGCAAAGGATCAAAACCCGTCTGAAATCGGAGAAGAACAAAAATGAAGCAAACTTCGATACCTCTCGAACCATTGTAAAATGAAATTACGCATTGAATCATTTTATATATTATACAAAGTAAAGAGAATGTAGCGTAGTTGTATTTTTTAAGAAATTGATGTCTATCGACTTCGCACATTCTTGTGAATTTTATACCTAGAGAAATCTTGAATATGCACCCTCTTATTGTTTATAAGGACTGAAATTAGTCACTGGACATGTGTGGAAACTGTCCATCATTGCGGTTATGAATATAGGTTACAATTTATATATTTAAACTTCTTTCTACATTTAAAATAAATGAATGATGAGCCTATTCTTTGTGAAGTTTCGTAAGTTTTTTTTCATAGCGTTAGGAAATGGCATCAGAATGCACCTGGTCTAGCCATTAAAACCACTCTGGATTGTTCAGGAATGAAAAGCCGGAAAAGAAACAAATACGATTTGAACGGCAGCTTATTAGCTGAGCTGAGCTTCCGTATTTCTGATCTTTTTCTTCAGCCTTTGTCCCGTTCACAAGCGGTGTCGGCTCGCCGTGATCGGCTTCACCATTTGGTTCTATCGAATGCCTGATCTGGGTGCAATCTCGAGTCTTTCAAATCAAGCCACCATTGTTTAGGTCTGCCTTTTGGTCGTTTACCATCGACTTCGATGTTCAGACCAATCGTGGCAAGTGAATTCTGGTTGGCACGAATTGCGTGACCGTACCATCGAAGACGCCTCTCTCGCAACTTTTCCACGATCGGTACAACCCCATAACGATCGCGGATATCCTCATTTCGGATGTGATCTAAACGTGTGACGCCCCTAGTCCAACGTAGCATCTTCGTCTCCATTACCGCAAGACGCCGTTCATTGTTTTTTATAGTCGGCCAACACTCAGAACCATAGAGAGCGACTGAACGGACGACATTGCGGTAAATTTTAGATTTGAGACGTTCGTTGATACGTCGAGTATAAAGAGCATCAGTTGTGGAACGCCACTTCATCCAGGTTGCGTTAATGCGTGAAGCAATTTCATAACGCAGTTCTCCATTGGCTGATAGCGTTGACCCGAGGTATTCAAATCGCTCAGTTCTGGGCAGATCACTGCCGCTGACAGTGATTGTGTCTGTTTCATGGGGATCGGTCGTCAAAAATTCAGGTTTGTTTAAATTCAATCTGAGAACGTGCTGCATGAGGCGATCATTCCATTTTTGAACAAGTTGCTCGAGATCATTTTTGCTAGCAGATGCTAGAGAAACATCATCTCCATAAAGCAGTGTGTAGGGCGCTGGACGTTGGGTATCCCGTGTGACGGTGTCCATAACAAGAACAAAGAGGAGTGGTGAGAGGGCACTTCCTTGATGAACACCAACAGAGACACGAGGCGGTTTTGATACACCCGCCATACTTCGAACTTTACTTTTCGGATCGTGGTAAAGCAATTGAACCCAGCGCACGAGTTCTTTTGGAATAAAGTTTTGTCGCAAAGTATACCAGATTAGTGCGTGTGGCACACGGTCAAACGCTTTCTTTAGATCCAGAAACGCAAATGTAAAGAGGGCGATGCTTCTCACGGTGTTTCTCCATGAGTAATCGCGCAGCATATATTGCGTCAGTAGTTCCGCAGTTCTTGACAAATCCAGCTTGATTCACGGTTATTTCAACGATTTCGCGAATACGGTTGTCAAGAATGTGTTCTTCATGGTATAGGAAAGTAACCGGATCGGACGGTAATTTGAACATTCTGCTGGGTAGGTAGATAGGTATCAGTGGCCGCTCCGAGGAGCCCAATTAGCGCTTTGGTGCGCCGTTTTGATGCCACAAACTCCTAAGACCGTGACTGTTGTTATAGGAACAGGGAAGCAGAGTCCAGCTGGCTCGGATCTTCAGAGCCAGCCCATAGCATTCACGAAGGAAAGCAGCTCTCCGACCCTGCAGCTAGAAATCTCACTGAGGTCCCCAAAGAATGGTTTACCCAGCGTCCGCAGCCTGACTCGAGCCAGAGCCGGGCAATCGCAGAGAAAGTGCATGAGGGTTTCCCTTCCTTCTCCGCAGGTTCGGCAATGTGAGTTGTAGGGTAAGCCGAGCCTAGCGGCATGGTCCCCTATGGGCACATTCTGCTGGACTACCTTCCTTTTTTCATATTGGAACAGTGGTATTTTCTTACCAGTCAGATGGTGTTCTTCCTTCCTGAATAACCCGATTTAAGAATTCATTGAGCCACAGTGTTGGGTCCCGGATCTTCGCTTTCCAGAGTTCAGATGCGATTTCGTCAGGTCCTGTTGCTTTCCCCGACTTCATTTGTTTTATTGCCTCCTCAACTTCAGTTGCGCTGACTGGTGGAACTGGTTCAAATGCCGACAATGATTGTGGAAGTGGAGGATGCGTAAATTCTGCAGTTGAAATCTGCTCGAAGTATTCTCGCCATCTATCTGTTGCGGCTCGAAAGTACCGTTCTTGTCATTAACGCAACAGAAGTGTTCGATATCCTGTATACGTTCGTTACGACTTTTAGCAAGTCGATACAGATCTCTCTCGCCATCCCAGTTTATCGTAAAGATTTTTGTAATGGTTCGCTCGGGTGACAGCGGGCCGCTTTCTTTGCTTCCCGGTTGGCGTTCTTATAAATTTGCCAATTAGCAGGCGTTTTATAGTCGAGAAATTTGTGGTAGAGGCGTTTCTTTTCACTGACCTTCATTTCAACATCATCATTCCAAAGCCAAGTATCTCGGTAGATGTACCGCTTACCCGGCTTGGTAACCCTGAGGGTTGCAGAAGCCGCTTTGTGGATCGTGTCTTTCATTTGGTTCCACGATTCGTCCACATTCGTAATGGTCGGCAATCATATGAGTGAGATCGTTTCTTCTCACCAAATCACCACCATTTGATGCGCCGCGGGCCAGTGCGTTCCTCACGCTGTTTTATCGGTGGCTTAATTCGCAGTACAGTAATCAGCGGCCAATGTTGAGGCGTGATGGTCTCATAGGGAACGACTTTGCAATCAGTGACGGTGGTAAAATGTCGGCGTCTTATGAGAATATAATCGATTTGCGTTTTACTGCTCCCACTGTAAAATGTAGGAAGATGAGACAATCATTTGATGAACCATGTATTCATAATTACAAGGTCATGAGTGTCCGCAAAATCGATTATACGCTCGCCTATCGATCGACCAATAGTTTGATGGTATTTTCGTCGCTTCCTTCTTCCGGAAAGTTCAATGTAGTATGCTTCCCCACAGAGTTATTTATCGCCGCGTACGGAACCTTGATGATTTTTAAGAAGAAGAGAAGAATACCCATTTTGAGTGTAACAATTGAGTATCTGCGTGCTCACTGCCGTCGGAAAGATAACAACTAAAATAATCGGGGAACGCATTAAAATTTTGATCTTGAAATTTTGATCGACAGAGCAGGCTGCTTTCCGCTCCGGATCCTCCTGTATTGAACACATCAACATCCTACAGATAAAAATAAAAATGAGGAAGAGAGAGAGAGAGAGTAAGTAGCTCTCGAAATACATATTTACTTACTATTGAAATATATTGTAGTAGGATAAAGCTAGCTAGTTTTATTTTTATTTAGAAGAACTACAAGCATCGGAACGATAACTAATCCTACAGATAATTTTGGAACAGTGCGCAGAATTCTGATCTTCGCTTCACCTGAACAGGAAGTGTATCTGGAGTGCTCTACGCTGGAGGGGCATTCTGCAGAAACCAATAGCTATTATGAGTGCGGCATACGATGGCGCAAAATGTCTCATGCTGCTCCGAGGATTTTGAGGTCGAAAGTGAGGTTCGCCAATCCTGCCTCAAACACATCGACTACACTGATGATATCTGTTGGCTCTTTCACCGGATCATAGACCTTGGCCAAATGTCTCTGGATTTGGAAAGAGAGGCAGATAGAGTTGAACTAAAGATAAATACCAACAAAACCAAAGTTGTCAGTCTGACGGGTCATCGCACTTTATCTGCATTAATGGGCAGGGCATCGAAGATGTTGGTCAATTTGGATATCTAGGAAGCGTTGTTTTCTGCTGACGGTGGCATCGAACTGTATGTTGTCCGACGCATTAAGAGCGTTAGATCCGTTTTCGCTGCCCTGCCTAAAGTTGAGACTGTTCTTTCTGTTTTGCTACATGGGAGTAGCACATGGAAAGTGAACTCCTTCGGTGGCGCTACAGCTCAAATCGAGCCTAAGCCTCCCTGATGCATAGCCTCCAATAATCTCAATCCAGGGACCGCGTCCTCCAGTTAGAAAATCTTACAATTGATCTGTAATATGCGTCCACTGAGTCCTTCTAACATGCATTCGTTCGATGCCATTGCATTTTCCAGATTTTGACTAGTGTCGACGCTGCTGGGTCGTCAAATAATTCATACAATCCATTTACGGCTCCGAAAGTTTTTCGGAGAATTTTACTCTCGAAGATATCGATCTGCTTTTCCGACATGTTCGTCAAGGCCACGTCTCGCATTCATATAGCAGCACGGAACAAATTAATATCTCGTAGATACGTAATTTATTGCGTCTGTGTAATTTCCTCAATCTCATTATAGATAGGGTCCCATAAAATGCTTTATGAGCAGTAATAATCCGCCTTTGGATTTGGTGTTTTTTGTTCCTACCCCCTGGTGAGTAGGGCGCTTAGGTAGATGAATAGACCCGTCTATTCAAAATTATGCACGTCCATTGCAAAGTTCTGCATACTAGCAGCCAATGGATACATTGACCTTGAGCCCCACTTCACCCTCTGTTGACTTGAACCGCTCGAAGACTTCTTTCGCACGAAGCATCGATCGGGCAAGAATATCCACGCAGAATTGCGTACACCACCTGGAGTTGACCAATAACATACCTCTGCAATCAACTGATGACGTATCCGAATACCAAGTTAAAGAGGACCGAGCGAGACCATATCCTGTCTTAAGTCTTGACACTATAGCAAAGCTTTGTGTCAGTTCATTTTGAATTTTTACCTGGCCTTCGTTGTTAACCATTGTGGCTTTTTCTAGCCGGATTAGCTTCGGTAGGATCTTTAGCTTAATCATTATTCTCTATAGAGCATTGCGATTTACGCTATCGCACACCTAACAGAAGCCAACGGACAGTTGGTTATTTGAAATAATTAAGACTCGCCTTTTCTATTCGCTAGTAGTAATTTATTGAACTTGCAAATATCGAAAGTCTTAATTATTTAAAATAATTTAGTCGCTAGAAACACCGCGAGATTATACTTAGAAGAACAATTGGTGCACATCGATGTCATATTCTCATCACTTTTCAGACACCTGCTTAACTGCGAATATCTGGTCCGTCGTCGATCGTCCGGATCTGAAACCACCTTGATATTCGCCGATGATGTTGTCTGTATACTCTCTCAGTCGTCGTTCTATTATATTCGTCTGCAGCTTGTAGCACGTGTACAGCAATGAGATCCCCTGTAGTTTTCACAGCGTACACTTTTTCTCCAGTCGTCAGGTATTTGTTCGGTTGTCCAGAATCTGCTGATTAGTTTGTAGATTCGACTGGTGAGCTCTGTTTCCTTTTTTAAGAACTCGGCTGGGATGCCATCGATTCCCAGAGCTTTATGTGGTTTCTTTATTCCCATCACATGCCCGAGCAAAGGGTTATCAGACCCCAGCTTGGTATTCAGATCACCCCCACGATCATAGAGCCACCTTTAGGGAGCCTTCCCTGAACGGCGTGTAATTGCTCGCAGAAAGCACCCTTCTCCACTATAAGTCTACGTTGGTGCATAGAATGTTGCCGTCTGAAACCGGCTCCCACCTCAAGATAGCGCGTCTTGCAATAATTGTCAGAAATAAACCGACACTAGAATGGCGTCTGCTACCACAAAGTACAAAAGCACATTGCCATTAGTGTGGCAAGAGGGGGAGGAGAAGTCTGCAGATTCACACCATCTTACTTCCAGAATGTCTAGCTTACATCGTTATAAGTGCCGTTCGAGCTGGAGAAAGCGGACATTCTGAGGATTCTCGCTTCTCGTCCGTTTTCGGTAGTCGAAGGTCATAGCCGTTAAGTCAGTTCCTATCCGAAGCGTTGTTGATGTTTCAGTAGCAATAGCGGTTCAAAATATGCAGGTTGCTAGCCTACAAATGTCTATCCTTTTTAGTAGCTGTATTTTTAAGCCCCAAGCCACAGACCCCCGTTTGGTAAGCAATTGTAAAAGAGACTGTTTTCGATTTTGTTTTGAGCAGTCGAATTAAAGAACACTATTGAAGCAAGTCCTTTAAGTCAGTTTTCCTCCGCTTTTTGTCTGCTGCACTTTCTCCAGATATATTTTTCCCATGTCTTTTTTTGTTTGGGATATGAGGGATCCTAAGTCCACATCCAGTTGATGTTGGACCGAACCAAATGCGATTATATAAAGGAACGGTTCCCACCCATTTCCACTTTCGGTTACGCTGCATGTAGGGCAAAGGTGAGACAGCGTCTGATGAGTTGCCTATACCCTGGACGAAACCGTCAGTCTTTCTTTTTTTTCATCCCATGTCTATTTTAAAACCGCTATAGCTAAAGTCGCAGGTTCTGAAAGTAGGGCAATTTGCCTTTTTAGCACCTTTTTCAACCTTGTAGAAAGAGCAAAAGATTTTACTCCGGGTAGAACCACTCTAAATAGACACTATTCAGTAATTTCACACTTAAATGTGAAATATTGATTAATTTTAAAGATTTTCTTTGTAAAATTATCGTGAAAAGGTGGTTGCCAATTATTCAAAATATTATCCATCATTAGCCACTACTTTTTCTCATCTTTGTGGTAGCATACGAATTCCGCGTGAAAAAGGTTCCCCGGTTTTTGATGTAATCTACGAATTAACCTATTGTTTTCTTCTTTTGTCGTTGAAGCAGCTGTTCATATGTGTTTCTTGGCTTCAGTTCGTATGACACAATTTCTTTTTTTGGATCATTCCCAATGCTTTGAAACTAACGGAAATAGCTGATTGGGTCACTCCTGGTGATTCTCCATTTTTAGTTTTTGGTGTCGGCACGAATCTTCATCCAATGGTTTTTTGAATCCAGTGAGCTCAAACTTTTTTTTGCATCAATTGTATCTAGATATAGTGTAGAATATATGGGCAAAGTGATTTTTTGATATTCGGGGTCGTTCGGAAATTATAGTGTTAAACACGTGATAAGTCACATGCCAGATTTATGTCGATCGCCATAATAAAGCTCGTATTTATCAGTCCGAATGATGTTCGAATGACTTCGCTAAAAGGACAAGAATTGAAGCCAAGGCTGTACATGTCTTTTTTGAAGAAACCTAAGATTTACGAACTATGTATAGCAGATTAATGGTCAGTTAAGGATATATGTCTAAAAAAAGGCATTCTACTTTATAAATGCGATTTTCTCGAAACCGCATATTGAAAATCGGCTGCCACCATAGCCCAAAATCTGTCCAACGAAATTCTTTGAAATTTTCACGACTTATTCAGAACATATTTCTACGGTCCGCAAACTAGGATAATTGTGATCCATTCAATAGTTTTTTTTATTTATTAAAGAAGCATTAAAAAATCACCAAAATTCACAAAAAAAAAGTTTAACACGGCACCGAAAATTTAGCTTTTAATATTTTTCAATAAATCTAGTTTGCGGACTCTAGTTCAGTCTGTACGTTAAAATGATAAATAAATATTCAAGAATTCTTCGTTGGAAAGTGGTACCTCAGTAGTATTAATTACGTCAAATATATCCTCTTCATCCATTTCGTCAAAGTCTATAGTTTTCGCAATCTTAAGAATTTCTCTGTTGATTTCTGAATCGCTGCCGATATCAATGCCAAAAGGAGACTCAACCGCTTCTGACCAGATTTTACGCTAGGCTTTTTTCATTGTGCCACTAGTTATCTCTTTCCAAAAAGCTTCGATATTTTCAACAATCTTGAAAATATCAAATTTTTTTCAGATTTCTTTAATTGGTAATTGCCTATCTTTATCCGATGGTATTATATCGTCTAAACGTTACACCAACTGCCTGAAAGTTCGACGCAGATAGTATGCTTTAAAGGTACCAATTACACCTTGGTCCATAGGTTGCAGCAAGGAAGCGGTATTTGGCGGTAGGAAGACCACTTTCACATTTTCATCGCTTTGGTTGAGAGTTGCAGGATATCCAGGAGCATTATCGACTAATAGCAATACTTTGTGCGATAATTTGTTCTTCCTACAGTATTCTTTGACTCCCGGACAAAATTCATTTCTAAACCATTCAGTGAATAACGCCGAAGTAACCCGAACTCTTTTATTATGTCTCCAAATAACTGGCAGCGTGTTTTTCGATTTGGATTTTCCGAATGGTATACCAGTAGAGGCTTCAATTTGAAATTGCCAGCGGCATTTCCACCCAAGACAAGTGTAAGTCCGGCTTTGGATGTTAGTGTTGTAGGTTCTTCTTGGAAATAAATGTACGTGATGGTAAACGCTTCCAGTAAAGTCCTGTCCCATCGACATTAAAAACTTGTCTCGGGCTGTAAGCGCCTTCATCAATAAATAATACTTTTAAGCATGTCGGGAATTTTTTTCGCTTCTTCATAATCCCCACTGGCCGCTTCTCCAGTCAATTTTAAATTATGCAGACCAAATCTTGATTTTAACTTGTCAAACCGAAGGTCTCGTTTTCACTTCTGATGGTATTGAACACACTCTTCGTCTTTTCTTGGATGGCTGCAGTTGAAATTGGTATGTTTCTCTGTTTCATGTCGAGAATCCAGGCATACAGTAATTTTTCCGTCTCCTCTAATACAAAGGTTCGATGTTTTGTTATTATGGTCTCTTTCTAGTGAAGAAATGCCCGCCTTAATATGTTCGCGAATTTTTTCCGCATTCCTTTTTATCTGTCTGATAGCACATGCCTTCAATCCTAAGGAAACATCAGTTTGCGCGGCTCTTTCTCCTCCGTCCAAACGTTTAATTATTTATATTTTTGTTTTTAAATTAATAACTTGCCTCTGCCTCTTCTTTTTAGACTAGTTGTATCCTTTATCTATACTGCTATGTGGGTTTTGGATCCTTTTTCTGTTGAAAGAATTTCGTCGCTTAGAATATGAAGGTCCGTTTAAAAAGAAAGTTTCCTACCAAGTTTTAGTTGTTAATTTTTTCCTCGAAATCAAAGCAATATCGTAATCGTCTTTTAGTCTTGAGTTCTACCACCAAGATTAATTTAAAACTAACGAGGCTTCTTTTATTTATGTGTCAGAAAATTATGTACATAGTTGGATGGATTTCAATGTTTGCAACGTCCGATCCTTTCAGGTTTTATTTAAACAAATTCCTTAAATACAACAGATCCTTATCGAGCGTTATCTGAAAATGTAATTACCCAATTCGCTCTCAATGTTTATCTAAGAATAATCATCTAATGTTCTTGCGTTTTCATGTAAACTTGCAAACCAACCATACTAAACCAAAATAATTTGTTCAGATGCTTTCTTTTGTTCACAACACTTCTAATAATCGAAAACACCGACCACTTTTGTGAACATTCAGAGCTACATTTAATACATATGCCCAAACGGCGCCAGTAATTAGAAGAAATATTTGAACTTGAACATATTATGCACATTGTCTCCAATCCACTTTTATCAAAGTGGACGAACTGCGACAATGAAAGTGTGTAGAATTAAAAATATTTATGCACATAGTGCTAAAAATTGTGTGATAAGTCGAAGCATGCTCCTTAATTTTTCGAGTGTTATCAGTCCAAAATGATATAAGTCGAAGTGTGATAAGTCGGGGTATACCTGTACTCATAAGTTTGTTGCGATGAAGTTTCCCATAAACTTCCGACAGCAATCGATTACCTTAAGCTATTTTTAGGGTTTTGTGTAAAACGAAACCTTATTAAAATCGATTCAATGTCTGTCTGTCACACGCATTTTTCCCCAAAACGGCTAAACCGACCCGAACGACATTTGGTGGATAGATGGGAACTATGAAATCCCACGCATACAGCGAGTGGCTTAAATTTAGGTGGAGTTTAAAGGGGGGCTCCCCATAACATGCAAAGGAGGGATTCAAAAATATTTTTCACCGGATATAGTCGTGTAGGGTCTCAATTTGTACTTTCCGAAGCTGACATTAGTTTTGGCATGAATGCGTGAGTAATTAGTCAAAATGTACGCGCTTAAAGTGATACAACGCTCATTTTCGGAAACTACCCAACCTAAAAATCCGAAAAAAAATCAGGGTGGTGCGCTTAGATGAAGTCTAGGCCTCAAAATATGTCCCATTCCGATATCTGCTCAAATAAACTTACTAATAGTATATTACTACTTTTTAGAAATTTATTTAAATCGCTTTCTAAAAAATGGAGGGCAGCGGAATCTCTCACATCTTTTTCTTCAGCCTTCAGTTCACAAGCGGGGTCGGCTCGTCGTAATCGGTTTCGTCATTTTATTTTATCAAATGCCTGATCAGGATGTAATCGCGAGACCTTTAAATCCCCATCCAGTGTATCAAGCCACCATTGTTTTGGCCGGCTTTTTGGTTGCTTACCATTGACTTCGATGTTCTGACCAATACTGGTTATTGAATTCTCGTTAGCGTGAATTACGTGACCACACAATCGAAAACGCCTCTCACGCAGTTTTTCCACGATCGATGCAAACCCATATCGATCGCGGATATTCTCATTTCAGATTTCAGATCAAAACGTGTCACGCCACCGCCGTTCATTGTCCTTTATAGTCGGCCAAAGCTCAGAAATATAGAGAGCGGCAGACGGACGACATTGCAGTAAATTTTAGATTTGGGGCGTGCGCTGATACGTCGATCGTAAAGAACACCAGTTGGGGAATGCCACTTCATCCAGGTTGCGTTAATGCGTGAAACAATTTCATTATGCAATTCTCCATTGGCTGATAGCGTTGACTCGAGATATTTAAATCTTTGAGTTCCGGCAATGGAAGTAACCCGCCTCTCGAGATATCTAAATCCCAGAAATCTAAATCTAAATCTAAAGCCCAGAACTGAGCGATTTTAATATCTCGGGTCAATGCTATAAGCCAATGGAGAACTACGTTATGCTCCTCACATAGGGAAACACAAAACCTTTTATACGTGAAGCGTCAAGCTTCCGGTTTCCCGACTTGTTTTTCTTCCAATTAAAACAAAAAAACAATGCTCCCCGCAAATCACGTTCCGTTGGTTCAAAACTTGACATATTTGAAGCACAAAACCCAAATATGTTGTTATACTACAACAAAATGGCACTGAGATCTGAAGTCTGATGATGATGGCCCGACCTAATAAAATGAATGTCTTGCTTTGTAAAATCCTTAAAATTAATTTACGCACTTCATAGGAAAAATCGTGGAAATGCCTTCTCGATTGCGACTTAAAGGAGTTGTAATGTACGAAATATTTCCCCACAGTTACAAAATATACTGCGACTACGATGAATGTCCGACTTAACGTTCAAGTTAGGAAATGAATCGACTTAGAAAGGTTCCACTGAATTTCCTATTTGACTTTTAATGAGACTCCGCTCGATTTCATTTTCACCGCTAATGGTACGTAGATTTGATGGAAATAAATCGGGAGACCAGACACCAAAGCAAATATAGCCATGCCCTGAACCAAGATGCCGACATTATTTCCAAGTAAAACACAACGGATGAGTGTTAGCTCTTGATTTATGTGAGTTTTGGGTATAAGTCTTGCATTACTTATTACTTTCTGTGAAACATTCTTAAATCATAACTTAAACCTCCTTCAACGATATGAGAAATGCGATATTAAACGATTAAAAAAGATAAATCCATTCCGCGCTTCCGGCTCAGAGGCGAAAATATAAAATAGAAAGAAACGTTGATGAATAAATAGCACAAGAAGGAAGAGGTTCGAAAAGAACGACGAACGCGAAAGATTTGATCGGCAGCCAGCGGCCGGGCCTAAGCTCGAGTGGGGAGGAGACGCGCCTACTAGTTGTTAACCACTAAAACGTTCCGGTTGCCCTGCGACTCCTCCGGAACTTTGTCACTGTCCTGCTTTGCTTGACTGTTCGCGGGTTCCTGACCTCGGATGCGGATGTTGTGCTCCTCCTTGAACCGGTTCAATTCGAGGCCTTTGTTCGTCAGTTGCTCTGTCGCTATGCTGATGGTCTTCTCGAGCTGCTCCTTGTTCTCTATCAACTGCGGCAGGATGGCCCCTACGGTGCGCTCGCAAAGGACGCCGCCGATTAGCCGAAAGCACTTACGATTTTCGTCAATTGTTTTGAGTGTTTCAATCACAGATCTGCAAGTATAATATTCGGAATGTCACTGTCAAATGAAAACTCATTACAGCCCCGGAAATGTCCTAAAGGGCTCAAGCATAGCATGGACTTTGAGGTTAGCGGGGCACTCACTTGTGTTCTTTGAGGTCCATTTCGAGCGTGCTCAAATTGTTTGCGAGGTGCCGCTGTTCATTTCTGAGAGCTTGGAATTCTGCAAAGATTTTCTCGTTTTGCTTTTGCGTTTTCGCTGCGTCTGCTGACATTTTTATCGAAAATTTTCGAACAGATGCGCCTCGGAGTTGAATGAATACGGGAAGAAGTTACTTTAGCAGGGCTAGCCGATGACAAATGCTATTGACACTTGAAATGTCGGCTGAAAAGGTAAGGGATGCCAGATGTGGGAATAGTGCTGCCTTGTGCAACATACAGTTGGTAGAAATTATATTTGGACAGAACGGGTTTAGGACCTAAGAGCCACTCGTCTATTGTATATAATGTGTACGCAATTTCCCTTTCCCTAAATGAAATCAAGGGAAAGTGGCGTAGTGGTTAGTACAACAAATATTTAAATAAGTAACTCGAAACAAAAATCGAAAACTTTTCCGCGTGAATAAACACAAAAGGACGGTCAAAACTCGAAAACACCGATCCGATCAGTTTCCTATTTATTGGTTGAAGAGAATTGAATACTGTCAATTGGCCAATTCACTCCTACTGTCATCCGCCTGTCAAAGTGAAGCTTTCGCCGCCGTTGGACGTGTTTCCCGAAATCTGTTTTTAATTTTCATCCACATCCTGCCTTTGACAATATGATTAAATCTATCACAGACTTCATAAACTACTGGTACTTCCGCTACCTTATGGTGACGGAACTGTACATGGTCGAGAAATGGGAACGAGTGACGATCCGTGAGTTGCCTTCAGTATCTCTCGCAGATTTGTTCTGAGTCCTAAAAACTTCACTTTTCGCCTTTCCAGATGTAATTTTCCTGGTGATCTTCTTACTCTTCTGGTACTTTAACTACTCAGTATTATTATCGTTCACCGGCCGAATCCTGGGAATTACCCCCATTTCGAGTGTTCTCCATGCGGCGACCACTTCAAAATTCTCGGCGGCAGCATAGTGGCAGCTCCCATTCCTTTCAATTCCTTTTGGATAATTCTTAGGATTTAAGTTCTACGTATATTTTCTGTCAGCTTTAGTCTCATATAAGGAGTTTAGTGCTACAAACTGTACATAGGATGTTACACGAATTTCTGCGGAACACGGAATGAATGGGAGTGCGGCGGGGCGAAGAGAGTTGCATGAATCATCCGCGAAATGGTCGCGATAAAGTGGCGATTTTTGTGCACTTTGTAATTAGAGAAGCTATAAAATACATGTTTCAATTAACGCTGGTGGGTTTTATTGACGGTTGGCGAAAGTTAACGTGATTTGGTTCGATGAAACGTGAATGGCAGTGATATCGAAATCAGGGGGACGTAATCAAAAGAAATGAAAATTCCATGGCCCAAGGGTGATAGCGCCAGTTAAGATTATTAATAATCAATTGCGAAATCAAGGCCCTTGAACTAGAGGCGGCTTGAGATAACTTCCACTCTTATCTTTCATGGGAAAAGTTGTCCATGGCTATTGTTAACAGCGAGAAATGATAAAATTTTGTGAAGACGTGGAGGATAGAAACTATTACTGCAATCAAGCCAATTTTTTTAGAAGCAAAAGCACTTAAGAGATCGGTATATCAAGCACCAGGAAGGGGACAGACCTCAGTGGCGCAAGAGCTTAATGGTAAAGGCGCTATCTGAAGGAAGGCTTGGAACCAGAAGAGTCCCTTAGGACAGACGTAAGCCATCTTTATCGGAGCCAGGAAAGCAGGGAACAGAGATTAGCCCACATGAGGGGAATGATCCCAAAAATTCCAAACCTCAACGCAAGGGGGGAGAAATCATAGGCAGATCAGGGGTGCAGGTAGAAATCAGGAAGCCCGCTATTAGCAATGCTTGTGAGGTCAGAGGCGTTCGATTGGCCATACTGCCAAAAACGTTTCCCGAGCAAACATTCACTCTTGAGGATCAGGAAACTATCGAAGATATTTTAGTCAGGCAGATGTGCAAGGAAGAGTGCGAAGTTTGTTTTCACCGGGATACGCTTTCGACTAACTACGGACATACGGCGGACTATAGTTCCTAAATTGCCAGGCTGGGAAGGAGTAGAGTTGCCGACATGTGTTGGGAATTATATACCAGGAGCACACCTGGTGGCAGTATTTGTTTCTAAAGCCGTAACCCTAGAGACGGAAGATTCATGGGCCTCCCGATAGATCTCCATACGCTATTATGGAGAGTCTTCAGCAGCAAAATTAATGGCAAAAGACTTCTCACGACCCGGCGGGTGATCGATCCCAGGAGGCGATCAAATGTCGAATTGTCAACTATAGAGTCGGCAAACATGCCCGTGCACGTGAACGGGGAAAAGCCGATGAAAGACAGTTCGGCGGAGAAATCAGGTGGAAAACCCACCGGGGTCCCCAAGGGCATTTCAGAGGTCAATGAGGTGGAAAGGGCTGAATGAAGCAGAAGCAGTAGACTTGCCCAGTGAAGGGGAGAAGTTGGACGTTTAAGTGTAAGAAAGCGCCATGTCGGAGGAGGAGAGTGATAGTCCGAGAGTTGTTAAAAGTTACAAAAAATAACGGAGCCAATAACCAGCACTAAGATAGCTGACGTAAGCTTCCATCATGCAAAACTGCATCTGCAGTCATTGTGCAAGTTCGAACGATAACATTGGAATAGTGCTGGGTGTACCGGGGGCACATTCACAGTTTGCATGGACGAAGCTTGCAGGTAATTTGGGACTCCTCTTTAGAAAAACCAAGAATTTGAATCATTCGTAAACATAATTTAAAATATATATTCCTTCAGAGTTCCTGATCGAAGATCTGGTGGTTAACCTAGTCTCACTGGAAGCCGGGGGGAGTACTCGAAAAGCAACCGTGGCATCGGGCTACTTCCCTGGAAACGTCATCCGGATCCCACCGGAACTTGTCGCTAGACAGGTGCAGTACTGTAAGAGGAGGGCGCTACCACTTCTCCTCGCTGCGAAGTCTGGGGAAGCAGCGGCACCAATCGAAGAGATGAGTAACTTCTTGAATTTATTCTTAGCAATAAGTCAGAGATAACATAGGGAACAGTGTAACATTCGTGGCGTTTGTCTGAAGAAGGAAGTGAGACATTTATCGAGAATGAGGAAGACAGAGTACATCTGTTTCTCAGGACTCATTTCTTAGGGTCCTACCGCACGGCGGAAGGCGGCTGTCACTGTCGGACACCTCAACAACGAGCAAAAAGAAAGAAAGGATAACTAGAACCTAGCAAACGCGGTATGTTCAGAAACTAGAGGAAAAAAGGAAAAGGATCCTTTTCACCCTAACATCATTCGTAATCAAAAAAGGGGAGAAGGTCATAGACAACTATAATATAACTACCGTTCCAATGCGTAATCCCCTATGTCCGTGTCAACATGCTTACCGAGCATATCAATATGTATCAACTGACGGATGTATTATGCGACACCATAGAAACAAGAGAAATAGCACTGTGTGCGTTTTCGGATATCGAAAGAGCATTCGATAACACATTGCACATAAGGATACAATATGCCTTGATCCGCAGGGGAGTGGGAAACACCCTGGTCTTCTGGATGGGCAGAATGTTAGAGAGTAGGCAAATAGAAGTACCAGGTACAAATTCTATTGTCATGGATACTACTCAAAGTTGTCCACAGAAAGGATTGAACTCAGCACAATAGCCAGGGAGTTACACAAACTGTAGAAACTGGCTTGCGCATGTATTAGTGGGGCCCAACGACATCCCTGGATGTGATTCTCGGATTAATCCCTCTCCATCTGCACATACAAATGCAGGTAAGGAGGGCGATCATCAAGATGGGCCCCAATATCAATGAGGCGAGGAGTTGCCTAAATTGAAAGAAGATTGATATTCTTTCTAGGTGGTACCCGTAATTATTGATACCGAGGGATAACATGGCAAAGGGGTTTCACTTCAATAAGAAATTCGAAACAAGTTGGGGTAACAGGACAAACTGGGAGAGCGTGGCTTTGACCGGTTGATTTCCTAGGGCACCGACGGATCCCTCCATTGTGATTGGTCCAAGGAAAATGTTCTTGAAATCAATGGGTAAGGACACTAGCATATTCCAGGTGGAAATATACGCTATAGACAGATGTGCCCTCTTTAACAAGGGGTAGAACATCGCTATTCTGACCGACAGGTAATCGGCGATCAAGTCCAACCAGGAGAACTCTAAACGGGTATTAGAATGCCTTGAGAGACTAAATACGTTTGGCTCGCACAATAAGGTCTGTATAATCTGGTTTCCAGGCCATGTTGGTTTGGAAAGCAATGAGGCAGCGGACGAACTGTCCAGATAGGGAGCAGGAACGCCTCTACACGGGTCAGGACGGGAAACGGGTTTATGGCACTGACAATAAAAAATGAAGAGGAACGGCTGTGGGAACTGTACTGGGCAAACCTACAAGGAATGGAGCAGTCCCGGGTGCTTATTGAGGAATACGAACTCAAGTGATTAAGAACTGTTTGAACATCGCCAGGAGGAACCTCCGGATTATAGTGGGAATACTCACTGGTCACTGACGACTAAATTATCACCTGGGAAGCTAGGGATGTTTGCAATTTTATTTGTACAGTGTGAATAAATACATCACTATCGGCGTCATTTCGTAGGATTTCAGTTTTTCTCCTCTTACTTCTTCGCTCAATTCATTAAACGATGGTCGAGCAGAATTGCTGCGCTCTTGGCATTTCAAAAGTCTTTTTCAGTCAGTCATCTTTATTTTAAAGAAATCTAGCTTCCGCTTTATTTGCCTTTTCTCATCTTTGTTTAAATACTGATTTCAAATGTGAAAATTTACGCTTGAACTGCTTAACTTCCTCATCAGAATAGTTTTCAGTAGATAAAATACAACTTTCTAGGTATTTTAATTTTTTGCTTTTTATCAAAAAATCACTGTTCTAACATGATACTTAAACAAAAGATTTGTCAGAATAATAATAGTTTAAAAATAGTTTTTTTCAAAATACATTGTTAGTTTTTCTGACGAACTTGGTTTCTCATCTGTAGCCCAAAAAGGGCCGGGAGCGGGCAGCTAATTTGATCATCATCAGCATTGCACTTTCCCGAAATTATTACCCTGATTTCATCCAGGTACTCATTCACAGCCGAGTCGACTTATATCCGACGTCAAATCACGATACAAATCCTACTGCCACCAATGAGATTTGAACCGCCACCTTTCGTACGACAGCCTTGGGCTCTAACCACACAGTTATCCGGACAGAAAGATAGGTCCACTTCAAGCGAAGTTCCGATTAAAACCAGAGCACGGGTCCAGTCGATAAGGAACTGGTAATGACTGTCTATTGTTCTCTATCTACATAACAGCGAAAATAACCAGTTTCTTTCTATCTGCAGTTAATTTTTAGACATTGAATTTTGACCGGCTAAATCGGTAAAATACCCCTACGTAAGGGCCGTCGGCTCTACTACGCGCTTGGGATCGTCACATTATAAGTGTCGGCTACTAAAACTATTGAAAGGGATGTGCAGCCCACGGTATGTTATATGACAGTGGAAATGGTAGACTCGGCTCTTACATGGTGGTCTTAAAAGACATCCAGACTAATTTGGGTAACGACCTATGTGATCGCGACACCACAATGGCCAAACTAACCATAAAAAATAAACAGGGAGATTTAAGTAATCCAATTACTTTTTATTTTAATAATCCGTTAAGTAATTAACACCACTTCTCATTTCAACAATCCTTATAAATATTTAAGATATTTTTAAATTAACAATTCATATGTTGTTTTCATTAATGTACACTTAACATTCTTTTTAATTCAACGAACTCAAAAAGACTTCTCTGCTCAATTCCCAACTTGATATCTCTTTTAAGTCCAACCGAATAATTTAAATTTTAGTGACAGGTCTCAAAAAACAAAATTACTCATCGCACACTTTTCTGAGATCTTCCACTCCATTGGCGTGCTACGCAAAGTGGATAGATCCGCACCATCTATTCGCTCGCACTCGCAACATTCGAAATAAATTTCGAATGCTGCGAATCCTGCCGCGCCACATCACTCCGCCCCCAGATGAAACCTAGGGGTTTCAGCGACTGATCCCCGAACTTCGTTCGCCGTTAATCCACAAAGCGGACACGACGTTGCTTCGGGGCGCACGCGGGTTTCAGCCTGGACAAAGAGACCGCCTTCTTGTGACCATCGATCTCGAGCTGGAAGAAATGTTCTCCCCGCTCGAGAACGCGGTACGGGCCCTCATATGGAGGCTGCAGCGGCTTCCGGACGGCATCCGTCCTGATCAGCACGTGCGTGCAAGTGTCCAGCTCCTTGGGCGAACAGGCAGGTATGGACGAGTGTCGAGTGGGTGGTGGCGCTTTGATGCGTCGGAGATTGTCTCTCAGCAGACGCACCAACCCCGACTCCGTGAGACCCGATCTCTTGTCGAAGACCGGATCGCTTGGGAGTCTCGGGTTCTCCCCGTAAACCAGCTCCGCGGGGCTGGCAGCAAACTCCTCTCGGCGAGTTGTTCGAAGGCCGAGTAGGACGAGAGGCAAGACTTGCGTCCAGGACGGGTCGTCGCGTGCCATAATGGCGGCTTTCAGCGTCCGGTGCCAACGTTCCAACATCCCATTGGATTGTGGGTGGTATGCCGTAGTCCGCTGGCGTTTAAAACCAAGGAGTTTGCCTAACTCGGAGAAAAGGGTGGACTCAAATTGCATTCCCTGGTCAGTGATGACCACTGCAGGGACGCCAAAGCGAGGTATCCACTCTCGACAGAGGGCTTCAGCACATGATTGCGCCGTGATGTCTTTCAGAGGTATTGCCTCAGGCCACCGCGTGAACCTGTCGATGATTGTGAGGCAATACTTATAACCGTGCGAGTCTCGCAAAGGCCCTATTATGTCGAGGTGTATAGTGTGGAAACGCTTGGTAGTGCGGGGGAATGAGCCCACTTCTTTCCTAACATGCCTGGAGACCTTACATTTTTGGCATGCGATGCACTCTCTGGCCCAGGAATTAATATCCTTGTTCATGGAGGGCCAGAAGTATTTTCCGGTGACTAACCGGTTTGTTGTCCTGATGCCGGGGTGCGCCAAGTCGTGAACTGCGTGGAACACTTCCTTGCGAAATGTGGCCGGAATGTATGGCCGAGGTCCCTTTTCCGAGTCTTCGCAGCAGAGCGAGAGGCTTGAGCCGAAGATGGGCAACTCCCGAAATTTGTATTTGGGGTTGGACTTGAGGCTCTGAAATGCTGAAAATTACTCATCGCACACTTTTCTGAGATCTTCCACTCCATTGGCGTGCTACGCAAAGTGGATAGATCCGCACCATCTATTCGCTCGCACTCGCAACATTCGAAATAAATTTCGAATGCTGCGAATCCTGCCGCGCCACAAGATAAAGAGATTCTATGGTGCTCTGCATATTTCCCCTATGACGCAGAGCTATCCAATATCCAAAAAGTAAAGGCATGAAGCTAGATGATTACAAATAGTATGAGAGAAGCTTTCGGAGAGAGATGTCCACCCAAGATGATAAAGAAGGGTAAAACTCCATGGTGGAACTCAGATTTGGCAAAACATAGAGAACGACAAGAATACTTCTCAAACGAGTTTTGGGTTTGATTTAGTCACTGGTTGGAATCGGTACAAAGAAGCTCAGAAAGCTCTAAAAATAGCATAAAGTCGGCGAAACGATAATCATGCTTTTGCGAAGCTACTAACTCTCTTGAGGCAACCTCAAAGCCGATGCGGATCCCTGTCGAAGAACATAGCTAGACACTGGGTTATTTACATGGACCGAGAGGTACACAGAAACTGATGAAGAAACGGCAAATCATCTGCTTGAAGTGCATCTCCCAGGCAGCATTCAAAATCTGATCTCAGGACCGACAGGTGCATACAGCCCTCAACCGAGATTCTGGAATCTGGCATGTAGAGAAATATAAGTCGTTCCATAGATACAAGTCAGCAGGTCTGGATGGCCTGATTCCTGCGCTAGTAATAGGGGGAATGGATGACCTAGATCTAAATATTCAGAATATATACTGTACATGCCTAGCACTGGCTTATATTCTAATTAACTGGCATCATTAGTGATATTTACTCCCAAACCAGGAATGCACATCTTTACGAACGCAAAAAGCTCCCGACCAAGCAGTCTGATGTCCTTTCTACTAAAAGGATTGAAAAGACTAGTAGATCGGTTCATAAGGGGCACATTAATTATAAGTGGCCATCTCACTATGGCCAGCACGCCCACCAGAAAGACAAATTCATGAAGACAGCACTCCATGAGCTCACGTTCAAAATTGAAAAGACGATGTCCGAAAAGTCTTAGGTGTATTCTTGGATATCGAAGGTGCCTTCAATAATGTCTCGTGACAATTTGTGGCGCGGCAAGATAGCATGGAATCGATCCGTTGTTGACCAGTTGGACCGTTCACATGCTGCCATTGAGAAAGATCCATATAGTGAACGGCCAGAAATCTATTGAGGCTGGATGTCTTAGAGGCTGCTCACAGGGAGACGTTCTCTCTGCTCTGTTATGGCTCCTGGTAAGGTTTGGCTCCTGGAGGACGCATAGATCTTTGCACAAGCATTTACGGATATTGTAGCTTTAATATAATAATTACCGGTAAGTTTGCGGACACAGTATGTGACGACATGAATGCATGTAATCAACAGTTGGTGGCTCTGTAACGGACTCACGGTGAACGCTAGGAACTGGACTAGTTATGTTCACTAGGAACGTCAGGGGCAGCTACATGTTACCCACCTTGGTAGAGGTGGAAATCCAGCTGGTACAAAGGAGTACTTCTCGACTTCAAGCTAATGTTGAAGCATTATATCCAAGAATAATATCAGAAATCTGGCAAATTGCTCTGGTGCTGTAGGACTGTAACAGGTAAAAGTTAGGGACATTCACCTCAGCGGAGTCATTGGATGTATTTTGATGTATGCATGCTTCGTCTGGTGGCCAGCTTGACCCAGAGCTTTGACCCTATGATGAGACGTTTCGAGCGGAACAGTTTTTGTAAGCTGAAATAGGCTCTGTTGGTTGACAAGAACGTGCGCTGATTTCATCATCGTTACTGTTATCGGTTGTGACTTTCGACCTTAGATAGGAGAAATTATCAACGGTTTCAAAGTTGTATTCTCCTATCTTTATTTTTCCCGTTTGATCAGTGACGTTGCCACCATATATTTTTGTATTGTCTTCATTGATGTGCAGCCCAAGATCTCGCGCCAACCGCCGCCTGCTCGATCTGGATGAAGGCAGTTTGTACGTCTCGGGTCGTTCTTCCCATGATGTCGATATCGTCAGCATAGGGCAGTAGTTGGGTGGACTTAACAGAATCGTACCTCTTGAATTTACCTCAGCATCACCGATCACTTTCTCCAGAGCCAGGTTAAAGAGGACACATGGTAGGGTATCCCCTTGTCCTAGACCGTTGTTGATGTCGAATGGTCTTGAGAGTGATCCTGCTGCTTTTATCTGGCCTCGCACATTGGTCAGGGTCAACCTAGTCAGTCTTATTAATTTCGTCGAGATACGAAATTCTCTAACGGCCATTTACAGTTTTACCCTGGCTAGGCGGCTTTGAGGTCGATGAATAGATGGTGCAACTGTTGTCCATATTCCAACAGTTTTCCCATCGCTTGCCGCAGAGAGAAAATCTGATCTGTTGCTGATTTGCCTGGAGTGAAGCCTCTTTGGTATGGGCCAATGATGTTCTGGGTATATGGGGCTATCCGGCCTAGCAAGGTAGCGGAGAATATGTTATAGATGGTACTCAGTAACGTGATACCTCTATAATTGCTGCACTGTGTGATATCTCCCTTTTTATGTATGAGACAGATAATGCCTCGTTGCCAATCGTCAGGCAATGATACGCTATTCCACACCTTGAGCACAAGCTGATGAACCACTTGGTGTAATTGGTCGCCTCCACATTTAACCAATTCGGCTGTAATTCCATCGGCTCATGCCGATTTTTAAACCGATGAATTGCACGGACTGTTTCTCCTAAACTTGGTGGTGGTTGTATTTGTCCGCCGTCTTCAGTTGGGGGACCTCCAACTCGCCGATGTTCTGGTTGTTCAGTAGCTCATCAAAGTACTCAACGCATCGCTCCAATATGCCCATTCTGTCGGAAATCAGATTTCCCTCTTTGTCTCGGCAGGATGAGCATCGAGGTGTATAAGGCTTCATCCTGCTGACTTGTTGGTAAAACTGCGCGCCTGGTGCGGTTGCTCCCTGTACTTTCCTAGTTCACAGACTTGTTGGTTCTCCCAGGCTTCCTTTTTCCGTCTGAGAAGTCGCTTCTCCGCCCGACGGAGTTCGTGATATTGATATTGATATCTGCTCAAATTAAGCTAATAATTGTATATTACTATGTTTTTGGAGGACTAGGATTGACTAGAAACCTCCCTTACGTTGATCCTAGAGTTGAAATAATACATATAGACTACAGTATGAAGGATGATATCCCCAAGTGTGATCAAAATCATACAATTACTATTAAAGTTACAGTAGCTCAAAGTTGTCTTCTCCCTATAAATATACTGCAAACCAAAATACTAAATATCAATATCACATTAAAGTGGGCAATTTGACATGCTAAATGTACATGTACATTACGGGCTACGTACAAATAGGACAGTTCTGCATTCAAATATACTTACATGAGAAACAAACAAAACCTTCCACACCTGAAGCGCCTAATTTTCGGTTTCCCGAGTTTTTTAGCTTTTTTTAATGGTTTGTATATCAGTATCAATTACTTGAGACAGATATATGTGTGTTTATGTATGCGCTAATAACGTTTACGGATAAGCGTGCGTAGAGATTTCCTCACATGAGATGAATACAAAACTTTATACCCGAAGCCCCCACCTCCAGCTATCCCGGTGCGGTCCCAAAGCACCGGATCAAGGACATCGGCAATTTTGACAATGATGTGAGGGGGACTGAAGTATCCAAAAGGGCCCTCCCTTGACATTCGTGAGCCTGGCTAGTTCAGAGGGCTGTCATTATTTGTTGGCCGACCTTCACACCCGATTTCGCCATTTGCTTAGAATTTTCGGATAGCTTAGCCTCTTAATCGACCTGGGTCAACTCTGATGATCTTGTGACCAGTTCGCAATCCACTTTGTCATTACAAATGTTTGTTTTTCCAATCGGATTTAAAACTACTTACATAATTCACCTTAAATTATTCTTTTTGTAGTTTTAATGCGAAATGTTGATGTTTAGAAAGATTTTATGAGCTAGACCTAGAGTGCACACTTATTCAAAATAGTGATGATATCACACCTTTCCGGTATTTTACATATTATTCCATATATCATTTCTTATGTATTTCAAGGTCTAGTGGGTCTGATGGATGAATTTTCTCGAATTGTTAAGTTTTAAATTATTAAAATATGCCAAAATATAAGTATATATATATCCAATTCGCTGTTGGATCTGTTGAGATCAATGTACTAAGAAAACAAATAAATGTAGCAATTTCTTCCAATTTCCATAAAAAAAGATAACTGACTGGTATCGATGTTTGATATGTCTGGCAAAACGAGAGCTATAAAACCGGAATTCCTGAAACCAGAATCTGTTTGGTAATTCACATTATATATATGTTACATAGTCGCGAATGGAAAAATGAAACAATTCTCCGTCGTTATCTTGAATATTTTCATTCTGTTCAATTATATTAAATCCTAACGTTTAAAAGATGATATGAGGTGTTTATATGCACATATATACACATATGTGTACATATTGTACTTAAATTTACATATCTACTATTAGACGTACCATACCGTGGATCATTCAAGTAATACTAATTTAACAATGTATTATGGATGACCTTGAATAAAATCATATTAAAAAATCTATTTCACCTTTTGACCCAATTCATGCATGGAAGTATGAGAGCTTATTTTTCCAGTTGAATTGAAGATTAAATATAGTATATTAGATGTTATACGTTTAATTTGGGAGTTTGTTCAAAAATTGTTTTATTGCTTGTGCTACTCCAAGAATGTAATTATCAGAAAAACGATTGCAATACATTGAAATCAAAACAGAAACGCACCAGTCAAAAGTCAAATTCATTTTGACCTTAACTTGCAATAACAATAATGAAAAAAAATTAAGATTAGTGGAAAAAAAAGTATTTTGAGGGTAGTATGCTATAGTACTGGAAGGCATGACCAATTGCTTTTGATCAATGATTTAATTACACATGATATTGTGACGAAAGACATTTTGGAAATCATGTGTAACGTCAGTCAAAACTCGAAATAATCACCCAAGTTTGGTAAGAATAGGGAGAATATTTAGCTGGGTTCCTTAATTATAGATCGACGTGAGTGGGGAATTCTCAGATGAAAGTCGTTTCTAGTAATACAATCGCACTTCTTTCCTGCACATTTTGCTGGGTATGAAAAAGCGGAGGCCCACCGTTACAGTGAAACTAGTTTGACAAGTGGTTAAGATTTTAGAAATTTCGTTTTTCAGCGAATAGTAGAAGCGGTTTCTATAAGTACTTAGGAATTCTCCAAGAAACCCCTGGTCGAGTTGGTGATTTGAAGGATGGCCCCTTTCGGAATACCTATGACATTTGAAACCGGTGTTGAAATCGCATCTCTCGGGGGAATAAAAATAAGTGCCTTGTATATGTTCACATAATTCCGAATATCAGAGCTGATGTTGCGGCATAACACCATCGCAATAAGGAGTAGGGGAGTCCTTTGCATGCGGCTGTTTAGAAGGTAGATTGCGGTTGATCTCCATTTGTCCGAAAATGAGTTGAGGAACTCTTTGCTGAAATGAAGTGATTTATGTACGCGATCTAGGATGGCATGGTCGTCGCACGTGCTTATAATGAAAGAACGACCAGTGCAAAATGTGGGGTTCGACGTTTGAGAGGTTTTGACATCACGCACACGAACAGGAATAATGCTGTATGTAAGGTCATTCATCAGAACCTTGCATACAAGTATGGGCTGATCATCAATGTGAACCGCAGGCAATTCTCGATAGTTCTAATTACCGAATGTATTGGGACTGTCGGGCTCTTACTGATCGTCATGCGCCAAATAACAAGCCTGACATTCTGTCAGTTGATAAAAGGGGTCCCTCCGCGTGCATAATTTCTATCTCCCATAATTGTAACATTGAGCGGAAATGCGCGGCTAGGGAAATCAAAGGACTTTGGAGTCTCAAAAGAGTGGTTGTAGTTCTCATAATATTATCAGCAAAAGGTATTGTATTTAAGGGGGGGGGGGGGGTGTAACGTTTTTAAACTTTTTTTACAGTTTGGTCGATTGGAGAATCTTTTAAGGATATTCTGAGAAAATTTTAGATAAATCAGAGCAAAACTAAGGAAGATACGGTGGTTTAAGTAACGATGTCTCATACATTATTCCACGGTTCGAATGGGAAAAAGCTGCAGCTGCTAATGCATTGGATTCGTTCAAACACACGTATCGTGCTCTTCCCAAGGATGTCTCAGATGCCATCGAACCTATCCATGAACATATGAGCAAAGATGGATGGAGATCCTGGAACGATGTTTCGGAGGTTTTACGAAGAACAATAATGAGAGTTCCAGCCACCTTTTTGGAAAAACTCAGCAAAGCACTTGAGTGGAGCATTTGTCATCATTAAGATTTCAGCTTATGTGGCAGCTTATGTGGGAGCCATGAACCACAACTGCATTGCCGTCGTCAATTCGTTTCCGCTCCCACAGCGGCGAGGCTGGCGGCTGGGATTGGACCACCGGCGCGAATGCACGGTCACTATGTTGCACGTGAGCACGGACGCTAGAACATCCTTAACAGATCGGGAATTCCACGGAATTTATAATTGAAATTTTCATCGATTTCGTGCACAATTCCACAATGTTTTCTTTAACTTTCGGCCGTTCGCGCGGCGGTCCAATCCAGAAGAATGGAGATGCCAAGCCGCTGGCCTCGCCTACGCATGGTGCTCCGAGCTCGAATAACAAGCGACTTCACAGACGGAAAAAGGAAGCCTGGGAGAACCATCAAGTCTGTGAACTGGAAAAGTGCAGGGAGCAACCGCACCAGGCGCGCAAGTTTTACCAACAAGTCAACAGGATGAAGCCTTATACACCTCGATGCTCATCCTGCTGAGACAAAGAGGGAAATCTGATTTCCGACAGAATGGGCATATTGGAGCGATGCGTTGAGTACTTTGATGAACTACTGAACAACCAGAACATCGGCGAGTTGGAGGTTCCGCCAACTGAAGACAACGGAGAAATACTGCCACCAACAAATACACAAGAAACAGTCCGTGTGATTCATCGGCTTAAAAATCATAAGTCGCCAGGAGCCGATGGAATTACAGTCGAATTAGTTAAATATGGAGGCGACCAATTACACCAAGTGGTTCATCAACTTGTGCTCAAGGTATGGGACAGCGAATCAATGCCTGACGATTCGCAACGAGGCATTATCTGTCTCATATATAAAAAGGGAGATATCACACAGTGCAGCAATTATAGAGGTATCACGTTGCTGAGTACCATCTATAAGATATTCTCCGCTATCTTACTAGGCCGGATAGTTCCATACGCCCAGAACATCATTGGCCCATACCAAAGAGGCTTCACTCCAGGCAAATCAGCAACTGATCAGATTTTCTCTCTACGGCAAGCGATGGAAAAACTGTTGGAATATGGACAACAGTTGCACCATCTATTCATAGACTTTAAAGCCGCCTATGTATGACGAATGTTGACGAATCAACCAACAACATCAAACCGCACTGGTCAAACAGGAAGAATAAGGATAGGAGAATACAACTTTGAGACCGTTGATAATTTCTCCTATCTAGGATCGAAAATCACAACCGATAACAGCTACGATGATGAAATCCGCGCACGTTGTTGTCAGCCAACAGAGCCTATTTCAGGTTACAAAAACTGTTCGAAACGTCTCACCATAGGGTCAAAGCACTTACTGTACAAGACAATGATCTTGCCAGTCCTCATGTATTCCTCGGAAACTTGGGTTCTCAGCAAGAAAAATAGCGAATTCTTGGCCGCGTTCGAGAGAAGAATCCTCCGAAGAATTCTTGGTCCCCTACATGAGGATGGACGATTCCGTAGCCTACACAATGACGAGATCTATGAGCGGTACCATGACCGTCCGGTTGTGGATAAAATCCGGCTCAATAGGTTACGGTGGGGGGTCACTTAATCCATATGGATGAGGATGATCCCACCCGGAAAGTCTATAAGGGCAATATCTATGGTAGAAAAAGAAGACGAGGCAGACCCTGCCTAAGATGGAGCGATGGCGTAGATCAGGACGCCAGACAGCTTTTAGGGATATCGAATTGGTGGACCTCAGCGCAAAATCGAGATGTCTGGAGTTCCTTATTAAGGCAGACCTAGACCGGAAGCCGGTTGTTGCGCCGTTGATGATGAGTCGGCTGGCACGACTGTGGCATCAGTATTTTGGGATGCGCATGGTATAATACTCATCGACTATCTTGAAAAGGGAAAAACCATCAACAGCGACTATTACGTAGCGTTATGGGAGCGTTTGGAGGATGAAATTGGGTAAAGCGGTCCCATCTGAAGAAAAAGAAAGCGCTGTTTCATCAAGACAATGCACCGTGTCACAAATCAATGAAAACGATGGAAATATTGCATGGATTGGGTTTCGAATTGCTTCCGCATCCACTGCTTACTTTACTTACATTGCGCCGATGAAAACAATTCTAGATCTAAAACAATTTTCCTTTTCACTTTTACGAATTCTTGGGGAATTTATTATTTATTTATTTGGAGAAGATTATATAAGTTGAAAGAACTGCTCCATTTCATCGCACATCAGCGAACTCCTAGAACACCGCCGAAGAGAAGTTGAGGAGAAAGTAAATCGCTACTGTACCGTTTAGCAGCACTAAGTTTGGCATTCTCAGCCCGTCCGAGAGGACGAAGTAACTGATTATGGGCAGCAATCGCGGAGATCTGC
This sequence comes from Hermetia illucens, assembly GCF_905115235.1. NCBI lineage: Eukaryota > Metazoa > Arthropoda > Insecta > Diptera > Stratiomyidae > Hermetia > Hermetia illucens. The sequence continues at coordinate 111,430,874 of NC_051850.1, read as the reverse complement.
TTGCAATGATACCCAAAGAGGAATTCCGCGAAGTGAAAAAAGCCATGGAGCAGTATATAAGTGAATCCCCACATCCACCGCGAATACGAAGAAAAGCAGTACAGATCAATCCAATCGATATGTTCCTTGTGTACTAAATGTTCTCTGAGTGCATAACAAATGAACCTGCATACGATCAAATGCATTCTATACATCGAAGAAGGCAATGTAGAGAGGGATACCTTTCTTGCGATCTTACCTGAATGGTAAAATAAAGCCAGTTTACTTGTTGGTAATTGTATGGAATGACCAGTCAACCTATGTTATATCAAAGCAATTCTGCTATTTCACCAATCCGATTAATCAAGTGATGTTTCGTCCTCCTAACTAATCCGGTTAAGGAACTTACCAAGTCAGACATTTTTAGTTTTAGAGAGCTCAGTTGTAGTCGCTCCGAATATAGAAAGTTTAGGAATAGCTTTTGTAAGTTAATGGGAGCTATGTGTTCAGATAATATGCGTCGATGATTCGCTGTCAAATTTGCGAAACCTAGTTGCGAGTACACTTTTCCATACGTTGATTGTAGAGTCCTTACTATCTGCACTGCAACGGTTATTTTTCACTGCCCATGAAATATCTAAAGCTCTCTAAAGCTGTTACTTCCACTTATCCAAAAATCTCTGGAGCTGTTTCCCACAGTGAGAAAGAGGGGGATGATTGTCAAGATTTTGAAAAAGGGCATCTGGTCCACGTGTGACAATTGGAGGGATAATTACATGTTCCCTGCTTCCGTAGAGATAATAGCTTAAGTAATATGCCGAGTTAATAGGGAAAGTAACACATCACCACCATATCAATATTTAACCTTTGCTGTTCTGTTTAGCATCTGGAAATGAATATACCTTCATACCAACATCAGATTATTCCGACTCAGCGTGGAACCCATTATTCCAGAGTGATCGATGAGTAGGTCGCCCTAGAAATATGTGGGCAGAACAATAAAGGAGAAATGTTGGCTTCTAGGGACTCCTGGAAGGTTGAACGGCACCGATGGTAACCATATTCTCACCATTGCTTGTAGCATTGATCCCCACGGGGCAGGCTCCCTTCCGACGGCAGCCGATGATCCTTCGAAAGAAGGCAAAGCTTCTGCGAAATGAGAATATGGACGTTGCACCATCAGATGTGGCAATTTCTAGAGAAATCGGAACTCTTCGCGGAAAGTGTGACAGGCGGGTAACAGGCAGAGATTGCTGTGTGCTGAGGTAGGTGTGACCACTACCTAACGAGGTGTGCTAGTCCCACTTCTGAGGATGCTCCACCGACCGATTCATTGCTATGTAAACATCAAGGTCTGCTTATAGCCGCCCAAGGATCACATTGTTGTGCTACATCCTGACCGAGACTTCGGGGGGGTGTTTATGGGCGGTGTCTCAGGTACGGGCTCTCATAAATCCAAATAAAACAAGAACGGTATTATTTATAAAAACGATGAAACTGAATCTTTACCTAGCAGAAATGAAGGGAATAACAGTTAAATTCCAAAGTTAAGAAGTCAAATATTTGGGAGTTATTCTAGATAAAAAGCTTCTTTCAAACAAATATGTAGCGGTTAATATGAAACGAAGTATCATACCTCCTTGTAATAAAAATGAAAATCATTGCCGTGGCAATTCAATTGAATCTCGGTCTTAAAGCGTATTAGAGCACTTTAATTAACATCATAACGACACACTACAGGACTACGGTAGGCGGCGATATGATAGCCCGTAAATATTACCCTGATTTGACTCAGGTGCTGATTCACGCCAAAGTCGCCTGGTAACCAACATCCAGTCAAGATACAAATTCCTCTGCGACAGTCTAGCGCTCTAATTAAGCCATCCGGAAATTCTGTTTTCTGTCTTATATCCAAATAGTTTTCTCTCCAATAAAGCTTTGACTTCTACAAAACTTTAAGAATAATATTATTTAAATACTGTACTAATTATTATTATTCTATTAAGGGAAAGTCGCACCGCGTCTTAGAAGAACTATTGTGCCCCTTTTACTGTTATAGTGTACCTATTGATCATAGTATCTCAAGCAGGCCTGTAACCGTTAGGAACTTTAATATGTTCTCCACTTCCAGATGTTTCAGCTTTTCATGTGGTATTAAGTGTTCTCCCAGATGTATCGACCTACTTTGCACAAGTGCCGGACACTGTCCCAGGACGTGCATAGAGGTTTCGTCCTCCTCCTCACAAAACCTGCAGGCAGTGTCCGTAAATATCCCTAGCTTCCCTAGGTGATAGTTCAGGCGACAATGACCAGTGAGAATTCCCACTATGATTCGGAGGTTCTTTTTGGTGAGGTTTAAGCAATCCTTTGTACGCATGGGTTCGTATCCCCCCATAAGCACCCTGGACTGCTCCATCCCTGGCAGGCACGCCCAATATAGTTCCCTCAACCGTTTCTCTTCGTTTCTTAGATTCATAGCCATGAAACCGTTTCCGATTCCACAGAAGGGTTCTGGCCCGTGTAAAGGCATCCCTGCTCCCTTCTTGGCTAGTTCATCCGCTGCCTCGTTGCCTTCCAACCCAACATGGCCTGGAACCCAAAGTATCCAGACCTTGTTGGACGAGCCGAGTTTATTCAGTCTCTCAAGGCATTCCCATACCAGTTTAGAGTTCGCCTGGTTGGACCTAAGTGCCTTGATCGCTGCCTGGCTATCGGTGAGAATAGCTATGTTCTGCCCCCTGTAGTTCCTTTGCAGATTAAATGAGGTACATTTGTCTATGGCGTAAATTTTCGCCTGGAATATGCTAGTGTACCTGCCCATTGGCTCAAAGTACATTTTGCTTGGACCAATGACACCGGCACCCGCTCCCTTTGCTGTGAGGGATCCGTCAGTGTACCAAGTAAGCAGTTGCTGGTTTAAGCCGTATGTCGCAGCCACGCTCTCCCTGTTTGCCTTGTTACTCCAACGTGTTTCAAACTTCTTATCGAAGTGAAACCTCGTTGTCATGTTGTCCCTCGGTATCAGTAATTCGGGATACCGCCTAGAAAGGATATCAATCTTCCTTCCATTTAGGCAGCTCCCCGCCTCACTCATACTACCGGCCATCCTGAATATTGATCTCCTTGCCGGTATCTGTATGTGCAGATGGAGAGGGGTTAATCCCAGAAGGACCTCCAGGGCTGCCGTTGGGCATGTCCTCATTGCCCCACTGATACACACGCAAACCAGCCTTTGGAGCTTATGTAATTTCCTGGCTTGTGTGCTGCGTTCGGTTCTTTCTGCCCAGATTACCGCTCCATAGGTAATCATTGGCCTTACTATTGCAGTATATATCCTAAGTAGTATCTTCGGCCTGCAACCCCATTTTTTTCCTGCTATGGATCTGCAAGTCATCAGAACCTTCGTGGCTTTCCGACAAGTGTTTCCGACATGTGTCTTCCAGAGTAATTTTTGGTCTAGCGTGATTCCCAAATATTTGACCTCTGTTTCTCGTTTCACCTTAATATCATGTAATGTTATGGCTTTCAGGTGATCCAGCTTACGCCTCCTAGTGAATGGTACTATGGTGGTTTTGGTTGGGTTGATCCGCAGTCCCATCTTCCTGCACCAGGCACTAGTAACCCTTAATCCAGTTTGGATTCTATCAAATAGGCTATCTTCATATTTGCCCCTACAGATTAAAACAATGTCGTCCGCGTAGCCATGGACTTGTATTCCAAGAGTTCATCCACTACCATACTCCACATCAGCGGCGATAGTACTCCACCCTGTGGACAGCCTTGAGTGATGTTCATGATAATAGAATTTGTACCTGTTTGTACCTCTATTTGTCTGCTTTCTAGCAGATTCTGCTGGTCACAAATGTTGGAGTATTCCCTACGTTGTATATTTCTAACTTATTGTTAAGAATAAATTCGAGAAGGTACTCACCTCTACGATTAGTGTCGCTGCTTCCCCAGACTTCGTGGTGGGCGTTGGCATCGCAGCCGAGAAGAAGTGGTAACGCCTTCTCCTCGCAATACTTCGTCAGCTTTGCGACTTGTTCCGATGGAGCCCGGCTCTCGTCTCCTGGGAAGTATCCCGATGCTACAACTGCCTCTCGAGTGCTCCTCTCGGCTTCCAATGGGACTTGGATAGCCACAAGGTCCCCGGTTAAGAACTCTGAAAGACATATGTATTTTAAATTACGTTTGAGAATTATGCAAGCTCTTGGTTTTTCACAAGAGGAGTCCCAAATTACCTGCATGTCTCCTCCTTGCAGACCGCGAATCTGCCCCCGGTACACCCAGGGCTCCTGAGCCAGCACTATTCCAATGTTCTCCTTGGAATTTGCCCTTGCAATCACTGCAGATGCAGCTCTCGCATGGTGGAGGTTTATCTGGGCTATCTTAGTGCTGGCCATTGGCTCCGTTATTGTTTGGAGCTCTTCTCCACTGTCGCGTTTGGAGCGCTTCTCCACTGTCGGAGTGTCACCCTCCTCCTCCGACATGGCACTTTCCTGCGCGTCGCTGTCCACCCCGGGCCCTAGGAATCCTCTTCACTGGGCAGCAGGTCTATTTCCCTGGTTGATTCAGTTCTTTCTGCCTCTATGGCTTCTTCAGGGACCTCGGTAAGTTTTTCACCCGATGCCGCCTCCGAGGTCTCTTTCCTTGGCTTTTCCTTGTGCACATGCACGAGTATGTTGCCAAATCGGTAGTTGATATGACAACTCCGACGTTTAATTGCCTCCAGGGATCGGTCATCTACCCCGATCGTGAGGAGTTTACCCTTTCCCTTCACCTTGCTTCTGAAGACTCTCCATAGTCGAGTATGGAGATCTTCATTTTGAGCAATTAGGAGTCTCATAAGGTCTTCCGTTTCTATTGCCGCGGCCTTTGGCAGAAAAGCCACCATGTGGGCTCCTGGTATATCATCCCCAGCACATGTTGACAGTTCCACCCCTTCCCAGCCTGGCAATCTAGGAACTATGGTTCTAAACCATTTTGCGGTGCCTTCCGTCGCGTAGTCCACCAGTATAAGGCCTGGTCGAAAGCGTATCCCGGTGAACACCAGTTTCGACTTCCAACCCTTGATCATCTGCTTGACGACAAGTTCCTCAATGATTTCCTGTTCCTCCCGCGTGAGTATTTGCTCGGGAAACCTTTTTGGCAGTATGGCCAGTCGAATGCCCTTGACCGCACTAGCATAGCTAATGGCGGGCTTCCTGGATCCTGCCTTCACTCCTGACCTGCCCGAGTTTTCTCCTCCCTTGGGTTCAGGTCTGGATTTTTCGGGAGCATTCCCTTCATGCGGGCTAATCTCTGCTGCTCCCCGCTTTCTCGGCTCCGGTAGAGATGGCTTAGGTCTGTCCTGAGCCTTCTTAAGGGCCTCTTTTGGTTTCAGGCCTTCCTTCAGATAGCGCAGGTACCATTTAACCCCGGCGGCACTGAGACCTGTCTCCTTCCTGACGTCTGTTATATTTATCTCAGACGTGCTTTTGCTGGTCCCTGCTCTTTGAGCAGTGGTGTTCGTTGGCTGTAGTCCACGCAGTATACCAATGCTCACCTTGGATCCACTGCTTGGCGTCCCAACTTCTCCCTTCTTGGGTGTAGTCACCTGGCTCTCAGTAATTTGGAGACGTGCCTCCGCCTGATTAACCAGTTTTGGTGCGGTACGGGGCCTCGCTTTTACTGTACTAATACCTGGCATTTTATTATTGCCAGGAGGATCATCATAGACTTGGGATCTAAAAAAGAAAAATTGCGAACTCTTGGCCGCGTTGGAAAGATGGACGATTCCATAGCCTTAGTAGCGACGAAATCTATGAGCGATACCATGACCGTCAGGTTGTGGATTAATCCGTATGGATGAGGATGATCCAGCCCGGAAAGTCTATAAAGCCAATATCTATGGTAGAAAAAGAAAACGCGGCAGATCCTGCCTGAGATGGCGTAGGTCAGGACGCCAAACAGCTTTTAGGGATATCGAATTGGTGGACCTCGGCGCAAAACCGGGATGTCTGGAGTTCCTTATTAAGGCAGGCCTAGACCGGATACCGGTTGTTGGGCCGTTGATGATGTTGACCAAGATTTTATTATTGCCGTTCAGGATATTGAAAATGAACAGAGTTATGACACAGATAAATTTATAATCGGTCAGACTGCTAGACAGAAAAATCAATATAAATATGTGCTCGTTTTATTTTTTATCATGGAAATATCCAAAAAATCTACTCCAATGGTCCCGAATATGTTCTATTTCAATTCGGGTTGACGAAAATATCAGCAATTTAAATCAAGCAACTTTGCTAATGCGTACATATGGACACCTGTTGAATGTTTGCTAAATATACTATTCACTAGATACTATATACTTTATGTGCACACTAACTTACCCTCAAGAACTCTGAAGTGGTGTGTTTTTTTATTAGAATTCTCGCTGCACGCTTTTTTGGAAAAGGCTTCTCAACTAATGCTAAGGTAGCAGAACTATCGCATATTGCTCTCGGATAATTATCCGGTACATGGGAACTTTCTACATCTTGATCAATGAAAATTCAGTAGGAGACGTTAGAGCGGTCCAACTCTGAATAAGCTCTTCCGCGAGAATTTTCAGATTTGTAGTTATACTGCGCATATCAACAAATTTCTGAGCTTTTGCTGAATTGAAAGTAGGAACATGTAAGCCACTGTGGGGCTAAGTATAGCTCCCCGTGGCTTTGGTTCCCTGCTCCCACTATCAACGATGGCAAATGACGTAGTTGAACTCTGAGCTCCAAGAAAAAATATCAGTTGAAGCGCAAATATTATTTCTGTTCCACAGCAAGAAAGTTGCTTAGTACAAATTTTAAGCTGAGCAGGTAATGTTCAGTATCAGCAGTTGCTAGTGGCTCGTTTTTAACTTCTTACTAAATCGTTGTGAGTCGGTAGTGAACGATGTTTTGGAACTGACCTTAGTGCTGTTGCAAAATGTGGTGCAAACCTGAGATTGTCTACAGAATCTCGTGACAACTTTTTTTTTTACCAGAACGGGTACATGCGGATTTGTATCTGATAGTGTGTTGAGCTTTTGCACTCGGTATAACCTTGTAGAAAATACATAGGCAATTGATTCGGCTTCCTTGACTCCTCCAAAATGAGGTTAGAACTTGTTCGTCAGGTTTCAGCCTTGCGCTCCGTATTAAGTGCATTAAAGGTATACCAGCCGCGACAGCATTCCACCGATGTGAAACCTTTAGTAGCAGAACCAGTACCGAAACAGGAACCTCGTGAAACGTCAAAACTTGCAACTGCGCTCAAGCCTCGTCTGGAAGTGGTATCACCTGTTGCAGCAACCGTGGAAAAAAGTCGAGTGAGTGCTTATTAAGTTATCAAATGTATGATAAATATTAGGAATCTAAGATGCAAAACGAAAATACCGACCATTTCAATTAGAGACGATGAGGTAGCTTATTTCCGTCCAAGGTGAACGATTAGTTAGCAAATAATTAGTAATTACAAGTGAATAGATACATACGAGTATGTGCACATACTATACTATACATGCCATTGAAGCTTATCTGAATGTAAGATATCCCGCGGTGGCATATGGTATTAGATACATACTTAGTTTGTTAGTTTCTCTATAAGTGGAGATAATTGGCGACCGTACTTGATAAAGGAAATATGGGATCTGATAGTGCGCTAGTCTGTATTTTTCGCATAGTTTGCCATAACTGGGCAATGTTTGTCCTTATATTCTAAGATAAGAATTTGGATTTTGTATATGACATGTATATACGATTGACATTCATAAAAGTATAATGGCAATGAGTTGGATTGGCCTTCGGCACTAGTACTGAATGAATTGAAGTCTATTATCATTAAACTCTGCGGCGATCTCTTATCAGAGAATAACGTTTCATTCAAAATATATTTTTGGCTAATTTATAGCTAGGATAATCATGTATGTAAATAATGTGTTTAGAAAGGGTTCTCGATCCTCTGAAGCTTGAGTAGAAATTCGGATAGAAATTAGCTGTAGTAGTCAAAGTCCGGCGTTTAAAATATTTACAAGTTCCCGGTTTGGAAGTAGCAAATTTTTAAAATCACAAACCTTGTAAAGGTTTTTGTTACTGGGTACAATATTGCCTGCCATTCTTTTGTTTTAGAAATACCACAATTTTGTAATGTCCAGGAATTTAATAGTTTGCTAATCATAGGAAGAATTGAACCTATTTTTTTGCTAATGATAGTACGATTAGGACTAATCTTTCCAGTTACAAGTTTCATATTATTTTAAATGCTAAAGACAGCCAAGTATGTGGGAAAAAGGCAAAGTTGCGAGACTTCTAAAATAACTAGAAAAATCTTGCTGGGAGGCCCCATAAGGGCAAAATAATTACTTATCTAAAGGAAGAAGAGAAAACTGGAGTAGAGAAGATAAAAATTGAACAGCATAGTTTCCACAATATGAACCGTAATTTTTTGTGTACTATTTGTAAAAGTGCGACTCTACCGAAGTTCTTGCCAACAAATGTTTGCTTACCTCTTTACTAGTCAGTTTGTGAAGGTGGCACCCGATGGGTTACTTTTTATTAATTTACTGACTTGTAGGGAATCGAAAGAAAGTCCTGACTTGAGCTAGTTGTGAAAGTAATTAGCGGTCGGTATTAATTGTGTGCATCCCTAACTTATTGAGTTGCTACATATGCAGCGTCTCTATATGTGTCAATATAATATAAAAGGAATTCATCCATTAACTCTTCCTATATGTTTATTACATTTGCAAATTATCTGGGTTTACTTGTATCTTGCTTTACATTTACCTTTTTGAGCTAGAATTGCCTTTGTTGCCTTTTTGTTGGTTTACGTCATATTAACGGTGATGGGAGTTCGACAGGGGCAAGATCGGCCTATTGTAGAAGTTTTCTATATATTACGAAGTGGTTCACTACCTGTAAGTAAGACGAGAAGATAATTTTACGTTACATAGGCAACTATCCGGCTTACTCAGATTGCGGACGCAGATATATTTTGAGGGTAATTTATAATGTAGAATTTGAACCCAATCTGCTTTTAGAAGACGTTTACTGCCCAAGCGCCTGAAATTGCGATATCCCCTGCAATTTTTTGTACTTAACCTTATCGATTTCTTAAACAACAGAGAATTTGATACCGGGTGAAAACACTTACCTCCTTTTTAGAGCTGTTTGGATCTTAATTGGAGAAGTGTAACTTATTTAGGAAGGAGAAATACTTTTCGTTTTTACCTCACCTTTTATGTTGAATAAAAAGTTGAAAAAAAAAATATTAAAGAAAATAGAGAAAGCGCTTCTCATGCCGTTTTCAACCTTTGAACATTAGTTAAAAAAAATCACTAATATCTTAACCTTGATAATTTAAGAAATAATATCAGAAGAGGAGTGCATGTAACTTTGTGGAAAAATGTGTCAACCTTTTCAATAATCATACACAAAGGAAAAGAACATTTTCAATAACAGCGCCCAGTATATCGTGCTGCCGGCGGGCTATAGTGCTACTGATTTGAATCTAACCGTCGTTCAGAAGCGACTAAAACTTCACCAAGGAGGACAACTGAAAGAATATTATAACTAATTTTACCGTTGCAAAAAACATGCCAAGCAGTTTTTTGTTCAAAGTTTTCAATTTTGAATTAAAGTAACATATTTTTGTTTAGGGATGGAGGAGTCCTAAGGCTGCATCCTCTTGATGTCGGACGTGCCCAAAGTAAGTAAGTGGAGAGTAACTTGCTTCCACTCTTTTTGGTCCGCGGACTTCTCTTTTTAGGCTTATCAAACAAGTATCAAAAATTAAAAGGGAACGAAGATGGCTTACAGTTTCGTATCAGGGCAAGGGCAACTCATCACTGCTTAATCGCTCCCAAGGCAGAGGTGAGGCAACGTCTAATGAGTTGCCTCTACGCTGGTGCAAAATCATATGCCACCTTCGTTCCGTTTTAATTTTTAAATTAAAATATTTTTTTCTAAGTGAAAATAAAAATGTAATACTTAGACGGCTTAGGCTTTTGGGGGTTCTCTAATCCCTTCCACAGACGATCTAGTGAATTCTTGTTTGATGATAGGACTGGCTGTTTTAAAGCACATATCCCTCTTGATCCTGGTCGTTTTTTAATACATATTTGATTTCTATGAGCGATACCATCACCGTCAGGTTATGGATAAAATGTGGCTCCATTGGTTGCGGTGAGCGGGTCACTTTATTCGTATGGATGAGGATGATCCAGCCCGGAAAGTCTATAAGGGCAATATCTATGGTAGAAAAAGAAGACGAGGCAGACCCTGCCTGAGATGGAGCGGTGGCGTAGGTCAGGACGCCAGACTGCTTTTAGGGATATCGAATTGGTGGACCTTGGCGTAAAACCTGGATGTCTGGCGTTCCTTATTAAAGCAGGCCTGGACCGGATACCGGTTGTTGCGCCGTTGATGACGATGATGATTTGATTTCTAATATAAGGAAGCTTGCTTTCATTCATAAGTCGCGATAAATGATAAAACTCATGGTGATATTTACACGCACCAACGGTCCAAGTTGGACGAGACAAAAGCTTTAAAAAGAAAGAAATGGTAACCAAAATTAAATTTTGGGTAAAAATAATTTCATCCAAACCACACGGTGTTGTTACGTTACGGTAGTCAGTTTATATTTTTGTAACTAATATGCTCCTTCAAGCTTTATTTTATTTTGTAGTCTCCTATCTTTATTCTTCCCGTTTCACCAGTGCGGTTTGATGTTGTTGATTGGTTGGTTTTCGGTGCTAACGTTGCCACCGTATACTTTATCTTGCCTCATTGATGTGCAGCGCAAGATCTCGCGCCAACCGCTGCCTGCTCGATCTGGATGAAGGCAGTTTGTACGTCTCGGGTGGTTCTTCCCATGATGTTGATATCGTGAGCATAGGCCAGTATTTGGGTGGACTTAAAGAGGATCGTACCTCTTGCATTTACCTCAGCATCACGGATCACTTTCTCCAGGGCCAGGTTAAAGAGGACGTATGATAGGGCATCCCCCTGTCGTAGACCGTTGTTGATGTCGAATGGTCTTCAGAGTGATCCTGTTGTTTTTATCTAGCCTCGCACATTGGTCAGAGTCAGCCTAGTCAGTCTTATTAATTTCGTCGGGATACCGAATTCTCTCATGGCCGTGTATAGTTTTACTTTGACTGCTATCATAAGATGGTGCAACTGATGTGTATATTCCAACAGTTTTTCCATCGCTTGCCGTAGAGAGAAAATCTGATCTGTTGCTGATTTGCCTGGAGTGAAGCCTCTTTGGTATGGGCCAATGATGTTCTGAGCATATGGGGCTATCTGGCCTAGCAAGATAGCGGAGGATATCTTATAGATAGTACTCAGCAACGTGATATCTCTATAATTACTGCACTGCGTGGTATCTCCCTTTTTAAGTATGAGACAGATAATGCCTCTTTGTCAATCGTCAGGCATTAATTCGCTGGCCCACGCTGCCGAAATTTTTGTTTGAAAAAAATGTTAAAAAAAAGGTGGTTGACCTGATTCTAGATTAGTGGACACATGTAAACTATAAAATGCTACGCATACAGTGAATGACATAAATTTATGTGGAGTTTAAAACGGAGGGGATGTAATTTTTTTAACATCATGTACCTGCGTGCTTGACATTGCACGAAAGGTCTCAATTAGTACTTTCTCAAGCAGATCTAAATTTTAACGTAAATTACAGAATGGATGATTAAGGGGTCAAAATGAACACACTTAAAGGGAGACAAGACTCATTTGCAGAAATTACACAAAAATGAACATCTAGGCCTCAAAATATGTCCCATTTCAATGTTTGTTGTATTCAATATTTGATAAAGACATAGTCTTCAAAAAAAATCTTAAAACTCCTTAATTTATGCAAAGAAAGGAAGTTAGTTCGTCCTAATTTGTTTTTAGAAAATGGAACAAGATGTCTATATAAAAAATGTCTCCGTTGTGTTCACCCATTTCGGTCAATAGCATGGCGCAGAATCATTTTGAAAGCCCACTTTTCATGCGTGCTCAATCAAAGCTTCGACTGCTGGCAAAAGGCCATCCTTTCTATTAAAAATTCACTTATTTCATCAATTGTCAATATCGATCAAATTGATGCAACTTTTGTCTTTTTCCTGCTCCTCGATAAAGGCCTGCTGCCTCAATCTTTTTTCACTTCGGGCTATTCTGGCCTCTTTTGGTGCTTTTACGTTACGTTTATCGACTGCCTTTATGCATAGTACATCACAACGGTCCGCATGGTTTCTAGCAGCGAGTGAGATGCCCGTTACCTGCATAATGTTCAATATGGTGGGTTTGGAGGTCCAAGTGGCACTATGTGTTGTAATTCCAACAATATTTTTGTTGTGTCAGACAATTCACTTTGATGGGATGCTGATATTACATGTTGTTTTAGACTGCAGTAAAAGTACACATAAATTTTAAAAACTACAGCTTTGTTAATAATAATGCGATTTGGATTGACGATGTGAAAAGGAGACCTAGATTTTACATAGAGGCGCAATTATATTTTTTTCAGATTTTACGGTTGGGTTGTTTCTGAGAATGAGTTCTCTCTTACTAGGAAAATGCATCAAATATCGTTAGAAATAAAATGATCGTGTTGAGTCGTAAACCTCTGAGAAATGCTAGGGCGTTCACTTAAGTCGGCGCGGCAGAATGGACCCCGGTCCTGTCGAGTAATTGGCAAGGGTTCTTGGTGTATGGACGGCGTCCACACGTACGTAAATTAGTCGGAGCAAATCAAATACGTGTCGTCACGCTAAATATTGGCACCTTCACAGGAAAGACTGGGGAACTTGCAGGAGCCCTTCGGAAATGGCGCACTCTATAAGAAACCCAATGGTGTGGTGCCAGAAGCTAGAACGTGAACGCAGTAAAAATAGTTATAAACTTTTCTATTTTGGTAGCCCACACACTCAATACGGTGTTGGCATTGTAATCTCAGATGGTTTCCGTGACGTCATTAAAGAAGTGATGACCGGCTGATGAAGGTCACCATTATATTAACTGGTCGCACTATCCACTTCTTCACCGCATTAAGTGACAGTGGAATTTGTATCGTGATTTGACATCGGATACCAGTCGCCTCAGCAGTGAATGAGGGGCGAGCGCAATGCTGATCACATGACCTCCTACAGTGCACTACTCTAGTGTACCGTTACGGTCTTGAATGAAGTGTTCTAACACACTTCAAGGCCCTGATCCAATATGGATTGTTGCGCTAACGATTATTATTATTTACGAGTTATCACAATCTCAGCAGATGTCCGATTTTACCTAATACTAGCACTAAGTGTCAAGCATTTAGGCTCAGACGATCCTACCTACTTAAAAACTAAAGGGGCGCTGGTGGTAGTGGCCGGTGGTAGGTCAATAGGAGAATCCGTCGAGTACTCCCCGCAATATCGAGCACGTATGCAGAACGGTGTACTTCTACATGGTTTGAACTAGACTGTGCGAAAGTCCCAGGACATCAAGGGAAGCCGTAAGGGAGTTAGGTACTATACCTGTAGCTGACAACATTATGGGAACTACAACCACCCACTCGAGACGACAAATTTCTTTGGTATTCCGAGCCAGTGGTTCATAGTTAGTCTTACCAACTAACAGTACGGCAGGCTTGTTATGTGAAGTGTGGCGATCAGTCAGAATTTGCTGGTCCCAATATATGCTGTAAGCAAAACCATCAAGTAATGCTTACGGCTCATATTGGTAAACTGGACATGTTCCCGTGATCAGCCCATGCTTGTATGCAAGGTTTTGATGGATAACCTTACATACAGGATTATGCCTGGTGATGTATTGCACCGGTGCCATAACAGTACAGCCAGAAATGAGATGGTCCAACGTCTCTAACGCCGAATCACACTTATTGCACTGGTCGTTTTCCACACGTTCTTTCATGATGAGATTTTTATAAGCTCGGTTAGCGACCATGCCGTCCTGAATGGCAAACATGAACCCCTCCATCTCAGCAAAGAGCTTCCCAGCACACAGCCATCTGTTCGACAAATGCAAATTGACAAATGCATTACCTTCGACTTCCATTCATCGATCCGCTCTTGGTCCAACTTCACCTCCCTTAGAAGATTGAAAGATCGATCCTTCAAGTTAAGTGGAGTCAGTCCACAGACAGCCACATGCAAGGGACTGGTCTGCTCTTTGCTGTAAAAATAAGCGCGCAGCGAGTCGACTTGGCGATGATGTTGTGCCGCCACGTCAACCACATCCCTACCTCGGATGTCACGAGGCAGGTTCATCCGCTCCACAGCGGACTTTGGATGATGCATTGGGAATTTGGACATAGTTGACCGTATCCGCCGCTAGATGTTTTCCAGATCGGTCTTCCTCCACGGCAATATTCCGAATGCATAAGCCAGTGAAGGGATAGCGAATATATTCAACGCCCTTATTTTATTCTTTACCGGGAGATGCGACTTCAGTACCAGCTTTACACGTCGCAGGAATTCGGACAGCAGAGCATCCCTCAGATCGAGCATGGGTTTCTTGCAGAATTCCTAGGTACTTGTAGAAGTCTGTCTCGGCCATAGCTTCGATGTGGAGGTCACCAATACTATGCTATGTTATGCTATTATTAATTTCGGCAGAAGAGAAGAAGAAGAAGAAACTTACGGTTACCAACCATTACAAATGCGGAAGAATCGTGGAAACAAGTTAAAAATACGGTCTATGCAACCCTCGCGGTCATTAAGTCAGGTAAGCGGTTCATCTTGTGAGATACTTGGTGTTGGGATGATGATGTTCGAATGAAGGTCCGTGAAAAGAAACGCCTCCATCATAAGATTATCGACGATAAAACGCAGGCCAACTGGCATATAACCACAAATACCAACCGGGAAGTAAAGAAAGCAATCACCGCGACGAATAGATGGCAAGAATATTCCGAGCAGATTCCAACGGAAGAATGTGTTCATCTTCCATTTCCACAAGCATTGCCGAAATTTGAAGCAATACCACCTGTCAGCGACACTGAAGTCGTGGAAGCAATAAAAAGAATGAAATTGGGGAAAGCAACAGGACTCTGAGCTCTGGGAAGTGAAGAGTTGAGAGCCAGCACTGTGGCTCAGTGAATTCTTCTATCGGGCTACTAAGGAAATTAGAATACCATCTAGCTGACAAGAAAGTATTTCCATTTCAATATAGAAAAGGAAATGCAGTCCAGAAGAATGTTCAAAACAGGCGCTATCACTGTCAATTCAATGATAGTGACCTGGCCAGAATCCATGTTGGCCATGTTGCCCACTATGATTGTGAGTGTTAGCCGACTATAAGAGACAACGAACGGCGTCTTGCGGTAATGGAGACGAAGATGTTGCGTTGGACTAGTGGTATGACACGCCTTAATCACGATTGTGGAAAAATTGCGAGTGGGGCGTCTTCGGTGGTATGGTCGCGTAATTCGCATAACGAGAATTGACTTGTGGCGCGGCAAGATCTGCAGCATTCGAAATTTATTTCGAATGTTGCGGATGCGGACGGGTAGATGGCGCGGAACAAAGAACGCTGGTTTCATACACTGGGCGGTGATTTGGAAGTCTCACGTCTGTATCCAGATCAGGCCTTTGATAGAGCCAAATGGTACAACTGATCACGACGAGCCCAAACAAACAAAGAAAAAGAAGAAGTCCTCTGTCACATGAAATTGGTACTTTTTAGTACTTACTCCCTTAATTTACAATCAATGTCAAATTATATCACCTATTTCATACAGTAGTAATAAATACCTTCCACTTATACTATAAATTTTTTCCAAAAAGAAAATTGACATCTCTTTTCGCTGGAACAGGGTTCCGTCGCCCTACCAGACGCATATGTCTACCGAATTTCATCATAATAGAATATGAATATGAATATGGATAAATCCAGTTTCGTAAGGAAGAGAAAACCGGATCCCGGGTGGAAACAACACGTCCTCCTCCAAATTCTATTGTATGATCTAATTTTGTTAAAGTTTCTCTATTCCAGGCCACCGAGAGAACTGTGAACCTGGGGAATCTCCTTTCTTCTCTCTCCTCCCAATTCAGAAGATCTGTATAAATCACAAGGATTCTGTAAAATCTCTTGTTTTTAATATGAATTGAAAGCTAGTGTTTTATTCATTGTATCTGAGTAGAAGTAAATTTTATAACCTAATTTATTCAAGTTGATAATGGTTCAATATTTTACGCATAAATTACAACAAAACTATATAAGAATGCGCATAGAAAGCCACTCTCTCTTATACCATTTTTAATACAAACAAGCACATATTACTACAACACATGTTCATATCACATACGTATGTATCTTGAATTATTGAAGTCACTAATTAAAATGCTTATTACTTGCAATTAATGTAAAGACCACATTCTGATTTTTTTTGCATAGTAGCGCATTCTTGACTATTGGATAAGTATTAGCAAAATTGTCATAAACGCCTGATATTGCCTCTATTAAAAGATTGTTACTTCAATAAATAGACTATGAATTGCGACAATTTAAGATTCGTTCTGATTAGAAAATGCTAAATGAATAGTTGCAGACGAATTACAGAGGAGCAATGGGTATACAAAAAGCAGAATCATCAAAGCGGCAAATATTTGCTAATGCTATAGTAAACTCGACATGCACAACTAGTCTCTCTTGAAATGCAATATCTGTATGTGCTGATTGGTTATGAAATTGACATTGATTACGTGATATGGAAGATTATTATATGTAGTAATTCGAGTGGAAACAGTATATGAATTAATGGCTAGGGATTTTTTTTATCAAATTGTAGTAAATATTGCTCATTTAAATCTTTCTAACGTATATTTTCCAGGATCAGACCTCAGCTCTACTTGACACTTTTGGAAGAAATCATACATATCTAAGGATATCACTAACAGAAAGGTGTAACCTCCGATGTAAGAAATTCCATGTTTATATCGTTCGTACAAAACGTTATCGTATATGAATAACGTTATATATAAAGTTATAAAAGTTGTCCTACAAAATGTTCATAGAAACTGAATTTTCAGGTACATATTGCATGCCTGCAGAAGGTGTACAATTAACTCAGAAGACTAAATTACTTACAAAAGAAGAAATTTTATATATTGCAAAGCTCTTCGTTCAAGAAGGAGTTCGAAAAATTCGGTTGACGGGCGGAGAACCAACTGTAAGAAAAGATATTGTGGAAATAATAGGTAAAGTATTATCACATGTTTGCTAATTTTAAGTATTTCCTGAAAACAATCAAACTGAGAAATTGTGTTAACGAGTGAGGGGCAGCATCAAGCTTGAAACAATAAGTCTATTATCCTATTTTCACTTGTCGAGATTTATGCTTAAAATTTTGAGATATTGACAGACACCTTTAAGAGAAGGGTTTTTAGGAAAATAATAGAAGGAGGGAAAATAAACCAGGTGCACTTAGGGGTTGTTACCTTTAAGGTCCTCAAGCTGCGAAAACTTCAGATTGCTACGCTGGTGGTTACAATGTGTTCTATTGATTTGCATTTTGTTTATGTTATTTCTTTGTTCAATCATGTGATTGATCTTTATTCGGTGGTTTCTTATGTTGTTTCATTAGAAGTTTATTGCACAATCGTAGTTGATTTAAAGTAAAGAAATCGCTCATAACCCTCCCTCTCCGTTTAGTTTGGTTTCATCATAATGTTATTTAACATTGAGAACAACATGCTTTTCATGGCGGGTACTTTGGTCTCCTAATTAGGTCTATGTTTTCTGTCCATTACTTTTTGCAGATTATTAAAATAGGTTTTGGACCCTATCGAACGACATTCCATTTAGTTCAAAATATAGGAGGTAAATGAAGCTTACTTATGTTTTCATAAGTGAAGATTAACTTATGTGGCATATGACACTGTGCTCACTCGCGAACATTGCACTCGACAAAAGGGTTATGTAAAAAGCTGTACGTCAGTAAATGGCAACTTATCCCCAAGAAGTAGGTGTATACCAGAACAATTAAGTATTGATATTATGATTGTTCTAACACTTCCTGCTTCAGTCTAATCATGCTAACATCCTTATTTCGTATCCCTTTCGACTGCAAAGTTGGTATCTTGGCAAAAGCCTAAACTGAGGCCTAATATTCACTTCATTCATTTCACATTGGTGAGCCTAACAAAAACCATCATATTGCGAGGTGTCGCTAATGCTAAGAATATATCCGGCGCCACTCCTTGATGAAGTGAACCTGGTCTCCTTAAATGACAAGACATTATGACTTTTCCTCTCTTTTACAACTTTTTCGTCCAGACTCCAATATATTCAGCAGTAGCTTCTGCATTGTCATCGCGCGTGACAAAATTAATAACGAAAATATAGAGGGATTCTGATTTCATTTTCTCTTTATTTTACTGATTAAAATCAAATCAAATCAATCAAACACACGTACGGAAGAGGGCTACTATTGCGCGTAAGAAAGGAAACAATACTAAACAATTATGTGCACTGCTCGACTAGTAGACTACCAAGGAGAATACGTCCGCACTGGCCGGCGGTCGGTACAAAAAGAAAGTGAAACCGACGAAAATTCATAATACGATCCTCAAAATAATAACCAAAATACTTCTTACTTAAGATCGTCATCCTTAGTTTCCTTAATAACAACCTCCATCTTTCGAGAAGACGTGTTTCATAAAACGGCAGATGTTAACCAGGTGTCAATGAGCTTTTTTTGACACTGCCAAAATCTCGGAAATATAATTAGCAACGGCATGCCCAGTAAGGAATCTCTGGCCGAAATTGAATCAAGAAAAGGAACATTCCGATGCCACTCTGAAACCTTTTTATCTAACCAAATAGTCCAATAACAACTCATAACTAAAACTACATATTTAATCAAACTATACGGCTCTATGTCTACAAGTAGTAAAACTTCTGTTTAACCGCTGTGTCAATGGGAACTTGAATCACACCATCACAATCCACTTTAACTTCCGAAACTTCCACTTCCTGAAACTTATTCTTTTTTTCATCACTTAAAAAAGCGACCTTTGCTCCACAAAAGTATTGGTCATCAACATCCTTTTAGAAGATATAATAACTGGTCCCATCTTCTCGCATCGAGAATGGAACCAATTAGCCACTGACACAATCTGGGAATACCTTCAAGTTCGGCCTGTCAGTTACGTCGGAAGAGCCCGAAATACACCCGGCTCCCAGTTGAATTGAGAGCAGCTAGTCGTAACATCATTAGTTCAATTTGGACGTATCAGGCCTTGAGATGAATATTGAGATATTTTTGTGCGTGAGCATTTATCAAAACCTAAACCAACATGAAATCCGCTCTCATATCCTAAACAGGCCGGTTGGCCGAATCATTTTCCATTCGATTACCGGCCGTCTAAACAGTCAAAACTGAAATGCCTCCCGTCTACATTCTGCTGCCTGTCAAAACGAACTCTTCATGCGAACTGACAGGTTGAAATGACAGGCTTTAGGGACTAATAAAAAGAGCTCGTGTAAATCACTTTACCGTTTCTTGTTTACTTCCTTGGTAGTAGAATATAAACCAATGGCAAAGAAGCATAAATCGACACGATCTGTTTGCTTTCGTTCATTTCCTGCATCAAAGTTTCGTTGAATAATTCGTAATTGGATTCGAGATACTCACTTACTCTTCAGACAGTTCGATACCAAAAAAAAGCGTTGCCCAAAGTAATCTCATCAAAAAAGTAGCCTGCCACACCGAGGAGATTTCGCCACGGCGTGAGGAAGTTGCTTCCTTTCGCTTTATATATGATCTGATGAAAAAAACTAGACTAAAAACTAGAATATATGATTTCAAGGTTGTGCAGAGTCGTCAAGAGGGATGAGTCGGCCAAGTTGGACTCTCTTAGAAAACCCGACGATACTTTCACGAGCTCCAGACTGGATTCAGTACAGACCCTCCTGGAAGTACACCACCCGGGAGAACGGATGAGAGAAGTGGCAGGGGGAGAGTTGGCGGTTCTTGCAACCCCTTCAACACATAAGTGCTGCAAGGGGAGCTAGAACATTGCGAAAGCGGTTGTTACCCATGAAAAGGTGAGAGCTGCCATACTGTCCTTTGAACATTTCAAAGCACCTGGCATGGATGGCATCTATCCGGCAATGTTAAAGGAGGGTATGGAACATTTAGAGCAACCTCTAAGAAATATTTTTCGAGGTGTCTTACTTTGGGCTACGTGCCTTCCTCTTGGCAAAAGGTTAAGGTAGTCTTCATACCGAAACCTGGGAAAGATGACTATTCTAATCCAAAGAACTTCAGACAGATCAGTTTGACTTCATTCTTGCTGAAAGATTTGGAGAAACTGGTGGAGCGTCACATTCGTGAAAAAGCACTTAGGTCGCACACACTTAATGAAAATCAACATGCTTACCAGCGTGGGTAGTCCTGTGAGTCTGCTCTTCATTCTTTGGTCACAAAGATAGAGGATGCAACTTTGAATGGTGAGTACGCGATGGAGGTGTTCGTGGACATTGAAGGGGCTTTTGACTGTGCGCTTTTTCAAAAAATTTGTGATGCTGCCAGAGAGCATGGTGTTGATGATGCTTTAATTAAGTGGATCCAGGCTATGCTAACGCAGAGATTGCTGCGCGCTGAGGTGGGTGTCAATCGCTATCTGAGTGCAGAAGCAACGAAGGGCTGCCCCCAAGGAGCTTCGCCGCTTCTGTGGAGTATGCTGATCGACTCACTGCTATGCTATGCTATGCTATGCTATACACGCTTAAGCTTATGCTGATGACGTGGCGGTGCTTGCTGTTGATCGGGATCTTGGAACGGTGTGTAGGAATATACAACGTGCCATTGATTTAATAGACAGTTGGTGCCTCAGACATGCTCTTTCCGTTAATCCAAATAAAACCACAATGGTTTTATGCACGAAAAGGAGAAAACTGGAAGGACTTTGCCTCCCTGACGTGAGGGGTACTACCCTTCAACTCTCCGAAGAAGTGAAATATCTGGGAGTCACTCTAGATAAAAAACTTCTTTGGAATAAACATGTAGAGGTAACGATGAAACGAGCTCTCACAGCTTATGGGCTGTGCAGACGGACCTTTGCCTCGACATGGGGACTCAGGCCTCACATGGTAATGTGGATATACGTTGCCATCATTAGGCCGATGTTCGTATATGCATCCGTAGTGTGGTGGGTTAAGGTGAGACAAAAAGGTTTTCACCATAAACTAGACGCACTGCAAAGAACTGTGTGTCTAGGTACCACTGGTGCCTTGAGCACGACATCCGGCGCAGCTCTGAATGCACTACTCAATTTGCAGCCCCTGGATATATTTATTCAAAGCACTGCAATTAGAGCAGCTCATAGACTAATTCGATTAGATCTATGGGCAAACAACGGATGTGGGCGGCACAGAGCATTGGAAGAGTTACTGGGAGGACTGAATCCAGTTCTTACAGTGCCTTCCGATTCTCGTGTCCCCATACGTCTATTTGGTAGAAGATATGAAGTCACCTTGAAGCGTAGGGAGGACTGAGAAGAGCCAGAGGACTGCGTGGCGGGATATACGGAAGTCTTCTACACCGATGGCTCAAAAACAGAAGAGGTTTCTGGAGCTGGAGTCTACCTCTCGAATAAAAAAGAGAAGTGGACTTTTCCTTTGGGATAATATGCAACGGTTTTCCAAGCCGGAATTTATGCGATCCTAAGGGCGGCAAACTGGGTGATTGACGAGCGATTAAAGGGCAGACGCATCGTAATCTGCGGTGACCGCCAAGCTGCATTGAGGGCATTGAGTAGTCCTTTGATCACTTCGAAAATCGTTCAGGAATGCAGAAACCGTTCGAACACTATTTCTAGATTCAATGCGGTGGAACTACTCTGGGTATCTGGTCACTGTGGCGTAGAAGAAAATGAAATCTCGGATGCTTTAGCGAAAGAGGGGTCAGTCTCCCCCATGCCGCGACCGGAACCAGCAATTGGAGTATCAGTAGCATTGGCTAAATCTGTTTTCAAAAACTGGGAACAAACTTCTCACAATGACAGGTGGCAGAACCTAAATGCTGCTCGACACACCAAACTTTTCCTGCCAGAACCGAACATGCGTAGCGCAAAGTTTATTCTGTCGAAAAGCAGGAGGACTTGCAAGTGTATTGTTGGCATTCTGACAGGCCATAATTCACTAACTGGGCATATGTTGAAAATAAGAATTACTGAAGATGATACGTGTCCCTACTGTAATGAGGAAACGGAATCCACGGAGCGTTTCCTATGTGAATGCTCCCGCCTATGGACGCATCAGGCATCAGATTTTTGGTGCCGATGTTCTCCAATTGCGACGGGTAGCATCACATCCACTAATGGAAGTCCTGCGATACGTTAACGAATCCGGAATATTCCGTTAGACGAGGGTGGCGAGTACAAAGGGCTAACACGGCCTGAGTGCTCAGAAGCGTGTGATGCTTCTCCCCCACCATAGACACGCACACACACACACACACACACTACATTTTCACTCAATGTTGTAAACATTTCCACTCTCTCCACGTGAACCAGTCACCACTTCCCGTTTACAAGAGATATATATGTTTTTTGTGAGGAATGGATGTTGACACCTTTATGCCGCCCACAGAAGCTAGGATAGACCTTTTCGAATCTCTTAGCAGGACACTTTCACCAACATGCACCCGAATAAGATTAGCCTTTTTGTCCTACCCCCTCTCCTCCTCTTTCGCATGCTTGTAATATGTCTATGATAGAGCATTTTTCGATTTCTTTTGCTAAATCGATATATATTTTATCAAGCGTCCTAAAGGTTCTTGCTGAATACTCTGCAAACCTCATCAGCATTAGCGACACAATAATCGGTGTCTAGTTTGAATCTGCCTTAGTAAGAATTTGAGCCGGCTGCGGCTGTGGCATCGTTCATAAATTTCGTCATTATATCGGGTACTCGAAAGCGGCTAAAAGTTGGCAATTTTTCTTGCTAAGAACCCAAGACTTCGAGGAATACATTGGAGTGGACCTGCACAATAATAGCTTTGATCCTATGGTGAGAATTTTCGAACGGAACAGTTTTTGTAAATTGAAATAGGCTTTGTTGGCTGCCAACAACCCTGCGCGAAATTCGTCGTCATATCCATTATCGCTTATGATGTTCGACCTTAGGTAGAAGAGATTATCAATGGTTTTAAAGCTGCATTCCCTTATATTTAAAGTCTTTAGTTGATCAATGCTATTTGATGTTGCTTTCTGTCTCATTTTTGGATTTGACGTTTCTACCATGTATTTCGTCTGGTCTTTATTAACGTGCAGGCCAAGATCTGGCGCTTAAATGGAGGCAGTTTGTATATCTCGGGTTGTTCTTCCCATAATGTTGATATCGCATAAATCCATGATTGGTTGGACTTGAAGAAGATGATGACTCTAATATTTACTTACATAAGTATTACGGATCACTTTTGATTACTGTCCTGCGAATTAAGCCACCAATAAAACAGTGTGAGGAACGCACTGGCCCGCGGCGCATTAAATGGTGGCGATGTGGTGAGAAGAAAGAAGAAACGACCTCACTCGTACGAATGCCGACCATTACGAATGTGGAAGAATCGTGAAACCAAATGAAAGAGACGATCCACAAAGCAGCCTCTGCAGCCCTTGGGGTCACCAAGCCGGGTAAGCGGTACATCAACCAAGATACTTGGCTTTAGAATGATGATGTTGAAATGAAGGTCCGTGAAAAGAAACGCCTCTACTACCAATTTCTCGACGATAAAACGCCTGCTAATTGGCAAATTTATAAGAATGGCAACCGGGAAGCAAAGAAAGCAGTCGCTGTCACCCGAGCGAACCATTACAAAAATCTTTACGATAAATTGGACACTCGGGATGGCGAAGAGATCTGTATGGACTTGCTAAAAGCCGTAACGAACGTACACAGGATATCGAACACTTCTGTTGCATTAATGATAAGAACGGTACTTTGCTTGCCAACCGTCGAGCCGCAACGGATAGATGGCGAGAATACTTCGAGCAGATTTCAACTGAAGAATTTGCTCATCCTCCACTTTCACAATCATTGCCGACATTTGGACCAGTTCCACCTGTTAGCGCAAATGAAGTCGAGTAGGCAATAAAACGAATGAAATCGGGGAAAGCCACAAGACCTGACGACATCCCTTCTGAGCTCTGCAAAGCGAAGAGCTGGGACCCAACACTGTGGCTCAGTAAATTCTTTAATCGGGTTATTCAGGAAGGAAGAACACCATCTGACTGGCAAGAAAATACCACTGCTCACATATGGAAAAAGAAAGGTAGTCCAGCAGATTGTTCAAATTACCGTCCGATCCGATTGCTTTCTCATTCCATGAAGATTTTTGAACGCATTCTTCACAACCGTATTCGCGAAATCGTTGAAATAACCGTGAATCAAGCCGGATTTATCAAAAACTGCGGAACTGCTGACGCAATACACGCTGCACGGTTACTCACGGAGAAACACCGTGAGAAGCATCGCCCTCTTTACATTGCCTTTCTGGATCTAGAGAAAGCGTTTGACCGTGTGCCTCACCAACTCATCTGGTATGCTTTACGGCAACACTTAGTACCTGAGGAACTCGTGCGCTGGGTTCAATTGCTCTCCCACGATCCGAAAAGTAAAGTTCGAAGTATGGCGGGTGTGTCAAAACCGCTTCCTGTCTCTGTTGGTGTTCATCAAGGAAGCGCCCTCTCACCACTCCTATTTGTTCTTGTTATGGACACCATCACACGGGATATCCAACGTCCAGCGCCCTATAAACTGCTCTATGCAGATGATGTTTTCCTAGCATCTGATAGCAAACATGATCTCGAGCAATTTGTCCAAATATGGAATGATCGCCTCATGCAAAACGGTCTCAGATTGAACCTAAACCAAACTGAATTTTTGACGACCGATCCCCATGAAACAGGCACAATCACTGTCAGCGGCAGTGATCTGCCCAGAACTGAGCGATTTAAATACCTTGGGTCAACGTTATCAGCCAATGGAGAACTGCGTTATGAATGAATGGATGAAGTGGCGTTCAACAACTGGTGTTCTTTGTGATCGACGTATCAACGAACGTCTCGAATCTAAAATTTACCGCAATGTCGTAGATCCTGTTGCTCTCTATGGTTCTGAGTGTTGGCCGACTATAAAAGACAATGAACGGCGTCTTGTGGTAATGGAGACGAAGATGTTACGTTGGACTAGTGGCGTGATCACATCCGAAATGAGGATATCCGCGATTGTTATTTCAGTTTTAGTTTTTAATGAAAAAATATAACTATACAACTTCGGCAATTTAACAATCAAATCACCAGACCTGCGATCTTTCTAGCGCTTGACTAAGTAAGTGTAACAAAAACTGTATTTTACTTTCGCTAGTGTGTTCTTTGCAAGTCGAAATAATGAATGAAAATAAAATATCTTTTTTGGTTCACAAACTATTTAATAACTCTTGTTTTCGTAAATGTATCCGCAACATTTAGATACTTCACAAATTTATATGGAATTTATAAAACGTAGATAGTATTTTTAATTTCTAAATTGCTGCAGGGTATCTGCTGCAATAAAATTAATGAATATTTTGAAAATATCCGTTGTTACTTTCAGAGAAACTCAAGCAATTACCCAAATTAGAAAGTGTTGGAATTACAACGAACGCAATCATGTTAACGCGTTTACTAGTTCCTATGCAGCGAGCGGGTCTTGATGCACTCAACATTAGTTTGGATACACTAAAGGTGAATAAATATGAACAAATTACTCGGCGGAAAGGATGGGAGCGAGTTATAGCTGGAATCGACTTAGCCATTCAGTTGGGCTATAAGCCCAAAGTTAATTGTGTACTAATGAAAAACTTTAATGATGATGAAATTTGTGATTTTGTGGAATTCACCAAAGACCGAAACGTAGATGTACGTTTCATTGAGTATATGCCCTTCACAGGGAACAAATGGCAGACCGACAAGATGGTAACGTTCAAGTAAGTGTTTTGTGTTCACTAATTGGTATGAAAGTGTAGACAATTATTCTTTTTCTGCCCAGGGAAGCGATGGATGTTATCAAAAACACTTGGCCGGATTTCACCAGTCTTCCAAACGGACCTAATGACACGTCAAAGGCGTACGCAGTCCCAGGGTACAAGGGGCAAGTAGGATTTATCACTTCAATGACTGAACACTTTTGTGGAACGTGCAATCGACTGCGAATTACAGCAGATGGCAATCTAAAGGTACTTAGATTTGATCAACAATTAGTGATAATTTAAGTTTAATATCACGAATAATTTATCACATAAGTATATAGGTGAAAATATAATAAGTTAAATAGTCATTCAACGACAGCTTCCTCAAGGATTGAAGTCAGCGCTCTTCTCTTGTGCTCCAGTAGTCGACTTAAAACTTGACTTGAACTCGACATGATCGACTTGATGGCCAATTAATTTTATGACTAATTCTATATTCGAAACTTTGATCCTAAATATATGGCAGTGAATGTTGTTGTCACGAATATTCCTTTTTTACCGTTGTCAGTTTTTAGGGTTTTATGGAAAACAAAACCTTACTAAAATCGGTTTATCGTCTGCCTGCTTGTCTTTTTTGTCGGGGTGGAAATTTCCCAAGACAGCGGTAATTTTATTACAGCGTGTGAGATTTTTACATACTAAAACGAACCCCTAACGACTGCAAAGTATAACGTCGCGGGGTATACATGACGGTGCTTTTCGTGCCTCCTCTGCCTCTTTAAACCTGCTACTGGCTTTCTCAATGTCTCCTCTAGACTCTGAGATGGTTCTCTTAAGGCGGTCTTTCTATAAACCGCGCTCATCTGTTGAACATTGCATGTGGTATGCAGTTCAGCTGCCCAAAGTATAGAGCTCACCACTTTAGCTATAAGAAGCCTACGGGTGCATCGTGGACTTCCACGCCAGAGCTACACCTGAAATTCATCCTCGCATCTATCATCATTCGATTGATTACTGGCCATGAATTGATGATGTAGCTCCTCATTCCTTATGCCACTTCATGATCAGCACCGCCTTTGTTTTGTCCACCGCGAGTGAAAAACCTGCATCTTTCAGTCACTTGTTTGTAGCAGTGATTGCTTCGGATGAATACAGCTCCATAACTACGAGACATTTAGGAGCAGCTTAATAACTATAGAGATATATGTCGGCTATACGAACCGAGTTGTAGGCTACTTTGTATATCCCTTTATGAGTTGGCCACCGCATGCCCACAAAGCCGCTCGAACTACGAGATCGGTTACACATACATTATTGTTAGGATTTCTATGTGGTTCGCTAATTGCAGCCGATTCTACCTCCGATTCGTAGGTAGAGCAGTTCTTTAGCAACCCTACAGTGATTGATTGCTTCAATCATCTTCATTTTCCCACTATACGCCTTTCTCAGGCTAACGATGGATATCTACTGTCAGTCGTGTAACTTGAACTGGACTTCTAAGTCAGTGCAGATTTTTGCGTCCTTGTACTGTATGCGCCTGTGGTTTTGCTTTCTTCGCTTCAGCTACAGAACAGAATTAGATCCTCCTTTTGGTTTCTCTGGATCCGGTTGATATTTCTCCCCAAGTATTTAAAATCAGGGTCTACTTTGATTTTCTTGAGAATGGCTGCGTAGGATATACTACAAGTGCTTGAAATGATGATCGCTAGTTGCTTTCTTTAAGTTGTGGGACACGCCTTCCTGTTTTTTGGGAATCAGCTAATTTCCTGAATGTTTTTTTTTGCATCTTCCCGTCATTTGCTGCACAGACCCCTAAAGGTTCTCATCATATTTGTTGCTTTTTGCATGTTGTGCTTGTGTTTGATAAATCCCGGCAACTCAACAATTTTGGCTCCAAGCAAAATGACCCTTTTAGGTCAGACTTCTGTTCCACGGCTTTTTCTCCAGAGTGACCTACATTCATGTTTCCGCGTGTAGGACGTTTACGGAGCTCTTTTGGCCCACGTTTCTCTCTTACTGCCTTGGATATTGCAAGAAAACTCATAATCTTTGAGCTTCTCCTGAACGAATCTGGCTCTCCATCCTGGCGAGCTCCAGTGACGTACGTTCGGATGTAGGCGGTGTCGCAACGGCTATCTATAACGCCCATCGTTCTTTCCTGCATCCTTCTGCAATTTTATTATGATTGCTTTAGGGAGCGACGCAATGGATTTAAATACCTTCTTGTTTAAGCTGCTGGTAGTATTAGATGACATGGTGACCAAGCTGTCTGCCAACAAGGCGCTTAAGTCGACCCGCCGGTTTTGGTGTTTCGAGTCTTCCCTCTCTAAGGTTCTAGTCGGCTAAATAGCTCCGGATTTGGAAAGGGAGGCGGGTAGGGTCGGACTGATGACAAACACCATCAAAATCAAGGTCCGTAGTCTGGAAGGAAGGGTGCGGGCATCTCGGGAAGTCTTGGGGTAGTTAAAGCGCAAGGTGTGGTAGACGCGTTGTACCCCACCAAGGGGTAAATGGCAACCATATATATATTCGATATCATAAATATCTTAACCTTCTGCCAAGAACTAAGAGTTTTTTCCTCCTACTATTAACCCGGCATTGTAGGACAATCGGAGCTAGGTCCTAGGCTTGGCTAAGCGTGGTTGCTTGTAACATATTCGATGTTAGGATTCATTCCTTGGCTTTGTGGACCTCTCATAGTAGAAAATCCTAACTCCGTTTACACAAATTTTGTTAAACTGGGCCCACGGTTCTTGTACCAGGAAGATATAAGGGCAGTTCTGCAACTTTGTCAGCTTTGCTCCAACTATGATGGAAGAAACTTTGACATGATGCAAGTAAATTTGTCTAATCTTTGTGTTTTTGGATATAAATGTGGTCTCATATAAGATGAAAAACTGCTGCTAACTCAAGAGTCTACTGGGTCTTGTTTGGGGTTACCAGCTTGAGCATGTCTGATAGCAATTTTGCCGTGGATGGATTCGAAGTCTATTGGATTCTATTGAGAACAGTCGATCCGTTGTAGACGCCCCTCCGTTTCAAGGCCATACCCGTACCCGTATACGTATAGGAAAGTGGTCAAGTATGCTCCGTTCATTTTCCATAGGTCCGCCGTCGTTTTGGTATGGTCTGGGTTACTGAAAATGATGCTTCTTCTGATTTGTTTCCTGGTCTCAAATGTTTCAATATTGTGTATGCGGCACATACCTCATTCTTTTTCATATAATTTGCAAGTTTCAATGTTGTCATTTTTTCGAATTGTCATAATCTCGACGGATTTCGGTTGTTAGCTAACACTAGTACAAAGTGTCAAGCAGTCAGGCTTGGACGACTCTGCTTTGGTCGTGGCGCCGGTGGTAGGCTTTCAATGGGAAAATTTGTCCTGCTCCCCCCGCAACTTGGAGCAGGTTTGCAAATGCGCCAATTCTTTTGATTTTCCAAACTAGTGACTCATAGTTCACTTCCGCTATGGGGCAATGATATTTTGCTCTTATTAGGTGAACTATGTCGTAGTTTTGCCCACGAAATGGTTTGATATCCAATATGCTGGTGGCAGTGCTTTTTAAGACTATGGAAAAAATGACTTATTAAAATTGGTTCACTGTCTGACTGTTTGTCTGTCGCGTGTACTTTCCTTAGAGATGAAACCACACGCATGCAGCGGGTCCACATATGTGCAAAAAAGACGATATATTTTTTATGGCATATAGGGGGGTGTGTGGGGTATCGTTAGCACTTTCCGAACCAGGTCTTAGTTTTGACATTAGTTGAAAAGCTAAGTAGGGATTTGGCGGTTCAGAAAGAGATCACTTAAATTAAGGGGCCATTCTCAGACACTACACAGTCAAAAAAATCATGAATACGCCTAAATGTGGCATTTATGCTTTCGAACACTACTTCCACTACCGTTCTGATATCTGTTCAAATAAAGTTAATAATTGTACCTTAATATATTTGACGTCGGATACCAGTTGACCCGAGCGAGCGTAATGGTGACCACGTTGCCTCCTATAGGGTACTGTAATCCTGTAGTGTACCCTGATCCAATTGGATTGTTGCGCCAACGATTATTATTATTAATATATTTTTCGGGAACCGATTGGAAACTCCCTTAAGATCATTATTACATCAAAAAACCAGAAAACCTTTCTTACCCGAAGCGCCGAGGTTTCGGTTTCCGACTTGTTCCAATTAGGACGTAATCTATCTGAAGTGCAACTATTGGGCCATTCACAGACGTCTGTTTGTGAATAACAGAATGTGGGAAGCATGTTAAGCTTTTCTCCAAATTTTTGCTGTTAACAATTTCGAATAACCGCTGACCATTCTGATTGTTCGTTACGTAGAGACTCTACTTGTCTGCCGTGCCCCTGTGTGTCTCCTCCCGTTCACCTTTTGCGTTAAAATCTAAATTTATGCCGTTCAAGTTCAAGGTCTATTCCTGTTATAAAATTTGTCTTTGGCTGTTTTATCCTTCGTCTTCAGCTGGCGCATGGCAATTAAACGGTAACACATTGAAGAATTTTAGCTTTAAATAGCTTCTCGCTGGTGGGTCTGAAAAGAATAAAATGATGGACTGAAGATAGAGGTGACTTGCTTTATTTCTGTTGATCAGATCATAGATGGGACCTTTTGCGACAGTTGATCGTGTTGCGCAATACGAACTTGAATATGTAATGCCAGAGGATCAGGTTGCGATTCTCAGGGTTTAGATCGAGAGGCGTATCCGAGAAAAAGATTACGATTTGCGATTTCGAGCTTCTCAATTTTAGTTTGGAGGTATCAAGGTATTGTGTATATGCGGTTCTTCAGGCGAAGTACGAAATCCCCGAAATGGACAAGAACTTCTCGGAAGTTCCGAGTCACTTCAAGGATCATATCAATTTAATACCGGATGGAAGATATAGGGAACTACAATCTGGTTATTTCCTATGCTGGAATACTGAAAATTACACAATATCTTCAGTTGTGTTTTTTCGTGGTAGCTTTAATTTGGGATGGTTTTTTGATTCTTTCCTAAGGACTCTATTCGAGAAATCGGGAAAACCAACACGGCCTGACGACATCGCATTTGAGCTCCAGAAAGCGAAAAATAATGACCCGTCCCTATAGCTTAGTGAGTTCTTAAATCGGGTTGTTGAGGAGCGAATAACTCTATCTCATCATCGTGAGAGGCATTTCTGAATTTAGAGAAAGCGATTGACAACACCACAATCCGAAAATTAAAGTTCGAAATGTGGCGGGTATATCGAAGCCGCTTCATGTCTCTATTCGTGTTGATAAAAAATGTGCCTCTCACCATCCCTCTTTGTTCTTGTTATGGACGTTGTCGCACGGCACATCCAACGTTCAGCGCCCTATACACTGATTTTTGCAAATAATGTTTTCATAGCTTCTTATAGCAAAGCTAATCTTCAGGAACTTGATCAAAAATGAAATGATGGTTCCCAGACTAAAGCTAAATAAAAGAGATTTGTCGACGATCAATCTCAATGAAACAGGCATCACCACGTGACCTACCCAGAACTAGGCATTCAAATATCTCGGATCAATGTTATCAACCAATAATATGATGATATAACGCCTTTCCCGTTAGTGCAGCTTGGATGAAGTGGCGTTCTACAACTGTCATTTTGTGTTAAACGCATCAACAGACATTTAAAATCCAAAATTTACCGCAGGGTTGTCCTCTATGGCTCTAAGTGTTAATAACAATAATCATTGGCACATCAATCCAATTAGATCAGCGCCTTGAAGTGTGTTAGAGCAATTCATTCAAAACCGCAACGATGCACTACACTACACTGTATAAGGCAATGTAGTCAGCATTGATTATTACCCTGATTTGACTCAGGTACTCATTCACAGCTAAGTCGACGGGTATCCAACGTCAAGTTCTGAGTGTTGGTCGACTATAAAAGACAATGAACGGCGTTTTGCGGTAATGGGGGTGAAGATGCTGCATTGGATCACGGTCGTAATACGCCATGATCACGTTCGAAATGAAGATATCTACGATCGTTTTTTTGGTTGCACCGATTTTTGAAAAACTGCAAGGGAGGAGCCTTCGATGGCGTGGTTATTAATTCACAATAACGAGAATTCACTTGCCGAGATTTATCTTAACATCAAAGTCGATGGCAACGACTAAAAGGCCAACCGAAACAACGATGGTGTGATACGTGGGATGGTAACTTGAAAGCTTCGCGACTGCATCCAGATTAAGTCTTTGACCAACCAAACAAACAACTTCGCTTTTGAACTGGATAAAGGCTGAAGAAGAAAATATATGTAACTTATCTCTTGTTTACGATACACAGGGTAGAGACTAGAGGTGGGAAGTCAGAAGGTTATTCCTTATAAAGAGGTAGAAGATCTTCGGCAATGGTCTCCTTTTCTGATTTATTGCAAGGAAAGTAATGAAGCTTACCGTTTGAATAATGAGTCCTTCCTTCTTTGACAATTAATATAGTAACTTCCTCTGTCTCTAAATAGACCCTTGGCCGTCTCAGTCGACTAATAAACTGTTATTCAATTTACTTGTTTTTAGGTTTGTCTTTTTGGGAATAAAGAAGTATCTTTACGTGATGCGATTCGAGGTGGCTGTTCTGAGAGCGAACTTATAGAGTTGATATCCAGTGCTGTGAAGCGAAAAAAGAAGCAACATGCAGGTATGCCCAATGATTTTTCTTCTCAATTAAATTAAAGTTTTATGATTTCTTTTGAGGTAAGAGTGAATATAAACAGGATACGAGTACTCTTACTGAGCGTATGATGCATGTGATACTAATTAATTTTTACTTATAGGAATGCTGAATCTATCTCAAATGGAAAACCGCCCGATGATTCTCATCGGAGGCTAGGAAATTTTTCTAGAAAACTAATAACTATTTTATTTGGAATTTCATAAAAAAATCAAAAATGATTCGCGTAAGGTTAGTTGAGTTTGTGTTGAATGAGACTAAATCAGTTTAAGCAGTTTTTTCACTAATTTTTTATGACATATTTCATTGTCTTTGGACGCCAATGTGTAAATGTGGCATCACATGAATCGTATGGGGTTTAAATTAGGAAATGAGGGATCGTATATTACTATTTCGTATTCAATTAAATGAACAAGCTGGTCCAAACTTTAGCCATTTTCTAGCCATATTTCGGAATTTTACGTCAAATTTTGTGTTATTTCTATAAAATTTCGTATAGATCCCACATTTGCTAAGCGAAAAGTTCGCATAAGGTATTGAATCTGTATTCTCTTCTTTGCTTTCAATTCCATTCATTATGCTAACGTTGGTTATCAATATATATATATATAAAACATATAAGGACACTTTCGAATATGTAAATGTGTACTTCATCTTTTTCAGCACCACTACCTCAACGAATTCAACAGCCACTAGTAGACTTTCCAATTTCTGTATTACCTTCATTACTATTCGGATTTAGAACTTCATCTTTAAAAATGCAGCAAACACGGAATTATCATAATTCATCAACTCTAAGAAATAAAGCCTTAACCCATGTAGATTCTCACGGCAAAGCGAAAATGGTGGATGTATCTTCAAAGGGTGTAACTGCGCGTATGGCCCAGGCTCAAGCGACCGTTTACATTGGACCAGTCATAACAAAACTTATTCACGAAAATAATATTGCAAAAGGAGACGTTCTAACCATAGCTCAATTGGCAGGGATAATGGGTGCCAAACGAACAGCCGATATCATCCCCCTTTGTCACAACATACCATTGTCTTCCGTTGATGTCAGAGCGGAACTTGCTAAAAAGGAAGAGTGCGTGGTTATTCTGGCTACAGTTCGCTGCCAAGGAAAGACTGGCGTCGAAATGGAAGCATTGACAGCTGCATCCGTCGCTGCCCTCACCGTTTATGATATGTGCAAAGCTGTTTCACATGATATTATTATTCGAGATGTGATGCTAATAGAGAAATCTGGAGGGAAAACGAAATTCAAGCGGCTGGAAGATGATGGTTTTACATTGAATTATAACAAAGAACCCATGGACCTCAAGGAACCATTTTATCCGCTTCATCATTGAAAGTTTACGTTTCAAGTCACTACTTTACTATAAATAAGAACTGTGGATCAAAAATTATAAGGCAACGTATTTTCAGTATATTGTTAGACATTATATACATATACATATGTTTTTTAAAGGACCTGGCTAGAATTAATCCTATTTTTATATTCATGCTCACGTAGCTATTGATAAATTCACTTGGAAAATAAATACTTTTATATAAAGATACTACGACGCAAATTTTGTATACTTTGTGTTTTGTTTTTCAATTACCTTACCATTAAGAATACTTTTTCTTGGGCGTATGATTTCTGGGTAGATTCCTAGCTCTATAACAGCCCTCCGCATTTTTATTTGAGAAGTTCAACGGAGTTTGAACGTCACATGATCAACAGATTTGGCCTTAAGTTAACCTTCTTCTTCTGTGTTCTGATATTTTCAAGCTCCTTATCTTGTAGCCGTCACTCTGTGTTAGTTGTCTATTACCTTAAGGTCGGAATTAAAAGGCTAGCATTACGTTGAAAGCAACAATTGCTTGGAGGCACATCAAATACGTGATCAAGATTATGCAACGAATAGTGTAAACTGGTTAAACAGATCGTTTCATTATATAGTCCACTCACCAAGGATTCGAAGATCGATTTTTCAATGTTTCTAGCTTCTAAATATTGGATATATGTATACCCATATCTATATGTACTATACATCTATATTATATGGCGTAGCCATGAGTTGATGAAAGCTTGGAGGTTTCATTTTCTACGTACTACTCCCATATTACAGCATAGAGAGATCATTGACATAATCGCCAACGAGGTAACAATCGGTGCCTGGTCTAGGACTACTTTAAGAAGGAACTCCAAACATCTTCGTTTTGCGCCGAGGTCCATTTTCCATACCTATATACTTAGAAGCTATCTAGCGCTCCGACCAAGTTATCATTTCACCCGAGTTGGAGTTGCCAAATTTTCGTTTTCTTCAATAGATTATTATTATTCTGTTAAGAAAGTTGCGCTGCATCCTAGAAGAATTATTGTGCCCCATTGACTGGTTATAGTATATCTATTACCTCAAGCAGGGCTAGAACCGTCAGGAATTTTAATATATTCCTTACTTCTAAGTATTTCAACTTTGCATCTTGTACTAAGTATTCTGCCAGGTGTCTCGACCTACTTTGCACAAGTGCCGGACACTGTCCCAGAACGTGTATGGACATGCACAAAGCCTGCAGGCAGTGTCCCTAGATATCCCGAAGTGATAGTTTAGCAGGCGGTGATGAGTGAGTCTTCCCTCTATAATCTGGAGGTTGTTCATGGTGAGATTTAAGCATTCCTTTGTGTGCTTGGGTTGTATCTCCCCGCTTGGGTTCGTATTCCCCATAAGCTTAGGGGTATCGCTTAGTAAGAATATCAATCTTCCTCTGATTTAGGTAGCTTTCCGCCTCCTTGAAAATTCCGGTCGTTCTGAAGATCGCTCTCCTCGCTTGCATCTTTGTGTGCAGATGGAGGGGTGTTAATCTCAGGAGGACCTGATTGTCCCGTTGAAGCATATCCAAGCCAGTCCTTGGAGTTAGTGTAACTCCCACGCATCCTCCAGAGTAATTTTTGGTCTACTGTAATTCTCAAATATATGTCCTCTGTTTCTTGTCTCACCTCCATGTCATGTAACCTAATGGCTCTCAGGTGATCAAGCTTACGCTTCCTAGTGAATGGTACTATCGCCTTCCTAAACTCTTAGTCCAACTTGGATTCTATCACATAGGATATCCTCATATTTGCTTGTACAAATTAAAACAATGTCGTCATCGTACCCCTGAACTTTGATTCCAGTATTTATTAGCTCTTCTAGGAGTTCATGCACTGTGGACAACCTTGAGTAGTATTCATGACAATAGAATTTGTACCTGTCGGTACTTCTATCCAAAAAGCAAAGGGTTTTCCCACCCGTTTGCGGATTAAGGCATCGGATATAATGCTCCCATACAAAAACGCACACATTGCTACTTCTTTTGTTTCTATGGCTAACCGTCCTGCCCAATAAGCGTGTTGATATAGGGGATTGCGCATTAAAACTATTGTAGTTGTCTATTATCTTCTATGCTGTTTTGAGTACGAACGATGTAAGACAAATTGGTCTGAAAAATTTAGGATGAAAATGATCCTTTTTACTCACTTTCGGAATAAAGAACACTTTTCTCGCGTCCATGCCCTTGATATATATCCCAAGGCTATGCTGCTCTTATCACCCTTACAAGAGACTCTAAGATGACTTTTTAGTAGTGCTGGGAAGATACCATTTAATCCGGGTGATTTCTGTGGTTTGAAGATTCCCACTGTCCAACTTATCTAAGCTTCGGAGCATAGCTTATTTACTAATTTCCAGTTCCCCTTTCTTCCCCTTTTGTTTGTTGTTGGGCTGTCGGGCAGAATGTTATCGCCTTCCGCCATGGGGTAGGTTCCCGAGGAATGAGTTCCGCAAAGCATAAGCACCCTGTCCTCCTCGTTCTCGGTAAATGTTCCATCTTCATTCTTCAGGCAGACAGAAGACACTGCCCTGTCATTAGCTATAGCTTGGTATAGCCTGGATCTCTTTTGTTTCTCTGATCGGGTTGCTATACGCAATTAGTGCATTTTTGTACTTTGGCTAGTCTCCGGTTACTTTTGTGCGGTTGGAGAGTTTTCGCACCTTTCTTTCGATTCTTGCTAGGTTTCTGTCCTACCAGGGTACATGCATTGATGTCTTGGCCGGATAGCTTGCCATATATGCGTCAAAGACGAGTTTGTTGATATCTTCTACCACTGTTTCCAGTTCCAGTTCCGGTTCGCAGCTGATATCACCGCGTTTTAGGAGAGGCACGCTGTTGCTCAGGTGATCCTTTTTAATTCGGAGTTGTCCATAATGTTGAATCTGATTATTCTATGACCTAACATAGAGGACTAATCCGACAACTCCCAATTTCTGACCGGCCTTTTCATCAGAATATTCCCTAGAGTTATGTCTAGCACCTCTTGTCAAGCGCTGGTCACGAATGTTGGACTGTTCCCTATGTTGTACATTTCTAACTTATTGCAAAGAATAAATTCAAGAAGGTATTGACTTCGTTGATGAGCGTTAGCATCGTAGCCGAGGAGAAGTGGTAGTGCCCTTCTCTCGCAGAACTTTACCAGTCTAGTCACTAGATCTGGTGAGATCCAAAAATCGTCTCTTGGGAAGTAGCCCAATGCCACGACTGCCTCTCGAGATCTCCCCGGATTCCTGTGAGACTTGTACAGCCCCTAGGTCACCGGTCAGGAATTCTAAAAGATATATATATATATAGTTAAAAGAGCCCACGGACCCTCTTCCCGCCCAACCGGGCCTAGGGGCGACCAACCTAAGGATGGGCTGAAGGCAACATCCAAAGGCCCGCATCACAGCGATGATGCGTTTTAACGCAAAGTGTGTACGACCATGCGAAAATGCATTTCTACATCCCGATTGTCGCAAACACTTCAGCCAATGACGCGGTGGTTCCACACTACAGAGATGGATTTTGAATCGAAGACAGCGCGGATCAGGACTGAAACCCATTAGGTCAGATTGTTACCGGATAGGACTCTTCGGACTATAGCACAGGTTGCAAGGATAACCGCTTTTCGCATCTCCATGTATAGTCCAGCCCTAAGATCGAGCGTTTTCAGCGCTTTATTTAAGTTCTGCGGGACTAATCCCGTCGCTGAAATTACTACTGGGACTACTTCGATCTTTTGTAGTCTCCAAGTCTGCTTCATATCATCTGCCTAGGGGCCATAGTTCTGGATATTTTCGTGCTGTTTTTCAACAGTGTTCCGATCCAACGGTACGGCTACATCGATTATAAAGCACGCTCGTTCTTCCTTCAGAAGCAGAACTAGATCGGGTCTGTTATGATTAACACGTAAATTACGTTGAAGAATCATGCAAGCTCTTCGTTTTTCGCGAAAGGAGTCTCAAATTACCTCCTTGCAAACCGAACTCGATCTTGCAATTGCTGTAGATGCAGTCTTTCAAGTCAAGTCAAGTGCCCAGGTATATTGCAAAATCTATAGTTAATTTGGAAATTTCGACTTTTGATTGCCTCCAAGGATCGATCATCCACCCCGATCATGAGTAGTTTACCTTTTTCCTCCATCTTGCTTCTGAAGGCTCTCTATAATCACGTATGGAAGTCCTCATTCTGAGCAATTAGAAGGCCCATAAGATCCACGGTTTCCAGCGTGGCGGCTTTAGGAAGAAACACTGTCACCATATGTGTCCTTGATATATCGTCCCCAGCACACAATTCTACTCCTTCCCAGCCTGACAGTTTAGGGACGCAGTGCCTCCGTCGCGTAGTATATGACCTGGTCGAAAGCGTATTCTGGTGCACACAAGCTTCACACTCCATCGCTTGCACATCTGCCTGACGGAAAACTCTTTGATAGTTTCCGGCTACTCACGAGTTAATATTTTCATCATTTCCCCTTTTCTTGGGTTTAGGTTTTTGATTTTTGGAGCATTCCCCTCCGTAGCTTTCCGCTTTCTTGGTCCTGATAATGATGGCTTAGGTCTGTCCTGAGCCTTCTTAAGGGCCTCTTCTGGTTTCCTTGCCTTCCTTTAAATAACACAGGTACCATTTAGCACTTGCACAACTGAAGGCTGTCCCCTTCTTGACGTCTGATATATTGATTTTGGAGATGCCTTTGGTTGTCCCCGCTTTTTGAGCAGTGGTCTTTGTTGTCAATGTTAACCTTGGTCCCACTGCTTGACGCCCCAACTTCTCCCTTTTTGGGTGTAATCACCTGGCTCCCAGTGTTGGGGAAATCTGCCTCCGTCTCATTGGCCAGTTTGTGGGCGGCACCGGGTCCTGCTGGTTTATTGTTATTTGTCTTCTTTGCATTCTTGATTGGTTTACTCATTTGATTCCCAGCAGGTCCGCCGTCCCATAACCCCCATAGTACGGTGAAGTCAAAGTTACTCACTGAGGCGACCAGATTCGTTCGAATACAGTCAATTACCCTCGAGTACAAACTATCCAATGGGTACGGTTCACGTAACACCCTGGAATGGGGGAGGTCTTTTTCGACCCCCAGTCTAGATGCGTAGCGTTTTTTTTTGTTTTGCTACTATTAGTAGGAGCACCTAGTAAAGTGTGTGGCTTTCGCCATTCACTAACGCTTTTGGTAGACGAGAGGCTTAGTTCCTAAAGAGCCACATATCACGTTCGAAGAGACATACCACCTTTGGAGCGAGACAACTTGGCTTCCAGGGAACTCTACTCCGCGTCAGTATATCGTGCAGACCACTGCATGACTTCCATTATAGATGGACCGGATTGTTTCGATTCGCACGGATTAGATAACCCGTCCAACGTAATTGTTGAACCTTACTTTATCCACAATCAAACAGCCGCAGTATCGCCCATAGATTTCTTCATTGGATAGACTACGAAATTGTTCATCCTTCTGTTCGGGATTGAAAATATTTGCAGGGATTCTCTTCTCGAACACAACTAGGAGCCTACAAGTTTACTTGCTAAGAATTCAAGGTTCAGAAGAATATATGAAGTCTGACAAGATCATACGCTTGCACAATAGAAACTTTGACAGTCTTTTAAACTGAGATCCTACTAGCTGATAACAATGGCGTGCGGATTTAGCTATCGAAACTTTTATCGATTGGAATTTTCGACCATAGATAGGAGAAATTGTCAACGGTTGATGATAGCGTGATATGTTTATTATTTTTAATTGACCAAAGTGGTTGGATGTTGCTGTGTTCCTCTATAGTACTAACATTGCTACCATGCATTTCGTCTTGCTTCCATTAATATTCAACCTTAGATCTCGGACCGTCTGTTCAATCGATTTTAAAGTCGACGAAAAGTTGGTGAAACTGATGGCCATATTCGAAAAGTTTTTCCATAGACTACCACACAGAAAAAATTAGATTCAGTACCGATTTGCCCATAGTGAAGCCTCTTTTGTTTGGTCGGATAATGTTCATGGTCGTGCAGGGTCATCTGAAATATGGCGGAGAATGTCTTATAAATGGTCACCCATGTAATACCTCTATTTTTGCTGCAGTGAGTGAAATCTCTTTTCTTGCGTATAGGACTTAACACCTTTGTCTTTGGCCGCTGTTCCTGTTCCTATCGCTCTAGTATGGACATACAATCGGAAATCAGATTCGCTTCGCAGCTGGTGCTGTTTCCCTTTACTTCTCGAGTGTTGGTTTTCTCAGTTTTCCTTTTCTTGTCTGTAAAGTCGACGAAGTTGAGCGATAAGTGTTGCGCGTGCCCGCGTTCCGAGTTTCCTGTATGGCGCGGTAGGAGGCATTCTTCTATTCCATTATATATCATAGTTGTCAGTCATCCCTTTATGGTGTATGGTGCATCAACTACTCATATGCACCATGGTACATGATCCGTTGAAATGCATTTCAATTTATTCCAAGACTTCCCGAGAACTCTACATTCCTGCTCTACTGTTTTGCGCCAAGCACTCCGAGCGACCCACTCAACGGCCATCTTGGGAGAATGGGTTCAACTGCATGGCGTAGCCAGTCGTCACCTTGAGTGAGTGACTTATCTATTGCTACTTGACTTATCTATTGCTAGCGAAGGTGAATCTAGCGTTGTTAATGCGTCGAGGGGCATCCAGTTCGGTCCTCCACTCACTCCAAATACACTCCTTGTCCGAGTTGCCGAAAGCTTTCCCGAAGTCAATGAAGAGTAGGTAAAACGAAGATGTAAATTTCAGGCACTGTTCCCAAATCTGTCGATCAAGCTTTCGATATGTTTTTTGATGCGTTCCAAGATTATTTTAGCTGCTATCCTTGCGACGGCCAAGAAATAGCCAGATGCCGCTCCAATTGTCACACTCAAAACGGGTGCCCTTCGTTGGAATTTTAAAGATCGTCCCCATCTTCGGATTTCCAGGATTTTTGTGCAAGTAAAACTGGAAAATCTACCGAAAATCCAGGTGCAGCCGTTTTACTCTGTTTGAGTGCATTAATGGCCGACTTGATTCTCTCTCTTTCTTTCTACTTGGAGGAGCAATTCGTATCGGCATGTTACGACGACTAGTTACTTTATCCAGAAGAGGCGGAACTTCACCGGATGTGATACGGTTAAGAATGATGGTGAAGTCGGTGAAAAACCATCGTTCCCCTCATCGGCTGTTCCTCATCATGGATGAGAAGTCAACTGTTAATGTGCTTCGCAGGACCATCGAAAGATTTGCGGCGAAATACAAGTTCTTTCATGGTATTTATAAACTTCGGCTGGTATCGCAGCAGTAGCGATCAACAGAGCCTTCAATCCCTTCCGTTTATCGATTCGGTTTCATGATTCCGCAGATGTTCTGACGCCCATTCCGGACGTGGCCGACGACCAGCGTTGCATCCGAGGAAAGATGGTGGCAAAATGCTAATCGATATTCTCAGGCGGGTTACTTAGGGTATCTGCTATCCCATCAGCAAGATAGTTCCTCCACTGTTGAGCGACTGCTGGATTATGCAAGTGGTCCATTTTGAACTTGGGGGTCGCAGCTCTCCAACCGCGCGAGAAGTAGCGGGTGCACTACGCATGCGGAGGTAACCACCCATCAGATAGTGAATCCTTTCAAGGCCGATGGCAGTGCAATTGCAAAATCTAGGCCTTAAAATACATAGAATTCCGATACCTGCTCAAATAAAGTTAATAATTGCATATTGTCATATTTTACATATTTGATATTTACCCAAAGGGGAGAGGGGCTCTTAAGTTCATTCGAGAAGCACAAAATTTGGTACTATTATAAGTAATAATATAGTACACAATTTTGGAAATCCTTCAAATCTTAACAAAGATGAAAATTTTGTATTTTACGCGAACTTTTGTCGTTTTTGTGTGGGTAGGTTAGGTGAATGTACTGCCGATGAACCGCGCAGTTTATCTGCCTCTTGGCTTATTTTGCCGGGAGAGTTGCCACTCAGTTAGTGTACGTTTCCATTCTTCACAAAGAATCACTTCTCTTGAGTCTTCGCGCGAAAAGGAAAAATGCCCTTCTTCAGGCAGATGCTTGGAGCAGTAGATCTAGCCGATGGTAAAACACCAGTTTGTATCCGTACAATACTGTCGATCTAGTCGGCATTAACTATTCAGGGTTTACGTAGAGCCCCAGTCTTCTTGGTGATAAGTTACCTTATTTACCTCGTCGACTAGGTTCTGCCAACAGCGAGTTTTAACTTTCGACTTTTAACTGCCCAAGCGTTTGAACGGTGGATTGCTCGGCCACTCGGCTTATGTTCGAGTTTAGTTGCTCAGTTCTAGTGATTTTCTCTGGTTTTTTTCGGAACAGCACACACATTGCCAGCCGAGTCTCTTTGCGGGATTTCCTCTGTATTTGAGTGTACGCATCCCACTGTTTCGTCCAGGTTTTCAACCCTTGCTGCACCTTTAACTGGGTGCTTTCACTCATACTGCAATTTTCTCAGAGCGAAACTGAAGTCATCCTAGTCAAATTCAAGGTTGGAAAAGGAGGACGATAAGGATAAGGGATTACATCATTCGTGCCCATGCAATAGCGTGATTGAGAAATTTAATCTTAACCCTGGGAAGCCATCCTTCATGGATTGAAAACTATTCTTCTTATTATTAGTGACGTCCTTCATGCGGCCTTGACCGGGAAACGTGGAGAAACTTAATAGACAATGTCAGCATAACTCCGCCATGCTATTAACATAAATAAAGTGCTGAGATCAGGGAAAGAGATAAATATAGTTGGAGTTATTTCACTGTACTAAATACTACTAGGAGAGATCAAGCTCTCCTAGTGGCAGGTCCTGCGACAGGTCGACCAAGAAAATGCATACAATGTCGTTGAGTAACAAGCCTCGGAAAAATCCTAGGGCGTTCACCTCAGTCGACGCGGTCCGGTTCTGTCGAGAAATGGGCAAGGGTTCTTGACGCATTGACGGCGTCAGGACGTAAGTTAGTCCAAGCAAAACAAACACTAAATGTAGGCACCCTAACTAGAAAGACCAAGGAACTCGCAACAGCCCTTCGGAAAAGGCTACGTTGTACATTACGGTAAAAATAGTTATAAACTTCTCTATTCTACACTGATGACTATATCATCATTACAGGCAACTTTAATGACCACGTGGATGCACAGAAAGAAGGCAACAGATGTCATGGGAAAAGAATACATGGTTCATCAAATGATTGTCTCATCTTCCTTCATTTTATAGTGGAGTGAGTAAATCGGACCAAAGTCACAGACAACAAAGCAATCCCTATGAGACCATCACACCTCAACATCGGTCAATGATTGTCGTCCTGTGAATCAAGCTACCGATAAAATAGCGTGAGGAATGCACTGACCCGCCGGGCATTAAATGGTGGCGATTACTAATCATTACGAATGCGGAATGCGGAATCGTGAAACCAAATTAAACACACGAACCGCAAAATGGCCTCTTCAACTCTCGGGGTCACCAAACCAGGTAAGCGGTACTTCAACCTAGATACTTGGCTTTGAAATGACGATGTTGAAATGAAGGTCTGTGAAAAGAAACGCCCCTGCCACAAGTTTTTCGACGATAAAACGCTGACTGGACACTCGGGATGGTCAGAGATATCTGTATTGACTTGCCAGAAGCCGACATTCACACAAGCAATGCCGACATTTGGAGCAGTTTCACCTGCCAGCGCATCTAAAGTCGCTGAAGCAATAAAAAGAAAGAAATCGGGAAGAGCAACAGGATCTGATGACTTCGCATTTGAGCTCTAGAAAGCTAAGAGCAGGGACCCAGCACTGTGGTTTGGCGAATTCTTTAATCGGGTTCATCAGGTAGGTAGAACGCCATCGGACTGACAAGAAAGTGCCACAGTTTTAATATGGGAAAAGAAACATAGTCCAGCAGAATATTCAAATTACCGTCCGATCTGGTTACTTTCCCATACCATGAAGATTTCGTGAAATTGTTGAAATAATCGTAAACTAAGCCAGATTTGTCAAGAACTACGGAACTACTGACGCAATACATGCGGCATGGTTACTCATGGAGAAACATTGTGAGAAGCATCGCGCTCTTTACATTGCATTTCTGGATCTAGAGAAAGCATTAGATCGTGTGCCACACGAACTCATCTGGTATGCTCTACGACAACACTGAGTGCCAGAAGAAGTAGTGCGCTGGGTTAAATTGCTTTGCCACGATCCGAAAAGTA
Source organism: Hermetia illucens (assembly GCF_905115235.1). Taxonomy (NCBI): domain Eukaryota; kingdom Metazoa; phylum Arthropoda; class Insecta; order Diptera; family Stratiomyidae; genus Hermetia; species Hermetia illucens. The sequence continues at coordinate 111,386,685 of NC_051850.1, read as the reverse complement.
AAGTTAGAAGTATGGTGGGTGTATCAAAACCGCTTTGTGTCTCTGTTCGTGTTCATTAAGGAAGGGCCCTCTCACCACTTTTCTTTATTCTTGTTATGGACACTATGAGACAGGATATCCAAGGTCTGGCGTTCAACGCGTTACTTTATGCAGATGTGTGTGTTCGTGGCGTCTTATAGCAAAATTGATCTCGAGCAACTTATCCAATACTGAAATGATTGTCTCATGCAACACGGTCTCAGATTGAATCTGGATAAAATTGATTTTTTTACGACCAGACCCCATGAAACAGGGAAAATGAGTGACCTGCTCAGAAGCAGCCGATTTAAATATCTCGGGTCAATGCTATCAGCCAAAGGAGAACTGCGTTATAAGTTTGCTTCACGTACTGGCGCAACCTGGATGGCGTTCCACCACTGGTGTTCTTTGTGATCGACGTATTAACGAACGTCTGTCGCTTCCTACTAGGGTTCTGAGTGTTAGCCGACTATGCAACACAATGAACGGCATCTCGCGGTAATGGAGAGAAGATGTTGTGTTGGACTATTGACGTAACACGTTTTGATTACATTCGAAATAAGGATATCTGCGATCGATATGGGGTTGAACCGATTGTGGAAAAATTGCGAGAGAGGCGTCTTTCACACTAGTGAGAATTCACTTCCCAAGATTGGTCTGGACATGGAAGTCGATGGTAAGCGACCAAAAGACCGGGCGAAACAGTGGTGGCTTGATACGCTTATTCGGGATTTGAAAGCATTGAGGCTTTTGGTAGAACTAAATTGCGCAATCGATTAGACGGGCCGAACCAGCTTGTGAACAGGACAAAGGCTTAAGAAAAAAAGAAGGTGTTTTCTCAACCAGGTGCATGACGTCTGCTCATTCTCTTAATGAGTCATGGACCTTGGCCAAATGGTTCTGAAGGAGATAAATAGAGCAGGACTGAAGATACACTGCAGTACGTCCAGAGTCCTCTGCATATTTAACATATTTATTGTCTAAAGTATGAAAATGAAGTATAATTTAATCTGCTTTGCCTTGATTTGTAATAAAACCCCACCTTAGCTACATTGTAGCATTGTAGGAACCTGGGAAGGAAATTTTCCCCGATGTCATTCAATATCTTTCGAATCCAATGCATTGTTGTTTTATAGTCGTAATTGCATACATAATATCAAAATTGAAAGGGAAGTTGAAATTTGTTTGGTTTTTAATAAGAATCCGTTCATTCGTCACACGCATTTTTCTCGGAGTCGGTTGGCGATTGATACCAAATTTGGCAAAAAGGTGCGATCTGTGAACGTAGACGCATACAAAGAGTTACGTTGAATTTAAGCGGGGGTCTCCGCACATGCAAAAGAGGGGTGTACATTTTTTGCCACCAAGTCTAGTCATGGTCTTAGTTTTGACATTTGTTGGAGAGGTGGGGATATGGAGGGTGGAAAGTGGTCATTTTTTAACGGACCCATTCTCAGAAAGTGCCCAACCGGAAAATCTGAAGAAAATCAAGAGGCTACACCTATATGGTACCAAGGCTTCGAAATTCCTTCCGTACCGATATCTGTCAAATATCCTTCATACCGGTGTTAATAATAGTATATTACTATAAGTTTTTGTGATTGGCTGAAAAACTCCCCTTAAGTTCATCTTAAAACCATGCAGTAATGTAGGCTATAACATAGAGCACGATCCTACCAAGTTTGGCGGAAATTGCACTATTACTAACAAAGTTATACTAGGTCGAAGTTGTCACACTCTTTGCAAATTCAAGACTGTGAATGTCAATATCAATTGAAAGTGGATACTCATACATAATATATGTATATAATACGTGCTACGTACTAATGGGGCAAACGCATACTCATATGTCTTTAAGTTTAAGTTTTTTTTTATTTTCAATAGTGTCTTACTTTCTAATACATTATTAATTACATTCTAGTTTAAATATTTAGCTTATCTAACTTAACTGTATTTCAGTGGGTGGCTATTACAATTATTTGGCCTACCCGACTTTCTGTGTAATTCTTACGTTATTATTATTCTGTTACGGAAAAGTCGCACCGCGTCCTTGAAGAACTAGTGTGGCCCTTTTACTGGTTATAGTGTACCTATTGATCATAATATCTCAACTCTTACGTTAATTGTATTAATTTTAATACATGAATCTTGACATTTATTTTCAACTGAACTGAATTATTTCAAAACTGCGCTTGCACTAAAAGCGCCAAAAGGCATTACTTACTTACTTAAAAACTAATTAAATCTAACTAAGTCTAAACTTAATCTAACTTAATCTAACAATAAATACTTAACCTACTATTTACAATAGCACATTACATATTTTGTGCTTAACCTCGAATCAAAGAGGGAAAGGATGGTGGGTTTAAGGGACTCACTCACTATTTGGCAGGGCCTTAGGAAGTTGGCCAATGGGAGGTGTTACCCTGTTGGTAGAGTTGCCGTATTAGTGGATTTGGGTTATTTTTCGTTCTTTCGAAGAACTGTTCCACCAAGTTGACAACGAATTCTCGAAAAGGTTGTACTTTGGCGCACCGATAAACTTCAGCGTTTTTTCCAACCTTCTTGGTCTTCCAATTATAGGAAAGACCAGTACAGTGCCTTAAAATCCGGCGTTCGAATGCACATTTGGACATGGTTCGGGTGGAGCAAGTGATCCACGTTGGCGCTCCATAGCAGATAATGAGTCTGATCAGGGTCTTGTATAGAGTCAGTTTGGCCTTGGCTGAGTTCTACCTTTTTTCGAAGAAGAAAGTAGATCCTACTGAGTACATCGCGTGCCTTACCGATAGCGAGCTCAAGGTGTGGCTTGAACTTAACGAGTTCGTGAAGTTTAACTTCTAAGTACTTTATGGTATGGGAATTGCTCACTATAGTGTTTCCGATCTTCATTTTTAAGCGTTTAGCTTTTCTGTGGATTCCTCTAGAACCTAGGTATCTAGATTTCCTCCGAAAGGTGCAGAATTGCATTTTGGCCTCATTAATTTTAATGCCCCATGTCAGGTAATATTATTGACGCTAAGTCTTGCTACGACAGTGTCGTGAAGGTAGCTAAGTGCATGTTGAGTTCCGTGTTTACTGCGGAACCCGAACTGATGATTGGGTATAATCTCTTTGAGATTGCAATATTGGACTAACCCGATTGTCCATGCTTTCTCAAAGAGTTTGCCTAGATTGGGCAATAATGATACCGGTCTAAAGTTGCTAGGCTCACTAGAGCTGCCTTTTTTCGGATCGCAATTATTTTAACTACTTTCCAGGTGGTGGGAAAGGAGCCATTATTTATGCAGTTATTAAATATTGCCAGCAAAAATGTTATGGAGACTCGGGGAAGTTGCCTAATGACGTAATTAAGAATTTCGTCAGGTCCGGCTGACTTTTTACCGTTTAGGTTTGAGGTCAAGGCCGTGGGTTGTGATAAACTCAGGAAATTTTTTTGCGAATCCGTTGGTTTTACCGAGGAGTTCGTTTGGGAGAATGTCACTGGCTTGTTTGAATGCCTAGAGACGAATTCGGCGATAGTTGTTTCAACCATTGACACTATTGCCGGATTATTTTGAGGCGGAGGGCTATTGAGCTGAGACTCAAATGATTCCGCGAGGACTTGCGCCGTTCTGGCGTCTCCGCAGATTGGTTCTCTGTTCCTGGTAAGAACGAACTCATATGTCTTTATAAAAGAAATACATAAAGCCTTTCATACCTGAAGTGTCCAGCTTCCCGTTTCCCGACTTGTTCTTGTTCTGCCAATACTGTTGGGCTTGGCTGGTTTTCCTTATTTTCATTGTGTAGTTTGTATTACGTTGGAACAAATGCTTTGGTGCTTTCATTGTATCGTCTGATACCTGTTTACTCTCCTAAAATAATTGTTTGCAATGTAGGAAGTGCTAGTCACATTACGCTATATACAAGGACATAACCTGAAATACAACAGCAACAGAGCCGAAAGACTCCACACTTTTATCCCTTAGTTGAGCCGATGAAGCTACCAGAGAGAGTTGAACTAAAGCCCTCAACGATTGTACAGTACCCTTAGGTGAGTCTCAAATAAAACGATATGTAAGTTGAATCATTTACATATACACATGAAGAAAATTATGAAAACTAAGTAGCGACTGGAGCGGTACGATGAATCGCAAAGTGTTAGTGTACCCACGGACGCATTCTCCATATTGAGAAGTGTGTGCAGTGGCGTCATAGCGAAATAAATTAAAAAATAAATCCAAACAGGTGAATTTAAAATCACATATAATTATTTTAAGAGTAACGGTAACTGATCACTCACCGGACCTATTAGGCAAACTTGATTAGCACACCTCCCTTTCCTTTTTAAGTCATGAAGAGTAAATTCCAATTGTGATATTTCCCACAAATCCATAATGTTCCATAAGTCCGTAGCTATTTTATGTGTATCTCCATATGAAGATGAGATAAATATCCAAATTTGTCCAATCACCGACAGGGCAATAATTTCCGGAGTTAATCTTCAGCAACGCGGAATTAATGTTTTTCTTGGCGCCTATTAAATCATGCGAACACGATCAGATGAATCACTTTCGGAATGAAAAGTGAATAAAATCAATTGACTCGATAGGCAAAAACTTATTTGTCAGTGTCAGGTAAATTAATAAGGATGTGCCTAACCGCAAATGTTATGGACACGATGTAATGAGTAAGCTTGTTAAATGTGGTTTACCACCCAAGAAGCAGAACACTACCATTTTCAGTTTATATCATTCACATTTCATTTTGCGAGAATCACACCTGAGGTGGAATTGATAGTTTCATTGACAATCAAGGTACATATCATTTTTGAGGTTTTGTGTAAAATAAAACCTTATTAAAATCGGTTTACTGTCTGTCTGTCCGTCTGTCTGTTTGTCCTTCACGCGCATTTTTCCCGGAGAGGGTTATAGCGATTGACACCAAATTTGGTGAAAAGGTAGGAACTGTGAAAGATCACGCATACAGTGAGTTACATCCTTTTACGTTGAGTTTAAGGGTCTCCATATATGCAAAAGGGGAGTGTACATTTTTTTTACCAAATACAGTCATGTGGTGTATCAAATGAAAGGTCTTGGTTAGTACTTTCCGAAGCCGGCCTTATTTTGACATTTGTTGGAAAGGTGGGGAGTGCTGTGCGTTGAAAGTGATCATTTCTTTAACGGGCCCATTCTCAGAAACTACCCAACCCAAAAATCTGAAAAAATCAGGAAACTGCCACTATTTGGTACCTAGGCTCCGAAATATCTTCCATACCGATATTTTTTCAAATGAAGTTAATAATAGTATACTCATATAATTATTTGCAATTGGCTGAAAAACTCCCTTAAGGGGGTCATCCCGTGTGTCGGGTCCGCGGAATTGAATTTTCTTTTTGGCATGAATTGTATCTAGATATAGTGTAGAATATATGGGCAAAGTGATCCGTTGATATTCGGAGTCGTTCGGAAATTATAGTGTTATACACGTGATAAGTCATATGTCGATCGCCGTAATAAAGCTCGTATTTATCCGAATAACTTCGAATGACTTCGCTAAAAGGACAAGAATTGAAGCCAAGGCTGTACATGTGTTTCTTTAAGAAACCTAAGGTTTACGGACTAGGTATAGCAGGTTAGTGGTCAGTTAAGGCTTTATGGCTAAAATTTGCATTCTACTTTTTAAATGCGTTTTTCTCGAAACTGCATGTTGAAAATCGGCTGCCATCATAGCCCAAAATCTATCCAACAAGAAAACGTTTACCTTTTTTCTTTCAGATAACCACAGCGCCCTCTAGCGTGACAGCAGAAAAACACCTTTTTTTGGAGATGTGTGCTCTGTATTTCAATAACGAACTATGTAATCGAGCTGGAAAAACTACTATGCACGCTCAAGATATTATTAAATCTATGGTGAAAAGTTCGTTCTTCACAAAAAAATTCTAAAAAGGCCAAGAAACACGGTCTTAAGTTAATCCTATTACCACAAAATGTAATGTAATTCTACCAACTTTGGTGGAAATCGCAGTATTACCAACAAAACTATAATAGGTCAAAGTTGTCGTTTCCCCGCAAATTCAAGACTATAAAAGTCAATATTACCCGAAAGGGGATACTCTCACATAATACATGCATACATTACGTGCTTCGTACTAATGGGGCAAATCCACATTCAAATGTCTTTATATAAGAAATACACAAAACCTTCCATACCTTCCGGCTTTCCAACTTGTTAGATTCTTCCCAATGATCAATTCGAATATTAACGAAAATAAAGACATTGTCTTTTTTGAAGCTACATACATAAATTGTTCAAATAGTCGCATATGTTATATTCTTATAGTATGATCACATGAAAACAAATGTTATTCTAGCTACCATTCAAATGAAACTGTCAAGAATGACATTTGCCACCCCAGTCCCATGTTAAACCATTAGCTGTTTCTACGGGCATTGAATGCAGGTTCGCGCCTCCGATGTGTCGCATTGAGCCGTTTTGGAAAGACGCTCAACGGTTGCCAGATTTGATTCAGCCGTTGGTGAAGAGCGGTGCCAACCGCTTTGTCTAAGGCATTGACGAACACAGCCATCAGTGCAGTGAGGAAATGTCAGCAGTGTTGGATCCACAAGTGATTGCTTGACCGAATCAAATGCATGCACGCCTCAGCAGACCACGCAACCTCGTGGGAGTCTTTAGAGATTTTTCAACGATTAAGTTGAAAGTTGCGCTCCAGATGTTTCAAGTGCTCAAATTCTGAACTTCAAGCGACCAAAACACCATCTAAGTAGATGAAACAAAGTTCAAGTTTCGCAAGACAGAGTGGATGAACCTCTGGAAAGTCTTCGCAACGTTGCACAAGCCGAAAGGCATCCTGGTGACCTCAAAGAGTCCGAAAGGTGGGCAGATAGCCGTCTTCGGAATGACTTCGGGATCGACAAGGATTTGGTGATACGTCTTGGCTAGATCCAAGGATGTAAAAACGCGGCAGTTCGTTAGTGAGTGCGCAAAATCATGGATGAGTGGAATGAGACATCGGTCTGGAACTGTCTGAGCCTATAATCTCCACATGGTCGCCATTCACCCTTTGGCTTAGGGACTAAATGAAGTGGAGAGGACCAATAGCTATTGGATGGTCTGCCGATATCCTGTTTCATTAAGTCTTCAAACTCTCTCTTCGCAACAGCAAGCTTCTGGAAAGCTGGTATTATTGATGTGGTGCTGCAAATCGTGCTTAACCGTCTTGGAGAAACTACTTTCTGTAGTAATGTTGTACTTTCTGAGGAATGTGTGAATGTGGTGGTCGACAAGGTCCTTGAAAATTATCGAAAGTGTGCCATTTTGGCAGATAAAAATTTTCCCTGACGTCTGTAATGAAGTTGCGGCTAATATGGGGATGCTAATGTCCGCCAGAATGAAACGCCACGAAAAGGCTCGCGCAGTCCGAGACTCATATCCACTTCCTATAGCCATTGGTGCGGATGGGAGAAGAGTTCGCCATGTTTTTTGTTGCGCTAAACGTGCATCTAGTGGCACATTTAGTGCCTTGAGCTCTGTATTTCCGAGAGTACCAACAAACCGTCGAGGCTGATGAGGGTCCCGTCGTGCGACTACCTGAGCGCCCATTTCGGGAAGCAGACCTCGACCATGATTGCAATCGAGATCTACCTCCCGAACGCAAAGTACCAACCGTCGGTGCGAACTTTGTGATCGCGTCGGCCAGTGTCGTCATGGTCTTTAGCATGGTCTGGCATAAATTTCCAGAGTTGTGTCGTGGGAAACTTTTGCGACCACGGGGCGCCCGTACGCGTAGTGTACCTTGTCAGCCTGTGCAGCTAACACCTCCAGCGATCCCGTGTCCGCGCAGGCTGCTCTCCGGGAGTCGCTGCAGCCAGAGAGACTTCAGCAGGTCTGAGCCAACCTTATCCCCATCCAACTGCCTCATTTCACGGAGCAAATGGTTGGGGTGCGATCGCCTAACGTCAACTCGCTCAGCAAGTGATTTAGCTTTGCTTCCTCACATACTAAAAGGCCCCGAACTAGCTGCTCCTTCAGGTGGACGTATGAGTACTTTTCAAGTATGTCCGATTGTCTCCTGGTCGAGACCGATGAGGGCGTGGTTGAACCGGGTGGCGCCAGTGCAAATTGTGCTTCCAGCCGTCTGAACCACGCAGCCTGATTGCGTCGCCAAAAGGGAGGCTCCCTAACCGCAACTGTCGCCAGCGGTAGTATCGTGCCTTCTACGGATTTGTTTTCGCGCGACATATTCTACTGATTCAGGGAGAGCGGAGAAAAAAAAGCGAAGGGACGACACACCCGAGCGAAGAACGGCTGTTGAATTATTGAATCAATAATTTCCGCAGCCACGCGGAAAACGGTCTGCAGAGACCGGAGGGAGCAAATGACTAAAAAACTAAAAAAAAACCCTGTCGGCCGTAGCAAAGTTACAAAAAATATAAATGTACCCAAAAAAAATCAAATATGAAAATGAATAAAATAAAATTGAATAATATATTTAAAACAAGTCGGAATACCGGAAGCTCCCTCTGGGTATACAGGTTTTGTATTCATCTTATGTAAGAAACTTCCACGCACATTTTTCTATCCGTATATAGCTACAAATCCAACATACCCTTTCTTCATTCGTTCATTCCTTTTTTTCCAAACTACAACTACTATATACGTACAAATAACAGCCATAGATATTATTTTCATCCTAAACAAACATTTCCGAATACTATAAATATATGTGCACGTATATAAATTGATCGTATCCATATTTCCGATTTACTTTGTGCGCAAAAGCATACATATGTATAATACATATATAGTACGCATATTAATTACGGCTGGTTTAATGTACAAATATATCTATCTTAGTCACCACCCTCACACTTCACAAGTACGCATATACTATATGCCTACATACATACAAGTCTGTTTGGAGTAATTGATAGTCATATACAAAAGACTAAAAAACTAAAACCAAATAATTCTTTCCAATCCCATTCATATCAGCGCACTTCCCTGTGGTATTGACGAATTGATATGGGATGATGACGTCATACACGTTGCAGAATGCACGAAATTCGCAAAAAATGGCAAAGTTTCACCCCCTATAACCTTGTTAATAATAGTTGGATTTTCTTCGAACTTGATCAAATTGTGCACTATATTATCTATTACACCCACGCCTGTACTCATGGTACGAACATAAGGGGGTTGCCGGGTAAATTTCAAAAATGTGTAAATGTACTATTATTAACTTTATTTGTACAGATATGGGAACCGGAGGTATTTTGAAGCCTAGATTTCGTGATGCACTACTGTGCTTTTTTTCAGATCTTTCGGTTGGATAGGTTCTGAGATCGAGACCTGTTACATTTTTTGATGGTCATATTTTGAGCCCTCACTCCCCTAGGCTTCACCCGATATTAAATATGAAACCAGTTTCGATAAGGACTAATTGAGCCCTTTCATTTGATATCCAACACGACCACATTTTATGAAAAAAAATGTTGCACCCTCTATTCACATGTATGGGGAGCCCCCTTTGAACTTAACGCAAAAAGGCGCCACATGCATGCATGACAGAAGACAGACAGACGGGCGGACAGACATCGACTCCATTCTAATAAGGTTTTGTTTCACACAAAACTTTAAAAAGGAAAAAAAAGCAAGTAAGGGAAAAAGGAAATGAAATTAAATAAAAATTTAAAAAAAATTGAATAGAGTTGCCTGGATTCTGATGCATTCAATTGTTGTTGTTGCTGTTGGCTATGTTCGTAATATGTAACTGCGAATGGGATTAGAAGTGTTTGGTGTTCTGTGATGTTTGCCGCGCAGCAGGGTGACCCCTTTCGGATTTCCCCACTCCTCTCCTTTGTAGCCAATGCCGAAACTAATACTTACTTGGGGATGTACCTGTCCAGATTGTTAATTTGATACCCCACATGGCAGTATTCGCTTGAAAGAAAATTGCACTCCTCTTTTACATTTGTGGGGACCCGCCTTTAAGTTCAACGTGGTACAATTTAATTCACCGCATGTGTGTGGGTTCACAGTTCGAACCTCGAAGGATAAGCACAACTTCAAGCTATCGAAGATGGTGTGAGCCAGTAGCGCCCTCTATAATTGGTTGTACGAAGAGGAAAGACGTGTCAAGGAGAAGTCTAACCTTGCCATTCTAACAGTGTCATAGGCAAGTTATGTGACACCTAACCGTAGTGTTAGCACCATGCCACCAAATAAAAGAGTCGGGGAGAAAGACGGTAATCTTTCAGGGAATTATGCGCCCAAGAGGAAAAAAGTATGCTAGCAGTTCCAGAGAACGGAACTAAAAATGCGGAAAGTGGAAAACCTTCGGCTCATGTGCGAGCCTCAATAGTCACAGGGAAGTGGAAGGGGAACGATAATGGTGGTTGGACGTTAATAAAAAGAAGAAGAAGAAAGCAAAAGTGCGAATTCACCCAGAGGCAATTGTTATCCCGAGTAAGAGCAATTTGTCGTCCGCGGAGATTTTAAATAAGGTCAAATCTGATCGGACCTAAAAGAATAACTTAAGTTGGAGGAATTAGTAGAAGAAAAGCCAATGGCAATACTCAAACGGCCACAATGCGACTCCACTTGTAGTGGCAACCTAGAAATTATTGTCGGCCGGAAAAGTTCGAATCGGATGGGTAGTTTGTTGCCTGCTAGAGCAGGTTTCAAGTGCCTCATGTTTGGACACTTCACTAAGGAATGCATTAACGGCATTGATCGATCTGATCGATGCAAAAGGTATGAGAAGAAAGACTATATTGCCAAAGTATGTAATAGGGACTTTAAATGAATATTGTGCCAAGGAAAGGAAGGAAGGATAATCGGCATTTTACTGCAGTGGTAGATGCTGGGAATTTAGGAAGACGTTGACTTCAATAACAAAATTAAGTTAATTCACATAAACCTTAATCATTGCACGGTACTGCAGGTTTTACTATAGTAGACTCATGGGTAGTCTGAGGTCGAAGTTGCCATCGTAAGTGACTCTCTTAATGAAGCGGCGATATGGGCGCGCGTCGACAAGCGATACAATGTTCCATGAGTCAGTCAGCCAGTGGTTTCTTGTTGGAAAATGAGCGGTGCGTACGTGTGCAGCTGCTATGTCCCAGCCAGTCTCACATTATCTAAATTCGTTTCGTTTATTTTCGACGCAAAGTGACGAAGCCTAAAGCTGATTTCCGTAGACTTCACCGCTTGGGCCCTCGAGTGGCTGAAGTATATTAGAGAATTTTGCTTAGCTGGATTTAGTTTTGACCAATGAAAGTTATGCAAGCACCCTTCGCGAAGAGATGTCTTCTTCAATCGTAGACTTGACTTTTGTCGGCCCTGTACTGTTATGTCTTGGCACGTTAGCGAGGACTGAATCCAGTAGCGATCGCCGGGCAGACCAGGGAAACAGGATACGCAAAGCTTAGAAGGGCAGCCCTGGATGAGGGAAGCTTCTTGGAAGCGTGGCTAGACCAACCTACTAAGGGAGGCGGTACCACGGAGAGAGCTCTCGATGTGGCATAATGAAGCGCCAACTACTGGTGGAATAGTGAATCGGCCAGTCTTCGATTAGCCTGCCTTCGAGCCAGACGAACGGCTCAGAGGGTGGTAGGCAGAACGAATCTGGGACGAAGGGGCATGTTTAAAAGGAAGCCTGCAAAAGCCTCAAGCTCCACTGGAGACCGGTGATCCTCGCAAATCACTTGCATTTGTTTCTTGTTGAAAATTATCCGGGGACTGTTCCCTCAGCAAGAGAGGAGCATTGACACATTTCAGAGATCTCTGAATGTGACGACAATTCCTCCAGTAGAGTAGAGACAACAAAGCTCCAGGCCTGTACAGAATAGCAGATAGAGCCCTTAAGCTCGTCGTCAAATGCAGACCGGACATGCTCGCTCAGTTGTTTTAAGCGTCCATGTCCGAAGGGATATTTCTTACAGCATGGAAACGTCAGAAACTGGTATTGCTGCCCAAGGCTGGTAAAGCTTCAGGTGAGCCATTCACCTATAGAATAATATGTCTTCTAGATACTATGGGGAAAATGTTAGAGCGCATAATATACAATAGGTTGCTCGAGGTCATTGACAGGCAGGGAGGCGTTTTAGAACGGCAATACATGTACCGTAAAAGCCACATCACTCATAGATGTCATAAAATTGGTTACTGGATTGGCTGAGAGCACGATTCACGGAAAGGGTAGTTCCAGCAAATATTGCGTGGCGCTTACCCTAGACTTGACAAATGCGTTCAAATCGGTCAATTGGAAGGGAAAACTCTGGCAGCGACCGGTGTTCCCACCTACTTCGCCACTATTGCTGATAGCTAAGTAGCAGAAAGCAGGCTTTGGTATGATACAGATGATGAACCCCAGGAGTACGTTGTCTCTGCGGGTGTCCTACAGGGCTCCGTCTTTGGAACATTATGTACAATGATGCACTTAATCTTCCGGTTTCGAGGCCATAGTAGTGGGCTGCGCCAATGATATAGCATTGGTTGTAGTAGCAAAGCATCAAGAGGATGCTGAGTTGGACTCATGCGGAGCAATCAGTGCTGTTAAGACCTGCTTAGAAAATGCTGGAGGAGTTTTCTCATCACAAAACGCTAGTAGCGAAATTATGCACGAATTAGAATCGGCAATCACTTCTGAGCATCTTGACAGATCGTCGGAAACACCGCATAATTTCACTCACATCTTGACAGATGATATGACGAGCATATACAATCGGAAGCCAGTCTCTCTTTTGTCGCAGGCGAAGAACACCGAAAGGGAGATATCTGTACATAGATGCCAGGGGCGTTGGGAGCTAATAGATGTGTTGATTAAATGTTGGAAACGGCAGTGAATCATACTTTATGAAACGCTTTGCAATGGGACTATCCCAGATGGCCGAAGATTTCAAAATTCAAAATTAATAAGTATTTAGGAAGGTCTGTTCTACAGGGGGGGGATACATCTTTCACGAAAAATACTTCCACATTGGGCACCATTTTTAAGAAACATTTATAATGTGGATCAGTGACATTTTGAATGCGTAAAAAGATTAGGATAGGCTGCTGCTGCGGTGCCTGACGTGATGTGAAGTTGTCTGGATTTGAAGCGTGCAGAAGATCCTAGTTCTTTCATTGGTGACAAAAATAGTAAGCACTGAAACCGTGTGGGATTAGGGCTTTTTATTATTACTTTCTCTAGAATCGTAATATCTTAAATTAATTACTCTGGTTAAGTTTCAGTTTTAATTACGTTCAAGAAAATTTTATAATTTGATCCTAATTCAGGGGAAAAATCATTTTACAAAAAGTTTGGGATGGTGGTAATGATATGCAGTGCAAGTTTTCCTTTAATCGCTTATCATTACGTTGCATGATCATCGTGTCGTTTGGCTTTCTAAAGCGGAGAAGTGGGTACTAGCCGTGGACTCCAGGTATATTTCAAGATGAAGCTCTAAGTTGGATTCTATCTGCGGTAGCGAACATAAGGTCCTTAAGGGGATGAAGGAGTTCGGACTATAGCAATGCTCAACGAGATATGGTCCCAGAACGATAATCTTTGATATAATATATAGAAGCCGCTGCTATCTCCATCTACAATAAAGCATTATTAAAGTTTCCTAGAGCAAGTGACCAGTTCCACTTTTTTGTACCAGATAATCTCCCAAAAGATAATTACTGATGAGCAAATTTACGCTTAAGCTCGTTTATATCATCACTATATAGATATGGTATGAGCGTGTAGAAAGTTTTACGTCAAATGACCTTGTCTGCAACTGTCTATGAACCATTTCTTACAAATGGGCATAACTAAAGGTCGGCAATCTTCAAATACGTTCAAGAATTCATTTCAAAATTGCCACGCATTGGTTCCACCTTACATGAAATTTTCGGATAATTTTCCGGTCCATCCATCAAATTATTGTGTGCCGTAATGTTTTTCGATACGGGAGCTTGTAATAGTAATTAACCCTGTCGGATCGTTGTAAATCAAATATTTAACATTTGATACGTTCCTAAATCTTTACGCTTTTGCCTCCTTTCCAGAAATGAATTTTCATGAACCAAATGCGCAACATTCGCCGTGAAAATATGAATGGTTTCAAGTTTTCTAAAGAAACGTTGACGGATTTGAGTGAAGACTCGCCTCCAGGGAAAGATCATCCATCTTACGGGAAAGTGTGTATTTACTTTTTTCACCACTTTGTCTCGGATAGGAAAACACGATCCGTATTACAGAATTATTATCCTCTCGGTTCATATCACTTCTTTGTACAGGAAAAAGGCACTTTTTCAATGCGAGGATTTACAACGGGCTGTAGTGAGGTTTAGGGACAGTTCAAAGGGATCGGCACCTTTGAAGTCCTAATTGGTTTATTACTTTGTCGGCATCTCTATTTGTTTGAGCCTTCGTGCTATCAACTTGTGTACATATATACATCTACACACCTGTAGGCTTGTACATATTGCTGAAAGAATTCTTCGCAAGAGTACCTACTTTATGAGCAGTAGAAAATGTATAGGGATCAAACTAATAGGACTTTGTACGTACGCATATAGATACGCCTTTGTGTGGAGCAGAATTTCATAAAATGTATTCAGTTTTGTCAACTCATATCCTTATAAAATGAGATGATTGCGTGTTCTACGTAGGTACCTCACGAAAAGTAGGATAAATTCCACGTCGTATAATGTCTACTTCTGAAAACAAAGGTTGTAAATAATAAATGCACAGGTAATGATTTATAAGTTTATAACTTCCAAGAGGTGACTTTGCCACTTTTGTCAGATTTTATGACGCCTTAAATATGATTGTTATGGTCGAAATTAATTTTCCAGTCCTATTCTCAGTTGAGGAGGGAGAAATCATTTGAACAATTGTTTGAGGTACCTCTTCTAGAAGGACATTATTCGAGTTGAATTGCTTTGCAACTCACCTGAAAAGAATCGATTTATGCTCACTTTACGGTTTCTAAGAGTTCAGTATTTTGGGTGCGGGAAATGTTAGACATAAAAAATTATTGTGCGTAGGCAATTGGCAAGATTGATCGTTTCATATGGTGATTATCTTTTTGAATTTATTGAAACAAATATTATTCCTAGTCATGGAATTAAAATATTGACGATGCTGGATCAATGAACAACTATCTTGGAATATACGAGATATTACTAAACTGCCAACAAACACAGTAGAAAATTAGATACAGTTGTCTGCAATGCTATGCTATAAAGACGGACCTACGGCAACGACCTTTCGCTATCGCTTCAGAGCACGAGTTGGTTTTTAAGGTTTTGTTTGTAAAACAGAACCTTATTAAATTCGGTTCAATGTCTGTCTGTCTGTCTGTCTGTCTTTTTTTTCCCGATGGAAGGTGGAAAGCTTCAAAAGCTACCGCAGGCTCCTGCCACACGGTTATGTGGGACTCTTACCCACTAAAACCACCTCCTTCTCCTTCCACTCTTCCCGCGGGACTACACTACACAACGTCGCCGTGAGGTCGCTCGATCCATTTCCGGATATCCCATATGATTTTGTGAGTCCAACGGCCTTTTTCTGACTCGTCCCACCTCTCTTGCCATTCCGCGACAGTTTCAGGTCGTGCGAACTGTCGCCGACGGGCCGGAGATTCTCCGGTGAGGTACGTTCGATCGTAAAGTCGTTGTATTTCTTTCGCCAGAATCTCAATCGGGACCATCCCTGCTGTCACGCAAGCTATTTCATTGGAAATTGTTCTGTAAGCGCAACATGTTCGGAGTACACTTATGCGATACGCAGCTCCAATCTTTTTCTCATTTATTATATTTTCCAGTGCATCTGCCCATACTGGGGCTGCATACAGTAGGACCGTACTGACCACCCTTGAAATAAGGAGTCGACGGCTCGGCCTTGGGCCACCTATATTTGGTAGCATTCTTGCAACCAGCGCTCCGATGTTATATGCCTTGGTTGCTGCACCCACCACATGCGATCTGAAATTTAACCTCTGGTCAATCATTATACCTAAGTACTTAAGTGCAGGCTTGGAATAAATTGTTTGCGTTCCAACTTTGATCTTCATGGAAGTGCACTTTCTCCGCTTGGTAATAAGTACTACTTCCGTCTTATGCTCTGCGAGCTGTAGACCAGCATTCTCTAACCAGGATTTAATCTCATAGACTACTTCATTTGCATAGAGCTCGACTTCCTCGAGAAGGCGTGCAACAACCGTCACACCAATATCATCCGCGAAACCAATGGAGGCCACATCAGTAGGAAGGTCTAGGGTCAGTACCCCGTTATACATACTAATCCACAAGAGTGGTTCTAGGACAGACCCTTGTGGAACTCCGCATGTCGTTTGGTAGGATTTCATTCCTTCATCTGATTCGCAGCACAGAATCCTATCGATTAGGAAGTCCATGTCTGATTTCAAAAATGATGGCCTGGTGGTCGCTTTGTGTATATTAGTCACTGACATATCACTGCAGATCCTTAGCTAAAACATCACTAACAAAAGTGACATCTATCACGGACCCCATTTCTCTCTTACGGAAAGTGTTCACGCATCCAGTGTTAGTCACTACAAGATTCAGACGAGAAAGAGCTTCGAGTAATATTCGTCCTCTTGTGTTCGTTTCTCGGCTGCCCCATTCTTCAGCCCATGCGTTGAAATCTCCAGCCACTATCTTAGGGCTATGATTGTGTGCGTCTGTTGCTAGCCTCTCCACCAAAGAATGGAACTCCTCTGTCGTAAGGCTTGGAGCCGCATAACAGCTGTAAATAGATATTCCGCCTATTTTTGCTCTAGTGAAGCAATTCTCGAGGATCTTGGTAGTTCCTTCTATGGCCCGATTTCCGCATGTCCATATCGCTGCCTTTCCGGTCTTATCCGCGACCCATATTCCACTGTCTAGATTTTTGTACTGCTCGCAGATAATAGCAACGTCGATTTTGTTTTCTAATATCGTCTGGGAGAGCAGGTCCTGAGCCGTTTGGCAATGGTTCAGGTTTAGCTGTAGGAACCTCATTTGCGCATAGTGTTGATCGCCTTCCTATACACCGGACATGTGCTGCTGCCTGTGACATGGGCGCTGTCGATGTCGTTTATTTGCCTGCAGAACAGACAATTGGGTTTTTCTTCGCAGGCTTTTGCAATGTGGCTTTTATTTCCGCATTTACGACACAGGTCGGACCTATCGTGAACGCTAGTACATTTTTTCGCCACGTGCCCAAATTCCAAACACCCAGCCAATCCGAACTTTATTGGCTGTGATAGCCCTTTTGGCCGCTTCAAGTGTTAGGCTAATGGACGCAGTTTGTGTGCCGCCATATGCCTTCCTCAGCCGTAGAAGATCTCGCTCCTGAACCGCCTTATGCGGCTGACACTTTCACCTAGCTTCATTAACGAGGTGTCTGTTTTCACCTTGCGCAGAATATCAGCGTACGTAATCTCACTTGTTTTTGTTATTATTAGCGCAGCAGGCCTGCTTCTCTTCTGCAGCTTTTTCTTCTTTTCCACCTTAGTCCAAGTGGAACCTTGATTGCAGTTACCGTCTTTCGCCGTAGGGTCTGGTAGTCTTTCGCGAATTTGCCGTGGAGGCATTTTCTCCATTTTGCGTTTTTGGCTACGTCGAGGAGATTCCGGTTCCCCATTAGACTCTCTCGGTCTTTTACGGAGCTCCGGAGTTGTCTGTCTGTCTGTCACAGACACTTCTCAGAAACGGCTATACCGATTGAAACGAAATTTGGCGAGAAGGTGGGACCTATGGACCCCCAGACATGTAGTGAGTGATATCCACCTACATTGAGATTTAGGGGGGTCCACATACAAGTAAAAGGGGGGTGTAAAAATTTTTTTCACCAAATATAGTCATGTGGGGTATCAGATGAAAGGTCTCGATTAGTAATTTTCGAAGCCAGTCTTAGTTTTGAGATTTGTTAAAAAGGCGGGGAGTGGGAGGGGAGCAAAGTGATGATATCTTTAACGGAGCCATTCTCAGAAACTACCCAACCGAAAAATCTGAAAAAAATCATGAAACTGCCTCTATACGGCACCCAGGCCTCAAAATACTCTCCATATCGATATCTGTTCAAATTAAGTTAATAATAGTATATTACCGTATTTGTGGGAAAATTGAGTAGAACCCCCCTTAAGTCTATGTCAGAATTATAAAAGTTGGTAGTAGTATAAAATATAATATAAGTATCTTCAAGTTTGATCAAAATCATACTATTAGTAACAAAGTTACAGTAGCTCAAAGTTGCCTTACCGTGTAAGTTTACAACCCGAAGTACTAAATCTGATATGCTAAATGCATATTCTTAACGGGCTACGTACAAATGGGATACACAAGAAGCAAACAAAACCTTTCATACCTGAAGCGCTCAGCTTCCGGTTTCCCAACTTGTTAGAATTTGCGTATGCTCCTCTATATTGAGTGCCCATATCTTGACAAACAGGAACAGCAGAGGGCTGACCGCGGAATGATGAAAGTGGGTGTACGGCTGGAAGGCTTGAAGGGCCTATTGGTTGCTGCGAGTAATGAAGAGTGTGATGCCTGATGAACCTTTAATGCTGTTATTGTTATCGCGCTGCCAGCCTTTCAATGGGGGGGGGGGTAAGGAACGTCAACTGTTGCTAACCTCATTCAATGAGAACCTGAAGAGGTAGATGGATACGCTGCTCCTGCAAATAGAAAAGGGCACTTGTTTTGAGTGCCATAATTGGAGGGGTATTTCCGTGCTCTCTGCTGCCGCAAATGTAATATCTAAAATAATTCTGGCACGCATAAAGGAACACGTTGAGTTGATCGACAGAGACCAGGTTGGTTTCCGCTCTTGATACTACTGCACCGACCATATCGACATAATGGGAAGGACGCGGAGTTCAGTTCTTCATTTCACTTGCTCTTTATCGATTTCGGGAAGTTCTGCTCTGCATTATCAAAGTGACGTGTATTGGACTTCAAATTTCTCCAAGATTTTATCTCGATAGAGCACGTCATATTTTGCGTCATCATATGTTGCTTCGATAAGAGCTTTTAGTTTCTCCTTTGCGTGGAGCATTTCGTCTGGACCGCTCATGAAAATTCTGCACAGTGATTTGCAATGGTCCAAAGGGAGTTAATGTGGTCGATCCAGGAGGACTCAGAGCGGGAGTCAGTTTGCTCCCCGTCGATTTCTATTTGTTGCTTGAAGTGTTCTATTAATCTTCACAAATATCTTTGCAGCAGCAGAAAGCAAGCAAACATCCTTCTAGTTGTTTCAATCAACATGGGAGCTCATTACCAGGAACTGGACGATTATTAGCAGTTGCAATAATAGGTTGCAAAGACTGTAGGAGTCCACTTCTACAACGGTATACTGCACATGGTTAGGGAAATCATTACTTCTACAAGGTTCTTCTCTGTTCATCTCGTTATCACAATGCATACAGCTCATCAGTTCTTATACTTTTTCACACTAACGAAGCGCCAGCATACCATACTTAATGCGGCTTCCCAGCCATGAACATAGCTCTCAATTTTTATTTTCATCGATCCTGCTCAACGTTTCTACAGTAACCCAGGTTCTCTGCAGAAAAGTATCCGACAACCTTAGTCGCATCAAGAGGCAAAAGCGGTTTTTATGGCGGCTCAACGCTTATCAAAGGGGGGGGGGGGTTGTTTACATTTTGCATCGCTTGCGCAGCTATCTCAGTGAGACGGCTGGTCAGTTTATGTCAGTTTACATGATTGGAATCCCCAGTTTACATCACTGGAATCCTCGCTTAGGTTGAACCCTCGATACCGCTGCTGAAGAAAGTGTACACCTTCCAGAAAGGAATCACAAACCATTTTCGATAGCTAACGGTTTCAGCCGTGAAACGTTGTTCACTTTTTGGTAGGAAGATGTATGTAAAATATAATTGAAAATTGATTTATTTGAGACCGCGACTCGAATTGGAAAACTCCTAGCCTGTGTGCAGCGATCGAGGAGGAAAGATCTATGAAAGGTTACATCCTCGATGCTTCTTTGGGATTAAGTTCCGGTGAGGCGGGGATGTTGCGTCTAACCCCCTTCTTCTCGGCCATTAAGTATGGGGACATATGTATTATGGTTGCTATTTACCAATAAATGAGGCACAGCGTGTCAACCATACCTATGCGCTCCCTCCAGCACCTTCTCCACTGTTCTGTATCATGGCTTTCTAGGGTGAGCTTCTCATCAGTTATCCTGGTATAATGGATTCCACTGAGAGCAATAGAGTTCTTCTCTTCATGTGTGACCTATACACTGCCATTTGCGTTTGCTGATCAACATGTCCATCGGTAACTGACCCGTACACTGATGAAGCTCTTTATTCGGGATTATGTTGGGCCAGAGTGCCCCGCTGACATGACTCAACCAGGTGTCGACGAAGGCTTGGAGTGTTGCAGTACTAGTGGTGGCCACTTTTCATGAACTACATGTATCTGCACAAAGAGAATACTATCACGGAATAATCTGAACTTGATCTTGATGTCGAGATAAATGAACTTGCAAATTTTTACCCAAGCGGCGAAAGCGGGCTTGGCGTTGTCAATCCTCTGTGGGAAGTTGGGGGAAGTTCGATGCCACCGTATGCAGGAACAACGTCACCCAGATTTGCAAATTTTTCAACATTTTCAATGTACTGCCAATCAATGCTAACAGGAAGAGTGTTGGAGCGTTGGTTTCGTTGGTGTTTGTCTTCATTTCCATTCCACTTGCCTCCTTTTACCCGCGTTACTTTACCGGCGGGAGGTGGAACGGACATTACATGGTTGAGAACCCTGGAGAAGTGTTATTTCCGGGCTATCAGCTGCGTGAATGAGGAGAACACCCTTCACGTCTCTTACGGGCCCATCGAAATATTTTCTAAGCATCTGCAAGTTCTTTCGTTATGCCTTATACGTGAACGTGTCAGCTAAGCGAACCAGAAAGTAAATCAAGTGTGTTCGCACCTAGCTCGTAAGCCACATTTGATTGTAAAACTATGCTCTTCTGTATCATTCAGTAGTGATGAAACGGGATTCAGTGCAGTGCAAAACCAGAGGGGACTCAATCAACTGTCTTGGAAAATACCTTTCCGAATGCAAATGGGTTCCGAGGTGCTGGTAACCTCTGATGAGCGCATTGACACTGTGATACAGAGGTAGGGACTCGATTAATCAGGTATGCGGGACGCTGTCAAAAGCCATGGCAAAATCGATATAGCAACTAAACGATTCCTTCCCCAGGGTTACGCGGACGACATTGTTTTAATCTGTAGGGGCAAATATGAAGATACCCTATCTGATAGAATCCAAACTGGACTAAGGATTACTAGTGCCTGGTACAGGAAGGTCGGACTGCGGATCAACCCAGCCAAAACCACCATTGTACCATTCACTAGGAGGCGTAAGCTTGATCACCTGAGAGCCATAACATTACATGATATAGAGGTGAAACGAGAAACAGAGGTCAAATATTTTGGAATTACGCTAGACCAAAAATTACTCTGGAAGGCACATATCGGAAAGCCACGAGGGCTCTGATGACTTGCAGATCCATAGCAGGAAAAAATGGGGTTGCAAAGATACTACTTTGGATATATACTGCAATAGTAAGGCCAATGATTACCTATGGAACGATAATCTGGGCAGAAAGAACCCAACTCAGCACACAAGCCAGGGAATTACATAAGCTCCAAAGGATGGCTTGCGTGTGTATCAATGGGTCAATGAGGGCATGCCCAAAGGCATCCTTGGAGGTCCTTCTGAGATTAACCCCTCTCCATCTGCACATACAGATGCAGGCAAGGAGGGCAATATTCACGATGGCCGGTTGTATGAGTGAGGAGTGGAGCTGCCTAAATGGAAGGAAGATTGATATTCTTTCTAGGCGGTATCCCGAATTACTGATACCAAGGGATAACATGACAACGAGGTTTCACTTCGATAAGAAGTTTGAAACACGTTGGAGTAACAAGGCAAACAGGGAGAGCGTGGCTGCGACATACGGCTTAAACCAGCAACTGATTACTTGGTACACTGACGGATCCCTCACAGCAGAGGGAGCGGGTGCCGATGTCATCGGTCCAAGGAAAATGTACTTTGAGCCAATGGGCAGGTACACTAGCATATTCTCACTGGTCATTGTCGGCTGAACTATCACCTAGGGAAGCTAGGGATATCTACGAAGACTGCCTGCAGGTTTTGTGATGAGGAGGACGAAACCTCTATACGCGTCCTGGGACAGTGTCCGGCCCTCGTGCAAAGTAGGTCGAGACATCTGGGAGAACACTCAACACCAGATGCAAAGCTGAAAGATCTGGAAGTAGGAAACATACTGAAGTTCCTAATGGTTAAAAGCCTGCTTGAGATACTATGATGTATAGGTACACTATAACCAGTAAAAGGGGAACTATTGTGCCCCTTCAAGGACCCGGTGCGACGTTCCCTTAATAGAATAAACGATTCCTTTGGCTTCTAGTTGCTTGTCCCACAACTACCGAGTGGATCATGTGTTGCTCTTTTCTACCTCTGGATCCAACCCCCCGCCAGTCTGCCCTTTCTAGACGGCCGCGAGGATGCAATCGTGTTCGTTCTAGAAACAATGCAGATAATTCACATAAGGAAGAAGAGTGGAAGTTCCTTCGGACGATTAACAATTTCATGCATACTACACATATGAGCCAACTGACAGTGTATACTAATGAACTTCTTGTAAAAAATTTTGGCACTCGATTAGGCTATGCAATTCTTCAAGTTATTTATGATTCATCGAGCCTCCTCCTCTACAAAATTGGCATGGTGTGTACCTTCGTTTATGAACCACTCAGCACACCAAACAACACCCAAAGTCGAGCCCATTCTGTTGATTCCATTACCGATTGCACGCTCTGTTGAGATTTGTTGAATAATCTGGGAAAACTCCCTTGGTTCCTCGCGCACGTTGCCTCCTGAACACGTCTGGAATGATTTTCGTCATACCGTTGTAACCTACTTCATATCACAGGAAGTTTTTTTTTCGACTGTTCCAGAATTTCAACTACGGTTGTTGTACTGGAGATCGTATCCGTTGGTATTGCCTAGCAATTCGTTCTTAACGTAAGCGAAGTTCGACAGTGAAGAGCAGTGCTTCGGCGCGTCGACTGTGAACGTAGTGTTGTGGACACCTCCACTTCTGGCTCCATCGGCTCTTAGCCACCAGCTATCAAAATGACTTCAAGTCGAACACGCTCCCTTATGGCGGCCGGAATTTTCTTATTGCGAGTTATAGAGTAGTACTAGTCTGTAGCCCGCTCAGCGCTCACGTGCGGGAAACGTTAAACGATTCTTTAA
Organism: Hermetia illucens; assembly: GCF_905115235.1. Lineage (NCBI taxonomy): Eukaryota > Metazoa > Arthropoda > Insecta > Diptera > Stratiomyidae > Hermetia > Hermetia illucens. The sequence continues at coordinate 111,363,369 of NC_051850.1, read as the reverse complement.
TATAACAAGGGGTGTTATAGAGTAGTACATACACCACGGTTATAATTTTGTAGTACGAGTGGAGGGTAGAGAGGTTCATTTCCGTAAGGGGGTCATCCCGTGTGTCGGGTTGGAGAAATCGATTTTTTTTGAATGAATTGTATCTATATATAGTGGAGAATATGTGGGCAAAGGGATTTTTCGATATTCCGAGTCGTTCAGAAATTACAGGGTTAAACAGGTAAGGAGTTTGCAGCCGCGGCTAGAGTACTCGATGAGAAAGAGCATCGAATCTTTTTTTACCTGTTAGTTTTTTTACCTGAGCCTAATGAATTCGAACACAGGTATAAATATAAAAAGATGGAAAACTAATCAATTATCTAAACTTATTTGCTGTTTGGAATAAAAAGGATAATCCAGTCTAGAGTGAGCACTGCAAGGCTTTCAAGCTATACTCAGTTATATTTTGTTGTAAGTATTGTGCTGTTTGTGTGTTCAGTGATTTTTTTAAATGGATCATACGCAAGGAGATCGCTTTAACGTTCAACATCATGCTCGCACTAAAAAACGAGCATTTCATGGGAATCGATAGTTATCAGAGAAGAAAAAGGACTTCGCATCAACATCAGAAAAGAAACTTTTAGTAAGCATGAACATGGATGTTCCAGTTGCGACAAGTTTTGTATATTGTATATTGGATTTTGCTGGAATTTTTTCGGGTATTTCTGTAAATTTCTGCAAATAATAAAATATACGTAGTAGTAAAAAAGGAATGCGTAGGACATGTCGAGAAAAGAATGGAACGCGGCTTAGAAATGCAAAGAAGAATCACAAAGGCATTGGTGGAAAAGGGGCTGGAAAACTTACTGATAAGGACCTCACTACATTTTCTGGGCTGGCTATTCGTTGACACGCAAATTCGATAGAAGGAATGAAGCAAGAAATTTGGGAAACTTTCTTCCATAAATGTTCTACAGACGAAAATCCTCAACATCAAAATTGTCCAGCAGGCGAGGACAGTTGGTGCAAATGGCGCAAAGCGGAAGCTAAAGGAGAACTGGATAGTTTTCACCACGAGAAGGCACCTTTGACTGAAGAAGTTCAAACAGTCAGCAAACCAATCTACGAAGATTTGCACGAGATGATCTCTTGAACAGATGTTGAGGAGCAGAGACCCAAAATAACAATGAGTCGTTAAATGCATTGATCTGGACTCTCGCTCCTAAATACCTTCATTCTGGGGCCAAGGTCGTAGAAATAGCCACTTTTCTAGCTGGAATTGTTTCCAATGAAGGGTTCAATGGAATTCTCAAAATCCTAGTGACAATGGGATGTCCAACTGGTCACATATGTCAGGTTTATGCCGACCGCCGTAATGAAGCGCGAATTTGGCGGTCCGAACGACGATCGATTGACCTCGCTAAAAGAGCCACAATTGACACCAGAGAGCAACAATCGCATTACAAGACTTCTTTGAAAAAACGGAGGGTGCTCTCTATGTACCAGGTATAGCAGATTAATGGTGAGCTAAAATTTTACTGTTGATAATCACATTTAAATTTTCAAATGCGTTTTTCTCGAAACTGCATCTTGAAAATCGGCTGCCACCATAGTTCAAAATCTATTCAACCAAATTCTTTGAAATTTTCACGGCTTCTTTAGTACATATTTCTACGGTCCGCAAACTAGGATAATTGCAATCGAATGGGTCGTTTTTTTATTCATAAGAAAAGCCGTAAAAAACACCAAAATCCAAAAAATTAAGTTTAAAAGCCCACCACCACCACCAAAAATTTACCTTTTCATATTTTCTAATTATCCTAGTTTGCGGACCGTGGAATATTGTCCACATTAAAATGCCGTTTAGTTTTTTTTTCCTCAGATGAACACAACGCCCTCCAGCGTGGCAGCAGAAAAACACCTTTTTTTGGAGATGGATGCATAAATTAACACGTATTCCGAAAACTAGCTACGAAATTAAGCTGAAAAATTTATCACAAATACTAGAGATATCAATAGATATATGGTGAAAAAACCACGTTTCTATCTTTATCCAGTGCTTCAAAATAATTTTTCAAAAAAAGGCAAAAAAAAACGGCTTTCACACGGGATGACCCCCTTAACCTATTTCATTTGCTGCCTACGTCGAATCGCCCCACCATTAGCAGTTTCGACGCGGTAGCGTCCATTACGGGAGTTCGGATCAGTCACCAAGTTAAACGACCGTCGCCAGGTATTCATACCGGACCTTAAATTCTTCATTCTCCTCATCAGTTGGTGGTACATTTTACATTTTTACATTTCCTCTACTCCATACTTCAAACATTTACATAATTACTTGTAGAGGAAAGCATTTCAGATGAAATTTAAATAAAGGAACAGATTCTTGTTTACATGTAATACTGCGAAAAACTCCCTCTAGCGTCAAACATTCCAATCCGCTTCTCCGAAATTGCTTCTATGAACACCCAATAATTAATTTGAAATGGTTCTAAATAACCAAATAGCACAAAGAATCCGGCAATCAATTAATCAGGCACCTCTTTTCCTTCGAATCACTTTGATAGCTACTGACATTGATCTTGTTTCGTGGAACTGCGTGTAACTATTACCGATACGGTTGGAATCTACAAAGGATGCCGAAAACTCAAGAGAAAAAATGTAATCCAAAAGATAGTATCAATTTTACAGAACATGAACCATAGTTAGCTTTATGTTCGATATAAATTCGGTTCCAGTGATTTCCGTTATAAATCAAATGAATTCTTAATTTGTCTCGTGCAGAGCTCTTTTCCACAATGGCATGTATGTTTGGGCTTCGTGAAATGTCTGAAACAACAGGAATCAAATTCCCAGCGAGTTTTGCTTCAAAGTAACGCGACAAGAAATTTATAACCTGTGATGTTTGCAAAGGAACCTTCAAGATATTGATAAGCATCTACGAGAATTAAAGGGTTGAGATGTTTCGCTGTCATTTGTTCGGGTATTCCTCAGTCGAGGATTTTATAGGATGCTGAGCATGTTCCCATACCTTTGTTTCTCAAATGAGTCATTAATTTTATAACATATCCAAATTTTACTGCCAGATGTATCTTTCAGTTGATAGATCAATGATATTTCATTTTAGGAGCAAACACATTTTATTACAATAAAGATGAATCTTTTTCTTAAAAACTTTTATCTATTAATGGTTGGAAAAAATCCCACGAAATTTGAAGAAATTGTGATTGACATCTTTTGCAATGTCTTTAACCAAATGAAGAGGGTATTTCTGATATGTTTAAATATTATATATTCCTAGAATCTGCTAATTAACTAATGATGATTTGGTTACATTAAAATGATATAAATATCTATATAATCTATATATGTTTTTGGTGTGGGAAGATTATGCAATCTGATCTAGCATAAATAAAAAATAACATTAACTGGATCCACCTTTTATTTTCTTAGGAAATTACAGACCGGATTATGTCTACTGCAAAAAATTGAAGCACATACTTGGATTGGCTTAACATACATAAGTTTGTTGGGGGAGGGGGAGGGGGAGGGTATTTTAAAGTCCAGACATTGCAAGAGACCAGCTGCGTGATTTTTTTCATATATTTCTTTTGGATAGATTCTGAGAAAGGGTACGTGAAGAAATGGTCACTTTCGAGTACCCGAACTCCCCTGCTCCAAGACCTTTTGTTAGATACCCCACAAGATTATTTTCGACAAAAAAAAAATTGACAGCCCCTTTTGCCTGTATGGACGGACAACGGACGAACAACGTAGAGTGATGTAACTCACGGCATAAGTGGGGATTCATAATTCTAAATCTCCCACGAAATTTCGTGTTGATTGGTGCAACTGCTTGTGAGAACAGTACCAGTGACAGACAGACATGTATTTTGCCGGAAGTGGTAAATGCCCGAAATTTATTAAGGTTTTGGCTGCAAAGAAAACATGTCGGCAGCCAGAAGCTGGATACTTCAGGTATCAAAGGTTTTCTGTATTTCTTTTACAAAAACATTTGAGTTGATATTTGTCCCATTAGTACCTAGTAATATAATATGCTATTATTAACTTTATTGCAACAGATATCGGTATGGGGTATTTCGGAGCCTAGCCACTATATAGTGGCAGTCTGTTGATTGGGTCCGTGAAAGAAATGATAACTTTCGGCCCCCCGCACTCCCCAACTTCGCAACAAATGACAAAACCGGCATCGGAAAGTACTAATCGAGACGTTTCATCTGTTACCCCATATGACTATACCCTTTTTTATGTATGGGGATGCCTCTTTAAATTCGACGTAGAATGATATAACACACTGTCTGACTGAGTGTTCACATTTTCCAGCCCGTTTCCGAGAAAAATGTGTGTGACAGACTGGCAGACAGTAAACTGATATGTTTTGTTTTACACGAAACCTTAAAAATGGAGTCTATTATGATAAATCTTAATCATTGAAGGGTCGCATAGGATTTACTTAAACAGACCACCTATGCATCTGATATGGGAATTGCCATCATAAGTGAACCATACTGAAATCGTTACGGTGGTGTATGGCTCACATATTCCACTGACAGAGCATCCATATGAGCGTGCGGTCTCCAAAGGTGACTGTCGCTGACTAGGGTTCTCGAATGAGGCAGCAGGGAAGCAAATACATCGGATCGCAGACTATTAGAAGCTTTTGCGAAATTGAATAATAATACTGACCAAGAGGGTGATGAAGAACTCTTTGGAAAGGAGGGCCTTCTCAGTAGTAGACCTGACCTTCGTCAATATTGAAACGTTCTAGAGTCACAGGATGGAACAGCAACATGCTGAAGTCAGGTTGGTCTGCAAAATTTCTGGATGGGGAGACCTTCATTGAGGTGTGGTAAGATCAAGCAAGCAGGTGCCTCTACGAAAAGAGCTTTCCATCTGATACGTGCCGTGGTGGTTTGGCGGAGCAGGGATGAAGTTGGTCGTCGTTTTAGTGAATAAAACCCCCACATACTGACGTGTCCGGATAGCTGAGTGGTGAGAGCACAAGGCTATCGTACCGAAGGTCGCGGTTCAAATCTCACTGGTAGCAGTGGAATTGTCAAGAACTGCGGACGTAATACACGCTGCGCAGTTATTCATGGTGAAACACTATGAGAAGCATCGCCCTCTTTACATTGCATTTCTGGATGTAGAAAAAGCATTTGACCGTGTGGCACATCAACTCACTTGGTAAGATCTACGACAACACTTAGTACCAGAAGAACTCGCGCGCTGAGTTCAATTGCTCTACCACGATCCGAAAAGTAAAGTTCGAGGTGTGGCGGGTGTATTAAAACCACTTCGTGTCTCTGTTAGCATTCATCAAGAAAGCACCCTCTCACCACTCCTCTTTGTTCTTGTTATGGACACCGTCACACGAGACATTCAGTGTCCAGCGCCCTATACACTGCTTAATGCAAATGATGTTTTCCTAGCATTTAAGACCAAAAATAATCTCGAACAACTTGACCAAAAATGGAATGATCGCCTCATGCAATACGGTCTCAGAATGAATCTGAAAAAAACTGAATTTTTGGCGATCGATCTCAATGAAACAGGCACAATCACTGCCAGCGGCAGTGACCTTTCCAGAACTGAGTGATTTAAATAGCTCGGGTCAACGTTATCAGCCAATGGAGAACTGCCTTATGAAATTGCTTCACACATTAACGCAACCTGAATGAAGTGGTGTTCCACAACTAGTGTCCTTTGTGATCGACATATCAACGAACGCCTCAAATCGAAAATTTACCGCAATGTCGTAGATACTGTTGCTCTCTATGGTTCTGAGTGTTGGCCGACTATAAAAAACAATGAACGTCGTCTTGCGGTAATGGAGACGAATATGTCGCGTTGGACTAGTGGCGTGATACGTTTTGATCACATCGGAAATGAGGATATCCACGATCGATATGGGGTTGCACCGTTCGTGGGAAAAATTTTGAGAGAGGCGTCTTTGATTGCATGGTCACGAAATTCGCGCTAACGAGAATTCACTTGCCAAAATTGATCTGAACATCGAAGTCGATGGTAAACGACCAAAACCATGGTAAACGATGCCGGCCGTAACAACGGTGGCTTCATACGCTGGATGGGGTTTTAAAAGTGTCGAGATTGCATCCATATCAAGTATTTGATAGAGCCAAATGGCGAAACCGACCACGACCAGTCGACCCTGCTTGTGAAGGGGACAAAGGCTGAAGAAAAAGAAAAAAATAAGAAACGTAAAACCCAATTCGTATAAAAAGCTTTTGCCACAGCAGCTGCTGTTTGGTCAGTAATAGGGACTGGCTCAGCGCATCGCGAAAAGCGATCGATCATGGTTAAAATATACTGGCAACCATGGGAAGACATCAGTGGGCCGACTAAACTCAGATGACCTTGTTGGTCTACAATTGCCGGAACGAATTTTTAGCGTGCCTGATCTCTTGCATCTGTGACATGGCACATGTGACGTCTCTCCGCCTTTCTGACCAAACAGATTTATATGTCTGAGCCTGCACAGTGTGCCGTGAGCAGCGGGTGTTGAACACGCGTTTGCTGCCGGAACGGAAATCCGTGTTATGCCCATTAACATATCGTCTTGAAAGTTTCTGTTTTAGTGCTTTCAGAATTTCAACTACGGTTGTTTCACCGGGGATGGCACAGTTTCTGTAAACCCTCTGCACTTTACTTCTCACCCGTCTGCCGGCTGATCTGAATCAGTCTAGCAGTGTCCTGCCTTAATGAGTCCCGCCGACATTCCAGACAAACCTTCCATGGTGAATTTTTTCAGTTACTCAAACCAATATCGCGAAAGCGAATCTTCTGGCAGTGCGATCTGATAGCCGTAACTGCACTACAATACACAAGTGATTGTAGTTGCAGCAGCGACATATCAGCACACAGTCGAGACGCAATCTCATCATTGATTTGAGATTAAATCCCCGGGGTTGCTAGAGATGCATAGACCCTGGGAATAGCTGGTCTATGCAAAGGACCCATTTTCGAGAATTCTATACACTCTATACACTCTTTGGAATTCGTCCCGAACCTCAGCGAAAACTTCAGCTGGACGGTGGAGAAGAGTGCTTCGACGAATACTGAAATTGTTGCCTGCAGTGCGGCGCGGTGTTGTTGATTCCGCCGCCCCTATCTACTCTCGGTCACCAGTTTCCCTGATGAATTCAAGTCGAACGCGTTCCCTGCAATTCGGTGCGCAGTCACGTGCGCGAATTGCGAGAAACGCTCGACGAATCTTTGGTGCAACAAGGGGCGGTAAGATGTTGCACCCGTTTCCGTCCTTATTTTGTAGTAGGAGCGGATGATAAAGAGGTTCATTTCCTCAGTCCACTTCATGAACTGCCTACGCGAACCTGTTGAAGTTGTCGCCACATATTGTGGCGGAACAGCTGCAGCAGGCGGAATAATGCTCCTGGTCGTCGTGGCGTTTAGACGTTGAACCGCCCCACGAGTACCGGTTTCGACGCCGTGCTGCCCATTACGGGACGACCGACTCCCGCCGGTTATCCGTGCCAGACCTCAAGTGTCTCCTGCTTCTCATTAAATAGATTTGCATTTTATACCTAACTGCCAGGTGTAGTGATAGTTTCCTTAGAAAGTAATCTGCAAGACTGCAAAGTTCCTGCACTTGCACCCTCCTCCTTTCACAACCGGGCTGGGGACCGGCTACGGCGGAGTTATTATTATTACTAGCTTAGTAATAATTATAGTTATATAGTAAAAATAGTTATATATATAAAATAATAATTTAGTTACAATAACTATTACTAAACACGCGTCTGCAATTCTTAGAAAAAAGAAACAATAAATCTATAGTTAAACTGGAAACGTTTCCTTTTAATAGTTTGACTTAAAATGAATTATAGAAAACAAAGGAATCACTTTTATAAAACTGATGTCTTTGTTCATAAAAGGCCAGAAATATTTTGGGATGACTAGCCAATTCGTTGTCGATGTACGTGGGTGTACTGGATTGTGACTGGCGTGAAATACTTCCTTACAGAAATTGGCAGGAATACATGTATGGTCTTGGTGTCTTGTCTGAAGTCTTGCGGTATATACTGGACGTCGAGGAAACCTACCAAATGAGTATTTGAAGTCGGCCCTGATGATCTAAAGAACTGTGTCGTCCTTCTGCGCTTTTTCGATTGCCAGAAAATTGGAAGTGGCGGAGATCTCGCCCACACCTCTGCAACGCGTGACAAAGCGCCCGCAATTACGTTATTGATTCTAGGCACGCGTTGCATGTCGAACGGATACTGGATAAAAAACTCAGGTGTCGAATTTGGTGTTTTTCGCCGAACTTCTTTTCTAAAGCAAAAATGACTGGCTTGTGGTCCGTAAACACTATGAACGATCTATCTTCAAGAGAATACCGGAAGTATTTTATTGCTAGATATCCAATTAATAATCTACGATCTGGGTGCTGTAGTTCAGCTGCTTGGAGAGGAAGCTCAACGGTTGCTAGATTCTGTTCATCTTTCGCGGATCAATAGATGTAGAATGACGTGCCTCTTGCTAAGGAAATGCCAGAATTGTAGCTTCTACCAACTGTTGCTTGGGGGTCAAATATCTGGACAGTCGCTAAGGTTCACGAACGTCTTTGGTCTTCGGCCCAGGTAGGTAAGCATTAAGGATCGATTGTTGGTCAACGCTGCCACCATCCGCTATAGCTGGACCCCTTATTTGATGTTCAGAAATCTTAAATCTGCACCTGCCAGGATGGCAACAGCAACAGCTCGGTGACAACCTTGTCATCACACAACTTCTTCATTTCCCGCAGTAGTTGGCTTGGTGCATTGTCACGCACCCTGGGCGTTTTACTCACTGACACGCGGTTAATGAGCTTTCACTTTTTGTAACAGTAATTCACTAACACGTCAGAGACAAGTTCAATTGTCTTCTCATACATGTCGACAAGCATGTGGTGACGTCGGCCAACGCAAATTATGCCCCGAGCTAGCGGTACCATTTTGCCGGGTTACTTTATCTAAATGGTGTCAACCATACCGCAACTGTACTGAAGGTCCTGCCTCGAATTTCGTCCGTGGATATCTTCTTTTACCGCCGTCGAAACCACGCGACCTGCAGGAACAAACTATATTTAAGTGGAACGAGGACGGGATAGCATTGGAAAACAGGCCCGCGGTGTCTCTTGCGGCGTTTTCGTTTTCATTTTTTTTTTGATTTTGTAAATAAATTGATAATAATTTAAGTGAATTAAATTGATTAATTTGGTAACTAGAAAGTTGGGCTAATGGACAAAATTTGACAAATTTAATTCTCATATTTTCATTATTATACAGTACTTGGGAAAATGGAGAATATTTCGTGATCAGTGTTTGGTGGTGGGAAGGACTGAAAATGTATTTTATATAAGTAAAGTAAAATCAACGGCAGATATGTCTACAAGTGGTAGATAAAAGTGCTCTTGTTAACGTGTAAATATGGTCACATCCATTGTAGGCAGAGTATTCAGGAGTAACTGAGGTGAATTACGTGGCTATCAAGGGGAAATCTAGAATTCAAGGTCATTATGGGTTTTCGCGAAGCACAGCATTTATTGCAACAAGCGATTTGATAAAAGAAGTGTTTAAATTGGGTTTGTTACTTCCATGTACATTGGTAAAAAGGACGTCAAAAGGAGAGCACTAGTAGACTGATACAAAATGCGTTTAGGTGTATAGGTGTAGGTGAACATTTTTGGCCATTTCTCAGAAAACAATAGACCAAATTCGGAACATTGAATGAGAAACATATCCAAATAAGCTGTGTTGCAAACTTTTGCCTAAAATAATCATCTAGGGATCAAAATACATCATCATCGTCAGCGGCGCAACAACCGGTATCCGACCTAGTCCACCAACTCGACATCCCAGCTGTGTGGTGCTACGCTATCGGTCCATCTCAGGCAGGGTCTGCCACTTTTTCTACTATAGATATTATAGACTTTTCGGGTAGAATCATCCTCATCCATACGGATTAAGTAACCCACCCACCGCAATCTGTTGAGCCGGATTTTATCTACAACGAGATCATCGTTATGTAGGCTACGGAATCGTCCATCCTCATGTAAAGGGCCAAAAAGTCTTCGAACATTATTCCCTCGATCGCGGCCAAAAGTGGTGCTACGCCAGGTAGAGATCATCTGCATAACGCATTGTATAGGGCGCTGGATGCTAGATGTCCCGTATGGCAGTGTCCATAACGAGAACAAAGGGGAGTGTGGAGAGGGCGTTTCCTTGGTGATCGCCAGTAGAGACCCAAAGGGTTTTGATGCATCCGACACACTTCGAACCTTACCTTTCCGATCGTGGTAGAGCAATTGAATCTAACACAGAAGTTCTTCTGGTACTAGCACACCAGACGAGTTGGTGTGGCACACGGTCAAACATTTACTCCAGATCCAGAAATGCAATATGCTTCCACATGATTAACCGCGCAACTTGTATCGCGTCAGTAGTTCTGCAGTTCTTGACAATCCCGGCTTGATTCACGGTTATGTGGGGGGTGAAAAGCGATCATTTCTTTAAGCAGCCCATTCTTAAAAACTACCCAATCAAAGACGCTGTTCAATATGGTGCCTAGGCTCCGAAATACCACCCATACCGATATCTGTTCAAATAAAGTTAATAATAGTGTATTACTATAATTTTTAGTAATTGGCTGGAAAACCTCCTTAAATTCATCCTAGTATCACAACAATGTAGGCTATAATATAGAACATGATCCTATCAAGTTTGGTGGAAATAGTATTATTTCCAACAAAGTTATAATAGGTCGAAGTTGTCGCTTCTTTGCGAATTCAACACTTTGAATGTCGATATCACTTGAAAGTGGATATTTTCACATAATATATGCATATATTACGTGCTACATACTAATGGTATAAATGCACACCCAAATGTTTTTATAAAAGAAATACACAAAATCTTTCATACCTGAAGCGTCCAGCTTCCGGTTTTCCGACTTGTTTTGTTTCTCGGTTGAGGTTTTTGTAAATTTGCCAGTGTGTTTCTGACACTGTTTTATCGGTGGCTTTATTGGCAAGACGGCAATCAACCGTCGATGTTGAGGAGTGATGCCCTAGTACGGTTTTGCAGTCAGTGACGGTGGTAAAATGTTGGCTTCTTATGAGGATAGTGTATATAATATGTAAATGTGAGGAAGTGTGTAAATGATTGGGGGAGTGGGAAATTGTGATTTTGGGAAGATCAAGGTTTTTGAGACTATTCACAAAAAACGCTATAACTCTGTAACGGTAAAAGATAGACTGTCTGTTCCGTGGATCAATTTTCAAAAGTGTTATTATCGACGATTAAAATTTGTACCATAAAAAACCGGACACCTTGTATAGACATTAGAAGACACGTTATAGGTATTTGCATTGCGAAGTTGCTAGATCTTTCTCGACATCAGGTCGACTTGCCTGCGGTGGGTACGTGGTAAAGCAGTGAATAGTGCGGTTAACTGATATAATCTTGAGCTTCATCAGCTGGTCATCAAATCATTCGACTTCTTTTATGGCAGCAGGGAAACTCTGAGAGATGGCAATCTCAATACCGTATTAAGTGTGTGGGCTACCAAAATGGAAGAAGTATGTACATTTTTACCGTGTTTGCATTCTATGTCGCGGTTTTGGAACCAGACCATCGGGTTTTTTGTTGAGCGCAGATTCAATGCTTCTTTTCCAAAGGGTTCTTGTGAGGTCCTCGTGCAGATGCGCATTTGTTCTGCTCGAACCAATTTACTTATGTCCTGACACCGTCCATGCGTCAAGAACCCTTGCCCATTCCTTGACAGGACTTGGAGTCCGCCCTGCGGCGTTGACTGAGGTGAATACCCTGGAATTTTTCCGAGCCCTTTAGCTATTCTTCGCTCCGTAACTAGTCCTAGCGACCTGGCTCGTTAAGCTCGAACGTTATTATGGAAAAGGAATAGCACCAATTAGAATTCGTTCGCTGGCCGTTCGGCAGCTCATACAAAAATCAAATTTCAAGATGTTTTGTGTCACCTCACTGTAACAATTCCACTTTTGCATTGAGCGCAGAATTCCCAAAACAATGAATAAACAAGAAAACAAGTCGGAATACCGGAAGCTCGCGTTTCGGGTATAAAGGTTTTGTGTTCATCTTATCTAAGAAATTTCAACGCACATTTTTCTATCCGTATATAGCTACAAATCTAACATGCTCCTTCATATTTTTCCAAACTACGAGACATACGTCCATATTACAGCCGTAGATATTACGCTCATCCTAAACAAACAAACTGCCTATTTCCGAATACTGTACACATATTGGCACGTAAATTGATGGAACCCATATTTTCAATTTACTTCTTATATCTATCTGAATTAGGCACTACCCGCAAAGTCCATGTCACATGTCTCGTTGGAATACTTCACATACAAATGAATAAAAAACTAACACAACATAATCCTTTTCCACCCAATTCATACGAACTTACTTCGTTGTGGTATTAACAAATTGATATGTGATGAAGACGTCATGCAGGTTGTAGAATGCACGAAATTCACAAAAAATTGTAAAGTCTTACCCCCTATAACTTTGTTAATAATAGTTGGATTTTATTCAAACTTGACCAAACTGTGCATTATATTCTTCGTTACACACATGCCAAATTTTGTACTTCTGAGATGAACATAAGTGGGGTGCCGGGTAAATTTCTAAAATGTGGAAATATACTATTATTAACTTTATTTGTACAGATATCGGAACGGGAGGCCTAGATTTCGTAGAGATGTACTACTGTGATTTTTTTCAGATTTTTCGGTTGGATAGGTTCTGAGAACGAGACCCGTTACACTATTTGATGGTCATATTTTGAGCCCTCACTCCCCTATGTTTCACCCAATTTAAAATATTGAACCAGTTCCGAAAAGTACTAATTGAGACCTTTAATTTGATACCCCACATGGCTACATTCTGTGAAAAAAAATTTTGCAGCCTCCTTTCACATGTATGGGGAGCCCCCCTTAAACTTAACACCAAATGGCAGCAGTCGCTGTATGTAAAGGGAACGGCAGATCACATACTCTTACCAATTTTCGTGACAATCGGTCTAGCCGTTTCCGAATAAAGCGGCTGTGACAGACAGACAGACAGACGGACAGACAGACATCGAATCGATTCTAATAAGGTTTTGTTTCACACAAAACCTTAAAAACGACCGTAAATGCTTGATCAGAATGATTTATACATATCGATACTCTCTACGAACAAACTCCATCGGTGGGCAACGTACGAAAAAATCCACTAATTGGAACGAAAGAGTTTTAAAGAAATTATGAGTCGCTATTTCTCGATAATTGGAACTGAAGAGTTTTAAAGAAATTATGAGTCGCTACACCGCAAGAACAACCGTCTATCGCAAGGTCGGAGGCAGAAGAGACCGATCCGTCTCCATGTGGTTCATTCTGCCCCCAACCAACGGCACACTCTCACCGCTAGCTCTCCACTCCCGTCTCGAGCTCTAAAGGCGTGCATCATCTATCCGTCGTATCAGCAATATTCGAAATAAATTTCGAATGCCGCGAATCCTGCAGCGCCACAGCCCAATGACACTTAACACGATCATTTTGTTTTTAACGACTTTGGTCGGCCTGTCACAGGACCTGTCACCAAAAGAAATCAGGTAGCATTTAATATAGTGAATAACTCTAACTATACTTTATTTATCTCTTTCCCTGATCTCAGCATTTTAGTTTTGTTTTACTGAGAATAGTATAAAGTACTCCTCATTTACCTGGGCTTGGAGAAAGCATGCTGTGTAAATAACATGACGGAGTTACTTCTTGTTTCTCATAACTCTGAAAATGTAAATGTTTCTATATTTTTATCGACTCCATAAAAGGAATTTCAAATGAAATTTCGCTTATTGTGTTAGGGACCTTTCATAAAGTGCCTCACCGTCTTTCTGATCCTTTTACGAAACTATATCTTTATCAACCTTTCAACTGGCGGCGACATTCGCCTTTTTGTTCAATTGCCCAGGAAGTATAAATGAAAAAGACATTATCCTCTTAAATGGATTTATGTATTATATGTGTTCATGATGCTTTCGCCTTAGGAGATTCGCTGACCGACCAGGAGGTCAAGAAAGATCTAAAGAGTGTTGCGCCTTGTCACAACAGTGCACGCCACACCGTTCCACAACAGAAAAGATATCTAATATTCTTGAAGATGCCGTTCAAAGAAAATCCTGCCACTTCAACGGAGGTGGTCAAAGACGCACATATGGATCATGGACGCTCCCGTCGTATATTTTGTAGGGATGTACAATGGTAAGCGCTAAGTTGTAGTGATTTATCATCGTCACCCCCTGGAGGATATGTTTACTTTTATTTGGCGGCAATTAAAGATACAAAATAATTTAGGGCTGTCATTTTCTGAAGACCACCGGCGTTGATCTTGCTTGTATGTAATTTTTGAATAAGTCTTCTTGCTCAACAGCTTGAGAATGAAAATGGTCATAAATTGGATGCTGTGACGTATTCTTTGAATTTCTCTGTGAGTCTGACCGCTCTAGTGTCAATATGAATCATTTATGTTGATTAATCACCACAGAAATATTCTACGAAGAACAGTCACCTTGTACAGATAAATCCAGGGTATTCGAAAAATGCAGTTCAAACAACTTCACATTCAATGTTACGCTGTAGGGTACCTGACAGTCAATGTTTAATTGGGGCCGGAAATGTGAATACCATAACATGTTCAGTCGAACTAATGTCTGATCGCTACCTCTTGATTATATTCAATTTTACGTTTAGCGGATATTGTTTTTGTTTGTTATTCAAATCAATGCATTATCAACAAATTTATTGAAATGATTCAATTTTTCAAAATTTACGTTGTTGACTTTGCCATGTCATCTACAAAAACATTCGCTGCCATTTCCCAAATTACCATTTTGTTGTACTGATGTGCAAAACTAGAAATTAATTTTCGGCTACCGAATTACTCAATGCGGTAATCCGCTGAATTTGCATATGCATATTTCTCTGACAGATATTTATCGTAGTAGACGAGCTAATATCTTTGAACTGCATATTTATTAACTGTGCCCCGTAGAGTGGGCGAACCTCATTTTTTTCCCTGAGATTTGCCTGCGCTAACGTGAAAAAGTCCAAGGCGAATGTCAGGCTCCTACAAAGCCTCCCTTCCGCTCCAATTTATTTACAGCACTGCCGCCAGTCTGATCTCCGATTTTATTAAATTTCGATAAATTTATAATCGTCTTTTATCCCTGGTTTTGGCTCAATATGAATACACCGCATTTTTTCCTTCGCGTCTTTGGATCAATCGTCATATTATTCATCCAGTCCGAATTATTGTCGACATGATCCTCTACTTGTATATGGTTTTGTGTTCTGTTGGCGGTTTCGTTTGAAAAGCAGTTCAAAAATTTATCGCCCTGGAGAATCATCCATTCAAAAAGATCTGAAGTCGAGGAAAAAACGTACACTGAAAAAGGCAACATCGAAATCATCAGAAATGCGCCATAAATTAGTGCAAGTCCGAAGCATACGAAAGTGACTGAAATATTTTCATTATCAAAAGACACGATCCGTAATGGATGATTGTTCCCATTCGCTTTGAGAATAAAGGAAAATATCGTGGTTAGCCTAAATGATTTTGGTAAAGCAGCTTCCGATCCTTACCGGCTCCCTGTCCATTCTCAGAGTCAACAAGCTGGACCAGCGGTGGTAGGCGGGTTTCAATTTCCAAAGATTTTCGTTTCAACTGGCCGCAGATCGAATTTATGATACTGAATTTGATATGGAAATTAATTGAGATATTGACTTTAAAATTTTGTTGGAATATCTCATTCCGTCTGAATTTAAATAATAATTTATAAAGAGTTCCACAGGCGCTCGTGTCTGTATAAAAACATCCATGAATAATATTTGGAGCATTTAATCAAGCTTTTGCATTTTATAGATGCATTTTGAAGAAGATATATGAAAAAAAACATATATTGAATCGAGTTAACAACCGGCAACTAATAATTAAAAAAGTTGACTTGAAGTTTTGTAAACTTGCATCGCATGCAATCAGACGCATGTGGGGTGGAAACCAAGTTTCAAAATACCATTCGGCGGATTCGGCACAAAACTAACGAGCAGTTCGACATCAATGCCGTAACCTGACAATGCAGCAGCCAATATCAGCGTCATCCAAGTCACAACAGCAACCACTACTGTCACTTCGGAGCAAGATCGACAGCAAGATTTTCCCTTTCGGTGTCGGGAAGTCAGCGGAAAAGCCGATCCCGCGGGGACAATATTTAGGTATTACTTCGCGGCGTGGATTTCGGCCTAGGCTTTTTTAATTTCGGCCCTTTTAGTTTCCTTGCTCCTTCCCTTATTCAGCGGCTCATTTTGTGTCTTTATAATGCGGAGACAGTTGCGAACCATTTCTCCTTCGACTTTCTTGGAATCTCCTCGGGTGCTACTATACCCAGGAATTCCTTACCATCCTGTCATGGAGAGCAGATATTGTCTGTAACAAAGACTTTGTCTTGTGAGAAACTGGGTAGTAATTGTTCCCGTGTTTTCGTTTCAGACGCTTCCTAATATGAGTGTAGAGCTTTTTCATATATCGATCCTTCTGCGTCGCCAGCACAGTCTCACTTGTTGTAGTTTTAAAAGCGAAGCAGATCCACTGAGGCATGAAATGACAAAGTCATCCGTTTACACAGGATACGTATATAGTAGAATAGATTGTCCCAATCCCATTATGTTTTGGCTATCAACGTTCGGTCTGCGATCTTATCCAACTTTGTTCACCACGTGGATTTATAAAAACATCCGTCTAACATACGCATTGTGGAAGAACTTTCTGTCTTCTAAAAAGGTCGCCAATCTTGTTCGTTACAATCCAATCTGCGAAGTTAATGATTAAAAACACGCAGAAGCGATATTTGATGGGTGTCGAGGCCGCTCTTGCTCACGGCGATTTGTAACCATTTTGGTCCTATGCTTGCTATTCCTGTAAATCCACTCAACCTTTCCCCATTTCTAGCAATTTTGCTGGCTCCACTGCCAACTCCCTTAATATCCTTGAGACCCAGTTTGTGCTTACTTCTCTTCTCTATTTACTTTCATGACCCTTGCGCCGTCTACACCCCTTTTAGGTGCAGACTGCTCCACATAGCTCGCCGTTCTTCTTCCTAGTCCTTCCTTGCTTGAGTTCCTCATTAATAAGTGGCTTTCCAACCTCTTCCTAGCTAACTATAGATGATACATCTCCCTCCTCCATGTATAATCGCCAACAGAAATCTTGAAGAATGCTACTTTCTTCATCTTTGAAAAAAGACCTTTGTTATCCCTATTCTCAAAAGCGGAGACCATGCACCAAAATTCTCGACAGATACTTCAACTATTGGTTGACTGCGTAGCTCACAGCGAAAGAGCAATATAGCTTCATATATCAATTTACTGCTTTAAATTTTCTTGACTTCTTTGCTAGATGGTTTAATTAACGGAGAATGTTACGCTATTTACACCAATTTCTCTAAAGAATTTAATTCATCGTCCCTCTATCTTTACTTTACACAGACCTTAAATTATTTGTTTTTGTTCCGTCTCCGCTGACCTATGCTTTTTTGTAATCTAATCAAGACACTTTGGTGCGTTAGTGTCCGGTGAACCAGCTGACACAAAGTCTCTGCCAATGCTATTGGATGTATAATTCGCTTCAACCCTCCCCAATATAATTTTGCTACTCCCTTTGGAACTTTTTCCAAAACCTGGGTGTGACCTTCAATAACGAGTCTCTGGGGTTGATATCAGGCTCTCCAGGAGCCAAAGCTCTGTTGTTAATGCGAACGGATAGATGACTCCGCCGGCGCTCTCCGTGGTGAAAAATTCAATTGGTCCGCGACAGAAAAATAAATCTGTTGGAGTCTTAATTTATTTTATGGAAGTAAAAAAACAAAGGAGATCCACTGGTGATGCCGTAGTAGATTCGATTCCGAGGTAATTGTGCATTTGCGAATACTTCTTGTGAGACAAGAAACAATTTCGAGTGGGATATTTTGTGAAATCCACAAAAACGTCAATATTCGTGCCCAGGACCAGGCAAAAGGTACTTGACATGCCACTAGGGTCATTCATTCATTCTGATGGGTGGTTTGGTCAAAAATTGGAAAGTGTCGGATGAGCCTTCTATGTCGAATTACAGAATAATCAGATTTGGTATTGAGGGCAGCTCGGCAGCAGATACTATAATAAGGAATTCTAGGATAACAGACTGGGATTCCTACACAAGGCACCTGAGTGACAACATGGGTCAACAACAAGGCCTCAACAGAGCCGTCAGGCTAGCTGTCCGGCTTAGACGGTCAAGTCATCAAGGGATTTACTTTGGTGGAACAGGAGCCTAGCTAAAATGAGAAAAGAGGTGCTAAAACTCTTTAACCGGGCGAAACAAACCGGGGACTGGCAGAGGTATAAAAGAGCACTGACGCCGTATGGCAACGCGATCAGGAAAGCAAAACGAAATCGGTTCAGGGAATTCTGTGAAGGGATAAACCAAATTACAGAAGCATCCAGGCCATACAAAACTTCTTGTATAATCGAAGAAAAACCAATATCTTCTGTCTGTCTGAAGAAGAGTGATGTGACATTAACCGAGAATAAGGCGGACAGGGCAAACCTTCTTCTCAGAGCCCATTTTCAGAGGTACTACCCCACGGTGAAAGACAATAACATTCTGCTTGACTCTCCAACGGCAGGAAGAAAGAGTGGAAAAGTTGAATGGGAAACTAGCGCAAGAGGTATGGTGACTTTTAAACTACTGAAATAATCCGGAGTAAATGGAATTTTCTTAGCATTACTCCAGAGAGTCCTAGAAAACATCTTAGTATTTCTCCTAAGAGTGGTAAGAGTGGCTTAGAGGGGAGTTATATACAAAGAGCATGGAAGCGAGCAAGAGTGGTCTTTACTCCGAAAGCGGTTAAAAAGGAACCTTTTCATCTTAAATCTTTCAGACCAATCTGCCTATCGTCGTTCGTATTTAAAACGATAGCGAAGGTTATAGACAACTCTATTAGAACTAAAGCTTGTATGCGCAATTCCCTACATCAATGTCAATACCTTTGCCGGGCAGGACGTTCAACTGAAACTGCCCTGTATCAGCTGATGAGCGTAGTTCAAGATACCACAGAAATAAAACATTGGACATTGAGGGAGCGTTCGACTACACATCGAACACAGAGATACGGAATGCCCTAATCCGCAAAGGGAGCGAGAAACGGGAATACAGGTCTACAGTTCCGCAGATGACATTGTTTTAACCTGTAGGGTCAAATATGAGGATACAATATTTGACAGATTCCAAACTTCACTGCGAATTACCAATCACTGCAGCTGGAAGCCAGATCTGTGCATAAATCCAGCCACGAAAATATATATATATATAATATATATCACTAGGAAGCGAAAGCTTGAACACCTTAAAGAGAATAGATCAGATTTGGGAGAATACTTAATATCTGATGCTAGGTTGCAACACTTGGACGTAGGCAACATAATAAAGCTTCCGTTTAGTTTACTAAAAATTTTATTTTTCAGATCGACCATTTCGATCAGCAGTAGATTTAGGTGTTGTCTTTTGGGTGTGCGTAACTAGGGAGGCGCTGATATACGACCATCTGATAGTCACTTACGTTTACTTGCATATTGTGCCCGCCACTTCTCGCAGCGTTGGGGAGATGCGACCCCTTAAGTTCATCACCGATCGCTTTTAAGATCCAACTACCGCTCAAATGTAGATATACTGAGTAACTCGTCTAAGAATATCAACGAGCATTTTTAATGGCAAAAAGGTTTTTTCTCTCTTTTGCTACATAGGTCGTCGATCACGTTCTGAAAGGGCATCATAAAATCTGGTTGACTGCGATGAACAAAAGGGGTTGAAGGCTCTATAGACCTCTGCGAGTGATGGCGACCACGACGCCCTCGAAGTTCGATACCGAGCGAAATCCTGAGAAATTCAGCGTAGTATGCGCCGTGACCAGAGAGGATTAGCTATTACGTTTGTCAGCAAAGCGGAAGATTCCACAGAACGTGATGATTTCAGAAGTGTATACCGCGAAAGAGTTTGCATGCGATGGTCCTGTGAAAGATATCAACGGTCGACTTCTCATCTACGATAACGAGTAACTGAAGAGGTGGAAAAAGATTTCACCACGGTTCTTAACCGTATCACATCCGGTGGGATTCCTCCTATTGTGGATGAAATGGATAGTCGCCATAGCATGTGGATACGAAGTGCTTCTTCAAGCAGAAGGGAAATCATTTCTGCCATCAATACACTGAAATGGAGTGAAGCCACTGGGCTTGATGCTCTTCCCACATCTGCATCCCCATCCCACATCCACTGCATCTGCAGTTACTACAGATCTGCTGTTTCCACTTGTACATAAATCTATCACCTACTCCTTATCGATTTCGAGAAAGCTTTCGATAGCGTAAACTGGGATTGTATCTGAAGTGCTTTGCATAGGGGGCATTCCAGGGAAACTAAGAGCCTTTATAGGAGCAAAATATGATGGCGCAAAATGTCATGTGTTGTGTAAAATCGGGGAAGATTTTGAGGTGCACGGAGTCGGCAGTGTTGCATCCTGTCACCGATATTATTTCCTTTTGTTATCGGTGACATTCTTCATGCTGTCCTGGTGCAGTTTAGTGAAGGATGACATATTTCCTCAAGCATCTCAACTATCCTGATGATATCTATTTGTTCTCTCACCGAGCCATGGACCTTGACCACATGGCTATGAATTTGGGAAAAGAGGCAGGTGGAGCTGGAGTGACGATGCATCAACAGCGCTTTCACAGCCCTACCTGAAGGCTGGAAAACCAGTTATCTCAACAGCAAGATCAAATTGAGACCGTTCTGTGCTAGTGTTCTTACTGTGTTGCTATGTGGGATACATTTACATTTAAGGTGAACTCCACTGTTACTGAAAATCTGCAAGCCTTCGTTAACACCCGTCCGCGTCGTATCATCGAAGTACGCTGGCCTGACACTATCTAAAACAAAGAACGTGGTCAGTGCACAAGCCTGGCACTCGTACGCACTGCATTAGGAAGACAGAAGGGGCAGTGAATCGGTCACATATTAAAGATGATTGACAATTGCATGCGGGTTAGAGACTTAAACGACAACCTGTAGCTTATAAGTATACCACAACCTGTGAAAAGGGACAGTCGTTCTTTTAGAACGCAATGCGATATTCCTTCACAATATTATTATTATCAAATGAAAGGTTCGATTTGTGCGTTATGAAACAGATTAGTTTTGGTTGCAAAGGGGAGCAGCGCGGATATTTTAAAAGGATAAATTACCTCAAGGACCCGTTCTCAGAAACTACCCATCCGATGATAATCCTTTTTAAGCCCATTATCAGTGCCTTTGTTATTTGATATATTCAGAAGACTACTGGTCTTATTGCTGGTACGGTATCAGACAATTCGCCCACCACAGCTTGGTTATACCCAAAATATGTTATGGTCCACTTAAAGTTCATATTTAACAGCGTACTTACTCTTGAACTTTTCCCCATATTTGATCCTTATTGCAGCAAAAAATATTTGGAAAGAGTCAAACAGTTTTAAAAGCTTTAGAAAGCGCCAATCGAGGCAGTCCATTTGATAACTCACATGACATATGTAAACTAGGTATATACTCGTACTGTATGTATTACTCGAAATGCATGGATTAGATCAATTTCGTGTAAACTGCGTGTAACATAAAGTCAAACAAAGATTCCACTGTAATTTAGTTTTTTTGTTGGCAAAACCCAAAACGTAACAACAACGCAACAATATTAACATTTCTAATTGATTTTGACATAATTTAGTAATTCGTGACATGCTGTAAATGGACGTTTTCTTGATATAATACTTTCCGATCCATTTCCTGTTTGCCTTCAATTTTCTGGTAGCTACCAAAATTGGTGGGAGCAAGGTATTATTTGAACTGCGTCTAGAAAGCATAAATCTTTGTAAACCATGGAGAATCTTGAGTAAATGTTACCTCAAGAAAAGACCGACAAAACACCAATAAAAGTTATCTAACTACCAGATTAAGGTCGCTGGTTATAAAGCTATCAGCGATATTGACTTATATCCGCGGAGTGGTTTAAACGGCGGCCACTTCAAAGGGGCTGCTCACATCCCCTGTCTACATAAACAGGAAGAGCCCAATCGAAGGTATTTGTGCACTTCCATCGATTATCTTCCTTTTGGGCTGTTTGGCCTACCGGTAATCTATTAGCCATCCTTGGTCCTTGTGCCGTCCGCCGTTTTCGAGCGCAGTACACTTAGAGGCATTTAAGAGTTCATAACGAGGGTTTGTCGTCTAATTAATGGGTCGTCATTTAACAAACAAAAATTAGGGATACGCCAGGCTTTGTAGAATGCCGCATTAAAATCGAATGCGGAACCATCTCTTCAGCTCTATCCACTGGCGGAAAGTTGTGCTGTCGGATCCGAATAAATACGGGCCATGTGCTGAAAATTGCGTATCATGAAACGCACGGGTTCATGCTTTGCATATGTACCTGTGCATGGTTATCACATTCCCTCAGGTATTCGAATGCGTAATAATGGGTTTCAGGTGGACTTAGGGGTATCGGGAAGTTAAAGATGCTGATTCGAACTGGTAGTAGAGGAGTTCTGTGCAACCTGTCCCTGAATCAGTTTTCGACTAGGGTTACAATTTTTGCGTGGGAGAGTTAACTTTTAAGATGGAATTATCATAATTAATAACTATGATAGATTTCATTGAAAGCTTTTTAGTTCTGAGATTCAGCCTCCGTAATTCATTCCTTGTATTTTCGTTAATTAACTTCTTAGCCAGGCTCGCTGCGGTATCGTGCTTATGGGAAATTCTGCTAAAACTCGGAGCTTCTTTACAGGTAAGTCGAAATTAACGTTATTGTTGCTACGTAGATTTATGTGCATTGTCTCAGTTTTAACAGTTCTAACAGGTAATATGTGTATTTGTGAAACTTTGTTTATGAAATTTGAGCCTGTTGGGTTGAAATCTGGAATCTCGATTAAAGCGAAGTTAATTATGTGAAGGGCACGGCACGGATTGCTTGCTATTAACTTTGCGTGCAGATTTTTGTTGGTGTCAACGTCAGTAACTTTTAGGTTTCCGCAAATATCCCCTGAATCGAGTATGGTGCGTCCACTACGCACACGAGCCATCGTTTCCGTTTAGAAGAAATACGCCTTAACTTTTTCTGGGTTTTTTTCGAGAAGCCTACGATGCTCCTCTACACTTTAACGCCATGTGTTTCTAGGGCGAACTATTTGACCTATCCACTGTCACATTCGCCCTGTAATAAATAATAAATCTCCGTACGGTACGTGGCTCCATACCAATTTAGCTTTCCATTTAAGATTTCGTAAGGTCACTATCACTGACAGTGATTGTACCTGCTTTGTTGGGATCGGTCGTTAAAAATTCTGTTTTATTCAGATTTAATCTGAGGCCGCATTGTATGAGGCGGTCATTCTATTTTTGAACAATTTTCTCTAGATCATATTTGCTGTAAGAAGCTGGGAAAATATCATTTGAATAAAGCAATGTGTAGGGCACTGGAGGTTGGATGTCTCGTGTGACAATGTCCATAACACGAACAACGAGGAATGGCGGGAAGGCGTTTTCTTGATGAACAGCGACGGAGATACGAAGCGGTTTTGATGCGCCCGTGTGGGCTCCATAAATAGAGAAGTTTATAGCTATTTTTACCGGGTTTGCGTTCTGTGTCGCGAGCTTTTGACACCATACCGTCAAATTTCTTGTAGAACGTAGATTTCAATGTACTTTTTACGGAAGGTTCTCACTAATTTATCGACAAGACCGGCGCCCGTCTTGCAGCGTCGACTGAGGCGAACGCCCTAGCATTTCTCCGGGGCTTTGGATATCGCAATGCCTCATTTTTGTTTTTAGCGACATTGAATGCTTTTTTTTGGTCGGCCTGTCGCGGGAAAACAGCTAGGATTTATCATAGTGGAGTAACTCTAACTGTACTTAATTTACCTCTTTCCCTGATCTGAGCATTTTATTTTTGTGTTACTGAGCACAGTACAAAGTATGTATTTTGACCAGTTTGCTATGTAAATAACATGTCGAAGTTACGCGATGCACTATGTCGATATTCAATCCCTTCATCATATATATAGTTTATAGCTTTCAATATTTCCGGACCTCATGGTTAATAAATTCAAACAAACCGTCAACCATGCCAGCCAAAAGAACAAATTGTTATGGATATTCAAGCAGGCATTTTGAAAAAAAAGGAATTGAAAGAAGCAACGCTAAGCAATGTAGCTAATATCCCCTTCTCATACAGTAAACCGGACCTCATATTCTGCAAAGAATAAAGGGTCTACCTAAAATCCACAAACCTGACAACAAATTCGGGGAAATTATAGCAGCTTCAAACTCGTACGTAGTTGCTGCTGGATAGGTTTAAGAAACTCATCAGGAAACTAAAGGATGTGGAATTTACGTCATAAGAGGAATGGCGAGTATCATTTGTCGTGAAATCTTTGTTTCCAAGCATCTCGGTGAAGAAAGCGCTTCTTTATCAGGGGGAGTGGTTACTCAAAAAAGTCCCCATTCTTGACGTGGTTATAGGAAACCGGTATGTTCATGACGATATGTATGATAGATAACTACCTGGCATACTTGAGGTGGGTGCACTTCTTAGGAATTTTAACTATCCTCCCCTTTTTCTACTAATTGGGGAAGACGTGAGATTTCTAGTGTTTACAAATAAGTAGAAGAAACAATTCTACAGAGACTTCAGGTGCTGCTGTGAACTGTCCCGCAGAGGGACCGTTAAGCCCAGTGGCTTTGCGTCACTTGAGTGGATTGATGGCCAAGATTATTTCACTTTTGTTTGAATTAGTAGTCCGAGCCCGTATGTTACAGTGACTAGCCATTTCATCCCCAGGAGGCGAAACTTCATCAAATATTATACGGTTGAGAATCGTGGTAAAATATAACCTATAGCTATGAAGCTGCTCGTTGTCGTACATGAGGAGTGTACCGTAAACGTTCCTTACAAGACCTTCAAAAACTTGTGAGCATCTTTATTTCGTGATGTTATATACGGTAGAAAAGTCGTCATTATTTGATTTAGCTTCTACCTTTTCGATTAGCAGAACAGCAAATTTCCTTCTGGCGCAGCGCACACTAGTCACCAGTTCTGGCAGTCAGCCAGATCTTACGATGCCTCGTGGATATCTGCGTTACGTGCGCCGGAGAAACGAGTACTGTTGACTTACTATTGCGCTGATGGGGAAGAAGATGAATGATTTCCGAACTGTATACCCCATCATGAAAGAGCTTTGGTCGCAAATCTTTCAATGCTCCTGTGAAGGCCGTCAACGGTCGACTTCTTATCCACGATGATGAAGTGGTGAAAAGAACACTTCACTACGGTTTTTAACTGTATTATATTTAGTGAGGTTCCTCCTCTTGTGGATAAAATGGCTCACCGTAACGTACGGATACATACTATCCCTCCAAGCAGAAGAGAATTCCCTTCCGCCATCAATGAACTGAAACGGAGTAAAGCCTCTGGGCTTCACGGTCTCTCCGCAGAGTTATTTATCGCTGCACCTGCAGTTACTGCAGTTCTATTGCTTCCAATTGTTCCAAAATATTGGGTATCCGAGACCTTTTCCAGAGAATGAAAGAAGGGGATGATGATCGTTAAGATTTCAAAACGGGCACACGTTTTGATTGTGACAAATGGGGGGAGGGGGGGGGGGGGGGATCTGGGTCTTGTCCACCGTTGCAAAGATGATAGGCAAAATAATCCTGAAAGACCTTAAAGAATATCTCGAAAGTTTGATCGATGGAGAGCAGGCTGGTTTTCGCCTCGGATCCCCGTGCACTGACCACGTCAACACTCTACGGATGATTCCAGAATAGTGTGCGAAATTCAGATCTTCACTGCACTGCTTTTCAAAGATTTCGAGAAAGCTATCGTGAACAATGAGTGTATCTGGAGTGCTTTACACTGTTACTCAAAAGTTCTAACCTTTTTTCTATATCTGTCTGGGTCATATCATCAAAGTACGGTGACCTGACACGATCTCAAACGGACAACTATTTCGGCGCACAGGCTTGACACTGGTATGCGATGTGATAGGAAGACGGAAGTGACAGTGGATAGGCCAGACATTAAGGAGGGGCGACATTTGCATTGCGGGCTATGCCATGCAATAGAATCCACCCTCCCAAGGTGGCCGATGAGTAAGTTGTGCCAAGAGCATTTGGGACAGAACAGTAGGGGAGAAGTGGCTTTCCAATGAGTATAGTCATTTTCGCTGGAACTTCAAATTCCCATAATATTTTATACAGTAACAATAGTCCAGTCATAAACACTGACATGACATTTCGGGTGGCATATAAGAAACAAATTTCATGTCTACCGATCTTGACTAAAAGGAGGTCGCACCCGATTTTCAGATTTAATGACTTGACTACAAGTGGTTGACACTGTCGCCAATTTGAAGTCAGCGAAAATCTGATGGTTATCAGCTTTATATTCCCAAAGCTTCTCCAGTATCGGTTTGAACGGGAATTATTGATCGTTCTCCGATTTTCCTCGTTAAAATTCTCTCTGATATTCGTCATCAATATTTTTTGAGAAAGGTTCGGGCCTCCTTTCTAGATTATCTTCCAGCACTTGATAACATGTACAAAACAATAATAGTGCTCTATAGTTATTCCAACAGAATTGGCTATTTATGAATAAGGCAAATGACATTTTTTTATTAATGTCGCAGTCACAGTTAATAATAATAATCAGCCGGCGCAGTGAGTCAGTCACAGTTGACGGATATATCTGTATGAAATTTGCCATAAAGAGCAAGAAAACCTCTTCCGTTCAAAGTTATCAGAAGTCCTACATGTCATAATCAAAAGCCTCCATGAGCGAATTAGCACCCTAGAAGCATCTCCCCGTCGCGTAATCAAATCGACACTACCAAAGGCAGCCATACCGAATGTGTAGAAAATAGCAACGGCCAGCCAACCAGTCACCAAACACGTTCACCAGCGAAACACAAGTCAAATGACACCTAATGTATGTAAAATCCTCCCCTACATGGTGGTCGGCCCTCTGTAAATTTTGCGTCACAAAAAGTAGACCTCGAATCCCATCAAACACTTTTTAAAACAAAAAAGGATTTCATCTCCACTCAAATGTTATTAGAAGAGAGCAAAACGATGTTCTTCACGTATACTCTCCCACAGGGAAAAAAAACAAACCTTATCATTTTCGCCGTACTTACACAAAGATACTGGACAACCTGAATGCTCAGGGCGTCCAAAATATCATATTTAAAAAACAAGCAAATCCTGCAATGTAACAACAGCTAAAGAAAGGGCCACGTGCATCAAACTCCACTCTGAAAAATCACTGCGGGAAATGTAACCAGGCTCTGCGCATGTCTGAAAACAGCATAAGATAAGGCAAAGTGCGTTAACTGCGGCTTTAACGAGGAACTGGCAAATTATCGGAATTGTCCGACTTTCATCAAAGTCGTTTCAAGACGAAACACACAACAGCGATCTCGCAAACCGTGCTCCACCACTCCCACAATCCTGAATGATCGCCCCACCAATATTTTCTCGTAGAATATCAGTCGTGTGCCGCAAACTACTGTTGATATCAATATGCAACAACTCGTGAAGATGCTACGATGATAGCAAACTCTCTAGCTGCCAATAATGGAAATTGCACTCATCTGTTAAACATCTATTTTATCGTCGGACGGTCACGTTTATCGAATTTGATTACAAACCCTTTATGATCCTTTGCAGGGCCGGGCTAAGCCATCGCCACAGGCATGCTTTCCTTTTTCCGAGCAGACCGCAACTAGTAACTGCAAACCGATTTCACTACTGCAAGTAGAACTGCAGTCTTAATCGTAGAGAAATTCATTTTTATCAACACTACCCCTGGTAGACTACTCATGTCCATTGAAGCTGTAACAATCACAGTGTAGATTGCAGCCATCTACTATCACAACCACTAATTTCTCTAATCTCATATACTTTGTCCCTTCGAACTACTTCACTTCGTTAAATTCTAGGCCTTCATTATTTGCACGTCAAACACTTTCCACCTCTCTTTCCCCCTCTTACCTTTACCCGAAATATTTTCTATTTCAGTACTGACCAAATTATTTCCTTTCGTTCCAACTACCACTTTTAGCTAGACCACTTCCTAATTTCTTCAAACGCGACAATCACTCCAAACGCAAATCCGTTTCCCAGAGTTGTGACAGTCATCCTTGGCTGCAAGCCTCCCGGGGGGTTTAAGAACCCCATTTCACTTCTGTCCTTGGCTTCAGTAAGACGAATTGGAGTCACACCTCAGAAGGCAAATGGAAGATATCCACCCCACTCCCGACGGATCGGTCGACCAACTAATAAGACTTATCCAAATTACTTGTTAATTCCCTAATGCATTCTGGACTAGAGGAATTTAATTAACCTCCCTGACGATATCCTACAAATTGCTATCTATAAGAGCTAACTCTTCGGCGCAGATTCTGATTCACCCCACATTTCCACATCTTGAAAGCAGAAATTTTTAACATCGATCACTCCATTAGAGAAAGAAAGAAAATTTCTCTCGTCTAGCAGCATACTTACCATGGCTCTGGAAGTCTTCCTCCTCGCTTCCCATCCTCCTCCAAAATATCTGCCCACCGGAAGTAGCCGAATTCGTCGAATCACACCTAACCGCTATCTCACTATAAAATTTATGTCCTTATTGAGATCCACTAACACCTATCTCCAGCCATACTATTCTCCAACCCATTACTTAACCTGAACCATCCCGGGACTACACCGTTCTGGTCAATTCCAGTATAATAAATGCTATCATATTGAAAGCCAACGTTAAAATATAAAAATTGTCTTCAAAAAAGTGCTTGAAATCCATGAGCCCTTCTTAGCAAACTTAATCAACCATTGCATCGTCAGGGGCAACTCCCGATGTTAGCTGCAAATGTTTTCGAACCCCTTTTAAATTTTTAGCTCTTCTGGCCCCAGGGAAAGGATCCAATAAAACACCGTGACAAAAGACACTCTTCTAAGGAAATCCCACCTCAATTCCTATTTTTACGAACTTTACGACTATTTTACTAAGCAAAAACTTGCTCTAAATCCTTACGAAAATTATGAATAGAGTCAGAAACATATCCCTACATTTGTAGCAACTATTCTATCCTAAATATAAATAAAATTGTATACCTAGAGTCACAATGAATTCCAAGCTTTCCAACGTCCACGTACACGAATAAACCAGACCTTGCTAAGTCACACTCTCAATAAAATCAGCTTTCATTTTTTGGTGTGACTCTTCTCCAACGCAGATGGAGGGATTGCACTGCAGTGAAAGACACTTTCGATATTCCGAAATGAAGAAAAATCTAAGCACATTTCCAACATCATCCTATATAACTTATGTGCATTGATATGTACTGTCTATTGGTGCGTTCCTAATCAATCAAGCGGTAAAATTCTTAACTAAATATAAGAGTCCCCTTAACTCGCTAGTTAACAGAGCCATAAATTTTGATTGCATTCAGGAAAACTGTCTGATTTCCACTCAATGATCTCATAAAATCCAACACTTCATAAACGACAACCACGTCTTCGACCAAGAATTAATTGTGATTTTCTTCAATGGTTAATATTCCCTATCACAATATGTGAAGCCCAACACCCTTAGTAGCTGCAACAAACCTTCTACAGTTTTTCCACTGCCTCTTCCTTCTCCATATCACATGGAGGTTTCATCACTCTTCTTACAGACAGACAGTGTTCGTGGATATCCCAAGCTTCCCAGGGTGATAGTTTAGCCTGCAGTCACCAGTGAGCATTCCCACTATGACTGGAGGAGGCTCTTCTTGGTGAGGTTTAAACAATCTTTCAAGTGTTTGGGTTCGTATCCCCCCAAGAACTCCCTGGACTGTTCCATTCCTCGTAAGTTCGACCTCGGCACCTGCTCCCTTTGCTGTAAGAGATCAATTAGGGTACCAGGTAATCAGTTGCTGGTTTATGCGGTCACTCTCCCAGTTTGACCTGTTGCTCCAAAGTGTTTCGAACCGAAGTAAAATTTCGTTGTCAGGTTATCCCTTGGTATCAGAATTTCGGGATGCCGGCTCGCTGGTACTCCCGGACATTCTGAAGTTCGCTTTCCTTGCGTGCATTTTTATGTGCAGATGGGTAGGAGTTAATACCAGAAGGGCCTCTAAGGAGACTGTTGAAAAAGTTCTCATTGCTCCACTGATACCCACGTAAGCCAGTCTTCGAAGTTTGTGTAACTCCCTGGCTGTTGTGCTGAGTTCAATTCTGTCTGCCGGAATTAATGTCCCATAGGTAATCATTAGTGTTACTATTACAGTGAATATCCAGCGCAGTATTTTCGGGGTGCATCGCCACTTTTTCCCTGCTATGGACCTCCAAGTCATCAGAGCCCTTGTGGCTCCCCGACATATGTTTTCAACATGTATCTTCCAGAGTAGTTTTTAGTCAAGTATGATTCCCAAATATTTGACCTGTCTTACTCTGTTTACCTCCATGCCATGTATTAGATTAGCTATTAGATAGCTCACAAGTGAGAGGTGCTATATTGTCCTAGCTGGATTGATGCGCAGCCTCGCCTTACTGCACCAGTTACGAGTGATTCACAGTCCAGTTTGGATTTTGTGGCATAGAGTATTCTCATATGTGTCCCTACCGAAAAACAGTATAATCAGAGTAACCGTGGACTTGTATTCCAGTGTTTTTTAACTCTCCTAGGAGTTCATCAACTACCATTCTCCACATTAATGGTGATAATACCCCACTTTGTGGACAACCTTGAGTAGTGTTCATGACAATAGAATTTGTACCTGGTACTTCTACTTGCCTACCATTTAATATTCTTCCTATCAAGAAGGCCAGGGTATTTCCCAATCTGTTACGAATTAGGGCATCTGGTATACCTCAGTACGATGTGTTGTCGAACACTCTATTGATGTCCTTTCCTTTGTTTCTATGGCATCCTGTATTACATTTGTCAGTTTCGGTTGATCGTCCTACCCGGTAAGCGTACTGACCTGTTGATTTAGGGGATTACGCATTATAAGGTTAGTTCTAATATAGTTGAACAATGAACATGCCAGGTAATTTGTTCTGACAGATTTAGGGTGAAAAGGATCCTTTTTAACCACTCTCGGAATATAGACTATCCTTGCCCGTCTCTATGCCCTTGGTATATATCCCCTTACCACTCTTGGGAGATATCCTAAGATTATTTCAAGTTCTCTGAAGAGTAGTGCTGCGAAAATGGCATCTACTCCGGGTAATTTCAGTGGCTTAAAGGTTCCACCTTATTTTAGCGAGTTTACTTTTTCTGCTAGTTTCCAGTTCTCCTTTCTTCCCCTTTCGTTCGTTGTTGGGGTGTTAGGCTATCAACTTCCGCTGTGGGATAGAATCCCGCGGAATGAGTTTGGAGAAGCAGACATGCCCTGTCCTCCTCATTCTGCGTAAATGTCTCATCTTCCTTCTTCTGTGTAGCTTTGTCTAGCTTGGATACTTCTGTGGTTTGTTCTATCCCTTCACAGAATTCCCTGAAGCTGTTCGTTTCGCTTCCCTCATCGCGCTGCTATACGTTATTAGTGCTCTTGACTCCTTATTATTCTATCTACTTGCGATTTACTCTCAATGTCGAATCTGATTATTCTGTTATCTCACATAGAAGGCTCATCCGGCAGTCTCAAATTCTTGACCAAGTTATTATCAGAATGTTTCCTAGAATCATGTCTAGTACCTCTTGCCAGGTGGTGATCACGAATCCTGAAGTGTGTCCTATTTTATGTATTTCTAACTTACTGAGGATGAAATGTAGAAAGTACTCACCTCTTCGATTAATGTCGTTGCTTCCACAGGCCTAAAGGCGGGCGTTGGCATCGCAGCCGAGAAGAAGTGGTAGCACCTTCCTCTCGCAGAACTTCGCCAGTCTAACGACTAATTCTGGCGGGATTCTGGTGTCGTCTATCTAGAAATATCCTGATACCACGACTATCTCTCAGCGAATCTGCTTCTATTACACCTTGTAACTTGCTTTTGCAGCTTTTGCATGGTGGAGATTTACCTGAATTATTTTAATGCTAGTCATCGGTTTGTTAGTGACTAGAACTCTTCTCCAATGTGGGAGTGTTGTCTTCCACCTCCAGCATGGAACTTCTCCTCTTCTGTGGAAAGCAGGTCTACCTACCTACTCGGTTCTGTCCTTTCAGCCTCCATGGCCTTCCCGATTGCTTCGAAGACCTCGTTATGATTTCCACTTAATGTGTTCTCCGAAGTTTCCTTTCTTGGCTTCCCACTGTGCACGTGCACAGGTATGCCACCAAATTATAATATATAATAATTGACGACGCAGTTACGACGTTTAATTGCCTCCAGGGATCGGTCGTCTACCACAGTCGTGAGGATTTTGCCTTTGCCCTCCTCCTTGCTTCTAAAAACTCTCCATAACCGTGTTTGGGAATCAAAGTTTTGAGTGATGAGGAAGCGTAGAAACTTGCTCGTCTCAATCGCTGAGGCTTTGGGGAGGTAAACCGCACTACGTGTACCCCTGCTATATCATCCCCAGCAGATGTCCGTACCGTTCCCTTCCATCCTGGTAGTTTAGGAAACATAGTCCTAAGTCAGTCCGCCGTGTCCTTGGTCGCGCAGTATAAGTTATAAGACCTGGTCGAAAACGTATGCCCGTAAATAAAAGTTCTTTATTCCATTCCTCACACGGCCCTACTGCAAACTATACAATGGGTGCGGTTCGCATAATATCCCGAATTGAGGGAGTTGTTTTTCGACTCCTCCCTAGATTTGTAGCGTTTTAATCTCATATAAGATCTGGCTAGCACCATCCACTGACGGTCTTGCTAGACGCGAGGCTTGGCTCCTGGCGAGCCATATATTATACATATCAATCCTAGAGGGAGATAGGTTGGCTTCCAGATGGCTGCATTTCGCATCAGTCAATCCTGCCGCCCACTGCTTAATCCCAGGTTACTTGCTCTATTGCAGGATCGGCAAAAATTAAGTTCCTTCTCTTTTCTTGCATACATCTAGCCATAATCCAAGACTGGTAACATGTCAGACTAATCCTAACTGACCGCATATAATATTTTGGGTTAAAGAGGGAGGAGTAAAGTGAACAAGCTGTCGCATTGAAATTGGAGAGATACCATCCTTATTTTCCTTCTTTAGGATTGAAGGAGTTAACTTTCAGTGGAATAAAAGTGGAACTGCAAAGGGTCAAGAAAATTTTCATTGGACTAATCAACATTTATTCCTATCGATCACTACTAACTCGAATTCGATAGTCAAAATGTACAACTAACATGGCGGGTTCCATGCTGAAACTAATATAACTTTATTGGGAAAGTGAAGGTTACTTATAGCATACGTTTTTTGCCTTTCAATCGAAGGTTTCCTACATATTTGCATCAACCTTACTTCGGTCAATCAAGAAGACCCGAAAAATGACTTTCACCTACTTAATTGCTATTTCTCCTAACAAAAATTCAGGCCTTCATGTTTACTTCCACAGTCTCTCCTACTGTCGTCCAGTAGCAATAACTTGAGATACATTGTATGAATATATCAGCTACCGGCGGAACTACAACGGTCGCGCCTCCATCTCTTGTAAGACTTTCTTCAGTGGTAGCGGCGGTGGCGGCGGCAACAGCGGCACCAGGAACCAAGATCAAAAAGATCGGTCCGCGCGTATCACGGTAGCCCCGTTGCAAGGTAAATTGCTTTTGACATGGGTTTTATTTTTCCAGGCTGTTTTCTCATCTTTTTTTACTGGACATAATCAGTTTTTTCCCTCTTGGCCGTAATGGTTAGTTTATTTCTTTCTTGTGCCACGCCGGCACCACCTTTTCTACTTTCCGTATCCAATTTATTAATGAACCTAAGCCGAAACGTGCTGAGCCACTCACGGTAGCCGTCGCCGTTAGTTCAGCACGATTGCCACTCTTTTGATGTGCCTTATTTTCAAGTGGATGCCATAAACTTGAGACCATCATGAGTAGGCTACAGTAGGCAAAAAACAGTGTAATGGATATGGTCAAGGTGAAATCTAAGGGGCTGAGAGTTTCCTTGAGGTGGACTTAATGAGGAAATCTGTTGACGGTGGAGATTGGAAGCATAAAACATGGACAACTGCATCGGCTTCTAACAGATGAGAGAAAAAGTATTCACATCCCCTGGGTTTTCATTGCTTTTCGCAGTTTTCCATATTGTGATAGTGACTACTTTGATTCGACCAAATAATACGACTGATTCGATTGAGTTTATATAAAACTGTCTCAAAAGCCTGTACTAATTCGAAAATATCCTAATCGACATCAAGGAGAGATTATAGGTGCGGGCAATCTGGAATCTTTTCTTGAGTTTTTTTTTTCAGTCTGTCCACTTTTGCTTTCAGACATTCATGTTTTGTTTCCAAAAAAGAGTAAACTGACCAAACTTGGCCCGTATTGCGGAAAAGTGTATACATCTTTGTAGGACCTCGGTGGCCGATGGCCGCGGAGTAGGAATTCAAACTAAATATCATCTACTTTAAACCAATAAAAAAATGATTCCCACCAAACCTCGTTTTTATTAATAAATGTTGAACTAAGGAGAGAGACGACGAAGTTAAAGGCTATTTTTGCGATAATCTGGAAAGACTTTTACATTCACTGGTCCCAAATAACATCAAATTAATATGACGACCTTGACGCAAAAATTTGGAATGGGAGGATGCACAGAGAAACAATCGGCAACAGTTCCCTTGATATATAAAATGATAAAGGAAAACGTCTTATTGATTTCGTCTATAGTAGAAATCCAATCATCGAATCAAGGTGCTTCCCAGAAAAACCGTCCATGAAAGGACCCGTTCGTTTTCAGATGGTATTACATTCAACTAAAGAGACCATACTCTCATCCAGAAAAGATAGGCCTCTAATATCCTTGATATTAGCTCATATCAAGAGTGAACTTTGATTCCGCAAATTACAGATGCAAAGCGTTTCAAGATCACGGCCAGCTCACACGTCGCCTATGTCTAATGTACTTTAACCCCTTCATTATCAGCTTCTTCTGGACAGACCAAACCTGTGCAGCTAGCAACCTATACGGCCTTATGTTAACAACAATAACCGTCAACTATATCGTCGGCTGACAACAAGTCCCTCTTCACGGAACCTCTTCGATTTCGGCCCTGCACCTCCTACATACAATGTAAGGAATTGTCACTCATACCACTACGAATGATACTATAGACAGATCGTCAGTACACATCAGTATACAGAAGCAATTCAGGGCGTATCAGACGAACTAACTAACCCTCTCTCGGATTACATCTTGCAGGATACCTTCTATAAAAAAATCTACGACAGAAATTATTTAGAAATCCACACTCCCGCAATACTTCTTTTTGAACGATGATATCCACAAACCCGATACTTCAATCCATGACAGAATTGTCATTCTATGTACCTCTATTTTTACAGCCACCTGTCCAATATATAACCAAATCCAAATATGATACATAGATAGAAAATCGGAAAATCACTCCGCGATTTGGTCCGTAATGTCGGACCCAAAACATCACGCCTTCTGAAAAAAGTAAATGTCCTTGTGAACCATTTTCTAAAAGCCCGTCACTCCATACTGCTTGACTAAAGCTTTGACCAGAAGTCAATGTGTTAATCGCCTGCCCCGAATCGATAACATCGCACTCTTACTTCACACTATTAGCCAAACTGGACTATTCCGGCACCACTTTTTTAACCGAACTTCCTGGGTCGAATTCATCAATTTTGTGAAGCCCAAAGCGGTCACGAATTCCATTAAACAGAACAAAAATAAAATTCCAACTATCATCCTGAAAAGAGCGTTGTTTGTTGAAAGCTCATTTCACCGCGGGCTGGAAATGTTCACAAATCTCATGTGTCCCAAAAAAGCAAAACGAAAATACTCTCTTTCCTGATAGTTAATTAATGATTAGTACTGCGATACGAACATTTCTGTCCCAAATTTCCAGTGCGCCAACCGAACAAGTCATTCGGTCGGAAGGAATTAATTGCAAGGCTCCACCCAAGTCTTTTTTTTAAGCAAAACCTTATTAAAATCGGTTCATTGTCTGTCTGTCTTTCTGTCTGTCACATCCACTTTCTCAGAAACGATTATCCCTGTTGGCACAAAATTTTGTAGAAAGGTTGGAACTATGAACCCTCACACAGGCGGTGAATTACATTGCGACACGTTGGTATAAGTTTTGACATTGGTTGTCAACGTCACTTGCGTCTCAGAGACTATATAACCGAAAAATTCGAAAAAAAATGATGGGCTATGTATATAGTATCTAGGCCCCCAAATTCCCAACGTTGAAATATCTGCTCAAATAAAGATAGTGATATTATACATATCATTGTATTTTGAAAATTTACTGCGAACACCCTTTAAGTTCATCCTAGATTTGTCAAAGTATGAAATGAAGTATCTTACTAAAAACTTTGGTTGAAATCCTACCACGTTAGAATGGGGATAGGATAAAATGTCAGCGTCACATTGAATTGAATATCAGGTATATTCGCTACAGATTGTGATGTGCCTGCCCTTCAATTGCTCGCCAGTCATTCAGGTTGCCTCCCCTAGGATCGCATATACTTCAGCCTGAAAGACCGTTACATATTGTTCCAAGTGAAAAGCTCACATCCTGTTTTTGTTCGAGAGGGAGACTCCCACTCCAGAACCCTGTTTTGCTTTTGAGTCATTAGTCTATCAGACGTCAGTATATCTTGACATGCATTCTTCAGGTTCGTCCCAGCTTTCTCTTCGTTTCAAGATAACTTCATATCTTCTACCGATATGTATGGGGATCCGAGAATCAAATGCTTTGTGCCCCTCACGTCCCCATAGATATCATCAAATAAGTCTAGGAGCTGTTCTCATTGCAGTCCTCTGAATAACTAAAAAGGGCTACAAATAGCGTAGTGATTTAGAGCTATGCCAGATATCGTGCTTGTGGCACCAGTAATACCCAGACACAAAGCCTTTGCAGTGTGACGAGTGAGCGAAAACTCTTTTCATTCACCTTAACCCACCACACTATGGATGCATAAGCGAACATCGGCCTAATGATAACAACGTATATCCACATTACTACCGGAGGCCCAAGTTTCCACCTTAAGGCAAAGGTGCGCTTACACAGCTCATAAGTGTGAGTTCGTTTCATCTTTACCTCTACATGTTTATTCTAAAGAACATTATTGCCTAGAATAACACAACCAGGTATTTCACTTCTTCGAAAAATTGAAGGGTTATATTCCTCATCTCTGAAAGGCACAGACCATTTAGTTCTTTCCTTTTTGTGAATAATACCATTGTGGTTTTATTTGGATTCACTGAAAGTTGATACCTGAGACACCAAGTATCAATCAAATCAACGGTGTGTTGTGTATTTCTACACCCCTTTCCGGAATCTCAACTACGAACTGTCACATCAACGTCATCAGCATAACCTTGAGCATGTATTGACAGATTTTGCAGTTCGAATAGAAGAGAGTCGATCAACATACTCCACAGAAATGGTGATAGCATACCTCCTTGGGTGCAGCGTTTGGTAGCTTCCGTTGTTAGGTAGTGATCAATTCACACATAGATCCACTTAATTAAAGTTTCATCAACACCATACTCTCTGGCAGCATCACAGAATTTGTGAAAAGGTGCACAGCCAGAACACCACCAACGCGTATTCGCCTTCCAGAATTGCGTCCTCTATCTTTGAAACCAAAGAATGGAGAGCAGATTCACAGGACTCACATTAGCATCTTCTCACGAATGTAACGCGCAGCCAGCCTCTCCAGATATTTCAGCGAGAATGATGTTAAACTGATTTGTCTGAAGTTCTTTGGATTTGAGTAGTAATCTTTTCCAGGGTTAGTTATGAGAACTACTTTAACCATCTGTCAAGAGGTAGGCTCGTAGCCCAAAGCAAAACATCCTCGAAAAAAATTTCTTAGAAGTTGCTCTAAGTGCTATATATCTTCGCATCGGTGGATAGATGCATTGTATAATAACTCTCACTTTTTCATTGATAAAACCTGCTTCCGCAGTGTTCCAATTCCTCTTGCATCAGCTTTGTATTGAATAGTTTACAGAAACTACCAATTCTTTCCCTTCCAATGCTGACACCGGTCCTTCTGGAAATGTACTTTCGGTTATCTAAGAGAGTTCAAAATGACCAACTCATCCTTTTAAAGGATCTTACACATAATGTCTCCGCCTCCGCTTCTTCTTCCAGTTCCTCACAGTATACTCTAAAGGAGTCTCGCTTCGAACGTTTTACAAGCCTCTGTCAGTTCCGAAAATTTAACCAGTCTTCATTCTTATCACTTTTGCAAACAAGATTCAAAAATCGTCTGGTTGATTTCCTGAGTCTTTGCAGTTCTCGGCTCAACCATGAAATCATTTCACCACTTTGGACTCTTGAAATAGGACGAACTTCTTCAAAACACTCTAAAAGCATGCTATTCAGTCTTTCCAATTGATCTTCTATCGCCATAGGAGTCCCTAGCCGCCACTTTGTTGCCAAGAAGTTCATTGGACTTTGTCCGGTCCGTTTTCCAGAGGCAACTATGACGTATCTTCTCTTGCCATTAAGCTGATATTGTAAGTTGTAAGTTTCTTTGTATATCGCCACACTTGGTAGTGTAGCAATGCCCATGTTCTCATTTCCAAGAAACTTCGCCTTCTTTCGCAGTGCCTTCCGTTGTTGTCGGCTGGAAGTCTTCAGGTTCATGATGTCCAGAATGTATGGATCCGTTTCCACATACCGGAAGTAGACCAGTTACGTCCATATCGCCAGGTTCCCTTTCATCCGCTTTTCCTAATAGAGGGGCAAGAGAGGGTTCTAACAGACACGGTTGCAGTTCTCTCTCCTTTGCGGCTGAAGTTTTCTGGAAGAATTAAGCAATAATGTCACCATCACACAACCTTAGAAAAGAGAGACAGGCAGACAATGAACCAATTTTAATAAGGTTTCGTTTTCAACAGGTGAACTGTTAGTACCACAAAATCTAGTGTCGAAAATGCTCGTATGCCAGGATTATTGAGAAAAGCAGACGGGGCAGAAAGGGTCCGATTAATTTACGGTCGTTGGATAGAAAATGGCAAACGAAAAGAGATTCGACGTGTTATGGAAGAAAATATTCCTCCATTCTTTACTTCTTTATTATCTTTATTTTTGAGATATAGTTTCATCAAGATGAAAAATTTTTATTTGTATCTTTCAATTTATTATTCGATCCCATTAAGCAATTCATCCATACAATTTTCATAGAAACTAAAAGCTGGTTTCTGCATTTTGGGGCATTTCCTTAAAAATCCCTTTCGTATTTCCTATTTACTTCTCAAAATACTTTATACTCTTGCAGTAGTTTAACATGTCTACAATCTGGAGAATTTTCAAAGCAAAGGATTCGCTGATTGAAGCTACAGTTATAACACTTCATCCTATATCGCCTCCTGTATAGGAGAAATTGAGGAAGGGAATCGACCTCTGTTTTTCTGCCGATTCCTAAGTGTAAACTCAATAGATGTTATCTTTGTCAGTAAATTCTGGTCTGTTAAGCCAATCAATTTGTGTTTTTTTTTTAAGTCTGAACAAATGCATTTACAACTTGGGGCACTTATAATATGCATTTCACAGCTGACGTCGTCCACTTTAGCTGGCGTATCTTCGAGCCGTTTTCTTCAAAACCGCGAGTGCTTTATTGTATGATTCCAGATTTGTAAATCTTCGTGCTTCATAGAGTCCAGAATGCCATTTTTTCGGCAACACCCATGTACCCATAGTCTGGGTGGAAATTAGCTTGTTCTTTTCAAGGAGATTGATATTGTTGAGTTGCAACTACGCCATTGATTCCATCGGAACAGCCTGTGTAGAAACTCGCCATTGCGTATAGTTTAGCATTTTTCTTCAAAACATCATTCCTTAGGGCTAGCCAAACTTCCATGGTGTTTACCGCTAAAATATTCTATTTGATTACCCCGTCTAGTATAGTAAAACCCCGATATAGTAAGCCTTGCTGCTGCAAAAAAAGAGTTTTCACTATGTACTTGCCTCACTGCAAAGAACTGTCAGTATAGGTATAACTGGTGCCATGAGCATCGCATTTGACGTACGTCTAAATGCACTACTCAATTTGCAACCCTTGATGAGAGCAGCTCATACACTAATTCGATTAGATCTATGAGTAAGCAATGGACGTGGGGGGCACAGAGTATTGGAAAAGTTATTGGGAGAACTGAATCCAGTTTTCGCAATGCCTTCTGCTTCTCGGATCCCCATACATCTGTTTGGCATAAGTTGAAGTTGAAGTTACCCTGAAACATAGAAAGAACTGAAAAGCAAGCTCATCGCAATCTGTAGCGATAGTCAAATGGCATTGAGGGTGCTGACTAGTCCTTCCATCACTTCAAAAATCGTTCAGGAATATAGAAACGATTGAACTCTCTTTCTAGATCTAATAGGGTCTAACTACTCTGGGTACCTGCTCACTGTGGTATAGACGGGAAGGAAATTTCGGATGCCTTAGCAAAACAGTGTTCAATATCTCCCATGTCCGAACTGGAATCAACAATTGAGATGTCAGTATCATTGGTTAATGCTGCTATCAAAAACTGGAAGCAAACTTCATGACAGGTGACTAGGTGTATACTTCTATATTATATTCAAGCAAACGCAATCCGGCTGTATATTATAATGAGAAACTCACCGATCAATGTCATCGTTAGAAGCGTCGATTTATACTTGACACGTCCTACAATATACTTCCTCAAGTTGTCCTGTATATAGAAGCCCTGCTGCTACGAACTACTGTATTTCTAGGATGAACTTAAGGGGCGTTTTCGAGTAAATTTCGAAAATATACCATTATTAACTTTATTTGTGCAGATATTGGGATGAATTTTGAGGCCTCTCAGACTTTTCGATATTCAAATAAATCTCAATACTTGTACCATCAGGATTTTCTTGAGTAGATCCCCTACGAATCTGATATGGAAATTTCCATCTTAAGAGAACGGGACTTATGGGTGGAGCGGCGATATGGTCAAGCGGTGTATATGTGTACAGCTGCTACACCCAAAAGTCTGACACTCGACGCAAGGGGACGAAGTCCAAAAGTGATTGCCTCTGCTTTCAACGCTTAGACCCTCGAGTAGTGGAAGTAGAGGAGCAAATGCAAGGGGGCGTAGTTTATTAGAAGCTTTTGCAGAGGTGGATATAGCTCGTGTCAACAAAAGCAGTGCAAATACCATTCGAAAAGTGGAAACTTCCTCAATCGTAGACCTGACGCTTTTCAGCCTTACACTGACGGTAAAAAGCATAATAGACGTCATTCTAATCGTCAAATCATATGACTGCGGAAACAGCTGTAATGGGGTATACCGTAAGCAAGGCTTCTAAGAGATCGAAGTGCGGTGCGAAGGTTTCGTTCAGGCCAAATAAATGGCCTCAACTTATATAGTTGCTATGCATAACCCAACTGGGCAATAGGTGAATTCCTGAAAGTGCTACATAGCATAGTCCTAGACGCAAACAGTGGAGTCCAATTTTAATATTTAATATCCACTTCTCCTTCTCCTTTAGCGTTTTTCCCTTGTCTGCAACAATGTTTGGTTTTGGTGTCCTGGACATCCCTCATCATGTCCAATAATTTGTTTTTTTACACGGTGGGAAAAAGTCTAAAGGGGTAATTTCCAAAAGATTATTAGAGATAACTTAAAGTGAAAGATTTCATCTGTTGTGCAATTTGTATTCAGGAAAGGTCGATTCGCCGGTGATGCGGTAGAGCTGAACATCATACTGGCATTGAATCCGGAAGGTAGCACGGGGGTCAAATGGATGTGCAGTGCTCACATTGGCTGGGCAGAATGCCTTCAATTTGGTGAACTGGCGGACCATGAAAACGTCATCAGATTGACCGATACTTCGCGCTACATGAGGAATATGGTGGCTATCTATTTCACTGACAGAAAGCTAAGCTACGATAATGGCGAAAGTGCAAATGACGGAAGTGTCTTAACTCTCAGGGGTCGGTACCCGGTCCACTCTTCTGAAATATTATGTATGACATAGGTAGTCTTACGACGATATTACCTTGGTTTTTATGGTCAAGTAGATCCACGGAAGCTATTAAGATTAAAGTGCACACCAAGAACGTAAAAAAATCACTGTGGCATTCAGCGCTTTTGCGCGGTTCCAAATATTGGTTGACCTAGCAGAGTGTTACCCCTTTGACTTATTAGGCTGATTTTGCTCTGCCAAGCTTAGTTTGCGGTATTAACGATCAAAGAACTAAAAAGAAGCCAGATCTGTGAAATAGCAAAGAATGATTCGCTGTTGAGCGTTAAAATGAAAACACCTCAAGG
This sequence comes from Hermetia illucens, assembly GCF_905115235.1. Taxonomy (NCBI): domain Eukaryota; kingdom Metazoa; phylum Arthropoda; class Insecta; order Diptera; family Stratiomyidae; genus Hermetia; species Hermetia illucens. Next base: position 111,320,806 of record NC_051850.1, on the reverse strand, counting down.
GACTGCCAATCGGCATTTAAAGAATTTCCTTTCCTTTCTAGAGGAGAAAGGAATCCTATTTTGGGTTATTATCACTCAAGACTGGAACAGACATTGTTTGTTGCTGAAAGGGATAGGGTAGGTATAGTAGGTAGGTATCAGTGGCCGCTCCGAGGAGCCTAATTAGCGCTTTGGTGCGCCGTTTTGATGCCACAGACTCCTAAGACCGTGACTGTTGTTATGGGAGCAGGGAGGCAGAGTCCAACCGGCTCGTATCTTCAGAGCCAAGCATTCACGAAGGAAAGCAGCTCTCCGACCCTGCAGCTAGAAATCTCTCTGAGGTCACCAAAGAATGGTTTACCCAATGTCCGCAGCTTGACTCTAGCCAGAGCTGGGCAATCGGAGAGAAAGTGCATGAGGGTTTCCCTTCCTTCTCCGCAGCTTCGGCAATGCGAGTTGTAGGGTATGCCGAGCCTAGCGGCATGGTCCCCTATGGGCCAGTGCCCCGTGCAGACCGCCGTAATCTGAAACGCGTCTGGCACAGGAGCCCTCGTGATCGGGCTATGTTATAAGCGGGCCAAATTCTCCTTGACTTGGCATAGCTTGTAAGCCTTCGCCAAGGGATATGAAGAGAAACTATTTGGAAAGCTCCATTGGGACTGTCTGGAGAAACTGGTTGAGCGATGTATTTGTAAGAAAGCACAAAGGTCGGCACCCACTAAATGAAAACCAACATGCGTACCAGCGTGGATAGTCCTGTGAGTCTGCTCTTCAGTCCTTGGTTTCGAAGATAGGGAACGCAACTTTGAGTTGCGGTGGAGGTTTTCGTGGATATTGAAGGGTCTTTGGCTGTGCGCTTTTCTGAAAACTTTGGGATGCCACCAAAGAGGATGTTGCCGATGGGACTTCAATTGAGTGCAACTAGGGTATGCTAACGCAATGATTGCTATGTGCTAAAGTGAGCGTTGTTCATTAACTGAAAACAGAAAAAGTGAAGGGCTACCCCCGAGGCGGTGTTCTGTCGCCATTTTCGTGGAGTATGTTGATCGACTCACTACAATGCAAATTGCAAAACCGGGCAATACACGTTCGAGCTTATCTGGATGACATGGTTCTGCTAATTGTCATCTCAGAAAGATAAGTACAATTACATATACCATGTGCCGTCGATTTGATTGACACTTGGTGCTTCAGGCATGGGCTTTCCGTAAATCGAAATAAAACCGTAATGGTATTATATATTTACAAAAAGGAGGAAACTGAAAGGATACAACTATTCAACTCTTGGAAAAGTGAAATATCTGGGAGTTATCCCAGACAAGAAGATTTTTCGAAAAAAAGATGGAATATGGTGGAGCCTCGACATGGAGGGTCAAGCCTCAGATAGTAATATAAATATATGCTGCTATCATTAGGCCGATGGTTGCTTATGCATCTGTAGTGTGGATTCTCAGATGTTTTGGTAAACCACCAGAACCACCAGTAGCCTTGGCTATGCTGTTATCAAAAACTGGGAACAAGCCTTAATGCAGCGAGACGCATCGAACTTTTTCTGTCAGAACCAAACAAATATACTGCAAAGTTTATCTTATTGAAAAGTAGAAAGACTTGCAGAAGTATTGTGCGCAATCTAACTGACTGGTCATAGTTTCAATAGCTGGATATATGTTCGGAATAGGGATTCTCCAAGATGACATGCATTCATTCAATAACGAGTAACCGGGATTCGTGGAACATTTCCTATGTGAGCGCTGCGATTTGTTGCAATTGCTGTGTGCTGCATAGCATCTACAAACGGAAGTGATGCGATATATAGGCGAATCGGGGACATTCTGTTAAATGGAGGAATCGAGTACAATGGTTCACTAAGGTCTGAGTACTGCTGGACTTTGCTTCTCCCCCACCTCATAAGCACACTCACGGGAATAACGGGCGAACAAGATTCTTCAGCAGGACCTGTCGAAAGTGTCAGGCTTAGTGAACTTGCGGAAGGTTTTTACATTCTCTTCGCTCTTATGTGGAGATGGGTATCAACCCAGTCTTGTTTTTCCAACTACTTTTTCCCTCACTCAATGCCGTGTTAGTGATAAAGCAGCGAGGCGAGCATAAAACCTGGGAAACGCCTGCTAAACCAACACTAACAGCTCTACTACCAAACCCTATCTCCACCTCCACGTGGTGATCGCTGGGAATTCTTTCTTAATAAAAAACTGCAAACGGAGAAGGATGAAGGCGAATCTCCCCGAACCCGGCAACGACAACGGATTAACGATTTGCGCATTTTCTCATGGAACGTCCGCTCCCTGTACAGACCGAATGCTGTTGCTGTAACAACGTTACAGGAGATGCGATGGACAGGGACCGGTTTCCTGGAGAAGAGCCGCTACACCATATATTATAGTGGCCATCCAGTAAACCATGTGCTAGGAGTAGGTTTCTTAGTCAGCCAAAAAATGAAACCTGCTGTTATCGGCTTTGAAAATATAAGCGAGAGGCTATTCACTCTGCGTTTGCGAGACAAGTTTAGAAACATAAGCCTCATAAACGTTCACGCCCCTACAGAGGAAACTGCAGAATCGGAGAAGGATACCTTCTACGAGGCAGTGGAGCGGACCCTCGAAGCCTGTCCCAATGATATCAAAATCATACTTGGAGATTTCAACAGTCAAGTAGGGACGGAGCCTGTATTCAGGCGATACGTTGGCTCCCATAGATTACATATAATACCAATGATAACGGATTGCGGATTATCCAGTTAGCAGTATCACACGAAATGGTTGTTGGAAGTACCTGGTTTGCGCGGAAAGCGGTTCACAAACATACGTGGACCTTTCCATACGGGACCACTTTCAACCAAATTGACCACGTGCTGATTCAATGCCGCCACCTCTTAGCCTTGATGAATGTCAGAACATATAGGGGGGCCAATATAGACTCGGACCATTATCTCGTTGGCATGGAGCTCCGAGCTAGAATTACGACACCACCTACAATCCCCTCTGACAATCAGGTGAGAGTTAACCTGAAGCCATCCACCACACAGCCCTCCGCAACACCTATAAGAGGGAAATGGATGAAGCAATAACCGAAGTCAACTGAGGTCCTGGAGATGAAGCATTAACAAATGTACAACTGCCAGAACGCTAGCAACGGAACGGAAGAATGCTGAATACGGAGTAATAATGCATTCTCAAGGAAGTCGGGCACGCGCAGAGATTTATCACGAACTCCGTCGAGCGGAGAAGCAACTTCACAGACGGAAAAAGGAAGCCTGGGAGAACCAACAAGTCTGTGAACTCGAAAAGTACAGGGAGCAACCGCACCAGGCATGGAAGTTTTACCAACAAGTTAGCAGTATGAAGCCTTGTACACCACGATGCTCATCCTGCCGAGATAAAGAGGCAAATCCGATTTCCGACAGAATGGGCATATTGGAGCAAATTGGTTGAGTACTTTGATGAGCTACTGAACAACTAAAACATCGACAAGTTGGAGGTCCCGCCAACTGAAGACGACAGACAAATATTGGCACCACCAAGCCGCCAGGAGCCGATGGAATTACAGCCGAATAAGTTAAACATAGAGGCGACCAGTTACACCAAGTGGTTCATCAACTTGTGCTCAAGGTATGGGACAACAAATCAATGCCTGACGATTAGCAACGTGGCATTATCTGTTTCATATATAAAAAGGGAGATATCACATAGTGCAGGAATTATAGAGGTATCACGTCGATGAGTACTATCTATAGGATATAGGCTGACTACTATCTGTAGGATATTCTCCGCTATCTTGCCAAGCCGGATAACCCCATACGTCCAGAACATCATGGGCCCATACCAAAGAGGCTTCGCTCCAGGCAAATTAGCAACAGATCAGATATTCTCTGTGCGGCAAGCGATGGAAAAACTGTTGGAATATGGACACCAGTTGCACCATCTATTCATCGACTTTAAAGCCGCCTATGATAACATAGCCAGGGTAAAACTGTACACGGCCATCAGAGAATTATGTATCCCGACGAAATTGATAAGACTGACTAGGCTGACCCTGACCAATGTGCGAGGCCAGATAAAAGCAGCAGGATCACTCTCAAGACCATTCGACATCAACAACGGTCTTCGACAAGGGGATGCCCCATCATGCGTCCTCTTTAACCTGGCCCTCGAGAAAGTGATCCGTGATGCTGAGGTAAATGGAAGAGGTACGATTCTCTTTAAGTACACCCAACTACTGGCCTATGCTGACGATATCGACATCATGGGAAGAACCACCCGAGACGTACAAATTGCCTTCATTCAGATCGAGCAGGCGGCGATTGGCGCGAGATCTTGGGCTGCACATGAATGAAACAAACACAAAGTACTTGGTGGCAACGTCAGCATCGAAAACCAACCAACCAACAACATCAAACCACACTGGTTAAACACACAGGAAGAATAAGGATAGGAGGATACAACTTTGACACCGTTGATAATTTCTCCTATCTAGGGTCGAGAATCACAAACGATAACAGCTACAATGAGGAAATCCGCCCACAATTGTTGTCAGCCAACAGAGCCTATTTCAGCTTACAAAAACTATTCCGCTCGAAACGTCTCACCATAGGGTCAAAGCTCTTACTGTACACGACAATGATCTTGCCATGTATTCCTCGGAGACTTGGGTTCTTAGCAAGAAAAATTGCGAACTCTTGGCCGCGATCAAGAGAAGAATCCTCCGAAGAATTTTTGGCCCCCTACATGAGGATGGACCATTCCTTCATAACGACGAAATCTATGACTGATACCATGACCGTCGGGTTGTGAATAAAATCCGGCTCAATAGGTTACAGTGGGCGGGTCACTTAATCCGCATGGATGAGGATCATCCCACCCGGAAAGTCTATAAGAGCAATATCTATGGTAGAAAAAGAAGACGAGGCAGACCCTGCCTAAGATGGAGCGATGGCGTAAGTCAGGACGCCAGACAGCTTTTAGGGTTATCGAATTGGTGGACCTCGGCGCAAAACCGGGATATCTGGAGTTCCTTATTAAGGCAGGCCTAGACCGGATACCGGTTGTTGCGCCGTTGATGATGATGAATACTGACACAGTTGAAACAAATGTGCCTAAAATTATTTTCCTGGGCTCAACAAGTTACATCTCTTAATGTTATGTGGGGCTCAACTAGTGAGCCCTTTTGATTCAGCACAACAGAAAACAAGTTCTCGTAATTATTATTTTTGCAGAATAAATTATAACCAACTGTTCACCTAATTATTCTCAGGCTAAGATGCCATTCCAGTTCCAAGAAATTAATAATGAGACAGGCTTGATTATGGTTCAGACAAATTTGAATCGTTGATGGCTATTTTGGGTATTTAGGATCTTCAAAGATAGACTCATTTCCGCGAAATACTATCTCACAGTCATCCACGATAGTCATCAAAGCTTCGGAAACAACCAGGTGTTGTGGGAACTCGACTTTCCAGTAAATGTACTGCGGAGGCTTATGTAACGAGATTAGATTTGTTCCTCTAATAGCCTACAGTCGTCCCACTGCCTCTTATTTTAGGATTCCTTAAGCTCATAAAGAGCAATTGAGCTATTACTGCAACTCCAGAGAAGAACAGTTTCCGTACTTTTTTTCAGGGACACCGCACTACTGCCACTCCATGGCTTAATCTATTTCTTTTCTGGCGATTGCGATAATAGCGCTTAGCAACGAAAAGTGATTTTTTGAATGCTTTGATCTTTGCCGACAATGACAGTTTTTTGGGCTTAGCTAAAGATGAGGCGGCCTTTGAAGTACGACGTGAACACACGAAATAGATGAACGGAACGCACCAGCTCTCACAAAATTTTTATAATTCACGTGCACAAGAAGGTACAGAATACGAAAGCCCCCAGAGATCTTCTCGGATGCTGCGGAGACCTTACAGAGATGAACCTGATGCCGATGTGAAGAGATGCTGTTCCTGTGCTAGGTATTGAAATTTGAAGCCGAACTGATTGTAAACGCGGCCTAGAGCAGGTGGGCATCGTCGCCCCGGTGCCGGTAAACGTCTTAGATCTCTGATCTTCTCCGCAATATCGAATTCGAAATTAAAATAAGAAATGCTATTACATGAAACCTCCGAGACAAATTTTATTTAATCTGTCCATCAGAATTTATGAAATGGCTTTGAGATTGTTATGCAATTGGAATGGTTGAGGTACCGCTTTGAAAGACGATCGTTTTTAAAAGGGAATTACAACTAATTTGAGGCGGTTTTCCCTCTGAAGCACGGACGGTTCTGCAGAGAAGGTATGAGTTAGACTTCTTACAGCTCATTGTGCTCCTTATTATTGGAGAATGGAACACGTGATGCCACTGTCTATATTTTGCAATAATTAGTGATAGAGTTGGTATAGGTTAAAAAAATCCATTTACTCCTATAGTAGGTAAATGTGAAGAAGTTCGGTTAGATTGTGAAACCCAAAGGATGTTGTGATTTATCCTGCTGTGCTAAATTACATTTTGTTGAAGATTGCAAGCTAACTGGAAGTTGCTAGTTGGGGTACCTTTACTAAATAACCTAAGAATATACAACATATATTTATGTACATATATGTACTATTGTCCAAAAGTTTAAAAACAAACATGGATATTTCCGCGGATTTTTTATTCTCTATGCGAAAAAATTAATTGGATTAGAGAGAGTAAAAATACGGGTGAATGTTGACTTTTCAACCCCAACCCCAGAGGGAATGGCAAATTTACTGAGGGGGAATGGAGGGCTGCCCCCTCTCCAAGCTCGATGAAAACTCCCAGCGGTTGTCTCTTTTAAAAAGTTATGCCCCGTAGGATTTAATTTGGAACCCCATTACCACAGGAGTAAAGCAGGATGTGAGAAGAGAAGCGGGGAGTCCTCTCTCTCAAAAGCCGTTGAAAAATCACGGCGATCTATCCTTACGATGCTTGAAATGGGGTGGAGGCGTTCTGATATCACCATGGTAAATTTAGGTTTGCCAACTCCAGAGGGAAAAGGGGAAATGTAGGAGGAAGGGGAAGGTCTCGCCGTTCCTTTCAAAACTACGAAGCGAGGCTATTTTGGTAGGGTAGTTACCGTCACCTCGCCTCCACCCACCTCTGCGCCGTGGGGAAGTTGCTGGAGAGGACACGAGCGGCCCCTTTCTGTAACCCCCTTGCACATGGCGATAGGATGACTATCCTACCAATAAGCTTATTAATGATATGGAAATAGTCCCTTTACTCGGCGCATAACCTGTGGATAGCCACAATTCTTCGGCAGTGTTTGAAAGGGGGACTCTCTTCTTCCTCCCACGTAACTTTTGTTTTCTCCCTCTCCTGGTATAGGGCTGTCAAATCAAATTTTACCGCCATGAAATGAAAATATACCACATTTAGAGCGCCGTAACTTTTTGAAGGGGACGATCGCCGCGATTTTTCAACGGGGGAGAAGATGATGATCATTTTGCTCTTCTCCCTTCATACCCTCACTGTCTTGACATGAAAATAGATTAGAAAGGAGGGGCCTACGTCTTTCGTCCACATATCCTCCCTGTTCATTTTCTCTCACAGGATAGAGGTGACATAAAAAACACCGTTGAGAGGAGCCACAAGAGTTCTCAACGGTTTGGAATTTCTCTATCGTCTTATACAGATTCTTCACTCTCTCCGAGGATAGGGTTGAAAATTTAAACTTCACTCAAATATATATGCTCTTTCTACGAAAAAATCAGTCGGAATACCGGAAGCTCGCGCTTCGGATATAAAGATTTTGTGTTCATATTATGTAAGAAACTTCAACGCACAACGTCCTGATATGTGATGATGATGTCATACAAATTGTAGAGTGCACGAAATTTACAAAAAAAAATGGCAAAGTTTCACCCCTATATAACTTAGTTAATACTGGTTCGATTTTCTTCAAACTTGACCAAATTGTGTATTAAGTTATCCCTTACACCCATGCCATTGTACTTCTAGAATGTACATAAGGGGGATTGCCGGGTAAATTTCTAAAATGTGGAAATATACTATTATTAACCTTATTTGTGCAGATATCGGAACCGGATGTATTTTGAGGCCTAGATTTCCTAGAGATGCACTGCTTTTCAGATTTTTCGGTTGGATGGTTCTCAGGACCAGGCCAGCGGCGTATAATCTGGCCAGTATACGCCGCACTAGTATGACCGTCGGCGATATAATTCGGAGAAAATCGCAGACAGCTTCAAGCTGTATATCGATTAAGCGCTCTCCGAACATGTTGCGCCTACCGAACAACATCTTATGAGGTGGCATACGTGATTGCCGGGATGATCCCGGTCGATACTCTAACCGATGAAGCAAGTCGTCTGTACGAAAATCAGGAATCAAGCCTAAACAAACAAAGTAAACGTTTGCGGTCACTGGCTGCATGGCAAACAGCATGGGACCAGGCGGAGAATGGCCGGTGGACACACAGGCTTATCCCAGACATAAGCATGTGGACTGTGCAGAACCACGGTGAGACGAGCTACGATCTGACTCAGTTCTTAACCGGACACGGTGGATACAGGAGTTACCTTTATAGGTTCGGTCTAGATGAATCGCCAGATTGTCCTACGTGTGAAGGTACAGCCGAAAATGAAGAACACGTTTTCTTCGCCTGCCCCAGATTTAAAAGCTCAAGGAGAAAACTTGAAACAGAGCTAAATACCCGTTTAACGGTGATAAGGTACATGGTGCAATCAAATACAACATGGGACGCGGTAGAAGCAATTGTGAAACGGATTCACCAGCAACTAAAATCAGCAGAAGTACAGTGGGGACATAGAAGGGAAGCTACTGCAATTAACGCCGCGCAAAGCGGTAGCAGCTCGTTTAGAGTGAACAGCTAAGAACTGACCAGCCCCGCGAAGTAATACCGAAACGGTAGTCCCACGGGGAGAGTGTGGGGGAAATATGGGAGGTTTTAGTCGGTAAAAGTCCGGCATGCGTGTCCTAGATTCCAGATGCGTATCCATGATGGATTTCCCCAGCCAAAAAAAAAGACAGACGGACAGACAGACATCGACTCGATTCTAATAGGGTTTTGTTTCACACAAAACCTTAAAAATAACTGAAGACCACAAATTGGTCAAAGTTTTCCACCAGGCCCCTTTTTTACGATCGGTAAGTGAATGTGTTATTATAATGTATTAGAGGACCTTTACAGTTGTACTTAAGCATTTCTTAGCAAAAATTATGATTATTTTTTTTAATTACACCACTCCTTTTAATAGACAATCTCACATTTTACGTGTATCCTACGGTACGCCAAATTTCAGAAATATTCAAGGTGTCATATTATTACCCTTTCCAAGAAACGAGAAACCGGTGCTAATGTGGACAGAAATAGGTATCGCCGACCCAAATCCACAACAAAGGGTTAAAACACGTTTATTATAGTGATGTCTAAACGTAACCGACGTGTCGCCGCTGCATTCTGTGGTGCCGCCAGGTGTAATTATTCTAAATGTCGGCAGTGCTTGTGGAAGCAGGGGACGAACGAATTCTCCCGCTGAAATCGGCTCGAAATATTATCACCATCTGCCCATCGCGACTTGTCGATCTGTAAGCAAAGTTCCGTACTTGTCATTAACGCAAAAGAAGTGTTTGATATCCTATCTGCGTTAGTGTTGGCTTTTGGCAAGCTGGTAAAGACCTCTCTCGCCATCCTGAGTGTCCAGTTTATCGTAATGACCTTTGAAATGAATTGCTTGGGTAACACCGACCGGTTTCTTTGATTCTTTGTAAATTTGCCAATTGGCCAGTGTTTTATTGATAAGGAACTTATAATAGAGGTGATTCTTCTCACGGACCTTTATTCGGATACCGTCTTTCTAAAGACAAATATCTCGGTTGATGAGCCATTTACGAAGCCTGGTAACCTCCACGAGCTATGAGCCCCTTTGTCGATTTTGTTTTAGCATAATTCCATGCGTAATACGTAATTCGATGTTCGTAACGATCGACAAAAGCGTTGTTTTAACGGTGGTTTGATTTACAGAACAGCAATCAACGACCAATGTTTAAGTACTACGGTCTCGTAGACAGTGAGAAATTGTCGGCATCTTTGGCTATTCCAATTATAAAATATTGGAAGATGAAACAACCGTTTAATAAACCATACATTGACAAGTATATGGTCCTTAAAGCCGGGAAAAAATGACGGCAGGTTTCCCACCTTCATTGCGTGGTGCGAACCTGATGCCGTCCGCCTTTTCACCAACATGATTGTTGATATTAATAGCAATGACGATATAGTCGACGGCAGGCACGTTACGACTGTTGTGCCAAGTAGTTGCCGAAGGCATCTTTCTCGGTATTGGATCGACTTCTATGTGGTGCTTACGTTTTATGAAGAAATGAATGGTGTGATCGGCAGAGGCAACAGTAAGATTCTTTATGCCACCACGAAAGTTACTGCGGCCCCTAGATTTTATGACGTAGCTTTTGGCACCATACCATCAACTTTCCTGTAGAGCGCAAATATCAACGCGCTTCTTCCGAAGGGAATTCTTTTGTCTTACCATTGACGACGTCAATAGTTAGCGTGCATATACGGATTCGTTTGGCTCAGACTAATTTGGTCATGTCGGGACATCATCCATGCGTCAAGATCCCTTCCCCATTTTTTGATAGGATCGGGGTTCATCCTGTCGCATTGATTGAGGTGAACACCCTAGCATTTTTCCGACGGTTTTTGATCAATGGTGTGACCATTTCTGTAAGAACGTTGAATGTGTTTTCTTCTTTTGGCGTGTCGCAGGAACTCCCATCAAGAGAAACTAGGTGGGATTTGGTATAGCGGGGGGAACTTCGACTATACTTCATTTATCTTTATCCCTGATCTCAGCATGAATGATTTGACCGCCTTCGGAATGGAAATAACTTTTCCCCGCTATTTTGCCATTGCTACATATCCCTTGGCTGCATTGCTCCCAACTTCCCTCAGGACGAGACCTAGAGTGGCTTTAGGCTCCTTTTTAGTAGTGCTTGAAAGATGTCATCCGCTCTAAAAGATTTCAGTCGCTTAGGAGTTCTTCCTTCAGCGTTCGAACTCTCATCTATTTAGCTATTCCCCAGTATTCCTGCTTTGTCCCTCTATCTATTATTGGGGTGTCAGATAGAATGCTCCTTGCAACAATAGAACGGATTGGCTAGTATGTTAATTTAAGTCCGCATATACCGATATTTCGGAAGCAACTTGTTTAGAGCTATACCTCTGGCGGACGTATAACACTAAAGTAGATAACAAGTTATTCCTGAACTGTTAGTATATGTTTGTTGTTGTTTAAGTCTGATTTAGTCGCTTGAAACACTTCGAGTGTAGATTTTTTTAGAAAATGCTAGTGACCTTCTCCTTGGGATAAGATCCCAGGAGTTTTGAAGTCGAAATATAGAGAATGGGGGAGATACGATCTCGGTCGCCATGTGGTTCAATGTACCGAGCCGGAAGAGGACATTGTAGACGTTCTAATATGAAGGGTTTTATGAAGAGTGGCTTTTAGGACTCATAATTGACTAATCTAGCTGAATTCCTCGGCAGACTGAATCATCTTCTTAACCAAATAACGGCTAGTAGCTGCTGATGAATGAATGATTCTATAAATAAGATAGGGACCTATCAGTATTGTTTATTTACTTCATCTAGTAATATATTTCATGATTTGCTTAACAAATTTGTACAAAAATCTCTTATCTTAGCTCACCATTACCTTATTGCTCATGGTAAATGCACTCATATCGTACTTTACCTATAGTTCATCCCAGATGGTGCGTATCCGTCTACACTACGCACGCGACATAATCTCAGATTGTATTTCTTAGTTTGAATATTCCGTGTTTACTATGCGGAAGGTTGAGAAATATATTGTCATAATTTTATTATTTATTATACCTACATAACTACAGTGAGTTGCAAAGACGTATTCTGTATTCAAACGAAAGACTCTAGAGATCATTCAGTGAAGCTATCATAAAGATAATTGCCGCTATCTTGCCAGCTCCGATAGCGCCATACGCCCACAAAAGCATTGGCCCGTGCCAAAAAGACTTCACTTCAGGATATGATCATCAGTTGCCCCACCTTTCTGTTGACTTAAGAGTCTCCTATGATATCATACCTAGGGTAAAAGTTAACAGGACCATGATAGAATTTGATGTACCCACAAAATTAGTAACACTGATTTGGTTGGCCTTAACCAACCACCAGGATATCACTCTCGAAAGCTTTCATCATTACAAACCAATTAATTCAAGGCGGTGACCAGTCATGGATCGTTTTCAACCTGGTTAGTGTTAGGGACACTTTCAAAACTCTGTAATAACGAGAGAGCAGAGTAGCCCTAGCGGTTGTGAATCCCACACACCCCACCCTGCAATCTGATATATTAGGAAGATTTCCATTAGTCGATATAACCGAGCATACAATACTGTTTGAACATACCCTCCTATTGGGTCTACCGTCCATTTTGGTTACAAAGAGTTTCAACAGGTATATGCAAATTCATTTGATATTTGTGGACTAGCATCCTGCATATTTTGAAACTAACCTCAAGGGTATGACCTTTGGCTAAAGAAAACGAACTATGATTGGTTTCTGATAGCAAATGCTCGCTTTTTTTTTAACTTGACCGAGAATTCCAACGATATAAGCGGGACATTCTGGGCCTAAGCGAAGTAAGCTCGTGAGACCTTGACCTTGACCCTGACCCTCTCCCGCTTGCGGTAATGTGCTTTTGTACTTTAGAAAACCAAGTGGTAGCAAACACGAATCCGGTGACGGGTTGGTTCTGACGGCTACCGCAAGGTGCGGGCCGGCTTTTGACCGGCTTTTCACTGCAAGGAGCAGCAAGATTGTATAATGCTACACACTAACGGAAACTTCCAATATAGTGGAAAAGGATATTTTCTCCAAGCAATTACACGAAGTTTAGGGGAGGTTTCCTAAAGGTGACATTGTGATCGTGATGGGTGATCTGAATGCCAAGGTGGACTGCTAACACCGTGCTCGAACATCACAAGGGGAAACACGGTCTTAGCGGCAGTAGCGATAATGGTGGGAGGTTTGTGGATTTTTGCAGCTTCCGCCGCCTCGTCTTTGGTGGCACATTGTTCAAGCATAGGACCCACCTAAAGTCAGTTGGGATTCAACTGACCGAACCCGTATAAGCAATCAGATCGACCACTTCATGATCAGCAGTATATTTATTAGCTGTATCCTTGATGTGCGTAATAAGAGAGGCGCTCCCATCGGCTTCGAAAAGGACAACCATCTGATGGTTGCTTACATTCACTTGCGTGTTGCGTCCGCCACTTCTCGCAACGTTGGGCAGCTGTGTCCTCCTAAGTTCAACATCGACCGCTTGGACATAGGAAGAGCTATCTTGCTGATAGAGTGGCAGATCTACTGAGTAACGCGCCTGAGAATATCGATGAGCACTGGACTGCCATCACATATGATCCTTTCTCGGATGTTACACAGGTTGTCGGCCACGTCCCGAAGGAACGCCATAAAATCTGGCTGTCTGTGGAATCGTGAAAGTGGATCAATTAACTAAAGGGTCTGAGTGATGGTGGGCATCACGGGCGAAATCCCGTGAAATTCCGGTTAGTGTACGCCGTGACAAGAGATAATTTGCTATTGCGCTGGTCGGAGAAGCTGAAGATGCGTAGCATATAGTGATTTCAGAAGTGTATACCGCATTACGAGAGAGTTTGCATGTGGTCGCAAATCATTCGATGGTTCAGTGAAGGACGCTCGACTTCTCATCTACGATAAAGAGCAACTGAAAAGGTGGAAATAGCACTCCTAGCAGAAAGTTCCTCCCTAGCAGAAAGGAAATCATTTCGGCCATTAATTCACTCAAACGGAGTAAAGCTACTGGTTACGCGTTACGCAGAACGGACATTCCGGAGAAATTAATAGTCATTATCAGGGCAACGTATGCGCGAAAGGTGCGGCCGCGTGGTGGGAAAATTTCGGATGATTTTGAGGTCCAAATCAAAGTCCGTCAGGATTGCATCCCTTCACTTTTAATATTTCTTCTTGTTATCGGTGACGTTTTCCATGCTGCCTTTCAAAAGGGACATGGAGGAATTCAATGGACAATGACATCTTTACTCAAACCCCTCGACTACGCTGATAACATCTGTCTGCTGCCTCACCGAGTCAAGGACCTTGGCCAAATAGCAAAACCTTCGTCGACACGTGTCTGCGCCGGCTCTTCGAAGTACGCTGGGAGGCAACAATTGTATTGCTGGTTACACCGTGCAGTGGAATCTACTACCCCAAGATGGCCGGCTAGTGACTCGCCTTAAGGGCACTTGGCGTAAAACAGTAGGAGAGAAATGCGATCGTCTCGGGGAGTCGTGGGGGGAGCTGAGGTGGGAACGACGGCGTGTAGGTGTAGTGGATGGGTTATACCCCACAAAGAGGTGAGTGGCAACCATATACATTTACGCCGCTGTATTTTATAAATTTCAACAAGGAGGAAATACTACGGAAATGTGTCGAAATTCGTTGGAAGTGTTTGGTAAAGTTTCTGGCAGAACATGCAGAAAATGTTTCGAAAGATTTGAAGTGCTTGATTTCGACCTTTCAGGTAGGCCACGCTCTGAGCGATCGCCTATGAATGACAACAATATTTCCGGAAATTATGTAGTATTCGTGCGATAGTAGTAGTAGTAGTATTCGAAATAGGTGACGCATGAATTAAGTGAAAGTAATTTGAATTATCGAGTTTCCACATGCATATCCTTGCTTGCATAATACAAAGCCAAACTTTTCTTAGAACATAACTAGGGATGAAAAATGGATCACCTACAAAAATATTGTAAAGAGAACGGCATATTTTCACCCCAAAAAATTCGTCCCTTCACCTTCAAACTGAACTTGAGTTTGAATAAGAGAATGTTGCTTATAAGCTGGAACATTGGAGCACCAAAACATTACGAGGTATTGAAACCGGGCGAAAGGCTAAATTCGGAAAGGTACTGCCAGCAGTTGGATAATATGAACACATCACTTCCAGAAAAGGGTCCAGCCATGTTGAAAAGAAAGGACATCATATTACTTCATGATAATGACACGCTATATGTTGCTTTAGTGACTCGTCGGAAACTGATAGAGCTCGGTTGGAAAATTCCGCCGTACTCTCTAGACGCTCCACCCTCCGACTACTACTTGTTTCTGTCCTTACAAAATTTTTTGCTGGGCAGATAATTTCAAAACGAAGAGGATGTCAGCCAAAGACTAATCCAATTTTCGACTCAAGGGATAAGTCATTTTTTTTAAATGGGATGTACAAATTGTCATTACGCTGGCAAGAAATCATAAATAATGATGGAAATCAATTGTATTATTTAAATATCATGAAATAAATTGTTATTTTGTTTTATTATAAAAACCCACAGAACTTTCCGATAGACATAACACAATCATTTATAACTTACGAGGTTAGGCGACTGACTGTAGAAACTTTAAAAAGTCATCTTTTGTTTTTGTTTTGTTGAAAGAATGTCCTAATAACCTAACTATGACATACTCGAGGGATTAAGATGAGCAAAATATCTAAATACTTTTATTTTGAATTTGGGCGCAACCCCTCTTTCTCCGATGCGAAGATATCGAAAACTTCAAACGTATTTTTCTCAACACTGCATTTTCCAAGTAGACTTAAATCATAACTTGAACATATTTGTAAAGCATTATGCATGGAAGTACATACGATTTTTTCGATACATCGCATAGTTTTTAAGGTTTTGTGTAAACACAAAACAAAATCGGTTTACTGTCTGTCTGTCTGTCTGTCTGTCTGTCCGTCTGTCTGTCTGTCTGCCTGTCTGTCTGTCTGTCTGTCTGTCTGTCTGCCTGTCCGTCACACGCATTTTTCTCGGAGACGGTTATAGCGATTGACACCAAATTTAGTAGAAAGGTGGGAACTGCGAACGCTCACGCATACAGTAAATTGCATCCTTTTACGTCGAATTTAAGGGGGGGTCCCCATACATGCAAAAGGGGGGGTGTACAATTTTTTTTCATCAAAAATAGTCATGTGGGGTATCAAATTAAAGGTCTCGATCAGTACTTTTCAAAGCCGATCTTAGTTTTGTCATTCGTTGGAATGGTGGGGAGCGCGGGGGGTTGAAAGTGATCACTTCTTTAAGGGGGCCATTCTCAGAAACTATCAAACCGAAAAATCTGAAAAAAATCAGGAGGCTGCCACTATATGGTGCCTGGGCTCGGAAATATCTTCCATGCCGATAACTGTTTAAATAAAGTTAATAATAGTATTTTACTACAATTTTTTGTAATTGGTTAGAAACCCCCCTTAAGTTCATCCTAGTACCATGGAATTTTGCATTGATATAGGCTATAATATAGAGCATGATCTTACCAAGTTTGGTGAAAATCGCGCTATTACTAACAAAGTTATAATACCTCAAATTTGTTGCTTCTTCGAAAATTGAAGACTATGAATGTCAGTATCACCCGAAAGTGGATACTCTCACATAATATATGGATATATTACGTGGTACGTACTAAGAAATACACAAAACCTTTCGTACCTGAAGCGTCCAGCTTCCGGTTTCCCGACTTGTTTAATAAATAATTTTCATCGAAAATTTTAAAAATCATAAAAATCCTGTGTATTTCTCTAGCTAAGTATGCGTCCAATAAAAAAAACCTTTGTTCACCGTAAGTTAAAAATTGTAGGTGAAATTGGGTAGCTCGTGAGACCTTCAAGAATAAATGCGTCATCGAGCAAAACCGTGTAACCGCCGTTTTCCTTTCAATTGCTTTCAAAAAAATAATTTATATAGGTTGTAGAATCTATAATCAAGACTCTTTATCAGATGTTTAATTAACTTTATTATCCTGCTGAAAAAATTCTAAAATGCACTTATTTATTAAGCTGCTGTAGCCTAACCCCTTAAAATGCATAGGATCTGGATATGTTGCAGTGACCATCGTGATGACTGTTTTTAGTCAAGTTAAAAAGGAACACGTCAGGGTTTGCTTCGTCATTTATCTAGTTTCAATTCAAAAAATCTGGAGGTAACAGCCCAACTTCTGGGTCTGGTCACCCTGAGTTCGAATCCCAGTTACATCACGGATGTTCGCATTTGTCTCTGTGTTTATCTCTTGCTATAGTCATACGCGGTCCTGGCTTGTTAGAGCACTTCATTTCGAAAGCGTAGTGACATTCGAGTCGTCTGAAATCTGGCATTCAAACTATGATACTAATCACTCTCATCAGTGAAATTTGAATTATGACCTCTCCTGTCGAAAGCGTAACGCTCTAACCACTAAACCAACCGGAAGATTTCACTACTTTATTAGCAATGATTATGGCACTAAAGCACAACCTCATTAACAATGAAAAAGGGGATAACTACGAAGAAGGGTCTGTAAATTCGTAGTGCGCAGAAGGTAAATAGGATGCGTATAGACACATTTTGCAAATCTTGCATTCACAAGAGGAATCAAATACAAGTGTTCGGGGGGAAGGGGAAGGTGCCTTTATAATCCTGTTGTAGTGGTCACCCTCCCTGTAGAAAGTGGCGCATCAAACTAAGGCTATTTTGTTATTATAACAGTGAGGTTTGATTTTCAGCTTTTTCTCGGGGGGATGTGGAGGGCGAAGAAGGTCTTTTCTACAAACCAATCGGACCACCCCCTTTAAAATATTATTGCCTTTAAAATTGGGTATATTTTTCGGTCATTAAAAGGCTTATTATTATGGAAATTATGGCCATGATCTGGGAAAGCAGTTAGCGAACGGGATCGCTCTTTCCTTTCCGTGTATTCACAAGGCAGTTAGCAACCCTGGCGATGAGGAGTAGGTGGCGTCTTCCCTCTTTCGCTCCAATCACTCAAAACAAATTTGTGGGAGCGGTAGTCCAGGTCCATACAATTATACCTTCATTCAGCATTCGCGACAACCCAAATGCTTTACAATTAATCCTAATTTTGCACATGCACCTAGCACCTGCCATCTGATTTCGAAATGCATACTTGGTATATATCAAAAGTCGCCGGGTACCTAAGTGTAAAACCATCTCTCCTACAATCAACTTACATGACTACTTATCTGACCCTCTGTATTGTGGCAATAAAAAACGAAGATCGGCGAAGATCAATTCATAGTAATTGTTGAATACCTGTAAAGTAGTTCACCGAAGATCACAAAAATTCGCCGCCACTCGTATCGATTAGAGCCCCCTTCACTCATCATCATTGCCTGATCCGTTTTGATACGTTCCCCTTCAACTCTTTTCCAGTTGAACTTTGTAGTTTGAGCACTTTAACCCTAGAGCGCTAGCATTTTTAATTGAAGACTTCATTTCGTTCTATAGCGATATGCGAGTGAAACCTCATGTATATATCATATATAGAAACTAGCTGAACCCCGCAAACTTTTGTCTGCCTGCGTATAGTTGGAAAAGCTGCGGATTCCTTCGTATACTAGAAGAAGGAAACAAATTAAAAGATACACTTGTCCTTGCATCTCGTCCCCACCTACTCCCGGAAGGCGTTCAGTCCCGAGGCCTGCAATGCCACCAACCTCTCTGGAGGCTAACTGATACCATCGGAACCGGGATGCTTGTCTGAAGTGCATTCTCCAGGAGAATTCTTTCGGGATGTGTTCCCGGCCTGATTCATTACGGTTGACCTCTTTGCGGGAGTTTCGAGGTGGTTGAGGCTGCGCCTATATCGCGAGCAGAGCTCTTTGAGGACTCTGGTGTGGAGTTGCGCTGTGCTTTTCACTTACAATAATTAACTGATTTATTTACGACTAAGTTTAATTGTTCTGTACTTATATACAAACAATGACGGACTGAGCGACTGAGCACTCAAGAAATACAACACCTTGCTTTTATGAATTGATGATGATGCGTCTTCAGACATTTAGTAAAATGAAATTTTGCATGAAAGGCAAATTCTATGTACATTGAATGCATTAAGTGCGAAATTCGCAGTAAAGGCAATCTTTCATCATCCTCATCATCAACGGCGCAACAATTGGTATCCGGTCTAGGCCTGCCTTAATAAGGAACTCCAGACATCCCGGTTTTGCGCCGAGGTCCACCAATTCGATATCCCTAAAAGCTGTCTGGCGTCCTGACCTACGCCATCGCTCTATCTTAGGCAGGGTCTGCCTCGTCTTCTTTTTCTACCATAGATATTGCCCTTATAGACTTTCCGGGTGGAATCATCCTCATCCATACGAATTAAGTGATCCGCCCACCGTAACCTATTGAGCCGGATTTTACCCACAACCGGACGGTCATGGTATCGCTCATAGATTTCGTCATTGTGTAGGCTACGGAATCGTCCATCCTCATGTAGGGGACCAAAAATTCTTCGGAGGATTCTTCTCTTGAACGCGGCCAAGAGTTCGCTATTTTTCTTGCTAAGAACCCAAGTTTCCGAGGAATACATGAGGACTGGCAAGATCATAGTCTTGTATAGTAAGAGCTATGACCCTATGGTGAGACGTTTCGAGCGGAACAGTTTTTGCAAGCTGAAGTAGGCTCTGTTGGCTGACAACAACCGTGCGCGGATTTCATCATCGTAGCTGTTATCGGTTGCGATTTTCAACCCTAGATAGGAGAAATTGTCAACGGTCTCAAAGATGTATTCTCCTATCCTTATTCCTCCTGTTTGACCAGTGCGGTTTGATGTTGTTGGTTGGTTGGTTTTTGGTGCTGACATTGCCACCATATATTTTGTCTTGCCTTCATTGATGTGCAGCCCAAGATCTCGCGCCAATCGCCGCTTGCTCGATCTGGATGCAGGCAGTTTATACGTATCGGGTGGTTCTTCCCATGATGTCGATATCGTCAGCATAGGCCAGTAGTTGGGTGGACTTAGAGAGATTCGTACCTCTTGCATTTACATCAGCATCACGGATCACTTTCTCGAGGGCCAGGTTGAAGAGCCCCCATGATAGGGCATCCCCATGTCGTAGACCGTTGTTGATGTCGAATGTCTTGAGAGCGATCCTGCTGCTTTTATCTGGCCTCGCACACTCGTATCTGACATGGAGATGCAGAGATAATGGCTTCAACAATTGTCGTATCCCAATGGGTATCGTTTTCTAGTAAATTGAGTTCTTCATATGCAGCACGATATGTTGGGAATTTTGTACCATTAACAGTCCGTAGTGACTCAAACGACGTTGGCCCACGCATATTTACCAGAAACAACCGCAAATAGAAGCGTTCATCATTCTTTGTATGAACTGTATACATACGACCAAGAGCATTAGTAGAACGCTCATCTGGATAACCAGGAAACGTATCGCCTTGCTTCCATCGTTGAAAATTCTTTGATGAAGCATTCCAAGTGTAATAACATGGCATCTCCGAGCAAAGCAAAGTTCGTGAAATATACTCATTGACAATTCCCCAGATGCACCGCTAAATGCACAACAGTAGGATGAAGTTCGTGAATAGGGAATGCGAATATACGCCAAATCGCTTCATTGCAGTTCAGATAACGACTAACTTGCGCGCAATTTCATGGTTGGTATTGGAGGATTCGACGCCAAAAACCACGATATCGCTGCCTTTCGTGACATATTTGCAAATGTATTTTATGGATTTTACTGAAATGAAATGATTTTACTCAACGTTGCAATGTGTCTTGAACGTTTTGGAAATAAATGGCGAATATGGAACAATCTAACTGTTGTCGACAACGAAATCCATTCTTTTCACTTTTTTCTGATATTTCGGGCGTTATCATCGGGTGATCGACGGCGATACAGTGGATAACCATCGTTGTCAGTGACGATCTCCGCTGTTAATTTCCGTGGTATCGTTTAGAGCACTTGCCGTCGATCATATCGAAACGCTGCTCGATTCAAATCACCACTTGATAAATCTCTTCTAGTTCGTCGAAAATTATTTACTTGTTGATCTCTGTTTTGTCGGGAAAGATTCGATCGTGTTGGTCGCGGCATTGTTAAAAATGATTCAAAGAGGATACAAATTACTGATAACTATATATTTCTGACAAAATTTGTATTATCAAATTTTCTACTTAACCATAGATAAAATTACGTTTAGCTGTCAATTGCGTTTTGTTATTCAATGTCAGATGCGTCTTTGTTATACCACGTTTTATAGGGACTTCACGGAAACGCGGTCGAGCAGGATAAGTATCCTATGTCCGTCTCCTGGTTCTAAGCTACCTATCCACCAATTTTCAGCCTAATCGGTTCAGCTATTCTTGAGTTATAAATAGTGTAACTAAAACGACTTTCTTTTATATATATACATAGATGTGGAGTCTCTATCTTTCTGTAATATTACTTCGTCTAGATTCGAATACTGTCCCACTCACTTCACAATTCAAATCAAATATGGTATTTAGAATTTCAACTTTGATGATTTGTATTATATTGACGACTGCTCGAAAATAACTGCTGAAGGGCTATGAAAATCTCTCTCCATTTCTGCCAAAATCCAAACTAACTATTAAAGATGAAATTCTTCAGAACTTTAATCGTTTCGGCAAAAAGAAGAATACTGCAAAAAATCAAATGAATCATCAGCTCGACGCAAAACAGCAGAGACTCAAAGATGATTCGCATGTCATAGGACCGGCGGATACTACACAAACCTGTTGCGAATTATAAAAGAGGACGCTTCTGATTTCTCACAAAACAATATTATTTCTTGGCTCAATTTCTAAATCAAACTTATGTAAATAATAATAAGGCTGGTAACCGCAATTCGATGATTCCTCCCTTTTGCTTTGGTTAGTTACTAGGGGTTCATTTCCTTCTTGTTGTACGGAAGCCTAAACAAAAATACAACTTCACAACTTTTCTTCGAATGGCAATCCATCTACTTTAAGTTGCTCTCGTAGCGAGTGCAGGACATGAATTTCTTATACGTTTATAATTAGATTTAGATTCTATCAAACTCCACCATATTATTTACATAATTTGCTAGTCCCAGTCCAGGTAAAGGAGGAGCGTTTGAGGCAATGTGCTTTGTACTACCCCCAGTAAAACAAAAATAAAATACTGAGTTCAGGGGAAGAGATCAGTAAAGTATAGCTGGAATTATTCCACTATGCTAAATCCTACCTGATTTCTCTTGGTGACAGGTCTTGTGACAGGCTTACCAAGAAAATGCATCCAATGTGGGTAAAAACAAAATGATCAGATTGAGTCACAAGCTTCCGAGAAATGCTAGGGCGTTCACCACAGCCGACGCGGCAGGATGGGCCCTGGTCCTGTCGAGGAATAGGTACGGGTTCCTGAAGCATGGACAGCGTTAGACGTAAGTAACTTAGTCCGCGCAAAACAAATACGTGTCTGCATGCTAAATATTAACAACCCGGAAAGACAGGGAAACTCGCAACAGCGCTTCGGAAAAAGCGCATTGATATCTCGTGCAAAAAGCTGCGACATAGAACGTGAACTTAACAAAAACGGCTGATGAAGCTCACCATTATAGCGGCTGATCGCACTATTCACTTCTTCATCCCCTACCAACCTTAGACAGGTCGACCTGATGCCAGGGAAGATGCCTTCTAGCAACTTTTCGTTGCAAAGACCTGCAACGTGCCTGCTGATGGCGATACCATCATTGTAGGCGTCCGTAACGGACGTGTGAGTGAAAACTCAAAAGGTGCCACGGGGGAAAGCGGTTTGGAGCGCGCAATGAGGGTGGCGAGCGATTTTGCGGACACCCACGACCTTGTGCTTGTGAATACAGGGTTTATCAAACGATTATTTCATCTTCGTAAGTTTCATTGAGCGAACAGTAAAACGCTATATTCTCATAAGACGCTGACATTTGATCACCGGCACAGACAGCAAACCCATCCCTATGAGACCATAACACCTTAACGATGACTGTTGATTGCCGTCTTGCCGCTGATAAAATAACGTAAAGAGCGCCACGCACTAACTTCGTGAGAAAAAATTGAAAAAATTATCTCACTTACGCAATTATTAACCACTACGAATGTGCAAGAATCGTGGAACCAAGTTAAACACAATGGGCAAAGCCGTATATACAACCCTGGGGATTACCACGCCAGGTAAGAGGTTCATCAACCAAGATACTTGGCTTTGGAATGACGAAGTTGCAATGAAGATCCGCGAAAAGAAACGTCTCTCTCAAGTTGTTCGACGATATAACGCTGGCCAATTGGCTAATTTACAAGAATGTCAATCGGGAAGGAAAGAAACCGATCGTTGTTACGTGAGCGATATTTAGCAAAAATCTTTACAATTAATCGGACACTGGAGATGGCGAAAGAGATCTGTATCGACTTGTCAAAAGCCGATACAAACGCACACTAAATATCGAACATTTCTGTTAATTACAAGAGCGGTACTTTGCAGAGAAAGCAATAAAACGAATAAAATCGGGGGCAGCAACAGGACCGGCGTGAGCTTCTCACGCAATACACCGTGAGAAGCATTGTCCTTTCTGCGTTGCATTTCTGGATCTGGAGAAAGTGTTTGGCCGTGTGCCACACGAACTCATCTGGTACGGTCTACGACAACACTTAGTGCCAGAAGAAATCGTGCCCTGGGTTAAATTGCTCTATCACGATCAAAAAAGTAAAGGCATTATCACTGTCAGTGGCATTGACCTGACCAGAATTGAGCGATTTAAATATCTCGCGTCAATGGTATCAGCAACGGAGAACTGCGTCATGAAATTGCTTGACGCATTGGTTGAACTTGGATGAAGTGGTGTTCCACAACTGGTGTTCTTTTTAATCGACGTATCAGCGAAAATCTCGAATCCAAAATTTACAAGAGGGTTGTCCTCGATGGTGTGGTAATGCAATTCACGCAAACAAGAACTCATTTGCCAAGGTTGGCCTCAATATTGAAGTCGAAGGTAAGCGAGCAAAAGGCTGACCGAAACGAAGGTGGCTTGATACGCTGAATGAAGATTGTCACGATTGCATCCAGATCAAGTCTTTGATAGAAACAAACGCCAAACCCGTTTGTGAACAGGACAACGGCTAAAGAGAAAGAAGAATTAAATTTTATTACAGACGGTTATTAACACTTTCCTGCTTATGGTAGGGCCCCACGTTGGGCGCCAGTTAATTAGACGTAAGTCCAAGAAGCTTTTCATTAAAATAATACAATCTGTTTGACTGATTGGGTTGCCTGCGCAACTAAATGTAACTTGTATCGTATATATTAGAATAGTGATGAAAACTGATAATGTGAGACCGGGCGTAGCCCCAGTATATATATTCCACCCTAAACGACCAGGTAAGCCGTGATCACTTTGACTTGCCTCGTAATTGATCGCATTACATATTTTTGATGATATTCTCCAAGTGGCTGTTTGTCGCCTTAACCTTGCTTTCAACATTTGTATGTACAAGTTGAGACATCTCCTTGCTCTTCACGAATTTACTATTCAGCTATATCTTTAAACGTGTATTCCATCCTATGTAGGCGATGCTTTTAGGCACTTCAAAAATGCCTGTCTCCATTAGTATGCTATAGCAGCCTAGGCTTAAACATTACTCCTAATAGTGAGTTTCTCACATCAACTCACATCGAGATCACTTTGCCATCCGTTTTTTGTTAATCTTCTTAGGATCGTATTTCTTTTTTCTGCTGTCACTTTCTTGATCCATAGGTGAGCGGCATACAGTGATTCTCGCGTAACTAAACCGCAGAAAATTTGTCGGATCCCTTTGATCTTTAAAATGGCGTGTGCCTTAATTCAGGGCTCAATGTTTCATTACAGCGGTGTGGGAATTATCGCTTTGTAGGCAAGTTCCGACATTTTTGCTTGCAAAATGTTTGCTCTTTTCAGCTCTTCCTAGATTTAATTGCTCGAGGTTCTACATAGTGTCTTCATAAGAGGTAATGGAAAAGATATTTCACCTCATTTATCATGGCATGAAATGATTTTTTGTACCTTTGTACATTGTATATGTAAATACAGGAAAACGGATGGAGTTTTCCAACTGTTGAGTTCAAACTTGCCGCAGTTCCAAGAATTTGATTACGTTTTTGGCCAGTCTGGGTTCCTGAATTCTCAAAAGATACTACTATTTAGAAAAAAAGATTTTTATGTGCAAATCGCATGTCAAAATCGCAGCATTTCAGATTTTCAGTGTTTAGAATCACCTAGGATTTGACCTACCAAAGAACTGAAGACGACAGACCATTCTTTGCAAGACTGTCTGTTTCACTGGAGCCAAACTTGATGCTTTTAGAATATTCTGCAATTCAACTGTGTCTATATTCCCAGTGGAACTCATTATTAATAAATCTGAGGTAGAAGCAATTGCCACTTAGGGCCTCTGAAATATACTGGAAATATTTTTTTTGAGTTAGCGATCGGAAAGGCACTCTCTCCTTCTTGGATCAATAATCAGTCCTGAAGACCGATGAAGCACGATTAAGATTGTCAATGGCGTAAAATGCGGAAGGTAAAGGGAAACCACCTCATTAATTCTACCCTGAATATGATGACCAATGAATAAAATCAACTAGGTCCCAGGGCGAAACGTGGATTGGTACCCACGATGGAGTATAAAACCTAGGAAACGCCTACTGAACCAACAACAACAGCTCTACTACCGAAATATTATCTCCACCTCCACGTGGTGATTGCTGGGAGTTCTTTCTTAATGCAAAATTGCAGACGGAGAAGCATGAAGACGAGTCTCCTGCCCCTAATAACGGGACAAATTGTACCAACTGGTCTTCCAGGCTGGGGGTTGGCTAGGGCTGGCATCCCTATATGAAAAACTAGTTATTACGAAGCCACGAGTAGAGCCTCGGACTGGAATGACAACGAAAACAGACTACCGATTTGCGCATTTTGTGATGGGACATGCGCCAAGCAGCTAGCCGATACCCTGTTCCAATAGGGCTAATGGAACAGCGTTGCAGGAAATGCGTTGGACAGGGACCGGTTTCCTGGAGAAGAGCCACTACACCATATATTATAGTGGCCATTCAAAAAATCATGTGCTCTGAGTAGGTTTCTCAATCAATCAAAAACTGAAATCTGGTGCTATCGACTTTGAAAATATAAGTGAAAGGCTATACACTCTGCGTTTGCGAGGCAAATTTAGAAATATAAGCCTCATTAACGTTCACGCTCCTACAGAGGCGACTGCAGAGTCGGAGAAGGAGACCTTCTATGAGGCAGCAGAATGAACCCTCGAAGCCTGTCCCAGGTATGATCTTAAAATCACACTTGGGGATTTTAGCAGTAGGAACGTAGCCTGCATTCAGAGACCTTCTATGAGGCAGCAGAATGAACCCTCGAAGCCTGTCCCAGGTATGATCTTAAAATCACACTTGGGGATTTTAGCAGTAGGAACGTAGCCTGCATTCAGGCGATACGTTAGCTCCCATTGCTTGCATAGGGATACCAATGATAACGGACTGCGGATTATTCAGTTAGCAGTATCGCAAGAAATGGTTGTTGGAAGTACCTGGTTTGTGCGGAAGGCGGTCAAAAAACATACGTGGGCCTCTCCAGACGGGACCACTTTCAACCAAATTGACCACATGTTGGTCGAACACCGTCACCTCTCACCCTAGTTGAATGTCGGAACATATGGGGGTCAATATAGACTCGGATCAATATCTCGTTGGCTTAGTGCTCCTAGCTGGAATAACAACACCATCTATAATCCCCTCTGACAATCAGCTGAGAGGGAATACTGAAGCCATTCACAACACAGTTTTCCGTAATATCTATAAGAGGGAAATGGATGCCACAATAACCGCAGCTAACAGATGTCCAGGAGATGAAGCTTAAAAAAAC
Organism: Hermetia illucens; assembly: GCF_905115235.1. NCBI lineage: Eukaryota > Metazoa > Arthropoda > Insecta > Diptera > Stratiomyidae > Hermetia > Hermetia illucens. The sequence goes on along the minus strand of NC_051850.1, from coordinate 111,294,013 downwards.
TATCTTCACAAAAAATAGTTATCGTTCCGATGCTTGTAGTTCTTCTAAATAAAAATAAAACTAGGTAGCTTGCTCCTACTACAATATATTTTAATAGTTAGTAAATACGTATTTCGAAAGCTACTTACTTTCTTCCTCAGTACTTAAGCTACTAAATCATTGGGAAGTTTTTCCTGAATTTTTAAATAAAATAAATTAAAAGTCTGTAGGGACAGATTATAAAAAGTTGCTTAAAAGCTAAAGATGCGTATGTGGGTACAGATTCTAAGAGGTAAAGAGAAAAACTTAAAAAGGTCCACATGCAGGTAGGGATAATATAATAACTTTTAGGATTCATGGCCATCAATTATCAATAGTTAGTGGGTGGTGCGGTCCCTGTGTTTGTCAGCGAGTTTTTTGATTAGCCTTGATGCACAATTCCCTCCATCTGTGTTCATCAATTTTGCCGCATCCTTTCGCAATATTTCCAAGCTTTCCCATGCGTCCAAGGTGTGTGGCTTATTCACTTGTCGTACCAGCTCAAGATTTGCCCTCGTCACAGAATGCCCCTCCTCTATGACGTGCATCGCAACCGAAGAACGCACCGTGTTGGCTCCTCGTCTTTCTCCCCTCTCTACTTCCTTTAGGTGTTCTTGGAACCTAGTAGTGATGAGGCGTTTTGTCTGGCCAATGTAGACCATCTCGCAGTCATTGCAGCTGATCTTGTAGATCCCACTTTTTTCCTCTACAAGTACATGGTGGCAACTTCAGCGCCAAAAACGCAAGAACGAACACATCGGATCGCACTGGCCAAACGAAAACAATAAAGACAGGAGATTACAATTTTGAGACCGTTGAAGGTAGACTTTATTATGGATGGCTTCGGAGTTCACTTCCGCCCGATTGTCAGAGGAGGTGGTATGCTTTTCGACTCCGGAAGCCCGTGCCAAAGAGATAGTGAACCGATTCTATATTGGCCCCCTTCTATATTTTAAAATTCATCAAGACTAAGAGCTGACTGCGTTCGTCGTAAGTGGTCAATTTGGTTGAACGTGTTCTGTGCAAACTGGATACTTCCAAGTATTATACCGACTGACAATGCTAGTTAAATAATCCACAGTCCGCTGTCTTTGGTAGTTTTATGCAAGCTATGGGGGCCGACGTGTCGACTAAATACGGGCTACTTGCTTGTTAAAATTTCCTTTGCGATAGTTTGTTTCACTGCTACCTAGAAGGTATCTTTCGTTGCCCTGCAGTGTTCTCGGGGGTGTTAATGTCTCAGAAGGACGGAATGCATACCGTTTATTTATTTTCAAAGGCCATACTAGTGGGTTTCTTTTTTCTAATTCGTTAGAAAACCCTAGCACATGGTTTAGGGGATGGCCACTATAATATATTGTATAGTGGCTCTTCTACAGGAGTCTCGTTAATAAAGTGCCATCAATCTCATACTGGGATAAGGTCTAGGATAACAGCTGAACATGTTCCCTGAGAAACCACGCAAATCGTTTGTCTTTTTCTCTGCCGGGTCCGTCAGTGTGTTGTCAGTCCATGGATTCGTAACTCCTCCCATGGATTCGTAACAGGTCACTTTTCTGGTAGGGTTGTTAGCCACACCCAACCTCCCAACCTGGAGGATCAGTAGGCGCAGTTTGATTTTTCTTAAGATGCGTGAGATCCATCCTTCCTCATCTGCAGTTTTTCGTCAATAGAGAACTCGCAGCAATCATCACGAGGAGATGAGGTAGGATTGCGTAGCAGGGTTGCTGGGGCTGCTGCTGTTCAACACGCATTTTGCAGACTTTGTGCTGCATAGTGTGCACCAATCAATGCTTTAGCGTTGGGACCCATACCATCTTTCAACTGCCACTTTAATTTGATACTGCCGTGAAAAATTTGATGTGCTCACATGCCAAAATATAACATATAACAAAAGTAAGTTATTGGGTGATGGCCATAGCTTTGACTAAGTGAAATTCATTAATTGTTCCGAAATATCCAAATCGTTCAGTTTTGACAGGTTGCTGACAGGAACAGGGATAGTACTTGTTTCATTCTATCGTGAGACCGTAGGAAAACATCTGCGTAGAGCAGAGACAGTGTCTGTAATAAGATCAAAGAGAAGTTGTGAGACAGCAGTTTTGTCATTAACACAGATTGAGACGCGAAACGGCTTTGATGTACCCACCACACTTTGAAATTTATTCTTAGAATCGCGGTAGAGCAATTCAAACCAATGCACGAGTTTCTCTGCAATTAGACTTTGGCGCAAATTATACCAGATGAGTTTGTTTGGCACAAGATTTAAGGCCTTCTCTAAATCCAGTATTGCAATGTGGAGAGATTGATGCACCTTGCGGTGTTTTCCATTTGTTACCGCGCAGTGTTTATTGCGTCAGAAGTTTCGCAGTTCCTTACGGTATGCAGTGTTGTTGCTACCCTAGTATTTCTCCGAGGATTTTCATTTAATGTGATCTTTTTTAACGGCATTGAATGCGTTTTCTTGGTCGGGCTTTCACGAGACCTATCATGAAGAAAGATATGGTTGCTATTCACCCCTTGCTGGGCGATAGCGCTTCAAGCACACCTATGCGCCATCGTTCGCGATTATAGGAAATGCCCTTCTGCTCCCTTCAAGATTTCCGGAGACGCCCGCACTCCTCCTACTGTTCTGCGCCAAGTACTCTTGAGGCGATCCATTCGACAGCTATCTTGGAAAAGTGGTTTCCTCTGTATGGTGCAGACGACAATGCAATTGACGCACGCACCTCTTAAATGTTCACTTCCGCCTTCCTATCAAATCGCCCACGCACTGACCAAATACTTTGTTCAAAAAAGTATCAGGCCAGCATAATCCAATAATACGACGCAGTAAGCCTTGACAAAGGCATGGAGCTTATCTTATGGCAGCGTTGAGAAAACTGCATCTCCAGATTTTAGAAAAGACAGCGAAAGCGAATCTAGCGCTGTTAATGCGTCAATTAGTTCCCTGCCACCGTCGGCAGAAACCGCACCTCCTAGGTATACAAATTAATCGAAGGCTTTGATGCTTTAGGTTGAAACCTTGGCTTTATTAGTGTTCACTTTCAGTCCAAATCTAGCTTCTCTTTTTCCCAATCCAGATCCATTTGGCAGAAGTGCATGACCCGGTGCAGTAGTAGAGAGAACAAACAGATGTCATGAGCGTAGTTGAAGTATTTGAGGAAAGATTCATGGCCCCTTGAATTTCTTCAAGTCCTCCAAACAAGGCAGCTTGAAGAACGCCACTGATAACCAGAAGAAATCATATCGGTGACAAGATGGCGGACACCGCTTTCGATCTCAAATTACCCTGAGATTTTGCCTCGATGCAGCGTGCGGTGTTGATGTGGCATATGCAGGAGGATCCAAAGCGGATACTAACCTCTCTGTCGGCTAAGCTGTCGAGATGTTTTTAATGTGTTAAAGAATTACTTTAGCTGTTATCTTTGCGACGTGCACGTAGATATGCCTCCAATTGTCACACTCAAAACGGGTGCCATTCTTTCGAATCTGAACGATTATCCCCTTCTTCCACTCTTTGCGAAATGTCTCGGATTCCCAAGCTTTCCTTACAAAGTAGCTGATTTGTAGAAACTGCACTGGCAGCGATAAATAATTCTGCAGGGACCGCCTTTACTTCATTTCAGTGCATTGATGGCTGAAAGGATTTCTCTTCAACTTGGAAGAACAGCCCTTTTTCACATGTTACAGTGACTAGCCATTTCATTCACGAGAAGCAGAACTTCACCGGATTTTACACGGCTAAGCACCTTGGTGATGTTCGTAACCCTCGACAGTTAACGTCCCTCACAGGACCATCGAAAGTTTTGTAATTACATACACTTCTGAAATTATTACATGCTACGGCATCTTCCACTTCGCTTATCAGCGCAATAACAAAATCTATTTTGTTACAGCACATGTCACATTGAATGTCACGTTCGACATTACTCGCAGAGGCCAATAAAGCCTTAAATTCCTTTCGTTCATCGATTCGGTTCCACGATTCCGCATTCAGCCAGATCTTATGACGCCCGTTTAGACATGGCACGACCTGCGTAGCACCTAAGAAAATAACATTTTCGATGGCGGCCCAATGCTCATCGATATTCGCAGAAGGGGTACTAAAATCCCATCAGCGAAATAGCTCTTCCACTGTTGAGCGACAGCTGGATCATACAAGCGGCTGACGTTGAGCTTGTGAGCATTGACGGATGCAACACGGAAACGAACGTAAATGACTATCGGATGGTGATCTATTTCGAGGCCGATGTCAGCATCTTTCTCTCGTTATGCACATCGAGAAGACAACTCCTAAATCTATTGTTAATCGCGTCAATCGAATCGTTCGTACAGGCTCGGCACTTGAAACGAAACAACGTGCCACCAACGATGAGGAGGTGGGAACTGTCGAAATCCACAAGCTTCCTACTATTACTGTTATGATCGCCAAACCCGTCCATCCTCACATATCCGGGTAATGCGTTGCCAGAGTCCATTTTAAGTCTCTATCGATCACAAAGAACACCAGTTGTGGAACACCACTTGATCCAGGGTCTGTTAATGCGTGAAGCAATTTTATAACGCAGTTCTCCATTGGCTGATAGCGTTGACCCAAGGAATTTAAATCGCTCAGTTCTGGGCAGATCATTGCCGCTGACAGTGATTGTGCCTGTTTCATGGGGATCGGTCGTCAAAAATTTAGTTTTGTTTAAATTCAGTCTGAGACTGTGCTGCATGAGGCGATCATTCCATTTTTGGACAAGTTGCTATTAGATATTAGGAAAATATCATGTGCATAAAGCAGTGTGTAGGGTGCAGGATGTTGGATATCCCGTGTGACGGTGTCCATAAAAGGAACAAAAAGGAGTGGTGAGAGGGCGCTTCCTTGATGAAATTCTCAGCGAAATCTATTTTTTAGGGACTCGATAACAGAAGATTTCATTTTTCGGCTGATTAGGAAACCTACTCTGGGCACATGGTTTACCGGATGGCCACTATAATATATGGCGTAGTGGCTCTTCTGCAATGCGGTTGAGGTAACAGCCCTATATTGGGACAGGGTATTAGCTAGCGGCTTGGCAACTCCTTCACTGTACGCAAATCGTTATTCCGTTTTCGTTGTCATTCCAGTCCGAGGCTCCTGTTGTGACTTCATAACGAGTTGTTTTCCATATCGCCAGCAAGTTGTTTTCCATATAGTCAACCAACCTCCAACCTGGAGGACCAGTTGGTACAATTCGTTCCGTTTTTAGGCACGGAAGGCTCCCCTTCATCCTTCCCCTTCTGCAGCTTTGCGTTAAGAAAGAACTACCAGCGGTCATCACGTGGAGGTGAAGATAGGGTTTGGTAGTAGAGATGTTACTTTTGGTTCACCAGGCGTTTCCCAGTTTTATACTCCATTGTGGATACCCATCCACGTTTCGCCCTGGGACCTATACTACCACCCCTGGGGAAATTCCCATTGGGTATCACGTTAACGCTTAGGAACTTCCTGTAACTCAGGCTATCGAGCTGAGCAGAAGCAGTTTGAAGCTAATAATGCTTCTAATCAACTGCGTTTTCCTACCGATTGTGGTTGTTTTAGTTATTCATTTTGATCCTTCACTTTCCTCTGTCAACCAATGCCAACCAACATTACTTTCAGCGAACTCCGACTAAGTTATATTATCTGATTTAGTGCATGGCCAGGAGCAGGATTCTTTAAGTCAGGCCAAAATCGCTTTATCAATAGGAGCCTAGCATTGTGCAGACATTTGTCTCCAGAATATTTAAAGAAAATGGCTAAAACAGTTCCAAAGTAAGTTCCTCGATAAGACAGACAAATAGTCAATTATAGGGAATTGAGCAGACATCAGGCGACTTACATATTCCTCGCTGCAGGTATCGAGTGCGATCAGCATAAATTGTCTTATTAGTTGGAATAATTATGTAAAGTCTGGCTACCAAAATACACCAATTTTCAGAATGCCTGAAATTATTTAAATGTAATAATTAAGTGGGATAAAGATCACAATCATTAAGTTTACGACTCCCCTTTTTGATTCAATTTAGATCTGCTTTTCATTTTTTCAGCTCCGTCTCCATCATTAAAAAAACAATTTGCCTTCAGTTCAAGACAATAATCGGAATCAAAACTGATGCCGGCAAATTTCAAAGTGACCGCTATTTTTTAATATCATGAATCGTAACTATTAAATGATATTTTTTCTCCCCGTCAAACAGAAACATTAAAAGACTAATTACAAAGGAAAGGAAAAAAACAGTTCAGCCTCGTCAATATGGGCAGTGAAAAGTAGGCGCGCTAGCCTTCTTGGACCAGTCTTAGATTTCCCTTCTCAAGATATTCACGGGTGATACCGCGAAGCTGATGGGGACGAGTTCAAATCCCAGCCTGAGCTAGTTATAAATAATCAATAGAGTTATAAAAGTCAGACTGGAAATGTGTTTTTAAAAAGATCACTTTGGATTTGGTGCTTTTGATGATTTCGATGATTACGATATTAATGGAGCTTTTCGTGGTATCAAAATGAATCTCAGAACCATAAAAGATGAAATTAAACATTATGGCGCGGTTTACCGCCAGAGATTAACCTAATAATCATAAGTTTTCGATTTAGAAGCTAATAAATGGCAATTTCAGTGATTTTAAGTCGTCATCACTCAGCCAATGATCAGACTAGATAAATAATTTATTTCAATCAATTAAATGTGTTCGTTATTCTCCGCGATGAAAGCATTAATATTAAATTATGAAAATTTCCTTGAAAAGTCATGTGTGGTGTTTTGATTGCATTGGCAGCCAGTAGGGGATTTTCGCTGATTCTGAATAAGCTTAAGGTTTCGGATCAACGATTATCTCTATTTGCTCCTGCTGTTGAACCTTTTTGTAATGGCACCAAAAGTATTGTACCCACGTACCCACGTCAAAGTGTCCATGTCATAATTCACGGGATCATTCCCGGTCACGGAGACCTAAGAATGTTCATATGTCGCACCATTTTCTCCACAAGGTTTCCATGTTCTTCAGAACGCACGTCAGGTTGAATCGGTTGCTGCGGCTAGAAGAAAGAACCGTACCTCATCGGTTTAGTATCACGCCTGATGTGTCTGCGGTTCACACTGCCGGTGATGCATCTCTGCTGTGCCACCACATCACTCCGCCACCAGCTGAAACCGCGAAGGTTCAAGGAAGGAACCCGGAATATGATTCCGTCAATGGTGTTACCGGGCGAATCTGACGCCACGCGAACGCTTTTTTGGAGCGTCCTTCGGTTCAGCGAAAGGTTTCAGTCTCGATAAGGAGACCCATTTGGCGCCGCCCTGGACAATGAGCTAGAGAGAGTGTTCTCATCACTCCAGGACTTTAAAGGGGTCCTCATATGGTAGGTGCAGCGGCTTCTGAGAAGCGTCGACCCTAATAAGGACCTACAAGTACGTCTCCATGTCCCAGGTGGTGTTGACCTCCGACGTCATATGCCGCGAAGGCAGAGTTGGCCGCAGTTTCGAAACCGCAACCCTGAACAGACGCAACAGGCTCGAGTCGCTTAACCTTCCGCAGATATTCAGTGCAGGGTCGGCGGGGAGCCGTGAATTCGCCCCGTAAGCCCTCTCCGTGGGGCTGGTCGTGAATTCCTCCCGGTGGCCTGTGAGAACACCCAGAAGGATGAATGGCAACAACTGCGACACGACGGATCGTCGTGAGCCATTAAGGCGGCCTTCAGCGTCCGATTCGAATGTTCCAGCATTCCACTGAATTGCAGGTGTTATGCAATAGTCCTGTGGCGTTTGAAACCCAGAAGCTTGCGTAACTCACTCACACTGGTTCCTTGTGAAAATTGACGGGAATAAATAAATGGTCTAGGTCTTCTGTCTGAGATCTTGCAGAATAAGTAGGAGTTTGAGTCAAAGGTAGCAAACTCTTTGAACTCGGAGTCGGAGTTTGTCCTCAAGATCTGAAGCTCCGCTTCGTCCTCCTGCACATCAGCCATTACCGTATAATAAACCGTGGTGAGACTGTAACCTCCAAGATTCGTGATAAAGCATCTGCAAAAATATTGTCTTTTCCAGACACGTGTTGGATGTTGGAGTTAACTAGCTGATGAAGCTCAGTTGCCAAAGTTGGCGAGGGGACGTTATGTCGTTCTTTTGTTTAAGTGCGAATGTAAGGTGCTTGTGGTCAGTGAACACAGTGAATGGCCTCAAGGGAGGACGGAAGTATTTAGTAGAGAAGTACGCAACGAATAGCCCACGATCGTAGCGCTGTAGGTACGTTGAGCTGGGTTGAGTTGTTTAGAAAAGAGGCTCAATGAACTGCTAAAGGATGAGATTCTATGAGAGAGGTCTGCACAGCCCATATTTTTGTTTCATAATTTTCATTTTTTTTGTAAGTATGTAAACACTTGCATTTAAATTTTTCTTCAAGCTTGCATTTTATAATACATATTTGAAATAAAAATTTTTCCTCAATAACTTCAATAACTATTTCTTGTTTATCTGCTTACAAAAAAAAAGTGAGAATTATGAAACTTTCCCATAGAATCTCCACCCGCATCCAGTGATAAAAAGTTGGTATAAAACCTTATAGTATAGAATCGAAAAAAATCTGCTTTTGAAATGGAAAATTCTCATCTTGAAAGTCTGAATGTGAAATTTGTCCTACTCCATTTGATATCCAGCATTATTTTCCATAAAACAAATTATGACTATAGGACGACCACGGAGTTTCTTTATTTTTGTTTCTTATATGTTTTATTTTCAAGGGAAATCTGGCTTTTTATGTAAGACATACTGGCTAGGCTTGAGTTGATAATTGTCTTTTGGTAAATCCCCACCCTTTGCTTATTTTTCGTGCCCTTCTTTGCTGTAAACTTTGTTCATTGTTAGGTCGTTTTAATTACAATCCCAATTGTTGGCTTTCCTCGACCATATAATGAACTAATAAGAAAGATGTTTACGGAAAGCTTGAATTGAAAATTTTAATTCAATACGGATAGCCATGAGAGTAGAACTATCAATGGAACTGCAAATTTGAACCAGCACCTAAATGCCGATCCTTTTAAGTACTAATCGACATATGTTTCACAATGGTTAGGCTGGAAGATTAAGTGGAGCTACAACTCCAAACACTTAGGCCTTGTATTAGGTCCATTGTACTATAAAAAAATTGCATGGCTTTCTTCCCGCCCTGTTCGTAGGCTTTCGGGAATATGAAAACGTTTTGTAGAGCCTTCCAGACTTTTCCTTGAAGGAAACTGTTCCGAAGTATATACGTTTAAAGTCTGAGAATGCCAGGCAGCTCCGTATAAATTCTGGGCCGACTCCTCCTCTTCCTTATATTGGCGTAGTTATTAATAATTTAAGAAGTACTAGAATTCGCATGTCCTCTTGCTTCAGGGACAATAAAAATGCTGCTCTGGAGGTCTGGAATTCTTTTACAAAGTATCTCCGGTTGCCAAAAGAAATAAAGAAATTCAAATTTTTTCATCGACTGCGTGAACCCTTGCAACTTCAGATGAGGTTTAGCAGTGGATGACCTAACTCCAAGTTCTGGGTGTGATTCTTCAATCATGGTGGCGGACCGATGTAGAATGTGTCTAGGCCTCTTTATTGCAAGCGAGGCACGAATGTCCTGGCACCGAGACACCACCAATGTTTCGTTTAGTTGGCAAGGTCCAGCAGCAGTTAGTGTCAGGACCAAAACACTTGGCTTGGTGAAAATCCCATCGGTGGAGACTATTATGTCTTTGATCTCAAAATACCTCTGCAGACCATTCTGAAAACGTAAATATCCCTTATAAACCATTCAACTTGTCTCTCTAGTCCTTTTAGGAGGAAGTTACGCTAATCGGTCGGTTGCTTTCTCCGTCTGTGTAGGTTGTTTTCCCTGGTTTGTGAATAAATATCGGGTTTACACTACGCCACATAATTGGAATATTAGTGTATATTAGTCTGCATATATTACGAATATTCAGACCTAGGAAAAATGCCATCTGGGACGGCAGGTTTATATCTGTGGAACAAGTTAAACTCCAACTTTACTTGCTCAAGTAACGATATTTTACACGCCATAGTCCTGGGTTAAAGGTTGTATATCTGTGAGTAGAATGGATGCTGTAGTTTCTGTGTACTTCCGCTGTTTTCCAGCTGTTGGTAAAATTGATAAGGATCGGCTTCAACTTCGAGAACACCTCGAGTAAGTTAGTCACTTTGCAAAAACATCTCCCTAATGATCTTTTAGCCGATGTTCTTCAGAGTTTTCTAAGCCATATTGTGGCCTTTAACTTTCTTTGTCGTACTTAATAGACAGCTTCGTTTTGAGGCCTGTTCTTATATTAGTTGTAATATTTTGGGTTATTCAATTCGGGCTTCCCATAGATCTCCTATGTTTCCTGTGGATTCTCAAATGCAGCGCTTGGAGGCAATTTCACGTCCAATATGAAAGCAAGCAATTGGTTTGTATGTCTTCCATTCACTGTTTTCTGGAGTATACGCCGCCCAAGCAATCCTTTCATTTTCATTCTTCTTTTTTTTAAATTTAAATTTTAAATCAGGCTGTCCTTAAGTTTCTTTACCATTGCACTTATGCTGTGCAAGTAATAATAATAATTGAGAGGCTGGCGCTCCGTATCCTCAACCATCGCGTTGTTTAAGAGCGTGATCTCGTTTGATAAAGAAATCACCAAAACCAAGGCGACCTTTTAAAATCACCATGCAGGAGGTTTACCGCTTCTGGATGTCAAAAGTGTTAGCCCTTAATTTTCTCATTAACAATCCCAAACACCGTTGAAGGAAAAGCAGTACTGCCTGAGAAAATAGTTCATACTTTCGTGGGCAAAGTTTAGGCGTACCATTTTAGGCCATACAACTAAAATTAATAACACTGGAGGTTATTAAAAAAATATATTTTATTGATCTTTATGATCCTAATACTAGTACAGTCCCAACTAGACTCATTATTTCTAATACTTAATGCTATCTTAACACCTACGATGCTCGCTCCATTGTTTACTTTTCCCATGATCTATTGTTTTGTGCATCTGTTATGCAGATGCACCTGCAATATTGTTATGCTGTTAAATTCAATAATGTTTATGATTCTATTAAAATGATTCATGTTTACAATGTTTGGCTTAATAATTCTCATGGGAGTTAACTGTGAATGGAAGATAAGCTTGGTGACCCAAGCGGATATTTAACCTCTCCCCTATTTAACTTAAAATTCTCCGGAATTTTACTGGATTGCGAGCTTTTTACAACAATTTTCAATTTTTTTTTGTCCATGATATAGGGTAAGTATTATGATAAATAGTATTAACAGAAATGCGATTACAATTGAACCAGATAGGTAATTTATATTTTTGTGAAATTTTAAAATATTGATATGTTCCAAGTTTCTCTTATTTTCTAAAACTATCTCTTTGAAATCAATGTTTTTGGTGAAATTATAATCCGTATTTTCGTTATAAAAGAACCTGTCAATAAATTTTACATTTGTGTTACCAAAGGTTTGATTTAGTATCTGGATTGTACAGTTATTGATGTTGATTAAATAGTTACCATTTAGGTGTATGTCTCTGTCGTCACAATAATTAACAATATTAGTTTGTTTAAGATTCTTACAGATTATAGTGTTATCATCAACCTTCACAATTTCTGTTCCAGTATTTTCTACAAGTACGCAATTATTTCTTGTAATACAATTACTCAAAGGTTTCAACTCCCTTTCATAATTCAAGTTTTCATCATAAACATATTTTGTTCCGTTTATTTCTATAAAATACTGATCTTCTAACATTGCTTGTAAATTATTCGATGTAATTAATTTGTACTCTTCAATTTTGTAAGAATTTGGAATTTTAAGGGCCAAAATTATTGTGTTTTCCTTATACTTCAGTAGTCCGGTTCGTACGTTTTTGAGTTTATAAAAGTCTAGTTTAGTCGTCAAAATTTCGGTTGCTGTTAGCATACTAGGGTGAATCAATCCATGTTTCATCATTGCTATGTTGTCAATAATCTGATTTAACTTCTCTTCCAAAATTCGGAGTTTTAAAATTTGGTCTGTTTTCAGTTGGTTTTTTTACTAATAATTTTTCGTTTTCTGTGAGTTGTTGAAAGGTTTTACTAATTGCGTTTCGGTCTGACTCTATCAAATTTTTAAGGTATTTAATCGAGTTATTAAAATGAGAGTTGAGTTCAATTTGTTTATTAAGGCTTTGAATTGCGTTTTCAGAATTCTCTTCTATTAGCTGGATATGTTCTGCTATTTCCTGTCTATCGTCATCATTCATGGTCCCAAAAAGCCATTTGTAAACGGTGCCTACCGCATTAAACCCTCGTTTCATCCTTTGATTGGGATCAGGTTCAATAGCACTAATTCTTGCGTATATGTTCGCCAGTTCCCTACTTATCAATGTATCGTTTTCTATCCTTAGCCTGCTAATGTTGTCTTTTAGTGAGTCTGCTGTCTGTTTGATTTCATCAGTATTAATCACGTATAAAATTGTTTTAGTGTCCTTAATTATTTCCGTCTGTCCCATGTAAATTGTGGTAAATCCATTACGCGTTTGAATTTCTGTTACTGTCAGGGTTGCGTCTATCTGTGGTGTTGCTAATAGTAGAAGTTGTAGTGCAACTACCCAAACTGAGGTCATCACCTGCAAATTTACGCGGACGTTTTATATTAATGGGATGTTCTCTATCTAATTCTTTAATCCTATATCTAGGTTCGTTCTTATAGTAATTACGTTTATAGTTCTTAACTGGAATAATTCTCCTAGTCTCCCTATAATCTTCTCTTTTCTTATTAAGCTTACTTATATATTTATTCTTGTAGTCCTTCAAGGTCTTTTCAAGCATTGCAGGATCAGCCCGTACTGCTTGATTCGGAGTCATTTTGATAGAAGAGTGATATCTATCGTTATAATTACTTACTGCCCTATGTATTTTCTGTAATAAAGTTAGATCTAATTTCCTCATGGATACTAGTTTTTCCTGTAATGTTGAGTGAAACCTTTCGATATCACTATTCCCTGTATAGATATTAGGTTTCGTGAAATGTAATGCTATCCCTTGCGCTCTAAAGAAGTCCTTAATATTAATACTAGCGAACTCATTATCGGTAATAATCTTCTGCGGTTTACCAAATTTAGAGAAGTGTTCTTCCAACACTTCGATCTCCCTATTCCAATTTCTATTTTGCAAATGATAAATATAAGCTTTTTTCGTCAGCTTATCAATTAGCGTTAGAAATGCCTGCTTCATGAAATAGTATATATCCATATGCAAAATTTCGTTTATACTAGTGGGAGTTTCACTAATTTTGTATTTAACTCTGAAAGGCTTACGTTCGTATTTGGTTTCCAAACACGTTTTACAATTATTAATAACTTTGGTTATCTCTTCGACTAACTTCGGGTAATACAATTTATTTTTTAGACTATTAAAGGTTTCTATAATCCCACTGTGCATACTCTCAACTGTGTTATATAAGGATATCTGTCTATGGATTTCCTCTGCTGTTTTTATTTCTCTAGCCCTCATTGTAGCTTTGATAAATTTTATGTTCTTATCGTGTCCAAATAGTTCAATTAATACTTGCTGAATTTTATTAAACTGATGGTATGAAAGTTCGGTGTAGAGTCCTGTTATACCTGGTCGAATATACCTTCTTAAAAGGTCAACCCAATGGTCCCTATCCCTAGTCATATCAATATATATTATTCTATGGCTATGCAATATTTCTATTTCCTGATCTACGTCATATGTTAGTATTAACTGCGTTTTATACTTATTTACTATTGTCTCTTTAATAGGAATGTGATCCAACTGTTGTTCATCTTGTGAATGAACTGTAGCGTTATCTGACAAATCATTGATCGATTGGTTATCAGTGGAATTTTCTTTTTGATTAGTGGCTTCTGGAATGCGACTCAAGAAGTCTGCAACCTTGTTTTCCTTACCTTTGATATACTCTATATCAAACTGATACTCTTGTAGTTTCAGTAACCACCGTTGATTACGTTGACTAAATTCTTTCCCCTTATACTTCTTTGTCATATACTTTACTGGTAAGTGGTCTGTTATAAGTTTGAATCGATTACCCCACAAGTAGGGACGGAAATATGTTACAGCCCAGACAACTGCTAAAAATTCTTTATCGGTAACAGAGTAATTTTTCTCATGATCATTTAGCGATCGAGAGGCATAGCACACAGGTTGATTATTCTGTGTTAACACGGCCCCTATCGCATAATTGCTCGCGTCGGTAGTGAGTGTAAAAGGTTTATCGAACTCGGGAAATTTTAAAATCGGTTGTTTAGTCAAGACTAATTTTAGTTGTTCGAATGCTTGAATATATTCTGGATCTCTAACATTAATTTTTTTGTCCTTTTTCAGGTATTTGATCATCGGGTGTCCAATTTTTGCATAGTCTTTTACAAATTTTCTATAATAGCCTGTAGCACCTAAAAATCCCCTTCACTGTTTAATTGTTGACGGTAGTGGATACTCTTGTATACACTTTACCTTATTTGGGTTAGGCTGCATACCCTCAGCTGTAAGGACATGTCCAAGAAATTCGGTGTATTTTTGCATGAAAGAACATTTGTCAAAACGAATTTTTAAATTATGGTCAGATAAAATTTGGAATATTTTTCTTAATGCCTTAATATGCTCTTTTAGGCTAGTGGAGAATATGAGAATATCGTCTAAGTAGACGATGCAGATTACGCCTACGTAGTCTCGAAGTATATAGTTCATAAATCGTTGGAAGGTCCTTGGGGCATTCTTTAGCCCAAAGGGCATTCTAAGGAATTCGTATAGGCCGTCGGGTGTAACGAAGGCAGTTTTGTGGATATCCCTCGGATGTACTTTTATTTGATGATATCCATGAACCAAGTCCACGGCTGAAAAATATTGTGCTCGTCCGAGCTTATCTAATAGACTCTCTATGTTAGGTAGAGGGAATTGATCATCCTCTGTGATTTCGTTTAACGCCCTGTAATCTACGCACATGCGAAATTTTTGTTTACCTGATTTATCTAATTTTTTTGGTACGATTACAATAGGTGAGGCATATCGGCTGTGTGATTTCCGAATTATTCCCAGTTTCTCAAACTCCCTCACTTGCCGGCGGACTTCCTCCTCGTGTTTTGGAGGAAGACGGTATAGCCTCGAAAGGATTGACTGATCCGTTTTTGTTTTTATTTCGTGCATAATTGTGTCGGTGTTAGTTAAAGGATCCCCTTCCTTGTAAATTAACCCACTAAATTCCTTCAATAATTTTTCCATTTCACTTTTTTCTTCTTTATTTAAATGACTTAAGTCAACTTCCCCTTGTTCGGCATTAAGTTCAAAGCACTTGAGATTTTCTTCATTTTCTGAAGAATCTATAGATATTTTACTCCCATTATTTAGGATGAGACATTTATTCTCAAAATCGAAGATTTTCATAATTTTGGATAATATGTCCATTCCGATTAAAAAGTCATACGACTTCCCTAATAAATCCCTCTTACACCATTTGATTCTACCTTTTGGATCAAAGTTAAATTCTGTTGGAATATTTGTAATTACTCGTTCAACGCTTTCCGTGGTTGTATGATTTATAGTCTGCAAACGGATGTTAGTCTTATCGAAGATTTTAAACTTGCTACAATCTACTCTAGCAGAGTTCACAATGCTCATTGTTGAACCTGTATCTATCAAGCACTTGTACAATTTATTATCAATGGTAAGATTAGCAAAGATTTTGTTTCCGAGGCCTAATTCAGAAAAAAACTCAGGTTCAATATTACGAAACTCCTCGTTTACTGAATTAGACCCGGGTGATGGGTCATTTCTATTTTGGTTTGATCTTCTATGGGTCACGGTGCCTATCTCCATAGGTTCAGGTGGTGGTCGCCTAACCTGGTCAGAACGATTCCAGGAATGTTGTCTATGTTGAGTAGAATTATTATTACTTCTAAACCCAGAATCTCGGAAGTTATTTAGTCGAGAATTTTGTCGATCCTGCCAAAAATGTCCCGAGCTACGTCTGTATTGATTTGATTCTACCCTATTTGGTCTACCAAAATTTGAATTGTATTGTCCATGATTACCGGATTGTTTCTGTCTATTGTCCTGTTTGTTATGGTGTTTTCTATAGTCCTGACTGTTATAATTCTTTCTTTCCTGATATAGTGTTTCTCAGTCTAAATTATCTTGATCGTAGCCCACGTACGAGTATAAAATTTCTTTTACTTCATGTAAATCAAACAAATTTTTTATATCACGTGACAAATTACCACTAACTATTTGCTTAATTCTATTCACTAATAACGCGTAGAAAGTTTGGCGAGTTTCCGCTGTATTCGATTCATAAGTGGCGAATGTATTGATTTCTTGTATAATATTTTCAATTTTAGAGTTAAAATCGGACATAGAACTTACTTTGAGTTGCGTTATTCTTCTCGAAAGGTCCTTGTAGTTCGTAGATGGTCGAAAATGTTGTTTGAGTAAATTTCTAGCCGACTCCCAGTTTTCCGGACGATTATTTAACAAAAGTTCCTTTGCCGCTCCTGTAATTTTTATGTTATAAATTGCCTGCCAGGCTTCTTCCCGTGATTCCTCATCGATAGCACTAAGATGACCACCAACGGTTGTTAAAAACTGCGTTAGCTGCTTCCTGTCTCCCGAAAACTCTTTTATGTAGGCAATTTGTTTTATTATTGTTTCTGTTCGATTTGGCCGTTGCAGATTAGCTAAATTCTCCAAAGCTGCTATCAATCGTTGCGCTAATACGTTATCCATTTCGGCTTGAAGGATGCGTCGATGGTAAATAGCTAGTCTGTCTCTACGTTGAGTTTTGAGGTGAGTCTATTTCACTGCACTTTTATATTAGATTTGTTTTTTTTTATTTTATTGCTAGGATTCCAAACCAGCCTCAGAATGTGTTTTAAGACGGATTTATGCTTGTTACTCCGCCTCCTAGCTTTGTATTTATTTAGTTAATATATTTTTTTTTTTTAATTGATTAAACGAATCGCGACGCTCGATTTTTTTTAGTTAAAACAACTTTGTTTCTAAAAAATTGCGCCGGTTCTTGAACGAATTTAAAGCACGTAAGTTGGCGTATCACTAGATCCTGCTCGATGCATGGATCCTACCGACTGCGCCACTAAAATTAATAACACTGGAGGTTATTAAAAAAATATATTTTATTGATCTTTATGATCCTAATACTAGTACAGTTCCAACTAGACTCATTATTTCTAATACTTAATGCTATCTTAACACCTACGATGCTCGCTCTATTGTTTACTTTTCCCATGATCTATTGTTTTGTGCATCTGTTATGCAGATGCACCTGCAATATTGTTATGCTGTTAAATTCAATAATGTTTATGATTCTATTAAAATGATTCATGTTTACAATGTTTGGCTTAATAATTCTCATGGGAGTTAACTGTGAATGGAAGATAAGCTTGGCGACCCAAGCGGATATTTAACCTAGATATATCTACCGACTCAGAACAAAGCTTGATGCACCCAATGTTATCATATTTAGAAGGGGTTTCTTTTTAAGCCTTTCGCACCACTCACTATTGTAACCTGATCGATCGGTATCATCATGCAGTGAACAATTAATATCAGATGCAAAGCTGAAAGATCTGGAAATAGGGAACATACAACACATAACATAAGTTCCTAACGGTTATAGGTCTGCTTGAGATACTATGATCAAGAGATACACTATCACCAGTAAAAGGGGCACAATAGTTCTTCAAGGACGCGGTGTGACTTTCCCTTAACAGAATAATAATAATATAATCTTCCATACAGTGCCCTTTCATCGACCTTGACTTTGTCTAAAGCAGTTTGGTCGGAGACGTTGATACTTACCCCTGGATAAGATTTTGGCCTCAGTAGGTGGTGGCGATTGGAGCCTATAGCCAAGAGTGCGGAGGGCTTACTTCTGTTCGTCCGTTATGGATTGAGTACCATTGGATTAGTTGGTTGAATATATGGCGAATTGGCGTCTAATCTCAAGTTCTCTATCGATGAGCGGTGTCCCCTTACTCAGGGTCAGATCGACGAAATTATAATTTTGGTATTGATTTTTCTTAGATTTCTGGTTTTTGCTTTAGGAGGAGGGAGGAATTCCCTTGTTATATTTGCTTTACAAGGCAAAGCATGAAACAGAGTCGAATAGCACCCAGATTTTACATTTACGGCCAAATGTTGGTTTTAATTCAGATTTCTCTTCTAGTTCCCACAGCATTTTCCATACTCTCACCATGGCAAAACATGAACTAGACTATTTGTACGTGAAATTCAAGAGGTGAGGGTGAGCAATTCGAATGTTCCCTTTTTAAGGTTTTGTCTGCAAGTTTATGGGCGGGGGGGGGGGGGGGGGTTCTCATATATGCAAAAGGGGAGTGTGCATTATTTTTTTCACTGAATATATTCGTGTGGGGTATCAAATTAAAGATCTCTGTTAGTTCTTTTCAAAGTCAGTATTAGCTTTGACTTTAGTTGTAAATCGACGAAGTGCGGGGGCTGGAGAGTGACAATTTATTTAAAGGCACCATTCTCAGAAACTATCCAAAAGAAGCTGCCGCTATACGGTACCTAGGACTTAAAATAATCTCTACACCGATATCTGCTGAAATTAGTTGTGCAAACGGGCCTGAGCAGTTGCGATTTTCAACTATGTACACATGGAACTTTCAATGGAAACAAAATACCTTTTATACCTGGAGTGCTAGCTTCCGATTTCATGATTTATTTCTTGTTGTGGACATCGTCCCACGGGTTATCCAACGATTAGCGCTCTATACCCTGTTTTTGCAGATGATGTTTTCCTAGCGTCTCATAATAATGCTGAGCTCCAGTAACATTTTCGAAAGTGGAATGGTCGCTTCATTCCACATGGACTAAGACGGAATCTGAATAAAATAGAATTGTTGACAGCCAATCGACATGAAACAGGTAGTATTACTTAAGCGACACCGACCTGCCAAGAACTGACGGATCTAAAAATCTCTGCTCAATGATATCAGCCACTGGAAAACTGCAGTTAGAATTTACTTCACGCAATTTAGATAAAGTGACCTTCCACAATTGGTAAACCACAACAAGCGTTCTTTGTGGTCGACGCATCAAAGAATGGTCAAATTCAAAATTTAATGTAGTGTCATCTGCCGTGATTTTGAATGTTGGCACACAATGAACAGGGCCTCGTGGTAACATAGTCGTGCAAAATGCCTCAATCACATCCGAAATGAGGATACCCGCGTTCGATCTGAGGTTGCATCGACCGTGGAAAGAAAGTTAAGAAACTAATGGATGCATCTCTATCCAACACGTTAAAACCCATTTGCCAATTTGGGAGCCGGGAAAGGTTATCTTTCACATTCTCAATTAGTTGGACTCTAATGAGTATGTGGTCCCACGTTGGGCGCCATTTATAATAACTTTTTAAATTGCCGAATAGTTAGGTCACTTCGCCATCAGGTAATTTAAGAAGTCATTACAAATAAAGGAGCCTTTTCAATAATAATGACCGAAGGATGTATATGGTGGCAACGTCAGCACCGAAAACCAACCAACCAACAACATCAAACAGGAAGAATAAGGATAGGAGAATACAACTTTGAGATCGTTGAAAATTTCTCCTATCTTGGGTCGAAAATTACAAACGATAACAGCTATAACGATGAAGTCCGCGCTCGATTGTTGGCAGCCAACAGAGCCTATTTCAGCTTACAAAAACTGTTCCGCTCGAAACGTCTCACCATAGGGTCAAAGCTCTTATTGTACAAGACAATGATCTTGCCAATCCTTATGTATTCCTGGAAGACTTGGGTTCTTAGCAAGAAAAATTGTGAACCCTTGGCCGCGTTCGAGAGAAGAATCTTCTGAAGAATTTTTGGCCCCCTACATGAGGATGGACGATTCCGTAGCATACATAACGACGAAATCTCTGAGCGATTCCAGGACCGTCCGGTTGTAGATAAAATCCGACTGAATAGGTTACGGTGGGCGGGTCACATAATCCGTATGGATGAGGATGATCTTACCCAGAAAGTCTATAAGGGAAATATCTATGGTAGAAAAAGAAGACGAGGCAGACCCTACCTAAGATGGAACGATGGCATAGGTCAGGACGCCAGACAGCTTGGTGAACCTCGGCGCAAAACTGGGATATCTAGACTTCCTTATTAAGGCAGGCCTAGATCGGATACCGGTTGTTGCACCGTTGGTGATGATGATGAAAGATGTCAAAGTAGAGCAAGGAACCCCAGCCGCACCCAGTTATCATAAGAGGCAGGAGAAGTACCAATTAATGATTCGAACTTTTGTGGATCTTCTCTCCCGACGCCGGCATCTGGGCCACGACTTTGCCGGGTTCACGTTCGTAGCCGAGGCACTATTTATTTTCTGTTTTCTATTTTCTATATATTTTCTGTGTAATGTAATAATGTATAATTTGATAATGTGTAATGAAGTAATATAGCTCTACTGAAGTGTCCTGTCAACACGTGTTTACACGCCTCTATGTCAACCAAGCTTGGGAATGTTGGTGGGGACTTTTTCACATTACAGTCCCTCTAACGTCAGTATTCTTATTCGTTTTCCTGTATCCTTCAATATTAGAAATACTGCACCGCAATTAAGCCTTTTTGCTTCAATCGGTCAAGACGCTGCAAGCAGCATCCAACGTGGGGTTAAATGTTCGTTAAGATTTACACTATAAAACTGTAGAGGATGGATAAGAGTACATACATTAGTTTCTTCATTTTTTTAACGGCGAGACTCTATGTGCAGTTGATTTTGTAGTTAAGACTTTAGGTCACACGCCTTTTCTACGGAAGAAAGTGTTAGTAAGTGTGGTTCCTATTCCGCGCCTCAAAGCTTGTCATTTCCTGTGCTCGCTTTGGGGTGTATCGCCTAATAGGTGATTGCCTTCCAGAAGTATTGAGGTCTATGGACTTAAGCAGCTATAAGCGGAAAGGTATTGTCGGCCGAGTTTTTGAAGAGGGCCTTCCCTGCCTTAATTTGAAATAACAATAACGTCATTCAATTTTTTGAAGAATTTAAGGCAGGGAGTTGACATTTTTATAGAATACGAGGCAGGGGAAACATTTATCGAGGATTCGTCCCACCGTAGATCTTCACAGTAGATCCTCGCATCCCCGGAATTCCTGAATCTGAATAAAGCAGCAGGTGCCAGCGCGTCTCGTTGGGACATTTTACCACCATTCATTTTTCACCATTCTGTTTGGGCTTTTGAGAGAGATAAGCTAACGTAGTTGATCCTGGTCAACCCGGATAGTTATTTGGTCATCATGCACTCTAAAAAGTCATTACAACTTAGTCGCGAGAAATGCATTCAATTCACCTAACTGAAATTCAATAAGGAAGTTCTTAGCGACGATTGCTGCTATAATGGAGCACTTTATTTCCTGGTTTTGTTGGTCGGTTACCTGGAAAACATAATGCTAGTTATAATTGCAAGGCATCTAGTGGATTTTGAATTACATTTATGCGAAGCAATCATTGGTGTTATAAATTAGTTGGGGAGTTCTCTTATTAAGCACTATATAGAAATTACATTGTCATTCACAGCGCTATTTCCAAACCGATTATGACAAAATGGGTGCATTCTTATTACAGCTGCAAAGTATATATCTGACCTTCATAGTGGGAACCCTGGAGGTGAAACATCCTGAGGATACCACTGACACCAATTCTGTTGATATTTTTCCGGCTCATTGAAATTATCGCCACCTTACCAATATGTGGCAAAATGCCTACTGCAGTGAAGGTTATATCTTTTCTTGCTGGCTCGATCAATGGCCATTCTTCCGCAATGAAAGAAGGTGGAATATAGACCAGCAAGCAAATACTGAATAAGATTTAAGTAACTATGTATTTTCTTTTAAAATGCATATTCTTATGTCATGTCCCAGGAAATCACAAAAAGCCGTTCGTTTCTCTATGAAGAACAAGCATGGCTTAATATACAGCTCCCAAGTTAATAGTAAAATTACACATTGACGCTCATCCAAGCATATCAGGTAACATTTAAAGCTCAATTTACTGCCTCCCTGAACCTCGACCGAACGGCTCCAAAAGTACTTTTCGAATTCTTAGTCAATATTTACGCTCTCATGTTCGTTTTCTGACAGAAATAAATAAATACTCAAGTGCAGTGAATGAGAGCATGTTGTCGGCCCAATCATATTATCACAATACAATTTTCCTCTGCCTGTTGAACGAACAAATATTTACAATCTTAACTTGAAGAGAACGCTTCCGTTGGAGCACGCTAGCCGCTAAGAAAGCCACCGACAAGTTACTAGCAAACAACAGAATTGCCGGTAAATATGAACAAATTATGCACTAGGAAAAGTTCTGAAGGCGATTACAAATCCACCGCTAACGAGATTATGGAGAATTTCAATGACTCCTATTTATGCTGCTTTTCTCGGATTCATTGTTTCCGTATTCTTAGGGAAATGCAGGAGATACAGGAGAACAAAAGATAAGTAGAGGTTTGTTCAATTTGCATTTTGAAATCAAACTTGAAACTTTAATGAAAGCGCATAATCTTCCCTTATGTTGGGGATAATTTTGAGTTTTTTTTTTATGAAAGGTATGTGCAAAAACGCAACAAGTCCTTTAAAACCGAAACGCATTTAACAGGTAAATTGCACCTGTAACTGCGTAAAAAGTAATGATTATCTTCGCTGACCCACAAATCTTATTAAAGTCCATTGCAAATATACCATAAACCAGAAGGAGGTGAGAAACCAAAGCGGCTCGGCTTGTGGACAGCTGCTAAATGCAATCTGCTCGACGGTTCCTTTCATCCTGCCGAACCTATTGTTCCCGCATCAAGATGCCACTATTATGTAAACAATCCGGGCCTTTGAACTTAACCGAAAGATAATGCCGAACTACGGATTAAAGCGATGGAATACCTGTAACTGTGCAGTCATTTGCCCAGATGTGAAGGTAGTCGATATTTCCAAGCAAGGATATATTTTGGAACTGAATTAATTGGATTTTTGTTAGATAGTTACAAATTTTTTAAAATATATTTAATATTTTTTAAAATTTACAGGATTCTTTCTTCGTGCACTAACATTAAAATAAAAAAATATACTATATACTCGTTTGATACGCGACTAAAGTTTGGATTGAAATCTCCAGAGATGTGAACTGCAACAGAATGATTGATAACCTCAAGAGCTTTAGAGTCAAAGCGAAACCCCAATTTCGTCAAAGTGTAATCATCTGTCATCCCCTTGTTTGATAATTCGCTGTGGACTTATCTGTCTACTTGTTAGGTAGCTGAGAAGAAAACTATACTTATAACTACGAAATGGTTCAAAACGGTTCAGTTTATCCTTTGAATTGTAGAAAGATGGGCAGGTTCAAAACTTACTGCAGTTGCTAACTGGGACTAGCGTTTTTATTCATTATTTTACTTCGGGTTCCTCCTTCTTTAGAACATAGTGTATATGAGTATTGCAACCGATTTTAAAGGTTATTTCTGAAGCATCAGCGGCAGTTTCCACCAAAGCAACACATCTTCCACAATCATCACCATGGCCGCGGCGATAAAGATATGCGCGATACCCTCCGTATAAATACGCCCAGTATTTCGGTGAATCGCTCGTCCTTTCATCCACCCCGGAATCGATTTCATCCGTGCTAATTGCCGACGAAGTCTTGATCGACAAAAAACAGGCTGGGTTCCCTCTGGTTCCTCCTCTACGTTAACATCCTTCGGTGTCTATGAGGGGCTGCGCACTCTTGTGATCTCCGCGCGATCTGCTTTTCATTGATTTCGAGGAACGTTTCCGCAGCGTGGACAGGGATCTTCTATGCAAGATGGGCTTTCCGGAGAAATTAATAGTTCTTATCGGAACGACATACGAAGGCGCTAAATATCATATGTTGTTTGTAAAATCTTCGAAGAATTTGAAGTCCAGTATGCTATCTGAAAGTGTTGCATTCTGTCATCACTAGTGTTTCTATGATGCCTTGGCGGGAGAGATTTAGTCAATCATGCTATCTTTCCTCAAACATCTTTGCTATATTGAAAAGCTTCTTTTCTCATTGAGTTATAATCAGAGCGACAGATGACGGTGCAAAATATCATAGGCTGCATCGAGGTAAAAATTTAGAGGAATTAGAGAGACTTCAAATGTTAATCTCCACCCTGGAATGTTAGTAGTATGTTGGTCGTACGCCTAGATAAAGGAGAAGAATTTAAAGTAACAGCAGGAAATCCTGTGATCGGGGAAACTGAGAAAAATATCGGCGGACGCCCAGTTTAATTGGGGTTACTTCACCATGACGCCTCTTTATCAAAGGGGCCTAATGCAATTGACCTGGTCCTCCCAGTTGGGGGTTCGGAGCAATGGGCTTACAACCCGTTATTCACCAAAAAACCAAACATCATATAGAGAAACAGGATGAACAGGATTGATACGACAGAAACGATCACCAAAACGGATGAATGACTGCGCTTTTGCAACATAGAATATTTAATCAAAGACCTTTATCAAAAGGCCAGTAAGTACTAGGGCAGGGTTCCAGCAATCCAGGAAAGGAATTGGAAGAGCTGCGAGAAAACAGACATGAGCTTGTGCACAACCTTCAAAACCAACCGCCCAAACGGCATTAACTCCAATCGGAGAGACGACGTTCTTATCACCAAGAAACAGTCATCCAGCATTCAGGGATCATATCGAGGAGCAAACTGAGACACTGACATGGTAAAAAGTGCCTACAGGTGCCGAATTTCAAAAACTTGCGGAATAAAAACCAGCCCAAATTGAAAATTTTAGGTGGGAAAGCCAAAACAATATTTAACAACGGAGTTTCGCGATTTCTCTAGTTTGAAATGACTTAAAACGCGCTATCAAAATAACAGTGGAAGAAGTGGTTGGGCACGAATCTCCGTCCCGGGTATATAATTGATTTGGCGATAAATGTCAGGAAGCACTTGGCATAAGAACGAAGAGAGAAAGTTACGAAAATCCACGTGTAATTATACGGTATTCCTAGTGATTAAATTATTTGAAATAATTAAATTTTGCTTTTTCTATTCGCTAATATTATTTATTGATGTTGCAAATACCGATATTTTGCGAACCACTTGTTCCTTTCATCAGGACTAAAATAATACTAGTGAATAGAGAAAGAAAGTTTTAGTTATTTCAAATTAAGGTAAGTGAATATTACATAATATGAAGTTTTCGGACTGAAAGGTCGGTAATTGACCAACTATTTATGGCCAAATAGGTGCTAGAAATATGCAGGCAATTCAACATCGATGCCCATCAAATATTCAAGCACCTCAAGCAGACATATGACAGAATGGACTCTGAAATGTACTATACAAAGTAATGCTTGGCTTGTCAATTCCAGCCAAACTGGGAAGCATTACCAGAATGGCAATGCCTCATACAATAGCGCAAGTCAGAGTCAATAATAGCCTGACAGATACGGTTGAGACAAACGTAGAAAATGGATGCACTGGCACACCTACTGTTCAATCTGGGTTTGGAGCAGGGTATTTGTAAAGTGTATATATAAGAAATTGACGAAATAATACGCCGAATTCACCTTGCAAACAGAGCGTTTTACTCTGTCTTGTCGATTTTAAAAGCCAGCTGCATACACATGAAAGCGGAGCTCCGAGTATACAAAACTATAATATGAACACTAACAGAAATTTCTGAAAAACTGGCCAAAACCTGAGGGGAATAATGAGAGCTAAATGAAAGGACGAACAATGGCGATTCAGATACAAGCATAAGCTGTATTTGACTTCTCTGAAGTCTGCAAAATAATCAAACTTCAAGTTTTAATGGGCTGGCTACGTTCAACTTATAGACGATGCTAAGGTATTTAAACCGATATTCGAATTGAAAACAGAAGAACGAAGACGAAATGACGGTTCTCAGCTTGACCGGTCATGAATTGCATGAATGGACAGAATATCGAGGGCTTCTAACAATTTGCATATTTTGAAAGTGCACACAGTCTGCTTGCATTCTAAATTTGGACATACTAGTCCGTATCCGCCGCTGCACGTTTTCCCGGTTGGGTTACGTCCATGAAAGTATTCCGAATGCATAATCCAGTGAAGGAATAGTGAATACATTCAATGCGCTTATCTTATTCTTCCCTGAGAGATACGATGTCAGTACCAGCTTTACACGTCGCAGGAATTTCATGCCTTCTAGCACCATTCAGTAGCCATGAAAGGGGTTCAGTACCATGTAAAATCAAAAGGCCTCATCGAATTCCCCTGAAAGGTGCCTCTCCGCATATGGATATATTGTGAAGTATTGATACCCGCAGATAAACGCACTGGTAAGGTGGTATGCCACCTTTCCGTGACTGTCGCCAAAAACTTTATTAGTTTCATAACAATGCGATACAGACGTTGGACATCAGTTAGCCAGGGGTGCGGGACGCTATCAAAAGCCTTGGAATAATCAATATAGCAACAAAAGGGATTTCATTGGCCTCTAGTTGCATTTCCTATAACTACCGAGTCGATAATGAGTTGCTCTTTGCATCCCCTTGACCCGACTGGGCAGACGTTCTGCCCCTCAAACAAAACGCTATTGGTCTCGAAGTTCGCATTGATAATAATAATGGAAGTTACGAATTCGTAGAGAGTTGGTAAGTAAATAATCGGTCTTGTGTCTGCGGGCTCCTGCATCGTGTCCTTTGAAAGCCAGAGGACCTGATGGCATCACATCTGAGCTCTGGAAAGCGATGAGATGGGGTCCTACACTATGGCTCACTAAATTCTCCAATCGGGTTATTGCGGAAGGTAGAACACCATCTGACTGCCAAGAAAGCATTACCGTTCCAATATGGAAAAAGAAAGGTAGTCCAGCAGAATGTTCAAATTACCGTCCGATCCGCTTTGCTTTCCCATACTATGATGACTTTTGAACATATCCCTTAATCAAGCCAGGTTTGCTAACAACTGCGGAACAATACACTCTGCGCGGTTAGCCATGGTGAAACACCCTGAGATGCATTGTCCTCTTTACATTATATTTCGGGATTTAGAGAAGGTGTCTTACCGTATGCCACACGAACTCATTGGGTATGGTCCGCCGCACCACCTAATTCCAGAAGCACTCGTGCGTTAGGTTAAATTGCTCCATTGTGTGGCGAGCATATGAAAACCGCTTCGCGTCTCTCTCGATATTCATCAAAGAGGCGCCCCTTCACGACTCCTCTTTGTTCTTACTATGGGCACGACGATATTTTCCTAATAACCTAGCCGTCAAAGGGTAGTATAGATCGCGAAATGTGGATTGGTTCACACCATGAAGCGTAAAAACGCCTGCTGAACCGATAGCTCTACTACCAAACCTTATCTCCACGTGGTGAGTGCTGGGAGCTCCTTCGTAACAAAAAGCTGCAGACGGAGAAGAATAAAGGCGATCCTTCCGCGCCCAAAAACGGGACAAATTATACCAACTGGTCCTCCAGGTTGGGGGTTGAATAGGACTGACAATCCTACATGGAAAACAACTTATTATGAAGCCACAAAAGGAGCCTCGGACTGGATTGACTGTAGAACGACAAACCCGGCAGCGAAAAAGGAATAACGATTTGTTCATTTTCTCATGGAACGTGTACTCCCTGTACAGAGATGGAACTTCCAAGCAGCTAGCCGATGCGTTGGATAGGGACCGGTTTCCAGGAAAAGAGTCACTACACTGTGCTCAAAGTAGGTTTCTTAGTTAGCCAAAAAATGAAACCTGCTGTTATCGGCTTTGAAAATATTAGCGAGTGGCTATGCACTGCGCTTGCGAGGCAAATTTAAAAATATAAACCTCATTAACGTTCACATCTCTACAGAGCAGACTGCAGAGTCGGCGAAGGATATCTCCTACGAGGCAGTAGAACGAACCCTCGAAGCCTGCCCCGGATATGATATCAAAATCATACTTGGGGATTTTAACAGCCAAGTAGGGACGGAGCTCGTATGCAGGCGATATGTTGGCCCCCATAGCTTACACCAAAATAGAAATGATAACGGACTGCGGATTATTCAATTAGCAATGTCACACGAAATGGTTGTTGGAAGTACCTGGTTTGCGCGAAAGCGGTCCACAAACATACGTCGGGCTTTCCAGACGGGACCACTTTCAACCAAATTGACCACGTGCTGATTGAACGCCGCCACCTCTCAGCCTTGATGAATGTCAGAACATATAGGGGGCCAATATAGACTCGGATCACTATCTCGTTGGCATGGTGCTCCGAGCTCGAATAACAATACCACCTAGAATCCCCTCTGGCAATCAGGTGAGAGTGAACACTGAAGCCATCCACAACACAACCCTCCGCGACACCTATAAGAGGGAAATGGATGCCGCAATAACCGTAGTCAATAGAGGACCTGGAGATGAAGCATCTACAAATGATCTTCACAACCACCTGAAGAACGTTATCATTTATACGGCCACAAACATACTTGGCTCCAGTCGCAAAAAAAAATTGGGAAGAGCTGGTTTGACGACGAGTGTAAGCTAGCACCCCAACGAAAGAATGCCGCATACCGAGTAATGTTGCATTTTTAAAGAATGCGGGCACGCGCACAGACTTATCACGGGATCCATCGAGCGGAGAAGCGAATTCACAGATGGAAAAGGAAGCCTGGGAAAACCAACAAGCCTGTGCACCAGCGAATTAGAGGTCCCGTCAACTGAAGATGACGGACAAATACTGCCACCACCAAGTGTAGAAGAAACAGTCCGTGCAATTTATCAGCTTAAAAACCATAAGTGGTTAAATATGGTGGTGACCAATCACCAAGTGGTTCATCAACTTATGTTTAAGGTGTGGGACAGCGAATCAATGCCTGACGACTGGCAAAGAGGCATTATCTGTCTCATACATAATAAGGGAAATGTCACGCAGTTCAGCGATTATAGAGGTATAATGTTGCTGAGTACCATCTATAAGATATTCTCCGCTATCTTACCAGGCCGGGTAGCTCTATACACCCCGAACATCATTGGCCCATACCAAAGGGGCTTCACTCCAGGCAAATCAGCAACAGATCAGATTTTCTCTCTGCGGCAAGCGATGGAAAAACAACGGACATCAGTTACACCATCTTTTCATCGATTTTAAGTAAAACTGTACACGGCCACGAGAAAATTCGGCATCCCAACGAAATTAATAAGACTGATTAGGCTGACCCTGACCAATGTGCGAGGCCAGATAAAAGCAGCAGGATCACTCTCGAGACCATTCGACATCAATAACGGTCTAAGACAAGAGGATGCCCAATCATGCGTCCTCTTTAACCTGGACATGGAAAAAGTGATCCTTGATGCTGGGGTAAATGCGAGAGGTACGATCCTTTTTAGGCCACCCAACTGCTGGCCTATGCTGACGATATCGACATCATGGGAAGAACCACCCGAGACGTGCTTTCATTCAGATTGAGCAGGCGACGGGAGATCTTGGGATGCACATCAATGAAGGCAGCACCAAAAACCAACCAACCAGCAACATCAAACCGCACTGGTGTGATAACTTCTCCTATCTATGGTTGAAAATCACAAACGATAACAGATACGACGATGAAATCCGCACACGGTTGTTGTCAGCCAATAGAGCCTATTTCAGCTTACAAAAACTGTTCCGCTCAAAACGTCTCACCATAGGGTCAAAGCTCTTACTGTACAAGACAATGATCTTGCCAGTCCTCATGTATTTCTCGGAGACTTGGGTTCTTAACAAGAAAAATTGCGAACTCTTAACCGCGTTCGAGGAAAGAATCCTCCGAAGAATTTTTGGCCTCCTACATGAGGAGGGACGATTCCGTAGCCTACATAACGACGAAATCTATGAGCGATACCATGACCGTCAGGTTGTAGATAAAATTCGGCTTAATAGGTTACGGTGGGCGGGTCAGTTAATCCGTGTGGATGAGGATGATCCAGACCGAAAAGTCTATAAGGACAATATCTATGGCCAGTAGTTGGGTGGACTTACATACATACAAAAGGGGGGTGTAATTTTTTTCATCAAATACAGTCATGTGGGGTATCAAATGAAAGGTCTCGGTAAGTACTTTTCGAAGCTGGTCTTAGTTTTGACATTTGTTCTAAAGGTGGGGAGTGCGGGAGGTTGAAAGTGATCATTTCTTTAACGCACCCTTTCTTAAAAACTACCCAACCGAAAAATTTGAAAAAACTCAGGAGACTGCCACTATATGGTGCCTAAACTCCGAAATGCCTTTCATATCTGTTCAAATAAGATTAATAATAGTACATTGCTATAATTTTTAATAATTGACAGGAAAACCCCCCTTAAGTTCATCCTAGAATCACAAAATTGCAGCAATGTAGGTTAGAGCATAGAACATGATCCTACCAAATTTGGTGAAAATCACACTATTAAGTTGAAATTAGTGTCTATGTTTTTTTGACAGTTGGTATATAAGTTGAAAAACGATAACTAGGTTTTTCTCCTTATCCTGTAAATATTTTTATTTTTTCCCTTATCCTGTAAATATTTTTTCCTTATCCTGTAAATATTTTTATTTTTTCCCGCATACGATCGTTTCGGAGACCACGTGCCTCCTTCCTCAGTGCTAGTACCTTCCTCAGTGCTAGTACCTAAAGATTAGGTACTAGCACTGAGGAAGGAGGCACGTGGTCTCCGAAACGATCGTATGCGGGAAAAAATAAAAATATTTACAGGATAAGGAAAAAAGCCCAGTTCTCGTTTTTCAACTTATATCACACTATTACTAATAAAGTTATAATAAGTCAAAACTCTCGTTTCTGTGCAAATTCAAGACTTTGAATGTCAATATCACTTGAAAGTGGATATTTTCACATAATATATGCATATACTAAGTGGTGCATACTAATGAAGCAAATGCACACTCAAATCCCTTTATAAAAAAAATACACAAAACCTTTCATACCTGAAGCGTCTAGCTTCCGGTTTCCCGACTTGTTTTAAAATTATCCCCTCCCGATGACAGTCGTTTCATTTTAGACAATAATCCAATGCTAATAGGAAAAACTCGGACCGAAGAAAGCTGTATCAGACATGGCGCTTTCTTGTTGAAATCATACGTGTGAAATGAAGGAAGGATGTTAGGCATCTTCTAGGGGCTAACGTTTAAGAGTGAAATAATGGGAGCGTGAAAAGCATGCAGCATTGAACTAAGGTATTTCCGGAAATAAATGTTAAATGGAAAGTAGATCTAAGGACGCCATTGATGATATAAACGGCCTCTGCGCGGAAACTTGTTGATGGATGCGGGTAGCTAACAAATATGATAGAGGCCAAAGATACAGAAAAACTGAGCTATAAAGCGTTCAGATACCATCCTTGAGATGGTGTTAGATAGATGATTAAGCTCATGCGCTTATATTATTCGCAAATCTTCCACTGGTCTTCGATGTAATGAAGGAATATGTTGTTTTACGTAAAATTATTGAAAACTCCAAAGCGCTGTATAGCACGTGTGTCTATTTGTGCGCTTCAGCTTCTGTCGTTTGAATTTCTACATCAATGATAAATACTCGTATCTTGTTTCGAGCATTTCTTCTGTTAAAACGTAAGTACACATGTCTGCATTTTTATGTTACTTTTACTGCCATATCGAATTCTATTTTTGTGCGCTTTTGCCATGGAATTGGTAAGATATTTTGCCTCCAACAGGCAACTTTTATTTTGGTTATCCTCCTCCTCTCATTTAGGTATGGTTCCGATTAAAGATTCATAAAAGACTGAATAATTTTTCTGACTCAAGATCAAATCTCGGCCAATCTTCAGTAAAAACTTCTTTGCCACCCCAGCAAAGTTCGAGTTTTCCAGAGTGAACTAATTTGTCCAGAAAAACGTTAATATCTCCACTTCCGATATCTCGGAGAGAACAGTGATAACACATTCATACACATTTAAATTAATTACACGCTGTTCGTTCCTACTGATCTCGCGCTGGTAAACAATCCGACCAGGTATCTTTTACCTGCGGAATGCCGGAGAGAAACCGTGACTGGGTCGCAACTCGACGGAGTGCGTGCTACCGCGATCAAAGCAGAAGCCGCTGTGCGATGGCACGTTATCAGTGCGCACCGCAGAGTCAACTCAGAGAATGGCGGCGCGCGCAATTGAACCGCGTCATGGCACAGGTATGAGTCGCATGTGGTTGTCGTCACCAGGTAAGTCCTTGAGAAGAAAGAAGGAAGAGGAGTAGAGTCTTTAAGAAGATGCCGACGAGCCGACAGTTAGTTCTTCGGCAAGAAGATATCGCTGCAGCGTCACCATATGCTGGCCATTGTGTCGCTGTGGAGTCGAGGGCCGACAAGAACCCGAAAAAGTCTTAAAATACGTTTCAGTTCATTTCTTCATTTCTTCAGCACTGGAAAGGTAGACGCAAGGTACACATATTTTTGTATGTCGGACGCAAGGTCTTCTGTATCTTCGGCGGCAAGATATCTGACTTTTCTCCATTCTGAATTGATCAGTCGAGTCGACGAGTTGTACGATCGTTGGTCTAAGGTTTTCAATGCGGAAAACGAATTTTCTGAGTTCATTGGGTTTGCTCCTCGCTGTATTTTGCGTGCTGGCTGGTGATGGCGGGTTTTTGTTTACATTTTCTTTATAAACAAAGCAGAAGTGCACGTTCGACTCTAGTTAAACATTTTCGCTAATTCTAATTCGCTTTTGAATTTTTAGCAGCTTTGACGCTAGAAATTGGTAAAATCATAATATTTCACTTTAAATTAAAAAAAAATCTAAATTCAAAGTGGAAAAGTGTTGGGAAATGATACGCGAACCGATTGTTTACATTCGGACGGTTGGTGATTTCTTTGATATAAGATGTTCGATATGATAGTGCAAATCACGGGAGAATGCCGTATGGAGTTTTGATTTGGGCATGAAACATATTTTTGAGAGTCCTCAAGTCGTGAGCAATCATAACTGCCGATAGTGTCTGATCAGTTGGTTCAGTGATAACGTTTATTTCGGCAACAAAATGTGGATTAATCTGAATGTTAGTTTGGTGAGTTAATGTTTTTTGAGTAGATCCAATTCAAGTGAATTAAATTTTTGATGGATTTTTTAGGACCCCCATCTCTTTGTAAATTTTAGTTGGTGTTGTGACTTCCATAAATATTTCTTAATTAGTTCAAACTGAATAGTGAATACTTCAAAGTCATTCTACGCATGGCTTCCAAATCCTACCAAATAATTAAAAAAATCCCTTCCAAAGGATTCCATCGTTGCGTAAATGATGGACTTAGAGTAGTTGATTTCTGTATATTATGTATGTATCCATATAGTTCGTATAAATGCAGATGTAAGCAGAAATAATCCTTCTTGGAAAACTGTTTAAGTACATATCTTCGGAAGTTCAATTTTTTGTTTACAAAAAGGATAATAAGTTCCTAATTTACAGGCTAGAGTAATGGCATTTCTTACAGGGCGACTTCGATTTTAAATATTAACAAAAAAATTTGCTTTACCCCCAAAGTAGACAATAGTACACCATAGTAGCTGGGGCCGACATCATGGTCCTTAACTAAAGTGTTATTTGACCATGTCATGTCATCTTTTTGTTTTTCTGCTTCATGATCCAGTTGTCGATCACCAAGGAGTAGACTCTTTATTTCACCGGCTACAATTAAAAATGTTCCTTTCTTTGGCATTGTTGACCACGCCACAAAACGGCGTAGTAATACTTAACTGACTACAGAAGTGTGGAAGCTGCCAAATCTTATAGAGTGCGTCGTACCATAGTAAACAGAAGCTGACGTAAATTATAGTGGTTTCGATACTGCAAGTCCTTTGGCGGTCCGGTAAAGGGTGTTAGTGGTTGGCACCTTATCAACGATGACAAGTAGCTGCTGAAGTAGAAAAGACTACTTCACCACAATTCTCAATTCTATCACCTTTGAGGAAAAAGTTAGTCACCATAAAATGTGGATAGAGACTGCTCCTCCAGTCTCTCCCATCTGGGTCATCAATGCACTCATCGAAATTGCTGTTTGTAAATGCAGTTTCTGCATAGTGGCTACTTTCGTTTACTCGCGAATGCTGGTAATCTCAGATCTTTCCCCACGATTAGAGTGAGGGAGAGATGGTTCAGATCCCGATCTCCTTTTCAGTATAATTGCTTGTTTAGGTGAGAGGGAATTTATGTACTGTCAGTTTCGCTAATTGCCGAACCCGGCTTTCGGTAACTCTATCACACCGTACTAGTTAGATTTTTGAATTAAGCTACGCTACCATAGTTACGACAAGGTTAGCAGTCTTCTTGAAGATGACTGTTTAGAGCATCTTCTGCGCTGCCTCGCAATGGTCCAAGTCGATTTGTATGAACTTAATTTCTGTATCACTCTCTATTATTGCTCAAATATTGGTCATCTGCTGAAGTTTACGACATATCATGGGTCGAAACCATCTCTCTCCGTAAATTATACGTTCGGAGCTATCTTTGCATTAGTCGTTTCCTTCACATTTCGTTCAGCTTTTCGCCTTGATTCACTCATTGATCAAAATCAGCTTATTTTTGTATTATTAATGCTGGCAGGCTGATGGCTTCAGCTTGTTATCTCTCATACGTCTTATTGAGTCCTATCTTGTAAGGAAAGCTTTCTCCTTGTCGAGAAACTTGTTTGACTTTTCCTGTTAGTTATCTTTCTGTGTCTTCAGTAGGGTTTTTCCAGAGTGCTATACTCTTTTAAGCACTTTTTTCTGCAAATTACTTTCATCATTTGATGCGACAGTAAGTGGTCCACCGACGATTCTAAGTGTCGATCTCCTTTCCTCCGCCATTTGGCATTTTGTATTTTGGCTGTTCTTCCATTGTCAGTTAACGGTGTGTATACTACTAATATACGGTCCACGACGTCGAGTTGCCGTTCATACCTGAGGAGCGTGTAAGACCTTTTTTCACGAAGGTAGTCATGTTGAGTATTAAATGAAAGACCTTAACAAGTAATTTGTCAAGCAGGCTTTAATTTCTACAGTGAACGTAGGAGAGATTTGAGGGGTTAAAAAGTACAGATTCAAGTAGCAGAACTCGAAAGAAAAAATACACAGGTGCCACTATATAAAATCTAACCCTAAATATACTTGTCATTTCGATATCTATAATAACAGTCAATGGCGCAACAATTTAATTTGCATCTGCGCTTTGAAGTGTGCTAAGTTAACAGTATGTAACAGTTAAGTTCTGGTGGTTTTACGTGGGCACCTACTATTTCGGCATAATTCCACGTTCCTCTTCGCTGTGATCAGCACAGCCGTATTCGCTCATACTGAGTGCAAGCTCAACATTCATATCAGTGGATGCGAGGTTTACCTAACGCCTCTACCTTAGGTAAGAAGTACGGCGCTCGAGTTATACAGCTTAATTCCACGCTTGAGTCCACAAGGAGCTCTATTTGCGATATAGGCACAACCACAGCAATCATGAAGTTCCCACAACGGGACCAACTGTCGGGCTGAGAACACATCCCCCAGGAATTCTATTGCGATATATGCTCTCAGAGGGCTATCCCGCTTTTCATTACACCAGTTGACTTTTTATGAGGCAAGAGCCACTTCAGATGAGTCCCTTGCAGATTCCGGTCTGATCGCCCTAGGACTCAGAGCATTTGGCTACTGCGTACACGACCAGCAAGTCAATATGTATACAGTGTTTCTTAGTTCTTTGGCCATTTGGTGTTGACTCAGTCGACAAAGTTGCTGTCTCGTCTGTCTCCTTGTCATCTCGGAACACCAGGAAGATATTAGCAGTACATGCATGATATAGTAATGTTATTCCAATTTATGAGTTTACGGGATAGCGCCCTTTTGGTTGATTCTAAGAATATATAATTTTGTAGCAGTACACGTAATAAAACACGGCATGATACTGAAAAGTTTACCAAATATCCTACTATTGTTAATGAAATACCCATTTACTAGAAATGTCAGGTTCCGTATGCAATGAATTTCCCCTTTCGCAATAAAATTGACGACACTAAAATAAAATAATATCCCATCGTTCTCTACAGATTTGAACTTATTTGATTCATATATGAATATTGAAGTCCTTAATCTAGTTCGAATTATATATAAGCTTTATCAATTAGGAATTCATCACCGTAATTAGTACCCCAATCTCAATTCCCCTTTTCAAACAGTTTGCCTGATAGTATTTTTCCTGCAAATCGGCGTAGTTGGCGTACAAGGGAATCTTAACCGCTCTAAAAAGGTGAACGTTTACTCACTAAAGCGTCTTTTAGATTATATCATGTCCAACTGAGCTTAGCATTGCATGTCGTACCTAAATAGATTCGCCTTGATGTTCTTCTTGACGTTACGTTCGTTATTTAGAGAAACCTACTTAGGTTTGTAATGGTTATTAGATAGTATTTTCGTTTCAGCTTCAGCTCACTTAGTTTTATATACTTCATTGGGTCGATCAATTTTTTGGACTAGCGTTAAACTAGAAATTAATGAATCTAGAGGTAGGGAGGCACTTTCTAGACTCTTCACGGAGAGATCTGCCAACTTTTTGCTGATCGGACACAGTTGCCTTTTTCCTGTTTAGTATGTAGGATTTATTGTCTAGATCTTTTTAGATCTTTCGCCCTCCCCCCTATAAGGAGTACCTAGGTATTATATTTTTATGATGCTAGATTTGCATATCTGGGGAGAGACAGAAAGTTTTTTTCCATTTTGGCTGTTTTTTAACTAGTTTTCGTGTTCTATAATATATTCCTCTGATATTGGTTCGATAACTTGTGAAAGACAGTCGGTATATTTTTGGGTCGGGACGCCTGCCGAAGCATTATATGTTTTTCACAAGTAGCCTGAGGGGCAGCCTAGAGTACTTGATTAAAGGGCCTACCCATGAGAAGACTACTAGGTGGTCCACTATGGCCTTATATCAGGCTCTTAGCTTAAGTAGTGTGCCATCAATGACGAGGCGGTTGATATTCGCCAACTTTTTATAGCCATTGTTCTACAAGGCCATTGTGGTCATCACATGCCCGAGAAAGGTTTTATCATTGGAATTTAGATGACGAATTGAAAAAAAAATTAAAGAAACTTTGGTTCGGCTGAAGTTTTTCGTTAATATTCCACAAATATGATATTTTGGAAACCGAGTATTCCCTTTAACTGCAGTCCGTGTCCTACCTGAAATAGGCTCTCCTTTCTTTTTTCATTGACATCAACCAGATACAACGGGTTTTTCAAAGTAAAATAGTATAATGCAACAAGAGAAGGGGGAGTGCCCACCATCTTACCTCGTTCGACTTCAGAATTTCTAGCCTGTTGCGTTTCAATTTTTGCTCAAGTTGGAGTACACACCCCTACTCGAAGCATAAGGTGCAGGTGTTAAGGCGTGATAAGTCCTCATTTACTTCCTGAGGCGTATATGTTTTTTTTGCCATCCATTTCAAATTGGTCAGTTACGCTTCTAAGAACATATTTTATATCTGCTTTTACGCAAAGGAAATTACGATCCTTAATATTCTTCAGAAACTGAATTGGTGATTGATGGAGATGAAAACATTGCATGTTCTACAATATTTACTGTAGCCTTTATAGTCCAGAAAAAAACCCTAGAAGAACCTTTCAGAGTTGCAGTAAATCATATTCAGGTTTTCCAAGAACTTTTAGGTCGAATTCGCCAATACTACACACAGATTACTATTTCTACTTCATTACTGACTTTTAGAACTTTCACTCAATAGATATAACGTTTTTCCGTCCCCCATAGAACTCTCATTTCAATGGAGTTCCAAAAATGTTGCGTGTTCCAAAAGTTATCTCTTATTTGATCGAAATAACACTGTCAAAACTCACATTTACATTCGAAATTAAAGTAACAAATAAACGCATTTATTTTCGTGCGAGGATATATGACTTGCATGTGCCTAAAGAAGCTGACAATCACCAAAACTGTCGCTGGTTGAGCTTCAGTCAACAACAGCTCACTAGAACCACACTAAAGTACCTCAGTAATAATAAAGTACAAATTTTCTTGCACGATCCAACCACAATGAGCAGAGTCCGATACAACTTCGCTAACGCAGCCGCATAATTGCACCGAGAATGATCCTTAACATGGTCGTAGATGAGATCGATCAATAACACCTTGTTGACCGGGATACTATCAATCACGGCAGTGCGGCGTTGAGCCGGCCTCATATTAAATCGGTCTCTCAACAAGGGGGCACCGCATCCCAATCGATCCGTGGTCACTCGCGTGCACGCAAGAAGACCTGATCCACGTCGTGCCGCCCCATTCCCATTGATCGCCGTACAATGTAACCGTGCCCGGCTACCCCGAATGAGAGCTGGATGCGAGTACAACCTATTCGTACGCCAGGTAAATCAGGTAAACCGCTTAATGCGATATGCTACGCGGTTTACGTCTAGCCGTCTTTACTACGTGTGCACATAATTTGTTAATGATTTAACGTTAATGATGATCATTGGACTGAATGTGCACTTTGTCGGCGCTGGACTTTGTAGTTGCCGAACATGGTTAGGATGCTGCTCGATTTATTGTTCCGTTGTTGTTATTGCAGGCGCTCATCTGCCGCTACTTCGACGTGGTTCTCTTCGAATGAGTGGCTTCAATATGGAAATGGTATTTCGACCAGCAGCTTCCTTATAATTCAGTTGTTACAACCAACCCTTGAGGATGAAGGACTCACCGTTGAGAATATAGTCATAAATGGGCAATTTTCTTGGGGATTGAGTTATCTATGTATGTGTCGATTCTATTTGATTCCGGTTATCATTTGCCTAAGAAATGTGTGATTGAAGTTAATGATATGACAGGTAACCGGAAGGCGGAAGCTTCAGGTATGATTAGAGTGCGCGAGAGTTCCATTTATGTGTAATTGAAAATCCTGTTGTGCACTACTTTTCAAGACCCTTTCACATAGGTAATTCACAAAAGTACGGTTAGTATCTAACTTCATTGTAAGGGTTGAATCAGCAAGCCCATAGAAGTTTACTTAAAATAGGTTTCAGCAAGTCCCTAACCAGAGGTTCCGCGCCTCAGGTATGAAAGGTTTTGTGGATTTTTTATGTAAGAATATTTGGATGCAGGATGCTTTGATCTGTATATACGTAGCTCGTAGTGTATGTACATTGAGTATGCCCGATAATTTCCTCCAAAAAGGTAACTTTCACCTATTGCCATTTTATTAATAATAGTAGGATTTCCGTGAAATTTCCAGTATGATATCTGCTAGCTTCTAAGAGTAGGTCCTTGAATTGGCCACTTTTTAACGTCCGGGACGTCGTCCACTTTACAACAGATGAACAGAGAACTAAGGCCTATTTCGGAAAGTAAGACCGGAAAGACCTTTCATTGGGTACCCCAGATGCCTATATTCGGTGAAAAAAATGTATGAGGACCCCTTATACTCAACAAAGGGCCATATTATTCATTGCATACTTGGGGGTTCACAGTTCCTACCTTTACATAACATTTCGCGTCATATCTATAAATATTTCTGAGCAAAACGCAGGTGCAGACTAGCAAACAGATAAGTGACAAGCAGTGA
Source organism: Hermetia illucens (assembly GCF_905115235.1). NCBI lineage: Eukaryota > Metazoa > Arthropoda > Insecta > Diptera > Stratiomyidae > Hermetia > Hermetia illucens. The sequence continues at coordinate 111,254,411 of NC_051850.1, read as the reverse complement.
ACTGATTTAATAATTAGCGCCCAATGTGGGTTCTCTAAATATGTGTATTGTATGATGCTTTTTTTATGAGGAAAATAGGGGCGGGTACTGCAGTTACTATTTTTCTGTATGTTGACTGCTACTTACCTATGAAGGTGAGTATTACCTTTCTGGTAAGTATTACCTTGACTGTGATAGATAGTATATGCACATATGTGCGAAAGAGAGAAGCGCGGGCCAGGAACTCGACGAAATGCTAATGTATTTATTATATTCCACAAGATGTTAGTAACCCTATGAGATACTGAAACTTTAATATACATATCATTTGTTGCGAGAAAATTAAAGAGAGTTCCTACCACCCGCGTCCCATCTATTAGACTCAATCTGCCTTAGGAGCAAGATCCCAGATTATGGCAACAGTACGCCAATAAAAGGAACCGGTAAAGTAAGATTCAATGACTGTCTCTCTGTGACACAGGATGTCAACTAGAGCGAGAATAAGCTGTATTTACAAATACCTGAATTAGAAAAAGACTCTCAATGAAACCAGTGAAAAATTTGTTAAAAATTTTCATTTTCAATTATTAGTGGAAACTTGGCCGAAGTCATAGAGAAACAATTCAAACGACCCTTGGATGTAACGATAACTAAATACTTTAAACAAGATCCTAAGAACTGCTCGACTCTACTCAAACCAAGCTTAAGATTGAAACAAAAAACAATGTTACTGAAGGGGCTATACGCTGAAGATATTGGAATACCGAACTAGTTTAGGGTGTTATGTCGTGTACTGAGACACAACCATGCTCACTCTCACAATATAGTTCTATGTCGTAGCTCAGACTTGTTTGTTGAGGGGATGACGTTCATTCTGTCCAGCTTTTTGTTAATGCGAACGGAGAACAGATCTAATTTCACTGTTTTCACAAAGTAAAGTCGAATATGGGCTGAAATATAGGAGAATATTTGCGTCCGAACAGTTTTCTTTGGTTATCTTACGCGCCAGTTGTTTTCTCTTTTGACAACTTGAGGGTGATTGGTGACTCGTTTTCTTGTCATAAAAGTAATCCACTTTGGACATTTTATCAGATCAAAACTTTTGCTGGTTTTGCTGGCAATTACTTAAAAGAAGAAAATGAATCAAATAAGACCGGGACTCACCTTTTCCATTCGTTTTTAGCTAACTATCCATCCGACGTAACACTCCACCAAAGTTCCATTACATATCTGATTCCATTCAAAAACGGTTAACCCTCTCCTAGAAATCTATTGAAAACTCACTGACAAACCTCGAAACGATGCCGAAAATTTGTAGGGAACCCATTTTGGCATTGGTGTCGTATAATTGACGTTGACAAGAATTCACTTGCTAAGATTGGTCAGATCATTGAAGCGGATGAGAAACAATCAAAACTCCGGCTGAAATAACGATATATTCAAATTTACTCGTATCAGACCTATGACCGAGGAAAATGGCTTAATTGATTGAGACGAACCAACTTCACTGCTGAACGGTACAGAGACTAAAGACGAAGAAAAAGATCCCACATTCGTGGAAACCACTTTTGATGTTTTACAATGCATTGACATTTCATTTTTGGAAAGACAAGGAGCCAAGAGATTTCCTTGACAGGTTTTTGTGTTTTTAATAAATATGAATTTTCTTCAACGGATGAAAACCAAAATAAATGTGAAAATACTTCATAATCTTTCGGGGTGGGAATCATTGATAATTTTAAGACTGTTGACATGGTAGCCGATGATAACAATAATAATATTACTATCAAGGGAAGTTGCGTTCCAATCTAAAAAATAATTCCGCCTCTTTGATCATTAAAATGGTTCCTACTTCTAAGTATTTTAACCTTGGGACTGTAAGTAAGTACTTTCCCAGATGCTTTAAATTACTTTGTACAAATCTTGGAGAGTTCCCCGCTTATAACGCACTGTATTCTCCGCTTCAGCCTCACTTAAGGGATGATCATTTTGTAAACGATTTATCAATCAGTGTCCGGATAGCTGAGTGGTTAGAGCGCAAGGCTGTCGTACGGAAGGTCGTGGTTCAAATCTCACTGGTGGTACTGGAATTTGCATCGTGATTTGACGTCGGATACCAGTCGACTCAGCTGTGAATGAGTACCTGAGTCAAATCAGGGTAATAATCTCGGGCGAGCGCAATGCTGACCACATTGCCTCCTACAGTCTACTGTGGTGTACTGTGGTGTGTCTTGAATGAAGTGCTCTAACACACTTCAAGGCCCTGATCCAACATGGATTGTTGCGCCAACGATTATTATTATTTATCAATGTTGGGGCCATCAAACGATACCGATTTGTTTCGTCCATTGCAAGTGTTTGCTAGTCCTAATTCCATTAATGAAGGCCATAAGTTTTCAATCTGTTGGCTATGTATGACGTCTTTCTGTCACGATCATATAATACAGCTTACTTTTCAGTTTCTGCGACTACATGCTCGATTGATATCTTCTTTGCCTCATATGCTGGTGTGTGGAGTCCCAATCCTACCTGATCCATCTTTTTCCCCCTTTCTGAAACCAAAACAGCTTCTGAAGTAGTCTCTTTAAATCGGAATACTGGTATTGATAAACCAAAAGCCTATCAGGAAACCTGACAAATATGAATTTCTTTTTTTTTTTGTTGTAATTCTTTTTATCTGTAATAATTTGATATATGTAGGCTAATATTTCCCTTTCCTTTTCTTCTTTCTGAAAAACTAAAATTATCAATCAAATCAAATACTTTTTGCCTTCTACAGAAATTTTTAATTTCCTGCTTATTTTTTCCACCGATCTATTAACTGGACCGATCAACCACAATTGCACACAATCCATCTAATTGACAATAAGATAATTCATAACTCAGCAACGGTAGAAAGTAAACAAATATTTTTACTTATCCCAGCTAGAAGATTTATAGGTTTAGGGTGGGAGAACATTAGTTGAAATTTTTGGTCACTTTCAAATTAAAGCAAATTATTAGAGTTAAAATAATATTAGCATAAAAAGTTGAAAAGCAATTAAATTTTTATAACAGTGGATTTGAAAATGGTGCTAACGAACTGGGAATTCATGAAAAAGGGTATCCTAAGAATATTATGTTGTAGGTGAGATGGAGGCGTGCTTCTACCTCTGCCGAAACCGTAAGTCTAATTTTTGCATTTTGGGTGTTTCACTAAGACTGAGGGGTACGTGGGCCACAGGCGTGGGAGTCAGTAGCTTCCCAATTGGTCCGCTCTGCCATCAAGTAGGTGGCGGACTTATGACTTCCTTAAATTTTAACAAAACTTTATATGTTATGTTTATTCAAAAACCTATCAGGTAAACTTTTTTTGAGACACCATATTTCCCCTTTTTTGAAGTCTCCAGAGAGATCTCTAGCTGCAGGATGGGAGAGTTGCTTTCCTTCGTGAATGATACGTCCTGGCTCTGAAGATCTGAGTCGGCTGGACTCTGCCTCCTTGCTCCAGTCACAGCAGTCATGGTCTTAAGAGTTTCTGACATCAAAACAGTGCACCACAGCGCTAATTGCACTTCGCCGAGCTGCCTCTGATATCTACTTACCTAGCCAAAATGTTTCTTGAAAGTACCACGAACTAACATCTCTCCTCGTTCATCTGCTTGGACTTTTTCTAAATAAGTTAATTAACTAATTGAATTTAATATTTTCATCAATTCAAATCAGTTAAATATATTATAATACATAATTAAATTGCAATTATATAAGTATACTACAATAGTTAATAAAAATTAATTATATTCAGCCGCAGTTGGCTCCCGGACCAGCTGTCAAAGGATGAGGAAAGAAAATAGTTTCGTTATGAGTTGAATTAAATTTAACCTGTGTGGTCAACAGCTGGCTGTAGACTGTCTCGCGGCTTTCATCCTGATACCGACAAGAAGGCGCTTAGGCGGGTGTATTCCAAACTGCTCAGTCGTGGTGAGTTGTCCTGTAATTTTGGTGTGTAATCCGGGTGAATTTCCGCTAAGCCGCTCACACACTGCAGCGCCTCCATAAAAATCTTCCTGACATTTTGTGTATAGGCTATGATTCGCCCCGAAAAACAAAACACGAAGTTGGATTAGATCAAAAATAAATATTTGCTTACGGTTTCGTTCGTCGGGGCAGAAGTAAAACCAGTAGATACTGATTCACCTCTACCTGTAGAGCAGAGTAACTGAAAACGGTTACAGATATTATTTTGAGGCAGAAATCGAAGACGAAGAAAATGTAGTATTCCCTAGATTACTTCGTATGAGTACGAGGAAGCTTTTGCTCAGCAAAACCATCATTCCCTTGAGGCAAAGTCCTCTCCGCTACCGGCAACCACAAAACTAACTTCCACACATACCTTCTATCTCTTTTGGGTTAAACTTCAGTCAATCATAACTTATAATTTCCACAAAAAAAGTGAGCATAGGTCAAGAAGGAAGAAATTCTTTTAAGAAAACTAAAAGTAGTAAAGTAAGATGCAAGTGTTGTTAGTTAGTTAACTAGTATTTTAATTTAATCAAAATTGGGGTAGTCCTGGTTTCTAAAGAGATGATCCTACATAGCTTATCTTGTGATGGGCCAGTCCTGTTTTGGGTCCGTTTTTGTTCTTTAAAAATTATTTGGTTACTACATACATTCCTCGATAGTTTTTCTTCCGCATCTTATATATCATCGGCTGAAATTAAATTTGCATCTTCCAATCTCGAGCAGAATTTTCCCATATTATACGAGGGCTTGTAGCATATTTGTTTGTCAATCTAGTTGTGCTGGATTTTTCCACTCTGTCTGAACTCTATGGGACGTGGTGATTTGATATATTCTTTGTAATCACTTAGGACGTGTTGACTAGGTCCTTCGATACCAGTTCACTGGTATCATAACAAGTTACAATTCATTGCCGAAATGGAATCTAAACATCAACTAATTTTGTGTTAGTGAGAACTACATAATCAAAAGGAATTCTTAATGGATTGGTGGAAAGTCATTGTAGTTAGCACTAACCCGAAGTAGCGAAATGTTCTATCCAATTCAGTTTCCCTTATCGGCATAAGTACTCAATCAATACTCCACTTCCTGTATATGAAGTGGGGGAAAGACAAAGCGTCTGGGCACTCAGACCCTAGTGGTCCATTGTACTCCCTCATAGAATTGGTTTTCAAAATGCGACTCGAGATTAAATAAATTACAAAATTGGAAACCTCTGTAAATTTTGATTATTAAAGGCCTTGGTATTGAGCATGTACACCCTGGGTGGGTGAACAATAAGCCCCTTCCTACACTCCAAAATAAAAATTTCCATATTAGATGGCTTGTCGCAACCTAGTCACTCAGCAGTTATTAGCTTTCCTAAAAAGTAATTTTTATCGTGTCACTATTCCACGCATTCTTCCCTGTCGGAATGTCATGTCGGTGAAACACTTTGAGGAATTTGATAAATTATTGTCGATCACGACAATCGTCATCAGCCCTCAATGTATCACATTCATTTCAATGGAAGTAGGCTTTCAATTTCTTATCTCTTTTGCTGGCAATATCACTTTGATGGCAGGCAGACGTGAAAGACCAGATGAACAAAAAACACCGACTCGGCTTCCTCACATCTCGTCAACATTTATAATATGATTCTGATGATGTTAGTCAGGTGCTTTGCTACCGAAATACCCTTTTTGCGCAATAGGGGAGATTGTGAATAAAGTAATCTGTGAAGGGATCATTAAGTGAAGACGAAAGTTTTGGCTTGGCTACTTGGCTTAGAGAGCAATGAACTGAAAGCGTTCAGGACACATTGTTCTCGGGTTGCTTCAGCCATTAGGTTCTCAAAGACACCCTAGAAGAGGGTGGGTCTTCCCCTTTCCTACTCCTTACATAGAAGTCACCGTTGTCGAGCCTTGATTCGTTCTGTACCCAGAACTAAGAAAGCCAGTCTCCTCTACCCTCTTGTATACCTGACTACATCCGCACAAACAAAAACAACTGATATTATTGCTAACTCATTCAAATTGACGATCACAAGCAGTAGCCGCATTATACGTAAATTGATACCACACGGTTGAGACGTAAAATATGGGAGCAGGACTCATGACTATTGGCAAATGGCAGACGAATACCGGGGGAAAATTCGGCAACCGGTGCACGCAAAAGCCCCGGCACTTGTATAATGATCATCATTTTGCCCCTAAAGTCGAATCAAGCGTATCACATGAGGTTGCTAATTTGTACGGACCGCGATCTGCTCATATTGGACGCAATGTTGTTATTCTTGTTGTTGCTGATACACGAGTAGTTGTTCTTGCGAATTCGTTGGCTTCTCGGCAACATATCCATCCAAGACTGGACTTCTTGCTTTGGTTGATCTTATTTTATGGTGTCTTATTTTATTTTCTCGTCTCCACGATCATTTTTTGCTTTTTGTTCCGGTACTACCTTTTCTGAGCTGGACCGATGCTCTTCCTCCTTGCGGCTTTTACAAAGGTATTGTGCTACTGATCTCTAGTGGTCAAACTCAAAGCTACCGCACAATCTGCAGCAGTCCGACCCGCAAATGAGCGAAGAAGGACGGAATGGCTGGAAGTTGAAGGCTTGGCTGATTGTGCGCGGCTTAAAGTCTGAAAGAATCAAGCCGACTTAATGCTCTGTTAAAAGTCTTAAGGTGTTCGATGTGCACCTGTTGATATATTGTTTTTTTTTCTGTTTTGAACGTAAGCACTTTTTTGAAAATATGTTTCTGTATGGTTTGTTCCAGGAGTTGTCATGTTCTCTTAGAGACAAACTGAACATAAGTGCATGGGGGAGACTTTTGGATTTTTGGTATTGTTTACTGGCTGCAATGAATTAACTGGAATACTCGCATATTCTGGGAATCATGTATTTACTTAAAGTATTCGTTACTTGCCGTAAAAGTCGACTAAAAGGGATAGAAATTTGTGCGCCAGTAAAGTGCAGATGTCGAATCTTATTTATGTTCTAGAAGCTGCTACCATTCCTTGGGGTAGACTGATTTTTAGGTTACGACCTCTAGCTATCATCGACTGTTTATAATGGAATTCTGGAATAAGCCAATCCTCCTCGGCGATGGTGCGAAAGCTCCCCAGAATGCTCGAATGTACCGGATCCAGCAGTAAAAGCTGGACTTTCTGAAATTGAGTCAGGTAAGATGATGAAGCTGAACTATTGCACTCTAGTTAGCATCCCGAAAGTAAAAGTGATTTCGGTGTCGGATTAATACTTATGTTATCCATAAGGCACGTAATCATGCCGATATCACGCAGAATACTGACTGTTAGATTCTCATGCGCGATAAGCCGTATCTCCATAGATCAGTGCTACAGTGTAATACAGTGCTATGCACCAAGGGATACTTCTGATTTACTGTGGTGTAGGAAAGGCTTCCTAAAGTTGAAATTGCAATCATAATGTGTGTCAAGAAGGATTTTCGTAAAACCTTACTTAAACATATGAAAATATGGCCTTGGTTTAATGGATGGATGGCTGCAGCCTTGCGCTTCCCAACCCATCAGATGATTACCAACAAAACCAAGGCCTTTAGACTGGTCATTTAATGTGCTCTTTTTATTTGGATAGTGGGCAAGATGTCGAAGGCTTCAAACACATTGTATATGTAGGAGGTGTTTTTTTTTGCTCACCGCTGCACCGAACTGATGCCGCTCGATATATTAACAGCGTTAAATCCGCCTTTGCGTTTTGTCCAAAATGAAATAACTAACTAGCTCAACTCGAACGTAAATCGTGATTGTTGCGAAGCTCTAAGGATTGATCAACTCTTATCTTTGTCATATTGTAGTAGTATTCTAATTTGAGGCAGTAGCAAAGAATTTGGTGGTCGGATTGGAGAGAAAAGGTCACAATCCACTATCCCAGAACTAACAGAAGTGGGCTACCCTAGAGCTATGTGGCGCAGAAAATTGAAGGAATAATGCAAGTTTCTCGGAAAGTCGTGTCGAGAACTGAAGCATATTACCGAGAACCGTGGAAGATGGCGTGTAGGCGTGATGGACACGCTATGCCCCATAAAGAGCTTTATGATAACCGTGAATTTACGTCATTTTAAACTGCAGATATGTAAAATCCAGTTTTTAATGGGAATGCTAAAATTCGAGGAGGGGGGGGGGATATATTTTTATTATCTTCATGAGCTCGAGAATAACAAAAGGACGACCAAAAGCGACTATTTCTTCAATATTATACCATAACTTGTTCACCTAAGGGTCTCCTTTTAGGATTTTTTTTAACATACATACTAATACTTAAAGTATCAAAGTGAAATAATTTGATAAAAAGAATCAATAGTAATTGGTTCTATTACGGTAACATAGTCTTTCCTAAAACACCATAAGTCCACGAAAGCACTATGGAAAATGATATAGCTTAGCGGAAGGGAACAGGGACGACTTGAAAGGAAATAGTTGGAAATTGGTGTTTTTTTCTCGAAATAGGAAGAGAGATCCGAATATTACTCTTAAATTAACCAGCCGTGAAAAAGCTTCTGTGGAGAAGCTGAGAAGTCAAGAAGGGATAGGGTTTTCGAAAATCCCTTTTCACGGATGCAACTGCCTCCTTGCTCCATCAACTGAATAGAATAGTAAGAACTTACCATTTCGCAAATATTGAGATAATACAGTCCTCGCAATTTAAGTCAAAATTCATGGTAGTTGGCCAGGTTACAATGTCGCCGCAAAAAAACTACAAACCCTAATGATGCATAACATTCAAAAGCAAAATCATCATCATCAACGGCGCAACAACCGGTATCCGGTCTAAGACTGCCTTAATAAGGAACAGACATCCCGGTTTTGCGCAGAGGTCCACCAATTCGATATCCCTAAAAGCTGTCTGGCATCCCGATCTACACCATCGCTCCATCTTAGGCAGGGTCTGCCTCGTCTTCTTTTTCTACCATAGATATTGCCCTTATAGACTTTCCGGGTGAGGTAAAAAATTCTTCGGAGAATTCTTCTCTCGAACGCGGCCAAGAGTTCGCAATTTGTCTTGCTAAGAACCCAAGTTTTCGAGGAATACATGAGAACTGGCTAGATCATAGTCTTGTACAGTAAGAGCTTTGACCCTATGGTGAGACGTTTCGAGCGGAACAGTCTTTGTAAGTTCAAATAGGCTCTTTAGGCTGACAACAACTGTACGCGGATTTCATCATCGTAGCTGTTATCGGTTGTAATTTTCGACCCTAGATGGGAGAAATTGTCAACGCTCTCAAAGCTGTATTCTCCTATCCTTATTCTTCCTGTTTGACCAGTGCGGTTTGATGTTGTTGGTTGATTCGTCTTCGGTGCTGACGTTGCCACATATATTTTGTCTTGCCTTCATTGATGTGCAGCCCGCCTGCTCGATCTAGATGAAGGCAGTTAGTACGTCTCGGGTGGTTCTTCCTATGATGTCGATATCGTCAGCGTAGGCCAGTAGTTGGGTGGACTTAAAGAGGATCGTACCTCTTGCATTTACCTTAGCATCACGGATGACTTTCTCGAGGGCCAGGTTAAAGAGGACGCATGATAGGGCATCCCCTTGTCGTAGACCGTTGTTGATGTGGAATGGTCTTGAGAGTGATCCTGCTGCTTTTATCTGGCCTCGCACATTGGTCAGGGTCAGGCTAGTCAGTTTTATTAATTTCGTTGGGATACCGAATTCTCTCATGGCCGTGTACAGTTTTACCCTGGCTATGCTATCACAGGCGACTTTAAAGTCGATGAACAGATGGTGCAACTGTTGTCCATATTCCAACAGTTTTTCCGTCGCTTGCCGCGCAGAGAAAATCTTATCTGTTGCTGATTTGCCTAGAGTGAAGCCTCTTTGGTATGGGCCAATGATGTTTTGGGCGTATGGGGCTATCCGGCCTAGCAAGATAGCGGAGAATATCTTATAGATGGCACTCAGCAACGTGATACCTCTATAATTGCTGCACTATGTGATATCTCCCTTTTTATATATGAGACAGATAATGCCTTGTTGCCAATCGTCAGGCATTGATTCGCTGTCCGATACGTTGAGCATAAATTGATGAACCACTTGGTGTAACTGGTCGCCTCCATTGCACGATGAATTGCACGGACAGTTTCTCCTAAACTTGGTGGTGGCAGTATTTGTCCGTCGTCTTCAGTTGGCGGGACCTCCAACTCGACGATGTTCTGGTTGTTCAGTAGCTCATCAAAGTACTAAACCCATCGCACCAATATGCTTATTCTGTCGGAAATCAGATTTCCCTCTTTGTCTCGGCAGGATGAGCATCGAGGTGTATAAGGCTTCATCCTGCTGACTTGTTGGTAAAACTTCCGCGCCTGGTGCGGTTGCTCCCTTTACTTTTCGAGTTCACAGACTTGTTGGTTCTCCCAGGCTTCCTTTTTCCATTTGTGAAGTCGCTTCTCCGCTCGACAGAGTTCGTGATAAGTCTCTGTGCGTGTCCGCGTTCTTTAAGAATGCAACATTACTCGGTATACGGCATTCTTCCGTTCCGTTGATACCTTACATTCATGGTCAAACCAGCCGTTCCGACTCTTTTTGCGGCTGGGGCCAAGTATGTTTGTGGCCATAGTAAAGCAAAATAGTAAACGGAAATCAAAGCCGCAAATCAAAAGCAGAATTGCTTTTCCAAAATGAAATTAAGCTTCCCATGTTTTGCCTCAAATAGGGTGTGACCAGATTTAAGAAATTTATTAAATTACAATCCATAAAGCTGCATTCTCATTAGACTTGGTGACGGAAGAACTCGTTTGCTTGAATGGTGAAGGTTAATTGAGAATGACATATTTTAGATGGAATCCTATTATGGCGGTCATTGCATGCAAATGCGATAATATTCTAGCAGCATCGGCTTCCCTGACCCGTTTGTAGTTTCTAGTTTCCGTAGTTTCGAATACAGATCATTCTGCTCGGCATTTGAATGATGCATTTCCTTATGTGCGACAATTTTCCTTCTCCCATTATATACTTTGTATATTCTAATCCCGGTTTTCCTCCTTTAAAAATTCCTAAATTCCATTCCGACTCCGCATCACATAAAAACATTAACGTGTTTCAAATATTCAATTATGGATAATTATTTTGATTAAAATTAAACTAGAAAACTGAAAATTCTATACTTTGTAAAAAATAATGCAAATGTTGACATTGAATTATCCGAGAATTAGAAAATTAGGCGAATTAGTGTTTTTGCGATAGAAGCGGAAGCGAATACCTTCAGCGCTCCAAGTGTGTTTAACATCTTCCTTTTCTTACTTTGTGTCCGGATAACTGAGTGGTTAGAGCACAAGGCTGTCGTACGGAAGATCGTGGTTCAAATCTCGCTGGCGGCAGTGGGATTTGTATCGTGATTTGACGTCGGATATCAGTCGAGCTATGATTGAGTACCTGAGTCAAATCAGGGTAATAATCGCGGGGGAGCGTAATGCTGACCACATTCCCTCCTACAGTGTTCTGTAGTGTACCGTTACGGTCTTGAATGAAGTGCTCTAACACATTTCAAGGGCCTGATCCAATATGGATTGGTGTGCCAACGATTATTATTATTTTCTTACTTTGAAAAAGTTACTCTGGCCGACCACTATTAGCAGGATAATTATTTGTAGGTGGACCTTCACGGTGAATTTTGTGATCCCTTTAGATTTTTGGGTATGTCTGGTGAGACAGCGTCTGAGGAGTTGCTTCTGCCCTGGTACGAAACCGTGAGGTCTGCCTTCTTGGTAATTTGACCATCCTGTCCTTAACGTATTTTTTAAAAAAAGTAACTATAATTGTTAGACATAAAGGCAAAGAAGGATACTTTTAGGAAACTTCAACTGAAAAACATTTTAATTTACATTTGCACAGTGCTAGGAACTACCAGATATAAGCCTTTAGATAAATATAAAAGGGGTGACAACGTTTTTGAGGAAATTTTCTTTTCCGAAGTTTGCCGACATTGACCCCATGGAGAAACGTATAGTTCATAAGGCGACCATTTCGATGAGATTTACTCTACCATTCCCAAGAACAATTCACGTGCTCTAATAAGTAGATTTTATCCATACGTACATAGAAACCTTACAGAAGCCCATCCCCTTCTTAGCTCTAATGTTGCAAATCGTTAGGTTTTACCTTGGTACCTATATTCGTGGGCATTCATGGTACACAGACCATGGTCGTTTTTTCCTTGTACCAGCATCGTTCCATATTAAAATGACATCCAGCAGCAGCAAATTAATATTCACTATGATTGATTTGTCGACTAGAAGATCATAGGAGCCGCCATCATACAGACTGGCGTCTATGATTAGTGGAAGGTTGTTTTTCCACGTTTATCGCCGTCGACTGGTGACTTAATTAGATCGAGTCTCGCTTGGTTAACGAATGGCTTTCTCGCGACGGTACCAGTCTGATACCTTTGAGTTATTACTATGCAGGTTCGGTTTTTCCATAAGAAAGATAATCCACCATGAGCGGAAATTAGCATTTGCTCAAACGGATTAATGATTGTAATTGTTCATATTATGGTGGAATGTGTGACACTTACATATTTGTGATTAACTCATTGATCCTGGCAAATTAATCAAAATACAGATTACTGCAAGTGACCCACTTCCAACGTATAGATTTTGAATTATCTTGAAATTTAACTGCAAATTTTGAAAATGTGTATTATATTTTCAAGCATTCTGTTGACGGTGGAATGGCGGTTTTTCAATTTTCCTACAAGCTTGCCTAATTAATAACTGTCGTACAATTTGCAACGCGCGTGTGAAGTCTAAATTGAGTTATCCGTACAATTATGGAGCAACGTTCATATAAATTTTATTGTAGCTTAGAAGTTTTATTTAGATAAAAATTGGCCTGCGTTTTCAATAATTTCTTCATCTGTATCTCATTAGATTCCTGACCTTGACCCTTTTGTATTTATCTGGAGTCCAGGACTCTATTTTTTCACAATTTGGCAAGAAACGGCTGGAGGGCTTAATTGATACAGATAATAGATCGTTTTTAAGGTTTTTAAATTAAGGTACGCGGTCGTTTGACTGAAATATTTGGAAGAAATGTATCCGAAGAGTTTCAGAAAGGCCACCTGCAAAGTTGGAGTCGCATTTTTCGACAATCATACGGAAGTAAATTAGTGAAAACTTTGTTACCACAAACGAAACACATTGAAGTTAATCTCTATGGGGCACGGAATTGCCAGCATTAGCACTTTCGCCGATGATCTGAAGACTGAATGGGTGCAATAGTTGATATTACCTTTTGTCAAAGTAAGGGGAATTTGCCATTGCACACACGGGTAAGCAAACAGGTCCTTAGCACTTAAGTCTAGATTCATGGACGTGACCCTCAACAAGTCGAACAAACCATTGTGCCAGGCAATTTGGCTGGGGGAGTGGCGGTGAGTGGGGGTTTTGTCACTTCTGCTCCCTGTGTTAAAAACTAATATACTACCATGTTGTCTTTGAGCAACACCACAAGGGTGACTTTGAATCCGACAAATAGCAAAACCCAACTATCTGCACGGCAAGATTGCCAAAAGAAATAAATCATAGATCAATTGCGAGGGAAAGGAACAGTCAAAAATAGTGTGAGTGTGTGAGCTCCGGAAGGGGCGAGGATGATCGAACTAGTCTCCAAGGTTACTACCACAGATTTCGGGCATGTGCACGAAACTATCTATATCGATTAATTGGAAAACGGAGAAACAACAACTGGAGGGTACTATGCACCGGGTGAACTCAGAAATCAAAAATAAACGCTCGCATTTTGCTTTTATCATGACAATGCATGAATGCAGTTTCAATAGACACAATTACGAAATTAAAGTTAGAATTTATCGGATTGGTTCTCAGTGCCTTGTTTTAATTTTTGAACTTTAGAAATGGTTCAGTGGGAAACGGTTCATGACGAACGAGGAGGTCACCATCAAAACAGATACCTATTTTGAAGAACTTCCCAAATTTTGTTCTAGATGGTTTAAAAATGCTGGAGCACTAGCAAAAGTGTATAGAGCCGAAAGGAGAATATGTCGAAAGAAATATTGATGTTTTTTTTTTACAAAAGTACAGTGAAACCTGCGTGTGAATACTAAAACAATTTTGGAGACTACCAAACCTGGTGAATACATCCGTCCGTTTTGAAGACAGTACCAATGGATATCATCGGGATGTCTTAGCGAGCTAATGGTTTGAGCAGCCTAAAAAGTTTATAGTAAATAGCGAAAGGGGGATGAATACAAGATACGCTGGGCGCACTTTAGCGAATCAAGAGGAGTAATCGGGGAAGTTTGACCGGGAAATTTATGAAGTGTTGATTTCCAGGTTTTCTCAAATAGCTTCCACTTTGCATGGTCGGTTTGCTCTATGTAGTTCCAGAACAACGCATTCTTCGCATAGTTGATTCCAATGCGTAGCTGGCCAACAAGGAATTATCGGATCTATCCACTGGCTCATACTTTTCGGATCCATTTCTGCCAAGACTTCCAGGACGGCTCAATTTAGATACTGCCCATCCCATCCGATAACACTAGCGGTTGTTGTCCATGAACGAAAGTCTGTGTCCATTTTTTACAACTTTGTGGAGTGTACGGCACCCACCTAGTCACTGTGCTGCTATTGTCCTCCCCTCTCTAATGCTGTGAGATTGATAATCCCATAGCAAATAGACAAGCACAAAGACGAATAGAAACATCCATGGCGACTGTGATTGACGTTTATCCATCTCGCTATTATCGGTTGGTTTGGTTTATGATATGACTGCGGATGTAGCGGTTTACCACTTAAATAACACTGGGAGGAGCGTTAGGGTTGTTGTGTAAGTTTGAAATTTTAGTATTACTATAAAGACGACAACGGGTTGCTGATGAAGGACGCCAAAACTCAGAACGAGTTTAACTGGTATCTGACCGGAAGTTTCATCTTTTTAAAAAATCAACTTCCGGCGCACTTCATCTTTTTATGAGAATGTAATGTTGGCTTTGGATGATACATTAAGGTGGCATGGATTATCCCTTTTTTCAATCGGGTGCTAGTATTGAAGACAATAAAGATGTTAGGTGGACCTTACACTTGACTTATTGCAGATAAGTTCAGTGTTTTTCGTTCTTTTATCTGAAGATGAGAGGAAATTGATGAACCTCCTTCTTTTCATCCTTTCGTTGCCTTATGGGTTTTGAAATTAGACCCTTCAGGTCGATATTTCCCAATTCGGCTTATCTGTTTCGTTTGAAATTCCTTCCTGCAAACCTGTAAAGAAGTCCTTGTAAGCACAGGAGCAGAAATCTATATTGTTTGTGTCAGAAGTCATCAAAATATTGGTATCTACTCCGTGACAGGTGTTGAATAAACCTCTGTCGTTAGATTTCATTTACCTTGCTGACTGCCCCAAACTTAAATTATAGTTCAGCATTTTTTAGGATGCAATGGAGGTTTTATGAATCTCCAGACTTATTAACACAGCAGATGTTGTGTAGTTGTGTATATATTCTTAGAGATGCATAACCTGATAAGCTTTTTGGTTATTTGCGGTCATTTCTTTCGTAGAATTTCATGGTAGTTCAGATTACGTCCACATTGTGGTTAGAAATTGTAGCAGGCCCAACGTGTGTTTTATACTTTACAACTTGAGGTTTTTAGCCCTTAATTGTGACAAAGCTGATAGATAGGCATCAGATCGCCTGTTGTACTCAATATAAACCAGAACCGCTTGAGAAGTCACGGCGAGGCTTTGGTTGTCCGTATACATACAGAACAATGGACTTATGCTTATACAACAGGTAGAGCAGGACCTTCGAGTCCTTAGATGACTGTTCTGGCTTTACCTAGGGGTATATGTCGAAGTTAGTGTATAGATTTGCAGGAGAGTGTGCTAAATTTTGTAGTAAGCTATACTTTGCAAATATTTTACGACGAAGTGTAAGCCTGCAAAAAATTGTGCATAAATACCCCACTCGATTTCAGATTCTGATTATCCACGTCATGAAACAGCTGATGAATTATTTTAAAAGATTGAAAATTGAAGAAAGTCGATTACTGGCGAGAAGGTAGTCGTCACTTGCCAAAAGAACTGTTTTCAACCCTTCATGCAAAAAAAGTTTTTCTGATCCCTCAAGAATGTCTACAGCTTGATAAGGTAATTTTGTTGCATCTTCCGTACAGCCCAGAGTACCCTGTTATTGTTACGTATTCCAATTTTGGTAGATATTCTAACTGTAACAAAATGGGGTCAAAAGGAAACTGCGACAGGGAATTGTGTGAAGTATGTTGTTTGCGTAGAGTCGTTCTTGCATTGTAAGAAAACTAGTTGAATTACATTACGTACACCCACATTGGGCGCCAAAAAATGAATGCAACGAAGCGTGTCATTAATCCGTCAAAAAAGTAGTCATGAAAATGCAAATGTTATTATACATATTTCATCAATATCGTAACACGAAAACAACACGTACAGCCTACGCAAACATTCCAACTAGACACTAATTAATATAAATCACCTTAAGGCAAACCTTATCGGCAGGGGTAATCGAAACAAGATCAACCTGTACCGCAAAGCTTTGCTTATTAATCTCAAACCCGCCAAATTGCTACTGTATCCGCTTCTCTTCTATCTTTGCCGAATGTGATCTATTAATTCAATCAATAACTGGAATATATGTACGCGCATACCTACATATTGATACGTACGAAAAAGCATCGAACTTGTCTGCATGCTTTCTTATAAAGAAAAACCGCTAGGCTAGATTAATCTAGGAAAATAAAAGCAAACCTTATTAAACATATATTCCGAGCCTGCACCCCTCTTGGCGTGTCTGCGTTTATATCCATATCAATGAGGCACGGAGGAATCAGAGGAAACTGAAAAAAGTTTAAACGCTCTGTGGCGCGAGAGCAATTTGTATCAATCGACAATAAGGAAGGAATTCAAGATGATCTATCAATATCGGAATATCGGATTAAAGTATCGGCCATAGCGAGCCGGCGATGCATTATTTACACAGACTTGATCATGTCGTTCATTTATATGGACGACGAACGCCAATTTATTGACGCTCGGCCACTATTGAAGTGAAAGATCAATCAAGCGATCGCCAGATTGATCGATACTTCAGTTGTTGAATGTTTTTTCTGTTCTTGTTGTTTGTATGTTCAGGTATTTGGAGCAAAAGGAAAACAACAAACTGAAGCAGAAAGTATAAAAACAAAAACACACCAAATCAAAATAGTAGATGGGGGAAAAGCAACGCGAACAAACAGAGAGACCGACTTTTTTATAACATCAAACGCAATTTGCCGACTCTGTTCGCGATCCGCGTAGAGAACCACGACCAACTAACAAATACTACAAAGAAGTGCGCCACAAGGTAGTAGAGCTGAGTATCTTTAGTGATGCCGATTCATATAAAAAAGTTACGGAATAAATTACTTGCCCAATAAAGTGAATTTCCTGGCAGGGGAGTCGTCCGAGGAGCACATGACTCAGCGAGAATTGAGTGAAGCCGTAGGAATCTGCCTGACGTGCACGTATTTGACCAATTGGAGGACACGTGAACAGTACAGTGCCAGCTAGTCGGACCATAGATTACCAGAAACATGAACATGTTATGCCAGTAAATGATGTCCCTCTCCCATCCTACCACTGGGAATATTCTCCTATCAATATTGGCGTTTCGAGAATCAAGCAGGACCTTCAAGTCCGGAGTCCCACTGAGGATCTTTTTGGTGAACCCCCCATATCACCATCATTAAGACGCTCCAAGCTCCTGAATCTGGCCATGATTCACAAGAAACTACACACTTTAATTCGATAAAAATGTTTCCTATTTTCTCCTCCTTCTCTGGTCTGGAAAATTTTCATTTTGACTTCCTGTAGGCGCACCGCCCCGTACATTTCCAATCAATATATCAAAGTTTTTCATAACTCGGCCTCGCGTGCGGACGGCGGCAGTCAAAGTCAGAGTCCATCAATCTTAACCGGTAGCTTTGGTAGCAATAAAACAATTTCTAAACATAAACAAAATGATAACGTGCCCCACTTGCGTCCCGCTCCCAGAGTTGGGGTCTGCGCCGCGATCGGACACCTAACACAACGTACTATTAGCCCGCCTCGTGCGACGAATCAGACTATCTTTTCTAGACTTCAATCTGATACATGCATATATCGAAATGTAGCGCAGGCGCAACATATGATCGTGTTGTAAGTGTAGCGCACTTATCGTGCGTTCAATCTACGGAAAGATGCAGGGACGGCGCCAAGCGGAAAATGCTTGTCAATTATAAAATCGAGAAAATTTCTTAATTATACCGCGGCATGCGCGGCCTTATTCAATTATTGGGCTTGGGGAGTTAGTTTATCGCTTCACGTACTGCCACTTGTTGTTATTATTTTTTGTTATTTCCTTCTGGTAAATAAATGCACTCATGTCGTTGGTTGGAAGAGCTACTTGGCTTTGGGAGAAGATCCGCTTCCACGGTCAGAATGATTGACAGCTGAAATGTTGGAGGGAATCATAGGATGATGGTCTCCGTTAAGTGATAAATAGCAATTGCAAAGGTGGATATCTTACACCCATTGGACGAAATGATGCCGACGCTATTCTACTTGTTTAGAGGCAACTGATTTCAAAGATGCAAGATTCGCCGAAAGTAGCAGCATCAATTCAGCTAGGGTCTATTTCGACATATGGAACGCTTTGTCCTCCTTAAATGGTTGCCATTTGTAGAGCTGAATGTCTGCAATTTTCCTTCAATCTATTATATGATATATTGATGCGAAATTTATACTTCAAGCAAGCATTTGAGCATTTGATAATGTGCCATTATTAACTTTATTTGGGAAGATATTGTTAAGAGGTATTTTGCGGCTTAGATATCGTTCGGAGGTATTAACATGGTTTTTTGTAGATATTTCGGCTGGATAATTTTTTACAAGTATTAATTGTCCCAATCGCTCATTTGACACCCCTACCCATATCCCTTTTGCATGTATACGGACCCACTTTAAGCTGGACGTAGGACGATGTCAAATGTTCCCACTAAATTTCAAAATTTTATGTCGGCAGGTATCATCGTTTCCGGAAAAGCGCATGTAACAAATAGATAGACATTAAAAAGGTTTTGTTCTGCACAAAGCGCTCTACTAGCAAAACGATTCGGAGCGTGTTTCAGGATGAAACATAAAAAATTGGATTTGAGCAGATATCAATATGGAGGGTATTTCGGAGTCTAGGCACCGCATAGTGCCAGTTTCGCAAATTTTTCCAGATTTTTTGGTTGGGTAAGTTCTGTGAATGGGTTCGTGAAAGAAATAACCGGTTTCCAGCCCCTGTCTTCCCCCTTTTGCATTAAATGTCAGAAATGATATACCCCTCCTCCCCCACATGACTGCATTTGGTTAAGTGTCCCTTTTGTTTTACACAAAAGCTTAAAAAGGAGGTGCAAAAAGCCTATAATGGTCCCAAAAAATATCAATCATGATTAAACCAAACCTTTTTTCATAGATTATTCTTTTTGCAAGCTTCTTTCTTTCTCTAAAAAATCCAATGGTACTACTTCGCTCCCAACTTTTTTCCAGGTTTGCAATTACCTAGTGCTTCAGTTACGAGAGTAGCTTTTGCCGAATTCTAGTTGGAATGGGAATGAAGCACAGGAGCATTACCTCAAGCATGCCCGTGGACGTGGAACCTGATCGGGAACAAAGTTGAGAAATTGATGCCATATCTATTTGCTGTGTTTCCTGTTCACTCAATGGGGAATCTAGGGCATCCGCATAGTCAGATTGTGCTTCAGTTTCACTATCATCACACTTAATGCTGTGCAAATCATAAGCTCACAGCAGCAAAGCAAAAGCAAGACGAGCACTGACACCCACGACGTCTGGGATTCTACCCCCACAATCATCAAGTCGTTTGGGAAACAAAAATCCAACGTTGGGGGTCATTTCGAACAAGCATAAATGTAGTAGATGATCAAAGAAGCAAAGGTATAGGGGCCCTTGGGGTGCCCCCATCTGAGCTCAGCGCCACAGAAGTATTCCGCAACACTCGCTTGCGAACCTCTACGTTAACCAAGTTCAAGAATGTGGGAGAAGCAAAACTTCACCCACCAGGATTTTCAGAAAATTCATATTCAGAAAATATTGCAGAAATATGCAAAAAGTTACAAATCCAGTGGAAAGCTTATGTGGGGTTGACTTCGAGTTTCCGCCCTACCTGAGCATTTCCCGGCCATAGAAGATAAAGCCAGTGCGACTTGTTGGTATGATGACGCGATCATTGTAAGGAATTGAGTCCACCCTCGCGACTATGAAAAGGTTCAATATCTTGCGAAGCTGGTTGACAGTTGGTAAATTGTTGATAACGTAGCGACCAAGAAGTTGAAGAAGTTTATCTATGTTAATGCGCATTGTTGAACGTGGGCGAAAAATTAACTGAGAGTGGCTCAAAGTTGAATTGGCTTTGTTTTTCAATGCTGAAGTAAATAAGTAAGTTGTTCAGGGTTGCAAACGATTTCGTTTACGTATTGAAAAACCCAAGGCGTAGAAATTGCCGTCTTTCAGATGGAGCACTCGGCGCGAGATCTTGGGCAGCACATAAATGAAGGCAAGACAAAAGATATGGTGGCAACGTCAGCACCAAAAACCTACCAACCAACAACACCGAACTGCACTGGTAAAGCGGGAAAAGTAAAGATAGGAGACTACAACCTTGAGACCGTTGATAATTTCTCCTATCTAGGGTCGAAAATCACAATTGATAACACCAACTGGCTGTTGACAGCCTAATCCTGATCCTATTTCAGCTTACAAAAACTGTTCCGCTGGAAACGCCTCACCATAGGATCAAAGCTCTTAATGTACAAGACAATGATCTTGCCAGTCCTCATGTATTCCTCGGAGACTTGGGCTCTTAGCAAAAACTCTTGGCCGCGTTCCAGAGAAGAATCCTCCGAAGAATTTTTGGCCCCCTACATGAGGATGGATGACCGCCAGATTCTACATAAAATCCGCCTCAATAGGTTGGGGTGGGCGGGTCACTTAACCCATATGTATGATGATGATCCCATCCGAAAAGTCTATAAGGGCAATATCTATGGTAGAAAAAGAAAACGAGGGAGACCCTGCCTGAAATGCAATGATGTCGTAGGCCAGGACGCCAGACAGCTTTTAGGGATATCGAATTGGTGGACCTCGGCGCAAAACCGGGATGTCTGGAGTTCCTTATTAAAGCAGGCAGGCAGGGATACTGGTTGTTGTGCCGTTGATGACGATTGAAAAATCGATAGTTGTCGAAATGTGGGGTGAGCATTTTATGGAATTTATGAAAGGTGTTAATTGATTGCAAGGCCTTCTCCTCCATTTCATTGTAGCTTTTGGTCCTCTTTATTCTTTCATCGGCTAGTAAAATTACCATCATATTGTTTCTCGGTGGCGGCATATTAACAATATCACTAATTCTACCTTTTTCCGTCCTCCACTTTTTCCGATGATGTAGCCAAGGCAATTGATTCCAAATGACTAACATTATTATTTTATCAGGCGAATTTTGAGCCTGCATTTCTGAAAGCAATGAAGCACTTCATATAGCTGTTCTCTATGCTTCACCCGGAGCATTCAGGGACGAGAAACCGAAAAACATTCTGGTAATCATCATGTCTATGATTGATTGAAAGAGACTATCGACTTGACTCCAAAGTAAGTACGTTGAAACTCAGAAAATCCGCGAAGTGCTACGATATTTCAAAGGTTTCTGGACAATTCATCATTTCTTGATGAAGAATTGACGTAGACGGTCCTTGAACTTCGCATAGTTGAAATTCATTGCTTCAAGAGCAGCAACCCTAACCTGAATAATTGCATTTACTGTTAAAGTGGGAAGTCGCTATCTCGCTGAGGTAGTAACTCCCCGATGAGCTGGATGTTTGGAAATCACTGGAAGTATTCCTTGCTTTTCGCAAAATCCTACTAAAGTGAATAGCAATTTATCGATTAAATGCGCAACGTAATCCTTAAATATCATTTATGCTTCAGAAATGGCTGCCTCGACTCAGAATCGGATTAATTTTTCTACATTTTGTTTTCGCCAACGGTGTATGATTGGATCCTAGGGTGTACGACGTGAATGTCACTCGGTCCTCGGGTTGGCTCCATATACAAATAGAATATCAGTGATATAGGATGGGCATTCTGGGGATAACGTGATTAAACGCAAGAACTTTGGGGAGTACTCCTCCAACTTTTGTGCACTGTGCTTTTGTATTCTGGCAAGTCTACCGGAAATAAGCGTGAATCCTGTATCGGATTAATGTTTACTGCAACTGATTGGCGCGGTCTTATTTCCTGTTATCAGGCAGCATAATAATGGCGGGGAGTTAACTTCAGGATTTGCGCAATACGAGAGGTACTGCCATCAGCCTCGGGCTAGATCATCACTTGATGGTGGTTTGCCTTCGCTAGCATATCGCTTCGGCATCTTCCCGTAGGTTTGTGAAGCTTCGTGCTCTAAAGCCCAAAACGGTTCGCTCCCGGGAGCGGGCTGTCATTCGACAGTGAGAAAACTATCTTCCTGGCTGAACGCAAACATAGCTCGCCGGAGAATATTGATGAGCCCTGGTTCGCCATCAAAAGTTCTTTTCTCCCGGACGCAAATTAGATTGTTGACCACATTCTGAAAGGACACCAAAGGACGCTAATTGAGGAGCATAAGATACTGAAGGCTCTTGTCGCTGCGTGGGGTAGTTATGCATTTAAGAGCATCTTATCGTACGCCGTAGTAGCGCGCCATAAGCAGTCGCAAGTCCCTTGATGGTACTGTGACCATCCTCCTCCGATGGCAGACGGATTATTACATGCAGATAGGGGCTACTGAAGGGAAATCATCTCGGCTACCGATGCGTTCAAGAGGGGTGAGGCCCCGACTTAAAGGTCTCCCTGCGAAGTATTCATCGCAACTCACCCTGCCAATACAGAGCTACTATCTTTAATCATACGTAACTCTTGCGAATCTGAGATCTTTTCCAGACAGTGGAAGAAGGGGATAATCATAAACAGGGAATGTAAGGGAAATGTTCTACAGAAGAGGGGCATTCCACCAGGACAACATATGGTTGAGCTAAATGTCGTGTGCTGAACGAAGGTAAAATTCTTTGGAAGTACAAAATTCAAAGCGAAGCTTTATAAGGGTACTTTCTGTCGTAGATGCCTCCTTGCCCAGAGAATGTGGAGGACTTCAATAGATCATTACATCTTCTCTAGAACACCTCGACAATGCAAATCACATCTGCTTACGCTTTCAAAGGCATCGAGCTTGGTCAAATTGCGCTGAATTTGGAAAGTGGGGAAACCAGAGTTGGACTGAAAATTAACACTAACAAAACCAATGTTCTTGATCTGGTTAGTCATCGCATTCTTACTATTTCCATTAATGGGCAGAACATTAAAGGTTTTGGTCAGTTTGTCTATCTAGGAAGTATTGTTTCTGCCGACGGCCAAACCTGATGTCACACGAAGCGTTTACGGGGATAGATCTGCCTTCGCTGTTTGGCCCAAAATCGAAATTGCAGACAAAGCAGTATCAGTAGTATGTTGCAGGTGTATGGGAGCAGCACAGGGAAAATACCACGACTTCACTAACACTTGCCAACGTGCCATTAGCCTACTTTGGCCGAGGAAAATTCAAAATGAAAAGCTTAGCGTACTAGCCATTCGCGCATCCTGAGACTATGTCGATTGAGGATGTTGCTTTAGACGCGCAAAAGTTGGAAAGAAGGAGGGGATTTAACCGTCACATTGTCTTCTGCTTGGTGACTGAGGAAATTCTCTTTGTGCGTCATCAGTCGAAGCGTAAACCGGATCATTGAAGTTTTCGTAGCCACGTATAAGTTTGTACATGTGGCCCTATTCTAGTGCATTATCATTGGAGTTGCTTCCCGTTTTGAAGCACAAACTAACCAAATTGAAACAAAAGGGAACCGAATTCAATCTTCCTCGAATGCAAGGACAAAGTGAAGATGAGAGCTTGAGGACGGAATAAGCACAGGTTTTATCTCACCATTTATTTCACGAAGAAGGAAATATATAAAAATTTTCAATTGAAGGGACAAGTTGCCGTTTCACCCAACGCTAGGGAAGGATACTCCTCTGAAGTTCGAATGGCAATGCCCATCAGTATATGGTCGCACCTACAAGTGGACAAGTGCCAAAACGAATATAAGAAACGACAAGCTCTTAAAATACGCTACTATGGAAAGGATAGGAAACTCAACGAGCTTGGATGAAATGATCCTTAGGAATACATGCTTCCGGAAAAAAGTTTGAAACGAAGTCAAGTGCCGGTGGAGCCTAGCCGGGGAACAGTTGTCGTCACACCGAAACGGGCGGCATGCAATAATTATGTGTTTAACACGATGATCAACAGAATTATAAGAACTTGATCAACTATCGTTTCAAATTGCTATATCTAGCGTTATTACCTAAAGTTGTTTCACAATGGCTGAGATGATCTCCGATGCATCAGATCATCAGATAACACGCTCGTACTATACATAAATTATTACCACAAATTTAGTGAACTTCTCTTATTCTTATAAGGTGGATCTACGGACAATACCTGCAAATGTTTTAAGTACCGGTAAAAGATAGGTAACTATCTTTAATCACCGCCAAACGGGACCCACACATACTGGAAGCACCTTTTTCACCTTTGCGCGCCCAACTGCCCAACAAATAAAGTTAAGAACGCATAACGTAATCTTGTACAGCGTCCGACCGCCTGCCGCCACCACTCATCGTGCCGCGCGTCACATCGATCCGTCGGCGGCCGATTTCGCTGTTTCTTTTTTCTTATCTGTTTGGCGGCATGATCTCTTTGATGTGATCGGGGAGCTCCTTTGCCCGCATTCTGATCAAAGAGATTCCGCCAAAAACCGTCTGTTTACGTTCATCTGAATCTTGAGGCGAAATCATCATCAGAGCATCGAACGTACACATAATTCAGTCAAGAGCAGCATAACATACTCACTACATACCTGCACACGTACGCGATCAGCGACAAGGTGGATTGTTAGGCGCACCTTCCACTTTTTGGGTCCCGGCCAGGTGATTTCAGTCGATCTGCAAGTGCACTCTCGTCGCGGGTGCCTCCCTACCGTTTCAGCCAACCTGATTGGCTTTAGCTGCTTTATTTAAGCACCGAATTCCGATTAATTGGGAATTTTCCGGGTGCCGGAAGCTGAATCTTCCACACCCCGGGAGATGGAAGCGTAGTTCATGCTGCACCCGTTGCAATTCGAAGGAAGGCAGCTGATCATGCCCAACTGTCCTGATAAAACCGATTCCTGTCGGGTGGTTGCTGCAGCACTAAGCGATTGGCCGTTTCTCTTTTTGAATTGGAAGTTGATATTCTGACTATTTGCTTTTTGGATAATTCGACATGGTTCAATTCAAAATTTCCCTTAAACGAAGGAAACCCCCGACGGTTTCGTAATCCCTGGGTCTACTGATTCATAAATTTCTCCTGTTTGATCGTTCGAAATTATTTTTGATTGATTAAGGCACATTCAAATTTGAGAACTGAAAATCCGAAATGGTCAACGGAACTCCACTATGGCTAACTTAACTTTTCTATCGGTTATTGCTAATAACGGTCGGTAGTCTCGCCTAATCTGCATTCTGAGAAGCTCGCAGTCTTAAGAATATCCAACTCCAAAGTAGCTCTCACCTCAAGAAATAAACTCCCGCCCCAAACGTGATATTTTCTGGGCTCCTACCCTAATTATTTGGAGAGAAATAACTACCCACAGAGTCTCCACGTAAGTGTATCTGATTCCAGCCCAACCAGTCGGTTTGTAGTCTAACTAATTTTCCCCTAAGTCGAGTTTAAATTAATGAAATTCATGTTGGCGCCAAACGACCCGATCGTGGCGGCATTCTTTGATCTTGTATGGAAAATAATTTCAGGTTCTTCTAGCCTAGCCCGCTAGCAGTCGACACTCGAACATCTATAATGCTCCCAGCCGATCTGTTTGTTTACTTGAACTTTCTCACCTTCTTTCTCTCTTTCGTATTTCCAGGTGAATATCATCTGTTTGGGTACGATCTTGGCGATCAGCACGAGGACCGTTGAGAGCCGCGCTTTCGGCTCGATAAACGTTACGACGCCGCGGCAAAACCTCTCCATCGAAAGCAACACCATCCAGCGACGAATAGCGGAGGCAAGTCCAGACACGAATCGATCATTGAAGCGAGTATTCCTATCGAATCGAACAGTGACGTGCAACGATGGGTCGCAGGCAGGCTTTTACCTGCGGAAATCGGCTGCATCAAAGAAGTGGGTGGTGTTTTTGGAAGGCGGCTGGCATTGCTACGATATAAAGTCATGCAGAGCACGGTGGCTGCGATTGAGGCATTTGATGACTTCCTCTCAATGGCCGGAGACAAGAGATGGTGAGTAACTCTTGCTTTTGATTATTTGTTGGCAAATTCTCTGGCTGAATTTCAAAACTAAATATTTATTTACCTTTAAACCAATTTACTACCTGAGATGAAAAAAGATACATTTTCAAATTTGCTCTGAACCTAACTATGCGTCAGGAAACAATGTCTACTCTTTTCAATTGAAACGTTACAAAGCCCTAATAGTAATGATGAAAGGCATACATACATGCTTGACAGACTATTCCCCATCAGGGATGTCGGATGCCGACATGCACCTTATTCTTCCCTAACTTAGCCCAAGCTTTGTTGACTCTCTCGTAGTTCTCCCTGGCAACTATTATTATTATTATTCTGTTAAGGGAGGGTCACACCGCGTCCTTGGATAACTATTGTGCCCCTTTTACTGGTAATAGTGTACCTATTGATCATAGTATCTCCAGAAGGCCTATAACCGTTAGGAACTATAGTATGTTCCCTACTTCCAGATCTTTCAGCTTTGCATCTGGTATTAAGTGTTCTCCCAGATGCCTCGACCTACTTTGCACAAGTGCCGGACACTGTCCCAGGACGTGTATAGAGGTTTCATCCTCCTCCTCACAAAATCTGCAGGCAGTGTCCGTAGATGTCCCTAGTTTCCCTAAGTGATAGTTCAGGCGACAATGACAATTGAGAATTCCCACTATGATTGAGGGGTTCTTTTTGGTGAGGTTTAAGCAATTCTTTGTGCGTATGGTTTCGTATCCCCCAATAAGCTAGACTACTCCATCCTCGGTAGGCCCGCCCAGTATAGTTCCCTCAACCGTTCCTCTTCATTTCTTAGATTCATAGCCATGAAACCGTTTCCGATTCCACAGAAGGGTTCTGGCCCGTGTAAAGGCGTCCCTGCTCCCTTCTTGGCTAGTTCGTCCGCTGCCTTGTTGCCTTCCAACCCAGCATGGCCCGGAACCCAAATTATCCAGACCTTATTGGACGAGCCGAGTGTATTCAGTCTCTCAAGGCATTCCCATACCAGCTTAGAGTTCACCTGGTTGGACCTAAGTGCCTTGATCGCTGCTAGGCTATCGGTGAGAATAGCTATGTTCTGCTCCCTATAGTTCCTTTGCAGATTAAAGGAGGCACATTTGTCTATGGCGTATATTTCCGCCTGGAATATGTTAGTGCACCTGCCCATTAGCTCAAAGTACATTTTTCTTGGACCAATCACACCGGCACCCGCTCTCTCTGCTGTGAGGGATCCGCCAGTGTACCAAGCAATCAGTTGCTGCTTTAAGCCATATGTCGCAGCCGCGCTCTCAAAGTTTCCCTTGTTATTCCAACGTGTTTCAAACTTCTTATCGAAGTGAAACCTCGTTGTCATGTTATTCCTGGGTATCAGTAATTCGGGATACCGCCTAGAAAGAATATCAATCGCCTCACTCATACTACCGGCCATCCTGAATATTGATCTCCTTGCTTGCCTCTGTATGTGCAGATGGAGTGGGGTTAATCCCAGAAGGACTTCCAGGGATGCCGTTGGGCATGTCCTTATTGCCTCACTGATACACACGCAAGCCAACCTTTGGAGCTTATGTAATTCCCTGGCTTGTGTGCTGAGTTGGGTTCTTTCTGCCCAGATTACCGCTCCATAGGTAATCATTGGCCTTACTATTGCAGTATATATCCAAAGTAGTATCTTCGGGCTGCAACCCCAATTTTTTCCTGCTATGGATCTGCAAGTCATCAGAGCCCTCGTGGCTTTCCGACATGTGTCTTCCAGAGTAATTTTTGGTCTAGCGTAATTCCCAAATATTTGACCTCTGTTGCTCGTTTCACCTCTATATCACGTAATGTTATGGCTTTCAGGTGATCAAGCTTACGCCTCCTAGTGAATAGTACTATGGTGGTTTTGGCTGGGTTGATCCGCAGTCCCATCTTCCTGCACCAGGCACTAGTAACCCTTAGTCCAGTTTGGATTCTATCACATAAGGTCTGTCAACTATTAGTGGAGTCACTAGAAATTTCGACCTCAGACCTTTTAGGGCTTTATTTGTTATATTGAAAAGTGGGACAAAAAGAAAGACCGGCGGTTTCGTCCCTCATCTGAATCAGACGCTTCCTCATCTCTGCCCTGGGAGCAGTGTGACCGAGAGTGGCAACGCGCGTGGAAAACGCTCCCTCATATAATCACAAAAACACGACAAGGGTTCGGTTTGAGCCCAAGGTAGGTCAAAGCTATCCCAAACGAAAAATGAAACCTTTACACCGAAAATTTTCTTGTGCTTCCAATTTTTTATTATTTAAAATATAATTGTAATTAATAATATTTAGGAATTACCATTAGGCGCTACCTCACAAGGTGAAGTAAACTAGCCCTCCTATCTTCTAAACGCGCGGCTAATTACTATGCTTTTCCTAATTTGCATTGAATGGATCCGATCATGTAACGGCATCTTACCTAGAATTTCCTCTAAATTTTTCCTCTTTTCACGATTCAGATCGACAAAACTGAGCGAATCATGTACGGATACATGACTCTGCAGGGCAATTTCCACTTCAGATTCGTAAGTGCTCTGCGCAAACCAACCATGCAACTGCTGAGTTTTATTTGATTTTCTGATTGCATTGATTGCCTTTCTGAATTCCAAGCATTTGCTATTCTTGTCCTTTCTCCCAACATATTGTGCGAGTCGATCAATGCCACTGGTGCGAGCCTTCATGAGGTATCCATTATATATTTGAAGCACCTATTAAATGAGGTCTTTTCTCTTCCCACAATTCAAACTTTTCTGGTAAATAAGAACATTTGCGTTGCCTCCAATGATACTCGTAGAACTCTTTTGAAGCTTTGGCCTCACAATAGATTTTTCGCCAAATTTCCCCAACTGTAATTAAACAAGGCAATAGTGATTTTTTCACTGAGCGTCATTTCCTCAAAATACATAAAGTTTTGGCATACACTGCAGTATTCTCGCCAAGTGGGATTTTGAATTCGTCGCCATCAACCTTACCTCTTTCTGGGTGCTTCGGTTCCTGTTGACATATCCACTTACCACATTTAGTCGAGGTTATCTTTGACCTTTTTAAGTACCACGCCTCCGACATATTTCCTTTGCTGGAGATAACGGTCGCCTCTAGGCAGATCACTTTTCGCGATCACAATGTCACATTTAGGAAGCACTTCTTGGACTGCATTCAATTGCTTATAGAAAACATCATTCTTCTCTGCATTAGAGGTCTTCATTGGTCTATAGCACTGTACTATTGAAATGTTCTTTGTTCTAGACCCAAATGTAGCAGTGATGTTCCTCTCTAACCGGTTCCCAAGCCATGATGGAGCGCCTTACGCATCGTACAGTTCTGTAAGGTGGGAAGCAATGTTCTCCAGAGTCTCACCCACATAAATTAGTAAAATTCGGCCCAAACTGCACTCGAGAAACGTACACACATTCCAAAAATCAAATTGTGTCCTAGTACGATAGGCAGAGATCGTAACCGATAAATTCGCTTTATTTGAGTTATGGATAATAATGGATAGCAGGAACTAGAATTGAAATTTGCAGCTTACGAGCTCAAAAATGTCTATGTTTCTCGCCTTTTATGACAAGCGCAGAATCATCATCATCATCAATGGCGCAACAACCGGTATCCGGTCTAGGTCTGCCTTAATAAAAAACTCCAGACAAACATCCCGGTTTTGCGCCGAGGTCCACCAATTCAATATCCCTAAAAGCTGCCTGGTGTCCTGGCCTACGCCATCATTGCATCTCAGGTAGAGTCTCCCTCGTTTTCTTTTTCTACCATAGATATTGCCCTTGCAGACTTTCCCGGCTGGATCATCATTAAGTGACCCGCAGACCGTAACCTATTGGGCCGGATTTTATCCACAACCTGACGATCATGGAATCACTCATAGATTTCGTTGTTATGTAGGTTACGCAATCGTCCATTGTCATGTAGGGTGTCAAAAATTCTTCGGAGGATTCCTCTCTCGAACGCGGCCAAGAGTTCACAATTCTTCTTGCTAGGAACCCAAGTTTCCGAGGAATACATGAGGACTGGCAAGATCATGGCACAGAATATATTGAGTGAATTCCTTATTCCAAGCTGCAAAACGAGTAAGCTATCTCCATGGAGTAAAGGTGCGATAAACCAATAGTGAATACTATTAAGGCACGATCCACTTCTTTGGATACCTGGGTGTTACGCAAACATTCAAATATACTCTTTTCTTAACAGACTTTGGACAGTCTTTGGGGTTTTTCAATGCCCTGCTTACCTGTTGTACCCGCGATCTGGAAAATTCATGAGAAGTAGTAGCACTATATCATCAACCACAACGATTTAACACGGGCCTTTGATAAGATCGGACTGATTCAAAGTTTAATATGAATGGATTGTATCACTGAACATTATTGACCGCCATTTGTGGTGCAAAATTGATTTAGCTTGATCAGTAGCATAATTGGATATGATCATGTTACAATATTCGTGATCATTATAGCGCTGCGACCATTGTGGGGAAGTGACAGGAGGCGACTTCATTGGTATCCACGCCAGGGATGACTTGTTAATTAAGATTGGTACGAACATCCAATTTGATGGGAAAGGCCGACCAAAACAGGGGTGACCTGATATGCAATTTGAGCACTATGTGACCCCTTTTGAAACAAGTTTACGACCGAAAGAAAAAGCAAAGTCGTTCCGGGGATTTTGCGAAAAGCAGACCAAAATCGTACGATTTACCACAATTAAATAATCTCGAGGACTCTGTTAAAGATGCAGTTTACGCTAGCGTTCCAATG
Source organism: Hermetia illucens (assembly GCF_905115235.1). Lineage (NCBI taxonomy): Eukaryota > Metazoa > Arthropoda > Insecta > Diptera > Stratiomyidae > Hermetia > Hermetia illucens. The sequence continues at coordinate 111,223,233 of NC_051850.1, read as the reverse complement.
CTATCGGTGGAAAACAGTTGTAAATCTTCTGGTTCTTCAGACTTTGTCCCGATCAGTTGCCGGGTTGGTTCGTCTTGATTGAATTCGCCGTGGTGATAGGCTTAATTTGGATGAAGTTAAGTGGGTGTCAAATTAATATCTAACGTATCAAGCCATCTTTGTTTCGGTAGGCTATTTTGGTCGTTTTCCATCTACTTCGAGTTTGGGACAGCAACTACATCGGATTGTGATTTGAGTTCTCTGCTGGACCGCCTTTATTTTTCTTAATTGGAATGGTTGTCCTTTCTTGCCACTGCCAGATTGTGTTTTACTCTTCCCAATAGCGACTCGATCAGTAAACTCACCAAATCAGAGAGTTAGGCGCTTTGCTTTCTGGAACTCAACTACGATATTGCTCGCTCATTACGTGCTCCAAACCCTTTTCCTCTAATGGCATCAGTTGTCGTCTGCCTTTTCAGTCTCATGATCATTACGATCGCCCACTATGACAATATCATCGATGACAGGTACGTTATCGATGTTTGGGTCAAGTAGTTGCTATCTATGCTTTGTATATGGTGAAGAAATGAATCGTGCTGTCAGCTAAGATAATAGTTTTTTAGCCGATCATCAAATCTTTTAAATTTAACAGAAGTGGTAGTCGGCTACACAGTTAATGCGTAGGCTCCCAAAATAGGGAAGTTTCGAAGTATTTTTCCCGCTCTCGGGCAGCCTTTGGAATCGTATCATAGGATTCCTTGTAGAGCACAGATATCGATGCGCCTCTTCTGAAGGGTTTATGTAAATTGCACCATTTTACCAATGAGGGTATCAATATTTAGTGTGCGGGTTTGTGTGGCTTCAACTGGTTTGCCTACGCCTTGACACATTCATTGGTGATTTCTCGGTAAGACTGGATGCCATCCAGCTGTTAATTGCTAGAAATGTCACCACAAGGAAGGACTACTTACCTCAAAGTTTGTTTTTTGGACTGAAGAATATTTCCACTTTTTTGTACATTTTTCTGTTGATTTGAAATTTCTGCAAGTTAACGTTGCTTTAATTGTTTATAAACAAATCTTGATTCGTGGTCAACAACGAATCAAGACTACTCTGAGGTTTTCCACTTGATCGCTTGGGGATCATCATTATCAAGAAAATAGACTATTTGCAACAAATTAACTCAATTCACCTGATTCATTAAATACATTTTTAACATATTTGAACTTTTTCTTACAGTGAGCGGTCTCCTATCTCCTCTGCCTGAAGACAATCCCTATTGGCATACAGCTAACCACGTTCTTGTACCTTACTGCAGTAGTGATTCATGGTCTGGAACTAAATCACAATCAGGAACAAGAGATAACTGGCGCTTCATGGGTTCATTAATCATACGTCAGGTCATTGCCGATCTGATACCTTTGGGACTGGGCCGGGGATCCGGCTCTGAGTTACTTCTTGCCGGATCGTCAGCAGGTGGCCTTGGTGTCATGCTAAATTTAGATAAGATCAAATCCTTCCTTCATAACGAAAAGAAACTGAAAGTTACCGTAAGAGGTGTTAGTGATTCCGGATGGTTTCTGGATCGAGAACCGTACACTCCAGGGGCAGTTGCTGCTTCAGAAGCTGTTCGCCAGGGATGGAAAATGTGGGAAGGGTCACTCCCCGAAGCATGTACGAAACACCATAGCCTGGAACCTTGGAGATGTTACTTTGGACATAGACTATATCCAACCCTGAAATGTAAGTATTTTCTTTTAATTCTACAGCAACTGAATTAGTTCTACTTTTACAGTACAAGTTTTTCATAATCGTATTTTTTCGTTTCAGCTCCACTCTTTGTGTTTCAATGGCTTTTCGACGAAGCACAGATGAGGGCAGACAGTGTTGGAGCGCCCGTAACGCCACAGCAGTGGAATTACATTCACGACATGGGTGGCGCCTTACGAGCATCGCTGGATAACGTGACGGCTGTGTTTGCTCCATCTTGTATTGGACACTCGGTCCTAACGAAGCGAGATTGGTTAAATATAAAAATCGATGAAATATCCTTGTCAGAGGCCCTGAAATGTTGGGAGCAATCAACAAGTAAAAAACGACATAATTCAAAGCGTGGTAATGGATGCAAGAAAAATAGAAAAAATTGTCGGAAGCAGAACAAAAATGGTAACAATTTAGACAAGAAAATGTCCGGCCAAAAGGAACCAAAACGTCGTCATAATAAACGGAATCACAAGCGATCACGATCGCCAACGAGCTTGAATGAAGACAACTACGCTATTTCTGACAATAGAACGCATACTCAGCGGCCTAGACATAATAAAAAGCGGAAAAATTCAGGAAATGGAAATAGAAAGAACGCCAACAGCGGTCAGAAGCGACACCAGCGGCGACATAATTCCTTAGAACGGCAGTCTGACCTGCAGAAATGTTCGTTACGACTATTGGAGCGATGTAGTTGGCCTCAGTGCAATCACTCGTGTCCAACACTGACGAATCCTCTTACTGGAGAGGAGATCCGATTTCTAGAATTATTAGCGTCATTTGGACTGGATATTGAGGCTGTGGCCACAGCCCTGGGGGTAGATATGAAGACATTGAATAATATGGACCGAGCAGAATTGGTGAATTTGCTTACGCAGCAAGTTAGCTAGGGATAAGTTATTTTAAGTACGAGGAGTAGCTTTAAAGTAAGAAACTGCAGAATTCCAAGAATTTCGAATCAGAAAGTAAAATGGAAAATTTTGGAGGGGATAGTGTTATTAGATTTACAGCAAGAGCAATTGTTGCAGGTGCGTTAACTACGAGCAGATTTGCAGAATTTTATCAATTTCAACGTCCAAAGCATCACTTCACCCGATACTGATGCTCTCAATCTTCTTGCCTCGAAACTGTAGAAGTTAATTTTTACTATTATGCAGTAGCAATCCCCTGCAATGTTGCACTTGCAACTTCAGTACAAACTTATAGGAACTAAAAACCCAACTCGATATTTTCTGAAGAAGTATTCTTTCGATTCACGAAGATAAGCAAACATAGCTCTGTAAAATAATTGTAAAGAATGTAAATAGATACCGCTTTCAAATACAATTCAGCTGATAATGAGAATGAGTGAGATTTATTTAATATGTATGCTTCGTCTAAAAATTAAAAAATTAACTTTACAATCAAGGATATGAAAGTACTCCGCAAAACAGATCTATGTAAATACAAGTAACCTAAGGCTTCAAATCTATTTGCGGCCAGTCAATAAAATGGATAACAACATCCCAGTTAATTGTAGTGAATATTTCAATTGTGAAAATATTTTAGAAATTTTATTTATTTCCAAACATATCAATCTAACTCTATTTTTTAAAAAATAAGATAGACTCATAGGATCAGTATCTTAAGTTATTTATGGTATTTAAAAGATCGCAGTAGCACTATTGGCCGCTTGGTAATGGTTCTACTGTTTTAAAGTTCTCAAATATTGTTACATCCTTTGGTTGCATTTATCCTTATTTGATAAGAGCAAATGCTGTCCATAAATACTCCTAAATAACTCTGTCATACAGTTGTGAACCCTCACGGTTGATTTTTTTGAATTCATTACCACGGTAGATAGTGAAAACTGCAGCGCTCTCTATAATCATATATTCGATATCCTCACTACAACAATAAATTGCGAAATATGTATATATTCGTAAACCACAGACAAATGCAAACACAAGACTGTTCATATTATAGATAAAACATAATTTATTTTTCTTATAGTAATTATTTATAAAGAATATAAATGAATAATCACACAAACTATGCATATTGAGTACAATAAGTAAACCAAACCAGCTAATGGTTGCCGAGAAATGCGTATGAACTAATAGAAACCAAATAACAGCTATTTATGATTGAAAATACTAATCGCGGAAAGAAGAGAATGGAAAACCAACTTACATTTTGAGAACAAACGTTCACTGAAAATGTTTGCGGGGGAGTCCGAATTAACATAGAAACATTGTGTGACCCTGGAACTTAAATAGTTTACAGCAACTAAATAAACTAGAAACTACCTCATCATAGGGCGCCAAGCTTTTTATGCCAACAATGATAATTCTCGTAAATTCAATCAATTATTCAATGCCAACACTACATGCATATAACAGCTAGTTTTTATTGATATTATATTGTACCTGTACCTGCTCACCTAAACACCACTCCGACCCACAACAATGAACTGATAATTTTTAAATTGCAAATATCTCAAAGAAACGGACATAAATCCAAGGAACAAAAACAATATTTTTTTACAAAAGGACATTAATATGCATTCCATAGTTTAGATAATTTTGGGAATTGAAACTGTTTCTAAATTATTATTTTCTCGTGTAGAAGAATGAGTATGAACAATTGCGAAAAGGAATGATTACATGAAATTTATTTATAAGTGTAAGAGTAATTGACATTATGAGGAAACTCCTAAAAGTAAAGCAATTATTGTAAATATTCTGATTTTTTACATGTTTAATCGTTGATTCATGAAAATAAACAAATAGTTATTATATTGGAAAAGATTTGTGTTTTATGTCTCTCCGAACTTTGCTGTCTCACCATACCCTCGTTCCATTCTTCTTGGTCATTAGATTGCATAGGCCAGTATGTAAAGCTAAGCAGCGAATGGCTCCTATTATTCACTGAGTCCCCGTATCTACCCCGGGGTTGCCCAGGCGGTCGTTTATCTTCCATTTCCATCCATGTTTCTCCTCTGCCTTCAATCGATTCTATGTGCTCTGCTCACTAGAATTTTTGAATTTTGATTCTGGTGACAGTTTCAGATTCGTCATATAATGAGCAATGAACTAAGCCAGGATTTGAAACCTTTTAAAGAAATGCGCAGAAACCGGTCTTAGTTTTGACAGGTTAGAAACATGGGGTGTGCGGGAGATCAAAACTGATCATTTCTTTCACGGACCCATTCTGAGAAACTACCCAACCGAAAAATCTGAAAAAAATCAAGAAACTGCCACTATATAAGCTCCCAAATATTTTCCATACCGATATTTGTTCAAATAAAGTAAGTAATGTTACGTTACTATTATTTTTGGTTAATGACTGCAAAGCCCTCTTAAGTTCATCCTAGAATCATAAAATTTGCAGAAATATAGGCTATAATATTGAGCATGATTCTACCAAGTTTGGTGGAAATTGCACTGTTATTAACAAGGTTATAATAGGCCAAAGTTGTCGCTTCTGTGCAAATTCAAGACTTTGAATATCAATATCAAGCGAACGTGGATATTGTCACATAATATATGCATATGTGTTAAGTACTAATGGGACAAATGTCCACTCAAAAATTTTTTTTGAAAGGAATACACAAACCTTTCATAGCTGAAGCGTTCAGCTGCCGAGCATCACACCTGCGGTATTTAACCGCATCCTTGCTTTTTATGGTCTGGCTTCCAACCAGAATTTTGAAATATTGCAATTCTAGCTGGTTATCAAAACGGCTTCTGTTTTGTAATCCGCGAGTACTCATTCGGTAGTATCTAGCCAACTCTTGATCTTCCAGATCGTTTCATTGGCTGCTGCCTCCATCTCGTGGATGTTCTTTGCAACTTCAAACACATCAATATCGTTGGTGATACTTTTACCTTTTCTGGTAAATGCAGATGGAAGACTCCATCATACATAATGTTTCACAGGAGTGGACACAGTACCGACCCCTGACGCACTCCAGTTGAGACACGTAGTAGTATGTAGTAATAATTTGTACCTTTGTCGCTCTCGTACTTTAGCTCCCTATCCGTAAAGCAGTTAGACACAATGTTTCTCAGGTAGCGTGGAGTGTCCATTTGCATCAGGGACAGTTTGCTGGCCATCCAGTTTACTCTATTAAAAGCACTTTTTTGACAGCCATCGCCATCTCTCACGACGGATCGTCAGTTTGTTTGTTTCCTTTTTGACAACAAAACCAAACGCTGCTGTGTCCATTATTTAGGGAACATCCCTGGGAACTCTTCTCAGCATTGCAGTATCGCACGCGTTGACAACAGGTCGAATTAACTATTTGATAAACTTCTAGTCGCTAAGAGATTTTTTCTCCTGTTTCACTAAAATTAAACAAGAGATCCCTGTTTGGGTCCTTCTAATTTTGGACACCATTTTGCCCATTTCCTCCAATTTGGGTTCGATTTTGACACTGCACGATGCTGGATGTTCGGATGGCTCAAGTGGTTAGAGCCCTGGGCTCTCGTAGTGAAAGATCGCGGTTTAAATCTCACTAGTGGTAGCGGGATTCATTATCGTGGTTGGATGTCGGATACCAGTCGACTCAGCTGTGAATGAGTAGAAGTGAGTCAAATCAAGGTACTAATCTCGGTCGAGCTCAATGTTGACCACATTGCCTCCTACAGTATACCGTTATGGTCTTGCCACTTCCAGGCCCTGCTGCAATAAGGATCGTTGCGTCAACGATAATTATTATTATTATTTGAAGCTGCGCAGTATATCCACATACGTAATTTCCCCCGTCGGGCCTTGGTTAGTTGAGTTCCTTGCTCATCTTGGCCATTCGTTTCTTTCGTAACTTTTGTCCAAACTTCTTCTCTTCTCTCCTTCTCTTCTTCTCTCTTCTGCTTTATAGCATTTGCAATCTCCATTCCCGGCTTCGGTGTCATTTCCTGCTTGCGTCTCGAGTTCGAGGAGTTTCCACTGAGAATATTCTTTCATTTTACCACGGAGACGTTTAATCCGAAAGTTGCCTGCTAGGAATTGTTCTTCCGAATCGCTTCTTAGCCTTCTCATAGGGTAGCCAGCGGTGGTAATTATGACGCTTGTCCTCATGCCGTTAACCTAGTATTGTAAGTTGACGGCCACTTGGTCCTGGGAATAGAATTGTCTTAGCATGGTTGCTTCTAACAATTTTGACATCAGGACGGAGGTTCTCGGTCTCAAGGATCTCTTATGAAAGAAAATCCTAGCTCTTTTACTGATCCAATACTACAGATTTTATTAAAACGAATCAATGGCTCTGGTAACAGTAATATATAAGGAAAGTCATGTAACCAGTCCTGCCAGTTGTTGCAAGTAGATAGAAAGAAGCTTTAACATGCTGCACGTTAATTTGATTAATTAATTAAAGTGAAATGTGAAAGCCGACGTGGATTAAAGAGTCGGTTATGTCCAGTGTAAATTTTACCAAGCTTAATAGCTTGTCCAGTAACAGTGCCCCCGACATGTCGTTAAAATGAGGTTTCCAGTTTCTCTCATTAAGGGAGTTGCTTTACTCTCCTTTCTAGTTGACAGCGCTGTAGATGCTGGATGCAGGCTTTTTACTGGAGTGAAGAGCATGTCTTCCACAAATTTCTCCGTAGAGGAACATGAAACTGGCGAGGCCTCCAAAATCTATGGCCGCGTTTTGATTACCTGAAGATTCGGGGCCTATGATTCGTCACCACTCGTTATAATCTGTTGCTTTCATCTTCTTGAGTTTTTGACACCCTTAGTATAGTACTAAACTATTACAAGCTCCTCCATCACAACAAGGTGGTGTCAGAGGGGGAGGTAGCTTCTCGTAGTACACAGTTCAAGGAAGGGCCTCTTTAATCAATAAAAGAAAATACTGCAGTCACTATTAAGTAGGCATTTTCTGATCAGTACTTTATCCATACGGTTCTCTGAACTTAAAGTTTTCAAGTCCTAAAGTGAACCAAGACTATATTACACTGTGAAGAGTGAATATGCGTAACGACACTTCATGAAAGTGCCCTAACCGCAAACGGATTCATCCCGTTTTGAAGAACAAAAGTGATGGTCAGTCTAGATCTTACGCATTACGGCATTACGAAAGATATGAAATTACTGGCCTATGCTGGCGATATCTATATAATGGGAAAAATAAACCGAAATTTATAAAATGCCTTCATCCTGATGGAGCACTCGACGCGAGATCGTGGGCTGCACATTAATGAAGGCAAGACAGAATATTCGTTAGCAACCTCAGCATCAAAACTGAAAGAAACAGCGACACTGGTAAACTGAGAAAAATAATGATCCTCCTATCTAGGGTTGAAAATTACAACCAATCAGAGTTACAACGATGAAATGTACGTATGGTTGTTGGCAGCCAACAGAGCCGACTTCACCTTACAAAACCTGTTCCGCTTGAAACGTCTCAACGTAGGGTCAAAGCTCTTAGTGCGCAAGACAATGATCTTACCAGTCCTCACTTATTTCGAAGACTTAAGTTTTTCTCAAGAAAAATTGCGAAATCTTGGTCGCGATCGATAGAAGAATCCTCTGAAGAATTTGACCATTTACATGAGGGTGTACAACTCCGTAGAAATTTATGAACCATACCACGACCGTCTGGTTGTGGATAAAATCAGGCTCAATAGGTTGCGATGGGTGGGTCTCTTAGTCCATCGAAAATTATCCAACCCGAAAAATCTATATGGGCAATATCTATTATACAGAATGAAGATGTGGGAGACCATGCCTGAGATGGAGCGATGAAGTATTATAGATAAGGACACCAGACAACAAATTGATATAATCTGCGCTGAGCCCACAACAACTAAAACTATTATGTCAGATTAATCTAAGCCTTCCTATCCAACATTTCCCCTCAATAAGGTGCTCGCCTCGATGCAGGCGGGATTTGACGCATCAACCCGGAATCCAGTCAACTTGGTCCTGCGGCTTGTCGATTTCACGTACAGTTTCCAGAACATTAGTGATGAGTTGCATCGCCTAGGCGCCACTGATGCCATAAGTGTCTGCCCGTATGAGATAGGCGCCTCTCTATGTGATTCAAAAGTCGTAAACCTTTTTCTAGTTATCTTCAAACCAAAATGGCAGTATCCGACATTCACCACAGCCAGGGCGATGTTTTACTGTAGAAGTGCAGTACTGCGGGCGCAATGCTGACCACATTGCCTCCCACAGTGTACTGTGGTGTACCGTTACGGTCTTGAATGAAGTGCTCTAACACACTTCAAGGCCTTGATCCAATATGGATTGTTGTGCCAACGATTATTATTATTATTATAGTGCAGTACTGCGAAATTGGTCGAAGCAGGGCGCAGCATTTAACTGCAATTTGCCCTACCGTTGTGGTAAATGCAACACCTTCTACGGACAGCGCGAAGTATACAGTGCAAAGATCTCGACGAGGTAACATCCAGAGGAGAAATGGGCGTTTTCTTGAAAAAAAGGTTTAAAAAACAAACGGCTACTTGTGGAGGTAGCGCAAAAGAAAGTTCGAATACTTGCAGCGGCTGAAATTGCCAACTTTACTGCAACCGAAAGTCAACAACGCCTCGGATAGAGACTGGCTTCACGTCAAAGGCCTTTAACTTTTGAATATGGACAAGGATTGGTGGCGCCAATCTGCTTTTGTACTTTGGAAAGTTGAAATAATCCTGGAACGCATCAAAGAACATCTTGAAGTCTTGATCAACAGAGAGTAGCCTGGCTTACGGTCCGGATCCTCCTGCAATCACACATAGTCTAAGGACCATTTTGGAACAGTGCGCGGATCTTCCCTCCAGCTGTGATAGTATCTGTAGTGTGAAAATGGAGTATATCTGGAGTAGTATACGAAGAAGGACTATTTCGGAAAATTAATAGCTATCAGAGTGACATATGATGGCGCAAAATGTCTGGCGGCGCACCTAGGTACAATCTCAGGGGATTTTGACGTCCACCGGTTTGCTGGCGGTGCGCCGAAATGAATGTTGTTTGATGCATTAACAGCACTTGATTCGCTTTGACGGCTTTGTCTGAAATCTGAAAATTTTGTTATCTCAATACTAAGATCTATAAGTTACTATATGGGAGTAGCACATGGAAAGTGACCCACACTGTTACCCAGAAGTTCCAAGCCCTCCTCAAATTTTGTCGGCGCCATATCATCGGAGCACGCTGACCTGACACCCGTGTGCAGTGTGATTGGAAGGCGAAAGTAGCAGTGGGTAGGTCATACATGTATTAAAGAGGGGCGGTACTTGCATTGCTGGTTACGTCATGCAATGAAGTCCCCTTTCCCTCTTAACATAAGATGCTCACAGGGTGGATTTGGCCTAGAACAATTTGGGGGGGGAGGCGAAGGGAGCTGAAGGTAGGTATGGTTGACGCGCTCTAGTCCACCAAGGGGTAACTGGCATATAGCCTAGATTTCGTGCAGATACACCATTGTGATTTTTTTTCAGATTTTTCGGTTATAGGTTCTAACAAACAGATTTGTTTTCGTTTTTGGGACTCACATTTTGAACCCTCACTTTCCTGTGTTTCACCCAATATTAAAACTGAATAATTTCGGAAAGTACTGATTGTCATTGCCATATCTCCTGGCCGCTACATTCTAATGATTTCCTACCTAAATCCCTCCCCGTATTTTTTCAATGTAACAACGAAGGCGTGTGGTTTGGGTCGTCTCATGTTAAATCTAAGGAAGCTTCTTCTTTATATTACCTGGGGATAGCCCTCTGACAACACCCGACCAATAATTTTCCTGGGTTTTCGTGGAAGAATTAGTGTCCCGTTGTAATTCTTATCAATGTTTGCATGCCCCTTTTCCGTATGACTTTTGAAAGTGGAATTTGCATTATCTGGGCTAAAGGAAATATAATTTTCGCCGCATGCAAATGGATGAAGTGTTGCTTCAGAAGGAGCAAGCAGTAGGTTAAAAGGCAAGTGAGGAATCATTAAACAAAGGTGATTCTGTAGAGCCATAGGGTCGGCGAACACTAAACGATTTTCTCCTAAATGTTATCAGTTTAGTTGGAACCACTTATCAGTTTTCATAAAATCAAAAAAGTGAATAATTCTGGATAAATAAACGATAGCGCATATGATTTATTGTAACTTTCGCAATAAAGTTCTCTCATTCAATTCCTTACCCGATAGCTGGGCCTTGCCTAAGGTATTGCTGAAGAAAAGCGAACACCGCTTATCAACTATAGTCTTACACTTTTCACGTTCATATAAGATTTTATTGTTATCTTTGCATGTATCATAACATAAGGACTTCGTAATGCTTAGTATTGAGAGACGCATCATGTTCTCTATAAAATAATTCTGGCTTATTACGAGTATCTTGAGATATAAGCTATTCATTTCTCGCTTTTGCACAGTAATGGCTGTTTATGAAGAAGTTGTTGATGTTGTCAGATTCAGCAAGGCGGGCTATCAGCCTTTTGCATATAAAAGGAAAGCTGATCAGTCAGGGTGAACTAGTTTTGTTAAAACACTAAAGCAACAAGCTAAATCGTAATACAATGGCGTTCTCTTCAAAAGGTGTCATCTACGCGCTTGAAACATTCGAAAGTGCGCCCGAACATATAAAACATAAATCTAAGGAGTTCGTGGCAGCAGGGCTTCTGTATACAGGAGAATATAATGAAGTGTATTGTGAGACGTGTGAAGTAAAAATCAACGCTCCCAACGAGGACATTGATCCGTGGGTTTCTCACCATAATGCAAAGCCGGATTGCCTTTACTTGAACATAATACAAAAGTACGTACCCGGCCAATCGGTACCGCTCGAAGAGGAAAACAAATGTGACCTTACCAAATTCTTGTCGTTTGTAGCTACGTCCTACGATAAGGCACCTGCCGCGTTGAAAGCGAAAGCAGCAAGGCTTACTATGTCGGGGTTTTACTACACTGGGCGAGGCGACCAAATAGAATGTTGCAGCTGTAAAGAGACCTACGAAAGTTTACCTCGGGATGTGGATCCTTGGGAGTGGCATTTAAAATCGAAGCCAAATTGTGAATACGTTCAACTGGTGCAAAAATATGCGCTCATTGACGGTTCAGGTAGTCAAGACTTGCCAGCGAAAGTTGCGTCTTATGAGAAATCTCCTGACGTTTTAAAGAAAAATTCGGGGCAATACGCAATGGCTGGTTTTTTCTACACGGGCTATTCCGATCGAGTGCACTGCCGTAGTTGCAACTTGACATTATCCGATGTTACAGATGCGACCGATCCTTGGAAAGAACATGCTAAGTTCCAACCAGATTGTGAATACATTACCATTGTCCAAAAATTCGGTATTCTGAATGCTATGAACCAACAAGATTTGCCGACGAATCTGGAATCATATAGCAAAGCACCCGCAGTGCTGAAGAAAGCGGCTCGAAGATGCGCCTTAGCGGGCTTTGTATACACTGGATACAGTGACCAAGTATTATGCCGTAGTTGCAATACATCTATTTCCGAATGGACCGAGCATGACGACCCCTGGGAAAAGCATATTACCAGTGCCCCAAATTGTAAATACGTTGAGACTCTGAAAAAGCACGAATTGATTGACTTAACAGATCAGGATTTACTGACGAAGATAACATCTTTTGAGTTAGCACCTAGAAATCTGCGGAAAATCAGAGGTCGATTTGCCTTGGCAGGTTTCTTCTACACAGGACAAGGTGATAGGGTGAAGTGTTATAGCTGTGGCTTCAATCAAGCCAATTGGCCAGATGAAACAGATCCGTGGCAAGAGCACCTTGACAATTCTCCGGATTGTAGATATGTTAAACTGCTTCAAGAGCATGATGTATTTCCACAAGAAGACAATATAAATGAGGATGACAGCGAAAATGAGACAATATAAATGAGGATGACAGCGAAAATGAGGACGTGTGAAGAACATAAAATCATTCATACTTTCTTCTCTTATTTGTCAGTCACAGCAACGTCCCAAATGTGAAAACCAACATCTTGTTTCTATCAAAATAATAAACAATAATAATCGTTTAATCAATTAAAAAGTGAAAATGAAAATCTTTTCTTTTTTGATACTACATCTTAAAAATAAAGATGTTAGGTGGTGTTCAGTTAAGTTTTGGTATTTTAACGTTACCTGTCGTTTAGGCCTAACCCTATAGTCTTCTTAAGACAAGGATTGATTTTGTAGCCACAATTAAAGTTCCGCAGTGTCATATAACTATACTGAGTGCGTGGTTCAACATTCATACTGTTGGATGTAGGTCTTACCAAAATCTCCACCCGAAGGTCACTTGTCTGCTTGGACACAATCACAACCCCCATGAAACTCTCGCTAGGAGGCCAACCGCTAATAATCGGGCTGAAATTACATGCCCCAGGAATTCTCCTAAGACATGTAAATTCAGAGGGCTATCCCGGTGGCCGACGCCACTTCAGATGACTTCCCGTGCAAATTCGGGTCTGATCGTCTTAAATTTTCACCTACTGCTTCACGAACAGAAGCCGAGGCAAGTACAGCGTTTGCCGGTGCCACCTTGGACACTTGGTTTTGATTCGACCAAATTTAGTTGTACTGCGGAAATAACTAACTGTCTTGTTTTAGTATTTAATTCGATATTATTAATCAAATTTAAATTAAAATTTATTAGTATTCTTAAATATATATATATCATATATTTATATTGTTTTATTATAGTTTAAAGGAAAAAATCTCCGCACTGTCCTGACTCCATTTCCGCACCTACACCGAAAAACGATTTTCGCAGCAGCGACTCGCACTTGCATGCGTCCGACACTCTCTTCGCCACGACTTTCTAACCCCAGTTGAAACCAAAGAGGGTTTCAGCGAGGAACCAGATGCACGGCTCCCTCAACTCGGCTGCCGCAAATCAAAATGGACACGCCGTGTGCCCCTGCTTCTGGCTGCGCTTTCTTCCTGGAACACTGTGTTCCCGACGCTGAGACTATAGAGGTGTGCACCTCGCTCGAGGAGTTCGAATGGGAACTCGTAAGGTGGCTGCAGCCGCCTCCGGGAGGCATCCCTCCTAATTAGGACATGCATACAGGATTCGAGTTCCCTGGGCACGTCAGCTGCGGTTTTGGCATGGTGGTGACTTCAGTTTTGTGGCGAAATTGCGTTTTTGAGCAGTCCGGTAGCATTGAGACCCGACCTGATGTCGAGAGCAGGGTCGCTGGGGAAAGTCAGGTTCTTCCGGTATACCAGCTCCGCGGGATTTGCATCAAATTCTTCTCGATTGGCTGTCTGGAGACCAATTAGAATGAGTGGGAGGACCTGCGACCAAGCAGGGTCATCTTGGGCCATTATAATGGCCTTCAGCGTCCTGTGCTGCCTTTCGAGCATCCGATTCAACTGCTGGTGGTACGCAGTTGTCCGGTAGCGTTTGAAGCCGAGGAGTTTGCCCAATTCTGAGAATATCGAGGACTCGAACTGCATTCCCTGGTCGGTGATTACAATTGCCGGCACACCAAAGCGTGGAATCCATTCTCGACAGAGAGGCTCAGCAGAACATTGTGTAGTAATGTCTTCCAGGAGTATCGCCTCGGGCCTCCGCTTGAACCAATCGATGATTTGAGGCAACGATGGACCGAGGGAACACTCTTACCTCTTTCCTCAAATGCTTTGCAGTATTGCACTTTTGGCATGCGATGCACTATCTGGCCCAAGAATTAATGTCCTTGTCCATGGACAGAAATACTTCGCCATGACCAACCGATCCGTTGGCCGAATACCACGGTGCGACAGATCGCGAATGGCGTGAAATACTTACCTTTGAAAACCGGCCGGTATATATGGCCTTGGTCCTTACCTAAGGTCTTGCAGTATATACTCGATATTAAGCCGAAGATAGGAAACTCCCTACATGTGTATTTGGAGTTGATCCTCAAGCTCTGAAGACCTGCGTTGTCCTTTTGCGCCTCGGCGACGGAAAGTTAACGGTGGCGGGAATCTTTACCTCTCCAACACGTAACAAAACGTAAGCAAATAAGTTATCTTTTCCAGACATGTGTTGAATGTCGGAAGTAAACTGGCTGATAGAGCTCAAGTGCCGAAGTTGGCGGGCTTTTGTGTCAAAGAAAAAGTGAGTGGGTTATGGTCCGTAAACAATGTGAATTGCGAGGTGCGCGGATAATACCTCACGATCATAGGTGCTGTAGTTCCGTTGAGGGGGATTGTGCTGTTTAGAGAAGAAACTCAATGGCTGCCAGATTTGGTTCACTTTTGGTGAAGAACAACACCTGCGCAATGTCTGAGGCATCGACGAATGCAGCTAGGGGTGCATCTTGCTGGGGCAATGCAGACGTATAGCATCCTCCAACAGTTGATTGATAGTCTCAAACGCCTGGAAAGGCTCTGGGAACCACACAATTAGGCGGGAGTTTTTGGACAAGAGCACGTTAAGGATCGATTAATGGCAGCTTTTAGCAAGAAACGACGATAGAAATTTAACATGTCCAAAAAGTTACTCAGATCCTTAACAGTTTTTGGAAGCGGGTGAAGCCCTCTTTACATTGCATTTCTGGATCTAGAGAAAGCGTTTGACCGTGTGCCACGCGAATTCATCTGGTATACTTTACGACAACACTTAGTGCCAGAAGAATTCCAGCGCTGAATTCAATTGCTCTACCACGATCCGAAAAGTAAAGTTCGAAGTGTGGCGAGTGTATTAAAACCACTTCGTGTCTCTGTCGGTGTTCCTCAAGGAAGCGCCCTCTCACCACTCCTCTTTGTTCTTGTTACGAATATCGTCACACAGGACATCCAAAGTCCAGCGCCCTATGCATCGCTTTATGCAGTTGATGTTTTCCTCGCATCTGATAGCAAAAATGATCTCGAGTAAGTTGTAGAAAAATGGAGTGATCGCCTAATGCAACATGGTCTCAGATTGAATCTGAATAGAACTGAGTTTCTGACGACCGACCCCCATGGACCAGTCACCATCACTGTCAGCGGCAGTGACCAGCCCAGAATTGTGCGATTTAAATATCTCGGGTCAATGCTATCAACCGATGGAGTACTGCATTATGCTTCACGCATTAACGCAACCTCGATGAAGTGGCATTCCAAAACTGTTGTTCTTTCTGATCGACATATTAACGAATATCTCAAATCTAAAATTTCCCGCAATGTCGTCCGTCCTGCCGCTCTCTATGGTTCTGAGTGTGGCCGACTACAAAAGACAAGACAAAACGGCGTCTCCAAGTAATGGAGATGAAGATGTTGCGTTGGACTAGTGGCGTGACACGTTTTGATCACATCCGAAATGAGGATATCCGCGATCGATATGGGGTTGCAACGATCGTGGAAAAGTGGCGAGAGAGACGTTTTTGATGGCATGGTCACGTAATTCGCGCTTGCCGACCGAAACAACGGTGGCTTGATAAGCTGGATGGAGATTTAAAAGCCTCGCGATTGAATGCAGATCAGACATTTGATAGAGCCAAATGGCTAAACCGATCACGACGAGCCGAACCCGCTTGTGAACGGGACAAAGATGGTGGTGGTCAAATGGTAGGATAGCTCCCAGGGCAAAGCCGAGAAAGAGCCTCGGACAGGGTGTTACAACGACAAACCCGGCAACGGCAAAGGAATAACGATTTGCGCATTTTCTCATGGAACATGCGCTCCTTGTACAGAGATGGAGTTGCAAAGCAGATAGCCGATACCCTGCCCCAATGTAGGGCTGATGTAACAGCGTTGTACGAAATGGGTTGGACAGACACGGGTCTCCTGAAGAAGAGCCAGTGCACCGTATATTACAGTGACCATCTAGTAATCCGTGTGCTCGGATAGGTTTCTTAGTCAGCCAAACAATGAAACCTGCTGTTATCGGCTTTGAAAACATAAGCGAATGGCTATGCACTCTGCGTTTGCGAGGCAAATTAAGAAATATAAGCCTCATAAATGTTCACGCCCTTACAGAGGAGACTTCAGAGTCGGAGAAGCATACCTACTACGAGGCAATTGAGTGGACTGCGGATTGTTCAAACATACGTGGACCGCTCCAGATGGAACCACCTTCAACCACATTGCCTCGATAAATGTCAGAAAATATAGGGAAGTCAATATAGACTCAGATCACCTCGTTGGCATAGTGCTCCGGGTTCGAATAACAACACCACCTACAATTTTTTTTTGAGGATGCTGGGAGTACTGAGTGCGCACCCACTTGGTGACGGACCGGACCACTTGGGAAGCAACTTACTTCCCCTTTTGTAGTCCACGAACTCCTTTTTTTTAGTTAAATACCCAAGTTTTCAAAAAAGAATGAGAAAGTTGACTGACGGGTTCGTCTGGGGCAGAGGTAATTGCTCCACTTAAATATAATCGCAAACACGTACTGGGTACGAATTATATTCAAGTGAAGTGGTCCGGTCCGTCACCAAGTGGGTGAGGACTCAGCACTCCCTGCATCCTCAACAAAAAATTTACTTCGGCCTGGTTTAGATCTGGACTTATGATGGATTTCACTTGAATATAATTCGTACCCATTACGTGTTTGCGATTATATTTATGTGGAGTAATTACCATCTGTCATTACTTTCGATCACGCTGCTCCCAGGGCAGAGGTGAGGCTGCATCTAATGAGTTGCCTGAATGAAACCGTCAGTCAACTTTTTCTTTCTTTTTTGACTACCTACAATCCCCTCTGATAATCAGGTGAGAGTGAATACTGAAGCCATTCACAACACAGCCCTTCGCAACACCTATAAGGGGAGATAAATGCCGCACAAACCGCAGCTAACAGATGTCCTAGAGATGAAGTGTCAACAAATGATCTTCACAATCACCTGAAGGACGTTATCATTGACGACTTCACAGATGAAAAAAGGAAGCCTGGGTGAACCAACAGGTCTGTGAACTCAAAAAGTACACGGAGCAAGCGCACCAAGCGCGAAATTTTTGCCTTATACACCTCGATGCTCATCTTGCTGAAACAAAGAGGGAAATCAGATTTCCGACAGAATGGGCATATTGGAGCGATGGGTTGAATATTTTGATGAAATGCTGAACAACCAAAATGTCGGCGAGTTTGTTTGTTTGTTGCCAACTGAAGACGACGTACAAATACTGCCACCACCAAGTATAGAAGAAACAATTCGTGAAATCCACCGGCTTAAAAACCATAAGTTGCCAGGAGCCGATGGAATTACAGCCGAATTGATTAAATATGGAGGCGGCCAATTACACCAAGTGGTTCATCAACTGATGCTCATGGTGTGGGGTAGCGGATAAATGACTGACGACTGCCGACGAGGCATTATCTGCCCCATACATAAAAGGGGGATGTGGATATCACGCAGTGCCGCAATTATAGAAGTATCACGTTACTGAGTACCATCTATAAGATATTCTCCTCTATCTTGCTAGGCCGGATAGTCTCATACGCTCAGAACATCATTGACACATACCAAAGAGGTTTCACTCCTGGCAAATCTGCAACAGATCTGATTTTCTCTATGTGGCAAGCGATGGGATGCCCTATCATTTCTCCTCTTCAATCTGGCCCTGAAGAAAGTGATTCGTGATGTAGACGTAAATGCAAGAGATACCATCCTCTTGAAGTCCACCCAACTACTGGCCTACGCTGACAATATTGACGATATTATGAGAGGAACAACCCGAGATGCAGTCTGTCTTCATCCAGATCGAGCAGGCGGGGCGAGATTTCGGGCTGCACATCAATGAAGGGAAGACAAAGTATATGATGGCAACGTCAGCGCCAAAAACCAAAGAACGAACGACATCGAATCGTATTGGTCAAACGAAAACAGTAAAGATAAGAGACTACAACTTTCAGACCGTTGTCAATTTTTCCTATCTAGGGTCGAAAATCATAACAGATAACGGCTATGACGTTGGCAGCCAACAGAGCCTATTTCAACTTACAAAAATTCTTCCGTTCGAAACGTTTCACCATAGGGTCAAAGTTCTTACAGTACAAAACTATGATCTTGCCAGTCCTTATGTATTCCTCTGAAACCTGGATTCTTAGCAAGAAAAAAACACTTTGCTGCATTCAAGAGAAGAATCTCCCGAACAATTTTTGCTCCCCTACATGAGTATAGATGATTCGATAGCCTACATAACGACGAAATCTATGAGCGATACCATGACTGTCGGTTGCGATGGGCGGATCACTTAATCCGTATGGATGACGATGATCCAGCCCGGAAAGGCAATATCTATGGTAGAAAAAGAAGACGAGGCAGACCCTGCCTGAGATGGAGCGATGGTGTAGGTCAGGACGGCAGACAGCTTTTAAGGATATCGAATTATTGGATTAAAGCAGGCCTAGACCGGATACCGGTTATTGTGCCGTTGGTAATGATGACTCTAAATATTTAGTTATTTTCGCAGCATATTCATTCTAAACGGGATTTTTACACTTATCGCAACACTTCCCTGCAAATGTGGCAATAAATGATGGACGCACAAGGAGAAGCAAGATCAAGAATATTAAAGAAAGAAGCAAGCGACCATCTACGCATTCTCCGTTGAGTAGTGTACCTGACGACCATTTGGTCCATGATATTAATGCCGCCTTTAGCTTTATTATAAAAATGAATTGTTTCTAGCTAAATTTCATATATTTTATTTGCGTCTGCTGGCATGATACTATTTCGAGCAGAAAACTTCGGGGGTGTACAAACCAGTTGCCCATGGACGAGTTGATCAAAAAGAAGAGTAGCAATGGATAGGTTATCACACGTGAAAGAATCTTCTCTGCCAGGATGTCCGACGGGTGGGTCGCGCCAAGATCACTTGAGGCAAAATAGTAGAGGGGAAGTACGAGCGTCTCGGAATGTACTGGAAACAGTTGAAACGCGTTTTGGGGGACCGTGAATAGGTATGGTTGACGTGCTATATCCCACCAAGGAGTGAAGGGAATGATAGGTATACTCCCATGATAATTTGATTCATCCTTTTTCTACCTTCATTCCTTGTCCTTCTTCCCTACTTATCTACCCTCTAAATGTTGGCGAGGAGATGCGATGGCACATGCGGGCGTGTTTTCCTCTCTTCTCATTCCTCGGATTATTATATAAAACCGGAAAAAACCATCATGCTCTAATTATGTTATTAATGATCGTCAATCAATTATTGGTGTCCGGATAGCTGGTGGTTAGAGCACAAGACTGTCATTCGGAAGGGTGCGGTTCAATTCTCGCTGGTGGCAGTGGGATTTGTATCGTGATTTGATATCGGATATCAGTCGACTCAGCTGTGAGTGAGTACCTGAGTCAAATCCACATTGCCTCCTACAGTGTACTGTAGTATACCCTCACGGTCTTGAATGATGTGCTCTAACACACCTCAAGGCCCTGATCCAATTGGTTTGTTGCGCCAACGATTATTATTATCAATTATTTTCAGTCAAATTAGGATGAAAGACGATAATCTTCACTTTTCAAGAGTTATCTGGTAGATGGAGGAGTTATCGAGATTGTTTTATTTTGCACCCTTGTTATGGGCAGTCTCTGAAAGATTTTCTAATCGATTTGTAATATTAAATATAATGATTGGAATGAAACTGGTTAGGAATATTGATAGAGGAGACTGTTTATCCACTACCACCGGCGGTACTCGGTTTTCCAACCTACAAAAATCCAGAGTAATTGGATTTGCAAATTTAAGTTTCGAGTATAAGTCTATTCACTGACTTTTACCTCCAAAATAAATGGTTTGAACACTATCCATGTAAGGTAAACGTCCCTTGTTTCTAACTGACTTAAATTGCCAACTATTCATTAAAGAACGGCAAACAATATTGATTCCATCATTTATCAATTGACTGGTACATAATATAAAATAGGCTTGACTTTAGAAGTCTAATTGAATTGAATAAATGATTCAAAGTCACAATCTGCAAACATAAAAAGATCGTCTCCTCCGAGCGATTATGTGAAAAGTGCAATAATTGAATTAAATTCACTTACGCATCATATTATTGTCACTCTGTAGCTATGCATGTACATGACTACCGCAATCATCCCACTGTTAAATTTGAAATTTAACCTCTTGGCTGCCATCAAGTTATAATAGACTGAAATGACAGAAATAACTTTGGAAAAATATGTCGCCAGCTTGGTTAACTACAATTTCCTCCAAAAAAAGATTAGCTTTTCCGATACTACCAAAAAAAAAAATTATTTCTCATATATTAATAATTCGAGGATAATTCGACCCTCTCTCTTATTGAGTTTTAGTCTTAAAGCGATTGGTTTCTTTTTAAGGTTTTGTGTAAAGCCAACCCTAATTAAACTCTGTTTATTGTCTGTCTGCCTGTCCGTCATACGCACTTTTCTCGGAAACGGTTGTAGCGATTGACACCAAGTTTAGTGGAAAGGTAAGAACTGTGAACGCTCACAAACATAATGAATTACATCATTTTAGGTTGAACTTAAGGGAAAATATAGGGGATATATGCAAAAAGGAGGTGCAAATTTTTTTTTCCCGAAATATAGTCACATGGGGTATCAAATGAAAGGTCTCGATTAGTGCTTTCCGATGCCGATCTTATTTTTAACCTTTGTTGGAAAGGTGGGGAGTGCAGGGAGCCTAATTGATCATTTCTTTCACGGGCCCATTCTCAGAAACTGCCAAATCTGAAAAAATCGGGATGCTGCTGCTATATAGTGCCAAGACTCTGAAATACCGTTCATACCAATATTTGTTCAAGTAAAGTTAATAATAGTATGTTACTATAGCTTTTATTAATTGGCTGCAAAACCCAACATCAAATTCATCAAATTTTGCAGCAATATGCGCTGTAAAATAGAGCATAATGCTACCAAATTTGGTGGAAATCGCACTATTACTAACAAAGTTATAATAGGTCAAAGTTGTCGTTTCTGTGCAAATTCAAGACTATGAGTGTCTGTGTCACGCGAAAGTGGATATTCTCACATAATATATGCATATGTTGCTGCTAGGTTCTAATGAGACGAATGTCCATTCAATATTTGTAGATAAGAAATACACAAAACCTTTCATACCTGAAGCGTCTAGCTTGTTTGGTTTTCTAATTAAAACTAGCAGTAATGACAATTAACTAGAGCCACAAGTTGTATAGGGGCAGGTCGAATATTTAGTTAGAATACTTGGTAACAGATGTTTGGTAAATAACATGCGGTCTCACTACCTAACTACTGCTGTGAGCTTATCACTTGCACAGCGTTACATTTGATGATACTGAATGTTCTATACTCTAAATTTTGAATCCCAGCTAAAGGAAGAGGACGGGAAGCAACGTATTTAGTATTATCCCCAGTAAATAACCCGTCATCGGGAGAGACGTGAGAACAAAAGTAAATGCGAATGCCCAGTTTTGTTAGGATAACTTCACTATACTGCATCCTACCTGATTACGCCCCTCCTTCAAGGGGGAAATAGGATGAATAGCCTCGGACAGGATTGATATCACGGCAACGCCTGCGAATAAATGACTACCTTCCTGAGTCCTGGAATGTTACATTGCTAAACGAGTCTGATGTTGTTAAAAACTGATTTGAAACGCGCTATCAGCACATAACTGAAGAAGTGAGCAACAACAAGACAATTCTAAGGCATGGATATCATTGGAGACCAAAAGTGCAGCGTCTTCCTTCAAAGAACTTTTCAACTCCTCACACAGAACTCAACGGTTAGAACTTCCAAAAACTATGGTGAAGCATAATGGGAACATTGACCGCCAATATTGGGTGAAATGGGGTCAGCCATCAAATTTCGAAAAATGAATAAGGCGCCCTGCTCAACGCGCCAAATCAGACCCTCCACGCACCAGCTATTCAGAATTTGATTCTCTTCATCTGGAACTACAAAAAGATTCTGCAAGACTGGTCAAAAATTGTGACATGCTCTATCCACAGAAAAATTGTCAAATTGACATGTGATAATTTCAGAGTCATCTCACTAAATTGTACGTCCTATAAAACCTTCCGCTAAGACGATTGGTGAATACCAAGGAAGTTTTCGGACTGGAAGATCGGCAATTGAACAGTTATTTACGGTCAAACAGGTGCTAGAAAAATGCTGGGAATTCAACATCGATGTCTATTCAATATTCGTTCGCTTCAGGCAGGCATATAATGATATTGACTGAAATGTACTACACAAAATAATGCTTGACTTGGAAATTCCAGCAAATTTTGAAGCCTCACCAGAATTATAGGAGGGGACCTGTGGACGTACCAGACACGGTGCTCGATGATATAAACATCATGCGCAAACTATTGCATCAGTAAAGGCGATTTTTATGAACTGCAAGAAAACACCAAACAAAGTTGGGTTGGGAGTTGCACTGCATCCAAAAAAAAAACGATTGTGCCCGTTTTATTATTATACTGAAACTATTAACTATAGTATGTCGATCAAACCTATAACCCAAAGGTATTTTGGGATATTTTCTATTTCTAAGTGCTTCTTCTAGGAACCTTAACTCACTTTGTACAAGCGCTTCACATTCATTATTAACTTTGCAACAGCCGGTACCCGGTATTCGCCAGCTCTAGTAAATAACTCCAGACGTTCCTATTTTCCGCTGAGGTCCACCAATTCGATATCACCGTAGCCTATTTAGCGGAATTTTATCTACGATCAGACAGCGATGGTGCCGCTCATAAATATCATCGTTATGGTGTGAATTCATCTATCCTTCTGTAGAGGACTAAAAATTCTTTGGAGAATTCTTCTTTCGAACGCGGCAAAAAGTTCGCAATTTTCCGTTTGGAGTTCACCTGGTTGGACCAAAATGCCTAACTGTCGATTAAAATCGCAATATTCTGTCCGCACTCATTGAAATAAAATTGAGATAGTTAAATTCAACTTAAACTAGAAATAATGTATTAACGTATATGCCGGTCACTACTTACAAAATAAAAATAAAACAAAACGAAAGCCTTCAGTGCTAGCTAAAACTGTGAGTGTAACAATAACTATGAAAGATTTGTGGATTTCTGCAGCTTTCACGCATTGTCATTGACCTGCTGGTCGGCAACTAATAGGAAACAAGATAGATTATATCGCGATCAACAATAGATTCGGGACTGGAATGCGGGTAACAAAAGGAATCCTGATATTGACCTCGAAAAAGACCATCATCTTATGGTCTTATAACTTCGCTTGCCCGGCGCCACTACATCCACTTCCAAGGGAACAGAGGGATGACCCATCAAATTTAAAATGACAGGGTCGACATTTTTTTTCTAGGCAAACTACACAAACTGTAAATAAGGCTCTCGATAATATTTATGAGGACTAGTCCGCCAGCGAAAATGTGTTATCTGTGGCGTGGATGGAGTTGCCATCGCCCCAAATAGACTTAGAGGCGGATCGATGACTATAGGGAACTGAGGGTTCAGTTTTAAGCTTTTCGATGGTCCTAAGGCATTTGCCATATGCAGTATGCTCTTCATCCCCGTTGATGGGCAGCTGAAAAGAAGAAAGAAACAGTTTACTACGATTCCTAGTTGGATAATATTCAGTGAAGTTCTACCTCAAGTGGATGATGTGGTAACCCTTCGTAGCAAATCCTGGGAGTCCTAGTGAATAAAAGAACAGGATAGTCATTAAGATTCCCTAGAATGATCGTATTTAGTGCAACAACTGGAACGATACTTGTGCGCTTTCTCCTGCCGTGGAGTCACTAACTAGCAAAAAGCATCATGGAACGCACGAAGAACATCTCCAAAGCATGATCGACGAGGAGCAGGTTTTCGATTTAGATCGGATCATCATGGAGTCAACCTGACCTTCATCGATGTCGAGAAGGCTGTTGAGAACATAAACAAGGAGTGTATCTAGAATGCTCTTTGGAAGAGAGTCATTTCGGATAAACTAGTAGCCTTTATCAGGGCAGCATATGAGGACAAAATGTCACGTGCTACATCGAGGTAAAATCCGGGGGAAATTCTTTCACAAACCCAGAAACTGTTGACAAATTAAAGCACGGTGCGTTTTTTTTTTTTTTCAAAGAGGTGGAAATCTTCCTGGACACACTAAAGTGTGGAATTTTTCTTCTGTAGACAGCACTCAACTGGGATTGCATACAGCAATATAGAACTTACCACTTGAGCAGCTTGCAAGTATCCTGCGGCTCTCCTACGTTCGGCATCATCCTTGCTAGAGCTGTACAGCTTGATCCTTTTTCGCAAATGTGCTCTATGTGCTGCTTATAAAATGAGTTATCAGTCTATCATCACTCCCAAGTATTTGGTGGCCGACTTGGAAATGATGATATGATTCCAAATTCTAATGCAGACGTAATTTCTTTTGCGGCGCTTACTGATGAGGACCGCTTCCGCCTTTTCCTCTCCGAGAGCCAGTCTAGCACTATCTAACCAAGCCTTAACAGCACTGATTGCTTCGCATGAGTATAATTCAGCATCGAGATGCTTTGTCACCACAACGGGTGCTATATCTTCGGTATAACCCATTACCGTGGCCGCCTCCGGAATATGTCAGTATCCCCTCTTGCTGGGGAAATAACCCCTGGATGAGTTTTAAGAAGAGGGTAGAGCCCGATCTGCGGAGACGAGCGGTATCCTAATTATCCGGTCACAATTTTATAGACGCTACCCCACGAGCTCTAGGTCCGCTGGATGGTGAGCTTGATGTTCTTGCGGGCTTCCTTATAGACAACCTCCTTTTGCTGTTGATCGATCCTACCTTTTGCCCTGTGCAAACCTGCAATGTTTAAGATTTATTTTTTTATTGTAATTAGCGTCTTTCTAGATTCCATTTACCACTTCCGGCAATATTCCGGTTATACCGTTCCTTCTTTCAACACACAAAATGCGTTTAACGTCCCTATTGCACATTCCCACATGCGATAGATTTCCTTTGCTGGAGATTGCCTCCGGGGGAATTAGCAGCTTTGGCTTCTTGTTTTTCTTTCTATTTGCGACCCTAGGCCATTCACCGTTTTTGTTTTCCTTGGGTTCTGCTAGCTGCCATTTGGAATTCGGGCACATAATTTCCACTTTCTGAACTTTTAATTCTATTTGTTGGACTGGTCAGAACGCCTGTTTTCCTTTTTGGCGCCGGTTGATTTCCTAAAGCTTGCCCCCCTTTGTCTAGTACTCGATGACCTTCCACTTTGTGTCACTTGGGATAGTAGTTCTCGGTTTTTCATTAGGTTTTCTTTCTTCCTCTTGCGACTTATTATGAAGCACCTTGATGGCTTTCATCATATTCTTAACGGCTTGCGCGCGTTGTGTTTGTCTTTGATGAATTCGGACAGCTCCACTATTTCACCTCCAGGCTGCATGAAAGGCAGTTCTTCTGGGTTACTTCTTTGTTCTTAGTGAGTCTTGGCTGGATTACTCCTTCTACAGACTCCTTCACCTTTACCATGTGCTAAGCTTCCATGAGCTATCTTTTTTGCCGTCTTTGGTATTGGAGGAGATCGTAAAATTCATGAATGGATCTATTTCCTGGTCCTTGAGTAGATGCGATAGGTATTGAAATCGCCTTCTTTGGCCAGCCATCTCCTTTCAGTCCACCATCCTTGCCTTTGTAGTTGGCTTGACAGAATAGTTTCATTTGAACACCCCTTCTGCAAATCTAAAACACTTGCAGCATTAGATCCCACGGTGGCCAAGTTATCCACAACTGAGGCACTGCGGTTGATGGATATCGAGCCCATTTGCTCACTCTAGAAAGCTGCCTGCACTGGGGTTCCGAGTTCCTGCACCGTGTGTTTACTCCTTCTCACTTCTTCTATTATTTTCTGCGTATCCTTCCCATTTTTTACAGAAAATGTTCAGTTAAAGCTTTTCGAAATCGATCTTATTTCACTTTTGGTTAACTTAACTTATCCAACCAAAAAATCTGGAAAAATCACTATATGAAACACAAATATGAAATTTAGGCCTTTATTTGATCTTACATAAACGGAGAATATTCCGATTTCCGATATCCGATTGCTTATTGCATGCATGTGCATATAAAAACAGAGTAAACTTACTCTATTTTTGTGGGTGACAAGGAATAAAATCAAGCTGGTAACGCTTATAACCACAACCTGCAGTAGCACAAAAGCTTCGCAAGTGAAATCTCCAAAAAATGAAAGTAGCGAATATTATATTACATGTCACGGTATTGTATTATGGGGGCCACAGAGCAGAACTAGGAAACCAGCCAATCAGGATAAATCACAATTATGATGCGGAAATGAAAGCGTATTCAAGGATATTACGGCGCAGGATGTCATATTTCCTTCATAGGAGAAACGAAGTGAGGCATTCTGGAAGCACGGCTGAGTACATCGACGTAATGAAAATTTGAGTGGAGTTTACTGTCAAAAGTCACACCGAGGTTCTTTTAAGAGGCGATTACCATTAAAAGCTGGCCATCGAGATAATAGGTGTCAGGGAGAGGTTTTCAGTGAATTGCATAACGAGTGATATTTCCTCTCCTTAAGTGGCAGCTTATTCCCTACGCACCATCGATATAATATTTCAAAGTTTGACTGAAAGCTATACTATCAGTATTCGAAGCGACAACAGAAAATAATTTTAAACAGCCTGCTTATAAGAGGCTAGGACAGATAAATAAAATTAAAGTCATCCCAGAGGACGAATGATAGGTGAGGTTAACTAAGAGAACCGAAAGTACATGGACATTTTAGGCTGAACACGAACAACGAAAGTAAATGCCTGATATTATGGCAGTTGGGGCCGCTTTTCAAGGGGAAAATAAGGGCAATGAGGGACTTACAGGGACCGACACATAATGAGATAATAGGGCCAATAGTAAAATAAAAAAACACCACCCCTCGTTAGTTTACGTGACACTGACACATCACGATCGCAACAAAGGACCAAGTAGCCATCAAGGACCTTTCCATTGTGCACACTAAAGTCGAACAAGGTCTCAGATATGCAGATGATGTCATGCATTAAAGGTCCGGAAGATAATCTAAAATTCAGCAGCTTGGTTCTGAGACCCCTCACATTTTGGAAGGCTAATGATAAAGGTATTATGTGAGATGAAGAATAAGACAATCTTTTCGGAAATTTACATGGTAAGTTAATCGCTGAAAATCTTTGATGAAAACGGCAGGGGGCCAAAATCACGATTAATTCAATTAGCACTGTGGTTCAAAAACTCGAAGCTTTCATCAACTCCTAACTACGCCATGTCATCAGTGTAGTTTGACTTGAAACCGTAACAAATTAAGAACTTGCACGTACAGCCTAGATCAACAATAGAAATCACTATCTTAGAATGGCCTGGGAAGGTGGAGATTTCATTACCAAGAATCGACAGCGATGGCACGTGGGAGTAGTTAACGTGCATCACCTAAATGTTTATGACAACCATAGGAAGCAATTGCCACAACTCCTTCTTACCCTCCATAGGGATAAACGTCTATTCGACAGGGAATATGGAGTCCACAACCTTCCTGAAACTTACTTAAACGATTGGAGTTTTTTTAATCTTTTCTCCAGGTTGTAATGAACTAGGTTGGATTAGGGTGGACAAACAACCATCCTGAGTGGCCGAAGACGACCTAGAGGAAAAAGCTATCCGAAAACCTAAAAGAAATTAGCTAAGTGACCGTAGAGGCCTGCCCGCAAATACTGAAGCTCCTTTGATTCCTTACATGTAATTTTTAAAAAATCAACGTATCTATACAGATGCGTGGGTCCGCACCGGATCTAAAAATAATCATCCGAATAAGGGAATTCGGGACGGCTTAACGAGATAAACCAGAACGCGAACTAAATCTGGAAAATGAAAAAACAAGTCGGAATACCGGAAGGTCGCGCTTGGGTATAAAGGTTTTATGTTCATCTTATGTAACAAGCTTCAACGTACATATTTTTCTATTCGTATAAAGCTGTAAATCCAACATATTCTTTCATATTTACAAGCCATACGTACATATTACAGGTATAGATATTAGCCTCAAACTATACTATACTGTACATGTATATGCACGCATATAAATTAATCGTACCCATATTTCCGATTTACTTCGTGCGCAAAAGTATACATATGTACATATATACTACGTATATTAATACGGCTGTTTTAATGTACAAAAATATCTATCTGAATTAGAGACTACCCACAAACTTCATTAGCACGTATATACTATATACGTACATACACACATATCTGTTTGGAGTAATTGATATTAATATACAAATGACCATAAAACTAAACCAAAATAATTCTTTCCGACCCCATTCATATGAACTCACTTTGTTGCGGTATTGACGAATATATGATGATGACGTCATACACGTTGTAGAATGCAGGAAATTCACAAAAAATGGCAAAGTTTCACCCCCTATAACAACCAGTTGGATTTTGTGTGCATTATGTTATCCCTTACACCCATGTCAAATTTTGTACTTCTAAGATAGAATAAGGGGGTTGCTGGGTAAATTTCTAAAATGTGGAAATATACTGTTATTAACTTTATTTGTGCAGATATGGAAACCTGATGTATTTTGAGGCCTAAATTTCGTAGAGATGCACTACTGTGATATTTTTCAGGCTGGATAGATTCTGAGAGCGAGACGTGTTACACTTTTTGATGGTCATAATTTGAGCCCCCACTCCCCTATGTTTCACCCGATACCAAATATAGAACTAGTTTCGAAAAGTACTAACTGAGCCCTTTTATTGGAAACCCCTCGTGGCCACATTTTATGAAGAAAAATGGTGCACCCTCCTTCACATGTATGGGGAGCCCTCCTTTAAACTGAACACAAAATGGTGCCACTTGCTGCATGTAAAGGGAACAACAGATCACATGCTCATACTAATTTACGTGACAATCGGTCTAGCCATTTCCGGATAAATTGGGCGTCACAGGCAAACATCGATTCAATTCTAATAAAAGGAAACGAATGACGCGATCGAGGGGGGGGGGGGCGAGAGAAATCCACAACGGATCACAGCCTCAATCATTGCTTCTTCAGCCCCAGATTTTCAGTGAAGCGCGGCCCCGGAGCTCCCCTCCCTTCCCCGACATCCTCAGGCCATTAATTGGAGAATGTCCCCAATATGTAGGAGTTTACGAGGTCAAGGAGGAGAAAAAAAGAAAGAAGTCCTCAAATTAAAGAAATTACCTAAAATACATGATGTTTGTATTCGAGCGAAAATTTTAAAATGCTTGTGCCATTTCAACCATCGATAATGCAAATGGAATATATATATAAATTCAGAGAAGGAATAAGAAGAGAAAACGGAAAAACCCACCAATTCTTAAAAGGGGAATCCGACAAAGAATATAAATAATAATTGATAAAATTAAAATTATAAGATAATTTAAATAATTAACTTAAAATGATAACTTAAAAATGAATGAAACTTACAGCTCCACCCCGAGGTCCGCATGTTGATATTCATGTTTATTTCTATAGATGAGAATAGATAATAGTTAAGGTAAAAATTTATAATATCCAGAAACCCTCGGTTGTTCCAATCGATGTACCGGACAGAAACTGGAAGGATGGACGAGTCAAATACTGATTTAATATTGGCGCACGTTCGGTGGCTAACTTGGAATGTTTTAGGCTATTCAATCCACGAACATTCAGACAAAAGTGTATGAAGCAATTAAATGCGAAAAATCTTCTCAGCTCCATTTTTTTTTTGCTTAGATAAATCCTCCTCGATTGAAAAAAAACAAAGAAAATCAGGGAAAACCCAAACCTTCCATTCGATGTGAATCCGTTTCTACCGGACTTTAGCGGTTCCAATCAAACTGAACATCGTTCACCGCAAGCAATCCTTCTATCCAGTAAAAACCTGAGTGCATCTTCACGAAAAAAAATCATCGAGCCAGTCGGGGCGGGTATATTGGGAGAAGTAAGGGGTGTAAAAGTGAGGGAGAGCGGGTGAAGATTGTGTATTATCAAATGGATACCTTTTTAAGGTTGTTACGAGAAGGACGAAAGAAATAATGCACATGTACCAGAAGACGACACACTACAAGTTGCCGCACATCAACGGCATCGTCTATTATGAAATTCCATTAGTTTAAGTTCAGTATGTATAATCTTAGATTAGGTTAGCTGTTAAGGTTTCTGTTCCGTTAACTATGTTTTAAAAATGATGTCCACTATTTATCAATAAAAAGTTGTTTTGGGATAAGCAATTCTTCGCATAGTTCGTCCCCAGCTATACTCACCAAAGTTCAATCCTCTGAACGGGTGAGTATCGTTTTTATAACTGATAAAATTGTCACTAAGAAAATGTGCCACAAGGCGTATAGTTCCTATAGGGCAGTTATAATTGTCTAGGGAAATGATGTAAGTCTCCAAGGACTCCAAACCATCCAAGCAGTACAAAAAAAAATTAACATTCTGATTGTGATTCCGATCTTTGAAAAATTAGGGGATCTTGTTCTCATAATAAGATTTCACTCAAGGGAGATATATCACACAATCGTGAGTGCCCGTTGAGAATTTTGAATGGCTTCCAATGTGTTAATAAAAGTCAACATGAACACCAAGATTTCCATTAACTCAAACATTCCACACTATTGAATTTAATTGGGATCTTTTCACTTAATATATGAGCTTTTTTCCGTTCAGTCTAACTTAACACTTCAAACCGGCAAAATGAGCAACAAGTTCTGTCCATTTTCAGTAGTTTTAGTGGTTTGTGCAGTGATTGAAGTCGAATGTAAAAATATGTTATAATAATGAGCGAAGCCTCTTCATTTATAATTATCGGGAACTTATCACAGGTTGTCCAACACACATCTCGATTTGGCCCAATGGGAAGACATCATTTGAAGCGACTATCCAGGTGCGATGGGATCAAAACTGCGATCCAAAGCCGAACTGGATTAAGTTTTTTGAGAAGGATCCTGCGATATCAAATTTATTCCCCAAATCTGCAATAGAAATTCACAACGATTCCTCCACGGATGTAGTGATTGACCAAAGAATCGGGAAGCTTTTATTTCCCGGCGGATGGAACCGTAACGACCAATTGTCATTGCAT
This sequence comes from Hermetia illucens, assembly GCF_905115235.1. Lineage (NCBI taxonomy): Eukaryota > Metazoa > Arthropoda > Insecta > Diptera > Stratiomyidae > Hermetia > Hermetia illucens. The sequence continues at coordinate 111,191,548 of NC_051850.1, read as the reverse complement.
TCAACCAAACCGAAAACATATCCGCGTGGGAGATGCTTGGATTACTATGTCGCCAGCTTCCGTGATAGTGATCTGTTGAGTGTTAATTGTCTGAAAATTCAACCAAATTGGATGCGCCTGACTGAACATATCGCGGATATACCACTGAAGAGTCTTTTTATACCAGGTACGTTCCTCTAAGCAATTACGTATTTGCATATGTGTACAATATCATCTGGAGAGGGGAACATGGACGTCAATCGTCGTTTGCAGATCGTTCGCACCAGCCAGCGGAATTAATTAGTACAACTTTGATTGTAGCGCATCAATCGAAACATTTCAATATTGCGACTTCCGCTTTTCTTAGACACCCGTTATGAACGTTGATGTGGATGACCACTATTCCGATTGACAATGGCAAATTATAAGGGCAGAGCTATCCGGAAAACCTGAAACGTGACGAAAGTTTACTGTGTAGGTCTGGCCGCACTTAACCCGGCCGACAGGATTTTTTTGTACACTTCAGTATCGCTGATGGCAAGTACAAATTTTCTATTGAGGTTCCCGACCAGACCATCGAAAGATTTCCGACCATCTGTAAGTTCTTTAATGACGCGATATACCGTGGTACCCAATGGTGGGATACCTATCGCCACGGCATACGCTATAACATACTTATCATATTCCGGCACGATATGGGAGTCTAGCGTGTCAATCTTACCTTCGCTCACAATTGTCAATAGAGCTGTCAGTTTCCAACGTTCATCGATCCATCTCCACGTTTCCGCAGTCAATCACATGTTAGGACATCCTTTTGGAACATTGTCAGCAACCTCTTCCCCGATAAATACATTTTAATGGCGGAGTCAGAAACGGGTGAACCGACGCAGCAGTAACATGCAAGCGAAGTTAAGCGCCCATCTGTTGGTGGTCATTTTCATGGTCGATGTCAGCACCTTTTTCTTTACGATCAATCAGAAGAAAAGTCCTCAATTTACTGTTGATCGCGGTATAATTGATCTGATCTTATCGCAGGCTCTGTGCTCGAACAATGTGGGTTCTGATATCGAACCGGAGAAAGTTGCACAAATCAACAAATTTGTCACTCTTGTTATTACGACATCTATGTAGATCCGCCATTACGACCACAATTGCACCTTAGGAGGCCTCTCCTGAACTGCATGCAATTATGGATACAAAGAACTCTTTTCGCCTATATCGGAAGTCGAGGCGGGGAAAGTGCCTTCTGGAAACTATTTGACACACTTTTAATGTGTTTGTCGATGAATATGTCCTTATTGCGGGCGATCTTAATGGTCATTTGGGTGAAAGCCAGACGGCAACATGTACCTATGGGGAAACACTATGAGGATGGCGAGCGTGAAGTCGATTTTACGTACACTCATGATCTTGTACTTGTCAATACATGGTTTATTGAATGATTATGTCATTTTCCCACATTTTATAGTGGAAACAGTAAAATGTAGATGGGCTACATCTTCATATGACGCACGGTCGCCAACTGTAATGAATGAATGCTCGAGGACCTTATAGGGACCCTCATATGGAGGCTACCGCGGCCTCCAGATGGCATCAGTCTTAACCAGGACGTAGGTGCATACTTCATCCTTGGGGCTGTTGACGACTGGCAGCGTGTGACGAAATGGCGGAGTCGGCTGCAATTTAGCAATGGCCTTGTAGTCGTGCTATAGTCTCGCAAAGGGACTATAATGAGCATTATTACTCTAGGGAAAGCACCTACTTCCTTCTTAAGATGCCTAACGATCTTACGTTTTTGGCATGCTATGGACCCTCTGTTTCAAAAATTAACGTTCGAAATACTTGTAAGCAACTAGCCGGTTCGTTGACCAAATGCCGGGTGTACATGATCGTGCACTGAGCGAAATACTTCCATACGGAAGAAAGCCGGAGTGTCCAAAATAAACTGACTTATGAAGGGTAGAGGCTTTTCGCGTACGGCAAATATGGAAGAATTATGATCAATGAACAAAGTGGCTCAAACAAGTGCGCAGTTCCTGAAGACCACTTAGACAGGAAAGCGTTAAGGAGGGATTGGTGGTGAGCGCCTTTGGGCAGGAAACGAAGGAAGTAATTTATCATGCCCAGGAACTTTCTGAGGTTTTTTACGCCTGTATCTTGTCAAGATCGGCTTGTACGACGTCAGAGCTGATAAAATGGCCTAGAGGCTAATTTTTCAACGTTGACAACTAGGCTATGATCAAGGAAGCGTTGCAAAATGCACTCGAATGTGCCAATTGCTCGAACTCGGTGAGACGGTGGGGTTGGAGATGACCAGAACATCATCCAAGCTGATGAAAGAGCAGTCCAGGTTTCGTAAAACCGAGTGAATGAACCGCTGAAATGTTCGCTCCGCATTGTACAGGCCAAAAATCATCCATGTGAACTCAAAGAATCCGAAAAGTGTGCAAATTGCTGTCTTTGAAATATCCTCAAGGATTACAAGATACGCATACCGGAATTCAATGCGAACCGCTGTGTTCGATCACCTGACCGCCCATTTCGCGAGGTGAATGTCGAACGTATTCTAGTCCACCTAGGCGAACGCATAGTATTCATCGATGCCATTTGCCATGCATTTTCGGCATTTCAGCGGCCTGGTGAAATACCTTCCCAATCATGGGGCGTCGTCTATAAGGCTCAAACTGTTAGAGGTCGTGGTTCAAATCTCACTGGTGGTAGAGAGATTCTTTTATCGTGACTGGATGTCAGATCAGGGTAATAATTTCGGGTGAGCGCAATGCTGATCATATTGCCTCTTACAGTGTATTGTAGTGTATTGTTACGGTCTTGAATGAAGTGCTCCAACACGCTTCAGGGCCCTGGTCCAATTGAATAGTTGCGCCAACCATTATTATTATTTTCATTTCCGCCACCTCTCAGCCTTGATGAATATCAGAACATATAGGGGGCCCAATATAAACTCGGATCACTATCTCATTGGCATGGTGCACGGAGCTTACAATACCACCTCGAATCCTCTCTGGCAATCAGGTGAGAGTTAACACTGAAGCCATCCACAACACAGCCCTCCGCGACACCTATAAGAGGGAAATGGATGCCGCAATAACCGGAGTCAACAGAGGACCTGGAGATGACACATCAACAAATGATTTTCAAAACCACCTGAAGAACGTTATCATGGATACGGCCACAAACATACTTGGCCCCAGCCGCAAAAGAAGTCGCAGGCTGGTTTGACGATGAATGTAAGCTAGTAACGGAACGGAAGAAGGCCGCATACCGAGTATTGCTGTATTCTCAAAGAACGTGGGCACGCGCAAAGACTTATCACGAACTCCGTCGAGCGGAGAAGCGACTTCACAGACGGAAAAAGGAAGCCTGGGAAAACCAACAAGTCTGTGAACTAGAAAAGTACAGGGAGCAACCGCACCAAGCGCGCAAGTTTTACCTACAAGTCAGCAGGATGAAGCCTTATACAGCTCGATGCTCATCCTGCCGAGACAAAGAGGGAAATCTGATTTACGACAGAATGGGCATTTCAGAGCGATGGGTTGAGTACTTTGATGAGCTACTGAAAAACCAACGGCGAGTTGGAGGTCCCACCAACTGAAGACGACGGACAAATACTGCCACCACCAAGTTTAGGAAAAACAGTCCGTGCAATTCATTGACTAAACAGTCATAAGTCGCCAGGAGCCTATGGAATTACAGCCGAATTGGTTAAATATGGAGTCGACCAGTTACACCAAGTTGTTCATCAACTTGTGCTCAAGGTATGGGACAGCGAATCAATGCCTGACGATTGGCAACGAGGCATTATCTGTCTCATACATAAAAAGGGAGATATCACACAGTGCAGCAATTATAGAGGTATCACGTTGCTGAGTACCATCTATAAGATATTCTCGGTTATCTGACTAGGCCGGATAGCCCCATACGTTCAGAACGTCATTGGCCCATACCAAAGAGACTTCACTCCAGGCAAATCAGCAACAGATCAGATTTTCTCTGTTCGGCAAGCGATGGAAAAACTGTTGGAATATGGACAACAATTGCACCATCTATTCATCGACTTTAAAGCCGTGTATGATAGCATAGCCAGGGTAAAACTGTTCACGGCCATGAGAGAGAGGTATCCCGACGAGACTAATAAGACTGACTAGGCTGACCCTGACCAATGTGCGAGGCCAGATAAAAGCAGCAGGATCACTCTCAAGACCATTCGACATCAACAACGGTCTACGACAAGGGGATGCCCTATCATGCGTCCTCTTTAACTTGGCCCTCGAGAAAGTGATTCGTGACGCTGAGGTAAATGCAAGAGATACAATCCTCTCTACTGGCCTATGCTGACGATATCGACATCATGGGAAGAACCACCCGAGACGTTCAAACTGCCTTCATCCAGATCGAGCAGGCGGCTATCGAGGTGAGATCTTGGGCTGCACATCAATGAAGGCAAGACAAAATATATGGTGGCAACGTCAGCACCGAAAACCAACCAACCAACAACATCAAACTGCACGGGTCAAACACGAAGAATAAAGATAGGAGAATACAACTTTGAGACCGTTGAGAATTTCTCCTATCTAGGGTCGAAAATCACAACCGATAACAGCTACGATAATGAAATCCGCGCACGGTTGTTGTCAGCCATCAGAGCCTATTTCAGCTTACAAAAACTGTTCCGCTCAAAACGTCTCTCCATAGGGTCAAAGCTCTTACTGTACAAGACAACGATCTTGCCAGTCCTCATGTATTCCTCGGAAACTTGGGTTCTGATCAAGAAATATTGCGAACTCTTGGCCGCGTTCGAGAGAAGAATCCTCCGAAGAATTTTTGGCCCCATACATGAGGATGGACGATTCCGTAGCCTACACAATGATAAAATCTATGAGCGATATCATGGCCGTCCGGTTGTGGATAAAATCCATGACTGCCGCCAAACACTTTATTTGTTTGTGATCAATACGATACAAACGTAGGACATCGATTAGCCAAGTATGCGTGATGCTGTCGAAAGCCTTGGCATAATCGATATAGCAACTCTTCTTTAAGCTCTAGTTGCTTATCCTACAACAACCGAGTCGATAATGAATTGGTCTTTGCAACCTCTAGGCCCGACTCGGTGGTCATTCTGCTCCTCGGACGGAATGTTATTGGTCTCGAGGTACGCATTGACTCTTCCAATAATAATGGACGTTATGAATTTGTACAGGGTTGTAAGGAAGTAATCGGTCTTGTCTCTGGGGGGTACTGCACCGTGTCGTTTTTAGGGACATGGTAGATAATTCCCACAGTGAGGAAGGGTGGAAGTTCCCCTGCCAACTATTGACCTGATTTACGTTATGTACCAACCGACCATATACTAGTAAATTTTTTATACCAAAACTCTGCTCCCGATCCACACCAAGACCCCTTAAATACTTCGGGCTGTTAATGGCTATTAATATTAGTAATCATGGGACGCATCAAAAGAAACGGATCTCAGAGACAGCTCCATTCATACAAGTCTTTGAAGTTTGTTTAGCTCCATGACTGTTGTTCCAAGTTTCGTTTAACCTGCTCAAAATACCGACCGATAGATGATCATTGGTCTTACTGTTCCAGTATATATTTCGGGAGTATGTGGCGCGGTTAACAGCATTCGAAATTTATTTCGAGTATTGTTAATTCGACTGACAGATGCCACCACCGGTGTTCTCCGTGGCGGAGTAGGCGTTGGTTTTCGAAATTAAAAATAATAGAAGTTAGGAAGTGATTATTGACGTTTTATTTTTCAATTAAGAAAAAGATGCGGGTGGAAGGCAGTAAATTAAGAAAATAACATTTATATCAATAAGATTATTTGAGTTTGATTTCCTATGCACATTTTATTGTGACATTAAGAACATATAAATTAATAAAAAGTCGGGTACAACTCGAACATTTGAAGTCATTAAAATTAACAATCGGATAGTGAATGCCATCAACAATACATGCTATACAAGCTCAACAAATTAGTGGAGAGCTGTATCGTCTCAAAAAGGCACAAGACGAAATGAAATCTAGGGGTTTCAAGTACATTTTCATTCCTTCTCCTTCATTCGATTCCAGCTATAAACCTGCAAATTATCGAAGACTTTGTAACTTTTAGACATTTAGTATGCTCCTAGCGTTAGTCTTCCAGAATATTTTTTGATCTGGTGTAATTGCTAAATATTTGACCTCTGTTTCTCGTTTAACCTTCATGTCATGGTATTTTGCAGTAATAAAATAGGTTCCTATCTGCCTTAACGGTCAGAACATCAAAAGTGCCGCGCAATTTGTCTTTCTCGGTAGCGTTGTTTTTGTCCACAGTGGCACTGAGCTTGATGTTGTCCTACACGCCACCTGCGCTACATCCACCATCGCTGTTTTGTCAAAAAATTGAAAATACAGATTACCAATATTAAGATGAGCTTGTTCCATACTAATGTTCTTTCGATACTGTTATATTGGAGTATCACATGAAAAGGTACGACCACTGTTACTTAAAAACTTCAAATCATCCTTAACACCTGTCTCCGCCGTGCCATCGGTGTACTCTGGTCTGTGCGTCCCAGTTACCGTTAGGTCATACTTTAAGAAAAGCTGATGAGCGCGTCGCTGTCTACTCCCTGCAATGAGTAGGACGAGTAGGACGCCCTATAATCACATGGCCCAGAACAGTAGAGCAAGAGTATAAGCTTCCTGGGAAGACAAGGCGAAAGCTGAAGTGCATTTTGTCCATTCGGGAACAATCGCGCGTAGACGCTCCGTTTAAGAGTTATTGGCTACCATATACAGGTATAAGGCGCGACATCGTTCCATTAACAAAAATCGGAGCTACTTCAAATGTAGTGAATTCAAAATTCTCTTTATTCTACTTTATATAAAGAAATGTTTTTTATTTTGCTTTTCCAGGAACACATGCATCAGGCTGTTACTACAATATTACCAAAAAAGGTTCTTGGAAAATGGAGAAGTTCTATCACACTCAAAACTACGATGTATGGACACAACTTGTATTCGGTGTACGATTTTTAGATCTGAGTTTGGGGTAGGTAACTACAAGTTGAAGCATTTATAAATTACCAATTTTATTTCTACTTTCCATAAAGGTACTTCCTGAGCAACACCGCGAAATACAGTATATCGACGGTTTATGAAGACACGCTCGTAAACCCAATAATCAACATTTTGGTGGATGTGAGAAACTTTGTACGACTTTCAGGGGAGGTAGTTCTGTTAGATTTTAGAGACTTCCTGTCAGGTGAAAATTAATTCATTACCATATCCTGACAAAATGTTTTTCAACTAATTTTTCTCCTACCATTGGTTTCCAAAGGTTCTAGGGATAACGTTCAATATTATCATGTGCTCATCAGTTTACTGGAGATTGAACTGGGAGAATTTACATTCAGACGCAATACATCCTCTACTCATAACCAACTTTACGACTTCAGCTTGAATGATGTTATAAAAGCAGGAAAGAATATTTTGCTGATGGGTTCCTTGGAGAAGTTGAAGGAGTTTGATGTTGGTGAGTTTCAATTCTACGGAGTAAGAACTTAAAGGGTAAAACTATTTAAGAGGATCGTCTATTTCGGGAACTCTTCGAAAAAATCGGAGAAGCCATTCGAAATTTTATATTTTTTTTTCTCAACATATTCTAACTTCAAAAACCTACTTTTAATCTAATAAATAGTTTCCCAAGTGGTCTGTTGCATACTGTCTACCGTCTGGTAGCAAAAAATTTGTAGTTGATGGTTATTGGTGAAATCAGCACGTCATCCCCTGTTAGGATTTGGTTGGGTGGTAATAGTTTGCAGTGAATAAATATCTCACCAAACCCACAATAAGACGATCTTGCGATGGTGAAACTATGCCTTGATGTCGTGTATCTTTGCGGAATAGTTCTGCGGCGTTGGAAAGAACGCTTCTCATCCCCAGTGACCAAATAGGAATGAAGACTGTCCGATGTTTGTCTATTCAGGCGTAAAACGTCGTTGTTGAGTAGGTCTTTCTTGTTCCGGAAGGATAGGTATCAAACTCAACCTCCTCGAATTTTGCAACATAACCCACGGATTAGATTTTCCTCTTTATATGTAGTAGTGGGATGTACGTTAAACCTCTTTGAAAGTTCTGCAACAGTAAATTTACCCTCCTATTTCAATAGCGTAACAATTCACCGCTTTCAAGGTATCTTGACCTTCAAGAAAACGACTAATTTTGTATCCTTACTTCTCCTTCACGAAAACCTCGGAACCACTTCTGACACACATGTTTGATTTTCCCGTTTTAGGGCGCGTGCAGATTAAAAGCGTAATGTGAACGGATATTTTTTCAAATCCTCTGTCCCTTCGATAATACGTATACCGTAGTCTATTTTTTTTAAACAATACGTTTATTTCATTTAATGTTTCTAGCATAGAAACTGACAATAAGTTTTCGAATCTTACAGCTGTACTTTTTTAAGGTATAATGTAAACACAAAACCTTATTAAAATGGGTTTACTGTCTGTCTGTCTGGCTGTCTGTCTGTCTCTCAGTCTGTCTGTCTGTCCGTCACACGCATTTTTCTCGGAGACGGTTGTAGCGATTGGCAGCAAATTTGATAGAAAGGTGGGAACTGTGAACACTCACGCATATAATAAGTTACATCCTTTTACGTCGAATTTAAGGGGGTCCCCATACATGCAAAAGGGGGCTGTGAATTTTTTTTTCATCAAATATAGTCAAGTGAGGTATCAAATTAAAGGTCTCGGCTAGTGCTTAGCTGGTCTTAGTTTTGACATTTGTTGAAAAGGTGGGGAGTGCGGGGGATTGAAAGTGATAATTTTTTCAATGAACCCATTCTCAGAAACTACTCAACCGAAAAATCTGAAAAAAATCAGGGGGCTGCCACTATATGGTGCCTAGGCTCCGAAATACCCTTCATACCGATACCTGTTCAAATTAAGGAAATAATAGTACATTACTATAATTTTTAGTAATTGACAGGAAAACCCCCTCCCATCATGGAATCACAAGAGGCAATGTAGCAATGTAGGCTACAGCATAGAGCATGATCCTGCTAAATTTGGTGAAAATCACACTATTACTAACAAAGTTATACTAGGTCAAAACTGTCGTTTCCCTGCAAATTCAAGACTATGAATGTCAATATCACTTGGAAGTGGATGTTTTCACATAATATGATATATGCATATGGGGCAAATGCACAGTTAAATCTCTTTATAAAAGAAATACACAAAACTTTTCATACCTGAAGCGTCTAGCTTCCGGTTTCCTGACTTGTTTTCGTTTTTATCTACATTATTCATTATTGTTTTAAACGGGATTAGAATGCAAGCTAAACTCCCTTTTATTTCGTCACCTGGACGGAGGTCCTTTCACTTACCGTCGCAATTTTAATGACAGTCTCATCTGTAAAAGTTGAGGTTGCTAGGTCAAAATCATCGATCGAAATACACATATATGAGGTACAATGTCGGTACAAGGACACTGCCTTGAGGGACTTCCGCTTAGATGTTGTACTCGCGTGTATTTCATCCTGATTATGCACTCCAAGAGAAAAGATTCGAAAATTCCACGCAACTTTAGTGGAAGCAATTTCTTCATGTACCTTTATAACTTCTGTTCTTGTTAATCCTTAAAGGCTTCATGAAGCCATCAACTTGCTTTCGTTAATTATTTTTTGGTCTGGAGATCTGCGAGCCTGCCATTGTTTTCTGACCTTGCACTTCCCTTGGACCAGCCATGCGGTGTCTATTTTTTGGAAGATTGGCGATACATCACGACCATTTCGTTCAATTTCAACAGGTCAAATATTCACCTCGGGTATTCGAGGGAGTGTTTTTTGCAAATGAGCACTTATACTCGTATATTTGCGGAAATCCAACCAGTTCGTTGTCCTACTTTTACCGCTTGTTAATTTAAACTATCGCTTGGTTTGAATTCCTATGCTCGTGAAAAGCGCAAAATGTTTTTTGGTTCTGCTGCTGCATTAGCTAAAGTTGAACTTGAAATTCTGGAAGGGTGTATGTGAAATTTTCAACTTCATTGGAGCAGTTATGGAGAAGAAGGGTAGAGTCCCTCTCTTTATACTCCGACAAAAACTAGTGGTGGTTATCATCATCAACATCGTAACAACCGGTATCCCATCTATGCCTGCCTTAGTATCTTGGCTTTGCGCCGGGGTACACCAGTTACACCAGGTACAGTTTTTAGGGATAACTGTCCGGCGTCCTGATCTACGACATCGCGTTAGTTGAGGTCTTCATAGATGTTTCTCTCATGCACTTTCTGCGCTCGATCATCTTCACCCATACGGATAAGCTGACCTAGCCACCATAATCTATTGAAACCGATTTTATTCATTACCATTATTCATAGTCGTTATGTGTGCTACGGAATCGCTAATCCTCATATAGGAGGCCAAGCATTCTTTGGAGAATTTTTCTCTCGAATGTCTTTTAGCCGCGTTGTTCGCAATTTTTCTGGTTAAGAACCCAAGTTTCCGATAAATGCATAAGGACTAGCAAAAATCATTGTCTTGTTCAGTAAGAGTTTTGACCTTATGGTGAGATATTTTGCGCGGAGCAGGAGAAAGAGAAAAGTCCCTCCTTTCAGGCACTTTTGGAGAATTGTCACGATTTGCTTCACTTAAAACGTAAATTAGGGCTATTTTAACAGTTCAATTTCAAACTTCAACCCCGAAGAGAGTGGGACGGGTAGAGAGAGAAGCCTGAGGTCATTCCCTTCCCGTCAAAAAACTGCAGCGGTCACCCCTTAAACGGTTGTCGCGTTTCATAACACGTGGGGGATTTTAATACTATCATGGTAATGCTTGATCTGCAACACCCGGAGGGAAAGTGGGTGAGATGGGTATATATGATAGAAGAAGAAGAAGAAGGGTATATAGAAGAAAGAAGGCTATTTTCACATTAATAGGCTTATTGGTGAGAATGCACTCATCGCTCCTCAGATAGGGAAACACAAAACCTTTTATATTTACATCAAGTTTCCGGTCTCCCACTAAAACAACACTCACCTTCTCCCTCTTCCTACCCTGCGGAATCGCCGGAAAGCATCAATTCTCCAGGAACTCTGCACTTTAAACAAACAAACTTTCCGTTCTTCGCGTCCTCCTTGCGCGCTCAATTTTTCTAATTTTCGTCCGCATTCTTTTGGTTGCGGAGTTCACCGTATACTAGTTTGGCTCCGACTTTAGCATTTCCCTGACAATGTTCTGTGGAGTTGTGCTGATTTTTTTACTCTTCCAAGCTTCTCCTTTCTGAGCAAAATCGTGCACAGTAGAATATGACACGCTCCGGGTTCTCATGTGTGCAACCCTATTTAGGGCAAAAGGGAGAACTGTGCAGATACTTCCTGCAACCACTGTGCGCTGACACGATGCCATATCGTCGCTAAATCCACTTTCCAATACGGGGAATCAAAATGTACGTTTTGGGACCCCCCTACGAGTCATTCGACCATTGCTGTCACTTAACCAGCGACTCCTGCCTTGCTTCTATCGGTATTCTGTATCCTTTTCAGGAAGATTCATTCTCTTTTTGTCATCTGTACGACAGCGAGCCTCACTTACCAGAATGTCCATCGAGATCATTCCCTCAATGACACACGATGCCTCACTTGAGACTGTTCTGAAGGCGCTACACACCCTTATCGCCACTATTCAGTATGTCGTTAGTGTTTCCTTCCACACTAGTGCGCCTAATAATAGTGTAGAGCGAACTATTCAGGCCACTGGTAATCTGGTATTGTATTTTGAGCCTCTAGTGTTAGGCATTTGTCACTTTCTCATAGGCGTAGTTCAGGTGTCGCTTGAAATTGATCTTAGCGTCAATCATCACCCCCAGGTATTTCATAACCGGCTTAGAAGTGATGATGTGGCCATCAACACGAATACTAATCGAATTCCTTTTTTTCCTTTGGTAGCCACGACGACCTCCGTCTTTTGTTCCAAATGGTTCAACTAAACCAGCTCCAGCTACACTGTTATCACACTAATAGTTTCGTTAGTGCACACTTTACCGCCATCAGGTTGTTTCGCGACGACAACCACGGCTAGATCATCTTCGAAACTAATTATCGTGGCCTTTTTTGGGAACGAAAAAGACACCATTGTGCATGCCGTTTCATAGGAGGCGACTCCACGCTGAGCCCTTCAGTACTCCTGCTGTGACAGTGCAACTCATCGGTCCGTCATCCGTATCGTATCAAAGCTTAGTTAAGTAGTTAAGGACACTCGTTTGATCTTTTTATCCACTCCCAGCTGACTACATTGAAAGCACTTTAGACGTCCAACGCCAGCACAGCACAACATAGACAAGATCTTGTTTCGGGCCAGCTTCAAAACCATGCCGGCGCCGACCGTTTAGTGGGCTTGTCGAAATCCAAATTGTCGCTTCGATAGGCCATCCTTATATTTAATGACAGGGAGAAGTCTGTTCTAGGTGAACCTTCCTACCGTGTCGATAAGGGCAAATCGGGCGGCATTATGGTGGATGCACTTGTGGCGCGGCAGGATTCGCGGCATTCGAAATTTATTTCGAATGTTGCGAATGCGAACGAATAGATGGCGCGGATCTGTCCACTTTGCGGAACACGCCACGGGAGTGGGGGACCGGCGAGAAAAGTGTGCCATGAGTTGGGGGCAGAAAAGAAACAGATGAAGCGAGACTTCTTCTTCTGCCTCTAACGTTTTGATGATTAAGTTGCCAACCGCTGACTAAGTCGGTCACATTCATTTTACGTTTCATTTTCATTTGTACAGTTGACTTGTAACCAAACATATCATCTTAAAGTAAAATTTGTATTTCAAATATATATTATAAAGAGTAAGCTCGAAGGTAAATTTAATTACAATCGCCCGAAATACAGAGAAACCTTTGCCTTGTTTGAGTGTGTTTTGATTTCAACGCGCGTATCTGCATTGCACAATTACTGGCACTAGTAAGAGCAGTTAAACACTTGCTTGTTGGGCTTGGGGAGCAAAACTTGTTTTTGCCTCTTCCATCGAACAGGAGAAAACTTCTTCTACCATGCATGTTTCAAATACGCTAATGAACCAGACAGGTCTACTCTTAACAGCGAGTTTTTTTGGGGAGTAGGGTAGGTGAATGCGTTTATGCACAGAGTGTTGGACTCTCACACACACTACGTCGGGCTAACCCTCCCGCTCTTCCAGCTTTGGGAGCCTTCAAGTTAAGGGATTCCTTTCAACAACGGGAGCGGGGGGAGGAGGAGAGTTGTTAGTTCAGGAAACCCCCTCCCATCCGGTCTACCCACCGGTCAAGCTCAATGTTCTTCGCAATAGGAAGAGCCTAAACTTCCTCTGCCAGCGCTCCTCAGCATCTCTCTGACAATGTTGTCTAAAGAGAGCTCCCCTGTGTCTGCATATATGTCCCAACTTTCACAAGGGGAAAGGTATGGTCGGCGTGTCCGCCACTCCATTGCAGAACACACAATCAGGAGATCGCGCCTTCCCAATCTTGTGCGGGTAAGACCGAAAACCTGCATTCTCACGTAGGAATTATGTAAGAACTAACCATATGTTCAGCCACAGATCTAAATTGTCGATGAGCCACGTGGTCCATGTGCCTCTTGGCTGGTAAGTGTGCGTTGAATCCTTTCCGGGCAACCACCTCTCTTAAATTTTCGCCCTTGTGGCCGTAGATACCTTTACGTTCCTAAGCGAGGAGGGCAACTGGGATCAATTTCGCGATCATCATCACGACCAGTTCTGAGACAGTGCGATAAGCAGACGCTACTCGTAAAGCTTCCCGTGCCTGCACTTGAGCAAGGCGGTTACGATGCACCTCCTTGTCAAGGACATCAACTCATATCTCCGCGACACAGAGCAGAACCGCCTGCGTTGCTCCATAAGAAGATATCTCCTAGTCGATAAGGGCCCCCAACATTCGCCATTAGCCGACTGAAGAGTGAGACTTCAGCTGCAGTCCTGTCCGCTGCTGCTTTGATTTGCTTGAAGAAGCTCATCTTCAAGTCGAGCATTAAACCTAGGTATTTAACAGCTCATTTTGACTCTATAATCAACTCGTCGTTCGATATGGAACGCGGGGTCGGGATTCTCTTTCTGGTCAAGATGACTACTTCGGTTTTTTCCAGCGCAAGGCTGAAACCATGAACAGTCATCCATCCGGTTACTCGTCGCGTGAATATACCAAGTCTGTTTTGCGTCTGCTCAACAATGCGTCCGGCAACAAGTGCCGCAACGTCGTCTGCATAATTGACCAGGTGAGAATCTTCTGGTATGGCGAGTCTTAGCAGACTATCGTAGAAAGCGTTCCAGAGGTCCTAGAATGGATCACTGTGCTACTCCCGACGTGATCTCCAACCTCCTCTGATCACCTAGATAGAGCAGAGGGCAGTCTTTCAGATAATCCCTCAATATACGCAAGGGATTACTTGACACGTGGAATGAGTTTCTGATATGTCTAGCGCACGTGTCCATCTTACTGAATTGATGGCATTTCCGACATTCGATTTCAGTGGAGATCGCAGGATTATCGAGCTTCTATTTCCTGGGACATAAATTGTACTACTACTAATAAAGTTATCATAGGTCAAACTAATAAAGTTACCATAGGTCAGAATTGTCGGTTCAGTGAAAACTCCAAGACTTTGAATGTCAGTGTCACGCTAAAATGAATATTCTGACATAATATATGCATATATGTTGCGTGCTTGGCACAAGTGGAGCAAATGCCCACTGAAATACTTTTATATGAGAAATACATATATACTTGAAGCGTCCAGCTTCCGGTTGAGCGACTCGTTTTACGTTAAAATGTCCCTAATTTAAGACGCCAGACAGTTTTAAGATGAAGATCGCAGACCTAGAAAGGAAGGACCTTTTCTTCTTTTTACATTACCTTCATAACCCCCCTTCCTCCGAATGTAGGGTTGAAAATTTAATCTCTCCGGAATTCAGTTTAGTGGTACTAGAGGGTACCGAAGCTTTGAAAACGACCACACTTGACATGGGGGAATGATTGCTTTAAATAATAAAAAATAAAATAATTGTACAAGCGGCAGAAACGAGTAAAAGTTATTCTTATTTATGAAGCAATTTAACACAAAAATTATACATAACAAGTAGAGATTCTGGCATATTCATATAATTTCTTTGGATAAAATCGAAGCTGTAGACATACATGCTTATAAGTATGATGAAATCCCTACATTTACGCTCCTGCCTTACTTGCATACAAGTTTCGGAAAACATCCGCCGCTCTGTGTCCGAGATGAAGCTCATACAGTAAGTAATGCCTGAAGTTCATTCAATTCTGAGCCTGCGGGTCAACTACCCCCACCTACTATGTTCCCATGCGCTCGACTGTTCATATAAGTTTACCTTAATTTTACATCCTCCTTTTACTTGTACGTGGAACTGTTGGTGTTCTATTCAAAGGACAACAAAGTAATTTTATATTTGAACTCTCTTTATTAGAAAAGGACTTGAACCATCTAACTGAACGTCTTATAACTGATTAGAACCATCTAATACAATCTGTTTCGAAATTTAGTTCTGTTCGACAATCCTTTAAAAACTCCCTTGGAAATTACCCTCGATTCTTTGTCAGGGGATACCAGCGTGTTGTTGAAGACCTCTCACCTCGCCGCATTGAAGAATGCGTGTTTATTACAAAAGTTGAGTTTAGTTCCTACCAGATACTAATCGTTTTGATCCTCTCGTGTTGATGTAGTGGGCTTTAACATCGCATTCGACTATTACAATTTCATCTACGCTATAGGGGAAAAACAGAGCACCAAAGAATGCACTGACTAGCGCTTTCCATCAGCATGTTTTTGCCTGTTGATTTCGTGGTGGATTTCCATTTCCAAAGGTTTGCAATTTCGGGTCGACGTTGCAGTTTCCTCCAACTAGAACTCTCCCCTCCATATTTGGAATCTCGTCCTCCAAGGCGGAAGCTTATTTTAAAAAGCGGGAATAGATTCGTTCGGTGTCTAGTAAATGCTTATAAAACTCACTTCCACACAAAGAATCCAAACAAAGTCATCAACTCGCCCATGGCTAGTTGACTATATCTCTTGCCAGATATATTGGCATACCACGATGATTAAATCCTATTTCGTATTGTTCCCTGAAGAATAATAAGTCAGTTCTTCTTTCTTGCACCATCTGCTCCAATAGATCAACACCACTTCCACTTCTATGTACGTTCTCTCCGTACCCCCTACCGTACCCGAAACATGAGATACATCTTCTTACTACAGGCCGCGATCCTTGCAAGAATAAAGCATTTTTTCGGTGCACAAGCCTTCACTTTGCGCCCGAGTTCGCCAAACTTGTAACACACAATGCACTGGCACTTCAAACAGCGTGTCGAAACTGCCCTTCCTTATACTGCAGATGATCTTTGTTTTCCCGTAATGCAGAAGTTGGTTCATTGTATTCTCAAAGACGGTGGCAATAGAAAATTTTTATCCTCTGGAGTTCACAGATATACCTCCCACCTTGAAATTGCTCATATCAGGGTAATTCATTTTTTCCGTTTCCCCCAATTCTTCTTCGTTCGAGATTGTCTGTATCCTTTCCTTCCGGGGTACCCATGGGTTTTAGGCTGGAAACCAGGGCTTCGTGCCTAGAATACTCTAAACTGCTTCGCAGAACGTATTTCTTTCGCCAGTCTTGGGCACAATTTCGGTCTAACGTTACTGTGGACTTACTTCTCGCAGAAATTACGCGAAATATCTCCCCTAAATGGCTTAATAACTGAGTGTGGTTTATCCGTTCTTTTTCTTTTTGGCGCTGATTGATTAACTGACCTCGACTTTGCTACAGTGGATTCATTGCCGTCGATATCCAACTTACGTTATAGTTGCTGTATTTTCACCTTTTCTTAACGCTCTTTGTTACCCATCCGGGGAAATTCTTATGGTTACGTCCTTAGCGGTTTTTGTTTTTTTGTTTCTTAAAATCATTTTTATTTTTAAGAAATAGGTAACAATAGTATATAGATTGAAAAAATGAACAATAAAAAATAACAAAAATAACTTAAATCTAATGGCCACTGTGGGCTCTAAAAGTTTTCGAATAACAATTTACAGGCAGAGAAGAGAAACAGTAAGAAATAAAAATCTAATTTTACAATAAGTTGTCGGGAAATGGTAAAAAAAAAACCAACAGGATTCACTTGGCCTTAGTGGCAAATAAAGAAATATTAAAGGAATAATAGTAATAAATGTTTTATCGCTTCAAAAAATACTTTTAACTTAAATTATTGTGCTTAAAACTATCATAACTATATATTTTATATTATATATTTTTTTTTTATTTTTTTTACAACAACATCCGTAGTTAGAAAAGGTAATAATAACAGTTGTAATATTTACAAAGAAACAATGAATAATAACGTATGTATGTATAAGTTACAACTGGAGGCAAAATCAGCACCCGTTCAATATGTACATATTTACAAAGCCCCACCAAGAAACAAATGGCAGAACTGAGCACGGTCACCGCTAACCGGCATCCCGCAGCCACCAGTACCAGGATTTCTCTTTTTCATCCCGCTTAATATCAATTGCTCTCGCTCTGGCGTATCTCCAGTCGAATCCCGGAGCCCCCACTGTCAAATTCGGGGGGTATTCTATCCTTTTGTCAGTGGCCCGTCTATGTATATGATACATAACCGGAACACCGGCAGAATCAAGAATTAGACCATTCCTGTCAAGATACACGAACGCTTCGGGAGGAATGAAGCCTGTCGTGAGAGTTTTCTCGAAATACCCATCATTTGGGTAGAACGGCTGCGAAACCCAAGGGTTTTCACCATGCGAAGCAGATCGCACTATATGATTCCGAATCAATCTGACGATAACTGTGTCGATTCTTGGCACAGCAGCAGCTGCATACATCACTTCATTAGTTATATAGTGCTCATAGTTTGACGAAGCAGTCCTATTAAGCCCCGTGCAAGCACGCAGACATTTCCTTTCAAAGATCCTTATTTTCTCCATTTGGCTAGCACTCAAATTAAACCAGATAGCACACCCGTAGGTGAGCACCGGTCTAACCAAAGTAAGATAACAAATAATCTTAACCTTCCGGCTAAGATGTGGAGCATAAAAGAGTCTTCGAAGAGACATGAATGCCTTGCGAGCGCTCTATAGCGTGACTTTAACGTGCTAGTTAAATTGGAGATGCTCGTCAAGACGCACTCCCAGGTATCTAACGCACTTCTTATGAGGAATGCGCTCAGAACTATCCTCGTTCGCGACAATGTGGAAATCTCTCCAATTCCTTTTCAAGTTCTTACTGGCATACGCCAAGGAATTTCGAAACAGAATCGTTTCACACTTTTGCGCATTGATTTTCATGCGCCAACTGCTCGTGAAGAACTTAATATCATTGAAGATCTTCTGAAGTTCAACTTGCACCTCAGTTACCTTCTTGTGCGCCGTGTAGGCTATCAGATCGTCAGCAAAGGCCGTTGGTTGCCTTTTAGGAGATTTATTAAAATCGAAAGAATTGAGCAATTCGCCGGCAAATACCGCAAAAAGTGTAGGCGCAGTCACTGTCCCTTGCTGTAATCCATTCAGAACATGAAATTCTCTGTTAGTAGTGAGATTTCCGTCCGTAATGACAAAGCACTTGCCATACAGCATACTACACATCATCGCTACGAGGTGACTGGGAAACTCATTCTTCAGGAGCCTGAAAATCAGTCCATCCAACCAGACGGTATCAAAGGCTTTCTCCATGTCTATAAGGCAAGCGCCTACGCACTCACCATTGTTAATCCGCCAGCAAATATCAGACGTTACCTTCGTTATTGCATGTATTGTCGAATGTCCAGATCGAAATCCGAATTGGGCGTTCGGCAATAATTCCTTCTTCTTGATATGCCCGTTCAAGGCTTTCAATACCAAAACCTCAAACACCTTGCTGATGTTAGGCAGCAAACTGATTGGGCGGTAGCTTTGAGGGCTGGATGAATCCTTCCCTCTCTTTAAAATCGGGAATACTCGGGCTTTCTTCCATTGTCCTGGAAAGAAGGAATTGTTCAATAAATTATTGAACAAAATGCAATAATTACGAATGGCAATGTCTGGTAAATACCTGAGGACCACGTTGGGAATGCCATCCATACCGGATGATCTCTTATTGTTTACTCTTCTGAATATGGAAGTTAACTCTACACATGAGACAAAGTAATCAAGCAGATTATCACTCGGTATGAGATCAGCCTGCAACGCAGAGCTAAATTGGAGAACTGTGGTGCCGTTCAGGCTATATTTGAAATTGTGGACATCTCGTTCTACAATTTCCGAAAGTCGCGTTGGCTCTAAGTCCGTTCTGGGCCGATGCACCGATTCAAAGTGCTCCCCTATAAGTTCGAGTTTCAGAGCATCATCCATCACGATGTAATTGCCTTGCGCATCAGCAGTTACACTACTCGTGTCTATACCTGAGTCAATAAGGTGTTGTATCTCGCTGCCACCGACTTTAATTCTCGGCACAGTTATTCGTGACTTCTTCCGGAATAACGTATTTATCTTAGTAAACATGGAATCTGGATCGCTTGGTGAAATACCCTTTAACTTCTCCCGCCACTGGGAGTTCACTTCATTTACGTAATGTTGACGGATAAGATCCCGCGCGATCTTTAGAAGTGATTTGAACTCAACCAATATGGGATGATGATAGTCCCCATATCTCCGATAGATTTTGTTGACGCGAGTGAGCAGAAGGCTTTTCACTTTTTTCAACCGTTTTATGGCTGCAGTTTCATATCCTTCCATATTTATTGCGAGGTTTAATCTTAGGGACGACTTGTTCAATTGTTTCCAGCGTCAAGTTCTCCAGCTTGAGAAGATACTGAAGTATTTCCTCGTTGCTCAAGTTCCTGTCACCTGGTGCAATTGTACTATCGTTTTCCCCATCAAGAGGTGGGCATTCCTCTCGATATCCCCGAATAATCCTCTCTTGGAATTTCTTCCAATTTGTTTGTTTAAAGTTCAGCCTGTGGACGCCACTGTCCATCGGCAGAAGGCGAACTCTTCGTCCATCAAACAGAACTTCAATAAGAATAGCGTTATGGTCGCTATCGTAAGGAAGAGTCTGTAGTTTCCGTTGAGGATTCCTAAAATTAAAGTTCAAGCGCGCGTCAGCAATGCACAAATCCAGATAGGAATTTGCCCTGGGCCAGGTTGGACTCTCTGACCCATATAATTCGCATTTATACTCTATCTGGTATTGCTCTATCCAAGATTTGAGGAATACCCCTCTGGGATTGTTTGTGGCTTTTAGCCACGAGGTATGCTTAGCATTCAAGTCGCCAGCTATAATATATCATAGTAATTATGCAGCCTATTCAGTTTGAGTATCGTAAACAGAGAATGAAATTCCTCCTTGAACTTGGCTCGGTTGTTTCCCACTGCATAGACTGACAGAATGTATAAATTCCCTCCTCTAGGCAGTGAAAAAAGAATACATGAGACTTCGATACACTCAAAGGTTTCAAATTCAGGCCTATTAATATGCCTGAAACGATAATGGTGACCCACAAGTATTCCGGTACCACCTCCCCCATCACAATTTCGTCTATCGTTCCTCACGAATTCAAAATCCTTGAATGTTATCGAATGCCTCGGATTTAGGTGGGTTTCTGATATCAAGACCATGTCAGGCTGTTGTCTGGCAGCGAAATCAAGGAGCTCCGCTCTTCGATGGATTCCTACGATGGAATTCACATTAATCGCGATGATCCGGAGACCATCCAGTGGTACCGTTGTGACTGCAGACCTAGCAGCGGGCATGCTGTTTGTGTAAATATTCTGTTATGCTATTTATTTTTGTATTGTGTACGTGTAGCGTATGCTGCATGTTTTCACACATGGTTAGTATTTTATTGAGGATAGTGTTCATCCCGCCACTTGCATCTTGTTGGGGCTTCTTAGCTCCCCCTTGTCGAACTACTTCTGCAAATGGGATCCCCGAGACGATTGGTGCCGAAGGGACGGTACCGTTCAACCCCGCTGACACCTTCGTTCTTTGGGCCGATCTCGGTGCCTGCTGCCTTGTGACCTTAACATTGCGGTATGCAGGACATCCACGGTACGAAGCCGGATGCGCTCCGCTTCCGCAGTTAACACAGAAAGTTTTTTCCTTGCCATCTGCTTCAGTCAGCGAACATTCAGCTGCGGTATGGTCTTTCCCGCACTTTACACATCGTAAGGTCATTTGACAGTTCACTGCCGAGTGACCATAGCGCTGGCATTTTCGACACTGGACTATTTCGCCCATTAGCAGGCGCTCAAAACGAATGACCTGGTAATTAAGCGACCTGATGCCGATCAGATCGCTTCCCCGGCTCTCCGGGCTTATCTGCACGAGGAAGTGCGGCAGGATTCGTTTTTCCAAAACGGATCCCCTCGTACTAAAGCGTGACACTGAGAGGAACTTGACCTCAGTTCCCGTCTCCCGGAGCATTTTGAGCACCTCATCGGGCTCTTCCTCCGCATCCAAGCCTTTCAGAAGGAAGGTTTGCACCTTCTCTTCCTTTGGAGTGTAGGTGAAGTGAGGAGCCTTCACTCGCTCGAGGACCTCCCGTGCTTTTTTGTAATCTGCAATTTGATTACATTTGACTTGGGCTCTCTCGGCCCCCGTCTTTTTAATAACAAAATTTGAGAGCCCCGCGCTCCTATTAAGTAGAGTGGCTAAATCTCTACCACCTAATTTATAAACATTAATGGGGGCACCCTTTCCCTCTTTTCTTTATTTCGGGTGCTAATTGTATCCCCAGTCGGACCATTTTTTAAATTTTCACTCGTACTTGCATTATTTTTTACATTATTTAACATTTTTTCTTGAGTTTTGTTTTTTTTTCTTTAATTTTTTGGAAACATAGAGCAAAAACTCACCCAGTTTTCCATCTTCACTACTGCAACTTGCCTGGTTAGCATCCTCTTCTGGGACATTTCCATCGCCACCGTTGTCGCTGACTCTCGTATCGTCTGCTTTACTGCTCTCTATGTCCTCCATACGGACAGTTTCGCTCTCGAGAACTTTTTCGCCCTCAAGGCGGCCCGGTTCCTCCATGACTGCAAAAGTAGTCGAAGATAGCTTAACCTTTTTTCTGGCTACCTTTGGAGACGGCGGGCCCGCGTCCCCAGCCATTAGCTGCTCTGTAAGCATTCCATTTTTTTTTATCAATACTGTCATTTGCTTTTTCAAATCTTCGAGTGTCTTCGCCAGCTCGCCATTTCTTCTTTCAAGATTGGCTATCCTCACTTTGGCTATTTTCAACTCTGGATCCTCCTCGTTGCGGACTCCACGACCGATCCGAGTGCCCCTAGGCCTTATGGTGGGGGCCGGTCTGGTCCGCCACCCGCCGGCGGCTCGCCGCTCATTCCCGCCATGCCAAAAAAACGAATTTTTTCCCAAAACTTTTTAAGGAAAAATAACTTAGATAACAAATCAAAAGTAAATTAGTTTCAATTAAGTTTTAAATTATATAGTATTAATTAAGTAATATAAATATCTTTTTATATTCTTGATAAAAGTTAATTTAATTTCAATTTTAAATTATTTTTATTAATAATATCAATTTGTAGACACGTCCGTTCTCTACAAATGTCAGCCTACTACTCGTCCTTAGTGGTAGATCTACGCTATTTTCCCTTCGCCTCCTTTCATCAGTTATCTGTTCCAATAAGACTCAGTCGCATTAATTTCGTCCCTGCCCCGGAACCAAGTTTCGGCAGTCAACTAGATGTTTTGCCGTGGCCGAGACATGGTCAACAACTTCACTTGTGCCGGAAGTTCGTGGATCGTGTTGAGCTTAAGTGGTTAAAGCTTCCCACCATTGCAAGAAAATCTATGTCAAGGTTGATGTCAGCGCCTCTCTTATTTCGCACATTTTGAAAACAATTCCTAAATTGACGGTTGCAATGTGATCGGTTTGATATGTTGCGAGTTAATTGAAACCTAACTGACTTTATGGCAAGCTCTGCGCTGAAATAATGAACTGCTAATGGGGAGACAGTGGAGGTTGCGGGAAACCGCAAACCTCTTGCCATCGTCGTTGAGAACTCCAAGATCGTGTCCCTTTATCATATGCTCAAGCAGTATGTTGTCAGAGTTCACCTCCATGATCTCAATGTTCTCTTGAAGAACCCCTGCTGGACTACGCCGAATTTCCAATAGGAAGCCTACTTCTCTCCTGAATCGGAAGTCTCCCTTGATAGGTAACACTGTTGTATTGTGATGTTCCGTATCCTGAATCGAAATTTTGCGGTCTTTCTACTTCAGACTAGACAGAAGACAACAGCAAATTACTATAGGAGAGAGAGGAGTATTTCCGAGCATTCCACCTTCTTACTTCGCTTAACGCCACAATGTGAAGCCTGAATAGTTGAAACTCTTGCTCAAAATTATGGCTAGCTAGCATTCTATGGGACCTCGAGGCCGTTGTCGAGAGGAGTTCTCACATTGAAAAATCCAATCATAAACTTTGATGAAAACAAAGGTGTGGATAACCGGCGGGGATTGTCTGACTTGGAGATTGCATCGGGTTCCGTAATAGACAAAACGGCCTGATGTAGCTGTGTGACAGTGGACAGTGGACGAAGGGAGGACCTCTGTACCTCTTTATCATCCGCTCCTACTACAAAATAACTGTGGAGTAGATACAACATCTTACCGCCCCCTTTTACGCCAAAGATTCGTTGAACGTTTCCCGCAATACGTTCACGTGCAGCGGGTCGCAAACCAGTACCGTTTTATTACTCATGTGCGACTTGGGGTCATCGCGGAAACTGGTTACCAGGAATCGAAGGTTGGGGGGGGGGGGGCAGAGGCAGCGGCATCAACAACAACACCCGGCAATGCAGGCAACAGTTTCAGTACTGGTCGAAGCGTCTCTTCCTCACTGTTTGGGTAAAACATTCGCTGATGTTCAGGAAGAATTCCAAAGAACATAGACCAGGTATTTCCAGGTTCTCTGCATCTAAGCAACTAAGTAACTAAGCAATTCAATCTGAAATCAATGATGCGACTACATCTTATCTCTCGCTTCTGCAACAACAATCACTTATGTATTGTGGTGCAGTTACGGCTGTTAGATTGGACGACTAGAAGATTCGCTTTCGCGTTATTGGTTTAAGTGACCAAAGACAAAATATTGGGGTGGACTTTGGGGGTTACCCGCCCAACATGCTCAGCATGCTGAGTGAATCATCGCAAAGAGCACCGCCATGCCACTGCACTTTTTGCGGATATTCTCGAAGAGCAAGTTCGACAAACCTGTTTATGGCTCGAAGAATTGCAGGAGTGCCGGTCTCGATTGGGTACTGAATTCCTAGTACAAAAAGTTCGCCTATATTCACAGTTAGCACATAAGAAGGGCATATTGCAGAACCCTCAGATACAAGACCGATTACATGTTTACCAACCCTCTACAAATCCATAATGTCCGTTAATAGTCGAAAGGTCAATGCGTACCTCAAGATAACTAACACTCTGTTCGAGGAGCAGATGGACTGCCGAGTTGTATCAAACGGTTGCAAAGAGCAACTCATTATTGACTCGGTAGGTGGTTGTAGGAGACACAACTAGAGGACAAAGAAATCTTTTTAGTTGCTGTATCGATTACGCTAAAGCTGGCTAATCGATGTCCCACTTCTGTACCGCATTGATCACAAATTAATAAAGGTTATCAGTGCGTTCATCGGACAGTCCAAATACTCCGAGCTCATCCGCATACGGAAAGGCATTTTCAAGGATATCCGTTGAGTCGTCTTCGGCACTGCATGGGACTGAGGCGGTTCAGTGCTATACAGTGCTGTGCCGACTAAACGATGCTACAGGGCATGCTTTTGCAATCAAATATGGCCTACATGCTAAGTGCGAACTGACACACTTGATGTACATCAAGTTGTATGCTGTTACTGATGACCACTTTAGAAGTCTGTTGCGAATAGTAGACATGTTTAGCCGTGATATTCGGATGGAATTTAGATTAGACAAATGGCGAATTCAAGAGATTCACAAGCCGCATACCGAATATAGCACTGGTGACTTTCACATCTAAGTTATGACCAAGACAGACGTCTACAAATACCCTAGGAATTCTGCAAGGAACCCATGCTCGAGTTGGAGATCTGATGGATGCTCTACTGTGAAAATTCTTGCGACGTATAAAACTGGTACTGAAATCGCATTTTTCCGGGAATATATTCGCTATCCCTTCACTGACTTATACATTCGGATTATGGCCGTGGACGAAGGCCGACCTGAAAAACGTACAGCGACAGATACGGCCTCTGCCGTTGAGCGGATGAACCTGCCTCTTGAGGGGCGTGCTTGATGGTTGTAATTAGCCTGTACATCATCATCACCAAGTTGATTCGGCATGTGCTTATTATATGAACCGCATCCAGTACTCGATAGTTCTGCGTACGGTATGTATTGGGCCCGTCAAATTTTAGTTGATCACCATATAGTGCGCAACAAGCCTGACAGTTAGTTGACAAGACGAATCGCTTCGCTTATGTTATTGCTATCCTCCCTAATAGCAACATTGAACGGGAATACGTGGAGAAGAAGATGAAGTATGAGCCAATGGCTTAGAAAATCAAAGAAATTTGGAATCTCGAGCTACTCATTCACACTGTAATCCGACAGATGTCGGATTTGAAATGCGACCCTCCGTACAACACCCTAGCGCACCATCGCGAATCGCAATTGTTTTCAGTAGCTTTGTACTGATGAAGGGAGTAAGTTGCTCCCGAAATATATATATGCATAATAAAATAAAATTGTAATTTGGAGTAAGCTACTGGTCTATCAATTTTACCCTAGCGCCGTAATCACTGACCCATCCGGACACAAAAATAAATAGAGACAGAAATACAGAATAGATATAGAAATACAAACTAACCGTTTGATACGAATAGACATCACTAACTAGATACATTGTCAAACTAATCATTCCTTGTACATCTACTACTTTGAGTTAAATTGATCCAAAAGTTTCATTATATAATTAATAATTTCGTCTTTATTTGAATGTAAATGCTAATTTTCTTCATTTTCGTAATTTTCTACAATATTAGAAACAGATCTCATTTGGCCGAGCTGGAAAAGTTTTTCAACGGGAAATCTCAATGACTCCGAAATATTGGACCAAATGCGACTGATATTTTCAGGAAGGTCGAATTCCCCGACATACAACGAAGGATTCATTTTTCATTTCAATAGGGGTCAAGAAGCTTTTCCCGTAAGTATCTTAAAAGTTGAAAACAAATCTTATAACATCTCATTTGGAATCTGAAAATAGTTAAGGGACGTAGCTGATTACTAATGGTTAAGATACCTTTTATAATAATAAGATAAAATCCTTGCAGCAGTTTGTCGACAAGGTCTCTACAACTCGGGAGCGAGCCATTTCAATTAATTATAAAATCAAGGACTGGCTTAGCGGGCCATGGAGTCTTCAAGCAAATGTTGTCACAGCAGACTTCATAATGAGCACGAATTTGATTGAGCTGGCTCTAACGACAAATCGTTACAAAGCCTATCGATTCGCTAATGAGTTTGTAAGCTTCCCTGTTTCGTAATATTTGTACGGTCCTGAAGGAAGAAATTGTATTTATATCACATATTTTGTATTATTATGAATTATTAAAGATTGATAACAAAGAGAGACTCTTCATTTATTTCAATGAAAAGACACTGACTACGAAAGTGGTGTAATCTGCACCACTTTCCGATAAGGTTGCAAGTAGCCGCGTTTGCCATAACTAAACATTTCAACCTGACGTCCGTCTTTTTATATATATATTTTTTAAACGCTGGCAGGTGACGGTTATGGGAAACTTTGGCTGACTGGAGTTGCCTCCTTCTCCTTCGCTTACCCCATGGGACTGCAATTGCGGTATTATATCGCTAGGCGGGAGAAGTTACTAACTGCGACTCTCGCTAAAAACACCTTTTTCATTACTTCCTTTCCTCAACACATTGAGGATCGTCTTCATGAATTTTTCTACCCAACAGCAACTGAAGTTAGTGTGTGGCACGATATTCGCAAGTGACAATAGTGTGAAGGCGCAGTTCAATTGTAACCCATAGGAATTCCGTTAGGCCCACTTTGAAACAACTGGAACAATTCTGTAGGTCCAGCGTCCTTTAGGTGGAACACCCTTTCGCTGTTGCCGCCCTAGAACAAATTCAGTCTTTGGTATTGTCCCTAGGTAAGGGACTCTGCCTCCTCTGTTATAGGGACGTCGACCCTCGTTTTCCAAGACGTCGATAGGAACTATAGCTGCTATCACACACTCTACTCCACAGGTGTTGCATGGTATGCATACAATATTCATAACTCGCTTAATCGATATGTATATATGACTAAATTCTCAAGATGTTGTTTGAAATTTAGTTTCTGGTGAATTATTACGCCTGGTACTGAGCACTAATTTCAAAGATATGGTTTGCCTTCCAATCCTGATCTTCAACGTTTCATGATTTGGAGTACTTAAGTTTCATGTAATTTTTCAAACTGTCTCGTTTGAAACTAATCGGCATCCCGATGTCGTTTGGAAACTAATAACGGCCACCACTGTTGAGAACGGACTAAGGACGGATCCTTATGCAACACTACAGGTTGACCGATATATTTCAGATTCATCATCTGTAGTCCCGCAACCTTTCCAAGAGAAATTTTATAACGATAGGCACTAGGTATTTGAGTGGACCTAATTTGCCTAAAAATTTATTTTGCTCCATCTAGCAAAATCAGAGGCATTTCTCATATCGAGACTACCCATCGCACAGGATTTATTGGCCTCCAGTGTTGCCTCTAGAATTTTCGTTGCGGTACTGATCATATTGACAGTAGATCTCCCTTTCTGAAATCGGAAATGCCTGCCGGAATGCTTTTCGACGTTTGGCAGATTTTTCATACAAAAAGTTTGTCAATGTCATAGAAGCCTATAGGAAGAAGGGAAAACTTCTTTCGAGTACGCGCTCACATATTCAGGTACTACCCTATGCATTAGATGAATTTACATTGATGATGGGAAGATTAGTTTTCATGCAAATCGTTACGACCGAATAGTAATACCTGGCAATTTTAATGCTTCAGCCAAAGATTGGAACTAGTCGTGAAATAAACGTAAAAACTATTAAATAAACTATTAATCGGAGCGTTTTCATGTTTACAACTGGTTCTTCTAAATAATTTTGGGGGCAATACGTTTCGAAGACGTTAGTTGCGGGCTTGGTAATAGGGCTTCCATGAACACATTCTTGACAACCATAATCGGAATATTGTTCATATACTCGCAAACTAAGCCTGGTTCGTCAAGAAATACTTAACTACTGACGCAATATACGCTACGCGGTTACACATGAAGATACACCGTGAGAAACATCGATCTCTGTTCATTGCACTTCTGGATTTAGACAAACAGATTCGTGTTTCTGTCGGAGTTCATCAAGGAAGTGCTCTCTCATTACTTCTCTTGGTTTTTGTTGTGGACCCTGTTAGATGGGACATCTACACGCTGCTCATAGCAAAGCTGATCTCGAGCTACTTAACCAAAAATGGAATTATCCCCTCATGGAATTGTCCACTCATGGAATTATCCTCTCATGTGTCGGGCTAAACCCGAAGTATAATTTTTGACCACCGGCCCTGATAAAACAGGTACTATTACTGTCAATAGCAACAACCGGCCCTAAACTAATCGATTTAATTATTTCGGATCAATGCTATCAGCCGATGGTAAATATACTATGGGGTTGCGTCACCCATCAACGCAACTCAGATGAAATAGCGTTCCACAACTGGCGTTCTTTGTGTTCAATGTGTGGCGCGGCAGGATCTGTAGCATTCGAAATTTATTTCGGATGTTGCGGATGCGGACGGGTAGATGGCGCTGAACTCAGAAACTCTCCACTCACTCGTTTTCAGAACGCACCAGGGGAGTGGAGAACCAGCGGTAAAAAAATGCCGTTGGTTGGGACAGTAAGGACCGCATGGAAATAAGTCGGTCTCTTCTGTATCCAACCGCGGCGCTATACACTTCGGCTCGCTCGTGACTTAAATTCAAAATAAATAAATACTTAATACTCATCCTTGGAAGTTAAATATATTGAATTTCAAAACTCAAGTATAAATAAATTCACTAAAAAGTAATAAAATCACGTCGGGGTCACCACTTAAGTATTACTTTTTAGTGAATTTATTTATACTTTCTCTAACGGACTCATTCTCAGAAACCACTCAACCGAAAAATCTGAAAAAAATCGAGAGGCTGTATGATGCCTAGGCTCCGAAATACCTTCAACACCGATGTCGATTCAAATAAAGTTAATAATAGTATATTACTATAATTTTTAATAATTGGTTGCATAACCCCCCTTAAGTGCATCCTAGCACCGCAGTAATGTAGGCTACAATATAGGACATGATCTTACCAAGTTTGGTGAAAATCGCACTACTACTAACAAAGTTATAATAGGTCAAAGTTGCCGTTTCTTTCCAAATTCAATGCAATGTCAATATCACCCGAAAGTGGATACTCTCACATAATGTATACACATGTTACGTGCTATATACTATAAAGCGAATGACTTTATATAAGAAGTACACAAAACCTTTCATACCTAAAGGGTACAGCTTCCGGTTACCCGACTTGTTTCCATTTGATGTTTCTATTCACCTGCTTTTTTCCTTGAAAATGTTGGTTTCCGGCAAATTTGAAGTGGAAATGGGGCATTTATCACCCGATTTAAAGAAATTTTTTATCACTTCCGCGGATTTATTATTTTTGCGACAAATTTCACGGTTTGAAAGTCCAGCTTCTTTTAAAACTGCGAGGTTTCCCTTTGCCATTTTAATACTTCGCTTTTTTCAACTCAAATTATTAGCCTAAAATAATACTGAGAAAGTATTTGTTCCAAAATATTTACAAAACACCAGGAATAGAGGAGAAAATACCGACAGAACAGCAAATTTCACACACTGTAGCAGCCAATGTCTAGTATGGACAGCATCACTACCTCCAAATTACGAATCAAATAGATGCAAATGCACGGTTTACTTAAGGAACAAAACTAAAATAATTCATTTGTGGAGAAGCAAGCATGTCTGGGTCATTATAAAGAAGACGGCTACTGCGTTTCACCATTTGCCAACATGACGCGGTTGAAATTTTTCAAATTTAATATAAATTTGTCATTTCATGCCCTCGCTTATAAAAATTCTGAACATCAAACAAACCGTTCCGATACTTCCAATTTAATTCAAATCGTTTCCTATGATGCCTTACTTTTCTGCTGTAGGTTCGATACCAGTTGACTATCGGCCCGTTCAACAATATACTCCTCTGACAGTTACACTGCGTATCGGACGAAATTGGAACATGTAACTACTGGTATTTCACGTTTCAGCCATATAGCCCTATTATAATAATAATAATCGTTGACGCAACATATTGAATCAGGGCTTTGAAGTGTGTTAGAGCACTTTATGCATGGCCGTAACCGCACACTACAGGATTACAGTACCCTTTAGGAGGCAATGTGGTCAACATTTCGCTCCCCTGAGCTTATTGCCCTGATTAGATTCAAGTGCTTGTTCACAGCTGAGTCGACTGGTATCCGACATTCAGTCACGATAACAAATCACCCTGCCACCAGTGAGATTTGAACCGCGCCCTTCCGGTACGACAGCTCAGCGCTCCAGCCACTTGAGCCATCCGAACACATATTACTATTCATCATCAACGGCGCAACAACCGCCTTAATAAGGAACTCCAGACATCCCGATTTTGCGCCGAGGTCCACCAACTCGATATCCCTAAAAGCTGTCTGGCGTCCTGGCCTACGCCATCGCTCCATCTTAGGCAGGGTCTATCTCGTCTTCTTTTTCTACCATCGATATTGCCCTTATAGACTTTCCGGGCTAGGTCATCCTCATCCATACGGATTAAGTGACCCGCCCACCGTAACCTATTGAGCCTGATTTTATTCACAACCGGACGGTCATGGTATCGCTCATAGATTTCGTCATTGTGTAGGCTACGGAATCGTCCATCCTCATGTAGGGGACCAAAGATTCTTCGGAGGATTCTTCTCTCGAACGCGGCCAAGAGTTCGCAATTTTTCTTGCTAAGAACCCAAGTTTCCGAGGAATACATGAGGACTGGCAAGATCATTGTCTTGTACAGTAAGAGCTTTGACCCTATGGTGAGACGCTTCGAGCGAAACAGCGGAACAGTTTTTGTAAGCTGAAATAGGATCTGTTGGCTGACAACAACCGTACGCGGATTTCATCATCGTAGTTGTTATCGGTTATGATTTTCGACCCTAGATAGGAGAAATTCTCAACGGTTTCAAAGTTGTATTCTCCTATCTTTATTCTTCACGTTTGATCAGTGGGATTTGATGTTGTTGGTTGGTTGTTTTCGGTGCTGACGTTGCCACCATATATTTTGTCTTGCCTTCATTGATGTGCAGCCCAAGATCTCGCGCCAATTGCCGCCTGCTCGATCTGGATGAAGGCAGTTTATACGTCTCGGGTGGTTCTTCCCATGATGTTGACATCGTCAGCATAGGACAGTAGTTGGGTAGACTTAAAGAGGACCGTACCTCTTGCATTTACCTCAGCATCACGGATGATTTTCTCGAGGGCCAGGTTTAAGAGGACGCATGATAGGGCATCTCCTTGTCATAGACCGTTGTTGATGTCGAATGGTTTTGAGAGGGATCCTGCTGTTTTTATCTGGCCTCCCACAATGGGCAGGGTCAGCCTAGTCAGTCTTATTAATTTCGTCGGGATACCGAATTCTCTCATCGCCGTGTACAGTTTTACCTTGGCTATGCTATTGTCGTGACCTCCACTTTCACTATCCACTTCTTTTTAACACTCAAACTCTTTAGTTCCCTTTCTAATTACACTTAAATTTATTATTCATTACACTTAATTTACACTTCCACTTACGTTTACGTTACTTTACATTACTTAAACTTTCCCTACCTTGCGGGTTCGCTTTTAAAAATCGACTAACTCTAACATTTCCTTATGCTTATTCTAGACCTACCTTAACCTACTTTCTTATTCTCATTTCCCGACCCACGATTACCTCAAAACATGATTAAGAGGTCAGTGCTGTTATGCAAACACTCAGCATTTTACAACACAATACTGACCGACAAGTATGTTCCGCATATTGTAATATAAAGCTTGCACTTTCTATCACAATATCGATTACACACTTCTAGGTCGCGCCCAATGAGTCACCTCATCCCTCCCACCTTAGATGGAGCTATCCCTGAGAGCTACCTCACAATTGCTCCGAGTTAATCTTGGCCTGCTAAGTGATACTACTAACTTAATTAGCAATTACTATATATTATCATTATACAATATATTACTATATATTATCGTTACAATGCCTTTTACCCCAAACAATATATATGAAATAAATAGTTTTCCTATTAATATAATTACAATTCACTTAACTTAAACAATGATCGACATGCCGATGATTTCTGTGGACAATGTCCAATATCGCTGGGTGAAGCTATTTCTAGTCGAGATTGAGGTTGCTGACATTCGGCACTATTTTTCCCTGACAAAGCCTGGCTCAATGATGCTAACCCCTCTTGATGTATGGGGCCTGTGCGTGTGTCCAACGGCAAAAGTGGTGGAATCGGAACTTTCACTGGACGGCTCCTTGACAGGTTGCTGCTCTATAAGGGTGTTCCTTTTCTTAATATATCTGCTTGCTGGCTGTCGACCGAAGACGTCACTTTTTCTGCATTTGACTTAATCGATTGATCTCGTCCTGCTGTCCTCTTCCACCTGGCATATGTCATCAACGCCACTGCAATGATAATAACGAACATAATGCCTAGTGTACCTGCTGATGTGTACATATGCAGTCTTCCCGCTGCCTGATGTTGTCGAACGAATTCCTCTTCCTTAACTCGTCTTGCTAGCTCCTCCAACGCCCGACCTTCGCTGCGCCACCGCTCACCTAATCCTTCAGCGCTCAGTACGTGCAAGGGCCTTGTTTCGTTAAGTCGCACGAGCTCACGAATCTCTTCCGGCAACGGTTGAACCACATCACAGCATTGACCCGTATGAATGAAGACCTCTTTCTTTACCACATCTTGCGACGTCAAGCGAAACCCGTCCGCCGGCAAAACGCACCGCTCTCCAAGCACCAACACTCCGCTGAGGGTGCTATCCTCTCCTTGCCCATCTGAGCAGAGGAGCGTAATTGCCACTACCTTCCTCAGGAGCCAATAATTACGTGTGTTCATTTTAATTATTCCATCCCAAGGGCTAGCCCAATTGCCACGGCAGCCCTTATTATCAATTTTGGCAAAAATGCTGGTCACACACTTCCTTTCAGCCGACACAATGATAGGGACTTTCTTTTCACATGCGAAGCGTGTCTCATCAGCTGCCAACAGCATCGGGGTACATTCGCTAATTCCCTTTTCACTCATCAGGGCGAAATGTTGGGCGGCACTACTAACCGCCAAATAGTCGGCTTCCAAATGGTAGAAACCCTGACAAAACAAAAAGTGTAATGTTTAAGTACAGAATAGAATTAGAACGCTTCGTGTCAACCTTTGCAATAGTTCAAACTTAAAATTTGTTAGAAATACAAAGTTATTTACTAAAACCCCTTTTTGAATAAAATAACTTTCTTTTAATTGTTGGTGTTTCCTTTTTTACGTGCTCACACCCCTGAGAACACAACTCGCCGAGGGGTTTCTGTTACCACGTGGAGAACCTGCCTCGTTTCGCTTTCCCCTTCATCCAGCCAGCGATGTATGGTTGCTGCCAGAACTCCACACCTCGCGTCAATTCCATTCAGCTGTGCACATAGCCTGTCTGCATTCTTAGAGATGTTTACTACCATTTCCCACAATTCGCTCGTATCTCCTAGTTGGATTTTTGTCAAGATAGACCATCGGGATGCGAAAAAATGCAAGCGCCCTATTTCCTCAAACAGGGCTCCTGTATTCTCGACCTGCTTCACCTGTAGCATTCCGCCGCAAACCAATGTCCACCACCACGAAACTAGCAGCAATGTGCATGTCGCCTTATTTCTAACAGTTGTTATTCCTAATTTTACAAATTTCATATTCTTCCCCACTACCATCTACCACTAACTATTATACAATATTTTTTTTTTCTTTTCTTTTCCCTACTTATCTGCTACTAACTACTGCAAATCTTACACTAATGGTGGGAGTAACAGCAGCTGATGCCTGCAAAGAGAGAAAGAAACTCAATTCGGTCGCCTGAAGAGGAAGTTATACAAATGGGAAACGATTATACTTATTCACCGCAATTACAGCACCCGTCGCCAGTCCGCTTGCTTGCCTAGTTGAGAAAACCGTCCGTTCACCTAGTCAAGAAAACAACATTACTCATTCTAGGCATTAAAAATTCTAACTCTGTTCACTCTTCGCAACTTCCCATTCACTAGAATGGATATATTTTCAGGAGAATGGACATTGACAACCTTGTACGGGCCTCGGAAGATAGAATCCAGTCTACTAGATCTTCGCGTATCTTTAAGTAGGACACTATCACAAATGTGTACCTGAATAGAATTCATCTTCCTGTCGTACCCCCTCTTAAACACCCCTCAGCGTTCATCAAATTTTCTTTCGCATGCTTGAAAGCAACTTGCAGTTTCCTACACAGCTGCTTATGGTACAGTTGGTCATTGAAAACCGGCTCAAGTTTCCATCGGACACAGCCCCGTTCCAGAGTGGGGCGTGTTATTGTAGGCGTGAGCCGCCGTCCTGAGGTATTCGTCCCAATCTCCAGGTGTATCATCCACGAAACATCTCAAACAGTTCCCCAGGGTCGAATGCTGCCTTTCTACAGCATTAGACTGCGGATGATATGCCGTCGTTTGCAACTTCTTCACATTCAAAAGTTTACATAAAGACTTGAAAACCTCACCTGTGAAATTTGCCCCTTGATCCGCCGCAATGGACCGTGGTAAAGAATAGCGACTAATTATTTCATTAAATAACACCTTGGCCACTGTATTAGCTTCCTGGTCAGGCAGTGCAGCGAAATCCACAAACCTTGTCAAATCGTGCTCCATCGACAGAATGTACTTGTGATCCCTCGGGGTCTCAGGCAACGGTCCCACCAAATCGATATATATCTTATCGAATGGCCTATCCGATACCGAAGTAACCACCAACGGCATCCTCGTTTGACGAAGATTCTTGTTCTTCTGGCATTTGAGACACTTGGCCACATGTCGCTGGACGTCTTTTTTCATCCCCTTCCACCTGAAAAACCTTCTGACTCTAGCGAAAGTTTTACTGGCCCCAAAGTGGCCTCCGAACCGTGAGTCATGATAGTCTCTAAGGGCTAGCCGTACTTCCTCTGGACTCCTTATTTCTTGCACGTCTTGCCTCTCTCGGACCTTAGGCTGCCCTTACTTCTCCTTACCAGTGCGCCTTTCATCTTCTACTTGCACCTGTCCTCTTGATCGCGTTACCACTAAGCAATCAGACCCCGACTCTGCTGAGGCTTCTCGCTGTACCACCCTACTCAAAGCATCTGCATTCCCCATATTACGGCCCGGCTTATATAACAATTCGTAATCATACTCAGACAACTTCTGTTGAAGCCGAAGCATCCGGCGAGTGGTGTCTCTCGCCTTTAGCGTTCCCTTCAACGGCTTGCAATCCGTGAACATTT
The DNA here is from genome assembly GCF_905115235.1 of Hermetia illucens. NCBI lineage: Eukaryota > Metazoa > Arthropoda > Insecta > Diptera > Stratiomyidae > Hermetia > Hermetia illucens. The sequence continues at coordinate 111,155,789 of NC_051850.1, read as the reverse complement.
TAAATGGTCCTTCCAGGAGGTAACAACGGTAATTTTTTGTCGCCCATGTCAGTGCCAAAAGTTCTCGCTCAGAAGTTGAGTAATTCCTCTCCGCTGGGTTCAGCATACGACTCGCATACCCCACTGGTCGTCCCTCCTGTTCCAGTACCGCACCCAGAGCTTCTCCACTAGCATCTGTCACCAATGTAAATTCCTTATCGAATTGCGGATACGCCAAGACGGGCGGCGAGGTTAGTTCTTTCTTCTACCTCTCGAAAGCCTTCTCGCACCCTTCATCCCATTCAAACTTCATATTTTTCCTCACCAAGCGATTAATAGGCGCCGCAATATTCGCAAAACCGGGTACAAATCTTCTATAGTAATTGGCCAACCCAAGGAAGGATTTTATCTGCTTAGGGGTGTTTGGCCGTGGGAAATCCCTGACTTTCTCTGTTAGTTTGGGATCGGGTCTAATTCCATCTTCTGAGCAAACGTGCCCCAAGTAAGTTATCTCCTTTCGCAGGAACTGACACTTCGCTGGTTGAAGCCTCAACCTGCCTTCACGGAATCGTTGGAATATCTCTCTCAATTTTCGGTTGTGCTCGTCTAGGTTTTTGGCAAACACGACTACATCATCCAGATATACAAAGCATTTGATACCCTGTAAGCCTGACAAAACCTGGTTCAGCAAAGACTGGAAAAATGCAGGAGCAGTTTTAATACCAAAAGATACCCTCTTAAACTGCAGGTGCTGGTACAAGAAACTGAATGCAGTTTTACACCTATCCTCCTCATCAATAACCACTTGGTGGTAGGTACCCTTGCGCCAAATCGAGTGTAGAGAAGTATCTTGAGTTCCCAAGTTCATTCAAAATATCCTCAATCCGTGGCAATGGATATGACATAGGTACCACTTTAGTGTTAAGGTCACGGAAATCTACACATAGGCGAAAAGTTTTTTCCCTGCCCTTTAGCTGCTTCTTCGGTACCAGAATGAATGGGACTACGGACGGACTATCACTTGGCTCAATTATATCGTCCTCCAAAGGTTTATTCATCTGCCGTTTACATTCATCCCGATGAGCCTGCGGTATCCGATACTGTGGCTTATTTGCAGGCACCGCGCCCGGCAACAGGGGTATCGAAAAAGTCGTTACTTCCGTGTACGGCAACTTGTCCCCAGGGAGTAGGAATATATCTCCATACTCCAGGCACAACTGAGTAATGCTATCCGTCTCTTCCTGATTAAGATTGTCCGATAACTCCAGTATCTCCTTTAACTGCTTAAGTCTATCGTTGTTCAGATGTCAGCTCGGTCCTTTCACCGATCGCCAGAGTTTATAGTCAGACAAATACCCGAACTCAGGCCTAAGATTCCTAAGCTTCACTTCCTTCTCATTCACGTTGATGAGCCCAATGAAAACCGTCCCATTTCGAGGTTTCACTACGGCGTTACTTATAAATACACCCGGATCTACTTCCTGACGAAGACAAATTCGGGTCTCTTCAAACTCTACGGGTAACTCAACGATCCTTTCCTCCCTAGGACCTACCCTAATATTTTCTAGCTCTGCTTCCTCTCGTGTGGAACCTTCACAGTTTTCAAGCTCCGACGCTACGCTGTTGCTGCTTTTTTCCGCCCTCTGCAGCTCTTCCATTGTTATTCCGGTATCCTCCGTCACAGCTTCCGCACTCCTACCATGCAGCTGCTTCGAGCCTACTCGAGCGTCCTCATTCCTTATTTCACCACTTTGTACCGACGCAAAATTCCTTTCACAGTCTTCATCCAATAATGACCGAAATACTCTCCCCTCCAGTTGGTCTTCGTAGGTTTCCTTAGTATCTTTCTCCGTCCTCTGAGAAGAATCATGTGCTCCACGATGCGTATTAACCTGTCCGTAAGCCTTCCAGGATACCGCTAAAATTCCTGAAATACAATTAATGATGGCGCGCCCCTGCAAGAAGTCCCTCCCCAAAATTCCATCATATAGGAGGGACTCCTGGTTCTCAACCACATTAAAATCACAATTGTGCCATTCCGAACCCAGTTTCACCCGACCTTTACATCTGCCAAGTGTTTTCCTTTCTTCCCCAAACAGTCCACTAATCCTGATTTGTTCGTTTATATCTAAACCTACTCCTTTCCTCACTACTGAATTTTTTATTAAATTACACGCCGCCCCTGTGTCTACAAGTAATAATAGTTTTGTTCTAATTCCTATATCAAAGGGGGCTTCAATCACTCCATCACAGTACACTTCAACTTCTGAAGGTTCCCCTTCCTGTACCTCACTCTTCGTCTCATCACCCCCAAGGACGGCTTCTACTCGTTTTTTGATTGGTTCTGTTCCGCCAGGTACTTGCGCAAGCAATTCGAAGGGCCGTGAGCCCGCGTAGCGCAAAAGTCGCAATACTGTGGCAATCCCTGCTCGCTAATATGTTGCGCCCCCTCATCATCCTGTAATCCTACAAAGTTTACGCTACGTCGACCCTGCTGGGAAGACCGAGGAGATTTCTGTCGAGAGCATTGTCCCGAGGTATGTCCGTACTTCCGGCAGTGAACGCAAAAAGGCTCAGCCTGTCTCATTCTACACTCCCTTGCCCGGTGCCCGAATTTCCCACAATTGAAACAATCAACAATTTTCCCTTTCCTGCCAAGGGGTGGTCCTGAACTCGACGAAGGACATTGCCGGGGATCCTGTCCAGCGGAGGAGGAAGAAGTATTATTGTGACTGCTGACATTATTAGAGACCGGCGGGTACTGTGCAGATTCCAAAGGTGGCTTGTAGTTTCCCCCGGTCGTATATGACATACTCCCGAAAGGAACCCTGCTGGTAGCCTCAAAGCTACTTCCCGGAAACTGTCCGAAGGGGCGATCACTGAAACGCGAATAACCTAAAAGCCTTCGGCAGTCGTCCTCATAACAAATGGCATCTGCTTAAGCTTGTTCCAATGTCTTGAAACTTCTACCCACCAGATGCCCTCTTGTACCATCATTCAATACACCTACCTTAAAAGAACCGATACAATCGCGCTCAAATTCTTTTTTAAGACCTTCATCACCCCCAGGATACTTCACGCTAATGGCATCCTGCGTCCGTTTTAGCAGTAAGCTAACCCGCTGCGCATATTCCTCCAATTCCTCTCCGGGCCGCTGTCTCCACATTCTAAGTTCATCTCGAAGCTCATCTAATGATCTCTTTGGGACGTACGCATTGCTCAGAGTCAATTCCAAATCTCTGATTGTTCTACAGCCCGCCGTGGATATCAAATAGTAGGCATCCCCTGTCAGCCTGTATTTGATGCAACTAAACAGAAAAACCTTTTGTTCCTCTGGTAATCGCTCATAATGCTCCGTCACGCAGTCTAAAAATTTAGATAGTTCCGAAACGAGGAAGGGTGATCTTTCCCCCGAAAAAGAAGGAACAAACTTTATCACCATATCCATGACCCTATCATATATATCATTCCCTACCGGAGCCATTTTGTTAATTTCGTTTCTGGACCTAGCCTCTACTTCATTTGCGCGCGTTTTCAATGAAGTGACACCAGCACTTTCTGTTCCACTCACGCCACTGAAACTTTTCCTCCTTTCGTATTTATTCAATTCTTTACTTCCCCGAACACCTTGTTCAATATTTACGCTTTTCTGTCTAGCTGCTTTTCCACTTCCACGTTGCACTCTTCTGCTTCCCTTAATTGTCGCTTTAGTTCACTCACTATCTTGCTTAATTGTTCCAAGTCTTTATCTCTTTGCGCTAATTTCCCCCCCAATCCTTCCTCCCTATGCTGTACACTTTCTAGGAGGCTAGATAGTAGAGTATCCACAACCTCCACCGCACTCTTTATATTTACTTGCTCCCCCCGAGCCCTCGGTTTCTGTTTGCTCCGCAAAAAGGAAAAGGCTTTTGATTGTTTCTGCCTGATCCTTTTTCAGCTGAGCAATAGTGTCCGCCCGCAAACCTTTCTCGACTTGCAGCGATTGAAAAAGAGCAAGCTCCTCTTTTGTCAATACGTTGGTCATTTAGTCCCACCCTCAGGATTCCACAATGGCACAATAACCTGCGTGCAACAATTCAACGTCACAATAAATTTAATATCACACTAAATTTAACGGCACACTAACTTCCCCACGCAGGATTCACTCAATTATTCAATTATATAATTTATAATTTATGTAAAATCAGGAATATAAAAACACTTACCTAATACCGGCTGCGCCAAATGTCGTGACCTCCACTTTCACTATCCACTTCTTTTTAACACTCAAACTCTTTAGTTCCGTTTCTAATGCAATTTTATTATTTATAACACTTAAATTTATTATTCATTACACTTAATTTACACTTACACTTACGTTTACGTTACTTTACATTACTTAAACTTTCCCTACCTTGCGGGTTCGCTTTTAAAAATCGACTAACTCTAACATTTCCTTATGCTTATTCTAGACCTACCTTAACCAACTTTCTTATTCTCATTTCCCGACCCACGATTACCTCAAAACATGATTAAGAGGTCAGTGCTGTTATGCAAACACTCAGCATTTTACAACACAATACTGACCGATAAGTATGTTCCGCATATGTAATATAAAGCTTGCACTTTCTATCACAATATCGATTACACACTTCTAGGTCGCGCCCAATGAGTCACCTCACTATCATACGTGGCTTTAAAGTCGATGAATAGATGGTGCAACAGTTGTCCATATTCCAACAGTTTTTCCATCGCTTGCCGCACAGAGAAAATCTGATCTGTTGCTGATTTGCCTGGAGTGAAGCCTCTTTGGTATGGGCGAATGATGTTCTGGGCGTATGGGGCTATCCGGCCTAGCAAGATAGCGGAGAATATCTTATAGATGGTACTCAACAACGTGATACCTCTTTAATTTCTGCATTGTGTTATATCTCCCTTTTTATGTATGAGACAGATAATGCCTCGTTGCCAATCGTCAGGCATTGATTCGCTGTCCCATACCTTGAGCACAAGCTGATGAACCACTTGGTGTAACTGGTCGCCTCCATATTTAACCAATTCGGCTGTAATTCATCGGCTCCTGGCGACTTATGATTTGTTAGCCGATGAATTGCACCGACTGTTTCTCCTATAGTATTAGCAGTATAGCAGTATAGCAGTATTTTTCCGTCGTCTTCAGTTGGCGGAACCTCTGGTTGTTCAGTAGCTCATCAAAGTACTCAACCCATCGCTCCAATATGCCCATTCTGTCGGAAATCAGATTTCCCTCTTTGTCTCGGCAGGATGAGCATCGAGCTGTATAAGGCTTCATCCTGCTGACTTGTTGGTAAAACTTGCGCGCCTGGTTCGGTTGCTCCCTGTACTTTTCTAGTCCACAGACTTGTTGGTTCTCCCAGGCTTCCTTTTTCCGTCTGTGAAGTCGCTTCTCCGCTCGACGGAGTTCGTGATAAGTCTCTGCGCGTGCCTGCGTTCTTTGAGAATGCAACATTACTCGGTATGCTGCATTCTTCCGTTCCGTTGCTAGCTTACATTCATCGTCAAACCAGCCGTTCCGACTCCTTTTGCGGCGGGGGCCAAGTATGTTTGTGGCCGTATCGATGACAACGTTCTTCAGGTGGTTGTGAAGATCATTTGTTGATGCTTCATCTCCAAGTCCTCTGTTGATTGCGGTTCCATTTCCCTCTTATAGGTGTTGCGGAGGGCTGTGTTTTGGATGACTTCAGTGTTATTCGAGCTCGGAGCACCATGCCAACGAGATAGTTATCCGAGTCTATATTGGCCCCCCTATATGTTCTGACATTCATCAAGACTGAGAGGTGGCGTGGTCAATTTGGTTGAAAGTGGTGCCGTTTGGAGAGGCGCATATATGTTTGTAGACCGCTTTCCGCGCAAACCAGGTACTTCCAACAACTATTTCGTGTGACGCTGCTAATTGAATAATCCACAGTCCGTTATCATTTGTTTTTTCGTGTAAGCGATGGAAACCAGTGTATCACCTGAATACGGGCTCCTTCCCTACTTGGCTGTTAAAATCCCCCAAGTATGATTTTGATATCATATCATGCAAAAGGGGGGTGCAAATTTTTAGTTTCTCCAAATATAGTCATATATATCAAATGAAAGCTCTCGTTTAGTACTTTTCGAAGCCGGTGATAGGTTTGGCATTTATTGGAAAGACGGGGAGTGCGGGGGTTTGAAAGTGATAATTTCTTTAAGGGGCCATTCTCAGAAACTACTCAACCGAAAGTCTGAAAAAAATTATAAAGCAAGTTTGGTGAAAAGCGCGCTATTACTAACAAAATTGTAATAGGTCAAAGTCGTCGCTTCCGTTCTGCTTCACGAGTTTGAATGTCAGTATCACGCGAAAGTGGATATTCTCGCATAGCATATACGTGTTGGTACTAATGGGACAAATGTCCACTCAAATGGTTTTATAAAAGAAATACACAAATCGTTCATACCTGGCTTATTTTCCATTGAGCAGCAGTTTTATCGTTTGGTTCAATCCTGCCAACCTTTAAATCAACAAATTTTCTGATAAATGGATAAACGATCTAAATTTACCTTTCAGTTCGTAGAGTATGTGGTCAAAAGTTAAATAAAGTCGTCCCAAGAGAGCATGCACAGATTCTACTCAACCAGCTGCCACTCTTGAACGGAATGAGAAACTCAAATCAACTTGTCTCCTTTAAGAACCAAAAATCGCGCAGCGTCAACTCCCTATCAGGAGAGTATCCCCAAACATGCCTCCAGGCGCAGCAACAATTCCGCAGCACCAGCGGTTCACGGCATGTTTTGCATGTACACCCTCTCGCTCAATGAGGAAACAAACGTTAACAAATCGGAAGACCGGGATCTGGACGCTTCAGGTACGAAAGGTTTTGTGTATTTCTTAGCGCGTAGCACGTAATATATGCACATACAGGGTGCGGCAGCATAACTTCCTTTTTTAAAATGCGCGCCACTCAGTTCGTTGACGTCATAGCGGAGCGCTAGTGGTCTCGTTCAAGAGGGGATACTGTAAAGTTTTGTCCCGACACGGTTGAGTCACCATCATACGTTGGAATAGTGAGGAGCGTGCCTTTGCCGTTGAGGTTTACTTTTCAAGCGGATGTTCGGTTATTGCAACACATCGTGAATTTCGGAATCGCTTTAATTTAGCCCCGTTGGCTCCCGTCCCAGACCGCAAATCAATTGTTACATGGGTCACTACATTCAGACAAACTGCAAGTGCGACAAAAGGAAGAACTGGAGTTCCTCGGCCCGTTAGATCACCTGAGAACATTGAAGCAGTGAGAGCGTCAATGTTGCGATCGCCACGGCGTTCTGCACGCAAACACGCATCTGCCCTTGGACTATCCGATCGTTCTGTGAGAAGAATTCTTCGTGATGATCTTCATTTTCATCCCTATAAGATGACGATAGTGCAGGAACTTTCAGAACGTGACTTCAATTCTCGGATGAACACGTGTGAGCTTCTTCTTGATGTCGTTCCCGAGGGTGCTATTGTTTTTTTAGCGATGAAGCCCATTTTCATTTGTGTGAGCCGGTTAACAAACAAAACATGCGCTACTGGGCTGACACCAACCCTCGAGAATTGCATCAAAAGCCTTTGCATTCACCTAAATTCCCCAACCCAACTTCCTCAGCTGGAATTATTGATCCCTGGTTTTTTGAGGAAAATGAGGTTACAGTGACAGTGAATTCGGACCGGTATGTAAACATGCTACAGAATTTTTTTTTTTCCACGGCTAGCAAATTTGGATTTGGGGACACTTGGTTCCAACAAGACGGTGCAACAGCACACACTTCAAGAGCATCGATGGCTGTTTTGAGGGAACACTTTCCAGAGCGCCTTATCTCAATTAGAGGCGATTTGGAACGGCCGGCACGCTCTCCCGATCTGTCCCCTTGTGATTTTTTTCTATGGGGTTTTTTGAAATCCCGTGTTTATGTGAATCGTCCAAGAACCCTACAAGATTTGAAGACCAACATCCAAGAAGAAATTGCCAACATAATACCTGCTATGCTAACAAGAGTCATGACAAACGCCAGAAATCGGTTTACGCAATGTATGGAGAATGGGGGACGTCACCTAACAGATTTGATCTTCAAAACAAAGTAAATCAAAACTTTAGACATGTACCTACATTATAAAAAATAAATAAATATTTTCCGATGCATACAATAGTTTTTATTGAGTTTTGAAAAAAGGAAGTTATGCTGCCGCACCCTGTATTATGTGAGAGTATCCACTTTCGGATGATATTGAATTTTCAAAGAACCAACAACTTTGACGTAATATAACTTTGTTAGTAATAGTGCAAATTCCACCAAACTTGGTAAACTTGGTATATTTTAGCCTACATTACTGCAAAATTTCGTGGTGCTAGAATGAACTTAAGGGGGGTTTTGCAGCCAATTACTAAACATTATAGTATAATACTATTACTAGCTTTATTTGAACAGATATTGGTGTGGAAGGTATTTCGGAGCCTAGGCACCATATAGTGGCAGCCTCATGATTTTTTTCAAATTTTTCGGTTGAGTAGTTTCTGAGAATGCCCCCTTAAAGAAATGATCACTTTCAACCCCCCGCACTTCCCACCTTTCCAACGAAAGTAAAAACTAACTACGAACCGAGACCTTTAATTTGATACCCCACATGACTATATTTGATGAAAAAAAAATGTACACCCCCCTTTTGCATGTATGGGGACTCCCCCTTAAATTCTACATAAAACGATGTAACTCGCTGTATGCGTGAGCGTTCACAGTTCCCACTTGTCTACCAAATTTAGTGTAAATAGCTATAACCGTCTCCGAGTAAAATGCCTGTGACGGACAGACAGACAGTAAACCGATTTTAATAAGGTTTTGTATTTACACAAAGCCTTAAAAATGCATTTCGGGCATACAGCATAATCAGATCCATCACTGAGCCGTGCAAAATATGATGAAGCAGCAGAAAACCGCCAATGATAATTTTAGGAATATTAGAGAGTTTCTATATTAAAAACTGAAAATATTTAAATGGAGTTTAGCGTTTTGGCTGAAGTTAAAAGGTGAACGGGTCTTGTACATTAAATTGTTAAAAAAATAAGAATTACCATTTCTAAGTCGTGACTAAATGTCAGGGTGGGCAATAGGAAATTGGAAGGAGTGTAATGGAGACGCTAAGTATTACCAGAACATGAAAAAGATATTTATTAATTATTAATTTATTTATAATAAAATTGGTATGACAGACTGATAGACGAAAGGACGGACCAGCCAGACATATTTTATTAAAGCTTCGTTTTACACAAAACCTTAAAAAGCGAAAAGTTCCCATTGAGGGCTAAAGATTGACTTGGCCTTACACAAACTTAATATCAACAATAATGGAGGAGATTTAATTCGATTCTGTTCGGGGAATCCCATAAAACTTGTGGACCTGCTATCAATTGAGCAAAGTTTATATTAATAGCGCAGTAATACTCTATCACAGATAACGTGCTGATATTGGCATACGAGTCAGTGATCCGATTTTCAATAGGTTTTCTACATTTCAAATATCTACATATAAAAAGAATGCTAGCGATTGACGGTGCAACAGTTTTGTTAAAACAACAGAGTGATAAGTTCAATCGCGAAATTATGGCAATCAGCTCGAAAGGTGTGGCCCACGCTCTCGAAACTTTCAAAAATGCACCAAAGCACATAAAACATAGATCGGAATGGTTTGTAGCCGCTGGATTTCTATATACTGGAGAGAATAATGAAGTGCATTGTGAGACTTGTGAAACAACAGTGAACGTCCCTGATGGCGACATCGACCCATGGGATTCCCATCAGAGAGCTTCACCGGATTGTCTGTACTTGAAGATAATAACAAAGTACACACCCGGTCAATCTGCACGACTCGACTTGGAAAGGAAATGTAATCTTACTGAGTCTTTATCGTTTGTTTCAAAATCCTACGATAAGGCCCCGAAATCATTGAAGGCGGTAGCACCAAGACTCACTATGTCGGGATTTTACTATACTAGCCATGGGGACCAAATCAAATGTTGTAGCTGTGAAGAGACCTATGAAAATTTTCCTGAAAATGTGGATCCTTGGAAATGGCACTTCAAATCCAAACCGGATTGTGAATACGTTCAACTGGTGGTGAAATATGACTTACTAGATGGTGCAGGTAGCCAAGATTTGGCAGCGAAAATTGTATCTTATGAGAAATCTCCCGAAGTTTTGAAGAAAAACACGGGACAATATGCAATGGCAGGTTTCTTCTATACAGGCCGTTCCGATCAAGTGCACTGCCGGAGTTGTAACCTAATCTTATCCGATATTACAGAAGCCACTAATCCTTGGGAAGAACATTCTAAGCTCCAGCCAGATTGTGAGTACCTACGTGTTGTTCAAAAACACGGAATTATGGACGCTATGCACCAACAAGATTTGCCAACGAATCTAGAATCATATAACAAAGCGCCGGGAATGCTAAAGAAAGCAGCTCGAAGATACGCCATGGCTGGCTTCGTGTACACTGGATCCAGTGACCAAGTATTATGCCGTAGTTGCGGTACAACTATTTCCGAATGGAGTGAACTCGATGATCCCTGGCAAAAGCATGTTACAAATTCCCCAAATTGCAAATACGTTGAAATTCTAAAAAAACACAAATTAATCGATTTAACTGATCAAGATTTACTATCAAAGATAACATCCTTTCAGTTGGCACCAAGGAACTTGACGGAAATGAGAGTTGACCTCGCTATGGCTGGTTTCTTCTACACAGGCCAAGGTGACAATGTGCAATGTTACAGTTGTGGGCTAAATCAGTCCGATTGGACAGATGGAGCCAACCCTTGGGAAAAACACCTTGAAAACTCCCCGGATTGCACATATGTTAAGATAATCCAAGAGCATGACGTACTAATGGATGGTCTTTACGACTCGTTTGAAGAGGCATCAGAAAGCAACGAAACAGAGGCAGACGAAGAAGAAGAATGTGTAGTTACTTCTGATTCATAATTAATTTACCAGCCGAATACGGAAACCAACCTATTCCTCCTTTAAAATAAATTCAATAACTGCATAATAGCCTAACCTTAAATGGTTGTGTTATAAAAATAAATATTCTGAGAAATGAAATTGTTTTATAAAAAGGAAAATGGTTTTCTGTCTATCTGTGTGTCACTCATACCCGACTTCGAAACGGTTATATATAATACATTGGTACGGGATTTAGTAGAAAGACTGGAACGGCGAACCCCTGCACAACCATATATGATAAAGGCAAGCTTCAAAATACTGTCCATAGCGATATTTATTCAAGTAAAGCTAAACATTCTTTAATTAATAAAAAAAGTCCGAAACTAGGTGCTTTGTTGAATTTTTAAGAAAGAATATTTAGGTGCAGGGTGGATCCATTTAAATATAGCTCGCAGTATATATAGGTTGAATATACCTGATATTCAGTTCAATGTGATATTGAAATTCTGTCTCTTAAGGCGTAATAATTTGACGTGAAAGAGGCAACTTTTACCAACTATGACTTTGTTAAAAATAGTAGGATTTCCATCAAACTTTCCAGAGTGATGCTTCATATGAAAACCTATAAACAAATTCCCGTTTCAAAGGGATTTTTGTGAATTTAACGCGAGATTGGTTGGTTTAATAAGTTTAAAATTAGGAATACGCCATTTGAAAATTACTGGTGAGACTTTCATTGGTTGCAAAGGAGTGCGGGACTCCAAAAGAGGACCCGTTCTTAGAAACTCAGGCACCCGAACAATTTGAATACCCTCCTCTCCCAACTTCTGTAGAAGAAAAAGGTGTGGCAGGCATTATCCATCTCACCCTTGCAATAAATGCAGTCGGGGGACCGTGATTTCCCGATTGTATGCAGGTAAGATTGAAAACAGCCGTGTCCGTTGAGCACCTGGGTTAGGTAATAGGCAATCTCACCGTGCTTTCGATTGAACCACGACTGAACGTCTTTCATGAGATGCGTGATCCATCTACCCTCGCTTCTTTTTCCTGAGATTGGTGCCATGCGCAGAGAGTTCGAAAGGTCTCTTCACAAGCTTACAGCTGGCTCCGAGATGGTACGATAGGCGGACAAAACTCCTTGTACTTGCGCTGGGCGCTTGCGGTACATTTCCTTACTGAGGAAGTAAAAAAGGATGGAATGAATCGCGCTCATCAGCAAACGACGCCTGCTAAATGAGCGACCTCTGACATAGGACATTAGTCGGCAAATCGCAAACATTCCAGTCGAAGCCTCAACTGCGGTGTTACGAATCTCCTCGCAGAATCGTCTATCATGATTCCGAAGTATTTCACCGCTGGATTCGACAAGGCCATGGGTAGGTAGGTTGGTATCAGTGGCCACTCCGAGGAGCCCAAATAGCGCTGTAGTGCCCCGGTTTGATGCCACAAACTCTTAAAACTGTGATTGCTGTTATAAAAGCAGGAAAGCAGCGTCCAGCCGGCTCAGATCTTCAGAACCAACCCGTAACATTCACGAAGGAAAGCAGCTCTCCCACCCTGCAGCTAGAAATCTCTCCGAGGTACCCAAAGAATGGTTTACCCAGTGTCCGTAATCTGGCTCTAGCTAGAACTGGCCAATCGCAGAGAAAGTGCATGAGGGTTTCTCCCCCCTCCCCCCTTCTCCGCAGCTTCAGCAATGCGAATGATATGGGTATGCCGAGCCTGGCGGCATGGTCCTCTATGGACTAGTGCCTAGTGCAGACCGTCATAATCTTGAATGCATTTGCACGCGCCTGGCACAGGAGCTCTTGTAATCGGGCTATGTTATAAGCGGGCCAAATCTTTCTTGATTTGGCACAGCGAGCAAGCCTTCATCATTTGAGGCCCCCGGCTGCTAAGTAGTGTGAGTAGACTCCGCCTTTGACAGCCGCCAGCGAGACACGGACTGTAACCGCCAAAGCGCTGCCAAAAGCATAGCCCCGCCTGGCCCATCCGTCAGCACACTCATTCCCCTCTATGCTCGTATGTCCAGGAAACCCAGAAGGGGGTGACCTTGAGCGTGCCGCCCAGATTATTCAGCGCGTCTCTGCACTGCCCCACCAGCCTAGAGGATGTCGTCGCTGAATAAAAGGCCTTGATGACCACTTGGCTGTCGGTCAGAATGGCCATGTTACTCTTGGGGCTCGAATCTCGCTCCAGCCATCGTCAGTACTTCCGCTTAGAAAACACTGGCGAAACCTGGGAGACCATACGACTCGAATACACTGTGTGTATTCGAGAAAACCACCGCGCCAACTCCACAGACCATCTTTGATCCATCGGTAAAGAATACTGTGTCATAACCTTGCAACATGTCGCCGGTCTTCCACTTTGCGCTAGTTGTAAAATCCACCCTGTGGAATAAGTTAAAATATTTGCTTTGGAGCCCTTTGATGGTTCGGTCGCCTTCGACGCCTCCTCTAAGGAGGAAGACAAGCAGATTAGCCGAGGCACACTTCGAGTGCTGCAGATTTATCTGCGTCACCCTCAGCATGATCTATTTCGTGGGGGGTTCGTCAGTCCCCGTTGGATCGTCGATCCTCATCATGGTTTCCAGCGGCCACCGCGAGAAGATCGTGTGAGGACTTGCCGAATTATGCAACTTTATGCTGACGCCTAATCAGACCATAGTTTTACCAACCTGAATAGTGAGGTCTGTGGGAACCCTCTCCATGGTCAGCACAACGACTTCGGATTTCTCCAGACAGTACCTCCAGGTTAGGTAGAGCTGACAACCCTACACGGAAAACAGCTTGTTACGAAGCCACAACAGGAGCCTCGGACTGGACGGATTACACAACGACGAACCCGGCAACGACAAAGGAATAACGATTTGCGCATTTTCTCATGGAACGTGCGCTCCCTACACAGAGATGAAGCTGCTGAGCAGCTAGCCGATACCCTGTCCCAATATCGGACTGATGTAACAGCGTTACAGGAGATGCGTTCCAGGAGAAGACTCTTTACACAATATATTAGAGCGGCCATCCAGTAAACCTTGCGCTCGGAGTAGGTTTCTTAGTCAGCCAAAACCTGAAACCCGCTGTTATCGACTTTGAAAACATAAGCGAACGGCTATGCACTCTACGTTTGCGAGGCAAATTTAGAAATATAAGCCTCATTAACGTTCACGCCCCTACAGAGGAGATTGCAGAGGCGGAGAAGGATACCTTCTACGAGGCAGTAGAAAGAACCCTCGAAGCCTGTCCCAGACATGATAGCAAAATCATACGTGGGCTTCCATAGCTTACATCAAAATACAAATGATAACGGACTGCGGATTATTCAATTAGCAATTTCACACGAAATGGTTGTTGGAAGTACCTGGTTTGCGCGGAATGCGGTCCACAAACATACATGGGCCTCTCCAGATGGGACCACTTTCAACCAAATTGACCACGTGTTGATCGAATGCCGCCACCTCTCAGCCTGGGTCAATGTCAGAACAGGGGGGCCAATATAGGCTCGGATCACTATCTCTTTGGCATGGTATTCCGAGCTCGAATAACAACACCACCCAGAATCCCCTCTGACCATCAAGTGAGAGTGGCAATATCTATGGTAGAAAAAGAAGACGAGGCAGACCGTGCCTAAGATGGAGCGATGGCATAGAGCAGGACGCCACACTGCTTTTAGGGATATCGAATTGGTGGACCCCGGCGCAAAACCGGGATGTCTGAAGTTCCTTATTAAGGCAGGCCTAGACCGGATACCGGTTGTTGCCCCGTTGATGATGTTGATGAAGTTTTAATTGATCACCATATAGCGCACAACAAGCCTGACAGTTAGTTGACAACACGAATCGCTTCGCTTATGTTATTGCTATCCTCCCTAATAGGAACATTGAACGGGAATACGTGGAGAAGAAGATGAAGTATAAGCCAATGGCTTGGAAAATCAAAGAAATTTGGAATCTCGAGCTACTCATTCATACTGTAATCCGACGGATGTCGGATTTGAAACGCGACCCTCCGTACAACACCCTAGCGCCGTAATCTCTGACCCATCCGGACACAAAAATAAATATAGACAGAAATACAGAATAAATATAGAAATGCAAACTAATTGTAAAAATGGGCAGATATCAATCCTTAAATTGATATCTATTCAACAATTTTTAAATTGTTGATGGCTGCCGGGATAGGTACAATAATCCTCAAATTATTGTACGCTGAAGGAAGCAAGAAGAAAATACTGCTTTTCACTTTTCTTTGGCTTGTGGCCCGGTTTATTACTATCACTTCGTTTTTATACAAGAAATCTTATAACTAAGCAATTTACAATTTACACATTTTTGTTTACATGATCTATTGATTCATTTCTGGCACAAGCGCACGTTCAGCATTTTTTTTGAACTGCTATTATGTTGATATTGTTGATCGGGATCTTGGAACGGTGTGTAGGAATATACAGCGTGCCGTTGATTTGATAGACAGCTGGTGCCTTAGACATGGTTTGTCAGTTGATCCAAATAAAACCACAATGGTTTTATTCACAAAAAGGAGAAAACTGGATGGACTTTGCCTCCCTGAGATGAGGGGTACTACCCTTCAACTCTCCGAAGAAGTGAAATACCTGGGGGTTACTCTAGATAAAAAACTTCTTTGGAACAAACATGTAGAGGTAAAGATGAAACGAGCTCTCACAGCTTATGGGCTGTGCAGACGGACCTTTGCCTCGACATGGGGACTAAGGCCTCATGTGGTAATGTGGATATACGTTGCCATCATTAGGCCGATGTTCGTATATGCATCCGTAGTGTGGTGGGTTAAGGTGAGACAAAAAGGTTTTCACTGTAAACTAGCCAGACTGCAAAGAACTGTTTGTCTGGGTATCACTGGTGCCATGAGCACGACATCCGGCGCAGCTCTGAATGCACTACTCAATTTGCAGCCCCTGGATATATTTATTCAAAGCACTGCAATGAGAGCAGCTCATAGGCTAATTCGGTTAGATCTATGGGAAAACAACGGATGTGGGGGGCACAGAGCATTGGAAGAGTTACTGGGAGGACTGAATCCAGTTCTTACAATGCCTTCCGATTCTCGTGTCCCTATACATCTGTTTGGTAGAAGATATGTAGTTACCCTAAAGCGTAGAGAGGACTGGGAAGACCCAGAGGAATGCGTGGAGGGATATACGGAAGTCTTCTACACCGATGGCTCAAAAACAGAAGAGGGGTCTGGAGCCGGAGTCTACCTCTCGAATAAAAACGAGAAGTGGGCTTTCCCTTTGGGACAATATGCAACGGTTTTTCAAGCCGAAGTTTATGCGATCCTAAGGGTGGCAAACTGGGTGATTGACGAGCGGTTGAAGGGTAGGCGCATCGCAATCTGCAGTGACAGTCAAGCTGCACTGAGGGCATTGAGCAGTCCTTTGATCACCTCGAAAATCGTTCAGGAATGCAGAAACCATTTGAACTCTATGTCTAGATTTAATACGGTAGAACTACTCTGGGTACCTGGTCACTGTGGCATAGAGGGAAATGAAATCTCGGACGCTTTAGCGAAAGAGGGGTCAATCTCCCCTATGCCGGGACCGGAGCCAGCAATTGGGGTATCAGTAGCATTGGCTAGGAACAAGTTTCCCATAATGACAGGTGGCAGAGCCTAAATGCTGCTCGACACACCAAACTTTTCCTGCCAGAACCCAACATACGTACCGCAAAGTTTACCCTGTTGAAAACCAGGAGGACTTGCAGGTGTATTGTGGGCATTCTGACAGGCCATAATTCACTAGCTGGGCATATGTTCAGAATAGGAATTACCGAAGATGATACGTGTCCCTCCTGTAATGAGGAAGCGGAATCCACGGAGCATTTCCTATGTGAATGCCCCGCCTATGGACGCATCAGGCATCAGATCTTTGGTGCCGATGTTCTCCAATTACGACGGGTAGCATCACATCCACTAACGGAAATCCTACGATACGTTAACGAATCCGGAATATTCCGTTAGACGGGGGACGCGAGTAAAATGGGCCAACACGGCCTGAGTGCTCAGAAGCTGTAGCTTCTCCCCACCATACACACACACACACACACATGTTGATATTGTAATTGTTTTGTGCGAAAGTAGACCAATGTGTCGATACACTTATTAATTTTAGCTTACTGCTTACATAGTTATTTTTGTGATTCGAACACTAATCGTTTGATACGAATAGACATCACTGACTAGATACATTGTCAAACTAATCATTCCTTGTACATCTACTACTTTGAGTTAAATTGATCCAAAAGTTTCATTACATAATTAATAATTTCGTCTTTATTTGAATGTAAATACTAATTTTCTTCATTATCGTAATTTTCTACAATATTAGAAACAGATCTCATTTGGCCGAGCTGGAAAAGTTGGAAATGACTCCAAAATATTGGACCAAATGCGATTGATATTTTCAGGAAGGTCGAATTCCCCGACATACAACGAAGGATTCATTTTTCACTTCAATAGGGGTCAAGAAGCTTTTCCCGTAAGTATCTTAAAAATTGAAAACAAATCTTATATCTCATTTGAAATCTGAAAATAGGTAAGGGACGTAACTGATTCCTAATAACCATTAGATCCCGTTTATATAATTAAATAATAAGAAAAAATCCTTGCAGTAGTTTGTCGCCAAGGTCTCTACAACTCGGGAGCGAGCCATTTCAATTAATTATAAAATCAAGGACTGGCTGAGCGGGCCATGGAGTCTTCAAGCAAATGTCACAGCAGACCTCATAATGAGCACGAATTTGATTGAGCTGGCTCTAACGACAAATCGTTTCAAAGCCTATCGATTCGCTAATGAGTTTGTAAGCTTCCCTGTTTCGTAATATTTGTACGGTCC